>NC_080072.1:95655059-97133922 GCF_949987535.1 Balaenoptera acutorostrata | reverse complement strand
GGGAGGAAAAGAAGGTGAGTAGGAGGTCACTGAAGGATTTGGACATTGGGGAAGGTAGAGGGGCAACTGTGTCCCACTTCCCTCTTCTGTTCTGGCCTGTTCCTCGGCCCCAGAGGTGAGGGCCACATTGGGAGTCCAGGTTCTAGGCTGGGCTGGGTCATGCTAGAATGGGCTGGCTGGAGCCCTTGGCCCTGTTTCCTCCAACTCCTCTTTCCATGCGTGTGGAGGGTCTGGAGGAGGTCGTGCTCTCTCTCCTGCACGGCAATGGGCCACTGATCCCAGGGAGGTCAGAAGACGCGGGCAGAGAGAACCGGCGGTGAGGTGCCGGGCTGGGCAGAGAACCTGGGTGTGTGGGCCCACGCAGCTGGGTGACGACATGCCGTGGCACCTGGGACATTAACTCTTTCACAGGGCTTGGCGCCTTTGTGTGCCTGTATCCCTCCCAGCAGCTCCAGCTGGGTCTCAGTAGGGTTATCTCAGTAAGGGTCTTATCGGTGGCCCAGACTAAGCCACCTCTCCCCGCCTTCTTCTCTCCCTCCCCCCGACCATGGCTCCCCTGGAATGAGGAGACTCCTCTAAGCTCAGCCCCCAGACCACAACTGGTGGTGGGAGGAGAGGAGGAGGAGGACGAGGGGGAGAAGGCCTGACCAGCTGGGGCCAAAAATGGTCCCCTGGGGTTGGATTGACTCTGCTTCCACTTGTGTCCGAGTGAGGCTTAGCACATGAGCCTCTGTGACCCATGCCCCTGCCACAAGGCTGGACCGGGCAGTGCTGATTCAGCGCTGCCAGCCAGAGGCCCGCTGCTCAGACTGTAAGTCCGGGAGGCCACACTCAACGGAGTGTCCTTGGTGACTCATTGCCCTCCTCACATCTGGCCTGGAGGGGGGAAGGGATGGGGCACTGACCTTTACACCCAGCCCAGGCTGGACTGTGCCTGATTCGGGCGTGTTGCAGGGAGGTAAAGCTTTCAGGGGTAAAACATGGCTCGTGCTTGATGAGCACTCACTCTGCTCCAGGCACCATTCCCGGCATTACTCAGATGATATCCCTGACTCCCCGGGAGGCGGGTACTATTCTATGCCCTGCTGAGGCAGACGGGGCTCAGAGAGGTTAAGTGACTCACCCAAGATCACACAGTCAGTACATGGGGAGCCCACACGCAAACCCAGGGCGTCCGGCTCCAGCACTGGAACCCTTAATAACTACTGCGTGATGGCATGGGCTGCTCCAGGAAGGAGTAGCTCCCTGACACTGGAAGTGACCATGGGTGGTGTGGGACACTGCTGGGTAGTGGGGACTCTGCAGAAGGGGTGCAAGCATCAGAGAGCCTTCCAGCTGTCTTCCATTCCATGATACAGCAAGCCACTTCTGGTATACGAAAAAATGGAGACATGGAAGTCAGGGTTAGCACAACTGTGGTCTATTCCAATGGCAGACCACTGGAAGCCCATCTACGTGCCAGGCACTGCACTCACAGAGGGCAGCCAACAGTGCGATACGATGGATCTCATCTCATAGTCTCTCACGGTGATGTGTGTGGTCCAGCAGAGGGGCCCAAGCTGACCAGGCTGTGTCGCCTTCTTGGTGGATAGCTTCCCGTGTGTGACCTCATTTGGAGAGAACGTTGGAAGCCCAAGTAGAAGATCTCCTGGACACCACCACCATCCCCTTCATCCCCTGGTGAGAGGCCCCCTGAGAGCCTCAGGTCCGGTGATTCATCACAAGCTGACTGCTCCCACCCAGGGAGTGTGGCTGGAGAGGTGGGCAGGAATCAGGCCTCGGGCCAGCCTGCCCCTCACCCTGCATCACGCCTGCCTGGTGACCCCCGGAGGGTTGGGTCTAACTCTGCCACTCTCACTGGAGCGGTGAGCACTCTACTGTATTCCCTGCTTTGATCCAAATCAGGAAAATAGTAATATTATTATTAACAACAATAACAACTAATTTTTAGTGCTTACTCTGTCAGGAACTATACTACTCACTTCACCAGCAATATCTCATTTAATATACCCAACAACCCCATTTTTCAAAGGAGAAACTGAGGCTCAGGGCTAGGCCAAGTTGAATCACTAGACCAAGGTGACACACTTGGCAGTGATGGGACATGAAGCACACTTACAGTTAACACCTTCAACACGGGACACCCCCCAACTCCACCCACCTTCCCAAAGGCTTGTAGGGGTCCCCTGCTCCTGGGTGCACCTTGACCAGAGCCCTGGATCTCAGCTCGCTGCCCGCACCTGTGGCCCTAGATGTCCCAGTCCAGAGTCTGGTGCTCTGAGATGGAGTCCAGGTTGGGGGGATGTAGGAGTGGGGGGCCACTCCTCACTGGAGCAGACAGAGGAGCTGTGAACTTTGCCTCCCCCTCACCCCCACCAAGCCTGGCACAGACTCAGAGCTGCCACAGGGCCTCTGGGGCATCAGTCCCAGGCTCAGGTGTTCCCTAGGCCTTGTTTCTCCCCCAGCTCATGGCCCCCCACCCATCCTCCCTTCAATGCTGGGTGGGGCACGGGCACAGAGCAGCTGCTTCTGACTGCTGCCTGAGCCCCAGTCTGCCGTCACCTTCCACGTTGCCTTAGGGTCACAAAAGTCCAAGAGGCCTCCTGGGAATGTGTCACCTTCCAACGTGGAGTCACAATGGGGAAGAAGGCGGGGAGGACAGCCCGGTGGGGATTTAAATGTCTGGCTGGCTCTGAGCTTCAATCAGTTCGAGCAGCAGCATAGGTGAGCTGCCTGAGAACCTCTCCTTTGGCTCCTCTGATCCAGGAAGGATCCAGTGCAGTAAGAGACTTTTCCAGCCCAGCAAGGAGCCCAGGATGTTCCTGAAGGCTGTGGTCCTGAGCCTGGCCCTGGTGGCTGTCACCGGTGAGTAGAAGCTGCCTTTGGATGGGACTTTCAGGCAGGACCCGTCTGTTGCAGCAGGCAGGGAAGGGTGGAGAGTCTGAGGCCAAGGTAAGAGGACAGTTCCGAGTGCCTGTCAGCCCACAGCTGGATGCAGGCAGCTGCCCGGTTGCCACCTGGCTCATAGGAGAGCTGGTCCATTCACAGCGGTGGGCCCCCTGGCATTGGTGCTATACCCGTTTTACATACCCCCATGGCTTCCAACTAGCCAAGCGCAGAGAAGGAAATCAGTGGCTGGGCTCCCCCCATCATCCGGCCTGCAGCTCAAGGCTGGTGCAGAGGGGCAGGGAAGGAGACAGGTCCTCATGAATTGCTCTGTTTTCCACCCAGGTGCCCAGGAGGAGGTCAGTGCCGACCAGGTGGCCACTGTGATTTGGGACTACTTCAGCCAGCTGAGCAACAATGCCAAGAAGGCTGTGGAACATCTCCAGAAGTCTGAGCTCACCCAGCAGCTCAAGTAAGAGGGGCAGAGCTTGCAAGGCGGAGCTTCTTAAAGGCCATGCAATGAGTGGGCAAGGGCTGAAATCGAAGGCAGGAGACCTGAGCTTAGGATACCCACTGCCCTGCCACCAACTCACTGGTGACCCAAGGTCTCCAGACCTGGGATCCACATATACAAACAGAAAAGTTGGGCTGAATAATCCCTGCTTTAACTTTCTAGAGCATGACGAATGACCACATCTTAGTATTGAGGCTCGCAGAAGAAAGGAAGGGAAAGAAATGTCGTGTGAGCTGGCTTCTAATACATTCCAGAAGGACAAGCCTCTGTGAAATCATGGGAAGGGAGGTGGGGATATTTGGCAAGCTTCTGAGGGTGGGCACATGGCATGGAAGCCAGCACCCGGTATAGCTAGAAGATGCTGGAAGAGGTCCAGAACATAACATTCTACTGGAGAATGTGATCTCTGTCACAGCACACCTGGGCTGGGGAGGACCTCGGAGTCCACACTTTTTACTTTACAGGTAAGCAGAGGAAAGCAAGCTGCTCCAGGTCCCATGATAGGTAGATACTGTGACTCAAGCTCAGGGGGAGACTCAGAGATATAAGTTCAATGTTAATACCTTAGTCTATTACATCCATTTGCTCAAATCATGATCCACCATAGGGAAGGCCACAGGCGAAAGATGGGTGAACTCAGTACCCTGCACACTCACCTGTCCTAGGCAGGTGTGTGTAAGGTGAGTGCTATGTAAGGAGTCAAGGTCCTGGCATGGAATGCCAAGCATGACGGTGGCCCCCTTGTGTCCTTCCGCCCCAGCACCCTCTTCCAAGACAAACTTGGGGAAGTGAACACCTACACGGATGACCTGCAGAAGAAGCTGGTGCCCTTTGCCACGGAGCTGCACGAACGCCTGACCAAGGACTCAGAGAAGCTGAAGGAGGAGATTCGGAATGAGCTGGAGGAGCTGCGGGCCCGGCTGCTGCCCCACGCCAGCGAGGTGAGCCAGAAGATTGGCGACAACATGCGCCATTTGCAGCAGCGCCTGGGGCCCTACGCGGAGGAGCTGCGCACCCAGGTCAACGCCCAGGCCCAGCAGCTGCAGCGCCAGCTGACGCCCTACACCGAGCGCATGGAGGCGGTGCTGAGGCAGAACATGGACAACCTGCAGGCCTCGCTGGCGCCCTACGCCGACGAGCTCAAGGCCAAGATCGACCAGAACGTGGAGGAGCTCAAGGCGCGCCTCACGCCCTACGCCGACGAGCTCAAGGCCAAGATCGACCAGAACGTGGAGGAGCTGCGCCGCAGCCTGGCCCCCTACGCGCAGGACGTCCAGGGGAAGCTCAGCCACCAGCTCGAGGGCCTGGCCTTCCAGATGAAGAAGCACGCCGAGGAGCTGAAGGCCAAGATCTCGGCCCGCGCGGAGGAGCTGCGGCAGAAACTGGCGCCCCTGACCGAGAGCGTGCGCGGCAACCTGAAGGGCAACGCCGCGGAGCTGCAGAGGTCGCTGGCCGAGCTGAGCAGCCACCTGGACCAGCAGGTGGAGACGTTCCGCCACACCGTGGGGCCCTACGGCGAGACCTTCAACAAAGCTATGGTGCAGCAAGTGGAGGAGCTCAGGCAGAAGCTGGGCCCCCTGGCGGGGGACGTGGAAGACCACCTGAGCTTCCTGGAGAAGGACCTGAGGGACAAAGTCAACACCTTCTTCAACACCCTCAAGGAGGAAGAGAGCCAGGCCCACGCCCTCACCGCCCAGGAGCAGATGCTGGCCCCTTTGGCGGGCTGAGCTGCCCCCGGTGCTCCTGCCCCACCACTGACACCTGCCCTGCCCTGCCCCCTGTCTGTCTGTCTGTCCCAAAGCATTTCTTGTATAAACCCGTGGATACCTGTCCAGTGCAACGTGACACTGCCTCTCGCTACTCAATAAAGCTGCTGAGAAGCTAGCCCAGTCTGGTTACAATATGAACTCTTGGTGTTGCAGGGCCTGAGATGACAGCTTTGCAATGCTTGGCAGGGGGCTGCCAGGGGATGCTTAGAGGGACACGGAGGGCTGGGAGGTGCGATGGGGGGAGGGGTGAGGGCAGGGCGTGCTGGGAGAGGTGTGGGGATAGCTCTAAGGGGGAGGTGGATAAAGATGTCACGTGTTATCCACAAATGAAATATGCAACCCACTTATATTCACTTAGCCAACAAATGTCTTCAATTAAGTACATTCACCTCGTTGTGCAACCATCACTACCATCCATCTCCAGAACTGTTTCATCTTCCCAGCTGAAACTCCATACCCATTAAACAGTAACTTTCCCCCCGGCCCCCGGCAACCACTACTTTCCGTCTCAGTGAGTTTGCCTGCTCTAGATATTTCTTGTATGTGGAATCATAGGCACCAGACAATGAGCAAAATAGCTTTTGTGGAGCATCGGTCTGACAATGTGCTTCACTCTGAGAGGGCCACCGAGGTAGTCAGGACGTGGTCTTTGGCTTTGGAGAGCTCACGGCACAGTGGGGGAGACTGTCCCTCCTGGCAGAAGCTCTTTTGTGCCTTTAACCTGACTTATTTATGTGAATTTTGATTTATTCTACCCCACCCCGTCACACTTCCATTATATCGATTCATGCTTATTTCAGAAATTTCTTGACTGCTAAACCCATGGTCTCCAGAGTTGAGGAAGGCGGCCTAGAGACCATAGAGAAGAGGGGATGCCCACTACACAGAAGAAAGAAATCTCTAAACCTAGATGGTAAATTCATCAGGTCTCCTCTCCGGAGAATGGGATTTTTCTTTCTACTTTATAGATTTATGTAGTGTTGGGACTTTAAGATAATGTTTCAGTATTAGTTTTTTATTGTGGTAAAATATATATAACATAAAATTTGCCATTTTAACCATTTTAAGTGTACAGTTTAGTGGCATTAATTACATTCACAATGTTGTACAACCATCACCACTATCTCCAAAATTTCTTCATCACCAAACAGAAACTCTGTATCCATTAAGTAATTCGCCATTAACACTCCCCCATTCCACCTCTTGGTAATTGCTTGTCTGCTTTCTGTCTCTTAGAATTTGCCTATTCTAGATAGATCATGTAAGTGGAATCATACAATAGTTTTACTTTTGTGTCTGGCTTCTTCCACTTAGCATAATGTTTTCAGGATTCACTCCTGTCGTAGCATATATCAGAATTTCATTCCTTTTGACGACTGAATACTATTCCATTGCATGTATAGATCACATTCTGTTTATCCATTCATCTGTCTGTGCACACTTGTGTTGCTTCCACCTTTTGGCTGTTGTGAAGAATGCAGCTATGCATATGGGAGTAGAAATACCTCTTCAAGTCCCTACTTTCAATTTTTCTGTGAATATACTCAGAAGTGGAATTGCTGGATCACACGGTAATTCTGTTTAATTTTTTGAGGAACCTCCATATTGTGTTTTACAGCAGCTACAGAATTTTACATCCCCACCAACAGTGCACAAGGGTTTGTTTTCTCTCGTCTTTTCCGACACTTGTTATTTTCTGTTGTTGTGTTTAAAAATAGCCATCCTAATAGTATTACTTTAAAAACTAGAAACAAACAAACAAATAAATAAATATTCACCAGAGTTTCTCCAGGACCCGGTTTTTACCACCTGGCAAGACTGAAGCACTTACACACAGGAGAACTGAGCACTGAATCCCTTGCGAGTGGCAGGGGAGGGCGTTTTCTGGACTCCGGTGCAGCCCACATCAGTATCTCCCCATGGTCCTCCCAGAGCCCGCACAGTTTCAGGCCTGAAGCTCCCCCAACTACCTCTGGCTCCTCGGGTGAACTGGAGATAACAGACTCTTCCGTGCACATGGGTGAGTGCACCAAACCGAGGGTCGACCAGCACCGGTGTGGGCCAGGCTAAGACGTTAGCCATACCCCTGCACCCTTCCACAAAGCTTGAAGGTAAAAAGTCATCCGAGAACGTCCGAGGGGTCACGGCCCCTGAAGTCTCTGGTGGTTGGCATGGCCCTGATTAGGGAGAGAAGAGCACAACAGGGTAAAGGGGGGCGGGGCCCGCTCTCCTCTTGAACCCACAGGGCATTGCTGCTGTTGAGGGATTGCCCAGCTGGATCAAAAGCAGCTCCCGCATGGGGACACAGTGTTCTCTTGGCATTATCATAGGACACCTTGTGCTCCCGGGAAGAGGAGCACAGGCAGTGGTGCACCCTGGGGAGAGAAACAACAAGCGTGGGGTTATCCAGGGACTTCTGTATCTGAGAGCACCAAGAGTGGGACCATGTTACGTCGCTGTGTGATGACAAGCAGCTAATAATGGAGACCTCAGAATTGCCCGTGGCAGAAGAACGAGGGTGTGAGTTGCTGGTTCTGAGATGGTGGCTTAGTGGTACGGTGAGTAAAGAACTAAGACCTAGAAGAACAAGATCACAGGACGTTAGGATTGGAGGGATCTGTCTTGTCTCTCAGCCCAGTTCCTTTGACAGCATCTCTAATAAATATCCTAACTCTACACTAACAGACTCTTGAGGTCAGGCACCCCACTCGTTTGTTCATCATTGCACTCACAGCGTGGTAGCCAGCCTCTGAGATTGACCCTCATCTCTGGTACTCATGACCTTGTGTGGCCCCTCTCACATTGAAGAGGGCTGACCTAGGTGATCAATAGGCTTTGTGAAAGTCATGGTATATGAATCCCAAAGCTAGGGCATAAAGGCCATTGTGGCTTCCATACTGCTTTCTCTTAGACCGTTGACTCTGAGGGAAGACAGCCACCATGTTGTGATGTTGCGACGACACTCAGGCAGCCCTGTGGAGGGGTCCACATAGGAAGGAACTACAGCCCCTCCTCAACAGCCAGCACCGACTTGCCAGCCATACGAGTGAGCCACCTTGGAAACAGATCCTCCAGCCTTGGTCAAGCCTTCAGATGAGTGTAGACCCAGGCAACGTCCTATTTGCAATCTCATGACAGATCCTGAGCCAGAACCACACAGCCAAGCCACTGACCCACAGAAACTGTGAGGGATCGTAAGACATTCAAGTTGGGGGTGATTTGCAATGCAGCAATAGCTAACTAATACACAGTGCCTAGCCCAGTGCCCAGCACATGGCCATCATGCAATCACTGAGTGAATGAATCCTGCTTAGTATTGAACACCTCCACTGACAGCCAACTTACCGCCTCCCCAAACAATTGATTCTATCTTTGGACAACTCTGTTCAAGATTATCAAAATTTAAAAAATTAAATGGCTTCTTTCTCAGTCCAGCTTTGTTCTAATTTTTACTCCTCTTTTGAGCTACAGAATAATTACAATTCCTTCATACACATGTTCTGCCCACAGGAAATCTATCCAGAGACTCCTTGCATGAAAACCCAAACCTTGTGGACAAAATTGAGCCTGAGATGTGTCATACTTCACAGCTGCCTTGGGATGAAGAATCTTGGTTGGTTTCTGAGAGGGCAGAGGTCTTGTCTATCTTGTTTATTATTCTTGTATAGTCAATGCCCAGCACAATGACTTAGCAGGTGCTCAATAAATATTTGTTGGATAAATGAATGAATTTAATAAATCTTTATTCTCTTGCTCAGTTGTACAGTATATGTATGTTCATCTTTACCAGGTAATGCTAAATTGTTTTCTAAGATGATTGTACCACTTTTTCTCAGTCGTTTCCAGTAATAGGACCTTCCTGGACAAGTCTTCTAATTTTCTTTTCACTCATTTCTTCCATCTCTGCATGCTCTCCTTTCTGGGAGATTTCCTCACACTTTATTCAGTTTTCTGTTTCTACAATTGTGTTTTTAATTTGCAAGTGCTTTTTAAAAAAATTCTGTGAATGTTCTTTTGTAGTATCTTGTTCTTGTTTCATCATTGTAATATATTCTTTTAACTCTCTGATGATATTAATGGTATTTTTAAGTGTTCTTCTGTCTGCATAGTCTCAGTTTTCTTCAAGTTCCTTTTTAAATGTCTGTTTGTTTTGGTCTCTGTCTTTCATGTTAGGATCTTTCCTCAAATGCCTGGTAAACTTTGCTTATCCGCTTAAACTGCAGAGTGGGGATTTGAAAGCTGATTTGAAGCTCCATGTACATGAGTACATAGTATTGTTGACTGTGAGCTTCACTGTTGGGTGATCCACTGGAAAGTTTAGTTAGGGAACCCCCAAAGTAAAAGTAGTTAGGTATTTTCCTTTGAGCAGGTCATGTTTCCCTAGGAAGTTTCTCCTACTCTCCTGCCTGGAGGGTAAAGGCCTGGATACCAGTGTTCCCGGGCCCAAGTGGAAGAAGCAGGATGGGGCTCAGCATTCAGAGGGCACACTTTGATTTCATCCCTCTATTTCTGGTACAGTACCCCTGTCCTCAACTCTGCCAGACATTCTCTTTCCACAGATATTCGGTCTTCCCCTTTTCAGAGAATAAACCTCCAATCTTCTGCCAAGGTGAGAGAGAAAAGCTAAAGCTTTCCCAGCTCTTTAAATAGTTTTAACCAGTCTTTCATATTTTACAACAGCCTCTTCATTCACTTCTATTTTCAGTGGTAGCTGGTGCCTCCAGGTCAGGGCTGGTATGTATGGCTGTGCAAGCTGTGCAGGGCATAATTCCGAGTGCACCTTTCCCGCACTGTAGACATCGTGGAACTGTATATTTATTATGACAAACTTCTGGTAGATGGCAGTAGAGTGTCTTGAGAAAAGGGAGGGTATTACTAATTCATACACGGGTGTAACATTGGCTAGCAGAAGATTTACTACAATTCCTTAACATTTTGAGAATTCAGTGCAATAACTCAGGTCGGCCCTCATCTTTCCCCACTGCCAACTTCAGATCAGTTTGCTCAGGCCTGCTAAATTAGTTGCAACTGGTCTGTCTGCTTTCTAGCTTTCAAAATTTTGCTGTGGTCTTTTTTTCCATTCTTTTTGTCCCTATGGGTCTACATCTTTTCTAAAAAGAAAAAAAATCTTTTCACTATATTTTGAGGGAGGTTTCAGAGAAAAGTGAAATTAGAGACATGCACTCAATTTGTACCTGAAAATCCGTGAAAGTAACAGAGACAGAAAATGCCTGAAGGCTTTGTGGTGCATCTTTCCTTTAGAGTCTAAGCCACTGGTTCCAACCTGGGAGGTTAACTGATCCTAACACTGGGAGGCCTCAGTATTACTGCAAAGGGTTTGTGAATAGGGATATACCTGTTTAGAAAATGTTCTTCCACTTAAAAATTAATGGTACGGGAATAACCACAGAATGCATGCATTTAGCTATAAAAGTGTTCATTACATTGCTGTTTATAATTTTAAAAATTAAGAAAACACAATGTACAAGAGGAGATTGTTAAATTATGATATGTGCACATTAATCTCTATTAAAAATCATATTGTGAATGAACATTAATTGACATGGATTGTGAGTATGACATATTCTAAACAATAAATCAGGCTACCAAACAGTCTGAGTGCATAAAAATAAATTTGTAAAAAAAAATCTAAACATATGCCTAGATTAAAAAAAAATTGGAGAATATACAAGTGCTGATGGTGGGAATATAGGTGATTATATATATATATATTTTGCTTATCTGCAATGTATGCTTTTTCTATATTGTATTTTTTTAAGTATTAATGAAATAAAAAGCTGTTCATTAATGTTAGTTAATATTTTAATAGACAGGACTTCCTACTAAAAAATATCAGGCACTCTTAATCCTATCCACAGATCTTATTACCAGAAGCTTAGATATTTGGGCTTCCTCACCTTGATCTTATGCAAAATTGCCATCTCTCAGTGACTTTTTAACACGATTCAAAAGTCCTTGTATACAAAGTCCCATCGAGATGTTTATTTTGCAACTCATGTTTGGCAAAGCTTTATTTTGTTTTTGATTCTGGTCTGTTTCTTTCTTCTGCTTGCGACAATTATGTAACTAACTGAATTTCCCTCTTCATGGATTTCCAGGAAACCCAAAGCCAACGTGAAAGTCAACTATTGCAACTTTGTCATCCCTTATTGCTTGTGCTTGTGTTCTTCAGGTCTTGTGCTTTCTCAGGTCATGATTTTCTTCTACAATTTTTATTTTCACTGGTCCTGAGGGTCTTCTCTCTTTCTCTCTCTCATCGTCATCATCATCACCATCGCCATCATCATCATCATCATCATTTCAGTTTTCACTGCCAGGAGCCTCAAACCTTTGTTGATGAAGGAGGGTTTACATAAGCAAAACCCAAACAACTAAAATCCTTATCTTTTTTGGCCCCCATCACTGTGTTGACTCAGAATGTGCTCAGTACATTTTGTGGTATCAGAGTCCATGTCACTGGTCCCACCTAGCTATTGCACCACCAGTAGGTGTTTCTGACACAAACATCTAGTTGTGGGGCATTTCTGAGGCACGATGGATCATGGCCTGTGGAGGCCACAGTTGACAAGGCTAAAGACCTAAGGACCTGGTGTTCCAGCCATAACTAGAGCTGCTTCTACCTCCGTAGGGGACAGGAGAGAAGGGGCACTGAAGGGGGCATATTTAAGTGTGGGATGGGACAAGGAGGGAGGGGTGGACTCCACTCCCTGTGATGACTTGGCTGTCCTTTCCCTGGCTGGCCCTGAGCCACTGTTCCTGTCCCCAGGTCAGCTTACACATGGACCCTGGCTCCCCTGTGTTTCAACAGCCCTCTTTCTACCAAATCATAAATCCCTGGCACCTGGCTTTCTACTGAGCACGTGGGTCTCTGGGTCCCCCAGTAAGGTGTGTAGAGGCTTTGTGTGGTACCGGCTCCACGAGCAGGGTTCTCTCTCATCCTGAGCATGAGTTGGCGTATTGAGCATGGACTTCAGAGTTAGACAGACCCAGGATTGGCCCAGGGCAAGACCCTGGCAAGTTCCCGAATCCCTCTGAGCCTCAGTTTCTCTGTAAGTAAAATGAGGATAACAATACCTACCTCGGAGTATTGATTTGAACATTACAGATGATAAAGGGTAAATACCAGGCACATGGGAGGTGCTCAATAGAAGGGCTATTGTTATCAAGTATTTTCAAATCCTACTGGGCCAGACTCTGAGGGGCAGAGGGACGTGCAGATGTGCTCAGGCTACCTTCCTACCACCACACTCTAGCCATACTGAGCCCTTCATTCATACTATGGATTGCATAGCTTCTGGCCTCCACGTCTTTTCTCTTGCTGGGCATGCTGCTTCTTCCCTTCGTCACCCGGAGAACTCGTCCTTTGCTGTGTAGCACTTGGAACATCCCTGGGCTCACAGTGTAATCTAGTTGGGTGTTACTTGGTACCGAGTTCATCTCCAGACCCAGCGGGGTGTCTGGAACACAGTTAGTGGTCCCACCCTTGAGGTCCCAACCATGTCAGTCTCAGTGTCAGCGGCTGCCTTCCTCAAGGCTTTGGACATGTTGGATGCAACATGAACCTCTCTTCTAAACCCACTGTGCCTCGCATCCCTTTCATTCCTGGTCACAGCCCCAAAGAAAGGCTCTCTGGAAAGATGAACACTCCTACTCTCTCCTGCATCCTTCTTTGTTTATTCTCTCTACCCAACACCCCAAAGTTCTCTTCCCTCCTAATTTTCCCACTGCCCCATGGATCAGATGCCTCTGCATCTTCAGCCTTGCCTAGAACTCTCTCCACTTCCTGGCCCTTGTGGGAACTTGGCCTTCGTGCAGGATGCCTGCTCCCTGGTTTCTCCTGCAACCCTCCTTCACAGAGGCAGACGATTCGCAGCCCCGTTGCTGTTTCCAGACCACTGACTCCTGGAGGCTGGCTCCACCTGGCCGTGCTCCCTCATTGTTGACCTCCACATTCACTACAGGCTTCAGCATCTGGCTCTTAGTTGACCATCTATCTCTTCTCCTCGGAGCTTGCCTTCCTGCCTGTGACATCATGTATGTGGAAAACCCATCCAAACACCTTCCCTCTCAACTCCTTGACCTCCTCAGTTTCAGCATCCTTTTCCTCTGTCTCATTTCAGCCACAGTGCCCATCCTTCTGACCTCTCATTCGCTCTCATATTCACGGCTCCTGCTTCCATCGTTCCCATCCAGTGCATTACTTCAATAACTCTTTTGCAATTCTCTGGACCCTTTGTCCCCTTGTCTTTCTCTTTCATTTTCCTCACAAAAAGCTGGCTTCTGGGCTTCCCTGGCGCAGTGGTTGAGAATCCACCTGCTAATGCAGGGGACATGGGTTTGAGCCCTGGCCTCGGAAGATCCCACATGCCACAGAGCAACTAAGCCTGTGTGCCGCAACTACTGAGCCCGCGTGCCACAACTACTGAGCCCGCGTGCCACAACTACTGAAGCCCGCGCGCCTAGAGCCTGTGCTCCGCAATAAGAGAAGCCACTGCAATGAGAAGCCCGCGCACCGCAACGAAGACCCAACGCAGACAAAAATAAAAATAAATAAAATAAATAAATTTATATATAAAAAAAAAAAGCTGGCTTCTGCTTTTTCAACTTCACCTTATGGAACCCTGTTAGAGAAGACTGTGCTATGATTTACGCCACTGTAAATTCAGGCCTCCAGCTTTTAGTGGGCCCTTGGCTAGTCTGTTAATTAAGACTTCTATGAGTTCCTACTCAATTCTCTCTCCTGTTCCCCCAAAACAGCTATACCAAAGGTCCATTCAAGCCCCTTCCTTCCTTCATTTCTCCTCACTTCACTCTATCTGGCGTCTACATCCATGGAGCCATTGCATCTGCCTCTATTGGGCTCACCAGGAGCCTCTTGTGTACAAAACCAACGATACTCTTCAGCCTTTATTTCCTTTATCTCTCCATCAATTTGATCTCTTGCTTTTTATTTTTAAAATTTTACAATGAAATATTTCAAACATACATACAAGTACATGTGGCACAGTTATTTACATCCATGCACCCCTTTCCAAGAGTCAACAAATATTAACGTTCATGTTTTAGAATCTTTTTTTAAAGGAATAGAATCTGACAGATATAGTGAAAGTCCCTCCCCATTTCCTTTCTCTCCCCAAAGTCTACCACTAGCCTGAAGTTGGTGAGTTTCCTTTCCATCCATGGTTTATTCTTTTATATATATTTATGTAACCAAAATGATATGCAGTATTGTTTCGCATGTTATAAAATTTTAAGTGATTAATATAAAATTGTTTGTATCCTCCTGCACATTGCTTTTTTCCACTTTACATTATGTTTGGGAGACATATCCATGTTAATACATATATATCAAACAGTTTATTTTTACCAGCTAATGTTAATACTCCATTCTGTGAATTTACCATCATTTATTTGTCCATCTATTTATGACATTTAGGTTGTTTCCCTTTCTTTTTCTTTCCTTCCTTGCTTCCTTTCTTTTTCTTTCCTTCCTTGCTTCCTTTCTTTCTTTCTTTTTCTTTTTTTGCTATTAAAAATAATGTTTGGATTTCCCTTGAGGTATGTACTTGTGATGGTAAAGATTCTCCGCTTCCTGAGATGTGCAGAGTTCTTTATATATCAAGTTTGTTGACTATTATTCACATCATTTTTCTGTGATTCTATCAATTTTGAGAAGATGGCACTAAAATCACCTATCAAATTTGTCAAGTTCTCTTTGAGACTCAGCAGTTTTTTGTTTATGTCTTTTGAGACTATACGGTTAGGTTTTTTTTTTTTTTAATAGATCTATTTATTTATCTTTGGCTGCGTTGGGTCTTTGTTGCTGCACATGGGCTTTCTCTAGTTGAGGAGAGCGGGAGCTGCTCTTCGTTGTGGCGCGCGGGCTTCTCTTGTTGCAGAGCACAGGCTCTAGGTCCGCAGGCTTCAGTAGTTGTAGCTCGTGGGCTCTAGAGTGCAGGCTCAGTAGTTGTGGTGCACGGGCTTAGTTGCTCTGCGATATGTGGGATCTTCCCGGACCAGGGCTCGAACCCATGTTCCCTGCATTGGCAGGCAGATTCTTAACCACTGCACCACCTGGGAAGTCCCTACTGTTAGGTTTTATCTTTTCCTGGTTAATTTTTCTTTCTATTAATCCTTTTTGCCCCAAAGCTTATGTGTTCTGATATTATATTGTCATACCTGCTTTCTTTTGATTAATTTTTGTCTGGTATGTCTTTTTAAAGCCTTCCACCCTCCCCCCACCCTTTGTTAAAGGTTACTTTCTCTGACATTATGTTAGAGGTGTGCCTCTTTAAATAGAAAATGTCTGGAATTTTTGTAAAGTCTGATGTGAAAATAATAATAATAACAATAGTAAATTCTTACACAGCACTTACTATGTGCCAAGCATTGCTCTGAGTGCTTTTATTTTATTTTTAAAATATATTAAAGCATTTATTTCCCAAAGAACCTATGAATTATACCATACTATATGTTATAATTATCCCCATTTTACTAATAAGGAAACTGATGCACAGAGAAGTTAAATAACTTTCCCAAGGTCAAAGAGCTAATCCATGTCAGCATTTTAACCCAGGCAGTCTAGCTCCAGATTTGATGCTCCATGGGCTGGTTTAATCTGTTTCCTTTTATTGTGATTGTTGATTTATCTCTATCATATTATTTTATATTTTCTATTTATCATGGTATTTCTTTGCTTCTTTTATCTTCCTGCTTGTACTTCTATTTGTTTTATTGTATTCCTTTAAAAAATAATTTTATGTACCTTTAAATTCTGCTTTTATTTCATCAAAGTACACAGTTTTAAAAGTCCAGCAAGCCTACAAGTTAGTATAAAAAAACAGAAGTCCTGGGCTTCCCTGGTGGCGCAGTGGTTGAGAATCTGCCTGCCAATGCAGGGGACACGGGTTCGAGCCCTGGTCTGGGAAGATCCCACATGCCACGGAGCAACTGGGCCCGTGAGCCACAGTTACTGAGCCTGCGCGTCTGGAGCCTGTGCTCCGCAACAAGAGAGGCCGCGATGGTGAGAGGCCCACGCACCGCGATGAAGAGTGGTCCCCACTTGCCACAACTAGAGAAAGCCCTCACACGGAAACGAAGACCCAACACAGTCATAAATAAATAAATAAAAGAACGTGAATTTCTAAAAAAAAAAAAAAAAAAACAGAAGTCCCTCAAGCTCATCCCCATTTTCCACTCTGCAAAAACAACTTTTGGCTCTTAGAAAATCTTATTACTCTGATGTTTCAATTTTAGCTTTATCCTATCTTCAGGCTTATGATTATCCACTAATGGTCAATGAAAATTGGGTTCTCTTCCACATATAAACAACTTGTACACATCACACACACACACACATACATTCTATCCCCTGCCTTCCTGAAATGAAGCAGGACCCTGTGGGGCTCTCCTGGCTTCAAATCCTTTCCGTGTCCCCCATTTCTTGTTTGAAGGAAAAAGGCTCCAGCCTCCTAGACCTTCCCTGAGTTCCAAAGGTTAGACTTAAACAGTTACTAATTAGGGAGGGGAGGTATTGCTGAAACAAAGGAGGAGCAGACAAGAAACAATGGTGCAGGGATAAAGCAGTGTCCTGGTTGTCCTCAAGGAATATACCTATACATACATATCTTTCAGTTCTTCTGCAGAAATGGGGTCCCCACCCAGGTGGAGGATGGTAACTTCAAGCTGAGCACAAGATTCCTGGAACACAGCCTTGTTACCCCACAACCAACCAATCAGAAGAAAGTCACACACCCTTCATCCCTCACCCCAAATTTTGCCTTTAAAAACTTGTACCCTCAAACCATTGGGGATTTAAAGGTTTCTGAGCACGAGCTACACATTCTCCTTGCTTGGCCCTTGCAATAAACTTTTCTCTGCTCCAAACTCCGATGTTTCTGTTTGTTTGGACTCCCTGTATGTCAGGCACATGAACTTGCGTTCCATAACATCTTCTCTTTCTCGTTGTGAAACAGGAGGGAAGGAGGCAGGGCACAACCTTTGAAAGAATGACATAACCCAAGGACATGACATAAAGTGATAAGAACCAAATGGGTCCAAGATGGTGGACAAGTCGACTTCCACTAGACCTTGAGCCTTAGTACAGGCTCACATCAGCAAGCTAAATGACACGCCCACAGGTGCCATGACAGTTCCAAGACTGACCATAAGGATCAAAAAGTGGGCAGTGGCCCAATTCCTGGAAATCCCAGCCCCTTCCTAAAATAGCTGGAATACTCCTCCCACTCATTAGCCTATGAAATTAACCCCTTCTTTAAAAACTGACAACCCCATACCCTGGTGTCTTTCTCACCTTCTGAGATGGCCCACACTCTGTCTGTGGAGTGTGTTTCTCTCTAAATAAATCCACTTGTTACCTATCGCTTTTTCTCTCACTGAATTCTTTCTGTGATGAGACATCAAGAACCTGAGTTTCATTAAATCCTGAAACCAGGTGTGTGATCTCAGTTGGAAGGCTGCGGGTTTTGGCTGGGTTTGAGTCCCAGCATGTGGGTTCAAGTCCCAATCTGAGGTACACGGTTTCATTTGTGGTCATGAAAAGTCACGATGAAGTGCTTTTGTGTGGGTCTATTTGCAACCACTTCCTTAGGCATGAGAGTACTTGATAGGCCCTTTCAATCTGGAAATTCATTTCCTGAATAATTTCTTTGATGGTTTCCCTTATTCTGTCTCTTGCTGGAACTCTTATTGTCTGAATGTTAGACCTCCTGGATTGTTTCTCTCACCTTCTAAATTTTCTCTTCTCTTTACCAACTTTCTTATCTTGCAACCTTTCTATTGAGTTTTGGTTTGTTTATTTTGATTAGTTTCATTTCTGTTACATTTTTTAATTTCCAAGAGCTTTTTTTTCTGGCCATCCATCTTGACATTTAAAGAAAAATCCTATTGTTTTATGGTTAAAGTATCTTCTTCTTCTTCTTTTTTTTTTTTACCACACTGCATGGCATGTGGAACTTCCCCACCCAGGGATGGAACCCATACTCCCTGCACTGGAAGCACAGAGTCTTAACCACTGGACCACCAGGAAAGTCCTAAAATATCTTTTCTTACATCTCTCTGCATTTTTCTTTTTTTCTTTTCTTCTCCCTGCAAAGACTCTTCCTCTACATTGCTGTTTTCTATTTTTTATTTTGGCCCACATTTTTCATATGAGACTCTCCTTAGATATGCTATGATTCGTTCTTTTTTTTTAAAATTTTGAATTGTATTTTATTTTTTTATACAGCACGTTCTTATTAGTTATCTATTTTATTCATATTAGTGTATATATGTCAATCCCAATCTCCCAATTCATCATACCACCACCCCTACCCCGCCACTTTCCCCCCTTGGTTATGCTATGATTCTTGATTGTCTGCTTATGTTTATAAGGGGGAAACCCTTAGGGAGCTGATACACGTACTATAAAGCTCTAAAGTAAAACAGTGTGGTAGTGGCATATGAAGAGACAAACCAATAGAACAGAATGATGAGTCCTGAAATAGGCCAAAGAACAAATGGAAATTTAGTATGTGAGAAACAGTAGATCTTGAATAATGGGGAGATAGTATTGAAACAACTGAATAGCTATTTGGGAAAAGATAAAGTTGGATTCATTCCTCATGCCAGACACTCCAAATGCACGAGAGATAAATGAGAGATGAATAAACTCCAAATGCATGAGAGATCTAAATGAAAAGATGAAACCATACATGTACTTAAGAAAACATAGGTGAATTACTTTATAATTTGACTATACAAAAATAAAAATATGTTGCAGGGCAAAAGATCAAATCACTCTAAGCAAAGTCAAAAGACAAACGATAGACTAAAAGAAACTATTTTATGTGTATTGTAGGTTAAAGCAAATTAATACATAAGAGAAAAGGAATAAAAAAATTAAAAAAAGAAAAAATCTGCAGTTTAAAATCTGAATTAGAAATATCTATATGAAATCATGTTTTTTTTTCCATATATTTCATACCTTTAGTTAACTGCAAAGGCCTACAAGCAAAGACAACCCAACAGCAATGCCAAGCACCGGAACCTGGTTTGGTAATACCATTCTCCACTAAAACAAACCAGGGCCCCCTGGAGATCCAGGTCTGGGGCAAACGAAGTACAAGGTGAGCTTGGGAAATCTAGTTGTATCAGAAATCAAGGAAGCACTCAAAGTGTCAACTTGATGGCTAAGGAATGCCCAGATAGCTGGTAAATATTATTTCTGGGTGTGTCTGTGAGGGTGTCTCTGGAAGAGATTAGCAGTGGATTGAGTAAAGAAGATTGCCCTCCCCAATGTGGGTGGGCATCATCCAATCATTTGAGGGCATGAATGAAACAAAAAGGCAGAGGAAGGGCAAATTTGGTCTCTCTACTTGAGCTGCAACATTTATCTTCTCCAGCTCTTGTATGTTGGAGCTCAGGCCTTTGGACTCTGATTGGGACTTAACACTATCAGCCCCCAATACTTGAGCTTTTGGGTTTGTACTGAGACTTACACCATTGACTCCCCTGGTTTTCAGGCCTTTGAACTAGAACCAGCTTTCCTGGCCTTCCAGCTTGCAGGTGGCAGGTTGTGGGACTTCTCAGTCTCCATAATTGTGTGAGTCTCCTTCATAATAAATCTCTTTATATATCTGTATACATCCTATTGGTCCTGTTTCTCTAAAGAACCCTGACTCATAAGTGGGGTGTGTTAAAAGAACACAGGAGGGACTTCCCTGGTGGCCCAGTGGTTAAGCATCTGCCTGCCAAAGCAGGGGACACGGGTTCGAGCCCTGGTCCAGGAAGACCCCACATGCCGTGGAGCAACTAAGCCCATGCGCCACAACTACTGAGCCTGTGCTCTAGAGTCCGTGTGTCACAACTTCTGAGTCCTCGTGCCACAACTCCTGGAGCCCACGCGTAGAGCCCGTGCTCTGCAACAAGAGAAGCCACCACAAGGAGAAGCCCGTGCACCGCAACGAAGAATAGCCCCTGCTCGCCGCAACTAGAGAAAAGCCCCTGCGCAGCAATGAAAACCCAACGCAGCCAAAAAAAATAAATAAAATTTAAAATCTTTAAAAACAAAACAAAACCCAGGAGCAGCTCGAAGGGGCTCCCACTGGCCAAATTAGGAAGAGTCTGAGCATCAAACGTGGCTATATTGCATTGTAATAACTGTGCATTATCATAAAAATTGAAAAAGAGTAATTCCCCGAGTCCATAGTGACAACCAAAAGAAAAATATAAAATTTAATTTGCCACCATTGAGGAGAATATTTTACCACCTCCTTCTTCTGTAAATTGGTCAAGGGAAAGAATTAAGCATTTACCCTGCTGCTGCTTCAGGAAGAACTGTAGTTCATCCCCATTGATAAGGGAGAGCTTTTCTTTACAGAATAATGTCAGCTAAAACATGTAGAAGGAATAATAGAATTAGAAAATCTCCAATGAAATAATCATTTCAGGCAAAGATCTTGAATGTGTGGTAAATTCATCAGGTTCCCAAGGACAGAGAGCCAAGGGATCACCTGCTAATTACAAAGGGAAAGAGCATGTCTTTACAACTAAGAGATCTCCTTTTCACTGCCTTGCTAATTGATGAAACTTAGGATCATTAACAGCGGGACAACTGGACACTGCATTTCTCCTGATGTGATGTAATGTGAAGTTCCTGCTTCCTCTTTAAAGGAACATAGCCTGAACATAACTGAGCCTTTAGACTTAGATTCCAGTTAATGGGGAATACAGAAGATAGAGAAACAAGGTTACTGACCTTACGAAGAAACAATCAGACAAATTAAGAATATGGCACATTCTACAAGACAACTGGCTTGGTCTTTTCAAATAGTTAACGTTATTTTTTAAAAAATAGGAAAAATAGTAAAGACTAAAGAGTACTTTAGTAACAACAAGGGACAATGCATAAATATTGACTGGACCTTTTTTTAAATTTAATTTTTATTTTATATTAGAGTATAGTTGACTTATTACAATGTTGTGTTAGTTTCAGGTGTACAGCAAACTGATTCAGTTATACATATACATATATCCATTGTTTTTCAGATTCTTTTCCCATATAGGTTATTACAGAATATTGAGTAGAGTTCCCTGTGCTATACAGTAGGTCCTTGTTGATTATCTATTGCATATATAGTAGTGTATATATGTTAATCTCAGACACCTTATTTATCCCTCCCCCCACCTCGATTGGATCTTGACTGAGAAAATAATAAAGCACTAATAAAAAGATTGTTAAATGACGAATGGGGAAATTTGAGCATGGACTGTATATTCAATGATATTATGGAATTCTTATTAATTTTCCTAGGTATGATAAAAGTACTGTGGTTTTGTGGAAGAGTGTCCGTATTTTTTAGAACATACAAGCTAAAGTTGTTAGAGGAAAAGTGCATGCTCTCTGCAACTTCAAATGGTTAGGCACACGTATAAAATACATATATATACAGAGAGAAAGCAAACATGGCAAAATATTAACAATTACTGAACCTAGATGGTGAGTATTAGGGTGATCATTGTACTGTTCCTTCAACTTTTCTGTATGTTGGAAAATTTCATAACAAATTAGAAGAAAAAACGAAGCTGATGTGAAGCCTTGAGTCCATGGGTCACTTTACAATGGACCATCTTGACCACAAAAATCCCCAAAAGTGTTTCTTTAGGTCTATTTTCTTGGCTTAGTCTAATTTCACAGGGAGAATATTCCAGTCTCCTTTCTGGAGGGTAAAGTCAAACAGGCCAACATTTTGGCCGAAAGGAAGGATGGTGTGTGGAAAGAGGAGTCTCATAACTTAATATATAAAATTTTACTTAAATCCTGTATTTTTGAGTACAGGAACCCTGGCCCCAACAATATCTTGTTTTTCCCAGGCCAGAGACCTGTTCTTTTACTCTCTCCAGAGAATAAACCTCTGGCTTCCTGCTGCTTTGGGGGAAGGACAGAAACCCAGCTGAGCAGAACTGGAGAGGAATCTGCTTCTCAAACAGACTCTCAACCATTTGCCACATTTTCAGCCCCACTGCCACCCATGTTTCCAGAAGAATCTGTTGCTGCTAATGTCTGAGCTTTTGGGAGTTCAGTAATATCAATCAGGGGGTTTCTTGCCTTTCTCCACTGCTGCTTCAAAATTCATCTTCTCAGGTGTGTTTAGTTACTATCGTTTGACTATCTAGAAGCTTTCCAGCTTCCAAAATTTCTTTTGTCTCCTATTCTCTTTGTGGGTTTATGCATTTTTTTTAAAGTGCACTTTAATGTCATTTTATTGGGATTTCAGAAAAGAGCAGAGGCTAATGCACACAGTCAATCCACCAGCCTTTACTAGAAGTCAATCTGATGTTCTTTAGTCTCTTTTTCCCATTTGCTGGTTTGAAAGTTATGTATTCTTTGTATCTTTAATAGGTTACTCCTGAAATTTTAATCCTCCCACTTGACTTAAAGTCTAAAGATAATCAATATTCTTATCTTCTTCCTGAGTAATGCAAAGACTGCAGCATGCTTTCACTTTGACCTCTCCTTTCCCATTCTCCACGTGATTTTGGTCTAGTCAATAATATTTTAGTTCCTCGTTGTTTACAACACCTTCTCTAAAGCAATCCCTTCATTAGTAATATTCATTGAGGCCCCTGCCATGTGACAAGCAGCATTCTGAGTGTCGGAAATACAGCAGTGACTAAGACAGACTAAACTATGTGTAAAAATGTTTCATGTTAGGTTGAACTATATGAAATTGCCAATATTTGACCAATTTTAGTTATAAAAAACTAATCTCATATGGGTTAAATATATGTATATTTAAATATATATACACACACATTTACATAAATACATGTAAAATCACCAATGCTTTTTTTTTTTTTTTTGGCTGCGTTGGGTCTTCGTTGCTGCGCACGGGCTTTCTCTAGCTGCAGTGAGCAGGGGATACTCTTCTTTGCGGTGAGCAGGCTTCTCACTCTGGTGGCTTCTTTTGTTGTGGAGCACGAGCTCTAGGCGCGTGGGCTTCAGTAGTTGCGGTGAGTGGGCTCAGTAGTTGTGGCTCGCGGGCTCTAGAGCGCAGGCTCAGTAGTTGTGGTGCACGGGCCCAGTTGCTCCGCCACATGTGGGATCTTCCCGGACCAGGGATCGAACCTGTGTCCCCTGCACAGGCAGGTGGATTCTCAACCACTGTGCTGCCAGGGAAGTCCCTGCTGTTTTAATTTACCTAAACATTTACTAATTTCATTGTTTGTTGCTTCCATGTTATTTGTATCCCACTCCTCTCTGGGTTTGTTTCCATTTCAGATCCTTAGTAGTCTTTCAATGAGGATCTGTAAGTGATAAACTCTCTCAGTCCTTCTCTGAAATTAACTTGTTATTCTTGAATAATAGTTTACCTGAGTATGATTCTTGGTTGGCCATTAATTTACCTTCAGTCTTTTGAAGATATATTGCTGATAAGCCAGTTGTCAGTTTAATAATTTTTATTTGTAGATCATTAGTCTTTTCTCTTTGGTTGATTTTAAGATACTCTGTCTTCAGTGTTCTGCAGATTCACTATAATGTGTCTTGATTTGCATTTGTTTTAATTTAATTTTAATCCTACTCAAGACTCAGGATGCTTCCTATAACTGACAATTCATGTCACATCTTTATTCAATTTTCAAAATTTCTCAGCCATCATCTTTTGAATATTGCCTGAAGTATCTCTATTCTCTTTGCAGAAATCCTGGTAGGGATATATTGGACTTTCCTATTCTGTTTGTGTCTGTTAACTTCCATTTCATATTTTCTTTCTCCTTATTTCTATGATTCTTTCTGGGTGATTTTCTCAGATCAACCTTCCAGTTTACTAATTCTCTTTCCAATTGTAGCTGAGTTTTTTTTTTTTTTAATTTAATGACAATATATTTCACTTTTAGATGTCCTATTTAATTCTTTTTCTTTTTGACAAATAATGCAAATAGATTGTCGTTCAAGACAAAAACACGATCGCACAGGTCAGTGCTTAACTTGTCTGGCTATTTTAATGCTGTGTTAAGCATAAATACCTTTCTTTTTGAATTGTATTTGAGATGTAAATTTGTTTTTTTAAGAAAGGGACTTCCATTAAGACTTGGTGATAGAAATATAAGCAATGTAGAAGGGATCCATAAAGAGCAGTTATTATATTATGATTATGTTCTATGTCCCTGGTGTGTTCGGAAAGGGAATCCAGGAACCGGTGCCACAGTGAGCGGAGACTGCTGCATCACAGCTTACACTCGAGATCTTGGCAGAGTACACTGAAGGAGGGCAACCTGCAGCACATTTTATACACTACGTACAATGAGGAGTCACTATTGCTCCTCTAAAGAACAGGTCACAAGAGAAAGACTGTCTAGGAGGTCTTCCCATTTGGTTCACATTGAGTTTTTATTTGAGATCTGTATACTTGTTTAATTCATGTGTTTACAGTAAAACTGCTGCTACAGAGCATTAAAGAGCAAGGTACCTTTTAATCGTTATAAAAATACATTTTAAAATTCTTTTTACTCTACAGTCAGATTATGTTGGCAATTCTTGGATGAAAAAACAACAACAAAAACAAAAACAGATGGTTAACTCTCTTCTAAAAATTCAGCTGTCTGTGAGTACCATGATTCTACACAACAGGGAGACAGTGAAGACAGGGAAGCTTGAACAAGTTCTGTGGAAATAATCTGGTTCAAGACACTTCAGAGGTGACCCTTCTTATGGCATTATATCTGGAGGTACAAAATATCAGGTTGTTCCACTGTTTGGTGACGTTAAGTTTGATCACTTGGTTAAAATGAACCACCAGATTTCTCCATTGCAAAAGTAAAGTTTAGCGATTTGATAAGTAATTTGTGGGGAGATAGTTTGAAGGCATGTGAGCAGCCCTTTCCTCAATAATTTTTCATTTAATGGTTTTAGCATTCATTGATGAACCTTGCCTGAATCAAATATTCACCGAGGGTTGCAAAATAGTGATTTTTAAAAAAATTACACCATTCCATTTACATGTATAAGCTGATTTCTTCTGTAAGTAAGAGCTTTCAGGGGACTGGTTTTTGAATCCAAAGACTTGAAAAAAAAGGTTTAACCTGAATCTAATGGTGAGGAAACGACTAGTCCAATTCAGATCACTTTCCAAGACATCTTATCTGGACGCTTCAAAAAAAGTCAATGTCAAGGGTTGGGGAATACTGTTCTAAATGTAAAGAGACAACAGAGGCATAACAACCCCATGAAATGTGTTGGATCCTGAACTTAAAAAGGAAAAAAGAGAGAGAAAACAGCTATAAAAGGCATTTTGGGAGAATTGGGAAAATTTGAATATATGGTATATATTACATGATAGTAAAGAATTATGTTAATATTCATAGGTGTGATAGTTGTATTCTGTTTATGTCAAAGTGTCCTTATTCTTAGGAGATGTATGTTGAAGTATTTAGGGTGAAGTGTCACTCTGCCTACAATGATTTAAAATGATTCCACACAGAAAGCACTTAACACATACACATATACAAATACCTCCAACCAACCCAAACATTTTAAAAACTAAGACTGTATCATCAAATAGGGAAGAATGAGTGTGTGTTGCATCTACCTATTGTATTAATCTAAGTTCAGTCAGAAAAACAGAAGCCACTCTATATTTTTCAAGTGTGAAAGGCTGTAATGTAGAAAATTACAGTTTTGTAAACTGTTGGAAGGGCTGGAGGAGTGACCATCTCAGCTTGCACTTGAAGGAGTGATTCTCAAAAGTTCACTTGTAAGTGGCTACAAATGGGAAGCTCACCTAATTATCTTAGTTTGCAAAACCAATGAGTGTGATTCTTAAGAAAGTCACCCAGAAGCTGCTTTAAACCCCAAGTCTGGCTATGCATCTGCCTGCAACAACCAATGAAGAATAATGGTCTCTCCTCTTCCATCTCACCCTGGTGACTCTAACCTAGGCCTATAGAGAGAAGGGGATTCTGGGAAATATGGTTCCAGGTGTCTCCTCTGCATCCCAGAAAAGACGTTAGAAGGGGTGGTGATGATGATGATTCACAGAAAATCCAGTGCAGCTATATTTTATAGCATAGCCTCAGCAGAAAACCATTAGGGTACCAGAAATGCTATTTAAAAATATTGTGGTAAAATATGCATAACATAAAATTATCATTTTTAAGTGCACAGTTCAGTGGCATTAAATACTTTCACATTGTTATACAGCCATCACCTCTATCCATCTCTAGACCTTTTTCCTCTTCCTAGACAGAGACTCTGTATTATTAAACAATTTATCTCTTCATCCCTCCCTCCCCCAGCCCCTGGTAACCTCTAATCTACTTTCTGTCTCTGAATTTGGCTATTCTAGGTACCACATGTAAGTGGAATCATACAAGATTTGTCCTCTTGTGTCTGACTTATTTCACTTAGCATAATGTCACCAAGATTCATCCATTTTTGTAGTATGTATCAGAATTCATTCCTTTTTAAGACTAAAAAATATTCCATTGTATATATGTGTATACCATATTTTGTTTATCCATTCATCTGTTGATGGACACAAGTTATGCAACCATCTACATACTTGCCCAGGAACCTGGGAAACATCTAGTTTCCTTCCCCTCCTTCACCTCCTTCATCCAACCTGTCAGCAGGTACTATCAGTTCACCACTTCAGTATCCTTCAAATATATTCTCTACTACCAATTCTCATTGTTATGCCTTAGTTCAGAGTCTTCATCATCTCTCAGGTTACTCAAACAGCCTCTAAGCAGTCTCCTCACCTTCTGTCTTGCTGCCCTCCAGAGTGATCTTTCCATCATATACCCTTCAGTGACTGCTTGCACACGGCTCTTCATGACCTGATTGTGGTCTCTTTACCCTTTCTGCCCCATCCCATGCTGGCCTTAGCTACCTGGGTTCCAATTCTGGCTGCACCTCTTACTGTGTAATGATGGACAAGTCATTTAATATGTGTTGTGCCAAACATAATAGGGGGACACGGAGATGAATTAGACAAAGTCCCTGCACTCAGAGAGCTCTCACATATGTCAATGAATCATTGCACTGCAGGATAATAAGTGCGATACTCCAGGAACATACAAAATGTTCTATGGTTAATATGGAATCGTCTGTCTCCAGAGAAGTGTGAGGGCAGAAGAGGGCATTTAGAGTGATATTGGAGCTGTGCAGCAGAGCCTACTCATGTCCTCCCAAATCCATTCTTCTCTTCTTCCTGAGTAATATAGCTCTTTCCCAGCTGGGAATACAGCCATCCAGAATAAAGACTACATTTCCCATTCTCCTTTTCAGCTAAGTGTAGCCATGTGACTATGTTCTGACCAATGGAATGTCAGTAAAGTGGTAAGAACAATTTCTGGGATGTGTCTTTAAAGGAAGGGTACATGTCCTTCTTTCTGCTGGCTGGGAGGTAGACTTGATGGCTGGAGCTGAAGCAGCTGAAACTTGGACATGAGCCTTTTGCTGAGGATGATAGTGCAACAAGACAGAAGGAGCCTTGATTGGCCTATGTTTACATAAGAGAGATACAGAATTCCATTTTGTTTAAGCTATTCTCTTTCTCCTTTTTTTTTTTTTTTTTGGCATTTGCAGCTAAGCCGAATCTTAACTAATACAAACTAAGTCTGAAAAAAATGAATATAAGTTCACTAAGGAATATTTCAAACAGAGGGAACGGCAGGTACAAAAGCTTAGGGTCCTGAAAGAGGTGGTATGCTCAGGGAATGCCAAGGGTTTGTGTGGCAGGAGATGAGGCCAGAAGTGGGTTGGGAATAGCCACAGCAGAGCATGGACTGAATAAGGAGGACCATGGCAGGGAGACCTGCTGGGGGCTACAAATGTGATCAAGGTGAGAGACAGTGGTGTGGTGAAATGACCAGTGGTGGAAATGGAGGGGAGGAGATCGATTCAAGATACATTTGGAAGCAAAAATCAGGAGTTTATGAATGTGTGTGTTTAAGTATATGGAGTGGGTATATATCATCAGAGGAAGTCTGGGCTTTTTGGCTTCTCCTTCTCAGAGGCCTTGTGGGTGGAGTTCAGCCTTTCCCCATGGGGAGAATCCTCCTCTTGCTCCCATTCTTTGGGCCCAATGTCCCTGGCCCAGATGCCTCTCATGATGTCATCTTCACCCCATCAAACTTCCCCAGCTTGTTCCAGGATTATTTCATAAAGTGGGAGGTGGGTGGGTCTTCAACCCTATAAATGCTGGCTCTTCCCAGGCTGCCTGAGTGGCCCGTGGTGGAGGTGTCAAGGGCTGCTCAGGTTCAGGCTGGCAGCTGGACACTGTCCCTGTCTGGCTGGGGCACAGTGCTTCTGGGCAGTTGAGTAAGAGCGGGGCCCTCAGCAGACAAACAGGCTTGTCTCTGTTGGTGGGTCAGTCAGTAGGTCCACAGGAAGGTTGGAAGTCAAGGGGTTTGGGGGACCTGGGTGAGGAGTTCAGGCCCACTCTTTGTAAAACTTTCCAGGAAGCACTTTTCTACTGGGGCAGCATCCAGATACTAGGGTACTCATTAACCCCCTGGGTGCCAGGAAAGGGCAGGAGGTAAGCACTGGGAGGCAGCTGAGGTCATCCTTCTTTGAACCTCCACGTGGTATTTACTCAGAGCAATTGTTGCCACAGGCCCAGGCCCTGGACTATAAAGCGGAATGTCTGCTCTCTGTGCCCAGAACTGAGCAGGTGAGCAGCCAGGGCAGAGGGATGTGGGTTGGAGTCCTAAGGGAGGGGACTGAGCAGAGAGCTGTGGGTGGGAACTAAGAACTAAGGACCTCCTCTTGGAGCACTTTGGCAGAGCAGCTTCTTCCCCCACCCCCAGGATACCTCAGTTTTCCCAGCCATGAAATGGGGGCAGGAATAGGTGAGCAGGGGAGTGGTGGCAAAAGTGGCCAAGGGAGCTGCTCCTGGGGTCTCCTGGGCGGGGCGGGGTGGGGGGAAACCTTTACAAAGCATTTTGAGCTCCATAAACTCCATATGATGTGATGAGGTGAAAAAGGAGCCCCCCCAACCCATCCCAGGAAGACACCCTTTCCCTCCCAACCACATTCAACTAGGTCAGTCCTCTTAAGCCCTGATAGCTCTGTGCTCCCTACACCCAGGGGAGGGTTAACAGATTTGGGGCAGGGTCCCCTGGGGCAAGTCCCCTGGGAGGTGTCCCTTCTTTGCTTCTTCACTCTCACCAGGCCTCCATTCGCCTTTCTTCTCAGAGAACATCATGGCAAGTGTGGCTGCAGTTCTGACCTGGGCTCTGGCCCTCCTCTCAGGTGGGTCTCCAACCCTGACTTCACTGTGGAGGTGTGGGTGGAGGCTGGACTGAGGGGTCCGTCCACCCTGGGGGAGGAAACCCAGCCCCTGTTCACCCACTCCCTCTCCACAGTGCTTTCAATCACCCAGGCACGGAAAGGCTTCTGGGACTACTTCAGCCAGAGCAGCAGGGACAAAGGCAGGGTGGAGCAGATCCAGCAGCAGAAGCTGGCACGGGAGCCCGCGTGAGTGGCCAGGGCAAGGGGTACGGGCAAAGGGAGAAGACACCCGGAGGGTGGGATGACGCACTGCCTGATTTCTCAACCTTGTGGTCTTCCCTGGGAAGAGAACAGAGCGGTGCTAGTTCTGCCCTCTATCCTGATCTTCCTGGGCTGTTCAGCAACCCCTGCCGGCAGCCTCCGCCTTTGATCTCTCTTTAGCTGCTGCCTCCATGCCCGCTGAGGCATGGGACCAGAGAGCAGGGGAGAGGACCCCCCATTGCAGCCTCCAGAACGAAAGGATTATGTGAGAGTCCAGGTGCCTCCGTGCACAAGGAATTGGAAGTGTTGACCTGGATATGCGTGTGCCATGTGTTTGCACTTCCTGTGGGAGGAGTCATGGTTGGCTTGGGTTAGTACTAGAGACCCGGCTCTGGGGCCACCGCCCTGCACCCTTGGTTTCTCCATAGGATCAGTGAGTGATGTCTTTGGGGCAAAGGAGATGAGGGGGCTAGCAGTCTGATGGCCTGATTGTCTCCTTCCCCAGGAGCCTGAAAGACAGACTTGAGCCAGACCTCAGCAATATGGACAACTTCCTGGAAAAGCTGGGCCCTCTGAATGGGCAGGGGAGGGAACCTCCCGGGCTCCCACGCGACCCGGTGGGCATGCGGCAGCAGCTGCAGGAGGAGCTGGAGGAAGTGAGGGAGCGTCTGGAGCCCTACATGGCGGAGGTGCATGAGCGCGTGGGCTGGAACCTGGAGGGGTTACGGCGGCAGCTGCAGCCCTACACGGTGGAGCTGATGGAGCAGGTGGCCCTGCGCGTGCAGGAGCTGCAGGAGCAGTTGCGCGTGGTCGGAGAGGGCACCAAGGCCCAGCTGCTGGGGGGCGTGGAAGAGGCGCGCAGCCTGCTGCAGGAGCTGCAGAACCGCGTGGCACACCACACTGGCCGCGTCAAGGCGCTCTTCCACCCGTACGCGGAGCGCCTGGTGACCGGCATCGGGCACCACGTGCAGGAGCTGCACCGCAGCGTGGCGCCGCACGCGGCCGCCAGCCCGGCGCGCCTCAGCCGCTGCGTGCAGGTGCTCTCGCGCAAGCTCACGCTCAAGGCCAAGGCCCTGCACACGCGCATCCAGCAGAACCTCGACCAGCTGCGCGAAGAGCTCAGCGCCTTTGCTGGCGCCGGCGCTGACGGTGCGGAGGAAGAGGCCCAGCCGGACCCCCAGGTGCTGTCTCAGGAGGTGCGCCAACGACTCCAGGCTTTCCGCCACGACACCTTCCTGCAGATTGCCGCCTTCACCCGCGCCATTGACCAAGAGACCAAGCAGATCCAGCAGCAGCTGGCGCCGCCTCCGCCAGGCCACAGCGCCTTCGCTCCAGAATTCCTACAAGGGGACGGAGGCAAGGCCCGGAGCGAGCTGCAGGCCCGCCTCGACGACCTGTGGGAAGATATCAACTACAGCCTTCGCGACCATAGTCCCGGCCATCTGGGGGAGCCCTGAGGGTCTACTTGTCCACGTCCCAGATTCTTGTCTGGGGAGCCCACGATCTGAGCCTCTAACATAGCTATGTCCTTGACAGTGGCCTGTTGGGCAGAGGGTGGAGGGCCCTGCACAGGATAGCTGAGGTCACCCAAAGGGCTGTTGTCCTAGGCCATCCAGCCTCCTGCAATTCCCCCGTCCGGATGCATTACATTCACCAGGCTTTGCAAACCCGGCTTCCCGTGCTCATTTGGGAATCCTCCTGAATTGCTACATTCTGGGGTGGTGGGAGAGGGCGGGACGGAGGCACTGTATGTGCAGGGTCATTATGTGCAAGCCTGTTGCCATGGTGCTGGAAGCCTGTGCCTCTTCGTCCCAGGGCCAGGCTCTGATCACTTCTGGCCACCTGGTGGCCACTGCTAGAGCTGGTCCACAGAGAGGAGCTCTTTTCTCCCCAGGGGTGCCATGACAGCTTCTGTTGGGGGAAGAGAAGGGAGAAAGAGCAGAAAATATGATGAAGAAAACATGTGATGGTGTGTGTGTATATATCCCTGCTGGCTGATGCTGGTGGGGACAAATGGTGTGGGTCGTGATGGGAGGGAGCAGAGCCTGGATTTCCTTACATAACACTACATCTAAACAGCTGACCAAGCCCTCCAATCTGTGAGGGCTACTTAAACTCTCTGGGGAGCCTACTGTGTGCCTTCCCCATCTCTGGCCCCTCCCTCTCGACTCCCAGGCGGAAGTCTAGATTTCTGACACAAATGAAATAGATGCTTATGATGGAAGCTTATTTGCCTGGTGTGACTCTCATTTGGACTATGTCTGAAATCAGTGGCCTCACCACTATCCCCAAAGCACACCCATCACCCCCCTTCAGTCCCTCGCTACTCTTTCTCACTGACCTCCTCCTAGTCCAGGTGTATCGGAGGGGTGTTGCTCTGGCTGGGCTGACAGCTGTTTGTCACACCTGTGGTGTGCCTGGGTTAGAGACCCTTCCTCTGCACCTGCACTGTTCACCAGCCTGCTTACCACAGGACGGTGTGCACGAGGTATAGGCCCCTGAGGTGGCCTGTCTTCTTTGTCCTGGCTGGTCCAGATTTTGAATGGCCTCTTTTTTGACTGTCCCTCTTTTTATGACTGACCCTCGTCTTGGACCCTCAAACTCATACCCCCACCCCCACCCCCATTCCCCATGTACAGATTCACTTGGGGGCAACCAAGCTCCTCATAGCTCCCTGGGAAGTCTGAAATTGGGGGTGGGTGAAGTGGAGGGAAGAGGAGAGAGGAAAGGGTAAACACACCCAGTCCAGTACCCTTAGAACGTCCCAGGCAGCACCCTTTCCTCCCGGCTCAGCCCACCCTGCACAGAGTTCTCACTGCCACACTCCCTCATAGCACAGACCCCATCTGAATCTGGCCTCATCATGCCTGCAGATTGGATCTCTTCCATGACACCCTAGATTTAGCACCAGAACTGGGAGAAAGGTGCCCAGGGAGAGGAGGTGCTGGAAAGGAAAGTTTACCCCCCAAAGAGGTGTTTTTGTTGTTGGTGGTTAGGAGATCAGGAGGGGTGAGTCAGCTGGGGTTGGATGTGGTGGGGATGAGCCAGTAGGGGTAGAAGTGAGGGCCGTGTATTTGAGGCTGGAATTTGGGCAGGTGTTTATGAGGACAGAAATAGGGAGTGAGAAGAACAGAAAGGGAGAGAGATTGAGGGACTAAGGGAGGGTGATCTAGAGCCGAGGCAGCATCTGGCCCAACGGCGGATCCATGCAAACCCAGGGCGGAGCGCACCTCCTCGGGGATACCGATGGACGGCCAGGCCCCTTGCCGTCAAGCCTCTCGTAGTTAGACTTGTGGACTAATAGAACCCAGTACAGCGGAGCTATTTGCAAAGGAGCAAAAAACTGCCCTGGGTCTGAGAGGACACCCTGGGGTCAGTGACGCCTGAATTGAGGTGGAGGCAAAGCCTGGATCCGGCTGGTTTTCCTGGATCCGGCTGGCTTTGTAAGTCTGGACCGAATAATCCCGGCAACTGGGAAACCGTGTCACGTACTGTTCCCCGAGGGGAGTCCTCGGCCTCTTTAAGGATGGGCGGGGCGGTAGCTGGCGGAAGTGCCGGAGGAAGGGGTGGGGCCAAGAGAGACGCAGAAGACCGAAGTTGGGGCCTGAGCTGCGCGTGGTCATGTTGGCCAGTGGGGCTGTGGATCCCGGGCTCCCGGGGGCTGCTGCCGCCCCCTCGCCCGTCCCGGCCCGACAGCCCGGGCCGGGGCACTTGTTCCGACCTATTAGCGCTGATGACGAGGAGCAGCAGCCTACCGAGATCGAGTCGCTGTGCATGAACTGCTACCGCAATGTGAGGCGGGGGCGCGGCCGCGGGCGGCTGGAGGGTTGGGCTGAGGAGGGGAGGAGCGGGGGTCGGCGACCTGGCCAGGCTGGTCCAGTTGGGGACCCGGAGGCGAGGCACGCCTGGGGGTCAGTAGATGGGGGATGGGGGTTTCATTGGTTCTTTCCCTGTCTTCTGCTTCCCTAGGGCATGACGCGCCTCCTCCTCACCGAGATCCCCTTCTTTAGAGAAATAATCGTGAGCTCCTTTTCCTGCGAGCACTGTGGCTGGAACAACACGGAGATCCAGTCGGCAGGCAGGATACAGGACCAGGGAGTGCGCTATACTTTGACCGTCAGGGCCCAGGAGGTGAGAGGAGCCCAGAGCAGTTACCCTAGTGTCCTAGAGAAAGCTTGGGGACTGGAGTCACAGCTCTGGTCCAGGTGGTCGGACCTCAAATAAATCCACTTAAGTGTTCAAGCCTCAGTTTCCTCCTTTGTAAAATGGCGTTGGTGCTGTCATCTGCTCAGGTGAGGTAAGACTTGTGAAAGGGCTTTGTAAGCTTTGTCAGAAAGTATCAAATGAGCAGTAGTTGTTATGGATAGTACTCATCGTTTGGGTAGCTGGTTTTCACATCAAGGTACTATTCCGCAGGAGTAGTCCGGACTCCCCCTAGTGGAGAGAGGAAGAGACAGCTGGGCTGGGGCCTCTGATGGCGGGGCGGGGTGGGGCAGGCACGCACTCTTGTTATTTCCTGAGAAGAACCTGTATTGTTGAGACGTCTGTGGACTGAAGGTTTTTCTTTCTGCCCAGGACATGAACAGAGAAGTAGTGAAGACTGACTCTGCCACCACAAGGATCCCAGAGCTGGATTTTGAAATTCCTGCCTTCAGCCAGAAAGGAGGTAAGTTTAAGGTCAGAGTGTTTGCACCGTTCATGCCTAGCTCAAATCTTACTTTCTTGCAAAACTCCTGGTGCCAGGTCTAGTGGCTTGTGTGTGGGTTTGGCCACATCATTGTGATCTTCATTGGTTTAACATAAGCAGAAAGCTTAGGTAAAGCAGCTTAAGATAGTATTGGGTTGGCCAAAAGCTTCGTACGGGTTTTTCCACAACATCTTACAGAAAAACCAGGATGAACTTTTTGGCCAACCCAATATATAGTGATGTACTGTGTAAGACTGTGATGTACTTATTACAGAATTTTCTGTAATAATCACTCTTATTAGAGGTGAATGAAACCTTGTTCCCTGCCTCCTTATTTTACAGGTGAAATTAAGGCCCAGAGAGTTCAAGTGAACTGCCCAGGGTCATACAGGCACTTGATAGCAAAGTGAAGACTGACCAGTCTTTTGTTCTTACTCACCAGCTCTGACTACTGTTGAAGGATTGATCAGCCGTGCTGTCTCTGGCCTGGAGCAGGATCAGCCCACACGAAGGGTGAGCTGGGGTTTTCTGATTGCAGCAGCTCAAGGAAAAATTACTTATGTACACTTGTTCACCTTCCCATGTGGCGGAACTGTCTCTGATTGAATGTTGGAGAACTGTGGGGGGAAGCACACAGTGATGTTATAGCTTCCTGGATGTTGCATACGCCGTACCACTATCCTGTCCACGTCCCCTCCCCCACTGTACATGGAGGCCTCTTCTCAGACAGACACTGTAACATTACCTCCGAAGAGCCTTTCCTGATACTCTTGGGCTTATCTGTGCTTCCTGAGTGTTCCATTGTATCTTATGTTTATTATGACATTTCATATATACATATATATATATATATATATATGTATGAAATAATATAATTGCAAATTTAGTCACCTGTCTTCTTAACTGGCTGTGGAGCCCCATGAGAGGGCTCTGGTTTATTTACTGTTGTCTATAACCTGGCACAAGTGCCTGGACTAAATGGCTGAATGAGTGAGAAAATGAGGCTCATCTGGCACCACCCATAAACTTCAAACTTATTTGCTACTTCTTATTGTGAAGCCTGAGTCTCTGTTCCCAGTCACACTAAGACAGGTGGTGACTTCCTGTTGGAAGTGATGGGGGCATAAGTTCTATCACCAGGGCTGATCTTTTACTCTTTGTTCCTGTCAGGCGAATGAAGAAGCCATGGCTGAAAGAATTGATGAGTTCATTGTCAAACTGAAGGAGCTAAAGCAAGTGGCCTCTCCTTTCACCCTGGTGAGTACTGAGGGATCCCAGGTGCCCTAGATTTAGGGCAGGAGAGACCATTAAGACTGTCTGAGATTTTTCTGTGGTGCCTCAGTGGCCTGTTGGTAGGTGGAGGATCGTACATGATTTCGTGTTGTAACTGCTCTCTCTTTACCCATCTGTTAGATCATTGATGATCCCTCAGGGAACAGCTTTGTGGAAAACCCATATGCTCCCCGGAAAGATGATGCCCTGGTGATCACACACTATAATCGGACTCTACAGCAGGAAGAGAAGCTGGGGCTCCAGGTGAGTGCACTGAAGAAGCCAGAAGAATGCTCTGAAATTATCTTGTACTCCGATTGCTTGGAGTCAGTGGGAACTTATTTTGCTGCTGCCGCCCTGTGTACGCTATCTCAGCATGTGTGCGCCTCCCCTCTAGCTCACTTAAGGACTTTGGGTAAACTTTACAACACAGGACATCAGTGGCCGTGATCCTATCCTAAACTCTGTTCTGCCCTTGCCTGGGGCTTTGCTCTCCAACTTCTCTGTTAAACCCACGAGGTGGCAGCTGATGCAAGCAAACCAGAGCATTTTCTCTCACTCTGGGGCAGGGTGTTGGGGAGGCTGAGGTCTGTGTGCCAACGTATGATTTGCATCTCTGCTACTTTAGGCAGAGGAACCAGAAGAGAAACCAGAAGAGGAAGATCTCAGAAACGAAGTGAGTCACATTGGCAACTGTGGAGGAAGGAAGGAGCAGAGTGGTGGGCTGAGACTGACGGTGTTCCCGGGTGGCCGCCAGTGTGCCAGCTGAACGTCTTTAGCCTGAGCAGGTTTCACCCGCCTGGGAGGGCTCAGTCTACGTCCCCCTGTTGTGTTCCAGGTGCTCCAGTTCAACACCAACTGCCCGGAATGCAATGCTCCGGCCCAGACCAACATGAAGCTAGTTCGTATCCTTTGTCGGGCAGTTGGGTTGCTCTTCATCTGACTCAGGCACGAAGATGGTATTGAAGCTGGAGAGTACTCCCTTCAGGGAAAGCACAAGGCTTTATTCTGAGTGATGAGAGGGATGCTGCCTTTGATGAGACCGTGCACCTTGGCTTTTGGGTTCAAAGAGAGAATTAGGCCATGGTCTCTAGGCTCCTGCGTGTGGCCTGAGCCATGTCATCAAACACTGATGAACAGCAATCGCCGTGGGTGGTGACCTTGCCCTCTTCTGGGGGGCTGTCTGAGTTAGGTTGCTTCTTATGATCTGTTTCCTGCAGTCCTGAGACCAGCAACTGTGTGTTTGTGGGGTTTGGATTTGTTCTTCCCCAGAGGGTGGTCTTGCTATCCTGGAAGCAGATTTCCTTAATTCCATCTTCCAGAAATTCCCCACTTTAAGGAGGTTATCATCATGGCTACCAACTGCGAGAACTGCGGCCATCGGACCAATGAGGTGGGTGGGCTTCATTGTTTGGGAAGAGTAGCTTTCATCCTTTCTGAAGCTGCTTAGGGTGAGGAGCTCTTGAACTAGAAATTAGCTTAGAGAAGAAAAGTTAGAGATAGCATAACTTGTTGAAGACATTCAGAGTTGGTTATACGGAAGAGAGAGACCCACTTTTTGACCTACAGCTCAGAGGGATGGAAGAGCAGGGAGGCAGATTTTGACTCAATAATAAAAAACTTTCTAGGTCTATCTGAATATAGAGTGGGCTGCCTTGGAGGGTTGTAAATTCCCTTTCCCTGAGTGTATTCAAGCATAAGCTGTTTAAATTCTTAAACCAGAAAATTATAAAGGGAATCTACACACTAGTTGCAGTTGGAAGTCCCTTTCAGCCCCGAGAGTCATTTTTTTAACTGTGAATTCAGTTTCTTGGCAATCTGGGGTAAATCTTTGGCAGGCCGCTGGTGCTGGGCACTCTGCTCCTGGCCAGCTTTCAGTGATTTTGGTTTGGGTGACTGCTGCCACTGTTGGTTTAGAAGGCACTGTCCTTGGTAGCCATTAGTGGGCCTGATTGGAGGTCCAAGCCTACTCCCCCAACTTGCCCGGGTCTCCCCACACCAGGTGAGGATGGGCGTCTCCTCTGCTGCTGCTCCTGACACTGTTGTCTGTTGCAGGTGAAATCTGGAGGAGCAGTAGAGCCCTTGGGCACCAGGATCACCTTCTACATCACCGATCCCTCAGATATGACTAGAGACCTGCTCAAGGTAACAACCTGCTTGGGGAAGTGACTCTCCTCTGCACATGGCTGTCTCTGTCGAGGGGGGAATCTGTGTTTTCTCAATCGTGTCCTGGCGTTGTGAGGTACCTCCTTACTTCCTTGGGTTTGAGGATCCCTGAGCAGAGTTAATCCATGGTAGGAAGTGCGGATTCAGAAGGTGACCCATAAGCTCTTTCTGAAGACTTGGCAGCCTTTTGCCTCTAGTGTCTGTGAGGGCCCTTGTTTCTGATCTCTAATGACAGGATGCCTGCCAGTTTGGAGCCATGACTCAGAATGCCCCCTTTTGAGGTTGGTTCCAGGAGTGAGTCTAGCTTTAATTGGAGATTCAGAGAAAACTGGGACAGCTGACTTTGTCCCCAGATTATCACTGGTGGTACTAATTTGGCAGGAGGACTCTGGTTAGCTTTCTCTAGCAGCTCCTGAATTAAAGCCTAATTTGATCTCTCATCTCACAGTCCGAGACATGTAGTTTGGAAATCCCAGAGCTGGAATTTGAACTGGGAATGGCTATCCTCGGGGGCAAGTTCACCACACTGGAGGGGATACTGAAAGACATCCGGGAACTGGTGAGTCCCCTGAGTATAGTGCATGGCATCTTCCGCAGTGCAGCTGTGGGGAAGGGGCTAGAAGGCTGCAAAGGTCCTAGTTTTTGGAGCTGATAACTGAGGTTTCTTTGCTTTAAAGCTGATTCGAGGGACTTAAATATTATTTTGGATTGTGATGATAAGTTTGTTGGAAATTCAGAATGGAAATTCTCAGGCCTAATTCTGGGCTGATGTAGATATTTTGTGGTTTTGGATAAGTCATTTATTTCACTGTAAAATGGGGTCATGAGGGTCCTTCCAGCACCTAAAAAAATCCCGAACATACATATATATGTGTGTGTTGACTTAACCCATATGTTTATCCTCTTAATGAATCATTTCGCTTAACTGATGATCAGTCGTCGGGCATTTTGTCTTTGTAAATTATACTTTATTTTGCACTTCTTCCAATGAGGACTAGAGATCATATTTAAGAACATTTCTATAGTTTTTGTTTCATGTTGCCCGTTATCATCTTGGCAGATTAATTCACTCTGTTTTAGGGGTGGCCGCCTAGGTCAGAAAGGCAGTGCGGCATAAATGGAGACCAAGCTTCCCTGACAGGCACCCCTGTCACCCTGCACCAGGTTTATGGTTAAGCCTATCAAACATGGAGCCAGTGTTCTAGCAATTTGGATGCCATTTATTGCAGGTGACCAAGAACCCTTTCACACTGGGCGACAGTTCCAGTCCTGGCCAGACAGAGAAACTGCAGGAGTTTAGCCAGAAGTTGGACCAGGTGAGAGGACTCTGGCTGGTCACTGCTTGTGGTCCTGGGGCTCCAGTGAACAAGAAGCTGCACACCCTTTCTTGCCACATGTAAACATCTAACCGACATGTTGGGGATTCTCTTGGTTTCTGATATCCCATGCCACCTCCTTTCTTGGTTTTCTCCCTTTTTTTTGTTGGAGCATCTTCTCCAGTAGCTTCTTAAGAAAATGCATGGGAAGTAAAATTTCTGAGACTTTGCATGTCTGAGAATTTTTTTATTCCACTTTTAAAAAATAATTAGTTAATTAATTAATATTTTAATTTTGGCTGCACTGAGTCTTCGTTGCTGCACACGGGCTTTCTCTAGTTGCGGCGAGCGGGGGCTACTCTTCCTTGTGGTGCGCGGGCTTCTCCTTGCGGTGGCTTCTCTCGTGGAACACGGGGTCCAGGCGCGCGGGCTTCAGTAGTTGTGGCACGTGGGCTCAGTAGTTGTGGTTCGCGGGCTCTAGAGTGCAGACTCAGTAGTTGTGGTGCTGCACGGGCTTAGTTGCTCCGTGGCATGTAGGATCTTCCCAGACCAGGGCTCGAACCCGTGTCCCTTGCATTGGCAGGCGGATTCTTAACCACTGCACCACCAGGGAAGTCCGTATTCTACTCTTATATTAGATTAATGGCTGGGAATAGAATTCTAGGATGGAAATAATTTTTTATCAGAATTTCTAAGGTCTTCCAGTTTCCCACTAATGTCTTTCAGTTTCCCAGTTTGGCTGTTGAGAAGTTTGAAGGCATTCTGATTCCCTATCTTTTGTTTGTGACCTATTCTTGTGATACTTTTGTGTCCCCTGTGATGTAAAATTTCAGGATGTGACTTGGTGTATGTGGGTCAATTTTCAACCATTGTTGCTAAGCACTTGGTGGGTTCTTTGAATCTAGAAACTCATGTGGCTCAGTTCTAGGACGTAAAAAGTATTCTATTGCTTCCCCTCTGTTCTCTCTTTCTGAAATCCCTATGTTTTGGATGTTAGACTGACTTGTCTGGTCTTCTGTAATTTACTTATTTTTTTGTCCTGTTTTCAGTTTTTTTGTGTTTGCACTACTCTTGGAGATTATCTTAATTTTCCAACCCTTCAATTGAGTTTTTCATTTCCACTGACATTTTTATTTTCCAAGTGGCTTTTGGTCTTTCAATACTTTCCCCTCCTTTTAAAAAAATAGCATCCTGTTGTTTTAAGGATGTAGTATTTTTTTCTGTTTGAGAATATTAATGTTGGGTTGTGTTTTTTTTTGACATTTTATTTTCCTCGCATAGTTTCCATTTCCTCTTAAGTTTTTTGTTTTTTGTTTTTCCATTTGATGTCTGTCTTTCAATGTTAGGGGCTTTGCTCACATGTCTGGTAATCATTGGTTGTCTATTTAAAAGTAGAGGACTAAAACACCTGAGTGGGGTGAGTCTTACTGACGTTGGGCTCGTTGGAGGGGGATCTAGCTTAGCCATTTTGTTGAGGTAACTCCAGTGCCAGAGTTGTTAGGTGTTTCCTCTTGGGCTGGTCAGATTCCCATCAGTGGGTGTTCCATTTCCTGTCTTGAGGTTGAAGGCTTGGCTGGCTGTGTTCTGAGAGCTGAGTGTGGGAAGAGGGTTGGGGTGTGTGTATGTCTGTTTCCAATAAGGGTACATTCACTTAACCTTCTGTTCTTGATTCCTTTCCCTCTACCCTCAACTGGGCCAGTGTCCTGCAGTCCGTAGTGTGCTGTGGTAACTTCTCCACAGAATTCTCTGTCTTTTATTGGTGTGGGGGAAGGGCAATCGTTGGTCTGTTTGGAATGGGAGAGGAGATTAGGGATGCCGGATTGCTTCTTAAATAGCTGTCAAAAGTCCTTATTTTAGATTCTCCACTCCACCTCTAGAGGTACCTTCATTTCACCAATTCTTAAAACTTTGGGGGATTCTGCAATGTAAATCGGGTTGGTTTCTGTGTGGCAGACATAGTCCCTTCCTGCCAGCAGCTATGTAAGATTTACATGCTCATGCTGTATTCTGTCTCCTTCAGATCCTTGAGGGTAACATGAAGGCCCACTTTGTTATGGATGATCCAGCAGGAAACAGCTACTTGCAGGTACTGTAGACCTTCCCTGGTATTTCACAGAGATATCTTTTCTGACCTTCCTTAAATATGTATCATTTCTCCAGAAACTGAGAGACTTAATTCTAAATGAACTGCTTTTTATCAAGGAACCGTTTAGCAGAAATTGGAACATAAGAAAGGAAGGGGAAGGTGTATGGGACTGTAAGTGTGTGTCAAGAGGGGGAAAAAGGAGACTCCCAGGTTCCTTCTTCCTCTAGTCTAGCTCGAGTCCCAGCTCTAAGTCCAGCAGTGGCGTTTTCATTTTGCAAATCTGACCGTGGATTGAGGAGAAATGGTGCCTTGTCCAGAGGCCAAGATGGGAAAAGGCTTTAAGCTGACTAGGGAGATATTCTGGTGATTAACAGTAACTTTAACATTTATTGAGCAGTTATTATGGGTCAGGCAAAACTCTTCTAAAGTTTTTCTCCCCGCAGTCCCACTTCTAGCCCATGTGGGTTCTGTTGCTGCCCACGAGTTGAGCCTAGCCATGGGGTGTTGGAGGCCCTTAAAAAGAGAATAAAGGGACTTCCCTGGTGGTCCAGTGGTTAGGACTCTGTGCTTCCACTGCAGGGGGCGCACGTTCAATCCCCGGTCAGGGAATTAAGATCCCGCATGGTGTGCGGCCAAAAACAAAACAAAACAAAAGGAATAAACGCCTCATTAAGGTCTTGGGAAAGTGGGAATTGGAAGCTGCCTGGGGGAGGGGGGATGGCAGGATGGCACAGGCACTGATGGTCTGTCCTTGGCCTTGCAGAACGTGTATGCACCTGAAGACGATCCTGAGATGAAGGTGGAGCATTATAAGCGCACATTTGACCAAAACGAGGAACTGGGGCTCAACGACATGAAGACGGAGGGCTATGAGACAGGTCTGGCTTCCCAGCGGTAGCAGTGGGAGGTTCCCGGCCAGCCTCCAGCGCTGCTCAGACCACGGGGCTATTTATTGCTATTGGAAAAGGCTGGAGTGGCCTCCCCACCAGGCCTTGCCCATGTGGGGAGGACACCTGGTCTGAGTCGGAGATCTGAGCATACTTTCTGAACAGTTTGTGACGGAAATGCAAGCCTCTTGGGTTACTTGACCTTGTTTTGGAGGATTTGAATTGGCCTGGGAAGAAAGCCAGAAATGAACCATCGGGCATGTCATTGTTACTTTTTTCCTATCAAGTCTTTACCCTCCCTCCACACAATGCTCTCTCATGTCGAGCTGGAACTCTGAAGAGCTGGAGAAGGTGGAAGACAGCTACGTCTGGAGTTTGGAAGTTGGGTTGGGTATATAAAATACTGACTCTCCACAGGAAGAGAGTCTTCTGAGGGGAGGGAGTCTAGGACAGGTGAAGAAGTTCTCATTAAAATGGTGGCTTTCAAACAGCACTGGCCTCTGAAATCACTCTGTCCTTGTTTTTTTATTATTATTATTTATTATTCTTTAATTTTTAGTTTTAGTTTTTGCACTCTGTCCTTGTTTGTTATGCTGGTAGAATTCAACCTCCTGAAGAACATATTCTCCAGTGTGGCTACTGTAATTTGGGGACTGGAGCTGGCATTTCACTCATTCCTTCAATAGATGTTTGAGTGCTTGCTTTGTGCCCGGCACATCATAGAACTGAACAAAATAAAGCTCTGCTTTCATGGAGCTTCAAGTGTAGTGGGGAAAATTGGCAAACAGAGTGGGTGGGGGGTTGACAAGAAACCAACAAGTAGAACAGTGTCAGATTAATCACCATGTTATGGAGGAATGTCAAGCAGGGAAGGGGTCTGGGTAGTGCCAGGGAAGGCGGGGGCATTAGCTTTATTAGATGGAACTGCAGAGACAGGGCAAAGCTTAGACCATGCCACTGGTCGTGAATGCATTTGATCCTGCTTAACTGCCCTGTGAGGTAGGGTTAAGACCTGAGCTTAGTCTTGTCAGGCTAAGGTTTGGTACCGAGTAGAACGGGTAGAGGTGGAACTGAAGACAGAAATGGGCAGGAGGCGATGGGGTGGAGAGGACTATACTGGTAGTGTTCACTGGAGCAGAAATATGAGACTTTCCCAACGTCTGCTGACACCAGGGTGGAGGCAGGGCTGTGGAGTTCAGCTTGAGATACACTGAAGCCAAGGCAGGGCTGTGGATGGGAGACCTGTGGGGCCCTGCAGCTAGTGAAGCCCTATCAGTCCAGTGCCCCCTTCTCACAGGCCCTGAGACACCCAGCCTGCTCTTACTCCTGGGCCTGTGCTGTGACCACGCAGTGTAGCCCAGTGGTTAAAAGTTCATGCTTCAGGGCAGTGATCTCCAAACCTGCTTTGTTATGTATATTTTCTGAACATGTGTTCCAAGATAGGCATATTTATTTATAAAGTATAACAATACTTTATTGACTAATAAACCTTAAAACAGTGACAAAAATTTAACATATGGTGAAATAAGTAAAATACGCAATCTAATGCTTTTTCAAGAAATTTGGATTACCTCTTGCACCCCACTTTGGTAGCCTCTGCTCCCAAGGGTCATATGTTCTGGCTGTGTGAAGTTGGGCGACTTAACCTCTCCAAGCTTCAGTTTTCTCATCTGTAAGGTAAGGATAATAAAAGCATCTGAGAAATGTGAGGGTTAAATGAGATAATTCAAGTAAAGCTCTTAACGCCCACAAGAAGAAAAGTCTTCTCCCTAAACTTGAGCATGAGAATTCAGTCTCTCTAGGGACTTCCCTGGCGGTCCAGTGGTTAAGACTCCGCTTCCACTGCAGGGGGCGCAGGTTCCATCTCTGGTCGGTGAACTAAATCCCGCATGCTGCCTGGCCAAAAAATAAATTACCTGAGTTTTAAAAAATAAAAGACTGAATGACAAAAAGAAAAAAAAATTCAATCTCTCTAGCTTCTCTCTTGCCATGCTGAAAATAGATCCAGGTCATTTTCATTGGAAATATTCTACGCAAGAGATAGCTAGGGGCAACCAATATCAAATGTGGGTGAGATACATAGGTTAGAAACCTCCATATTTCTCATAGTAATTATATTGGGTTTGGAATTCCTGACTTCCTCTGTTGAATAGTTCTTGAAAGCCTATTAAAGCAGATTTCTCTCCACCTAAACATACTAATAAAAATAACTGACACACTATGCCAGATGCTGTTCAAAGCACTTTACACAGTAATATTATCCTAGTCCTTGCAACCATTGAGTTCGGTGTCATTATTATCCCCATTTTGTTAAGTATGTTGCCCAAGGTCGTACAGTTAGGAAGTTATGGAAGCAGAACTCAAACTGAGACGCACTGCAGCTCCAGAGCCCACGTTCCTAACTACTGCTCTCTGGTGCTTCTGAAGCTGCTGGGGGCAGAGATCTTGTTGGGGTCGTGGCTGTAGCCTCGCGGCTACAACAGCGCTTGCTGCACGGTCTGTTTAATGACAGAATGGACAAAGATAAGAAACACGATTGCCCCGTCAGAGGGATGTAGAGTGGGCCCCCAAGGTGCGCGTGTCCCTCGTAAGCCCGCAAAAGCTCACACGAGACTCCCTGGCCGTTCCAAACACCCTCCGCCACTTCCGGTCTTGGCCCCGCCTCCCAGAGTTCTCGCTGTCCGTTTCGCGTTTAAGAATTTTGTCCTCAGCGTCGATCCGTCTCCCGGCCTTCGCCGCTGCCATGGCGGCAGCTCCGCCGCTCTCCAAGGCCGAATACCTGAAGCGTTACTTGTCTGGGGCAGATGCCGGCGTCGACGGGGGCCCTGAGTCCGGCCGCAAGCGTCGCAAAAAGCGGCCGAAGACTGGCGGGGCCGGCGGCAAGGGGTGAGTTGGCCCTGGCGGGGCGGGGTCCGCGCGGCTCGCCGCCCCTAATCTTCCCAGCTCCGCCCTCGGCCCGGCTCTTCCTGGGCTCCTCGCCGGCGGCCCCGAGGGGCCCAGCGCCCTTGACTGCTCGCCCGGCGCTGCCTGAGCCCGGAGTCCGCTCAGACCGCTCCTCGCGCCCCTGGGCAGTGTCTTCGACGTATTCAGGCCCGGCTGTAACTTTCATTACTCTTTTCCCGCCTTTGTAGCATTCCGTCCTCTCCCGCAGAGAATGAATATTGTGCCCTGAGACTAAAGTGGTGAAGCGAATTCAGAGGTTCTGTGCGTGGATATTAAGGGCCCAGAACATGTCGGTGGGGATTCTCCAATGCCAAGGACTCCGGTCCTGAGTCGGAGACCTATGCTCACTTCCTGTTACTCTTTCTACTACTACTAACAATAACAACTAACGCTTATACAGTTCTTGTCATGTGCCAGGCACCGTTCTAAGTCCTTTAGATCTAAACGATTTATTTAAGCTTCATAACAGTACCATGAAGTAGATATTTTTGTTACCCCCACTTTTCAAACGAGAAAACTTATGTGGCCCAGTGTACTGGGTTGAATAGTGCCCCTTCCCTCCAAGGCATGTCCACCCAGAACCTCAGAATGTGACATTGTTTAGAAATAGGGTCTTTGCTGTTGTAATTAGTTAAGATGAGGTCATAGTGGGTTAGGATGGGCGCTAAATCCAATATGACTGGTGTCCTTTTAAGAAAAGGGAAATTTGGATACAGAAACAGACTTACAGGGAAAACTACCACGTGAAGATGGAGGCTGAGACTGGACTGGTTTTATGCTGACAGTAGGGACTACCAGAAGTTCGAAGAGTCAAGGAAAGGTCTTTCCCTAGAGCCTTACTGGCGGGCATTGCCTTGCAGACACCTGATTCCAGACTTGAAGCCTCCAGAACTGTGAGAGAATACATTTCTGTTGTTTTAAGCCACCCAGTTTGTGGTACTTTGTTAGGCAGCCCTAGGAAACTAATAATATACCCAATAAAGTCAAGTAGTTCCGAAGAACTAATCCATTTCCTCTCCTGGTTTGGTTGTTGTGTTATTCTTGCTTTCTGTCCCCTCTGACTTGTGTGGATTCCTTGGAGGCAGTGCCATGTAGTGAAATTAACTTGAGCTTTGGAGTAACACTGATAAGTCCTAGCTGCGCCACTTTATGGGCTGTGTGGCCTTGGGCAAGATATTTCATCTGTCTAAGCCTCAGTTTTTTCATCTTTAAAAATGAGAGTAATTCTGAATGATATCACTTATATTAAATGGTTGTTGTGATAAGTGATCTTGCCTTTTCAAGTAGTAACTGTTAATAATAACTGTTTACATCATGGCATTGTTATTATTTGGACTCATCCGTAGTTTATCCATGTAACAAACATTTATTGAGTACTTCCTATGCCAGTTTTTGCAGGGTGTTGAGGATATCACTGTGAGTGAGAGAGGCATAGTCCCTACTCTGATGGAGCTTATAGTTTAATGGGGATACAGCCTTTAAACAACTAATTACACAACTGGTTGATTTATTTCCTTTGTGATAAAGTATTCCAAGAATGAGTTAACAGGGGTTCTTAGTTGGGGGAGGTAAGTGAAATAGTATTGGAAGGTCTGTGAAGGAAGTTATATATACGCTAGGATTTTAAGAATGCGTAAGAGTTTCCCAGTAAAGAATGAGAAGAGTAGGTCAGGCAGAGGGAAGGAACTGAGACATGAAACTGATATGGAAAGGAATTTGGCTCATTCTAGGCACCAAAAGATGACTAGTGAGTAGTGAACTGAGGAGGCAGTGGTACAAGATGAAGTTGGCCGTATTGGCAAAGAATGGACCATAGATCTTGTAGGATTTTGAGTTTTAGCCTAAAACCAAAGATAAGTGTTTGTAGGCTGTTATCCAAAAATGTTTCTTCTCTTTTGATCTTTTTATTTTTCACATTTAGAATGCGGATTGTGGATGATGACGTGAGCTGGACATCTATGTCAACCACTAAAACAGAAAAGGAGGAAGAGGAAGATGATGGAGATTTGCCTGTGGTGTGTATCTTTTGAGGCTGTGAGGACTTTGAAATGCAAGCCTCTCAATCTCGACTCCCAGTGCAGGGTAGATTAGTAAGGGGGAAAGTTGAGGGCAGAGAAGAGGTGACACTTTCCGGGAGCTATTTTAAAGTAGTCTTCTTTGCTGATGCCTATACACAGTCTTTGTATATGGAGGGCTCCATCTGCCTGAAAATGGGAACTGATCACAGAGAGGCAGGATTCCTCAGTGTCAGTGATAGAGCCATGATTAGAATTCGCCATGGTTCAATTTGTTGGAACGTACCTTAAAAATAACGTTCAGGTTCAATCAAAGGAAACTTTTTAATTGCTCATTTTATTCCCTGATTCAACTAAGCTTTAAATTATATGCTCTTGCCTAAGTACAGGAGATATGTAGATTAAGAGAACATAGTGTCTGTACTTTACAGGTCATACTCTACAATGGGAGACTGAATTTCAAATGACAATATGATGAATGTTGGAGATAGAGTTCACATATGTACCAAGTGCTATTAGAACCCAAGGGAGATAGCACACTTTTTATCCCACTGGGAAATTCCATGAAGGATGGAAATATCTGAATTGAATTTTAAAGGATGAGTAAGAGCCAGGTGGGTAAAAGCATAGGCAAATAAGTTAGCATTGGTATGGTCATGGAAACTTTGCTCAGAATTGCTGAGAAACGAGGTGAAAAGGAGAGCTGTTGATAGGCTGTATTATACTAAAAGGTTGTAAAGGTGAATTCCAGATGAGTGTGTTTAATGTTAATCCCCAGCATATTCTATAATATTGATAGATTATTTAAAAGACGGTTTGTTAGTAATTAGAAGGGAAATAGTGATCATAAGGAGCCAATTTAGTTTCAGTCAGAATGAATTACTGAAACCTAGTTAATGTTTATAACATTTGTTGTTATTTTTAAATTTTATTTATTTATTTATAAATTAATTAATTAATTTTATTTATTCATTTTTTTTTGGCCATGTTGGGTCTTCGTTGCTGCGCACAGGCTTTCTCTAGTTGAGGCGAGCAGGGGCTACTCTTCATTGCGGTGCGCAGGTTTCTCATCGCGGTGGCTTCTCTTGTTGCAGAGCACGGGCTCTAGGCGCACGGGCTTCAGTAGTTGTGGCACGTGGGCTCAGTAGTTGTGGCTTGCGGGCTCTAGAGCACAGGCTCAGTAGCTGTGGCGCACAGGCTCAGTTGCTCCGTGGCCTGTGGGATCCTCCCGGACCGGGGCTCAAACCCGTGTCCCCTGCATTGGCAGGCGGACTCTCAACCACTGTGCCACCCAGGGAGCCCTATTTTTTTTTTTTTTTTTTTTTTTGACTATCCTTTCTCCACTGTGTATTCTTAGCACCGTTGTCAAAGATCAGTTTGGCCATATGTGTGTGGGTTTATTTCTGGGTTCTTTTTTTTTTTTTTTTTCCACACACACACACTGTATTTTATTTTTACAAGAGATAAATAGACTGACACCAAGCATTGTACATGGATGACCACAACAAAAGCAACAATGATTGCAATTACCAAACATGAAACACACTCATACTATGTCATAATATTGACATTCAGTCCAGTAATCCTCCACTGTAACAGCTCCTTTACTTTGCAGTGAAAATTGATTTGTATATTCTTTGCCTCTGAGTCCTTGTGGGATTTTTTTTTTTTTAATTCAGACAGAAAGTCACAAAAATTATACTCATCCTCATCAGTTCACTCAGTCCCATGTAATTAATTTTTTTTTATCTTGATCTTTTGTTAGCACTTTTATGAGTTCATCAGTTTTTCATTAGAGTTCTGAAAATGCTTATTCATTCAGTTCAGCAGTACAGTCAGTTACCAGAAACCTGTACTTGTCAGAGTCTTTTCCATGAATTTCTTGAAGATGAAACCCTTTTATAGGAACATATTTGCAAAATCATCAGAGTACACCCAGAACTGTCTGTAAATGACAGAAGACTTAAAAATGACCATGGTTAAAGATTTGATGAAAGTTCATAATAATGCAGTTGACAAGAAAATTAGTTATTTCTGAGATATACATTTTAAAGTAATAACTAGGATTATTACTTATAACCTTATACCAGAACATATAAGATTTTTAGAAGTTTCCTGTAATGTCTGAAACATTTATATTAACATATTTCCATACATATTTCCATACAAATACAAATATAAGATTTTTAGAAATATCATGTAATGTCTGAAACATTTATATTAACATATTTCCATACATATTTCCATACAAATACAAATATAAGATTTTTAGAAATTTCATGTAATGTCTGAAACATTTATATTAACATATTTCCATACAAATAACCCAATGAAAGTTTAGTATTAGTTGTTTTGTTTGTTTTTTTATACTGCAGGTTCTTATTAGGCATCCGTTTTATACACATCAGTGTATACATGTCAATCCCAATCGCCCAATTCAGCACACCACCATCCCCACCTCACCGCAGTTTTCCCCCCTTGGTGTCCGTATGTCCATTCTCTACATCTGTGTCTCAACTTCTGCCCTGCAAACTGGCTCATCTGTACCATTTTTCTAGGTTCCACATACATGCATTAATATACGATATTTGTTTTTCTCTTTCTGACTTACTTCACTCTGTATGACAGTCTCTAGATCCATCCACGGCTCAACAAATGACTCAATTTCGTTCCTTTTTATGGCTGAGTAATATTCCATTGTATATATGTACCACATCTTCTTTATCCATTCGTCTGTTGATGGGCATTTAGGTTGCTTCCATGACCTGGCTATTGTAAATAGTGCTGCAATGAACATTCGGGTGCATGTGTCCTTTTGAATTACGGTTTTCTCTGGGTATATGCCCAGTAGTGGGATTGCTGGGTCATATGGTAATTCTATTTTTAGTTTTTTAAGGAACCTCCATATTGTTCTCCATAGTGGCTGTATCAATTTACATTCCCACCAACAGTGCAAGAGGGTTCCCTTTTCTCCACACCCTCTCCAGCATTTGTTGTTTGTAGATTTTCTGATGATGCCCATTCTAACAGGAGTGAGGTGATACCTCATTGTAGTTTTGATTTGCATTTCTCTAATAATTAGTGATGTTGAGCATCTTTTCATGTGCTTCGTGGCCGTCTGTATGTCTTCTTTGGAGAAATGTCTATTTAGGTCTTCTGCCCATTTTTGGATTGGGGTGTTTGTTTCTTTGATATTGAGATGAATGAGCTGTTTATATATTTTGGAGATTAATCCTTTGTCAGTTGATTCATTTGCAAATATTTTCTCCCATTCTGAGGGTTGTCTTTTTGTCTTGTTTATGGTTTCCTTTGCTGTGCAAAAGCTTTGAAGTTTCATTAGGTCCCACTTGTTTATTTTTGTTTTTATTTCCATTACTCTAGGAGGTGGATCAAAAAAGATCTTGCTGTGATTTATGTCAAAGAGTGTTCTTCCTATGTTTTCCTCTAAGAGTTTTATAGTGTCCAGTCTTATATTTAGGTCTCTAATCCATTTTGAGTTTATTTTTGTGTATGGTGTTAGGGAGTATTCTAATTTCATTCTTTTACATGTAGCTGTCCAGTTTTCCCAGCACCACTTATTGAAGAGACTGTCTTTTCTCCATTGTATATCTTTGCCTCCTTTGTCATAGATTAGTTGACCATAGGTGCGTGGGTTAATCTCTGGGCTTTCTATCTTGTTCCATTGATCTATGTTTCTGTTTTTGTGCCAGTACCATATTGTCTTGATTACTGTAGCTTTGTAGTATAGTCTGAAGTCAGGGAGTCTGATTCCTCCAGCTCCATTTTTTTGCCTCAAGACTGCTTTGGCTATTCGGGGTCTTTTGTGTCCCCATACAAATTTTAAGATGATTTGTTCTAGCTCCGTAAAAAATGCCATTGGTAATTTGATAGGGATTGCATTGAATCTGTAGATTGCTTTGGGTAGTATACTCATTTTCACAATGTTGATTCTTCCAATCCAAGAACATGGTATATCTCTCCATCTATTTGTATCATCTTTAATTTCTTTCATCAGTGTCTTATAGTTTTCTGCATACAGGTCTTTTGTCTCACTAGGTAGGTTTATTCCTAGGTATTTTATTCTTTTTGTTGCAATGGTAAATGGGAGTGTTTCCATAATTTCTCTTTCAGATTTTTCATCATTAGTGTATAGGAATGCAAGAGATTTCTGTGCATTAATTTTGTAACCTGCAACTTTACCATATTCATTAATTAGCTCTAGCAGTTTTCTGGTGGCAGTTTTAGGATTCTCTATGTATAGTATCATGTCATCCGCAAACAGTGACAGTTTTACTTCTTCTTTTCCAATTTGTATTCCTTTTATTTCTTTTTCTTCTCTGATTGCCGTGGCTAGGACTTCCAGAACTATGTTGAATAATAGTGGTGAGAGTGGACATCCTTGTCTCGTTCCTGATCTTAGAGGAAATGCTTTCAGTTTTTCACCATTGAGAATGATGTTTGCTGTGGGTTTGTCATATATGGCCTTTATTATGTTGAGGTAGGTTCCCTCTATGCCCACTTTCTGGAGAGTTTTTATCAGAAATGGGTGTTGAATTTTGTCAAAAGCTTTTTCTGCATCTATTGAGATGATCATATGGTTTTTATTCTTCAATTTGTTAATATGGTGTATCACATTGATTGATTTGCATATATTGAAGAATCCTTGCATCCCTGGGATAAATCCCACTTGATCGTGGTGTATGATCCTTTTAATGTGTTGTTGGATTCTGTTTGCTAGTATTTTGTTGAGGATTTTTGCATCTATATTCATCAGTGATATTGGTCTGTAATTTTCTTTTTTTGTAGTGTCTTTGTCTGGTTTTGGTATTAGGGTGATGGTGGCCTCATAGAATGAGTTTGGGAGTGTTCCTTCTTCTGCAATTTTTTGGAAGAGTTTGAGAAGGATGGGTGTTAGCTCTTCTCTAAATGTTTGATAGAATTCACCTGTGAAGCCATCTGGTCCTGGACTTTTGTTTGTTGGAAGATTTTTAATCACAGTTTCAATTTCATTACTTGTGATTGGTCTGTTCATATTTTCTGTTTCTTCCTGATTCAGTCTTGGAAGGTTATACCTTTCTAAGAATTTGTCCATTTCTTCCAGGTTGTCCATTTTATTGGCATAAAGTTGCTTGTAGTAGTCTCTTAGGATGTTTTGTATTTCTGTGGTGTCTGTTGTAACTTCTCCTTTTTCGTTTCTGATTTTATTGATTTGAGTCCTCTCCCTCTTTTTCTTGATGAGTCTGGCTAATGGCTTATCAATTTTGTTTATCTTCTCAAAGAACCAACTTTTAGTTTTACTGATCTTTGCTATTGTTTTCTTTGTTTCTATTTCATTTATTTCTGCTCTGATCTTTATGATTTCTTTCCTTTTGCTAACTTTGGGTTTTGTTTGTTCTTCTTTCTCTAGTTTCTTTAGGTGTAAGGTTAGATTGTTTACTTGAGATTTTTCTTGTTTCTTTAGGTAGGCTTGTATAGCTATAAACTTCCCTCTTAGAACCGCTTTTGCTGCATCCCATAGGTTTTGGGTCGTTGTGTTTTCATTGTCATTTGTCTCTAGGTATTTTTTTATTTCCTGTTTGATTTCTTCAGTGATCTCTTGGTTATTTAGTAACGTATTGTTTAGCCTCCATGTGTTTGTCTTTTTTACGTTTTTTTCCCTGTAATTCATTTCTAATCTCATAGCGTTGTGGTCAGAAAAGATGCTTGATATGATTTCAATTTTCTTAAATTTACTGAGGCTTGATTTGTGACCCAAGATGTGATCTATCCTGGAGAATGTTCCGTGCGCACTTGAGAAGAACGTGTAATCTGCCGTTTTTGGATGGAATGTCCTATATATATCAATTAAATCTGTCTGGTCTATTGTGTCATTTAAAGCTTCTGTTTCCTTATTTATTTTCATTTTGGATGATCTGTCCATTGGTGTAAGTGAGGTGTTAAAGTCCCCCACTATTATTGTGTTACTGTCGATTTCCTCTTTTATAGCTGTTAGCAGTTGCCTTATGTATTGAGGTGCTCCTATGTTGGGTGCATATATATTTATAATTGTTATATCTTCTTCTTGGATTGATCCCTGGATCATTATGTAGTGTCCTTCCTTGTCTCTTGTAACATTCTTTATTTTAAAGTCTATTTTATCTGATATGAGTATAGCTACTCCAGCTTTCTTTTGATTTCCATTTGCATGGAATATCTTTTTCCATCCCCTCACTTTCAGTCTGGATGTGTCCCTAGGTCTGAAGTGGGTCTCTTGTAGACAGCATATATATGGGTCTTGTTTTTGTATCCATTCAGCCAGTCTATGTCTTTTGGTTGGGGCATTTAATCCATTCACATTTAAGGTAATTATCGATATGTATGTTCCTATGACCATTTTCTTAATTGTTTTGGGTTTGTTTTTGTAGGTCCTTTTCTTCTCTTGTGTTTCCCACTTAGAGAAGTTCCTGTAGCATTTGTTGTAGAGCTGGTTTGGTGGTGCTGAATTCTCTTAGCTTTTGCTTGTCTGTAAAGCTTTTGATTTCTCCATCGAATCTGAATGAGATCCTTGCCGGGTAGAGTAATCTTGGTTGTAGGTTCTTCCCTTTCATCACTTTAAGTATATCATGCCACTCCCTTCTGGCTTGCAGAGTTTCTGCTGAGAAATCAGCTGTTAACCTTATGGGAGTTCCCTTGTATGTTATTTGTCGTTTTTCCCTTGCTGCTTTCAGTAATTTTTCTTTGTCTTTAATTTTTGCCACTTTGATTACTATGTGTCTCGGCGTGTTTCTCCTTGGGTTTATTCTGTATGGGACTCTCTGCGCTTCCTGGACTTGGGTGGCTATTTCCTTTCCCATGTTAGGGAAGTTTTCGACTATAATCTCTTCAAATATTTTCTCTGGTCCTTTCTCTCTCTCTTCTCCTTCTGGGACCCCTATAATGCGAATGTTGTTGCGTTTAATGTTGTCCCAGAGGTCTCTTAGGCTGTCTTCATTTCTTTTCATTCTTTTTTCTTTAGTCTGTTCTGCAGCAGTGAATTCCACCATTCTGTCTTCCAGGTCACTTATCTGTTCTTCTGCCTCAGTTATTCTGCTATTGATTCCTTCTAGTGTAGTTTTCATTTCAGTTATTGTATTGGTCATCTCTGTTTGTTTGTTCTTTAATTCTTCTAGGTCTTTGTTAATCATTTCTTGCATCTTCTCAATCTTTGCCTCCATTCTTATTCCGAGGTCCTGGATCATCTTCACTATCATTATTCTGAATTCTTTTTCTGGAAGGTTGCCTATCTCCACTTCATTTAGTTGTTTTTCTGGGATTTTTTCTTGTTCCTTCATCTGGTACATAGCCCTCTGCCTTTTCATCTTCTCTGTCTTTCTGTAACTGTGGTTTTTGGACCACAGGCTGCAGGATTGTAGTTTTTCTTGCTTCTGTTGTCTGCCCTCTGGTGGTTGAGGCTATCTAAGAGGCTTGATGGGAGGCTCTGGTGGTGGGTAGCCTATTTTTTTATTTTATGAAAGCAATACATGTTTATTATAGAATATTTTGTAATTGTAAGAACGTTTAAGTTTTAAAAAGAATATAATAATCACTTTTACTGTGACCATCCAGAGATAACAACTACTAACGTTTAGATGCTTTAATTCATAGATTGTAATACTTGTATTTTATTTATTTTTTCAAGTATAATTGGGATTATACTATACATATGGTTTTGGAGCCTGCTCTTTAACTTAATAGTATGTTGTCAGTACTTCAGTAAGACTTTAAAATATTCTTTGAGAATGTGACTTTTAATGGTTGCATAGTAGTTCAATATACATATTAATTTAATCTGTCTTATTACTGGCTGTATGGGGCGTTGTTCCTGTTTTAAAATATCATAATGATTTAATAAACATTTTGGACATAAATCATTGTAAGAATTCATTTATTTCTTTATTCCTATGAAGTGAAATCAATAGGTTAGAGAGTATGGTCATTTTGAGGTGTTTCCCATATTGCTTTCCAAAAGGTGGTATGAATTTACACTCCCACTAGAGGTGTATGGGAATGTCAGTTTCCCCATTTCTTCATCAATATTGGAGCATTATTCACATCAACAAAAACAACTGCAAACCTATGTCAATTTGGCAGGTGAACAGTGGTATCCAGATTCTTTGAAAAATAGTAAAATGAATGATTTTTCATATGTTTATTGGGCTTTTGTATTTTATGAATTTCTTGTATTTGTCCATTTTTTTAGAAAATTGGAGTTTTAATTTTTTTCATTGATTTATTTGATATTTGTATAATAGGAATATATTATCTGTTTTACACGCCATAGGTATATTTTGTCATTGGCCTCTTCATTTATAATAGTTTTTGACATTTAAAAATTTTGATTTTTTCTAGTCAGGTCTGTTAATTTTGCTTCATAATATTGTCTTTTGCTCTTATGATTGCCCCAAAACCTAAAGAAGGGAAGCTTTAGCCCCACTGCTAGACTCTATGCTTGTTACAACAGACCTTGATTATTGAATTCATTTTTGTTACTCCAAGATTATCACAACCAATAATTAGGACAACCACAGTAATAGAGGCAGCACAAGATTAATAGGCGTAATTTACCATGTACCAAGCACTGCTAAGCTTACATGAATTATCTGTTGAATCCTCATAGCAATCCTTTGATCCTGCTTTTACAAATGAGGAAATTGAGGCTTAGAATAATTTGCCAAAGGTTATACAAATATTAAGGGGCAAAGCTGGGAATTTAGATCTCAATTCATCATGTTTTTTTTAATAAATTTATTTATTTATTTATTTTGGGCTGCATTGGGTCTTTGTTGCTGCATGCAGGCTTTTCTCTAGTTGCGGCGAGCGGGGGCTACTCTTTGTTGTGGTGCGCGGGCTTCTCACTGAGGTGGCTTCTCTTGTTGTGGAGCACGGGCTCTAGGCACACGGGCTTCAGTAGTTGTGGCATGCGGGCTCAGTAGTTGTGGTTCGCGGGCTCTAGAGTGCAGACTCAGTAGTTGTGGCGCACGGGCTTAGTTGCTCCGCAGCATGTGGGATGTTCCCAGACCAGGTCTCGAACCCGTGTCTCCTGCATTGGCAGGCGGATTCTTAACCACTGTGCCACCAGGGAAACCCCATCTTGTTTGAAAGCCTGTGTTTTTAATGCCCAGTGAGAGATCTCAAAACTAGGTTATATGAAGAATGATGGTAGGATCTTGGGAGAAGAGAAGAAGTAGAGGGGAATTCAAACCTGGGTTTGAGTTTCAGTTCTGCCACTTGCTAGGTTGAGAAAGTTACTTAACTTCTCTGAGCCATAGTTTGCTCTTAGTAGTGTGGAGCCTTTCTTTCCAGGGATTTTGTGAGGATTAAGTGAGATAATATAAGTAAAGCACAAAACACAGTGCCTTGCTCATAGTTGCTACTGTGTAATTAGAATTTATTATGCCAGCCATCTTGGAAGGTCTATCATGTGGAAAGGGGATCAGTTGCATCAGAGGTGGGTCTAGGGTGGATGGAAAGAAGTTATAAGAAGGTAGATATGGGTCCAATGAACCTAAGAACTTTCTAGCCCCAAAATGCAGTGGACTGCCTTGTAACATGAGTTCCATGTCAGTGAATTAGTTCCCTGTCAGGGAGGGACTACATGAGTGATCATTTATCAAGGATACTGTAGAGAAGTTTCCAGATTTGTTTGGGAATTTGGATGATATGAAATATGGTCTTATCCCTTAAAGATTCTATGAGTCTGTGTACATTTTAGTGACTTCTTTTGGTTGGATACTAGAAAAACTGTCATTGTGACTACCTACAAGAAGAAAGTTTTCATAAGGAGTCCAAAGCCCTTAATGAATGATAGGATGACAGGAAACCTGCCTGTGTTTTCACTCTGAATGTAAAACTAAAAGGGTAAAAGGAGTTTAGCTTTTAGCTTACAAGTGGCAGTTGTATACCTGGCACATTAATAAGAAGATTTGTAATGAAAGAAATTAACCTCTGGAGGGAAATTGATTAGTCAGAGAAAGATCTATAATTAAACCATCCAGTGACAATCACAGGTTTATGGAGCAAATGTAACTGAGGACCAGTACTGGTTTCTTCATGGCCGTTTTGGGTCTTCACGTGCCGTGTATTATTAGGAATGGAATAGTCATAGCTTCAGGTTCTTGAGACAACAACAGTGCTACTTGGCTGGATCCTGTGGATTTCCTTAACGTATTGTTCTGACTCCCACAGGTGGCTGATTTTGTGGATGAGCGGCCAGAAGAGGTAAAGCAGATGGAAGCCTTTCGTTCCAGTGCCAAATGGAAGCTTCTGGGAGGTGAGTTCCAACAATCGGTAAATCTGAATTTCCCATTTATAGGAGAAGCCTTTTTTTTTTTTCTTTTTTAATTGAAGTATAGTTTACAAGACTGTGTTAGTTCTAGGTGTACAGCAAGGTGATTCAGATATATATATATATATTTTTTTTTTTTTTCAGATTATTTTCCATTATAGGTTATTACAAGATATTGAATATAATTCCCTGTGCTATACAGTAAATCCTTGTTGCTTATCTGTTTTAGGTATAGTTGTTTGTATCTGTTAATCCCATACTCCTAAGTTACCCCTTCCCCCCTTCCCCTTTGGTAACCATAAGTTTGTTTTCTATGTCTGTGAGTCTGTTTCTGTTTTGTATATAGATTCATTTGTATTATTTTTTAGATACCACATATAAATTATATCATATAATATTTGTCTTTTTCTGTCTAACTTACTTAGTATGATATTCTCTGGGTCCATCCATGTTGCTGCAAGTGGCAATATTTCATTCTTTTTTATGGCTGAGTCATATTTAGGTGTGTGTATGTGTGTCTGTGTGTGTGTGTGTGTGTGTGTATGTCCCGCAGCTTCTTAAACCAGTAGTCTCTTGATGGACACTTGGGTTGTTTCCATGTCTTGGCTATAGAAATAGTGCTGCTGTGAACATTGGGGTGCATGTATCTTTTTGAATTAGTGTTTTTATTGTTTCCAGATATACACCCAGGAGTGTAATTGCTGGATCATATGGTAGTTCTATTTTTAGTTTTTTAAGGAGCCTCCATACTGTTTTCCACAGTGGCTGTACCAATTTACATTCCCACCAACAGTGGAGGAGGGTTCCCTTTTTTCCACATCCTCTCTAACATTTGTTATTGGTAGACTTTTTGATGATAGCCATTCTGACAGGTGTGAGGTGATACGTCATTGTGGTTTTGATTTGTATTTCTCTAATAATTAGCGATGTTGAGCATCTTTTCATGTGCCTTTTAGCCATCTGTATGTCTTCTTTGGAAAAATGTCTATTCAGGTCTTCTTCCCATTTTTTGATTGGGTCTTTTTTTGATATTGAGTTGTATGAGCTGGTTGTGTATTTTGGATATTAACGCCTTATTGGTTGCGTCATTTGCAAATATTTTCTCCCATTCCATAGGTTGTCTTTTCGTTTTGTTGATGGTTTCCTTTGTTGTGCAAAACCTTTTAAGTGTAATTAGGTCCCATTTGTTTATTTTTGCTTTTATTTCTTTTGCCTAAGGAGACTGAGCTGAGAAAATATTGCTACGATTTATGTCAAAGAATGTTTCACCTATGTTCTCTTCTAGGAGTTTTGTGGTTTTAGGCCTTACATTTAGGTCTTTACCATTTGAGTTTATCTTTGTATATGGTGTGAGGGAATGTTCTAATTTCATTGTTTTACATTTGGCTGTCTGGTTTTCCCAGCACCGCTTGTTGAAGAGACTGTCTTTTCTCCATTATATATTCTTGCCTCCTTTGTCATAGGTTAATGGACCATAGGTGTGTGGGTTTATTTCTAGCTCTCTATTCTGTTCCAGTGATCTATGTGTCTGTTTTTGTGCCAGTACCATGCTGTTTTTATTACTGTAGCTTTGTAGCATAGTCTGAAGTCTGGGAGGGTTATACCTCCAGCTTGATTCTTCTTTTCTCATGATTGCTTTCACAATTCTGGGTCTTTTGTGGTTCAATATAAATTTTAAGATTATTTGTTCTATTTCTACAAAAAATGTCATGGGTACTTCAATAGGGTTTGCATTAAATCTGTAGATTGCTTTGGGTAGTATGGCCATTTTAACAATATTAATTCTTCCAATCTAAGAGCACAGAATATCTTTCCATTTCTTTGAATCATCTTCAGTTTCCTTTGTCAGTGATTTATAGTTTTCAGCATATAGGTCTTTCACCTCCTTGGTTAAGTTTATTCCCAGGTAATTTTTTTTTAACGCTATTTTAAACAGGATTTTTTTTTTAATCTTCTCTTTCTGATGTTTCATTGTTAGTGTAAAGAAATGCAACAGATATCTGTATATTAATCTTATATCCTGCTACCTTGCTGAATTCATTTATTAGTTCTAATCATTTTTTTTTTTTTTTTTTAAGGATTTTCTTATTTATTTATTTATTTATTTATTTTTGGCTGTGTTGGGTCTTCGGTTCGTGCGAGGGCTTTCTCCAGTTGCGGCAAGCGGGGGCCACTCTTCATCGCGGTGCGGGGACCGCCCTTCATCGCGGTGCGCGGGCCTTTCTCTATCGCGGCCCCTCCCGCTGCAGGGCACAGGCTCCAGACGCGCAGGCTCAGCAATTGTGGCTCACGGGCCCAGCTGCTCTGTGGCATGTGGGATCTTCCCAGACCAGGGCTCGAACCCGTGTCCCCTGCATTAGCAGGCAGATTCTCAACCACTGCGCCACCAGGGAAGCCCTGTTCTAATCATTTTTGTGTGGTGGCTTTAGGGTTGTCTATGTAGAGTATCATGTCATCTGCAAATAGTGACAGTTTTACCTCTTTCTTTCCGATTTGGATAGGTTTTATTTCTTTTTCTTGTCTGATTACTGTGGCTAGGACTTCTAATACTATGTTGAATAGAAGTGGTGAGAGTGAGCATCCTTGTCTTATTCCTGAATTTAGTGGGAAAGCTTTCAGTTTTTCATTGTTGAGTATTATAGCTCCACTGACCATGAAGTAAGTGCCAGTTGTCAAAGGTAATCACATCACCTAGACAAAAGATTTTTTTCAATATGAATATAATCCTGTGTGTAAATGATTTGCTGAGCTAGAAAGTGTGAACTGCAAAATAGCATTGCTGCTTGGTTCACATCAAGACACAATATGTTTATTTCTTTACATAAAACTGCACATTTGCTTTTTCTTACAAATCAGGCCCACTGAATGGAGATGGCTTTAGACCTTTTGACATTTGAACTACATAGCCTGGGGGGCCTTTGTAGACACTTTTATAATTCTTCCTTAAGGTATTATCTCTGTGTAAAACTTTTGAATTGTTCTTCCTGGTGGTTACTTATCTCTTACTCAGAAGTGTCTCTTTTTTTTTTAAATTGAAGTATAGTTGATTTACAGTGTTGTGTTAATTTCTGCTGTACACCAGAGTGATTCAGTTATATATACATTCTTTTTTATATTCTTTTCCATTGTGATTTATTACAGGATATTGAATATAGTTCCCTGTGATATATAGTAGGAAAAAAAAGTGTTATACTTTGTGCCTTTAGGTTAATTATCCTAAAATTCTGATTAGAAAAAAATGCATAACAAAAGTGACAATTGGCTGTGGGTTTGTCATAAATGGCTTTTATTATGTTGAGATATGTCCCCTCTCTACCCACTTTGGTGAGAGTTTTTGTCATGAATGAGTGTTGGATTTTGTCAAATGCATTTTCTTTGTCTACTGAAATGATCATGTGTTTTTGTCTTTCCTTTTGTTAATGTGGTGTATCACACTGATTGATTTGATTTGTGTATGTTGAACCATCCTTTGTGACCTTGGATTGCATCCAACTTGATCATGCTTGATCATGGCGTATGATCCTTTTTATGTATTGTTGGATTTGAAGGAAGCCTTTTTTTTCTGTCCTACACTTTTCTTTTTAGAGGAATGCACAGTTTATTTTAGTGTGTCATTGATCCTGAAAAATATAGTGAAAAAGAATTTGGAACTTTTTCAGAGGTAGTAAGATATGAGAACTGAGAGACCAAGTATTCCACTTTTTCTTATATTTTGGTGTTAGGGTTACTGAGGTCAGGAAGTGACTCATTTGGGTGTCTTTCAGCACCCACTCCTTTCTGGCCCAGAATAGGAGAGCACTTAGTATATATTTGGAGGAGTTTACGAGAATCTGAGGAAGAGAATTTGGAGACTAAAGCAACCTCTGTCCTCTCCCAGGTTGAAGTGACACGTGTATGGGCCAAGGATCAATGTTTTCTATCCTCTTTTTTGTATTAATAAATCTTTCTTTGTTCTTCCCTTAATTATTGGTATTTTGCAGCACATTATCCTCCATTTGCCACTCTACACCCTCTCCCTGGGCTAGTAATTTAACTCTATATAAAACATTTTTTGTGGGCTTCCCTGGTGGCGCAGTGGTTGAGAATCTGCCTGCCAATGCAGGGGACACGGGTTCGAGCCCTGGTCTGGGAAGATCCCACATGCCGCAGAGCAACTAGGCCCGTGAGCCACAACTACTGAGCCTGCGCCTCTGGAGCCCACGCTTCGCAACAAGAGAGGCCGCCACAATGAGAGGCCCGCGCACCGCGATGAAGAGTGGCCCCCACTCGCCGCAACTAGAGAAAGCCCTCGCACGGAAACGAAGACCCAACACAGCCAAAAAATAAATAAATAAATAAAAATTAAAAAAAAAAAAAAAGAAAAAAAAAGAAAAACGAGGAAGTAAAAATTACTCAAACTCCCACCCTACAATGATTAATACATAAATATTTAAAAAAAAATTTTTTTTGAGTTCTTGAGAGTTTGATAAAGGACATTTGTTATGTCTGAGCAGAAATGAGACCTAGTCTTATTTGCCCTAGTATTCCCTCTGCCCAGCACAAAGAGTTGCCATTAAGACATATTTCTTGAATTGCTAATAGGTATTTGATTCTTACAGCTTACTGCTCTTTGGTAAATCATCACTTGGGGCTTAGCAGTCATTTCCCCTTTTCCAAAAACTTGGTGGTAGGTCTGCTTACTAAGGGACACAGACTAAGAAATACTTGGTCCCATTGAGTCACAGCCCTGGTCCCAGCAGTCATTTGGGCTCTGTGTGGCCAGTGGAAGAGTGCTGATTTTTACCCTCTCTGTTCCATTCTTACATAAGCAAGGATCTTGCTTCTTGATAGTTAACTCCTGTTTACCCTTGATGCTTGTTCCCTTTCACATATGGAGGGTAGAAGAATTAACTCCTAAACAGGATTTATTCTTTCTGTGTTATACTTTGTGCCTTTAGGTTAATTATCCTAAAATTCTGATTAGAAAAAAATGCATAACAAAAGTGACAATTGGCTGTTGGTTAGTGATCACCTTTGCCTCAATTTTTAGTACATTATTATTATGTTTTATGAATGAAAACTTTATTATCAGTATTATTTTATCAGAATCCTGTTCACTCATATCTATTATTTTCTGCCTTATCCTGTGGTTGTGTTTCCAGTCTTCACAATCTTTTTTTCAGAGAGAATCTTCTGATTTCCATATCTGTAGGTCTAGGAAGTGACACACAGACACACACACACACAAACATAAACGTGCATAGTTGTTTTTCATTTGCCTCGTCCTCACTGGCCCATTTGTTACTGGAAATATCCTGACTGATCTCTGACCCTTACTTCCTTTTTATAAATATCATGGAATTTATCAACCTCGTGGATTAGATTTACTGTCAGGTACCCCACAGATACCAATACTTTTCTCTGAGGGGTGGACTCCAGTCAGGGTGGATCCTATTCTCCAAAGTAAAGGAGTTGACTTCGTTTCATTCATCCATTTAACAAGTATTCATTGGGTCCTACCCAACTTTTATTTGTGTTTGTATTTTATTTGTTTAGGGAGATCAGTGATAAGAAATAGAGGGAGAAGAGAAACTGGATTTTGGAACTGTCCTGATTTGCTATAAACATTTCATTCTGTTATGCCTTTGAATATTGGAAGTCTCAAATGCTTTCCTTTTCAAAGATTGCACATGGACTCTGGAGTCAAAAACAAATCTGGATTTGGATATTCATTCCACCACTTACTAGCAGGATGACTTTGGCAAACTACTTAATCTTGCTGAGTATCAACTTCATCTATAAAATAGGGATGACAGTGTTTATCTCCTAGGCTTGTTATGAGAATTAAATGAGATAATCTATATAAATAATGGGCATGCAGTAGGTGATCAGTAAATGCTGATCCTTTCTTTCTGGTGCTCTCCCCAACTCTAATAAAGAGCACAATGGCATGGATTAAATAGTTAACAGCATTTCATTTTGATGCGGCACAGATTTAGTCAATTTGCCCTTTGAAAGAAGAGTGGATACAAACTATGAATTATCTAGGCTAAATATCAGTAGGAGCTTCTGATGGGGAACTCTGTACAAATAAGGTTTTGGGAAGAACATTGGATTGGGGGTTAGAAGGCTGGAGTTCTAGCCTATCTCTTCATCTTAGTAGCTATGACCCCTAGGTAAGAAATCACTTAGTTCCTTGGAGTCTGTGTTTTCGTGTCTGTAAAGCAAGGATACCTGCCCTGCTTACCTAACAAGATGTAACATGAAAAATACATTTAAAATGCTTTGCAGATTTATGACTTGTTAGGCAAACATGAGAGATTATTCTTAGGATATACATGAGTGCTGGTTTACTACCCCTAAGTAAGAGTTGTGCATACCTTTTGGGCTTTCTGAAGAGTTTTGAGATGTATCCTGCTGGGGGCATCTTTTGAAACTTTGGTTACAAGGGTGAACAGAGCACTTGTAGGAATCTGACTCTTTGCTATTTGTGTTTAGGCCACAATGAAGATCTACCCTCACACAGACATTTCCGTCATGATACCCCGGATTCATCTCCTCCTAGGCGGGTCCATCATGATACCCTGGATTCGTTTCCTCCTAGGAGGGTCCGTCATGACACCCTGGATTCATCTCCTCCTAGAAGGGTCTGTTATGACACCCCGGATTCATCTCCTCCCAGGAGGGTTCGTCATGACCCCCTGGATTCATCTCCTCCTAGGACAGTCCGTCATGACACCCCGGATTCATTGCATCCTAGGAGGGTCCGTCATGATACCCCGGATTCATCTCCTAGGAGGGTCCGTCATGATACCCCGGATTCATCTCCTAGGAGGGTCTGTCATGATTCCCCAGATCCATCTCCCCCCAGGAGGGCCTATCATGACTCAGACCCATCTCCCCCAAGGAGGGCCCGTCATGATTCACTGGATCCTTCTCCCATCAGGAAGCCTCATCGTCATTCTTCAGGTGTATCTCCTAGGAGGGCCCGTCATGACACACCAGATCCATCTCCACCTAGGAGAGCCCACCACAATTCCTCAGATATCTCTCCTCGCAGAAGGGCCCATAACAGCTCCCCTGACACAGCTCAGCCTAGAAGGACTCTTGACTCCGTGGACACACCACAGCTCAGGAGGGCCCATCATAATTCCCCTGACTTGGCTTCTAATGTCCTTCATTCACTGCCCAGAACCAAAAGCAGTAAAGCCCCAGAAAGCTCTAGCAAAACTTCTCCACATCGGAAGGGGCCAGGACCTTCTCATCTATCACTCCCAAAGAACAGCAAGTATGAATATGACGCAGAACTCTCTCCTCCACGGAAAAAGCAAGCAAAATCCCGTTTTGGAAGTAAGCAGCATGATTCTAAAGGTGAGCATTTGATTGTCCGTGAGAGACACTTGTTCCTGAGGCACTTTCTTTTGGACATTTTAGTTGGTTTATTAGGTATTTGTGATCTTTAGAAATGAGAATGGAGCTTTGGAGAAGTTTTAAAAACTGGAGGGAAGTGGTGACAGGTTGGGCTGAGGAGAGTTAAAAATTTACAGTAGCAGGGAGGAAATTTTTATATATCCTTTTGTATATTCTCCCCACCTCATATAAAGATATTGTATACATGTTTGTTGCATGTATAGAATGCATAGAAATGTAGAAAAAGGTCATACAAAATTCTGTCATTCAGAGGCAGCCACTGCTAGTGTTGTAACCAATGTCCTTTTAGTCTTTTTTTTTTCTATTCATTTCTCATGTAGTTGAGACTTGTCTAGGCAGTAAGTACATATTGCATGTGTAATCTTGCCTGTTTTTTTACACTTAACATTATCTTCCCCATGTCGTAGAACATCTCTTTGTTAATATAATTTTTGTTGGTGTTTACTTAACCATTTCCCTAATATTGCGTATTTTAGGTTATTTCTAAACCTTTTCTTCTATAATTCCATAATGAACATCCTTATACGTAAACGGTTGTCCTGTTCTGAATTATTTCCTTATCTACTTCTAGATAGATTTCTGGGGAATTGAAGTACTTCTAGATCTGTTTCCTAGGAAACTAAGTACAATAGAAATTGATTTATTGGGTCAGAGGGTTCTGTGCTTTTAGGACTGTTGATATGTATTGCAGATTGCTTTTGGGGAAGGTGATTTGTGATGCTTATGTCTACGATTCACACCTGTGTGGTGAAATTTGTTTACTCCATCTTTTGTCCCTAGGTACTATTTTAATTTTTAAATTCAAATACATTTTTATACTTTAGTCTGAGGACATGAGAATATAATCCAGGTAGTTTTAAGTTTCACCACACCACTGAGACCTGAGCGCAGTTTGTTTTTTGCCCACTCTTTATGTGTGGATAAATATGACACAGATGGTAGCCTTATCCACCAGAGGGCAGACAGCAGAAGCAAGAAGAACTACAGTTCTGCAGCCTGTGGAATGAAAAGCACATTCACAGAAAGACAGACAAAATGAAAAGGCAGAGGACTATGTACCAGATGAAGCAACAAGATAAAACCCCAGAAAAACAACTAAGTGAAGTGGAGATAGGCAACCTTCCAGAAAAAGAATTCAGAATAATGATAGTGAAGATGATCCAGGACCTTGGAAAAAGAATGGAGGCAAAGATCGAGGAGATGGGGCTTCCCTGGTGGCACAGTGGTTGAGAATCTGCCTGCCAATGCAGGGGACACGGGTTCGAGCCCTGGTCTGGGAAGATCCCACATGCCGCGGAGCAGCTAGGCCCGTGAGCCACAACTACTGAGCCTGCGCATCTGGAGCCTGTGCTCCGCAACAAGAGAGGCCGTGATAGGGAAAGGCCCGCACACCGCGATGAAGAGTGGCCCCCACTTGCCACAACTAGAGAAAGCCCTCACGCAGAAACGAAGACCCAACACAACCAAAAAAAAAAAAAAAAGCCCTACCTGCCCCTTAAAAAAAAAAAAAAAAAGATCGAGGAGATGGAAGAAATGTTTAACAAAGACCTAGAAGAATTAAGGAACAAACACCTAGAAGAATTAAAGAACACACAAACAGAGATGAACAATACAATAACTGAAATGAAAAATACACTAGAAGGAATCAATAGCAGAATAACTGAGGCAGAAGAATGGATAAGTGACCTGGAAGACAGCATGGTGGAATTCACTGCCACAGAACAGAATAAAGAAAAAAGAATGAAAAGAAATGAAGACAGCTTAAGAGACCTCTGGGACAACATTAAAGGCAACAACACTTGCATTATTGGGGTCCCAGAAGGAGAAGAGAGAGAGAAAGGACCCAAGAAAATATTTGAAGAGATTATAGTTGAAAACTTCCCTAACATGGGAAAGGAAATAGCCACCCAAGTCCAGGAAGTGCAGAGAGTCCCAGGCAGGATAAACCTAAGGAGAAACATGCCAAAACACTAATCAAATTGACAAAAAAGACAAAGAAAAATTATTAAAAGCAACAAGGGAAAAAACGACAAATAACATACAAGGGAACTCCCGTAAGGTTAACAGCTGATTTCTCAGCAGAAACTCTACAAGCCAGAAGGGAGTGGCAAAATATATTTGAAGTGATGAAAGGGAAGAACCTACAACCAAGATTACTCTACCCAGCAAGGATCTCATTCAGTAAGTGGGAAACACAAGAGAAGAAAAGGACCTACAAAAACAAACCCAAAACAATTAAGAAAATGGTAATAAGAACATACATATCGATAATTACCTTAAATGTGAATGGACTAAATACTCCAACCAAAAGACACAGGCTCACTGAATAGATACAAAAACAAGACCCATATGTATGCTGTCTACAAGAGACCCACTTCAGACCTAGGGACACATACAGACTGAAAGTGAGGGGATGGAAAAAGATATTCCATGCAAATGGAAATCAAAAGAAAGCTGGAGTAGCAATACTCATATCAGATAAAATAGACTTTAAAATAAATGTTACAAGAGACAAGGAAGGACACTACATAATGATCAAGGGATCAATCCAAGAAAAGGATATAACAATTATATATGCAGCCAGCATAGGAGCACCTCAATACATTAGGCAAATGCTAACAGTTATAAAAGAGGAAATCGACAGTAACACAGTAATAGTGGGGGACTTTAACACCTCACTTACACCAATGGACAGATCATCCAGACAGAAAATTAATAAGGAAATAACAAGCTTTAAATAACACAATAGACCAGAGAGATTTAATTGATATTTTTAGGACATTCCATCCGAAAACAGCAGATTACACTTTCTTCTCAGGTGCACACAGAACAGTCTCCAGGATAGATCACATCTTGGGTCACAAATCAAGCCTCAGTAAATTTAAGAAAATTGAAATCATATCAAGCATCTTTTCCGACTACAACGCTATGAGATTAGAAAGAAATATCAGGGAAGAGACTGTAAAAAACACAAACACATGGAGGCTAAACAATACCTTACTAAATAACCAAGAAATCACTGAAGAAATCAAAAAATACCTACAGACAAGTGACAACAAAAACACGATGATCCAAAACCTATGGGATGCAGCAAAAGCAGTTCTAGAGGAAAGTTTATAGCAATACAATCCTACCTCAGGAAACAAGGAAAATCTCAAATACACAATCTAACCTTACACCTAAAGGAACTAGAGAAAGAAGAACAAACAAAACCCAAAGTTAGTAGAAGGAAAGAAATCATAAAGATCAGAGCAGAAATAAATGAAATAGAAACAAAGAAAACAGTAGCAAAGATCAATAAAACTAAAAGCTGGTTCTTTGAGAAGATAAAATTGATAAACCTTCAGCCAGACTCATCAAGAAAAAGAGGGAGAGGACTCAAATCAATAAAATTAGAAATGAAAAGTTACAACAGACACCGCAGTAATACAGAGCATCATGAGAGACTACTACAAGCAACTCTATGCCAATAAAATGGACAACCTGGAAGAAGTGGACAAATTCTTAGAAAGGTATATAACCTTCCAATACTGAACCAGGAAGAAATAGAAAATATGAACAGACCAATCACAAGTAATGAAATTGAAACTGTGATTTAAAATCTTCCAACAAACAAAAAAGTCCAGGACCAGATGGCTTCACAGGTGAATTCTATCAAACATTTAGAGAAGAGCTAACACCCATCCTTCTCAAACTCTTCCAAAATATTGCAGAGGAGGGAACACTCCCAAACTCATTCTGTGAGGCCACCATCACCCTGATACCAAAACCAGACAAAGATGTCACAAAAAAAGAAAACTACAGGCCAGTATCACTGATGAACATAGATGCAAAAATCCTCAACAGAATACTAGCAAACAGAATCCAGCAGCACATTAAAAGGATCATACACCATAATCAAGTGGGATTTATCCCAGGGATGCAAGATTATTCAATTTATGCAAATCAATCAATGTGATACACCATATTAACAAATTGAAGGAGAAAAACCATATGATCATCTCAATAGATGAAGGAAAAGCTTTCGACAAAATTCAACACCCATTTATGATAAAAACTCTCCAGAAAGTGGGCATAGAGGGAACCTACCTCAACATAATAAAGGCCATATACGACAGACCTACAGCAAACATCATTCTCAATGGTGAAAAACTGAAAGCATTTCCTCTAAGATCAGGAAGAAGACAAGGATGTCCACTCTCACTGCTATTATTCAACATAGTTTTGGAAGTCCTAGCCACGGCAATCAGAGAAGAAAAAGAAATAAAAGGAATACAAATTGGAAAAGAAGAGGTAAAACTGTCACTGTTTGCAGATGACTTGATACTCTACAGAGAGAATCCTAAACGTGCCACCAGAAAACTACTAGAGCTAATCAATGAATTTGGTAAAGTTGCATGATACAAAATTAATGCACAGAAATCTCTTGCACTCCTATACACTAACAACGAAAGATCAGAAAGAGAAATTAAAGATACAATCCCATTCACCATTGCAACAAAAAGAATAAAATACCTAGGAATAAACCTACCTAAGTAGGTCAAAGACCTGTACTCAGAAAACTGTAAGACACTAATGAAAGAAGTCAAAGGTGACACAAACAGATGGAGAGATATACCATGTTCTTGGGTTGGTAGAATCAATATTGTGAAAATGACTATACTACCCAAAGCAATCTACAGATGCAGTGCAATCCCTATAAAATTACCAATGGCAGTTTTTACAGAACTAGAACAAAAAATTTTAAAATTTGTATGGAGACACAAAAGACCCTGAATAGCCAAAGCAATCTTGAGGGAAAAAAACGGAGCTGGAGGAATCAGACTCCCTGACTTCAGACTATACTACAAAGCTACAGTAATCAAGACAATATGGTATTGGCACAAAAACAGAAATATAGATCAGTGGTACAGGATAGAAAGCCCAGAGATAAACCCGCACACCTGTGGTCAACTAATCTATGACAAACGAGGTGAGGATACACAATGGAGAAAAAGACAGTCTTCAGTAAGTGGTGCTGGGAAAACTGGACAGCTACATGTAAAAGAATGAAATTAGAACACTCCCTAATAACATACACAAAAATAAACTCAAAACAGATTAATAACCTAAAATATATATATATATATATGTGTGTGTGTGTGTGTGTGTATATATATATATATATATATATATATATATGGCACAGATGAGTATGTTGAGATCTCACATGCTAGTCAGTCACTAATAACTTGGGAATAGAACCCCACATCCTGCCTATTGGTTTTAAAAGTTGTTTCTCACTTTGCTCTTCTCCCATGTCATTCGTACTTGTATTTAGGTTAGTGATAGTTCCTCACAAGAGGACTAAATGAATGTTGAACATTAGCCTGACAAATTCTTTTTTTAGATTCTGCCAAGGGGATTAAAGACTTTACTGTTTAATTTCCAGGCTCTTCCCCCAGCCATAGGAAATATCATAAAAGCTCTTCACCCAGGAGACATCAGAGTCACATGTTGGACTCTTCTTCCTACCCAAGTGACAGTAGGAAAGCCTCTGACTCAGATCTTCCTCCTCCACGCTATAAACAAAGTTCAGGGCCCCGGGATTCTGATTCAGATCTGTCACCTCCACGGAATAGACCTAGGCACGGGAACTCTGATTCTGACCTCTCTCCACCAAGGAGGAAACAGAGGGCCAAATCTTCTGATTCTGACCTGTCTCCACCTCGAAGGAGTCAGCCTCTGGGAAAGAAGGTAAGAATTTTCAGGAGCCATATCTTCTCTTAGAGTAACTCCTGTCTTTTAGCTCTGTACAAGTTCCAGAGATCCAAGCCAAAGCAGGAAGAGGTAGCTCTTAGTAGCATAGTAAATCTAGCTCACAGGACCTCTAGGGCTCTTTTCTTCTCTCTGAAGTCAGGACTGCCTAACCCAGCCCAGGTGAACTTGCAAATAGCAGATTTCCTAAAGAGCTTCTGCCTTTATATCCTCTCAGTTCCATGAATCTCATTTTAATAGGTCCACAGAAACTTCCTATTTTCTTACGAATAAACTGAGAACGTAGTTTACAGAGTGGAGTTAGGAGCATGAACCTTGTGTCAAACATCACATATTGGGATTATACTTCTTATATGTACTATCTGTGAGATTTGAGCAAGATACATAATATCTCTAAGCCTCAGCTTCTTCATCTTTAAAATGTGGATAATAGTAGTACGTACTTCATAAGGTTCTTGTGGGAATTAAATGAGTCAGTAAGTAAAGCTCTTAGCACAGTGCCTGGGACAAAGTAAGCATTTAGTGTAAGCAGTTTACTATTATAAATTGGACTGTAGGTCTCCAGAGCTTAAAGAGAGGCACTTAAAATATAAAACGACTTTTAGAAATCATATCACCTGGGAAGTAAGTGTTTTGTATTATTTTAAATCTGTGATGAAGCCTGAATTAGCAAAACAAATCCGCATGAACCCTGAGTAATTGTGTTGTAAAGAACACCAGTACTAGTAAAGAAGTGTTATTCCAGAGCTTCCCCGGTGGCGCAGTGGTTAAGAATCCTCCTGCCAATGCAGGGGACACGGGTTCAAGCCCTGGTCCGGGAAGATCCCACATGCTGCGGAGCAACTAAGCCCATGTGCCACACCTCCTGAGCCCACGTGCTGCAACTACTGAAGCCCGTGTGCCTAGAGCCCATGCTCCGCAACAAGAGGAGCCACCGCAATGAGAAGCCCGTGCACCGCAACAAAGAGTAGCCACCACTGGCCGCAACTAGAGAAAATGTGCGCGCAGCAACAAAGACCCAACGCAGCCAAAAATAAATAAATTAATTTTAAAAAAAAGTGTTATTCCAGTGAGTTGGTTAAGAAAGAGAATGATAGAGCCTGTGGTGTGCACGTTTCCTCTAACGCAGACTTTTCAGGTAAGTTTCTCTGTAGCCCATGTGGTCCTGGTAGGGTAGACCAGCCTGTCCCTAGCCCAGGAAGTAGGGTTCTTCTCTTTTGGGGAACAGAGTGAGGTCTGTGTTTCAGCTGGACTCCTTGACATTTTTATGTATCTGCTTAGTCCATGGGCAATTTAATATTAATCAAATTTAATTTAGTACGTTGTTTAAGGATATCGGGATATAAGTATATACATTGATTGTGGGTTGGTTTGTTATCTTGATACAGAGCGGAGTTTAGTAAGACGTTTCGATTTGGTTATATCTTGTCATTATCCTGAAATATAGCCACAATTTCAGGATCTTAGGTTTGCTTGACTTTGTGATTTAAATGAAATATTTTATCAGTGTTGATCCCTACCAGAGGGCTTAGAGGTTTCTGGTCAGGTGACCTGGGAGTCTTCATGTGTGCAGTTTATATGCTGAAAAGTCAGAAATACGATGCTTAGCCTTCCCTTTAGCATATTGTTGGTTTGTGTTTCTGTTTACTCTTAAACTTGATAGTACTGTTAATTTTCCATGAAATTCAGTTTTATTTCTTCTTTTCTATTTTGTGAAACCTGTGGTTGATAATAAGAATATAAAGCTAGAGTTTTTGGTTTGGTTATTGCTGATTATCAGACAAAAATACACCTGTGTATACCCATGGAGTCTATTGCTGCATTGTCTTAATGTTGGATGCTCCCTTTTCCATTGCATAGGCTGCACACATGTATTCTGGGGCTAAAACTGGGTTGGTGTTAACTGACATACAGCGAGAGCAGCAGGAGCTCAAGAGACGGGACCAAGAGACCATGGCATTTGAAGGTAAAAATGTGAAAGTGCAGAGACCAGTTGAGGCTCTTGTAGCTTTTATTTTTTTTAATGTAGTTTATTATACCTGATATTTAAAAGTTTTAATTGCTGTCAAATTTCAGCTCTGGTTTTGTGCATTATTTTAACTTCTCATTGGGTTCAAGTGGTTCTTTTCCTTCTTGAAAAATGTTAATTTTCAGGATCATCGCCAATATGCACTTAGATGTTGGTAGGGACTACTAGTAGTCTGGCTGTGAAGGTTCTTATCCAGCATCAGAACCCCACGTGGTTGATTTCAGCTGTTAGAATATTATTTCTGATTTTGATACCTGGTGTTTATCTTTAAAAGTATAATTTTCCTTTGCAGCTGAATTCCAGTATGCTGAAACCGTATTTCGAGATAAGTTTGGTCGTAAGAGGAATTTGAAACTGGAACGTTTAGAGCAGAGGAGAAAAGCGGAGAAGGACTCGGAGAGAGATGAGCTGTATGCTCAGTGGGGAAAAGGGTAAGAGAACCACTGAAAGGAAAAACAAGACTGCAGTGACTGGAGGAAGTCATTTCTCTATTCTTCTGCCTTCAAAGCTGTTTTTTTTTTAATAAATTTATTTATTTTATTTATTTAGTTTTGGCTGTGTTGGGTCTTTGTTGCTGTGCACAGGCTTTCTCCTATTGCGGCGAGCGGGGGCTACTCTTCCTTGTGGTGTGCGGGCTTCTCACTGTGGTGGCCTCTCTTGTTGCGGAGCATGGGCTCTAGGCACACGGGCTTCAGTAGTTGCAGCACGCGGTCTCAGTAGTTGTGGCTCGCGGGCTCTAGAGCACAGGCTCAGTAGTTGTGGCACATGGGCTTAGTTGCTCCACGGCATGTGGGATCTTCCCGGACCAGGGCTCAAACCCATGTCCCCTGCATTGGCAGGTGGATTCTCAACCACTGCGCCACCAGGGAAGCCCCAAAGCTGTTTTTGGGAATGGGAAATTCAGTGTGCTCAGTCTCCTTCCTAAGATACTGATATATTCCACACTTCCAGTTGGTATTCTAAGAATTTTACCTTTTTCAGTATTTGGCCTAGGCTGCTGGAAAGAGGAGGTTCTCCAAGTGTAGCAGTACATCTCAGTGTAAGAGTGGAAATGTTAAACAGGATAGCAGACACTCCTGGTTCTTTTTGTCCAGGCTTGCACAGCGCCGGCAGCAGCAACAAAATGTGGAGGATGCAATGAAGGAAATGCAAAAGCCTCTGGCCCGCTATATTGATGATGAAGATCTAGATCGGATGCTGAGGGAAAAAGAAAGAGAGGGGGACCCCATGGCCAACTTGATCAAGAAGAATAAGGCCAAGGAGAGCAAGAATAAGAAAGGTGAGCCTTCTGGGAATCTTCAGAGAATGAGGTGACTTACGTGAAGAGAGAAAATCAATAGGGTGATGATACATAGCTATGTGCAAAGAAGGCTTTCCCATACAATTTCAGATTTCTTGTATTGGGGAATTTAGATTTAACTCAATAGAGACTTCTGTACAAAGAAAATTTTTCCCACTGCCATCGAGCTCTGATTTGAATTACGTAGGTAACTAACTTTTCTCCCTCTCCTGTCATTAGTGAGACCTCGCTACAGTGGCCCAGCACCTCCTCCCAACAGGTTCAATATCTGGCCTGGATATCGCTGGGATGGAGTAGACAGGTAAACCTGAATATTTCCTACAGTTTTGTTTTCTCTTCCATCTAACCCGAACCTTCCCTGACTGTTCTCAAATCATTCTACACTCTGCCTCATTTTCTGCCTTAATCACAAGGTTAATAATATGCAGTTTGGTTGCTTCTATTTCTCAAGTCTTCATTTCCCATGCTTAGAATACTCCTTCCTTTTTTCCTTTTCAAAGCTCTGGGCAAATAACTCAGGTGGTCCAGCTAGGATACCCTTTGTTTTTGACACTGATCACTTCTAATGATATTTTCTAAGGTTTGGAGGGGGTGAATGATAGGTGCTAGTCTGAAGCCTTTTGTATGTTGTATCTTTAAAATGTAGCCCTTGAATCTTTTCTTCACTGCCTTATGAGTGAGTTACTTGTCATGTTGCACTGCCCCTACCACCTTGTTTTTTCACCTACCCATATCTGTACCCACATGCACTAACTTCCTTTCTGCTATCATGGATGAACTATATATGCTCCTATCCAAAGTCAGTCCCTCTACTTCATGTTAGATCCCATCTCTTGCCTGCTAAAGGACATTGTTATATCATCTAGCACAGTGACTCTCAAAATTTGTCATCTCAAGACCCCTTTACACTCTTAATAATTATTGAGGACTCTAAAAAGTTTTGTTTATGTGGGTTATAGCTGTTAATATTTACCATATTAGAAATTAAACTAAGAAGTTTAAAAAGTATTTATTAATTCTTTAAAAAAAGCCATTACATTAACATAGTTACCCTGTTTTTAAAGAGAAATAACTATATTTTTCAAACAAAAAAAAGTGAGATTCAGGATAGTTTTGATTTACATTCTTGCAAATCTCATTAATGTCTGGGCTGATAGAAAACATCAGGACTTTTTTTTTTTTTTGTATTTTATTTTATTTTTATTTTTATTTTTATTTTTTTTTTTAGAAATATTAACTTTTTTTTTTTTTAATTTATTTTATTTATTTATTTATTTATTTATTTATTTTTGGCTGTGCTGGGTCTTCGGTTCGTGCGAGGGCTTTCTTTAGTTGCGGCAAGTGGGGGCCACTCTTCATCGCGGTGCGGGGACCGCTCTTCATCGCGGTGCGCGGGCCTTTCACCATCGCGGCCCCTCCCGCTGCGGGGCACAGGCTCCAGACGCGCAGGCTCAGCAGCTGTGGCTCACGGGCCCAGCCGCTCCGTGGCATGTGGGATCTTCCCAGACCAGGGCTCGAACCCGTGTCTCCTGCATTAGCAGGCAGATTCTCAACCACTGCGCCACCAGGGAAGCCCTATTTTTATTTTTTAACTTTTTATTTTATATTGGTATATAGTTGATTAACAATGTTGTGTTAGTTTCAGGTGTACAACAAAGTGATTCAGTTATAAATATACATGTATCTATTCTTTTTCCAATTCTTTTCCCAATTAGGTTGTTACAGAATATTGAGCAGGGTTCCCTGTGCTATACAGTAGGCCCTTGTTGGTTATCCATTTTAAATATAGCAATGTGTTACAAGAAGACATCAGGATTTAGTCTGTTGCAGTATGTTTAGCTGAAATATAGGAAGAAAATTCAACCTTATAATAGGTAGTTAGAAAAGGAAAGTGTATTAGATTTTTTTTTAATACTACACAAAAACTCAATAAGTGGTAGTTTCTTAAAGGTTATTTGTAATATGGAATCAGAAACCATATCAAAAAGCTTTTCATACTGTTAGATTAAAATCCATTGGTCTTTTTCCTATTTTGGATGAATCTTTTACTCATGCATGATTTTATAACATCATGTACTGTTCATTGGTTTGCTGAGTTTTTCAGACCTTCCAAATGTTGACATATTTCATATACAATATCAGATAATGATATATACATATTAATATTAACTTTGATCTCATCACAAAAATCTTTAAATAACTAGAAGCTAAAGGAGTTCATGGTAGTGGGTACAAGTTTTTCAAAATTCTAATTTACGCTTGAAAGCTCCTATTTTATCATTGGCAACAAATATTATCAGCCACTTTCCTTGATGTAAAGGTCACTTCGTACAATGGCTTTTTTTGTAGGATCCGTCAGATTTTGAACCTAGAGGATCATGTCCTCTGTGAATATAAACAGTGTTACTGCTTCCTTTCTAATCCAGATGCCTTTTGTTTCTTTTTCTTGCCTTGTTGCACTAGCTGCAACTTCCAGTGCAAATGTTGAGTAGAAGCAGTAAGAGCAGACATATTTTACCTTGTTGCTAACCTTAGGAGGAAAACATTCAGCCTTTTCACCATGAAATATCTTGTAAACTATAGAATTTTTTTTGTAGATTTCCTTTATTGAGTTGAGAGATTTCTATTCCTAGTTTGCTAAGGAATGTCTTTTTTCAGGAATGTATGTTGGATTTTGTTCAAAATATTTTCTAATTTTCCTTTCGGTTCATTCTTTGATCCATGATTTACTTATGAGTGTATTTTAGAATTCCAAACATTTAGACTTTTCTAGATATCTCATTGTTATTGATTTCCAATTTAATTCCATTGAGGTCAGGGAATACACTATGTAATATTTTGATCTTTTGAAATTTATTAAGCATGTTTTATGGCCCAGTATATGGTTTACCTTGGTGAATAGCCCATTTGCACTTGAAGATAATGTGTATTTTGCAGTTGCTTGGGGTAGTGTTTTGAAAAATTTTTTTTGTATTCTTTTTTTAAGTAAACTTTTTGTTTTGGAATAATTTTAGATTTATAGAAAATTTGCAGAGATACTATAAAGAATTCTTGTAAACTCCTTATCCAGTTTTGTTACCATTCGTTATATTATCGTGGTACGTTAATCAAATCTAAGAAACCAACATTAGTATGTTATTATTAATGCACCAGATTTTATTTGGATTTCACCAGTTTTCTATTAATGTTCTTTTTCTGTTCAGGGATGCAATTCAGGATACCACATTGTACTTAGTTGTCATGTCTCCTCAGTCTCTTCTGATCTGTGTCAGTTTCTCAGTCTTTCTTTGTTCTTTGTAACCTTAACACTTTTGTGCGGGGGCGGTATGGTCAGGTATTTTTGTTGAATGTTCCTCAAACTGAGTTTGTTTGATGTTTTTCTCATGATTAGCCTGAGGTTATGGGTTTTTGGAAAGAATTCCACAGTGGTGGAGTGTCCTTCTCATCACATCCTTTTAGGGGTTACATGATATCCACATGACATCACTAGTAATGTTAACCTGGATCACTGGGTTAAGGTAGTGAGTGTTTGCCGGGTTTCTCTGCTTTAAAATTACTGTTTTTCTTCTTTCATACTCTCTTCTCTGGAAGTGAGTCGACTGAGTTCAGCTTACACTCAAAAGGAGACCTACAGAAGGATATCTACATATATTATTTAGACTTTTTCTGTAAGGAAGATCTGTTTCATCTCCCCATTTATTTGCTCAATCATTTGTTTATATCAGTATGGACTCATGCATATTTTATACTTTGTATAGTAATCTAATAGTATGTTATTTATTTTGTTGCTTAAATTGTTCTGTTCTTTGGCCATTGGGAGTTCTCTCAGGTGTCCCTTTTATATGCCCATCCTTCTATTTTTTGAGCATTCTTTGACTTTCTGTTACTATAAGGTGCTTCAGGCTCATATTGTATTTTCTCTGCCCCAGCCCTAAAATAGCCATTTCTCTAAGAAATCCTGACTGCTTTTAATGGAGAAAGATATTTAGAAACCAAGATCCGACTGCTAGAGTGCTTGTTGTTACTGAGGTGTCATTGTTTCTAGACCCTCTCAGCAGACAGAGCTACTTAATGCGTGTATAGTAGTCTGTGTATACACACATATCTATAATTGTTTCTGTGTCTATCCACCTGCAAGTATGTTATATATACACATATATTTACATATATATATAAATATGAGTTCATGTTGATGTAACTGACTCTAACCAAGTATTACCTTTCCTTTTTGCTTACCTCCCCAACATTGAGAAACCTGGCACCCACCATCCACCATCCATTTTGCTCATCCCAGGACACATGTAAAATAGTTTCAAAATTGAGAAATTCAGAAATGAGAAACTAATTTACCATCTAGAGTGTAGCATTTATGTGCAGTTCATTTTGTTCTTACCCTTATAATTTCTAATCAAAATACCATTTTCCAACATAACTTAAAGAGTCAGCCCCCATACCTCTCCCCTGCCAAACATCCTGGGTAATTTTTTTCTTTTATAGTTTACTTATATTAGTGTTTACTCATTATGGTGTATAGTTCTATGGGATTTAACGAATGAGTAGAGTCATTCATTCACCACCCTAGTACTGTATGGAATAGTTCCATCATTCTAAAATTTCCTGTGTAAGTCTCCTTTTAGTCATTTATACCTCCTCCACCAACCCCTTGTAATTACTGCTGTTGTTTTCTGTCCCTGTAGTTTTGTCTTTTCCAGAGTGTTACATGAATGGAATCATACAATGTGTAACCTTTTGAGTCTGACCTTTTGCACTTAGCAAAATGCATTTTAAGATTCATCCATGTTCTTGCATGAATCAGTACTGTATTCCATGTTTATCACTGAGTCGTATTGCATTGGATGGGTATACCACAGTCTGTTTATTCCCCAGTTGAAGGACATCTTGGTTGCTCCCAGTTTTTAGCAGTTGTGAATAAAGCTACAATAAACATTGGTGTATGGGTTTTTATGTGGATATAGTTTTCAGTTTACTTGGGTAAATACCAGGGTAAATGATTGCTATATTGTATTGTTGAGATTATGTTTAATTTTATAAGAAACTGCCAGTTGTCTTCCAAAGAGGCTGCATCATTTTACATTACTGCAAAGAGTGAGGATTTCTGTTGCTCCATATCCTTGCCAGCATTTGGTATTGTCAGTGGTTTGGATTTTAGGTGTGTGAATTTAGTAGTGAATTTTAATTGCTCTGTTTTCTTTTTAGTTATACCTCTCTGCAATTTTTTTTTCAGTGTTTGTTATGAGGATCACAATACGTATCTTTAATTTATCACAGCCTACTGAGAGTTATAATTGTACTATTTCACATAAAATATAAGAACCTTGCAACACTACAGTTCTACTTAACCTCTGTTTTTAGTGCTATTGTTTTCATACATATTACATAAAAAATGGTATAGATCCCACAATACAGTGTTAAAATTTTTACTTTGCAGTTTTATATATATATATATATATTTTTTTTTTTAATTATTTATTTGTTTATTTATGGCTGTGTTGGGTCTTCGTTTCTGTGCGAGGGCTTTTCTCTAGTTGCGGCAAGCGGGGGCCACTCTTCATCGCGGTGCGCGGGCCTCTCACTGTCGCGGCCTCTCTTGTTGTGGAGCACAGGCTCCAGACGCGCAGGCTCAGTAGTTGTGGCTCACGGGCCCAGTTGCTCCGCGGCATGTGGGATCTTCCCAGACCAGGGCTCGAACCCGTGTCCCCTGCATTGGCAGGCAGATTCTCAACCACTGCGCCACCAGGGAAGCCCAGTTATATATTTTTTTTAAGAAGCTAAGAAAACAAAAGAAAAAAATATATAGTTGTTAGTACTTACTCACATAGTTACAATTTCTGGTATTCTTCCTTCTTTCCTAAAGAAATTAGGAAATTTTAATATTCCTTCAGTGCAGGTCTGTTGGCAAAAAATTCAGTTTTTGTTGATATGAAAACATCTTTATTTCACCTTTGTTTCTTAACAGCTTTAATTTTGAAGTAATGTTAGGCTGACAAGAACTTGAAAAAATAGTACAGTGTATTAGTGTACCATTCACCCAACTTCCCCCAATGATAATATCTTATATAACCATAGTACATTATCAAAGCCTGGAGTTGGCATTGGCACAGTTCTATTAATTAAATTAGAGAATTTTTTCTCACCTTCGTTTTTGAAGGATTGTTTCACTGGCATAGTGTTGGGGGAGGTTATCGAGGGGATGTGACCACTGGTTGATCTATGAGCTGGACCCAGGCAACTGGAGGCCCTTACCTCTCCCCTGTCCTTGGAATGTACATCCTGCCTACTCTTCTCATACTGGCAGCCATTTCAAGGACATAGCCTTGAGAGAGTAGGGTGCTGTTGACCATCTGGACTGAATATGTGACTGAACCCTTATATATAAGGCCTCTATATAAACTTTTAAGGTTCTGGCAGGCAGGTGTGGAGAACCACTTGTCCTGCGCCCAAGACAAACCTTGTATGTAAGTTCCCTTGCTTATTAAACCTGCCACCTGCCAATCTGGAGTGATCTGCCTCTTTCTCTTTCTGTCTCTCGTTGTCCTCTGAGTATGGGGGCCAATTTCAGATTTTACCCAGGGAACTCCTGAGGTTTCAAACCAACACAGAGAACTCAGGATTGACAGTACCAGACTTCTATGACAGCTCTGTCAGCCCTTTAAAGACTTTTCATCACTTTCTGGCCTCCATTGTTTCCAATTAGAAGTCAACCCTCAGATTTCATTTGTTTCATTGTCTCATCTCCTAACCCCAACATATACACATTATAATATATTTTCTGGCAGCTTTCATGATTTCCTTCTGGTCTTTGGTTTTCAGCAGTTTGACTATGATGTACCTAGGTGTGGTTTTCTTTGTATTTATCCTTTTTTGAGTTTGTTGAGCTTTTTAGATTTATGAGTTCATGTTTTTCACATTTGGGAGGTTATTTGGCTATTTTTTGTTCAATTCCTCTTCTTTTTTTTTTAACCCACTTTTCCTTCTCCAATTACACTATTTCCACTACTTGATATTATCCCACAGATCTCTGAAGTCCTGTTCATTTTTCTATCATTATTTTTCTCTCTGTTCTTAAGGTGGGATAATTTTTTTGATCTGATTTCAAGTTCATTGACTCTTCTGCCATCTCTAGCCTATTAGGCTCATACACTGAATTTTTTTGTTTCAGCTAGTTTAAATTTATTTATTAGTTATTTTTAGCTGCGTTGGGTCTTCATTGCTGCACGTGGGCTTTCTCTAGTTGTGGCGAGCAGGGGCTACTCTTCATTGCAGTGCATGGGCTTCTCATTGCGGTGGCTTCTCTTGTAGTGGAACATGGGCTCTAGGCACGTGGGCTTCAGTAGTTGTAGCACGTGGGCTCAGTAGTTGTGGCTCACGGGTTCTAGAGTGCAAGCTCAGTAGTTGTGGCACATGGGCTTGGTTGCTCTGTGGCACGTGGGATCCTCCCGGACCAGGGCTCGAACCCATGTCCCCTGCATTGGCAGGCGCCACTGTGCCATCAGTGAAGTCCCTCAGCTAGTTTATTATATTTTTATAATATAACCACTGTGCCACCAAGGAAGTCCCTCAGCTAGTTTATTATATTTTTCAACTCTAGAATTTCCATTTGACATATTTCTCTGCTGAGATTTCCTACCTATTCATTCATTATGAATCATTTTTTTTTTCCTTGAGAATATTTATAATTGGTGCTTCGAAGTCCTGTCTGCTCATTGCAACATTTGGGTTATCTCAGGATTGGTTTCTATTCATAGTTTTTTCTTGAGTTTCATCACATTTTACTGTTTCCTTACATGTCTGGTCACTTAAAAATGTTATACTGGACATTATGAATGATACATTGCAGAGACTTTGAATTCTCTTATATTTCTTTGAAGTGTGTTGATTTTTTTTTAATAAGATGGTGTAACCATCTTATTTTTAATTTATTTTAGTTATTAATTGATTTATTTTAATTATTTATTTAATTTATTTTGGGCTGCGTTGGGTCTTCGTTGCCTCGCATGGGCTTTCTCTAGTTGCGGTGAGCGGGGCTACTCTTCGTTGTGGTGTGTGGGCTTCTCATTGCGGTGGCTTCTCTCGTTGCGGAGCACGGGCTCTAGGCGCGCAGGCTTCAGTAGTGGCACACAGGCTCAGTACTTGTGGCTTGCGGGCTCTAGAGCGCAGGCTCAGTAGTTGTGGCACACGGGCTCAGCGTGGGATCTTCCCGGACCAGGGCTCGAAACCTGTGTCCCCTGCATCGGCAGGCGGATTCTTAACCACTGTGCCACCAGGGAAGTCCTTGAAGTGTGTTGATTTTTATTCCAGCAGACAGTTAACTTGGCTGTATTTTAACTCCAAACTCTAACTCCTTTGCAGGAGTTTCTGCTCAGTTCTTTCAGTTTCTAGCTGCTGCTTTTTCATGGGGCCCAAGGGGGTTTCCCCTGCACAAGCACAGTTTAGCAGTTAGCCAAAGATTTGGGTGCAGTTTGTATGTAGATTTTGGGGTTCATCCCTTTTGAAGCTACCTCCCTTTCAGTATTTCTTCCCTGATTTTCCAGCTGCTCTGCTCACTCTGCACTGACACCTCAAGCCAGTAAGCCTGTGCCTTTCTGCCTCCATGAGCTGTGCAGTTTGGGAAGTGCCCTCTGGCAAAAAGCCTCACAAATCTCTTCTCACACCTAGACTCCCACCCAAGTTTTGTCTGCTTTTGGTCACTCTCTCATGCCTTCAAATACTTTCAGATACTTGTATCTTTATATTTTGTCCAGACTTTATAATTGTTTTCTGAGTGTAGATTAGTTTGCACGAGTTCTCTGCCATGACTGGAATCTACCACTCTGCTTTATATGGGCCTAAGGCGTTATCTTCTGTCCTTTAAGCTGCCATCTAAATCCAGAGCTCTAGTTCCTGATATTGGCAGGTATCCTCAGGGTGGCTGTGGTTTCAGGCTCCTTTCCTGCTTTCGTTTGCAGCGCACTGTATATCGGCTTTTTGGTAACAGGAGGATTTTTCAGAATACTAATTTGCTGTATAGCCAGAAGTAGATCTTTTTATAGCCACAACCCTAAAGATACTCCTGCTACACTGAGTTCATTCTTTTTTTCTTTTTTCTATTTTTTTCAAATTTCTGGACCCAAAACAGAACTCTCCCTGACCTGGTTTTTAACTGGTATAATTTGTCTCCATCTCTCCCTGTAGTTTTCCTACACTTCTCATTCTTATTTTCTCCTAGAGTTTTCCTTTTAGTTCCCTTTCTCATCCTTGCTTTCTTTCTGATTATTTATTCTTTCATTGCCGTTTCTGCTTTGGTCTGTTTTTGGCAAGTAAATATTTCTAAAACAGATCTATAGTATGTTACAGTTAGAAAAACCCATAAGGTCAATTAAACTAACTTACATTATTTAAAAGAGAAACGGAGGCCCCGATAAATTTAACAACTTAGAGTCTTTCAGCTCACCTGATAAAGCTGGAATTAGACCTTGGGCATCTGATTCTTCGGTCTAAAGCTCTTTCCACTGTGTGTTCTCTTGCAGTTTGTTTTTTTGATTCTGTTTAGGGTTTGGTTTGTTATTCATAGGACCTTTTGTCTGTTTGATCATATTAGTGTTGATTCTCTTAAGTACGTATTCGCCAAGACAAGAAGCAGTGGTTTCCTTGTGCTCTAGAACACCATGCACGCTTCTAAGGTTGGAGATGGTGCCACTCATAATAAGCTTCCCTTCTTCCTCACCCTTTCACTCCTCACCCAGCTGATCCCTCAGGGGAGGCCTTAGGACAGAGGGAAGCCTGTCATCCCAGTCAGTTCAGTAGCACTTAGCACACGTATTATAACTTTAAGCAGCTATGTACTGGGTGCTAGGGTCTCACAATTAGTGAGAGACGGTCCTTGAGCACAGCAACTCACTTTCTATCTAGAGGAGAAGACAGACAAGTAAATAATTTCAATGCTACTTGCTAAGTATTACTGTAGAGGATTTTCAAGGTGCCTTGGGAGCACAAAGGAAGAGTAGTTAGATTCAGCCTTGGGAGACTGTGGTCAGGGAATGCATGCTTCCTAGAGGAGGTGATACATGAGCTAAGTCTTTAGGGATGTCAGTCATTAACCAAGATAAGAAGGAAAGGAAGGATATTTAAGGAAGAGCATCCTGTATTGCAAGGTCATAAGGATATGGAACATCCTAGTGTTTGGTGGGGTGGGGGCCTGTTATAAGCAGTTTGATGTTGGATAGCAGTAAGTGTGAAATGGAGTTGTGTGAGATGGGCTGGAAAGGTAAGCAGGGGCCTGGTCACTGAAGGACTTGGAAACATTTCTGAGGAGCTTGGTGTTCACCTTAGAGGCAGAGGGGAGCCACTGGTGGATTAACAGTAGCTCTACATTCTAGATAGGTGACGCATTGTAGTGGTCGTACGAAGCATTTGCAGGGCACCAATTTGGAAGCAGAGAGACAAGATACAAGGTTGTTGCAGTAGATTAGGCTAAAGATGATGGAAGTCTGAACCATGACAGTGGTAGTACGAATGAAGAGAGGAGGAAGTGGGAAATTGGTTAAGTGATAAGATGGCAGAACCAAGTGACTGATTAGGTGAGAGGGAGAAATCACTGGGTTTGGCAATAAGGAAGGTCATTAATGACTTGAGAGAGCGTTAACTCCATAGCATAGTGAAACAAAAGCCAAGTTCTGTTGTGTGAAGGAGTGAATGAAAAATAAGGAAGTAGACAGTGAGTAAAGGCTCTTTCAAGAAGTTTATGTAAGAAGACGAAGTACATGGTATTAGAAGGGAGTTGAGGGCCACTCCTTGAAATTCACCCCTGTAGTGACTTCCATGACACCCTACTTCTGGTTATTTTCTCTTATCATTTCATCTTGGCCACCTTTATGAACTTCTGTTCCTCTGTGCCCCCTGCTTAAATGTTTCTCTGGGCTCCATCTGTAACCCTTAGCTGTTCTCACTCCGTGTGCTCTCTTGGCTGAATCTTGTCTAGTACACCTTCACTTACCAGCTGTATGTACATGATTCCCAAATCTGTATTTGCACCTCAGTCTGGAGTATCTGGCTGTGCATTGGATTTCTCTGTTGGTATGTACTTGAGGCACCTTAAATGCAAACATATTCAAAACTGAACTCATCAGCTTTCCCTACTCTAAGCGTGCTCCTACTCTTGTGTTCTGTCCTGGTTAATGGCAGCCTCATTCATCTAGTCACTAAAATTATTAACCCATGAGTCAAACTTACCTCTTCCTCCTTTGCTCTTATATAACTGATCAATCACTAAGTCCTACTATGTTTTCTCTCTTTCTGTCCCTCTTCTTTATCATTACTTTCATCATCTGTTGCCTGGACCATTGCAGTAACTTTCCTGCCTTCAGTCTCCTCCAGAGTGATCTCTTTGAAATGCAGTTTATGCTCCCACTTTAAATTTATCCTTCACAGGGAACTCTACTCAGTACTCTGTAATGGCCTACATGGGAAAAGAATGTAAAAAAAAAAAAGTGGATATATGTATATGTATAACTGATTCACTTTGCTGTACACCTGAAAGTAACACAACATTGTAAATCAACTGTACTCCAATAAAAATATAAAAAAAATAAATTTATCCTTACTAGGTGAAATCTAAGCTTTATACTGTGGCTTACAGAGCTCATTATGATTTGCCCTCTACCTACCTTTCTAGCTTTGTCTCGTACTGCTCTCTTTTCATATTTGAGGCTCCAGCCATACCAGTTTGCCTTTGGTTCCCTGCACATGCCATACGATTTCTTACTTTGCGCCCTTGCTGTTGTTGCTCGTGCTATGCTCTGTGCTGAAATGCCCTCCTGACCCTTCTGGCCCTCTGGTTAACTCCGTCTTTTCAGACTTAGCGTAGTGGCCCCCTTCACGAAGCCTTTGCTGACCATTCTTGTCCGTCCCCCTCCCAAGCTGAGTAAGGTCCCCACTCTGCTTCCATGATACCCAGTGCGTATTTCTACCATAATCCATGCTTTTTGTTTTAATCATTCGTTTAAATGTCAATCTCCTCCACTAGTCTGTGAGTTTATCAGGATAGGTGCTATGTTATACTCAATTTCATGACACAGTGCCTAGTACATAATAAGAATTCACTAATTTTTTGTGTAACGAATGGATAAAGTATAATACGTAGACATCAGTTGAGAGTGAGTTGGGCCTTTAGAGAGTGGTAAATGTTTGAAACAGTTGTCAAAGAGTTTGAGAAGGAACTGAACAAGGACTAATAAGAGGTTGGATTATGTATTCTGTCTTTCTGATTCTGTTGCTTATGTCTTAAATATTTTCACATGATTGCCTTTACTTTCCTTTTTGCTCATTAGATTGTGAACTCTTTTTTCAAAAATAAATGTTCAGTTCAGGATTCCGGCTGATTAGTATTTCTTGATTGCAGATCCAATGGATTTGAACAGAAGCGCTTTGCCAGGCTTACCAGCAAGAAGGCGGTGGAGGAACTTGCCTACAAGTGGAGTGTTGAGGATATGTAACTTTTCTGAGGCAGTGGGGGTGGCTGTGGGTTGTGGTGGTGGACACAGGGTGGACAGACGTCCAGCTGCAACAGTCATCTGTGCTCATAATCAGGGCCCACACAGACCAGCGACTTGTTGGATGCCGGTTTTGACTGCAGAAGAATATTTGAGACGTAATGTTTGGACTGAAAGGCCTGTACTTCTCAGGTGTGCCGACACTGCCTGTTGCTGGCTTTCAGAGGAAGCGTTGATTTCTCTGTGTCCCAGGGTTTGTTCTTGGTTAGAGTTTTCCCTTTTTAATAAACACACATTTATTTTTTTAAAATAATTTTCTTAAATGGATATTCTGTTTTGGGGAAGAATACAAGCTAATATTGAACCTCCAGGGATCTTGGAGGGTGATAGTTGGATTTTTCATTCATCTAGGAAGCAGGATGAGTAAAAACTTTCACAGTGATAGCTCCTTCCTCTTAGAAAATAAGAATTATTGCTAAACTAGATTTAGGAATAGACATGGCTGTTTGGAGACTTGGTGTCTGGTAAAGGTAGTGTCACAAATTAGTGGGGAAGAGATAGATAATGGTGCTCAGAAAATTGGCTTATTATATGGACAAAAATAAAGTTGGATCCCTGCCTTAAACCACATAAAGCAAAGACAAATCCCAAAGTGATTTTACCTAAATGAAAGGTAAAATGCTACAGCCAATAAGAAAAAATGGGGAATGTCTTTGTGACCTTGGGGTGAGGATAAATTTGTTAAATTAGATCTCCAAATCACAATCCGTGAGGTTTGATAGCTTTGCCTACATCATAATTAAAGATTTCTAGTCAACAAAGCACCCCATAGTCAAAGTTAAAAATGGGTATAGATGAGGAGAAAATATTTCCAATGTCTAAAACTGACAAAGGATTACATTTATAAGAGACTGAACTACTGCAAATTGGAAAGAAATACAAAACACAAAATAAAAATAGGCAAAGAATATGAATATGTAAAATCTAAAGGGAGAACCAGAATGGCTAATAAGTATATTACTACTAGTAAATTAGAGAAATAGAGATCAAAACATTAATGAGTTTCTACTTTGTATCTATTAGCAAAAATAAGCAAGAGACTGAATTCTCATGGGGAATGAAAACTCATGGGAAGTTTCAACTGGTGCATCCATTCTGGAGAACAAATGGGCAAAACTTAATTGAAAATAAGTAATGTCTGGGATGCAGTATTGCAGAATTTTTGAGAGAATATTGTCTGAGTTTGAATCTCAGGTATGTCTTTTACTGTGTGACCTTGATAAGCCACTTAACTTCTCTGTGTTTTAGTTTCTTCATCTTTGAAATGGATATAATATTACCCACCTCATAGGTTTATTGTGAGCCTAGAACAGTGCCAGGCACATAGTACATGTCACAAAATTATTAGCTGTTGTTACCATTGTCTTCCGAATCATGAAGTGTTGATAGCCAGCTTCCAGTATGGCCCCAATGATCCCTGACTCCTGGTATTTAAGCCCTCGTGTAGTCCCCTCCTACAGTGAATAGGGCTGACCTGTGTAACCGGTAGGATGTACTGGAAATGTGTGACTTCTGAGGCTGAGTCATAAAAGACATTGAAGCATCTGCCTTGTATTCTCTTGAATCACTAGCTGTGGAAGAAGCCCGCTACTATGTCATGAGGACACTCAAGTGGTCCTCTGGAGAGGCCCATGCGGAGAGGGACTGAGGCCTCTCACCAGTAGACACACCAATTTATCAGCCCTGTGAATGAGCCACCTTGGAAGTGGATCCTTTTAGCTCCATTCAAGCCTTTAGATGGGTTCAGCCCTGATCAACAACATGGCTGCAACCTCATGAGAGATCCTGAGCCAGAACCACCCAGCTCCAAATTCTTGACACAAAGAAATTGAGATAAGAGGAGGTGTTTATTATTTTTTAACAGCTTGAGATATAATTCACATACTATACTGTTTATCCATTTAATGTGTACAGTTCAGTAGTTTTTAGCATATCACAGAGTTGTATAACCTTCACTGTAATTCATTTAAAAACATTTTGGATACAGGGAGCTTTGTATCCATCAGCAGCCACTCTTCACTTGTCCCCAGCTCCCCTAGCCCTAGGCAACCGCTAATCCTTCTGTTGCTATAGATTTGCCTGTTCTAGACATTTCATATAGTATGTGAATGGGACTATCATACAATACATGGCTTTTTGTATCTAGCTCTTTTCACTTAGCGTAGTGTTTTCAAGGTTCATCCGTGTTGTAGTATGTATTAGTACCACATTCCCTTTAATGGCTGAATAATATTCCCTTGTATGGATATACCACATTTTATCTATCCATGCATCTGTTGATATTTGAGTTGTTTCCCCTTTTTGGCTATTGTGACTAATGCTGCTATGAACATTCACGTACAAGTTTTTGTATGGACTTAGGTTTTCATTTTTCTTGGAGTAGAATTGCTGACTCATATGGTAACTCCATGTTTTGCTTTTTGAGGAACTACCAAACTTCCAAAGCAGTGTATGAGAGTTCCAGTTTCTCCACATCCTTGCCGATACTTGTTTTTGTTGTTGTTTTTGGCCGTGCCATGTGGCTTGTGGGATCTTAGTTCCTCGACCAGGGATTGAACCCTGGCCATGGCAGTGAAAGCACTGAGTCCTAACCACTGGACCACCAGGGAACTCCCGCTAATACTTGTTATTATCTGTCTTCTTGATTATGGCTATCCTAGTGGTGTGAAGTGGTATGTCATTGTGGTTTTGATTTGCATTTCTCTAATGCCTAATGTTGAATATCTTTATCTTCTTTGGAGAAATGTTTATTCAAATCCTTTGCTCATTTTTCAGTTGGGTTATTTGTCATACACATACAAACATATACACACATACACACTGTTATGTAGAATTCTTTATATATTCTGGTAACAAGTCTCTTATCAGATATATGATTTGCAAGTATTTCCTTTCATTCTGTGGGTGTTATTGTTTTTTTTTTTTTTTTTTAAATTTTTTTAAATTTTATTTATTTATTTATGGCTGTGTTGGGTGTTCGTTTCTGTGCGAGGGCTTCCTCTAGTTGCGGCAAGTGGGGGCCACTCTTCATCGCGATGCGCGGGCCTCTCACTATCGCGGCCTCTCTTGTTGCGGAGCACAGGCTCCAGACGCGCAGGCTCAGTAGTTGTGGCTCACGGGCCTAGTCGCTCCGCGGCATGTGGGATCCTCCCAGACCAGGGCTCGAACCCGAGTGCCCTGCATTGGCAGGCAGATTCTCAACCACTGCGCCGCCAGGGAAGCCCGGTGTTATTGTTTTAAGCTGCTAAGTTTTTAAGTAATTTGTTATGCAGCAATAGATAACTGATATATTAAGTTTGTACATACCCTACCTCAAAGCAGTTCCACTCCTGGCTTTATCCTTCAGAGAAACTTGCACAGATCCACAAGGAGTTACATATATGGATGTTTATCTATATGTGTCTTGGGTAGCAAGAATCTGAAAACAGCTTAGGAGCCTGTTTCTAAAGGAATTGATAAGTAAAATGTGGTATATGCATATGATGGAATATTATAAAAAAGTCAGATGCAAGCTGTTAGGACATGATAGACTCCAGGTGAGGAAAATAAGGAATAATGAAATTTATAGCAAAAATTAGCTAAGTAAATTGAACACAGAAAACAACAGAAACACAGAAAGCATTTTTTAAGGAGAATTTACACCTTACTAGAACTTACTAGAATAGTGTCTGAGGGAGGGAACAGAATGGGACTAGAATTTGGAATGAAGGAGGGAAAGGGAAAACAAAAGAGGGGCCGTGCATGGATGAGTGAGATAGTGTGTCCTGACCTCAGGCATGTGATCCACTCAATTCTTTGCGCCTGGGGCTCTAAGCACACATCCAGAGGCAAGGTCTTGCTCTAATGGAATTGACATTTAGTACCTGTATTAGTTGGGGTAGGCTAAACTGCTATGACAGTCTCCAAATGGACTGGCTTACCACAATAGAAGTTTTTTTCTTCCCTCCTCACTCATGTCCAGGATAGTTTCAGACTGGGCGAGAGGGAGGGGGATTCTCTACTCCACGCAGTCATTTAGGGACCAGGCTGATGCCAACATTAACGTGGCTTCCAGGGTTGCTTTGGGCATTGCCATTTTGGTGAGCTGAGCAGAGCTTGGAGGGTTGCTTGGTAGATACCGTGGGCCAGCTCTAGAAGTGGCACACAGCCATTCACATTCTGTCATCCAGAAGTTAGTTGCATGGCTGCCCCTTAACGCACAGGAGCTTGAGAAATGTGATGCACACCCAGGAAGAGGGGAAAAGTGGATGTTGTTGGGATAGCGATCCTCTCTGCTGCAATCCTGAAGAAAGGCTGTCTGCCCCCCAGCCATCTGAGACTTTTGTGGATTTTAAAATAATTTTGAGATCTGAAAATCCCAGAGGGACTCCATTCTCTACCTGGAGAGTCTCAGCTGAAGTCACTACCAAGTTAGGAATATCTCTTTCCTAATTGGTCAGTGGCTGTCAGAGGAGAGCTTAGGCAGAGAGATGAAGGGTAAACTTAAATTGTGTCTAGAATCAGTATTTGTGAGAGGAAGGTAGTTTTAGAGAGTAAACAGCTCAAAATAAACTCGAAGGTTCTATAGTTACCATGTGGCAGAGTTGGGACTAGAACCCAGTGTTCTGCTGGGCTCTACAGTGCCTATATGGTCCTTTGGTGCCTTGCTGTAAACATTTTTAAAAAAAAAATATTTATTTATTTGGTTGTGCCGGGTCTTAGTTACAGCTTGCCAGCTCCTTAGTTGTGGCATGAGAACCCTTAGTTGCAGCATGTGTGATCTAGTTCCCTGACTAGGGATCGCACCTGGGCCGCCTGCATTGGGAGCGTGGAGTCTTAACCAGTGAGTCATCAGGGAAGTCCCAAACGTTTTTTTAATAGGCCCAAGGTTAGAATGTTGTGGTGAAACTGGTAAAATCCAAGTAAAGTCTGGAATTTAGTTCATAGAATTATGCCATTGTTAATCTCTCAGTTTTGAAAAATGAACGTAGTTAGGTAAGTTAACAGTCAAGAAATTTGGGTGAAGAGTAATGAGACTCTCTGTATTGTCTTTACAACTTTCTGTAAGTCTAACATTTTTCCAAAATAAAAAGCTTATTTTTAAAAAAGTCCCCAGGGAATATAGGCTCTGGACACTGGATCCTACTCTAAGTTACTACTTTTGAGTTTATACTTTTGTAAGTTATGTTAAAGCCAGTCCCTTTCCTGTGAGTGGCAGTGAGTACGTTAAACTTCTAGCCTATTGTCACATCTCTTGTACACAGCTGGCTTTTATTTCCGTATGGGTTCAGGTTTTAACTTCATTTTTGTGGGGCCCTACACTGTTTCTTAGGAAGAGCTCACCTTAAGAGGCTGTTATGGACTGAACGTTGTATCCCCTCAAAATTTATTTGTTGAAATACTAGCTCCCAAGTTGATGGTATTAGGAGGTGAGGCCTTTGGGAGGGGATTAGGTCATGAAGGTAGAGCCCTCATGAATGGGATTAGTGCCCTTATAAAAGAGACCCCAGAGAGATCTCTTGCTTTTTTGGTCATGTGAGAGCACAGCCAGAAGCTGGCTGTCTGTGAACCAGGAAGCAGGCCCTCACCAGACACCAAGTCTGTTGGTACCTTGATCTTGGACTTCCTAGCTTCTAGAACTATAAGAAATAAATATTTGTTATTTAAGCCATCCTGTCTATGGTATTTTTGTTATAGCAGCCTGAATGGACTAAGAGGCTCAGATACTTTGAAAATCTTAAACCACCAATTATTTTTTTCTTAACAAAAGAATTTATCACCTGTATTCAAGCAGAGACTGAGGTGGAGGGGAAGCAGATAGATTCTATTCCGGGCAAGCTTTGTGTTTGGTGGGCATTGGTGAAAATTTATAAATTCCTCCTCCCTCTGATTTCTCTGCCTTTACATGTATGAGCACAGCACACCTTTAGGGCAGAGACCTCCACGCCTGTTCAGCTGGAAGCTGACTGTCATTTCCTAGGCTGGCTACTAGGGGGCAGTGTGATACATCTTTTCTGGACTGGGGAAGCAGGGCGCTGGGTCCATGCACATTTTTCAAAATAATAAGCCCTAGAATCTTTCAAAGATATAGGTGGCTAAATTCAGTTGCATATTCTTGGACTTCTTATCCCTACCTTAGATCCCGAAACATAATCCTATTTTCAATATGGTAAAGATTTTCAAGAGAGAAACCTAGTATTTAGGTTTTGACCAGAATCTCCCTTACTTGGGCTTTGGAAACCTTTCTCTACGTGGAAGACTTTTTTTTTTTTTTTTTTTTTAATTTTTAAATCATATTCAGACTCTCTTCTCCTTCCTTTCCTTTGCCTTCTTCAGTCTGAAGTTTAGACTTAAGGAGCAGTGAGCAATACTAAAAACTACTGAATTGTACACTTTAAAAGAGAACATTTTATGGTATGTGAATTATATCTCAAAAAATACAAAGGGCAAAAAACAGCAGTGAGCAGACGCTGTAGCTCAAATAGAATGTGATTAATTGATTTTACTGATTGAGAAGGCTTAATGCTTTGCCATTGGTTCATTAGCAAGAGGGCAATACTCTGATCTCTCTTTTCCTCAGGTTTCTTGGAACACACTGACCTAGGACACAGAGAACGTCATTCCTTTCTAAAGAGGTTACTCACCCTAGTCAAAGAGCTGGACTAGGGTTAGGGTGTGCCTGGGGAATCCCAGTGAGAAGGCGGAGTCTAGGCTGTGAGGTAGCTATCTTGAGGCCTGAGTTTTAAGTTTGAGTTTGTTAAGAAATGTGTGTCCTGAACTGTGCATTTTTGCATAGGTTATTTGGGCAGTTTCTTTCTCCCGGTTTCATTTCTTTTTTTAGTTTTGAGTCCTGTTTTTGGCATAAATACTTCTGGAACCGGCTTTCAGGCAGCTGGACTGGCCTGTAAAAGTAGGTAGAGAGATTATGGGGCCAGGCTGGAGCTGAGTCATGTCTCCCCCGTGATGCTGGCCTTTTTTGCCATATGCAGACAACATTACTGTATCTGGTAATGACTCAGTCTCTCCTTTGTACCTGAATATTTTCCTCTGCTCAGTAGAGAAAGTGTGTTTGCCTCACATTTGATGCTGTTGACCTTGGGCTTACACAGGTTCACCCTTTCAGAAAACAAGGGCATGTAGGAGGTCCTGGTGGTAGTTTGATTCTCAGTTGGTGCCTGTGAACCCTTACCCTTGGGAGGGGGCAGAGAGCAGTCAGTTGAAAAAGGAATCAGTTTTCCTCTTCCTGCATATTATGTTCAGCACCCTCTGTCAGCTAAGGAATTACAAGGAGTCACAGGTGAAAAAGCAATGTCTAATGCTTAGTAAGCAGGGCCTGTTTTCTTTTTCTTTTGGCAAGAGAGGATAACTTGCTCAGAATCGCTCTGTACAAGAGAGAAGAGCCAGGATTTAAACATCAGACTCCTCTCTCTGCAGTTCTCCCCCCATCCATCCTCAGCCCAATAGCCAGGTAAGAGGCGAAGGGAGAGTCCAGGGGGTGGTCCCCTACCCACAGGAAGGAGTTCTTACCAGGGCCTTCTCATAGCCTCTGTCTGAGGGTCTCCACGGCATACTCGGGGCTGAGTTCCACAGTCCTGGAAGAATTGCTTGCTGGCAGTTTCAGCTTGGAGCTTGGCTTTGAAGACCCTGAATGTACTAGAGGGGTACTTAGCCTTGACCCTTTCTTCCAGGGATTGGGGAGGTAGTAGATAAGACATCTGGGAAGAGAGGAATGCATGTCTGGGGAAATAATAATGATAATAAAATAATGATGATGATTTTAATGGCTATCTTTTTTTAAGTACTTACCATGTGTCAAGCATGTGTTAACTGCATACATACCTCACCTCTGTGGTCAGGGAGAGATCAGAGTCTGTAAGTGGCTGCAGATTTGGGAGGGCCAAATTTCTGGATTTCCCAAGAAAAGTGGCGTTGGGGTATCCTGGCCGGTAAACTCTTTTTCTTGTTCTCTGCACCCCCTCTTGGGATGAGGGGTAGCTAGGATCTTTATGTGACCCCCTTTGACAGAGAGCTCAGGCACTTCACTCTGGTCACTGTGTCTCTATCAGACTTGGCAGCACTCTTCCCGCCCAGGATGGCATCTCCTGCTTTGGCCAGCTCGGCTTCTGATGTTGATGCGTAGTGGTCTGCCAGCCAGGAGCGGTGACCTTCCACACGGTCTAGATATAGTTGCTGCGTGGGGTAAAAGCATTTCTGTAGGTCAGAATCCGTATCTATGAACCAGTCCAGGGATGCCAAATAGAAGGGCACCGGGCCTCTGCATGCTTTCTTTGCCTGTCATTTGTGTGCCTGCCTAAACTGTACAGTGTATTTTCAGGTAATTTCAAATGAAAATTTATTTCTTCTCTGAAAACAAAAATTTAATTTATTTTATCTCTGTTTCTTTTCACACTCCCCGGTTATCACACTAAGACCTGGCAGAGAGGATGTGACACCTGCAGCCGAAGGATAGGGCAATGGAGACACTTTCTAAATCACCCTGTTAGGCAGCTTGAGGCTACAGCTTAGAAAATGTGGTCTTGGGAAACAGGAGCTTGGACGTGTGTTTGCTGAGGGGGCAGGGAGGGGAACTGTTTTATTGCTAGGTTAGTGTTCCTGGTCACTTCGGGGTGAAGATTATCTTTTCATCTACCACCTTGGAATAGGATGGCTGTTTCTGTAACACTTGTGTAACATTGTGCACATATTACTGACTTTGGGTTGGAGCTGGGCCTTCTAACGTTCACGGATGAGTCAGAGGTATGTAGAGGGCCATTCCGAGACCCAAGGGAAGCAGGCTTTAATAGGGGAGAAGCTAAGAAAAGGTTGGGCAAGTGGGAGGTCTGATTCTCTGTAGTTTCATGGGTACTGGATAAGCCTGGCTACTCTACCTCCTGGCTTGCGGGTAGAGTTCACGTCTCCCAGGATGCGTAGGGCAAGAGCTGACACCCCATTATGAACAGCATGCAGTTTGTCCTTGCTCAAAACTTATGTGAGGTGAGAGGACTAAGTTAGTCTGAACTAGATGGAGATCCAAGATTGTCAAACAATTAGTCCTTTGCTCTATTGCCTTCTCCAGCTTTGTCTCTCAGTTGGACAGAAGACAGTTCTGAAGTTATTACCTTTGTCTTGGGAAATAGAGCCCTCCTCTGGCCCCTCCCCCCACAGCAAACTTACAGTAGGTTGCCCACGGTTCTGGTTACTCTCTTGATCCCCTGGCTGCTCTTGTCTGGGTCAGGTTTGAGGACTTGATTCCACCCTGGGGCTTGGAAGTCACTCTGATACTGGTTGATAATACTCCATGTAGTCTGGATGCATTATTAGTGCAATTTTTCTGCCCTGAATGTGAACCGGGAACATCGACTGACCAAGAGGAGGGTTCTGGAAGGAAGTCTGATGAGTAGTGGTCATGTAGTAGTCACCTAAGGGGAGTGAGAAAGTGTGCAGAGGGCGTCCTCTGTGTGGGAAAGGCATGAGATTAAAGGTGGGAATCTGGACCCCAGCAGCCTGGACCTCTTGCGCAGCCGGCTCGACTCGACTAAGCCTTTTATAACGGGAATAGCAGATCCCAAATATATCCGCATTGCCTTCTCTACACCTCTGACCTTCAGAGTTGTCTCTCCAAGACCAGAAATAGAGAGTCATTAGTGCGGAATCCCAGAGTGGCCTCCCAGCCCCTTTTGGATCACCTGAGCTTTGAAAGCCTGGACTGCAGGGCTGCCTGCTTGTCCAGCCCAAACAGGAAGGAGGAGCATAGGCTGGGACGGGGTAGTGGGTATGGTGCCCTCCCAGAGGGGTCCTGGCTAACCATGGAGCCAAATATTGCCTGCAGGGCTCTTGAAGGGAGAGGGCTGGGGCACTTGCTGCTTATTGTATTCTCCTGGGTTGGTGGTTCCCAAGCCTGGGATCCGCCTGGGGGACAGGAGTGCCCTTGGGTAGGGGGCATTGGGTAGGTTGGGAACAGAGGGGTCAGTTTCTGCTTTATGCAGAGTGCCACTCCTCTATTCCCTATTACCCTGCACCCCTCCAGGCTAAGTCTCACCTGAATGGGAGGGTTTCTCGCCATGGTAAGTCCAGGGCTTGTAACATTCTTCATAGGTTGTACTGAAGTGAATCCATGGAGACTTGCTGGGCTGGCCGAAGTAGCCTAGATGTTGTATCTGGAGTGGAGCCTTGGGAAAGGGCTCCAGGCGGTATTTACCATCTCCTGGGGCTATTTCCTCCTGGGCTTCTGACTCCTGCAAAGCAACCCCCTGCTGCTGCTTGCCCATCACAGGAAGTTCACTTCCACCTCTTTGTTCAGAGGGGTCCTTCTTATCTTCCCCTCATTAATAGTGGAAGTTGGTGGGAACCAGCCTCCTAGAGAGGTCAACAAACTAGGCAGGTGCTACCATCTAGCAAGTTACTTAAATTCTCTGAGCCATAATTTCCTTATTTGAGAGGATTTGAAATAAAGTATCTAGCATAGTGCCTGGCATGTAGTAGGTGCTTAATAAAATATTAGTATCTTCTCTCTCTTTTTTTTTTTTCTTTTTTTTTTAGTATCTTCTCTTAAAATGGTATTATTAAGATATTTCGAGAGGTGCCTGCTGTATCAGTGGCACGTGCCCCTGTTGACTGCACTCTCACCGCACTCTTGACTCTACCTGAACAGCAGGATGGCTTTTCCTTGGCTGGGTTTGGTGAGCCAGCATCTCTTGCTGGGTGGGATTGAGGGCTGTGCCATTTGAAGAAGCGTATTGGAGTGGGTGGGGTCTTCTGTCCCCAGGAGAGGGGGTGTCTAGAGCAGGGGGAGGAGTCGTGGTTGGCCTAGTCCAGTGATTCGTCCCCGTCTACCTCCAGGCGGCCTTCCCTCACCCATTACCCGACTAAGGGGAGAAGTGGGCCACTGCTGCTGATGGTATGTCCAGACAGGACCCAGATTTAGGTTATTTGTGGTTGGATCAGTAAGAACTGGTGGGGGGCTTTCTCTGTAGGTAAGGCCATATGGCATTTCAAAAGCAGTTCTTCTCAATGAGTATTTCAGCTCTCTTCTGTTTTTGTTTTTTGGGTATTTTTTGGCTCTGAGAGTAGTGCTGGCTGGCGGAGGGGTGGCTCACAAGGAGGATGGGTAGTGGTGGGCTCACTGAAAGGTGGGCGGAGCTCCAGATAGGCGGCTGCGCTGCTCCAGGGCTTGGCGCATTTGCCGTGGTGTCTGTGTTTCCTAAGGGGCAGAGGAAAGAGTAGTCTAGGAGCGCAGGAGGATTAGAGTCAGGGATTTTGTTCCCTCCCTACTTCTGAAGCTGCGAGGAAGGATACACCCCTCGAGACCTGTGGAAGCCCCTCCAGTTCCTCAGAGAGAGGGAGGAAGGTGGTCTCTGCATCGGCCACACAGACGCAGCATTTGAGTTTCAAGGGTGGCAGATTGGGAGAGGGGGTGCTGCTGCCCTTTTAGAAGCACCTTTTTGACTGGTGAATAAAGAACATTTTTGACCGGCCAGTGTAAGATGGACAAGGCAGGGTAGGGTATGTGGTGTCCTTAGGATGGAGAAAGGGGCTGCCAAAGGGCCATTTAACCTCTGGTTTATACTGAGAGGCTGCAGTTACAGTGGGGAGCAGGTAATGAGAACTCTGTGGGAGGACCGCCCGTGAACCATCAAGGTCCGGGTGAGCCCTGAGCCAGAGTAGTACCCAAGACAGGAAGTGTCCTGTGTCCTCTTCCTGTCAACTCTGCATGGGAGGACAGAGCAGAGAGCAGGAGCTTTGAGGGCAGGTAGGGGAGTGGGTGGCAGTCATGGGAGAGGGGTGACTGGATACTCACCCACAGTCACAGAGCCCACAGAGAGGCTGCAGGTGGGCACTTTGGCGCATTGGCTTTCAGGGCCACGTTGGCACTAGCTTCTCTGCCTGGCCCTGTCCTCTGTCCCCTGCTCCTGACTGCCTGTGCTTTGGCATATTGGCGTTGGTTCTGAGCTCTGGTGGCTTAGAGTGCTGTGACTTAGAGGAGGCAGAGGCCGCTGTGTCCCTAACAACGGACGCTGCGGCTGCAGCCTGGGAGGGGGCGGGCATGGGCCTGCTCAGCCCTTGTGTCTGCCGCCGGCCTCAAGCCCAGCTCCGGATCTCCACTGTGTGTGTGAGCTGTGTGAGCCCAGGCTCTGGCCCTCCAGATGCCTGTCCTTTCCTGCCTCCATCTCCACCCAGTGCGCGCCTGCACACACACACCCACATACCAGCTGTCGTCTTGAGACAGAAGGTTGACTGGCATCTTGTCAGCTGTATAGATTTGCCAGTGGCTGACACTCTTTCAAAACCTGCAATCACAAAATAGGAATCTGAGTTGGAAGATACCTTAAAGGACTTCTCTACACTACACTTTCCCCACACCAATTAATTTAAAAGTATTTTCCATCAACTTATTAGCTCAACTGCTGTCCCAACTTCTGGTCCCATGGAGATGCAGTGCTAATTATCTTAATCCTAGAATCAGAGTTAGAAAGTGTCATAAAGAAGTCTATTCCTCACACCCACTCCAGTGCTGGAGTTCAAAGGCAAATCGTATTTCTGGGAAGAGCCACTCATACCCATGTTTAAACACTTGCTGTCCTGTCACCACCTCCTGGGACAGAATGTATTCCATTCTTGGGCAACTCCAGCTCCTTTCGGTTGTGTTTCCTGTGGCTTCACCATTTGAGTTATTCATCTTGGGGCTTACAAAAACAGACTAATAACCCCTTCTCTACCTGACAACACTTTAGATGTGTTGGGACACATTTTTCTTCCCATGCCCTACCTGCTTCCCTCCCAGGAGCCATAAGGTTAAGGTAATAGGAGGAGAGCTATGTATTGAAACTTGTATAAGAAAGGAAGCAAGACGATCTGTGCATAATAAGGTAGTAGGAAATTAATCTTCATACATAGAGGGTTTAATTGTATTTATAGATACTTCACATAGGGCCTCTTCCCTCCCCTCCACACCCAATCCAGCAGCAGACCCAAGCATGACAACCCAGCTAGAGGCTGACAGGAGAGGAAGAGGTGGGAGGAAAAGGATGAAGGACTGTAGGAGAGGATCAAGGGGGTCAGCTGAAGGGGTCTGGAGGCCTGTTCAAGTTAACCTTGAAGGGTGGTCTCAAGGTGGGTCCCAGAGTCATAAATAAAGATCAGGGGAAACCGAATGGGTTAGAGGAACTATTCCTGAACGCTGTCGTCCTGCAGGCACTGTGTGGGTTGGGCTGTACCACATGAACGTGAGGCAGGGACCCAGGGAACAAACTCTGGGATTCATGGTGCTGGAGTGGCTGACAGTAAGATTCTTTCCCCCTTAATTGCGGCACCTCCTGTGTGATTAGGAAGTAATGTCACAGTTACGTTGACATTAGAAGAAAGCTGCTGGGCCTATCTGACTCTTTTCCAGTTCCTTCGACCATCCTTATAATGGATGATTTTGAGCCCCATATTTTCTTCTCTGAACTCACTCCGGTTTGTTGCCGTCTGTTTTAAAGTACAGCAGCTGGTGTGAGTCCTGAGGCTCAGGGTATTCTGGTCAGAGTACGGTAGGACTGTCACTTCCCTCCATGTAGATCGGGTTATATTGTAGTCAATGTTATTTGATAGTCAATGTCATCAGTGTTACATTGCAATCAGTGTGTTTAAGACTGAATTAGCTTTCACGGTGACCACATCCCACCATTGATTACCACTGAGCTCACTACTGTCAGAAGTTCCCACAGCTCCTTTACACATATTATGAGAGAGGGGATGGGGCCATGTTGCCCCCATCTCCACGTATGCCGTTGGTGTTTGCACTCAATGTGATTACCTTCAGTCTCCAAGAGAAATCCCACTTACTTGTTCTGCTACGCTTTCTCAGCATGCAAAGTGGTAGGATGGTGGGCCTTGTCCTGGTTTTTTAAAAAATTTTATTTATTTTTGGCTGTTTTGGGTCTTCGTTGCTGCACGCAGGCTTTCTCTAGTTGCGGCGAGTGGGGGCTACTCTTCCTTGTGGTGCACAGGCTTCTCATTGCGGTGGCCTCTCTCATTGTGGAGCACGGGCTCTAGGCGCGTGGGCTTCAGTAGTTGTGGCACGTGGGCTCAGTAGTTGTGGCTCACGGGCTCTAGCGCACAGGCTCAGTAGTTGTGGCGCACGGGCTTAGTTGCTCCGCGGCATGTGGGATCTTCCCGGACCAGGGCTCGAACCCGTATCCCCTGCATTGGCAGGCGGATTCTTAACCACTGCGCCACCAGGGAAGCCCCCTTGTCCTGGTTTTTCTTGGTGCAGGAGAGGAGGCTGGAATGAGGGTTATTGGGGCCCATTACTTCTCCTGATGCTCAGACTAGCCCAGCCAACATGGCCTCATGCTGGAGAGGAGTTAACTTCTGAGTCTTTTGGGGAGTCTTTTGATGTGGACTAAAGAGAAAGTGTTGACAAAGGCAAACTCAAGCAACCACCCGAGGTGCTGGGGGACCCCCAGGTTATGGGGCAGGGACTGGAAGGGCCTGTCTTCCCAGTTCTGCTTCGGAACTCAGAATGCAGTTCTACTTCTCCCAGGGTAGGGCCTGCTCGCCTATTCAGCCTTTCTCTGAGTTTCCATGGCACTTTGTACCCAACATTCATCATGCTGTTTTGTGGGTTGTAAGCTCCTATGGCCAGGACTCTTACTCATTTTCTGATTATTATTTATTATTTTCTTATTCAGGTCCCTTATTCACTTTCAAATCTCCAGCTTGTAGGCCGAGGCGTTACACCTCAGAACTAATAGCTTTCATTTATTTAGGCTACTATGGGCCAGGCCTCTCCATACATTAATCTCATAAAAACCCAACAAATTTGATGCTAATATTTCCACTTCACAGATGAGGAAACTAAGGCTAAAGACCACAGATCTACCAAAGCCTATGCTCTCTGTCCAAATGAATGAATGAATGAATGAGTCTTGAGGGGCTGCTCTGGGTAAGAACAGGCCAAAGTGGGTGCTCTGGGCTGGGCTAACTGATTGTCATGTCTGCAGCATGAGGTAAATGCCTAATTAGCACATGGACATCCTGTCAGATATTCATGGAGTGGTTCTGCCAGCCAACCCAGGCCCAGCGACAGAGGGTCTGTGGCTTTTGTGGGAACAGGGTGTGGGAAGCATGATTATCCCAGTGTCAGCAGGGGAGACCGAGGACAGGAACGCCCTCCAGGGCCACGTGGGAGGCTGACAGGATGAAACCCTTGCCTGCAGGATGCGTCCAGTATCCTCAGCGTTCTGTCAAGGTCCCTTGCGACCTGACCTGTGGGCCCCTTCCCTGTACTCTCTGGACTTCTCACTCCCCTTGGTCAGACGCCACTGGTTCAGGCCTCTGTGCTTTTCCAAGCTGCTGCTTCTGCCCTGTTCTTCCTTCCCCTAGCAGAACCTTCAGGGCCCAGCTCAGATGTCATTTCCTTTGTGGAGTTTTCCCTGGCTTCCTCGCTACGGGCAGATTGGCAGAATGAAATGCCTCCTCTTTGGGCTTGCTCCCATAATACTTGGTCATACCTGACTGTAGTATAAATCTCTTTATATTACAGTCAATGCGGTTTTGCTCCCCTGGCCTGACTTAGAGCTTACTAAAGGTGGAGACCACAGTCTCCAGCATCCAACACGAAGCCTGGCCTATAGGAGACACAGTAAATATTTGCTGAATTCAACTAAATGCTAGGTTGAGGTTCCATTGCAGGTAAGACCCAGGCAAATGTGAACTTCCAGAACTCAGCAAGCGATGTGCAAGTGGAGGTAGGGCATTTTTTGAAATCTTTGTAAGGATTTTGTGATTCTTATTTTTTCTTTTCACAGTAATCCTCTCCTGCATGGGGAAAAGGGGGATAAAAATCCCAGTTTGGCCTCAGCTACATGCTGGGAGAGTCTTAGGCTGGAGGGGAAATGGTAGAGGTGTGGGACTGAGGCCCAAGCGCCAGCCAACCAGACCATGAGCCACTTCAGTGCAGGACACACCTTCCTCTGCCTCCACCAGGGTCTGGCCGTGTGCTTCATGGCGGGGGGGGGGGGGGGGGGGGGTGGGAATGGCAGGGGGTGCCCAGGAGTGGGAAGGCAGTGCAGGAAAACCCCTGTGCACCAGCCGGTTTCTCTTCCCACTAGTGTCACAAGGCTCTGTGGAGTAGTTACTGCTGAGTCCCCATAATGCCACCACTGTTGGTTCCGGATGTAGATCCTGCGCATTTATGTATTACTTTGCAGCCAATTTGCATTGACTTCTCCAAATGACAGAACGTATAGAAATTCCCCGATTTCTATGACTCCATTCCCATCCCACAAAGAATCACAGTGGTCTCTATACCTCTGTTCTCAGGTATCTCTACCCATTTGGTGGAAGGGGTCCCCTAAGAGCCTTTCATCAGCCAGGCAGCAGCATGAGACGAAGGGATCCAGGAGTCCCGCAGCCCCTAGTTTGGGCTCTGAATTCTCTTCTTCCTCTCTTAGGTAAAGGGTGGGGGTGTGTGTGTGTGTGCGCATGTGCGTGTGCGCGTAGTGTGTTAATTTGTTGATTTTTGCGGTTCAGGCTAGGGAGTCAGCTGGGGAAAAGCGGGTGTAGAATCTAGTAAAGGGGAGAGAGAGGCTTTGCAGAAGGGCAGAGGCCACACCCCAGAGCCAGACAAGGCAACCAGCTGGATAGGGCTGCCCTGCTGCCACGGGGATGGGCGGATGCAGACTGCTCTGTGTTGCCACCTGCTGGACACATGTAGAGATAGCACTTTACTCCCTCCGGCTTCCTACCCTTTTGCTGAGTTTTCTTCTATCTTCTTTGGGTTCCTTTGGGTTCCTGTCTAGTATTTCCTCCAGTGGGAAAGAGCTACTTTCCCTCTCTCCCCAGGCAGGACTGTCAAGACACGTCTGCTCTGGCCCAGGACAGAGGCTCTGAGCTTCCTCCTGTGTTGCCTAGAAGAGAGTAACTCTGGGTGGGGGTGGAGAGAAGATTGCTTGTCTCCGTGCTTGGAGTTTTTCCACCTTCCCCCCGGGCTCTCTGGGACCCTGAACTTGGCTGTGATTAGTTTATCCTCCAAACCAGGACACTTTGAGAGTGAATGGTGTGTGCTCTTGATAATTATGCCGAGACAGCAGGGGTAAACCAGGTCTCTCCCAGGTCCATGATTGCAACGCACAGTGGGCCTGGGTCCGAGGGGCTGCTGCCTTCTTTTCATCCCGAGGTCGGGTGTGGGAGGCGAGGGTGGCCAGCAGAGGCTGCTGTGGCACTGGCTATATGTGCAGGCCTCACTGTCTTCGGGGCTCCCTTGGCCGCTCAGGGGCTGTGGGGAAGCAGAGAGCTGGCTGTGGTGGGTAAAGCTGGGTGTGGTAAGGGCTGGGGTCCCCTGAGTGACAGTGTAGAAGAGTGTCAAGTCTGGCTCGTCAGAGCCTGCTTTACAACATGCTAAGAGGGCTGTGTGCACCCTCTAGCTGGGGTTGAGGACACAGCCCAAAGCCCTGAGGCCCGGTTTCTCCCTGTAATTCCTGGGTTGGACTGCACCTCCCCTGAATCCTGGCAACTTTTATCCTGCCCCTTCAGGCAAAGACTAGGCAAGTGGTTCCTGGTACTACCAGCCCCGGAGGCTGGTGCCTTCCTAGGTGGATTAGCACTTGACTGGAGGGCCCACAGATACCCTGTGCCAGAGGAGGCCCCAGGGATGCCTGGAACTTCTCTGCCGGACCGTGCTGACTGACCTGCAGGTGGGGAATGCAGACGAGCCGTGGAGTCCTGTGAAGGAGAAGGGCTCCCCTGGAAACTGGTAGCCCTCCCTCCTCTCACCCAGCTCTAAATCTGGCAGCAAGACCCCACTTCCCTCTTTCCCATCCAGGGGACTTCCCTCCCTTGGCCCCTAAGGGCAGAGTTGGGAGGCCCTGCTCCTTGTGGGAGGAAGGGATTTCCGTGGTAGGACGGGGCCCTTCCTCCTATTCTGGCCTAGAGGAGGCCTCAGTTGCTGTGTGAAGTTTGCTGCCCCCCCCCCACCCCGTCTTCTCTCCCTACTCACCTGGAGGGAGAGGCCAGGGTCTGACTTTGCAGACCATGTGTAGGTGATCATGCCCTGGCTCCTCGCCCTTTGTCCGCACCGATGGCAAAGGGGAGGTGTTCTTAGCAGGCTGCGGGGTGCGCTGCCTGCCTAAGCAGAGAATTCTGGAGCAGCAGTGGGTATTCAGGGCAGCCTCGGGATTACCATGGCAACAAGCCAATAGTGGTGGGGAGGCGGGGGTGGAGCTGAATTCCTGGGGTGGTCAGAGAGGGGCTAGAGGGTAAGAAGGAGAGGAAGAAACCCACCAAAGCCTCCTGACAGAGGACAGTGTGCCCCTGCTTGTTGCCTCTGGTCAGTCAAAACCCAACACTCCCTGGCACAGTCTGCAGAGTGCCCCGCTGAGCCTGGGCAGAGGGTCTGCCGGCGTGTGGAGCAGCGGTGGCTCTAGAGGGGAGTCAGGGGACCAAACTCAGCTGCAGAGATGTGTTTTCTCCATCCATCTGAAGAATGGCAATGGGTTTTAGACTGCTGCAGCCTGCTTCTCTACCTGGGGGACCCTGAGCCATCAAAGTTAACCTAGACTAGTAACCGGGGATCAATTACTGGCCTGTGATGTGCTTTCTGACTTCCTTTGCAAAAAGCAGCCCGTTTGGAAAAAAAAAAAAAAAAAAAATGAAAGCTCTTTTTTGATCTCTGGTGCCTCTGGGCCAGTATGACCCCTCCCTCTGCAGTGCCTTTGCCCACTCCTCACTCATTACCTCTACTGGTTAAGCAAGCCTGGGTTAACCCTTCAAGTGCCGCGTTTGGGGTGAGGGGTGGTTGCCATTGCCTTCTCCAGACAGGCCCTCCTCCGAGAGACAGCTCTCAGGAGCGCAGAGTGGGCCAAGTCCAGCGCCTGCCAGCCTCCTCCCCACCCTCCCTCTGGCTGCCAAATCTGACTTTGATTAGCGTGTGGAGGGGGAAGAAAGCAGGAAAATAGAATATTAAAATCTTAATTCAATTTAAAACACTGTCATTCACAGGCATGCCAAACAGTGAGATGACTAATTATTATGCAAATTAGGCAGATAGAAAAGTGATTAATAATTGCACAAATTAAAAATTATTGTAAACATCCTGTGACGAGCGATAAGTCCAATGGAGAGGCGAGGGCGGTGGGCCGGGGAGGCCATGGTGGAGCTAGCTGCTGCATCCTTATTTCCTCATTAGGGGGATTTAATTGGTGCCTGATGATGGGGCTCAGTGCTGCCAGGGGTGGGGGAGTGGGTGGCCAGGCCTGGGGCTGGCTGTGCCGACCCTCAGCCCCTCTCCTGTTTCTCCTTGTTGTCCGGTGGCCAGGCTGGAGCGGGCTGAGCAGGGGTGGAGGGGGGGTGGGGAGGCAGGCCAGTCACCCTGAAGGGGTGGGTGCTGATAGCGTCTCTGCTGCTTTCCACTGGTCTACACCAGCTGCTAGCTCACACCAGGCCAGGGGTGATGGAGAGGAGGCCTCTGGGTGGTGGACTTGTGGGCATATCCTGGTTCAGCCACGCAGGTCCTCAGGCCTAGTGAACGGATGCACAGAGCAGTCCTGGAAGTTCAGGTGAGGGTGGACAGGTGCGTGATGTTGCTTGGGGTCTCGTGGGTGCCTTGGATCCAAGGTTCCTTGATGCTGGGGTGGCAGGGCATAGAGGAACTAAGTCAGTGTCCTGAGCCGAGTGACTCACTCTTCTCCAAGTCCGTACTTCCCCGGACAGGCATGCATAGGAGCTGCTTTGGTGTGGGTTGCCTTGGTTGTCCAAGGCTGGGGGCAGAGGTGGCCAAGCTCCTCTGGCCCAGCAGCAGCACTGGTCCTTTCCAGGGCATGCAGCTATCTTGGGTCCCATCCGCTGAAGTAGAGCAGCAGCTGTATTCTCTTTAACAAAACATGCCTGCTAGTTGGAGCACAGCCACCTCCCACCAGGCCCTGGAGCCCTGAGCCCTGAGCAGGTGTGGACGGGGCTGGGGCCAGGCCTAGGGCAGGTGGCGGGTCCATCCCACTGCTCTCCCCCAGTCACCATGGCCCTTAGGGAGATGGTCTTCCATGTCCGGAACAAGCCGGGAGGTCAGGGGCCTGGTGAGGAGCTCTTGTTAGTCGAAGGGGCAATGCATGCTGGAAACAGGGAAGGTTTCTAAGAAGGGCTAGGGTGGGGAGGACGCAGAAAAGAGGATAGGAGTTGGGGAATAGGGACAATAGGGTTATCCAAGTCTTTATCTTTCCCCAAGAGTCCCAGATTCCCTAGCAGCCGTTACCACCCAGGGCCAAGAAGCTGAGGTTTGTTTTGCACAGGCCAGAGGTCCAGCGTGTGTGCCCCCAAATTTCTCTTCCCGAGACCGGGATACATATCCCCACTCTGCCCCATGGGGCTTTGGGAATGGGGAAGAGTTGCTTCTATGTCAAGACTCCCACCATTAGTCCAGGCTTAGTAAACTGCACACAGCCTTGTCACCATGGCCAGCACTAGCTAATGTCCCCCACCCTGGTGTCCTGTCTTCACTCTAGCCCCATTCTGATTCCTGGAGGAGGACACTATTTTCCTACTGGGACCCCAGTGATATCTACCTGAAACCTCCTTCCTTCACTGTGAGCTGTATGGCCACCAGGCGCCGACCTTCTACCATCCTCGCTCCCCGTCTCCTCTCCCTGACCTCTGCTGACTCCTGCCCGTGCTGCTCCTGACCCGTCCTCGGTTCTTACTCTGTTCTTTCCTATGTGTGGGGCCTTCCAGGGCTCTTCTGATGAGGTACTGACTCTTTGTGACCTCGGGCAAGTTGCTTCACTTCTCTGAATCTGTTTCCTCGTTGTTATGATGTGGAAAATACTACAACCTCATGAGAGATTAATTTATCCTTTCATGAGATTTTTAATATATCCTTTCCCATGGGCATCCACCCATTCATTCAATCACTTCCATGTTCCACGTGCTGGGGATACAAAACTGCAGGCAGTCTCAAGGATTCACGGGAGACAGACAAGGGAAGAGCACATGCAGAGGCCCAGAGGAGCGAGAGGAATAAAAGTTTAGAGACTGACAAGGAGCTTAGGGTGACTGGAGGATAGATTGTGTTGGGGACCGAAGGGCATCGGGCTGAAGGGCATTTTACTCCTTGGAATTTTGATACTACTTTATGGGCTCTGAGGTGGCAAGAGAGGACTTTGTGCGGGAGGCAGGGATGACTGGAATGGTGTTTTACAAAGACCATCTGGCAACTGCGTGGAGATGGGCAAGGCCAGAGGCAGGGTCCCAACCCAGTGGCTATCTGCCGGAGAGGTGCTGCCGCGGTGCGGGGCCCAAGGAGGAGGAGAGAGATACGTCTTGAGGCAGAAAAGGCAGGATCTGGCCCCTGAGTGGCCGTGAGGGGCAGAGTGGGGTCCAGGTTTTTGCCGCGGAGGGGTGCTATTCTCCGAGGAGAAGAGGCATATGGGGAAGAAGGAGAGATGACAGTGTTGCCTGGGGACACCTTGGGGGCGAGGACCGCGTTTGATGGAGTCACTTGGGACGTAGGAGGTGTTGAATACCTGCTAGTTGATAATGAACATGCTCAAGTTTGGGGTTTTGTCTGTCTTGCCTTTTTTTTTTTCTTCCTCTGACCATATCTAGATCTTCAAAAGGAGCCGGGCCCTTTCCTGGAAACTGACCTCGACCTTTCCCTTTCGGCTTTTTGGTTCGTGGGCGTCTGCACTGTCTGCCTGCCTGTAGCAGGACTCTGTGAGGTTAGCCCTCTGCCGCTCCGCGGTGTCTGCATTCCCGTCGCCTCCACCGCAGGCTCCTGTGAGATCGCAGCTACCCACGCATGACCCTGGGTCATGGCTTGGGTTGTTGTTGCCTCCCTCCAGGGCCACGACTGTGGGGAGGAAGGCTGTTCTCTGCTGACTACCTTCTAGATCCCTGTGCTCGAGCTCCGGGAACACAGAGGAAGCTTTGTTGTTGATGAGGCCCCTGCCAGCCCCACTGGGTCTCCCTGCTTCAGCCCTGAGAGGGTCCTGGCGGCCAGCGGTCCTGCCTCCCGGAGCCCTGGGTATTCTCTCACCTGGGGGTGGATGTAGGGCCTAGGGCCCGAGTTTGGGGGCACTGACGCCAGGCAGGGCTCCCAGCAGTCAGGCAGAGCTGCCCCCCTCTTCAGGGTCGGTTTTCCAGACCAGGCTGCACGTTCCCCGAGCCTGCCGCCACACCACGGAAGCACAGACTGGTGGTTGCTGCCCGGTCCCAGGTCCAGATGCTGACTCCCTCTTCTGGGGCAGTGCGGCCCTGCGTCTGGCTCCCAGGCAGGCTACCCTCCCGGCCATCAAGAGAAGAGCAGCTGAGGGTGAGCCCTTAGCGGAAGCCCTGAGTGCCCTGCGGGGAGCCCCTGGTGGTCCCCAGAGGGCCCCAGTGGGCATCGCGTCCCAGAGTACCCTCGGATGCCCAGGTGTGTGCTTCTGCTCCCAGTGACACCCCAGAGAGTTTCCCAGTAACCTTCCAGCGTGTCCCCAGCAGCTCCTATTCTTACTGTGCTCTGGTATCTCTCCAATGGAGACCCTTTAAGGCCCCCAGCCCTCAGGGTGGGGAATGCCAGGAACACCCTAGTAACTGTCAGGAAGGTCCCAGTGTGCCCACGTTGCTCCAGACACCCCACAGTGGACCTCTCGTGATACCGCAGCCTGTGCCCAGGAGTACGTGGTGTCCCCCCGCAGAGGTTCCAGCATGTTCCCAAGAACGTGCCAGCACGTGGCCCCAACATCCCACTGTCCCTGCAGGATCCCTGGTAGATTCCAATTCCCAAATTGCCAGTGCTAGCTCGGGATGGTGCCCCGAGGAGGCTCTGCTGTCCCTCCACTCCCCGGGCCTGCCCACCAGCGGGGAGAGAGCTTCTCCAGTGGGGAGGGGTGGGGAGGGAGAGGGGGTGGAAAATAACATTTGCTGAGTGCCAGCTGTGTCTTAGGCACTTTGTCTGTGCAGTAAGCCGCAAGGTGGGTGGTTTCCCCATGTTATAGAAACTGTTACCCAGAGAAGTGAAGTGATTTTTCCCAGAGTCAGTAAGTTGCAGGGAGAGGTCTGAAGGCAGCTCTGTGGGCTCCCACTACACCCCTGCCTGTCCAGAGCCTCAGAGGACCAGGGAGAAGGCGAATCCCAGGGGCCAGAGATGCATGGGGCAGGGCCGCAGGGTGGAGTGGTAGGCCCTGGGCCGCTGCCTTCCCTCCCTACTTTGTTTCCTCTGTTCCCGGGAAAGAAAGGACAGGGCTTAAGGTTTCTTTGGAGTGAAGCTCTGGTTCCTGGGAGCTTCGTGGCTCTCAGGTGTCAGATCCACCCCCTCCAGTTTCACAAGCCCATTCAGGTTCCAGATGTTACAGTCAGTGGCCCACCAGACTGACAGGCCAGTCCAGGTGAACCAGGTTCCAGGGTCGGCCTAGGGTTCTGGGCTCACCCCGGGGCCTGCCCTGAGCCCTGGGAGCCCCGAGTCCAGGTTCCAGGTTGTGCAGCAGCCTCTCCATGCCCTTGCCCGTGCTAGCTGTAGATGCTCTTTCCATGCTGCCCCTGTCAGCGGCCCATCTGCTTCTCTCCCACTGGCTGCCTTCCCTGGCACGGAGGCACTCACGAGGTGACTTTGAACGGTGCAAACTCAGTGCGGGGCGGGGTGGGTGGGTGGGGCGCGGTGTATGGAGCAGCTCTGCAGGTGAGGAGACGGGAACCAGACCGGGCCTTTTCCTCCCTGACCCAGCTGGGTCCCTCTGCCCTTAGGAGCGTGGATGGAAGGGCAGGCAGGGCAGGGAGCCAGAGGTTGAGGGCATGACTGGGGGAGTCTGTGATGGTGGGTTGGTTTCCCCCTGACCAAGGACCCTGACCCCCTGCTCCTGCCTGGGGTGGGGAAGAGAGGAGGAAGGACTCTGGTCCTCTGTTGAGCAGTAACCTCCCCATGTGAACTGGGGAGAGGAACATTTTAATACACCTTGGCTCCCTAACCATCTCCTCCCTACCCCACCCCTACCAAGCGTGTAATGGAGGATTTGGGGTTTAGGCAGTTTAGAGACAGACTGCCTGGGTTCATATCTCTCTCCATCACCTTGGACATATTAGAATCTCTGAACCCTAATTTCTCCATTCATAAAATGCAGCTAGTAATGTCACTTACCTGTCACATAGTAAATGCTCAATTAAAAAAAAAACTAATACTCTGTGTGTTTTTCTGCATGTATGTTATACTTCCTACACTCATACTTGCACATGTATGTGGTTGTGTGGGCTTTCCACATGCTCTGCCCTTCCCCGCTTTGCACTTTGTTGTTGCCTCTAGAAGGTTGGGTGGGGCTGAGGGGTCTACTCCTGACCACTCTGGCTCCTTAGGGGGCTGAATGCTGCTCAGGAGAGTCAGGTACAGAGGCAAAGGGGCTTAGCCTAGGGCAGGGGACCCAGGGTATTGCTGGGGTGCGGGGTAGTGGGGGAAGGAAGGAGGACAGGGAGGGTGGCCGGGGGTGGTGGCAGGCGTCTCAGGGCAGCAGAGGCTCAAAGCGGTTGGACGGCTGCCTTCCCGCTTGGGCTCCCCTGTCCATCCTGCCGGCACCCACCCCCTGCTCTCCTCACAGGAGACCCAGCAGTGCCTCTGTCAGGGCCCTGGCCCGGGAGCGTGGGCATTTGCACCTGCCACTTGCCTCTGCGGGAGAGTTTTTGGACTGGTGGGGGGTTTTTGGCTCTCTCAGCTTAGCTCCTCCTGCTGGTTTATCCTAAACAGGGAACAGTTTGGTGGGAACGGGAGACAGTTGTGATGGTTGCATCTCCCACAGGCAGGCATTGATGGAGACTGCGGGTCTCGGCTCCTCCTGTGAGGTGTCAGGGACGGAATGGCCTCTGGTGAGCTTCTGCAGGAGAGGCCTCTCTGCTAAGAAGCTGTGGGGTGTGGCATCCTCGTCTCAGGATCTCATTAGCAGGAGCTGGGGTTAGGTGACCAGCGTGAGGGAGGGGCGCCTCCTTCTGTGTCCTCTCCAGGCCCTACCCCTCCCTGCGGTCTTTAGCCCTGGCAGGGGCAGGAGGAGTCGGGGAGGAGGGGGATGACCCCTGACCATAAGTGGTATCTCTGGTGGCAGTGAATTCAGGACCAAAAATCAATAATTCCGACGTATGCCAGCCATGCTTAATTGTAGAATAACTAAGGACAATCCGAGATAAAAATCACTAAAAATATTCACTGGAGGCCTCAGATATGTGCCTCCTTTCCACACCCCTAATATGAAATAAATCTCCCTTCATCTTTAAAAATTTTTTTTAAATTTTATATTCTTTTTTTTTTTAATTTTTATTTATTTATTTATGGCTGTGTTGGGTCTTCGTTTCTGTGCAAGGGCTTTCTCCAGTTGCGGCAAGCGGGGGCCACTCTTCATCGCGGTGCGCGGGCCTCTCACTATTGCGGCCTCTCTTGTTGCGGAGCACAGGCTCCAGACGCGCAGGCTTAGTAATTGTGGCTCACGGGCCCAGTTGCTCTGCGGCATGTGGGATCTTCCCAGACCAGGGCTCGAACCCGTGTCCCCTGCATTGGCAGGCAGATTCTCAACCGCTGTGCCACCAGGGAAGCCCTCCCTTCATCTTTAGAGCTGCTGCTGAGCATTTCTCTGAAGTGTCTGTGGGGCAGGCAGCGTACTCTTCCTGCGTCTGGTTCCCCCACGCCCACGTATCTCTGGACAATGGGTGGGAGCACATGCAGAAACACTGAGAGAAAGAAAAGCCAGTGGTCTGAGCAGGGCCTGTGTCGGGGAGAGGGCCCTCTTCACCCTTCCCCTCCTCATCCTCCCCTCAGTGATAGTGAAGAGAACGGGGCCTGGGAATGTTTATGAGCCTCTTTCCTCTCTTTTTCTTTTCAATTACAGCGATACCTCAGGTAATTAACTGCTAATAACCTTGTTAATTTAAAATGGATCCTCTCCCTTCTGGCCATCTCTGGAAGACTTAAGTCACGAGGAGTCAGCAGTTTTGGAGGAAAGGGGATGGGGGGCGGGCAGAAGAGAGGGTAAGAGGACCTGGGTGGGCATGTAGAGCTGCGGCTGTTTGGTCCCACTTGGTTCCTGTCTGGAGCTCCAGGTCTGCAGGAGAGGCTCCTGATGGGTAGAGCCCTCCCTGACAGGCCCCATGGCCACGGGATTCCAGAGGCACTGGAACAACTTCCGCCCCACCGCATTCCCAGACGACACTCCATGTCACCCAGCAGCACTCAGCTCCGGAAGAGAGCTCAGGGGGCTCTGGCCCAGCACACTGGGCTTTTATTATGGTCTGGCACTCAGCCTAAGGCATTGACCTCTTAGGAACTGTTGCTCATGATCCTGGAGACCCAGCCTGCTAAGTGAGGCTCACTTCTCCCACCTCCACCTCTTCCCAGTCTCAGGGATCTGAGATCTATTCAGGAAGAGAATAAACTTCTCATTCTGAATGGTTTAAACATTCGTCAAGAGTCAGGCATCTGGATGAGGGATCTGTGATCTTTTTCAGTTCGAGAGATTTATTCATTTGATAAACTTACAGAATGCAGCCCAAGTCTTAGTGATACAGAGATGAAGAAAGATATGGTCCCTGTCCTCAAGGAGCTTGTGGTTTCATGGCCAGAGTCTGTCAAGTAAACAAATAATTACAACACAAATTACGTTGCACACAGTGAGGAAGATACCTGACCTTGTAGGGTATGGAACTCAGGAAGGCTCTACAGAGGAAGGGGTATTTGAACTGTGACTCGACAGATAAGGAAGAGTTTGCTAGGTAGGGAACACAGAGAATAGGAAGGCCATTCCAGCAGAAGGAATAGCATGGAATGTGAGAGGCCGTGGCTGCTGGGGGAATGGAACTTGCTTTGATATGGATGGAACACAGAGCGAATAGAGGGATGAGAAAGTGACTGGAAAGAGAATCAGAGCCAGATCATGAAGAGTTGGAAGGATTTCTTCTGAGAGGTGATCTCCCTGGCCCATGGGAACTTAGCCAGGGCAATTGGGGGCCACACCCCACAGCTGGGTGCCTAGGGAGACTCCAGCCTTGTGGCATTAGCTCCCAGAAGGCCTGGCAAGGAGCTCTCATTCCCCTGCTTTCCTCTCTTCATTTTAGAGTAAAAGAAGAGGTGCTGGGCATGGGGTGAGGGGACAGCTGGAGATTTAGGGATAAATAGGTCTCCTGGTTTGGTTTCTGCAATTTGCTCTTCTCTGTCCCACAGTGCTTTGTGATCATTTTAGGGAACTTGAGCACCAAGTCCCAGGGTGTATGAGGGCATCTGCTCCCTCCCTGGGGAACCCCCTGCTCAGAAGCTGGGACTCTCTGTTTCTAGAGGGTCTGCTGTTCCGGGATGGGTGTCTGAGCTCCGTCTGGCGACGCCCACCTTCCTCCCCCAAACCTTTGCTCTTGTAAGAGGCCTGGGTTCAGGTGGCTGGCGTGGTTCTTAGTGGGCTGACAGCTGAGGGGCACCATCCCTGTCCAGGAGGGATAAAATGACCTCTTGGGAGCCCAAGCCTAATATCTGGGGGCTAAAGCCGTCCTGGGCGCCATTAGCCTCCTCTCCCAACAGATCTTGTCACCATCTGCAGACCCCTTGGCCCCCAGCGGGCAGAAACATTAGCCTCTGAATAGGGCCTTAACAGTCTGAGCCTCCCTTCTCCTGTCCCCTTCCTGCTGTTTCAGTTTTTTTTTTTTTCCAAGACAAACAGCCGCAAAGCTCCATCTCTTAATGAAACTGTTTGATGTTGATTAATTATGCAACTGCCTTATTTGCGTGCACAGGCTGTGGCTTCCCAGCTTCTCTCCCACCCTCCTCTGCCAGGAGCCCTCTGTGAGTCTCAGGCAAAAGAGAGACCTGGTAGCTCCAGTGTCTGCCCACTCTCAGGCAGTCCTCCCATCATTCCCACATCTAGAGTAAGAAGCGGAGGCTGGCCTGCGGGGTCACATTTGGGGCCGCTGGATGGGGGTATGTGCTGTGAACTCTTGAACCTAAGAAGACAGGGTGCTTGGGTCTTACCTAGCTCCTCTCCTTTACTTACCAACTGTTTGGCCTTAGACAAGCCATCAACCCCTTGGGTGTTAGTTGCCTTTTCTGTGAAATGGGAATCACACTAACACCATCCCAGTGGGCCGTATCTCGCATGTCTGTCTATCTCCAGTGTTGGGTACGGTGAAGGTGCTACTGAAGTGGATTTTTGAATAATTGGCTGGATCAGATGGTTGTTAGTATCTTTTAAGATGCTACTCCGGGGATCTATGGGATCCGCACTTTTGCCAGATTTCCCAGTTCCACCTGCTGTAATCAAAGACCCTTTAACTTCTAATGGTCACAGCATCGATGCAGCGTCCACTGTGTATAGAATCCTGTCCTCACCAAGGAGACCCTCCAGGGCCTTGCACCCACACACCAGAAGGCTCTGTTTTGGAGGAGATATGGTGGGAAGGATGGTGGCTGCTTGTGGCTCGTGCACTAAACCCCTGGTGGAGCAATGAGGCCATGCCTTGTGCTGAGGCCAAGGCTAGGGAGAAGGGACCAAAAGTCTGTGGTGTCCCTGAAATTCATGTAGATGTCGGGCCAGGCAGGAGGAATCTTGTCAACTGGGCTTTGAAAGGGCAAAATTCACACTGAATTACAAAGGACTGAATCTGAGCTGTCTGTCATGGGTGGGATGGAAGGGGGTCTGGAGCCTCTAGGCAGTGAATCTCAGGCTTTCTGGGATCAGGGAACTCTGCAGCTACGGACTCTTTTCCTACAAAATGTGCATGTGTTCCTATAAATCCAAAAATATATTGAGGGCCTTCTTGGGGCTCCTGGACCTGGTGAAGGACCCCTGTCTGGTCTAGGCAAAAAAAATCTGGGGGTTTTAGAAAACCAGAGGGGACAACAGGGACAGTGGGAGTCAGATGGCCTGCCTAGGGTCTCTGTGGGGAATCTGAGGTGGCCTCCTGGGAAGAGACAGAACTCACCGTGGAGAGAGAACTTTTATCTGGCGACTAAGGAGTGACTGTGGGAGCAGAGGGCAGGCTGCTGCAGCAGAAACATAGGAGCTGAAGGAGAAAGGGCCCTGACTTGGCCCTTGGGGGCAGAGGCGGAGATGGAATCCAGATGAAGGAAGAATGCCCGGCCCTTGGGATAGTGGGCGAGGCCTGAAGCAGAGCAGTGAGGCTGTGGTGAGAAGGCCTGCAGAGTGGGGCATGGAAGGCCTGGAAAGGTGTCTGTGTTGACGCCTGGGCTTCAGGATTTGGAGGAGTGAGGAGGCTGGGAATCTAGAGAGAGCCAGGGAACTGAGGCAAAGCCGTGACTTCATCTCATCACTGATTTATGCTTCAGAAAAACATGTGTGATGAGTATGGACAGGGAGACAGACTTGGAGAGGTTAGGAGCCAGGTTCATTGAGATGGAGAGGAGACGCTTGTGGAGGGGAAGGAGCTGGGATTTTAAGCTGAGTCTATGTGACTCCAAGCCCTGCTCTATTCACCCTATACCGTCTGTACTCAGTTCTTCCATGGGGGCTCATGCTCTGGATGCCACTGCTACCTTTCCTCCACAGTCAGCAGTCAGGTGTTTTCAGAACAATGGTCAGAGGGCCTCCCTGTCTCTAGTCCATGGTCACTGGGCTTTGGGGATCCTGCTCTTTTTATGGGAGACCAGTTGGCAGTAATTTGGTTTCTGAAAAACTGCCAGAGGAAGGATTAGAATCAGAGCTTCAGAAGGATGGCATTTCTTGGCTGAGCACGTTCAAGAAACCGAAAGAAGAGAGACAGTTCTGGGTGTCGGGAAGTGTGCCAGATGGGGAGCTGGTGAACTGGGGCTTGGTGCTGGTTTGCTGCTAGCTGTCTGGTTGGTCTTGGGTAAGTTACTTTTTCTCTCTAAGGCCTCAGTTTCTTAATCTGTAAATGGGATAATTCGTCCATCCATCCATCCATCCATCCATCCATCCATCCATCCATCCATTCATCCATGCATCTGCCTGTCCATCCATTATCCCTTCCATCCATCCAACCATCCATCCATCCATCCATCCATCCATCCATCCATCCATCCACCCACCTGTCCATCCATTATCCCATCCATTCATCCATCCATCCATCCATCCATCCATCCATCCATCCATCCATCCATCCATCCATCTGCCTGTCCATCCATTATCCCATCCATCCATCCACCCACCCATCCATCCATCCATCCATCCAGGCAGCAACATTAATTGAATGCCAGCTCTACAATGGGTGCTGTATGTAGCAGTGAGGATACATAGCAATGACAAGGCTGACATGGTCCCTTCCCTTGTGGATCTTAGAGTGGACCAAAGAAGAAAGATATTAAAAAAAAATATCTGTCTCCTTGGGTTGTTTGGAGACTAAACTAATGAGGCTCTGTGGGAAAGGGCTTTGTATTATGAAGCATTTTCTTGGTAGGAGTTCTTATTATCACAGAGGCTCAGTCCAAGCAGGAGCTAGAGAGGCCTTCAGCTCATTGAGCATATGATTCAAAGTTTAGTCCCAAATGCCTCCAATCCCTCCCTATCATCCACCTCACCCAACCCCTGGAGCCACTCCTCCCTCCCTTTTGCCCCCTGCCTCTGCCTCCAGCTGTGTTGTCCCTGCAGGAGGGAAAGGAAGCCTTGGTGATCAGCTGTGTCCCAGCCCTGGCAGGAGTGGGGGGAGAGCTGAGCTGACTGAAGCTAATTAGCAGCACTGAACCTTGGCAAAGCTGGAGAGGCAGATAAAGGGAGGTATGCGTGTGTGTGGGGACTGTTCACGGGTGGTTCTGCTGAGGGTGTCATAGATTCTTTAGGGACTGGTCCTGAGGTAACTCCTCTCCCATGCCACCCTTGGCTGTGTCCAGCCAATGTCACCTGTGAATGCATGGTGGAGAGAGTAGAGCTATGGTAGAAGAGAAAGAGGATGGTCCAGAAGGGAAGACCCTTCCAACAGTGACCTCCAGATTCAGGGCAGGAAGCCTACTCACTTTTAGGATTTTTTAGAATTGAATTACAGTTGATTTACAATGTTGTGTTAGTTTCACTTGTACAGCATAGTGATTCAGTATTTTTGCAGATTATACTCCATTATAGGTTATTACAAAATAATGGGTATAATTCCCTGTGCTATACAGTATATCCTTGTTCCTTCTCTATTTTATATATAGTAGTTTGTATGTGTTAATCCCATACCCCTAATTTGTCCCTTTCCTTTTCCCCCTTCCCTTTGGTAACCACAAGTTTGTTTTCCATATCTGTGAGTCTATTTCTGTTTTGCATATACATTCATTTGTATTATTTTTTAGATCCCACATAGAAGTGATAGCATACAGTATTTGTCTTTCTCTGACTTATTTCACTAAGCATAATATTCTATAGGTCTATCCATGTTGCTGCAAATGGCGGCATTTTGTTCTTTTTTATGGCTGAGTAATACTCTGTGGTACATATATATATATATATATATATATATATATATATATATATATATATATATATATATACACACCACATCTTCTTAATCCAGTTGTCTGTTGATGGGTACTTTGGTTGCTTCCATGTCTTGGCTATAGAAATAGTGCTGCTGTGAACATTGGGGTGCATGTATCTTTTTGAATTAGTGTTTTTATTTTTTTCTGGATATATACCCAGGAGTGGAATTGCTGGATCATATGGTAGCTCTATTTTTCGTTTTTTAAGGGACCTCCGTACTGTTTTCCACAATGGCTGCACCAATTTACATTCCCACCAACAGTGTAGGAGGGTTCCCTTTTTCCACATCCTCTCCAACATTTGTTATTGGTAGACTTTTTGATGATAGCCATTCTGACAGGTGTGAGGTGATACGTCATTGTGGTTTTGATTTGTATTTCTCTAATAATTAGGGACGTTGAGCATCTTTTCATGTGCCTTTTAGCCATCTGTATGTCTTCTTTGGAAAAATGATTATTCAGGTCTTCTGCCCATTTTTTGATTGGGTTTTTTTTTTTGATATTGAGTTGTATGAGCTGTTTGTATACTTTGTATATTAACCCCTTGTTGGTCTCATCATTTGCAAATATTTTCTCCCATTCTGTAGGTTGTCTTTTTGTTTTGTTGATGGTTTCCTTTGCTGTGCAAAAGCTTTTAAGTGTAATTAGGTCCCATTTGTTTATTTTTGCTTTCATTTCTTTTGCCTAAGGAGACTGAGGCAAGAAAATATTGCTATGATTTATATCAAAGGATGTTCTGCCTATGTTCTTGTCTAGGAGTTTTGTGGTTTTAGGGCTTACATTTAGGTTTTTAAAACATTTGAGTTTATTTTTGTATATAATGTGAGGGAATGTTCTAATTTCGTTGTTTTATACATGTGGTTGTCCAGTTTTCTCAGCACCATTTGTTGACGAGACTGTCTTTTCTCCATTACATTTTCTTGCCTCCTTTGTCATAGATTAATTGACCATAGGTGCGTGGGTTTATTTCTGGACTGTCTATTCTGTTCCATTGATCTATGTGTCTGTTTTTGTGCCAATACCATGTTGTTTTGATTACTGTAGCTTTGTATCATATTCTGAAGTCTGGGAGGGTTATACCTCCAGCTTTGTTCTCATTTTCTCAGGATTGCTTTTGCAATTCTGGGTCTTTTGTGGTTCCATATAAATTTTAGGATTACTTGTTCTAGTTCTGTGAAAAATGTCATGGGTGTTTTGATAGGGATTGCACTAAATCTGTAGATTGCTTTGAGTAATATAGCCATTTTAACAACATTAATTCTTCCAATCTAAGAGCACAGACTATCTTTCCATTTCTTTGAATCATCTTCAGTTTGCTTTGTCAGTGTTTTATAGTTTTCAGCATATAGGTCTTTCACCTCCTTGGTTAAGTTTATTCTTAGGTATTTTATTCTTTTTGATGTGATTTTTTTTTTTTTTTACTTTTTCTTTCTTTAATATTTCTTTAATAGTGTAAAGAAACACAACAGATTTCTGTATATTAATCTTGTATTTTGCTACCTTGATGAATTCATTGATTAGTTCTAATAATTTTTGTGTGAAGACTTTTGGGTTCTCTATATAGACTATCATGTCATCTGCAAATAGTGACAGTTTTACCTCTTTCCTTCCAACTTGGATACATTTTATTTCTTTTTCTTGTCTGATTGCTGTGGCTAAGACTTCCAACACTATGTTAAATAGAAGTGCTGAGAGTGGGCATTCTTGGTCCTGAATTTAGCGGGAAGGCTTTCAGCTTTTCACCATTGAGTATTATGTTGGCTGTGGGTTTGTCATAAATGGCCCTTCTTATGTTGAGATATGTTCCTTCTATACTCACTTTGATGAGATTTTTTTTTTAACATGAATGGATGTTGAATTTTGTTAAATGCTTTTTCTGCACCTATTGAGATGATCATTGATTTTTGTCTTTCCTTTTGTTAATGTGGTGTATCACATTGATTGATTTGTGAATGTTGAACCATCCTTGTGACCCTGGAATAAATCCAGCTTGAACATGGTGTATGATTCTTTTATTGTTGGATTCAGTTTGCTAATATTTTGTTCAGGATTTCTGCATCTATATTCATCAAAGATATTGGCTTGTAATTTTGTTTTTTTGTAGTGTCTTTGTCTGGTTTTGGTATCAGGATAATGGTGGACTTATAGAATGAATTTGGGCATGTTCCCTCCTCTTCAATTTTTTGGAATAGTCTGAGAAGGAGAGGTATTAGTTCTTCTTTATATGTTTGGTGGAATTCCCCTGTGAAGCCATCCAATCCTGGGATTTTTGTTTGCTGGGAGATTTTTTGTTACAAATTCAATTTCACTTTTAGTGATAGGTCTGTTCAAATTGTCTGTTTCTTCTTGACTTAGTCTTGGCAGCCTGTATGTTTCTAGAAGTTTGTCCATTTCTTCTAGGTTGTCCAGTTTGTTGGCATATAACTGTTCTTAGTATTCTCTTACGATTTTTTGTATCTCTGTGGTATCAGTTGTTATTGCTCTTTGATTTCTTATTTTGTTCATTTGAGTCCTCTCTCTTTTCTTCTCGGTGAGCCTGGCTAAAGGTTTATCAATTTTGTTTATCTTTTCAAAAAACCAGCTCTTGGTTTCACTGATCTTTCCTATTTTTTGATCTCTATTTTATTTATTTCCTCCCTGATCTTATTTATTTACTTCCTTCTGATGGCTTTGGGTTTTCTTTTTTCTTTTTTTTCTAATTCTTTTAGGTGGTAGGTCAGGTTTTTTGAGATTTTTGTTTGTTTATTTCTTGAGGAAGGCCTGTATTGCTATGAACTTCCCTCTTAGAACTGCTTTTGTTGCAATCTATAGATTTTGGAAAGTTGTATTTCCATTTTCATTTCTCTCAAGGTATTTTCTGATTTCCTCTTTGATTTCATCAAGGACCCATTGGTTTTTTAGTAGCATATTGTTTAGTCTCCATGTGTTTGTTCTTTTCCCATTTTTCTTTCTGTAGTTGATTTCTAGTTTCATAGTGTTGTGGTTGGAAAAAATGCGTGATATAATTTCTTTCCATCCTCTTACATTTGTTGAGGCTTGTTTTGTGACCTAGTACGTGATCTATCCTGGAGAACATTCCATGTGCACTTGAAAAGAATGTGTATTCTGTTGTTGGGGGATGTAATGTCCTGTAGTTGTCAGTTAAGTCCAACTGGTCTATTGTGTTATTTTCACTCTTAGTATTCTTGTCTCCAGACCTCTGCTTGGGCCATCCTCCCTGTAGGAAGTGCCCTACCTTTTCATCACTACGTTCCATCTATCCTTCCAAACCAGAGCAGAAGTCTTCTCCTCCACAACATCTGCCCTTCCCCCTAGTTGGAAGTAGTACCTTCTTCCTCTCAATGCCCACTGTACTTGGTTCATACTTCTCTTATGACACATGTCCCATTCTCCTTTGGGTCACACATGTTGGGTGTGTGTCTTCTATCCCCAGCATTCTTAGGAAGACCCCCTTCATCCACAGCACATCACAACAGTGCCTGACACTTAGTTAGTGCTTGACAAAGTTCACCAAAAGATGCAAGAATGTCTTTGAAGGTGCATTTTACAGATGAAAAAACTGGGGATCAGAGAGGTCAAAGAGTTTTGTTCAAAGTCAAACAACCAGTGAGAAGTAGAGATAGACTTCAAAGTCAGGTCTGTTTTAGGGCTGTTTATTATTTTGGGGGACTTCTGCAGACAACAGGTTCAAACATTTAAATAATAAATGATAAAAAATAGCCAAACCAGCACCAGTTAAGGGAGGATGTCTTGACCATACTTCTGATCCATTACTTGGACAAGCCATAGGTGTGCTGATACTGGGAGGCTAAGGGAGAGCCATTTTGCTCAGGGGCCTGACATTCTGGAAATGAGTCCAAGCTGACTTCAGTGGGTTTCCATGAGGTCTTTGGGCCCCTGGGGAGTTTCCTCTGTAGAAAAATTTCTGCTTGCTGACCTTACTGTCATAGCAGTATGGCTCTGAGGACCTTTTAGGCTTACAGTGCAGAATATCTGGAATGGTTGGAGGAGTCCACCATCTGTTCTGATGTTACATACAGGCCCTCTGATATTCTGAAACAGTTTAGTTTACCAGTGAGGTTGCTGAGTCTACATTAACACCTCATTGCTGTAACTTTCTTCTGTGTAAATCCTGGGAGATTTACACGGCAGAATGGTCTTTGGCATTTTTTGGTGGCTCAGTCTGACTTAGTAGTTCCCAAGACTTTCAGAAAGAAACTTTTGCAATAGGGGTGGAGGACTGACATCTTATTTTTATTTTGCCAGGTATAGTGGTGTCCATTGTCTTTGTGTGGCCCCCTTCTTCCCTCTTTTTCAGTTACCTTATCCGTATTCCTTTAGGGCATAAACTCTTTCCCTGTTTCTAGTGGGGCAGCAGGCTACAGTTACCTGGGCCTCAGGAGTAATCCCATAGCTCAGGCCTGGTGTTCCTGGCCACAGTGATTGGTCTAAGAATACATATAGAGTGCCCAAGGTGGGACAGTAAGAGTCCTGCCTTGGATTTCACATGGGGGTGCTGAGGGAGAACCAAGATCTCTTTCCTCTGAGATCCTAAGCATGGATAACATAAGCCCAGAGCAGCCTTTGGCCATGCCAACCCAGGAGTCATCCCTCCCATGATCTCAGCTTGGGGAGGAAGCTCAAATTTAGTGAGAGAGAACAAGAGCAATGAAAGAGAGATGGAGAAAGGGAGAGGGACCAACAATACCATCTGACTTCTGGTTTTACCCCTGTTCTTCCTAGTTACATCAGCCAGTACATCTCCAATTGTGCACTATCAGTTTAAATCCGTCCCTTGCTACTGAAAGTAATTACCAAGTAAGGTTATATATGTAACTTTTACACACACACACGCACACGCACAGGCACACATACACGTATGTGTGTAAAACCAAAAGAAAATAGGAAGGACAGTTTCAGAATTAAGAACATCTTTCAAATTGAGTCCATTTAGCTTTATGAAAACATTACCCTTCTTTTTACTAGTGGAAACCTCATCAAGAGTCAGCACCTGACTGCATACCTGTGTTTCAGAACCACAGATGTAGCCAACGCTCTCTAGAGAACAGGTTCTGAATGGCGAAGGGCTCAAGAGAGAACTGGGATGACTTGGACCCCAGAGGCAAACTTGCCTTTATGCTTCGTTTCATGAGGGCTGTCCCTGCCCTAGCAATTGCACTGGAGGGTGTGTGTGTGTGTGTGTGTGTGTGTGTGTGTGTGTGTGTGTAAAGTCCAAGGTCCCCCCACTCCAGGCCCAGCACCGCCCCACCCCACCAGTATTTGGCTCCTTCTTGTGGTCAGACTTCCTGATTCCTGTGGCTGCTCTTGGCGGTGGGGGGGGCGGGGTGCCCTCTCTGGGCAGTGGGTATGTGGCAGTGGGAGCAGGAACCAGCAGCCAGTTCCTCGGGCTCGGCCTGGTGTGACCCATGGGGGCTTTATCTTGCCATTAATGGTTTTCTAAATTGGTGGCAGTGGAGCAAAAAACCCAATTTGTGCCTGGAGCATGCATGATTACTATTGTAATAACCTCAGCTAATAAGAATATGATGTGGGGCTAGGCTGGGAGAGAAAACACATTTCTCATTAGCTTTTGATTAATTACTCTACGTAATTTCTTAGTTGTGGTGACCAAGGAGGGTGGGGTATTGACATTTCCTCACCTCATCTTAACCCCGTGGGCTCCGGGTATTCTAGGGACCGTGGTATTTCCACAGTGGCCATGGAGGGAGAAGTCCTTGTCTCTCCTCCCACTTCCCCTCTTTCTCCTCCTCGCATCCTTTCTCTGTCTTCTCTCCCGCTCCCCTCTCCAGCCCTCCTTTCTCCAGCCCTCCCTCTCCCTGACTTCTTAATCTCTTCCCTCCCTCAGCCTTTTGCTGGTCTTCATGGGTGTCTGACTGGCACTTGGTGACAGCCCACGCTGTCCCCTTGCACTGCCAGGCAGGTAGGTAATGGCTAATTTGCAGGTCCTAGCTGATCTGCCCTGATCCCTGAGCTCAAATTGGATATTTCCTCTTGCTTCCCTCTGGACCTCCCCGGTCTGACCTGGGGACTTCTTCTTGGCTCACCTGCTCCTGACACAGGATCGTTTCTGGCCTGGCTCTGTGTGGTTTGGAATTGTTTTTGTCCCCTTACCACCTTACCACAGGCAGAGTGGCCTCCTGGCCTGACGGCTTCTGTCCCTCTCTCCTGGTCCCTGGCAGCTAGGTCCAGGCTGGATAGTCCCTCAGATCCTCACATCTGGGATCTAGTGCTCAATAGGGCGGTAGCTGGAAATATTTCCATTTTATTTGTAACTCAACGGGTTTCTGTTGATCCCTACTCTATACCCAGAACTGTGCTAGGCACAGTGGGGCCCTTAGAGAAAAGACAGGTGTGGGTCTTGCCATCGGGTTGGGAAGGGTGTCGAGGAGGGACAGACACTGACACAAGGCAGAGTGTACTGAGCGCCCAGTGGGTGAGGCTGAGAGCAGGGTAGTGAGGCTTCTCACACTGGAGGTTCGGGAGGCTTCATGGAGGAGGGGGGCTCAGATTTGGATGGCAGAGGGGAGGGGACAGGAGAGGGAACTCCTGATGAGGGCATACCGTGAGCAAAGACCCAGAGGTAGGGATGCTTGAGGCAATTTTGGAGGGTGTGAATGTGGCTAGTGTATTTTTAGTGGGAGTTAGTGGGGTAGATGAACTACAAATAAAAGTTGGAGGCTGACTGTCGAACATCAGGCTGAGGATTTGGGACACACGTGATATCTGGTTGGGAGTCCTGAAAGGTAATGCAGTGCGAGGGTGAGCTTATAGCAGTGGTTTGCTAAGTGGATAATGGTGGGTGGTATTAGTTTCACATTGCTGCTGTAACAAAGTAAATACCACAACATTAGCAGCTTAAAATAACACAAACTTATTATCTCACAGTTCTTCGGGCCAGAAGTCCAGGTTGGCTTGAACGGTTTCTCTGCTCTGGGTTGTACAAGAAATCAAGATGTTGGCTGGCTGGGCTCCTGTGGGGAGGTTCCGGGAAGAATCCATTTCTAGCATCATTCAGGTGGTGGGCAGAATCCTGTTCTTTGTGGTTGTAGGGCTGAAGGCCCCCATTCCCTTGCTGTCTGTAAGTTGGGGCCACCATTGTCTCCTAGAAGCCCTCCCAGTTCTTGCACATGGGCCCCTGTATTTCAGAGTCAGCAGCAGTGTATCAAATCCTTCTGCTTGGAAGCTCTCAGACTTCCCCTTCTGCCGCAGCTCTTCCACCACTTTCCTACTTTCTCTTTTGTTGCATCTCTCTGACCTCAGCTGGGTAAAGTTCACTGCTTTTAAGGGATCATGTGACTAGATGGGGCTCACCCAGGTAATCCAGGATAATCTCTATTTTAAGGTCCAAAACCCTAATTTTAAGCATCTGCAATGTCCCTTTTGTCATGTAATGTAACATATTCCCAGGTTCCAGGGACCAGGGCATGGACATTTTTTGAGAGAGGCATTATTCTACCTACCCCATGGGGCAAGACAGATTAGGTGGTTCCTGAAATAGTCCTGGTGAATGGAAATGAGGGCTAGAACCTGGGTGTAATGAGAATGGAAAGGCTGGGCGGGCGACACTAGAGGCTGCTCCATGATTGGCTGCATGCGTGTGGGTGGGCGGGAGGGAGTGAAGGGGAAAGGAGGAGTTATCCTTGGATCCAGCTTAGGAAACAGGAGGAAGATGGTAACTCGTCAGTCACTCTAGGCGGAGGTCCTGGTCATGGAGGGCAGATGATGCATTTGTTTCAGGCAGGGTGACTTAGGGGTGACAGCATCTGCCAACCTGGAACTGTCCTATGAGCAGGTGGGAACACTCATCAGAAATGTCAGACCAGGCGATACTCATTTGTGACCTATTCACATGAAAGCAATGATTGAAGGCTTGGGGGGTGCGGGGGTAGATCGTTGTCGTGTCCCAGGGAGACAGGGTAGAAAGGAAATTGGGCTAGAACACTGGGGGACCACCAAAGAAGAGATGGGAGGAGAAGGAAGAAGAGCTAGAGAGAGTGAAAGAGCAGGCACAGCTGGGCAGCTGGAAGGGAAGGAGGCAAGGTAGGAGAGGTCCCATCTGTGAGGCCAGGCAGCGCTGGTGCTCGGGGTTAGAAAGGGCAGAGGTCTGGCAGGAGAGTGGGACAAAGGCCAGGAGTCGGTGATGGGACGGCTGTGGGTGATGGGGACAGGTATTTCTTTTCTTTTTTTAAAAAAAATTTATTTTATTGAAGTATAGTTTATTTCCAATGTTGTGTTAATTTCTACTGTACAGCAAAGTAATTCAGTTATACATATATATCGAATATATTCTTTTTCATATTCTTTGCCATTATGGTTTATCACAGGACACTGAATATAGTTCTCTGTGCTATACAGTAGGACCCTGTTGTTTATCCATTCTATATATACTAGTTTGCATCTGCTAATCCCAAACTCCCAATTCATCCCTCCCCCCCCCCTTTGCAACCACAAGTCTGTTCTCTGTGGGGGACAGGTATTTCTGAGTGAGACTAGGTGGTGTGGAGGGAGAGAGTGGGGACACACACCAGCCTCAGTAGGGTCCACAGGCACTGCGTGTCAGCATGTGGGCAGGGATGGGGCAAGGCCGGGGCCGACTGAAAACAGAGCAGAGGAAGAGACTGGCACTGCTGGAAGGAGAGGGAGGGGTATGATTCAGGAACAAGGTCCCCAAAGCAGCAGGGGCTGAAGTCCAGAGCCAGGACCTGCAGAGGGGAGAGGCAGGACCTTTGGGTAGGACAGTGGGCTTCTTAGAACAGAAGCATGGACTGGGCATGGGCTGTGGGCTTCTTGGAACAGAATTTGGGAGCAGAGGCCTGGACTGTGGGGAGGAGGCAGAGGACAGGGCCACGTAGGGCAGCAGATACAGCCACAGTGGGGTCATTCCTAGTTTTGGAACTATCTTCTCTCCCCTGATTATCCTGGGGGGGCCTGGGTCTCCACAGCACAAAAGCTCCTGGGGTGAAAGGAGTTAACTTATTCAAGGGGGTTTGGGGAAAGGAGGCATACAGTGTCTCTCCTGCCAAAGGGTCCTATGGGATCAGGAGAGCACTGTCCCCCTGGCTCTTGGCTCCATCAGCGTGTGGTCAACCCCAGGGCCCTCCACATGCCCAAGGCCCCTGCCAACCCCAGCCTCCCCGCTACTTCTGACGTTTCACCGGCCATTGTTTGAGGCCTAACTGCCTGCCACAGCGCACTGCTCAGAGCCCCCGCCAGCCATTCCACCCGCTGGTCCGCGGGGCTGCCCAGAGCCGGCTCCCACTGTTCGAGGTGGCCGGGTGCCAACAGGCAGGTCCGGAATAAACCGGCAGCGAAGGGCGGGCGCAGCCCATCTCAGTGGGCGGCCGATGGGGGTCCTCGTTGTGTGCCTGTCCGCGCGTCTCTGCGCAGACTTGTGGACCTGGGGGGTGTCCACAGCTCAGTCCTCAGCGGACTTCAGGGTTGAGGGGGTCATGGAGGTGGCCGGGGCTTTGGCTGGGCGGAGAGGGCGCAGGGGGGCAGACGCCGTGATGGAGACTCTGGGAGGCCGGGCCGTGTCCCGAGAAGGGCCGGGGCAGGATGCGGGCGGAGGGCTGGAGGAAGGCTCGGAAGGCCCAGGGCTCGGCACCGCTTCCCTCTTCCCGAGCCGCAGCGTCCTGGAGCCAGACCCTGAGCCTGCCCTGCCCCGAGGCCCCGCCCCCCCTACCCCCCCACCCCCACCCCGTGCCCGGCTCCCAGCGCAGCTTCCCACCCCACGAGGGAAGAGGGAATCTCGCCAGAGATCCATGTAAAAATAGATGTATTTCTGGATAAGTAGCGAGCCTGAAAAACGGCTGAGCCGGAGTCTGCTCCGCTGACAGAAGATCTATGTACCAAATTCCTCTTCAAAATCTATTTCTCCGGAGATTTATTCTTGCTGGGCTCTGCCGAGCTGGGGGAAGTTCTCGGCATCGGGAGTCCCCTGCTCCACCCTTTCCCCCGAGTGACTGTTTCCCAGCGTGAGCTGTGGTCACATTAGGCAGCAGCGGCAGCTCGGGCTCCGGCCAGAGCAGAAAAGTCAAGAGGGATTTGAATGGCAAAAAGGTCATTCTCATGCATTACCCTGGCTGGGTGGGAAGCCGGCGTGATGCAACGTGACACCCATCCTGGCGGCTGAGAGAATAAGTGACGGCTATATTTATGTTTCCATCTAAATGCATGGATCAAAGCAGACACTTTAATCTATTCAACAACGGCCCAAGGATTAAAAAGTTCCAGGCAAATCACACTCTTAAATTGGTAATATATTTTTGCTTGTTACTTGACAAATCATTTTAGAGAGTGACTTCAGGCCGGGTGGGGGACCTGGAGATTTGAACCTGGCTCCCTCCTGGAGAGAACCCCAGCACCATAGGATGTGACATGAATCTGGTCACTTGCTGTAGTCCCTGAGAATCCTCACACAGGACTCCTGGAGGGGGAGGGGGAGCTAGTGGGGAGTATCAGGCCTATGGTCACGTCTCAAAATGTGTTTTAATCTCCAAAAAGCCTAGCAGGTGGACATTATAACGACCCCCATTTTACAGACCAGGAGAACCAGATGTGCGGCTTGCCCGGGTCACACAATAAGTGGGAGAGTGAGAAGCAAAGCTCACCCAACCCCAAGCCCAGTGCTCTTGTTCTGCTGGAGCTGCAATGACAGCAAAGGGCAGCAGAGACTGCTCCGTCAATTGCTCTGTAACTGTTGGCAAGTTCCTTCACTTCCCAGTTTCCTCATCTGCAAAACAGGGATAATGATGGCATCCACCTCCTGGGGTTGTCGTCAGGAGTAAATGAGATGACTCAGGGAAGGCACTTATAGCACGGTGTCTGACACATGGCGAGAACACATGTTTGTGCTGAGCTCTGAAGGATAGGACCAGACAGGAGTGTGTCTGAAGGCTGAGAAAGGAACTCACAAGCATGACTTCTAAGGAATGGTTGAAGGAACTGGGGGCCGCTGAGTCTGGAAGAGAGAAGGCGGCCTCCTAATGTAGTCTGGATTGTGAAAAGAAAGGGAGATTTGATTTGTTCCATGTGGCCCCAAGAGGGACAACTGGATCCTTAAGGAGACTGATGGATTTCAGCTAAAGAGAAGCAAGAACTTTCTGAACACCAGCGTTGGGCAAAGAGGAAACGATGAGCTCAGGATTCTGGGAGGTGTGCCGGTTAAGGCTGGATGAGCCCTTGGTGGTGATGCTATACCAATAGATATATATATATACATATATATATATTTTAAGGAGTTCTTTGTGTGTATTTCATCATTTAATTCTACTGATTTACGCTTGGCTCAGATCCCCACTAATCTTCAGGTATGCGCTGGATGGAGGCAAAGCCAGCTTTGGGTGCAGGAAGAATTCCTGTCCCCACTAGATATTGGCCAAAGAGGTCTGAGGAGCCGGGGTAGTGCCAACCAACGAAAGAACTGTGCGCTTGGAGTTCGGCAGACTTGGGTTTCCATCTGGCTCCATCTTTTAATATCTGTGTGTCCAGCTGAAAGTCTCCTAATCTCTCTGAGCCTCAGTTTCTCCACATGGGAAACTCTGAAAACTTCCTTCCCTGTTCACCTTTCAGAGGCGGTGTGAGAATTGGGGAGAAGCTGGCATTGCTGCTGCCTTGGCCTTGGGAAAGGGGCGCTGTTCCAGCAAGGGAAGGGGCGCCGTAGGCACCCCGCCCTCTGCCTGAGCCAGGTCCTTTCCGGGTGCGCGCCGGGTCCGCAAAGCCACCTCCCAGCGGCGTCCCGCCGGTTGCAGGGCGCGTGCGCGAGCGTCCGGGGCGGGGCCTACGCGCTGGCGCGCGGCCAAATCGCGCCATCTGCCTAAGCGGAAATGCATCGCAGGTGTGAGTTTGGGGGGCTGGTAATTGTTGACTGCTGAGCCAGCTCTCCCCGCATATGGTCCCGGGGAGGCAGCAGCGGCCCGCGTGGTCCCCCGCCAGGGCCGGCGCTCTGCGCCCTCCAGCGCCTTCAGCCGGTTCCCGCGTGTGAGCCTCAGAGCAACTAAGCCAGGGAGGTCAGGGCATTATCGGATTCGCTTTACCAGCGTGGAAACCGAGAACCAGAGGTTAAGTCGCCGGTCCAGACTCCCGGAGCCAGTCAATAGTGGGCCTGAACCAGCCCTCTAGGTCACTCGACTCTTAATTCCATTTTCCTCGCGTGACCCGCGGCGCCGTGCGGTTCAGCAAACATTTATGGAGAGCCTTGTGTGACTCAGGCGCGGAGCTGGGTGAGCTGGCTGCCGGGGGTGCCGACCTGCGCTCTGGCTCTTTTAATGGGAGGGTGCAATTTTAACCCTCCGGTTTGGCCCCGAGGTTCCCCAGTCATACCCCACAACCCAGTGTCAGACACCCAGGTACCTGAGGTGTTTCTCTGGACCCCAGGTCTGGCCGGCTCACACCTGATGATTTGCTGGGCCAGACTCCATGGCTTGCCGTGCAAGGCCTTTCTGAATCTGGCCTCAGTCTACCTTTGTGGCGCCATTCTTCCCTGTACCCTCCTGGACCCCTGGGTCTAGCTGCCCAGGTCGACCACCCACTGTTCTACAGCTGTGCTCGGGACCTCAATGCTCCTTTCCAGCCAGGAACGTGGCTTGTCTAAACCTACTGGTGAGTTCAGGCCCAGCTCAAGTGTGACCTCCTCCCTGCAGCTCTCTGATTCTCCACCCCTTCCTGATTCTTCCCCATCTACAAATGATTCCTTTCCCCATGCTTCCTGCCCTTTGCACTGGCCTTTGTGATGACACGAGGCTGCATGGTACACAGTTCCGGTGTGGCTCCCCCGCCCCTTACCTGCTGGACTGTGGGCTCCTCAAGGCCTGGGCCTGGGTCTTATTAATCTATGACACCCGCCACCCCAGCTTGATGCCTGGCCAACAGAAGATGCTCAGGGACACAAAGGAGACGGTGTATGTAAAGCTGTTTGTAAAGTACCACACAGTGCTAATCCTGCTGCTGCTAAAACTGAAAAGTGTTTAAGAGCCTATGAAATAAGGAGGTTCATCTCAACAACCCCCAATTTTTAAGTTATAGATGATTTTCATTATCAATTTAAAATCACAGTAATAACAATAGCTTAACATTTTAAAAAAATTTTTATTTATTTATTTTTAGCTGCATTGGCTCTTCGTTGCTGTGCGCAGGCTTTCTCTCTAGTTGCGGTGAGTGGGGGCTACTCTTCCTTGTGGCACGCGGGCTTCTCGTTGCAGTGGCTTCTCTTGTTGCAGAGCACGTACTCTAGGTGCGCGGGCTTCAGTAGCTGTGGCGTGCGGGCTCTAGAGCACGGGCTCAGTAGTTGTGGCACACGCGCTTAGTTGTTCCGAAGCATGTGGGATCTTCCCGGACCAGGGCTCGAACCCGTGTCCCCTTCATTGGCAGGCGGATTCTTAACCACTGTGCCACCAGGGAAGCCCTTCAATAGCTTAACATTTAGTGACCTTTTTGTGCCTGTGAGTATTAGCTATTATTATTATTGCAATAGGAATATATACACATGTACATAATCTTTCCATTTCTCCATATTAATTAAATGATCATTAGGACAATATTGAAATAAATGTCACAAATATTCAAATGTGCTTCAAGAAATTCTCAACAAAATGTTCCCCCGCCAAGTGCTTCTGTGACCCCTGGCTCTCCAGGGCCTCGGTGGATGGAGCCTGTGGTTGTCAGTTTTCCCTGCTAGGTCAGGAGCTAACCCCTGGCTTAGCAAGATACTCCACGTGCTGTGAATTTGTCCCTTTTTCCTAGGAGCGGAACCAGCAGGCCTCTTTTCCTTGCCTTTTGGGACCAGAAGGCAGTGAACCAGGATGGGACATGCCTCTTCATAGAGTCAGACACACACAGGTGTCTTAAAGAGGAACGTGCATCTCTGAGACTGTCATCAAAATTTTTATTTCAAGTCTGCATGACATGAGGATAGTTGGATTTCTGTCCTGTTGGATTTCTGTCCTTTTGGTGTTTATGGAGGACACAAAAAAGAATTACTCTGAGTAAACAGAGAAGATTAAAGGCCTTCCTCCATGGGGCACACCGTTCATGAGGCAGCAAGCCAGGAGAGTTGTTTCTGGGATTTTGTGATGCAGCTGCAGCCCTGAACCACATCTCATTTCCGAGTTGTTGCCGTTGGGGCTCCTCAGCTTCTGAGTCTTAGCATCCAGAGGCTCTGATCTCAATCCATGTGTATGTGCTGGGAGTGTCCCTGCCAGCACACAGGTGAGTGTGGACGTGCCTTTCTCCCTGTTAATGTGGGTCTGTGTGTCTAAGGTGAGTGTTTGCACCCTCCGTGCATGTGGGTGTGTACAGAGACTGTGTCGTGGGGTGACTGTGACTCTTTCTAGGGGTACAGATTATATATTATGGATGAATGTGCATTTGTATGCAGGGGTCTGTGTTTTTGAGTGTGAAAATGGGGCAAGGTGTAAAACCTTGGGTGTATTTGGTGTGAACAGGTGTCTGAGTTTGGGAGCATGGGTCTCTGTGTTCACAATGGAGTGTGGATGTGCATTTCTCAGCACGTGCCTCTGCCTGAGTGGGTGGGCGAGAGAGGGTCGTGGGTGAGGGGACACATGAGCACTGCTCATGTGTAGCTCTGCAGACAGGTTCCTGCAGACTCCATATGCCCAGCTCCTGTGGCTCCTCCTGGCTTGGTTGCTGCCTCCGGTCCCTTGTGGTTCTGCCTTGCTGGTCCACAGAGAGATCAACACCCTTCAAACCAGCTGCCTCGCTGGCTGTGGCTCACTCAGTTGGTCTCCCAATGCGTGCAGTTGCCATGGAAACCAAAGTAGATCTGTTTCTGTCTGCCACCAGGTCCCTGGGCTAGGGCAGCTGTGGGCCAAAGCCACCGTGGTGAGGGCTGGCTGGGAGGAAGCAAGGAGGGGTCTGGGGGACCCTCTGAGCCAGCTTCTCTTCACATCCTCTTGGAGCCTCTTTTCTGCCTCCAAACACAAGGACAGGTCCCTGCTGTCAGACAACTGGGATCAAAACAGCCCTGTAAGACAAGGGCCTGAGCAGTTGACTTTTTCACACACATACAAAATCCTTTCCTGAAAAAAAAAAATTCCACATTACTATGCATGTCGTTTGTATACCATTAATTCAGTGCCTAAAATAAAGCTCTCTTTTAGGAGAGAGCTGGTGCTATCTGATAGGAGAACTCTGTACATGCTTTTGTGGCCTGACTTTATAATAGGCATCTGCTCAGGGTTCACTGCATTGGGAGAACTTGAACATAACAGTGTTAAGCATTGAAGAGATCACAGATCCTGTTTAGTTTTGAAAAACTGAGTAGCAAGCACAAACCTAGCTGTGTAAGCAAAGGGCAATACATTGTTAGGAAGACGCATAAAAGTGGCACAGCCATAACGCAAAGCTAGGGGATGATTAATAGGAGAGTTAGGACAGTGGTTAACTCCAGTGGTTAATGGGGAGGGTCACAGGAGAGGGGGCTGGGGAAATGGGGGCTTCTAAGGCACTAATAACATTGTATGTCTTAACCCAGGTAGTGGAGACTCAGGTGATTGTTACTCTTTTCACAACACATACATATTTATACTCTTCTGTATGTGCGATGCCTGCAGTAACAAATCATCCATGCTGAGCTTGTGGCCCTGGCTTGATTCGAGTAGGTGGTAAGAGGCAGTATGGGGTCAGGGGAGGAGGACAGGGTGGGAATCACGCTTTTATGGATGGGTTCTCGAGCTGCCTCTAGCACTGACCTCGAGGAAGCCTCTCAACTTCTCCCAGCTGCAGTTTCCTTGTCTGTAACATAATGATGAATGCATTGGACTTATTCAAGTAAAAATTAGTTTTGAGGTTTCTTTGTGTGGGGCACTGTGCTAGGAAACAAAGTCATGTACAGATGTCACGGGAGCACATGATGGAGTGAGGTGAGCGCACTGGAAGGGGCTCGATGATGATGATGATGACGGCAGAGGCTCTGGGGGGACAGAGCTGGGAGAGAGACGGCAGTGGAGGAGCTGAGTTTTGAATTGGGTCTTAAATGATGGGCCAGATTTCAAGTGGCTGAGACAGGGAAGGAGGAGATGAGGAAGGGGAGGCTCAGTGCTATCAAGGGGGAGAGGTACTTGGAGAAAAGCTCAGACCTGTGCGGCTGGAGTGCCAGAACTTGGAGGATGGCTGTGGCGTGGTATTTACAATGAGAAACTCCCCTGATTGGGCTGGAGAGGAAGACAACTGGCCCAGCTGGGGGAAGCGGTAGGGGAGAGGGAGAGGGAAGGTCAAATGCTATTGGCAGTCCTCCTGTCCTGGGTGCAGGTGACCACTTGGTCCCCAGGACCCTGATGCTCAAGACTGTGGGCCCCTGGAGACCATCTGGGCGCCCTCAACCCCGGGCCTCTGCATTGGCCAGGCTGTGAGAAAAGACCCCTCCCTCAGATGAAAGCCTTTGGCCCCTGGGCACATGAGGCCTCCACACCCCATACACATCCAGACAAGCCTCTTGCAAGCCAGCTGCCGGGATGGGTGTATGTGGCAGCAACACTCTCTAGAAAGTTCCCAGGGACAGGACAGCACCGGCCAGGATGTCTTGGACAGCCATCAGGTTGGCCTCACACTGCCCTGCCCAGCACCCACACTGGCCTGTTCCCTGTAACTTTGAGTGCGTGGTAATAAGGGAAGGAGGCCTGGATTAGGGACCAGAGAAGCTGGGTCCACATCCTGGCTCCATCTCTTCGGCGGAGGGACAAGTCTCCAGGCTTCTCTGACGGGTCTGAGGTGTCCTTGTCTCCAAAGTGAGGAGCGGACCGGTAATCACACAGGAACTTTCCATGTAGGACAGTTTGCCGCTTCCAGGGGGGGAATGACTCGCTCATCTCCGACCCTCACTTGCTGGGCATCGTTTTCAGGAAACCATGCTGCTTTGTCTTGGTGAAGATGGTATCTTTCATTGTTGAAGTGAGTAAAGTGTTTTTGATGTTGCAAGAGTATAGCATCAGGGCTCCAGAACACCTTCTCCCTGGGGGTTGCCTGAATGGTGACTTATTGGAGTGCCCCCTGCAGAAGCAAGGTCACTCGTGTTTGATTGTTCTGGGTGCACAGCACCTGTTGGGCAGATGAGCTTTGTGAGCAAGCTGGGAACTGCAGGCTGTGGGAGGTGGGGGCCAGGAAAACCAAATAAGAGGGTTTTCTCCTGACTGTTTGCTGCTGAGAATCCAGCGTTGGAGTTGGGAGGTCCCCATTCAGGGACCACTCACCCCAGGCAAGGTGGTATCCACCTCATGGACCACGACAACTCCTAGGGAGTCTGATGCCTGTCATTTTTGTATCCACTGAACACGTGGTAGGTGCTCAGTATTTATTGAACAAATGTCTTTGGGGCAAATTCAGTGTCACTGATATTCTTGAATTTGATGATTGGTGAAGATATGAGGAGGTAGCCTGGTGGTATCAGGGGTCCACCATCACTACTGTTAGTGGCAGAGAGCATGGGTTTTGGAAACAGTTAAGGGTCTGAGTCCTGGCTCTTATATTTACTTGCTGTTTGACCTTGGGCTTCTGTAATCCTCAGTTTCTTCATCTCCAAACTGGGTGCCTTTAGTACCTGTGCACAGCACATGAGGATCAGATGAGATGAGTCATGTAGAGGGCTCAGCAAATGCCAGACTGCTCAGTCCACAGTAGATGGTGGCATGTGCGGTGTGGTCATTGGGGTGAGAGGGGTGCAGTGCGGAGTGCAAGTGGCGGAGGGAGGAGTCTGGCAGGAAGGCAGGTGGGTTCTTGGCGAGGCTTGTTTGTCAGTCAGGTGGAGGGCAGCGGGGGGGTCATCAGGTCAGTGCTGTGTGGAGCTGAGAGTGAGAAAAACAAGCTTGGGTGAAGGGGAGAGCCAGGCTTAGCATCAGGCAGGATGTTCACTTGGCCCGCTCATCTCTTCACGCACTCATTCACTCAGCGAAGGTGCGCTAATCATCTAATCATCCACGTTGTTCCGAGCACGATTCTAGGCACCAGGGATACATCAGTAGCATAGCGTAGGGACTTACTCTGGTGAAATCCCATGGAATATTTTTATCATTCAACAAATGTGTTTGGGGCATCTGTCCATTGCATGATTTTGTATTTATCTGCCTTGTGCTTTCTAGTCAGTCTTTTTCAGAATGTTCTAACTTCACCTGGGCAGACTATGAAGAAAAGGGAAAAATCTGTCCATGTTTAGGTCAGAAGAGATGGGGGTGTGGGGACGGGTCACATCATGAGACTAGGGGGGAGTGGTATCGCAGGTGGCCCAGCCCCACTGGAAGGCCTGGAGGGAGGGGGTTTCCTAGCTTGGTGCTGATGGGAAATTCCGGCCAGGAACTCAGCCGAGCCGCAGATCCCTCTCCTCCCTGCTCCTGGTCCATCTGTCTGGGACCCTGCATCTCATGGCTGACGTGGCTGTGCCTGGCTGACTCCAGATTTTACCCAGTTCCTGACCATCAGTGGCCTTCCCCCCAGCCTATGGCTCCTGAGGCTTCCCCCTAAACTTACCTTGCCCCGAAAATAGCAGTAGCATCAGGACCAGAAAGAACCACACACAGCCGCTTGGAAATAGCCCCTCTCTCAAGGATCAAGATTAATCAAGGCGAGTAGAATTGGCAGTTATGACGATATGGTCCAGTGTGGTGTTCTGGTAAATTCTTGGTTCCTGTCTACAAGGGTGCTTTGCTGAGTGGCTTAGGAGATCCCCCCAAGCTGTGGCACGTCCACAGGGCATTGTCAGTCACCCCGAGAGCAACACCCCGTCCTGGAGATGCTGTATGAGTCAGGGTTCTCCAGAGAAACAGACCAATAGAACATGGAGATTTGTCTATTCATTTATTATATGTATTGGCTCGTGCAGTTATAGAGGCCAAGAAGTCCCACGATCTGCCGTACGCAAGCTGGAGAACCAGGAGGGCCACTGCTGTAATTCAGTCCAAGTCAGGAGGTCAGAGAACTAGGAAGCTGATGGTGTAAATCCCAGTCTGAGTCTGAAGGCCCTAGAACCAGGAGCACTGGTGGATGTCCCAGCTCAAGAGGAGAGCACATTCACCCTTCCTCTACCTCTTTGTTCTGTTCAGACCCACCCACATTGGTGGGGGCGATCTTCTTTACTTAGTCTTCTGATTCAAACACTAACCTCTTCCAGAGACACCCTAATAGACACACCGGCAACAATGTTTTGCCATCTGGGCATCCCTTAGCCCCATCAAGTTGATGTATGAAATTAACCATCACACATGCTCAGCCCCTCTTCCAACCTGGCCGACAGCCTAGTTGCTAGAACTCACTTTATTCACTCTTCCATCTGGGCCTTTGCTCCAATACCTTCCCCTGTTCTCAGTTTAGCAGAGTCCTACCTGCTTAAGCACTGTGTCAGAAAGAACACAGCCTCTGGAGTGGATGAATCCACGTACAAATCTCAGCTCTGCCCTTTTCTGTATGAGCTTGGGCGAGTCACGTAAGCCCTGGCCTCTGCTTCTTCCTAGGTGAGAGGAATCTTGCAGGAGGATGTAAGGATCATAGGTGATGTGGGTAGTGCCCCTGGCACCTGGCAAAGCCCTCAGCAGATGGCTGGATTCAGAGGCTTTTTTTCCTTTTTGGAAAAAGACTGGGTGTGCCAACCTTATTTTAAATGTAGCTACTAAAAAGTCCACCTCCTCCATGAAATCTCCCAGGTGACCAGATCGGCCGCCACCCCCCAAACACTGTCTTTAGCCCTGTGCTGCTCCTAGGCCCCAGGCCCTTGGTGATGTCATCTGGGAGGCCAACTCTATTGTATGTTTTAGGGCAGGAGGGAGGGGAGTGTCTTGTCACCTTTACTCCAAGTCATGGAGCACTTACAATACATGGAGAATGTTTGCTGACTTGTGGAGGGTGGGCAGGAGCTGCCTGGGGGAAAAAGAGCTGAGGGCTGGTCCCATGGCCTTGGCAGTCAGGACCTATGCAGGCTGGCTGCTGGGTAGGGGATGGGGAGGGGCCGGCAGCCCTCTTCCTCACTTGCCCCCCGCCCCATCTCCATTTGGGGGCTCCCACTCCCTCTTCCCTGACCTTGTTTCTTGTTGGCTCAGCCCTGTCCTGCTAACGAGCTGAGCCAGCCTCTCTTATGTGCTGACTCAGTCCTGTGGCTCCCGCTTCCTCTGCCCTTGTTTGAAAATGCCAAGTTAATTGCTCTGTAGCTTCAGGCTGCACTGGCAGGGGCATGGCCCCCCTCTCTTCTCCCCTTCCACATGCCCCAGCGGTCTCCAGCCCTGGGCCTGCCCTCTGTGGACAGGGCAGTGGGGTGGGTTGGGGAGAGGGCCAGAGGAGCAGAGAAGGGGATGGGCTATCACTGGCCATTAGGGAGAAATGGAGACGGGGAGGGGCTGGCACTCTTGGAGCCTGGTCCCCATATTTCCTGGCCCTTGGGATCTGGGAGATGCCAGCCACTGCCAGGGTGGCCCTGGGAGGGAGAGTGGGAGGGGGGCTGTAAGCAGTGGTGGGTGGCCTCTCAGATCTGTGTCAGAGCTGAGGGCCAGGAGGGCGTGCTCGGGGGGAGACCTTAGACCTCAAACAGGGAGGAAGGAAGGAGTAGAAGGAAGGAAGGAGGAAAGGAATGAAGGAGTGGGGAGAGGAGGAAGGAGGAGAGGGAGGGAGGGAGGAAGGAGGCCAGTGGTGATTCTTGCACAGAGAAACTCTCGCCTAATTCCCACAGGATGAAGCTACAGCTGCACCATCCGAGGTGGGAATCTCAATATTTAACAACCGTGTGGCACCAGCCCTTACTAACCAGATGGGTGCGGGGCCAGGTGCTGGGCAGGGTCCTGGAGGCCCCTGAGCTGTGCCAGAAGTTAACCCTTTGGTTGCTGGGTCTTGGGGAGGTGGGCGAGGGGGAAGAGCAGGGTGTCGGTAGTGAGGGGTTTCAGTATTTTCACATGATGAGCTCCACAGCCTCTTGGTCTGTTTACTCTAGTCTTTGCTTAGTGAGTAGGTACAAGTGGAGGGTGAATGCCAGTCTGGAGCTGACAGGGGAGGGAGCTGACCTCAGTGGAAGTGGCAGAACGCAGACCTGGGTGACGGTGAGTCAGGCGCCCCATGACAGTCTGAGGGGCAGCGGGGGAAGATGCCCCACGAGGGCCTGCGGGACAGAGGATGGGTGAGGGTAGGGGCTGGGCAGACCTCCAGAGGCCCTGGGGGAGGCCTGGGATGATGCAAGCTAATTCATTTTTTAAAATTATTATGACAAAGACAGAGGAGGAAGAAAGAGACGGGATTAGAGAGGAAGCTCTAACCACCCCCCGCCGGGGGATCGTGAAGGTGTAGATGGATGAAAGACCTCTCTGGCGGGGAGGTAGCTGCCTCCTGGGGGTGCGCACCGTGTTTCCAGGTGGGTTTTCTGGCATCGGCGTCCTTGAAATGACCTGGCTAAGGGGAACAGGCCCTCCTTCTTCCTTTCCTTCCTTCTGCGGGAGCTTAGGGAGGTTGGGGGGTGTGTGGGGGGGTGTTGGGCCGGGAGGGGCAGGAGGAGAGCGGTGAGGAGAGCAAGGAGAGCCACGTAGAGCCTGCCCTCTTAGCTTTGCTCTCCCCAAGAACTGTTTCTGTTTGTCATCTCGTCTCCAAAAGCAGAGACGTTTTCTGATCATCTTCCAACTTCTCGAACCAGAGGCTTTCTGCAGACTGCACAGCAGGGAGAAAGAAAGGAGGGGAGGAGAGAAGGAGCACGTGAGAAACAGTGGGCTTCGCAAGTAGGGGGACATCTGCTCTGGATTCGAGATCCAAAATGTACCTGGGCGTTAGCGTTAGGGACCCGGGAGACCCATGGACGGGCCAGTTTCAGTGCGTCTTAGGGCCCTGGTGGGAGTCCAGCTGGGGCAGGCCACTTCCCCTCCCCACCACCAGGCACTTTGGGGCCTGCTGGTCACGTGCTTCTCTTCTCTTCCCTCCGTGGGTCTCCAGCCAGTCCGCCGGCTTGATGAATTAGCCCCATAGATATTCCGTAGGGAAAGCAAGCACATATCATATATATCTTTGACAAGTTATTATTCTCCCTTATCAGGATTTGGGTGCATCCTGCACCCGCCATTACTCACACTGCACCCCCGCCCGCCTGGGCCCCGGCGCCAAGCCTGCTACTCCGCAGCGCCCGGCCATGCGTCCTGCCTGGCGTCTGGGTTGTGGTGTGTGCCTGTGTGTGCGAGTGTGTGTCTGCGAGTGTGTGTGGAGAGCTCCGACCCGTCCTCCAGGCCGGAACCTGAGCAGGAGCCATCCTGGCCCCCTTTAGGCCCAGTTGACTGGACGTCCTTCCCCAGCCAGGGGTGGGGCCCAAGACGGACCTGGTGGCATTCTTTGGTTCTCTCGCAGGAGCCAGGAGCAGGGGTTTTGTCCCAAGGAATGTTTTGGTTTGGGCCTCATCCATGTCTGTGTGGTAGGGCTGAGGGGGGTGGGTCTCCACCCTGCCCCCCACCCCCACCCCCACCCCTGTTTCCCTCTGCTGCTGGGGCTGCCCCTGGCTGTGGGCAGGACTGACCTCTCGGCCACCTCCCATCATTCCAAGGCTTCTTGGAGGCCAAAGGGGCCCCTGAGGGCCGACTCCCTCACCCGCCCCCCGCAGGTGGCTGAGGCCGAGTGGCTGGAGGCCTGGAGGGGCAGCCCTGATGAATGAGATGTAAGTGAATATTATGCTCTTAGCCTGGCCGCTGGGCCCCCGATTTGTCATCTTTCACCCCAAGCATTCCCATTTCCCCAGAGGCAGGCTCCATCTTAACAAGTCCTTTACGTAGGAATCTAAATGGGGCCTTTGGAATTGCCGCTGATGCCCTCAGGCCTTGGGGTGGGGTGGGAGGTACCCTCGGGCTGGCTGGTGGGGGCTGGCACCCTGGGAGTCTGCCTGCTTCTGAGGTGGGCGGGTCCCTGCTGGGCTGGGGGTGACTCTGGGACTCCCAGCCCTCCCTCCCCTCAGCTGCCGGGAGCTGTAAGGCCCAGCCCTCCACCGGCTCAGTAGGGAGTGGAGACCTGAGAGCCAGCCCTTCCCCCGCAGGGGTCTTCTGTGCCGTAGGTGTCTGCCCCACCAGCTCACGCTGCGCACTCCTGGGAACCTCCCCTTGCCTCCTTTGGGTCCACTGCCCAGCCCCTCAGTGCGCACTGGGTCGTGGAGCGGGTGGGAGTGGAGCCTCCCGTGTGGGTGCCCACGGCTGTGTCCTCCCGTGGGCTCGGTGTAGCCGACTGAGCAGGCTTCTGTGCCCAGGCTGTGGCCCAGGGGTCTCTGTACCAGAGACATACATGGCTCAAGCCTGCCCTCAGGGGCTCCCAGTCTAGTGGAGGAGGGCTGGGGGAAGGGAAGACTGATGTCCTGATAAGTATTCTGGGCCTGCAGCTGAGAGGTACCTTGTCCCCTCTGGAGATAACTGTCAGCTACGGGGAGGGTGGGAGGAGGGAGGGCTCAGAGCAGGCTTCCCGGAGCGGGAAGTGCTGGGTCGGGCAGGATTTAGGTGAACAAGGAGAGGAGTGGGTGAGAGCATTGGAGAGAGGGCACAGGCCATGTTTGGGAGAGTGTTGTGGGTCCCTGTCATTGCCCCGGGGCCAGAATCCTCCTTCCAGGGGTGCCCCCTCCTGACTTCTAATGCCCCCATCAGCTGGGGAGGGATGGGAGGCGGATGAGGGGAAGAGGGTGAGTGGGAGTCTGACGTGGTTTGGCCTCTTGGGGTGCATCGTCTAGACCTCCAAGCTTCAGTACCTGGTAGAGTCTCAGGGGTCTAGTGCTGTCCCACTGGGTGTGCAGGTTCCCCTTTTCACTGGGGCTCAGGGCTCTGTACCTGGCCTGGGAAAGTGTGGATGTGTTGGTTGCAGTTAGTCTCAGAGCCACTAGAGGGAAGTCCCAGCCCATGTTTCCCTCTTTCCAGAAAGCGAAGGGCCCAGGTAGGGATGGGAATTGGGGGTGGCAGGGTGCCAACGCTTGTGTCCAGGCTGGGGCTCTTCGTGCTGGGAATGAGGGTGCCTGTTCTGCCGCCTCTCTGGATTAGGGCCTACTACTGCCTGAGCTCCTCATTGCTGAATTAGGGAACAAAAAAATCTCTGGAAATTTTGAAGAAATGGGAAAAAGGTATTTTGTTTAAATATTTTAATATGCTACTTATTTTAGTACCTTTTACAAAAATGCGTTATGAACATTAGAAGACTGTAGAATACCATGCAGCTGGTGGTCAATGGCACGGTCCTTGATGCCAGCCTTCCTGGTTGGACTCCCAGCCCCACCACCTAATTGCTGAGTGACCTTGGGCAGGTTAAATAACATCTCCAAGCCTCAGTTACGCCTTCTGTAAAATGGGGATTATAGTACCTACCTCGTAGGATTATTGGAAAGACAAACACTGTAAAGGTCACTTAGCACATGCCCATTATATAGTAAGTGTTCAAGCAAGCTCAGCTCTTTCATTTTCATAACAAGCAATTACATTTGATTTAGATGGAAGAGTAAAGGCCCCAAATTTAAAGCAAAAACACTATTTTTCTTTCCGTTGATATTTAAAGAACTCCCCACTACCCAGTAAAGTAAAAGAGTTGGAAGAACCTCTCCCAGCCCTGACAATTTCTAGGCTTTGCACGGAATGAGTGAGTGCTGATTCGCACCTTAATTTATATCTCACATTTCCTGAGGTGTGATTGCCTGCTGGGTACCCCCAGGCCCCCTCTGGGATGGAGTGCGAACACTTGGGCCCCCATTCCCCTTGCCACATAATTGGTTGCTGGCTCTGTGAGCCAGTGGTCCCTGGTCAAGGACCCACCTTGGAACCCTCTAGCTGGTGCTTCTCCACCCCAGTCACACATGGAATCACATTAGTTTGCTATAAAAGCTACCACTGCCTGAGCCCCACCCCGGAGGTTCTGATTCACTTGGTCTGGGGTGGGGCCCAGGCATCAGGGTGATTAAAGGCTACCTGGGCGATGCCACAGAGAATGCAGGTGGGAGGACCAGGTGAAAAAGGTGCCGCTAGCCCCCCAGCCCTATGGCCTCACAGAATTCTGTACAAATTTAGGAAGAGACGTTTGGCTTGATGTAGGAAAGTCCTTTGGGATGTTAGTGAGGGGGCCTGGGTTCTAGTCCTGGCTTGGTGGTTAACTCTGTGCGGGCTTTTTGGTAAGCGCCCTGCCTCCGGGCCTCAGGTTCCTCATCTGTCAAATGGGCTGAGTAGCACCCGCTGGGCCTAAGGAGTCATGTGATGTGAGGATTAGATACGGACATGAGAGTGAGCACGCTTGGAAGTAGTGAAACCAAGATGCAGTTTCTCTCACTTCACTTTCAGAGAAAGGGACTGTATTAGTTTCCTAGGGCTGCGGGAACACAGACCGGGTGGCTTAAACAACAGAAATGTGCTGTCTCACAGTTCTGGAGGCTGGAAGTCCAAGATCAAGGTGTCAGTGGGGTTGGCTCCTCTGAGGGCTGTGAGGGGGGGACCTGTTCCAGGCCTACTGGCTTCGATGCCCTCTCATCCTGTCTTCACATCGTCTTCAATCAGTGTGTGCCTGTCTCTCTGTCCCAATGTCCCCTTTTTATATGGATACGTGTGCTATTGGGTTAGGGCCCATCCTAATGTCCTCATCTTAACTTACCTCTTATGTCCAAATATTGTCACCTTCTGAGGTACTGGGGGCTGGAGCTTCGATGTAGCATTTTTAGGGGACACAGTTCAACCCATAACAGGGAGTGAGCAAGTGCCCGAGGGCTTGATTCAGAAAATAGCAGCAAGAACAACACCCCCAAAACCCTGGAAGGGGACAGAGAGGGGGCAGAGACCAGGCTCAGCCTCCACCCCCAGGCAGCCCTCTGCACGGCTCCCTCCCTTTGCCGCTTCAGCTGGGGCTGGTTTGCCTTCTAGGTTATGGGTGTGTGGAACAACACATGAGGGGGACAAAGTGTATGTGTTCCAGCTCTGGGGCCACCAGGCACACTGCAGTCCGTGCAGGAGCTGCTTCCCGAGCACGGCCCTTACCCAGTGTGGACGTCCTGAGGGGGTGGCGGGGGGGGGGGGGACAGGGGTCTGTTTGGTGGTACCTTTCAGTTACTGAGCAGGCAGGATGCTGCAGGCTTAGCCAGCTCCCCTCCTACCTTGACACTGGCTGGGGAGATGGGGAGATCAGGAATAGTGGGGAGAAAGGGCCTCGTGTGATACTCGGGCCAGGCGGGGCCCAGAGCTTGCAATTGACAAACACAGGGCTGCCTCCCTTCCTCCCTCCCCTCCCTGTCTGCACCCAGGAATCCACCAGGCAGAGGGTGGGGCGGGGGGCGGGTGGTCTGCGGGGAGTGAGCCTGCTGCCGCCAGGTGTGCATCCGTATTTATCAGGGGGGAGTCCCTGGGAAGCAGCCGGTTGCTGAGCACGCCGCTGGGCAAGGTGTCTGGGCCAGCTGCTCCGTTCGTGGCCAGCCACTGGAAGGAGGGGATTCTGGAATGTCAGCCTGAACAGTGGTACCCTGATTTGAAGTGTTTGCCAGTTTCTGTGGTGTAAAGACTCCCACCATGGCTGATTTCCTGCCACCAAAATGAAGTCAAAATGGGCTCACAAATCTGAAAATTTAACATTATGGCCCAACACCCTTAGTATGAAGAAGGAACCGAGGCCCAGGGGTGGAATAGCCCAAGGTCACATAGCACGGTGATCACGGGCTCAGCTGGACTATATTGACAGATTGTGTTGGAGTGTGTCCGTCTTCCTGGTGTCACCATTGAGAACGGGTCCTCTGTGACAGTGGGGCAGGGAGATGAGGGGTGGGCTGGCCATCCAGAGGGGTAGCAGTGGGAGCTCTGCTTCCCAGCCTGTCCCCGTAATAACACCTAACATCACAGGGCCCCTTGTAGTTTACCAAGTGCTTTCTCACCTGCTATCTTTAAATTTAATTTCCACAGCAATCCAGGCGTGGCATATATTGTTATTACATTTTACAGATGAGGAAACTGAGGCTGAGAGTGATTGTATGATTTCTAGGTCACGTGACTACTAAGTGGCCATGCATTCACCCAAACCTAGGTCTTCTGAGACCAGCCCTAGTTCTTCCTACTCCCTAAGGTGCTGAGGCCATGACGCCTCTCCAGCGGTCTGATGACCCTCCACCTACAGGAGGCCTAGAGCCCTTGTGCTGTCCACCCTGATATCAGCCTAGCACAGAGGACCCTCGATTAGTGCCTGCTGTTGGGTGAGCTGACCCTTGGGCAATGGCCAGGGGGCTTACCTTTACCCTCTGCTGCTCCCTAAGGGTGGTGCCCTTGATGCCTGGGTGCTGGCCACTCTCATCCCCCCTGGTTTCTTTTCACCCAGGACTGGGACCCCCAGCTCACCTCACCTCAGGTCTTCTCAGGGCTGTCCCCACCCCCTCAACCTCTCCACCCCACACAGCCTCCCCAGGCCTTTCTTCCAAGACCTTGCCTGGCACAGGTGAGGAAGGTGTTGATGTATGTGGTTTCACCATGGTTCCTTTCCTGGAATGAGTTCCCTTCTTGATCCAGGAAGTCTCAGCCCCATGCCCATCTGTATCTCTCAGGTTGGGCCCAGCATGTTTAAGGGAACTGCAGCTTGTTTGGGAGATAGGAAGACAGGCAGACAGACCAGCAGAGGGAGGAAAAGAAAGAAAGGTACCAGAAAGACATGAAGATACCACGTGTTAGGGAAACAGTAAAAAGCAGATAACCAGAGCAGATATGTGCTAGGCACTGTGCTAAGTCCTTACAATAACCCTCTGAGGTAAATACTATTTGATCCCCATCTGAGAGTTGAGGAAACTGAAGCTCAGGGAAATTAAGTATCTCGCCCAAGGTCACATAGCCAATGACTGTGAATCAAACCCCGTATGTCTATTCTTACCCATCAGACTACCAGGCATTCTGGTTAAGAAGAGGGAGGCCAGAGTGAGTGAGACAAGGAGAGTGAGAAGTGAGAGAGTGAGTGACAGAGGCTGGGTGTCCATCCCAGCACCCTTATATACCTTGAGGTGGGGGGCAGCTTGGGGTGCCACAGTCAAGAGGTAGTGCAATGTACCAAGGAGAAAGAGAACCTGATGAGGAGTCAGGATAGCCTTTGTGGCCTTGGATGAGTCACCTCACCTCTCTCAGCCGCTCGACAGGCAGCTGTGCACACGTTCCTGGAGCAGCCTGCACACAGCTTGCAGGAGCCACGGTGGGCAAGAAGGACCCTGTCCTCCAGATGCTGAGGATCTGTGCTATGACTGCTGCTTGTGATCACAGAGGTGCAGACAAAAAGACAGGTGGCCGTATTTGTTGCACCTCTCCTATTGTTGCAAGCCCTCTGGCTGAAGTGACTTACAGGGTATTTAAGGGGCTGCCACCTTTTTTCCCTTTAATTTTACTCTTTTTCCCCTTTTGGGAGCCAGATATTAAAAACTAGAACATTCAAAAACAACTCCATATGTGGGGAAAATTAGAAAGTGATAGTGCCTGCCTATGTAAAGGCTCAGAAAAGACCTGAGAAGACTTTAAGTTTATGTCTTAGGTGATCCTTGACACAGAGACAACCTACAACAATCTAACAAAACAATAACAAAAGCAGCAAACCCTGGGGTAAGGGGAGAATGTGATTTCCAGAGTTACAACATTATTAGATCTAAACGTCCAGTGTTTTAACAACAAAAAAATTCACAAGACATACAAAGAAACAAGAAAGTATGGCCCATCCAAAGGAAAAAAATAAATCAGAATAAGCTTCCCTGAAAAAGACCTGATGGCAGATATACTAGACAGAGTTTAAAACAACTGTCTGAAAGATGTTCAAGGAACTAAAGGAAGATGTGGAGAAAGTCAAGAAAACAATGTATGAACAAAATGGAAATACCAATAAAGAGGTAAAAAACCTAAAAAGGAACCAAAAATAAATTCTTGATTTGAAAAGTACAATAATTGAAATGAAAAATTCACTAGAGGGATTCAAAGGCAGATTTGAGCAGGAAGAAGAAGGAATCAGTGGACTTGAAGAGAGGACGATAGAAATTATCAAATTTGAGGAACAGAAAGAAAAAAGAGTAGAGAAAAGTGAACAGAGCCTAAGGGACCTGTGGGACATCATTAGGTGAACCAATGTAAGCACTGTGGCAGGCCCAGAAGGAGAAAAGAGAACGAAAGGGACAGAGAGAATGAAGAAATGATGGCTGAAAAGTCCCCAAATTTGATAAAATACATCAATATAAACACCCAAGAAGCTCAACAAATCCCAAATAAGACCCACACTGAGACATATTATAATATTATTTTTAGACATATTTAGAGATATTAGAAAGCCAAGCTTTCAAAAGCCAAAGACAGGGAATCTAGAAAGCAGCAAGAGAGAAGCAGATTGTTTCATACAAGGGATCCTTAATAAGAATATCAGCAGATTTCTCATAAGAAACTTTGGAGGCTAGAAACATGGGCCAAAACTAGATAACCACATGCAGAAGAATAAAATTGGACTCCTATCTTACATCATTCACAAAAATTAACTCTAAATGGATTAAAGACTTAAACATAAGACCTGAAATCATAAAACTCCTATAAGAAAATGAAAAAAGCTCCTTGACATTAGTCTTGACAATGATTTTTTTGGATATGACACCAAAGGCACAAGTAATAATAGCAGAAATTAATAAGTGGGACTGCATCAAACTAAAAAGTTTCTGCACAGCAAAATAAACAGTCAACAAAATGAAAAGGCAATCTATGGAGTAAGAGAGAATATTTGCAAATCATATATCAGATAAGAGGGTTAATATCCAAAATATATAAAGAACCGATACAACTCGATAGCAAAAGCACAAACAATCCAATTTAAAAAACGGATGGAGGGACTGAACAAACATTTTTCCAAAGAAGATATATAAATGGCCAATAGGTGCATGAAAAGATGCTCAACAATCATCAGGGAATACAAATCAAAACCACAATGTGATAACACCTTGCACCTGTTAGAATAGGTATCATCAAAAAGACCAGATATGACAAGTGTTGGCGAAGATATGGAGTAAAGGGAATCCTTGTGCACTGTTGGTGGAAATGTAAATTGGTACAGCTACTATAGAAAACAGTACAGAAGTTCCTCAATAAATTAAAAATAGAACTACTGTATGATCTAGCATGTCCACTTCTGGGTGTATACCCAGAAGAATTGAAAGCAGAGTCTTGAAGAAATAACTGCACTCGCATGTTCATTGCAGCAGCATTCGAAATACCAAGATATAGAAACAATGTGTTTATCAGTGGGTGAGTGGATAAGAAAAATGTGAGATATATACATATGTGTGCATGTGTGTGTGTATATATATATATATATATATATATATATATATATATATACACGCACACATGTATATATTGGAGATGGATGGTGCTGATGGTTGCACAACATTATGAATGTATTTAATATCACTAAATTATACACTTAAAATGGTTAAGATGGTAAGTTTTAGGTTATGTGTATTTTATCATAATAAAACATTGAAAAAAAAGGATATGATCACACAGTTGTTCATCCAATAAAATATAGTGAGCATCTACTATCTTTCAGCTACTGAGAATAAAAGTAAGCAAGACAAACACCATCTGAGTTCCTTTTGGGGCTTCCAATCTAGAGGGTGATACAGGTCAATACAATAGAGAGGGGTAAGTGCTAAGTCCAGGAAGTGATGGTAATCAAAGGAGGAGTACTTGACCCAGTTTACGGTGTCAGGGAAGGCTTCCTGGAGGAAGTGGCACTAAAGCTGAGACAGGACAATAAGTAAGAGTTGGTTATGCTAAAGTTTGGATTATGGAAGAGGGAGGGTATTACAGGAGACAGCATGGAGGGACTGAAAGTAGTTGGATTCACCTGTATAAAGAAGTTCTTTTATTTGCCTAAAACATGCCTTGATCTAATTTTAAAGGTGTCCTCGAGCTCTAGGAGTTAGATTTTGTGTCCTAAGAACTCTTTGCCTAACCCAAGGTAATAAATATATTCTTCTAGAACTTTATATTTTTAGGTCTACATTTAGGTCCGTGATTCATTTCAAGTTAACTTTTGTTTAAGGTATAAGATATGTGTTGAGACTCTCTCTCACAATCTCTCTCAACAATCAATCTAACATGGCACTGTCTAACACAAAGCCTATTTTATGATAAAGTGTTGAACATCTCTTGTAATTTATTGAATTCTTTACCAAAAGTGAGAAACAGACTAGTTGTATGGGTACAGAATGGTTGTAAGTGTATTTTTTTTATTTTTAAATTATTATTTATTTATTTATTTTTTGGCTGTGTTGGGTCTTCGTTTCTGTGCGAGGGCTTTCTCTAGTTGCGGCGAGCGGGGGCCACTCTTCATCGCGGTGCATGGGCCTCTCACTGTTGCGGCCTCTCTTGTTGAGGAGCACAGGCTCCAGACGCGCAGGCTCAGTAGTTGTGGCTCACGGGCCCAGTTGCTCCGCGGAATGTGGGATCTTCCCAGACCAGGGCTCGAACCCGTGTCCCCTGCATTGGCAGGCAGATTCTCAACCACTGCGCCACCAGGGAAGCCTGGGTTTTACTTTTTAATCCAGCTTGATGATCTCTGTATTTTAATTTGGGTGTTTAGATGATTTACATTTAATTTTATTATTAACACAGCTGGGTTTAAATCTACCTCCTTGCTATTTGTTTTGTTTTTCATATCTGTTATTTGTTACTACCTTCCTATCTTCTTTTGGATTGAGTTTTAAAACGTATAATTCATTTAATCTGCACTATTGAAAACCACTGCTTTAAATAACTGTACTATCTCCTCTCTCATGAAACCATTCAAACAGAGCTCCAGGGGATGGAGTAGGTTGCCTGGGGATATGATAAGGGAAACAATGCCTTAAAAATAGGTCTCACATCTTGAGATAAATAACTACTTTCTAGATCCAAAATCCTGGTACAATTTATAAGGGTCTTTCATGCGGCTTCCTCTTTTCTCAGGCATCTCACCACCTCAGCTTCTAGAACTTTTCAGGATAGCATAAGCTGTGCCATCAATCAAAGTCAGAGAAAGAGACCTAAATGTAAAATTCCTAGGACTCCTGGACCCTTCCCTTCATTTGGACAGACAGATCTCTTACACAGTGATTGCCAAGGCAATGGGCCCTAGCACAATGAAAATCCCCATCCTCTTGAATAATCACTCACTGCTGGAGAATTGAGAGACACTGGTTACTTTTCTAACTAGTTTAACCCCTGGAAGTGGACTGGGCCAGTACAGTCTTGTAGGATCTCTGTATTTTTACCATACAATATCCATAACTGATATATTATAAAAATTAGGTCTGTAAAGCAGTACAGGTACAATTTTATATAGTGAGTTTTTTATTGTGGAGATATTCAAATCGGAGTTGGACAACTATAATACTTAGCAGGGAATGTTGCATAGTTTTCAATAATCGATGGGACAGTAGGCTGCTCTAGTGCTTCCTAAATTTGCCTGTGCATCAGAATTACCTAGAGGTGTGGGTTTCTTTTTTTGCTTTAATTTTAATTTTCTTGAAGGCAATATATGCCTATAGTTTACAAAGTCAAATAATACCAGAAGGTTTATAATAAAATATAGTGGTTTCCTGTTCCATCCCTCTCTACTCTCTCCAGTCTTCCTCCCCAGAGGCAACCTCCATTTTAACTCTTTCCCCTCTTTCTCCTAGTGTGTGTGTGTGTGTGTGTGTGTGTGTGTGTGTGTGTGCGTATGTGATGTGTGTATATAGATATATATTGACTTTTATTTATGATAGATAAGGGTTTACTTAACTCCCCAATATCACTATATTGCAATTTAAAATATACCAACATTTAATATTTACATTGTTATACCTATGCAACTATTCACAACTGAATATATATCGTGGTATACTTTGTTTCCTTTCTTTTCATTTCTCCTGAAGTTGGCTTGATTTTTAATTTGCTTAGTTTTATGTTTACTCATTGCTAATTCTTCTACCCCTCCTTATAGCCTCTCAGTATGATTACCACAAAGCCAGTCTCATCGGGCAATCTACTACTTCCATTTAAAAAAATTAGAGGGCTTCCCTGGTGGCGCAGTGGTTGGGAATCTGCCTGCTAATGCAGGGGACACGGGTTCGAGCCCTGGTCTGGGAGGATCCCGCGTGCCGCGGAGCAGCTGGGCCCGTGAGCCACAACTGCTGAGCCTGCGCGTCTGGAGCCTGTGCCCCGCAACGGGAGGGGCCGCGATGGTGAAAGGCCCGCGCACCGCGATGAAGAGCGGTCCCCGCACCGCGATGAAGAGTGGCCCCCGCTTGCCGTAACCAGAGAAAGCCCTCGCACGAACCGAAGACCCAACAGAGCCAAATAAATAAATAAATAAATAAATAAATAAATAAAGTAGCTATAAAATTAAAAAAAAAAAAAAAAATTAGAAACATCCCTTCTGAAGACCTTTATTTTCCTTCTTCTTGGTTTGATGACTCTCAAGGCTTGCTGCACTCCAGTCTTCCTGGGTGTTTCTTTTGCTGCCATTCTTGGTTTTACTTGCCTCTTTCCTGAGTTGGATTCATTGTTTCCAAATCTCATGTCTTTTTCGGTCTTGCTTTTCTTCTTTGTTTTGATAAAGTACATCCTCCAGTAATTACATCACATTGATGGTGCAAATGCAAAGGTATGGTGAGGACATTCCTATCTCTTGATTCATACTGATCCAATCTGGACTGGTTATCCTCTGTGTGTAGCGAATACTTGTTATTCTAGGATCTCTTTTTGTCTTCACCCAGGAGATTCCCTTTGCTTTGTCTATGCCTTCCCCTTTTTTGGCTTACTCTATTGTTTTGCTCTGTAGCCTTATGAAAAAGTATAGCAGAGAGATAAACTTTTTGAGATTTTACAAAATTGAACATTCTAATTATTCTATTTCATATCAGATGACAGCTTAGCTGGGTATAGAATTTATAATAGCCTTTAATGTCATTCGCCAGTACTTCTAGTTCTTCCTTTTCTGGGCTCATGACAGGATTGCATACCCTCGTCTTCTTGAAATTAAGCATTGCAATGTGATTTGCTTTTGATAACAAAATGTGAATAGAAGTAGAAGGTAGTCTTTGGACAGAAGACTTTAAGAGATGGTATGTACTTCACTATGTTTCATCTCTGCTACTGTGACTGATACATTTGAGATGCTGGAGGCGCGGTCAGCCTGGGTCCCTGAGTGAGAAAGACTTGGGGTATATATCTCCCCACCATATAGTGGGGCAAGAAATAAAGCTTTCATTGTTTTAAGCCATTGAGATTTAGGGGTTGTTTGTTTCCACATCATAATCTAGCTCATCTTGACTGAGATCAAGATAGATTCTTAGAAATGGAGTACTTATAAAACAAAAAAGCCTCTATGTAATAGGTAGCCTGGCCTAGGGGCTGTGCAGTGAGCTATAAGAAAACTTTATTAGAGGGTATAAAGATGACACTTTACATTATGCAGTGGGAAATATTTAATAAAATTATCTGGGAGTCAGGTCACGTTCTCAGGGAAATTTAAACTCAAGATGAAGATATGGGAAAACAGTATGTTAGCATATGTTTGGTTATTATTGACTGTGTTTGGCAAAGTTGTGTGAAAGTGTGTACTCAGAAAAGAACTGGCCAATATACAAGCAGAAATAGAAGTGAATAGAGAGCTTCCAAAAATTCAGAGCCTTGAAATATTTGGAAAAGCCACTTAACTTTGGACTCCAAATAGTAGGAGATAAAATTGATAAAAGTTTTGAATAAGAAAGTCTGCTTAAAATTGATTGTTGTGGAAAGGGCCAAAATAAGGGCATGGTCCTCACTCCCACTGTTAGCAAGTGAGTGGGTTAAGATGTTTAAGATAAAGCTCCTTCAAGGATGTGGCACCCAGTTATTACTTTAACAGGACAAATGTCTCAAGGAAAAGAGAGTGAAGTGAAGCCTCGGATCGCCCATGTAATCCTGATAGGCTCAAGACACACTGATCTTTAGGAAAAGAGAGAAGATATGGAGATGAGAAATCAAAGACATATAGCTCTGGGAACTATGTCTCTAAAAGAAATGTGGGCACCTTGCTGGATTCTATTGCTGACAGAATCAAATAGACAAAAAGACAAGATATTGAAAGAGTTGTATTGCCAAAAGAATCACCAGTGTGGCCTGAGAAAGACTATTTTTAAAAAATTTTATTGAAACATAGTTGATTTACAGTGCTGTGTCAGTTTCTTCTGTACAGCAAAGTGACTCAGTTTTACATATATATATGTATCTATCTATATTTTCATATTCTTTTCCATTATGGTTCATCACAGGATATTGAATACAGTTCCCTGTGCTATATAGTAGGACCTTGTTGTCCATCCATCCTATGTATAATAGTTTGCCTCTGCTAATCCCAAACTACCATTCCTTCCCTACCCTGTCCCCCCACCCCCTTGGCAACCACAAGTCTGTTCTCTACATCTGTGAGTCTGTTTTTGTTTCATAGATATGTTGATTTGTATTGTATTTTAGGTTCCACATACAAGTGATATATGGTATTTTCTTTCTGAGAAAGACTGTTTAAGAACCTAAATTAACCCTATCAGTAGGAAGTGATCTGAGAAAGAGGCTTAGCTCTCAAAGAGACCATATTCTCCTACATTCACTTCAGCTATGGCCAAGGAAAATAATGGAAAAGAAAGAATTTCCTAGAGGAAAGAGCCAGGAACAATGGAGTATAATGGACAAAGGAGTTACTCCCAGGGAGCATAGTGGGAGCCTAATCCAGCAACATCCCTGCTTCCAGGAATGAGGCCCTCAAAATATCTGCCCAGCAGGATTTCAGAATTGCTTATGGACCATTGTCTTCTGGCTATTTCCATTCTTCCCCTTTCTGAATGGGACTGGCTATTGTGGTTATCCTATCTGTGTTCCACCACTGTATATTGGGTATGTGGAGCATAAAACTTATTTTTAGCTCATGGGCCTACAGATTAAGAGAAGAGGATCTTGTATATATCTTGTATCCTCCATGACACAGCACCCAGGGATCTTGAGCTTTGTGTTTGTTGCTATGACTACCTGGAACTTTTGGGTTGTTGCCCTTTGGGGAGAAGGTCAGTGTATGTTCCTTGGTGAGGAGAGTGAGCCAAATATTTAGTGACCAGAGAGTAGACTGGTAATGATATGTAACTAGTTCTCTCTCTGGGTACATAGTAGGGTTGCACTTCTCTGACTCTTTTTGAAATTAGGCAAATCCATGTAACTAACTGTGGCCAAGGAAATGTGAGCAGTGTGATGTGTACCACTTCCTGACAGAATTTTTTAAAGAGCTGTGACCCATTTGTCATGTTTTCTTTTCTGCCATGGAAGTAGGGAGAGACTACAACAGCCTGGGTTCTGCTGAACTGAGATGGACATTGCAGCATCTGAGATTTTGGAGTTTTCGATTACAACAGCGTAACCAAGCCCATCCCAACAGATGCAGAATTCGAAGTTGTAAATTGTTTTCTTTTAGAATGTTAAACACGTTGCTCCATTGCCTTCTTGAGTTTAGTATTGCTGTTGAAGTCTAAAACCATTCTAATTCCTGATACATTTATTGTGACCTCCCCCCTTTTTGGATTTTCTCTTCAACCTCCTTAGTATTCTGAAATTTCAGTGATGTGTCTTGGTGTGAATTTATTTTCATCAACTGTGCTCAGCATATGGTGCCCCCTTTCAACCTGAAAATTCATGCTCTTTGTTTGGGGGAAATTTTCATGAAGTACTTTATTGATAATTTCTGTCTCTGTCTCTTCTTTTTCCTTGTTCTCTTATTATTTGATGTTGAATCTCCTGAATCGGTGTTCTAATTTTTAAAAATTTTTTCTCCTGTTTTTCATCCTTTTTGCTCTACTTTCTGGGATATTTCCTCAAACTTATCTTCCATATTTCTGTTGAATTTTTCATTTTTGCCATCAGAAATTTCCAAAAGCTCTTTCTTTTCCCTTTCAATATTCTTTCTTATAGCATCCTATTCGTATTTCGTGGATGCAGTATCTTCTCTTTTCTCTGAGGATATTAATGCTTAAAAAAATTTTTTTTCCTCCTTTGCGTAGTTTCCTCCAACTTACCTTTTCCTGTTTCTTTACTTTGGCTTCTGTCTTTCATATTAGAGGCTTTTTCCTCTCTCAAGTATCTGATAATCCTTTACTGTCTGCTCAGGCTCCAGTAGCAAACCAAAGAGCTGATTGGAAGCTTTGAGCTTGAGGGGATCGCTTGTCAACTTCATAGGATTGTTTGTTGGAGAACAATTTCAGCGTCTTAATCCGTCCTCTGGCTGGTCCCCAGACAGTCTCTACCAAACTCCTGCCTGAAGGATGAAGGTTTGGTTGCCAGCATTCTGGAACCACATGGATGACCAGGCCTGGAAGTCTCAGGACCCTATATTTAGTATTACACCGTAAGTGATTTTCATTGTTTATGGTCTGGTACTCATCCCCTCAATTGTGCTGGTTGACCCCTAGTCCAGAGATCTTCTATTTTCACCCCCTTTCCAGAAAATAAACCTTCAGTCTTTTGCCGCAGATGAGGGAGGGGCAGCAGCACAGCAGCATGGGGTGGGGGAGGGAAGAATCAGAAAAGGAGACTTCTGAGAAGGAGCGACCAGTGAAGTTGAAGGACAACCAGGAGAGAGTGGTATCCCTGAAGCAAGTGAAGAAGAGGTTTTAGGGAAGAGGGAGTGATCACTTCTGTCAAATAGTCTGATGAGTAAGATGTGCACAGAGAACTAACCATTGGACCTGGCAGTGCAGATGTCATTGGTGACCTTGATGAGAGATGTCTCCTGGACGGTGACCGTGTTTCCTACTAAACTAGAGTTTGGCTTTTCCCGGAGGTACCCACGTCTTGCGTGTTTGGAGGGAGTGGCATGGTGAAATCTGTGCTTTGGCTTCTTTGAGGAAGGTGGGTTGGAGGGGGAAGACTGGTGGGGAGGAGACCAGACGAGACTCTCTTGGGCGCTCTGGGTCAGATTGGAGGTCGAGGTACTGAAGAAAACAGTGCCCAGAGGCAGCTGGAGGCAGACGTGGCAGGCTCATTGCCACCTGGCTCTGGGGCCAGACAGAGCTGGACTCTGGGGGGGGCTCCCAGGATTCTCCCCGGATGCCAGGGTCCATGGTGGACTCCTTAAGCAAGAGAAGAAGGACAGGAGACTTCAAGAAGATGACAGTGAGCCCACCTTTGGACAGGTCACTGTTGGAACACAGAGGAGCATGTGACCAGCAGGCAGTTAGAAATGCAGGTCCAGATTTTAGGAGAGAGATCCAGGCCAGAAATGAGGGCTTGGTGAAAGGCAGTGCCTGAGGTGGGGTGCAGGTGAGTCCACCAGGGAAGGAGAGCGGAAAGAGGAGAAAGAAGGGAGAGAGGGTAGAAGTTGCTGCCTGGGAAACACTGTCATTTAAGGAGTAAGCAAAGGAGCCCTGACAGGAGACAGAGGAGGTGAAGTCAGAGGAGAGGAGGTGAAGTCAGAGGAGCAGAGGAAAACCAGGGGAACACAAGGTTTTGCAGCCAAGAGAGGAGGACAGGCTCAGAGAAAGACTAAAGCAAAGTCATTGTTTCTGGCGATTTTGTGGTCCTTGGAGACCTACAATTTCTAAGGATTTGGGTTGGGAGGGACTGAGGGGGACATTTTATTCAATTCTCAACAGGTGGTTTGGAGAGCCCACTGTGTTCTCAGTGTTATGCTGCATCCTTGGTCTCTCCTTCCCACCGGGACATGTGTCTGGGTCCCAGGGAATTGAAGAGGGTGGTGGAAAGAGCTGCTTCTGAGAAACTCCACCTGGCACTGGAGTGTGAGACTGCCCTGCTGGGATGCCCCCAAGAGGGTCACTCAGAAAGTGGGGACAGAGGAGGGGCAGAAGCTGCTATTGCTCACCAGAGTCCATGGCCACTCCTTTCTGGGCTGCACATGGCTGGACTACATTTCCCAGCCTCCCTTGCGATTAGATGTGGCCATGTGACTGAGTCCTGGCCAATGGTATATGATCAGGGATGATGTGGGCACTTTGAGCCATGGCCCCTTAGAACCCCCCTTGTGTAATCCTTGCTCTCTTCTTCCATTTGCTGTAAAGCAGAGAGGGCTCTGGGCTCCTAGAGGAGGGTGGAGCCACAAGATAGACGGAGACTGAGTTTATGAATGACTGTGTGGAGCAGACATCCCATCGGGCTGTGCTGTGAGCAACAGATAAACTTTTATTGTGTTCAGTCCATGAGATTTAGTTATTTATCCGTATAGCAGCTAATGTCAACCTAACAAATACAGAGATTTTCTCCCCTTGCTGGCCAACTGCATGCAGATGTGGCACCTCAAGGCTTGAGAGCCTGGAGTGGGTGGAGGGGACCAGTGCAGACCCTAAGGCTGGCCAGTGGGGAGGTATCCAGGAGAACGGTTGGCGCCACCTAGCAGAGGGGGTGGTGCTGGGCAGAGGCCCATGGGTGGCCGACTGGACCTGTACTTTGTACTCGAGCACACGTGACACCTTTCTTGGGGATGGCCAGAAATACTTCTGTTGTCTAGGGGCGGTCCTGCAATTACAGTGGGCAGAAATGGAGGTTATCACTCTAGTACTATGAAGTGTGTAATAGAATAGTGCCTGGCACATAGCGAATGCCTCTTCAGTATAGATATTTATGGCTCTGAGGTTGGGCCAGTGGAGTGCCAGAGATGGGTCTAGGAGACAAGGTGGATGAGGGTGGAGCAAAGGTGGACACCACTAGTTGTTGGCTCCAGGAGCCGTAACAGAAGCAAATATTTGGACGCAGGGATTGCTTAGCTTTCTCCTTGGAATCAGCAGACTCACAGAGGCTTGGATTAATTTGAAGAAATTTACTAGCAGAGTTTGTGGCAGATAAAACAGTTTGCTTATTTCACACTTGTATGGCCACCTGCTAGGAACTGTTTGTTCAGTTTCGGATTCTTTAATTAAAATCAACATAAAACAGATTGAAAACATCCCAAGAAGGGGATGCTTGATTTGCTGGAGGATATTGCAGAAAGATGGAGCAAAGTGGTTCAAAAAGCGCTTCGTCACCAAGCAAGCGGAGGGGTAGAAACATGTAGCCTGAGTACGTGTGGGGTTCGAGTATGCATGTGCATGTATGCAAGTGGCCGTCAGGAGGTGTGGAGACCTCACGTGAGTCTTTCCATGATGATGGTGGGCTGGGGTGGAAAAGTGAGAAGTGCTCTTTGCTTCCACCACTCGGAAAAGGCCAACTCCACGTTTTTTCTTTGAACAAATAGTCATTGAATTCCTCTGTGTCAGAAATTGTGAATAACATGCAATCCCTGTCTTCAGGAAAAGAGACAGGAAAGTGAAGTAGAAATGGTAATCCAGTGTGTGCTACAGTGCTGGAAGAAGGGTAAATGCAGGGTGCCGGGGGAGCCCAGAGGGGGATCACCTGACCCTAAACTGTGGAAGTGGTGAGGGGCTCAGGTCAGACTTATGAGAAGAAATGGCATTTACCTCAGCTGAGGTCTGATGAATGGCTAGAAATGATTCAGGTTCAAATGATGTATCGATTAGCTATTACTACCATCTGCTGTGTAACAAGCATCTATAATATCTCAGTGGCATATAACAATTACCGTTTATTTAGTTTATGCTTCTGTGAATTGGCTGAGGGTCAGTTAATCTGGGCTGGGCCTGATCAGGCAACACTGCTCCCTGAGTCTCTTATCTTCCTCCTGAGACCAGCAGGCTAGCTTGGGCGTGATGGAAAAAGCACAAAAGAGTCAGCCCAATCACACAAGCACTTTTTAAACCTTTAGTCATGTCACTCCTGTTAACCTTTCATGGGCCAAAGCAAGTCATATGTCTGGACCCAAGGTCAAGTGGAAAAGAAATATATTCTACCTCTTTAGTGGGGTAATATTATACTCCACCTCTTTAGAATGGTGGCAGTTAATACAATCTGTCACACATGGGTGGATGCAGGGTGATGGTGGTGGTGCGATATTACAGGGTAAGGGAAGAGCATGCACAGGCTTGGGCTTGGCACATGGGGAACTGCCTGGTAGGGGCATTGAATATGAGGAGGGGCTTGCAAACTGGAGGCTCCTGGAAAGGTCTGAAGGAGGAGATGAGGAAGGGTCTTATCTGTCAGCAAAGCTTGGGGATGTTATCTCCTGGGCAGGAGGAAGCACTGATGGGTTTTAAGCTGGGGAGTGACAGGGCCAGAGTTCTCTGCTCTGGCTTCAGAGTAGAGAACAGAATGAAGGGGACACAGGGAGAGGGTCAGAAGACCAGTTAGGAGACTTTGAGTCACTCAGCTTCCTTGGGAGTTGATCTCATGATCAGGGGACCCAGGTCGTGAGCCCTCCTCTGCTTTTATAAGGGCTTTTCTAAATGCTTACCGATCTTTAACTCTCGGCATGTCAAGCACATAAGCAAAAAGTCCCACTGCTGCCAAGGCAAATGGATCGGCTGAGTTGGTTAAACATAAGGAGGTTTGTGTGTCCTGAGGCATCCCACCCACCTTGGCCTTGACTCAGTGCAGTTGGTCCACTGAACCTCCATCATCTTTCTACAGGCCCCACCAGCAATTGGACAGCCAGAAGCTAGAGGCCGCTACCCTTGTAAGAATCACTCAACTCACCCTGAGACGGTCTACCCCACCCCATTCCTTCCCTTTTGGGGCCACCACACTCTGTAGACACAGGTGGGCACAGGTCTGCCTACTGGAGATTTTGGGTCCCAGGGCGCTGTGGGGAAGGCTGAGCCCAGTGCCTGTTTCTGGACACCTGGTTTTAACTCCTGATTTTGAGCTAGCCACATTACATTTTGCACCCTACACCTAGTGGCCTTGGTACAGGGTCCAAAGACATGGATTTGGGACTTAATTCAGCTCCTTGCAAGCCTTGTGATCTTGAACAAGTCACCGGAGCTCTCTGGGCCTTGGTTCTCTCATGGTTGGTTTACCCCAGCAGGTAAAGTCATCAAATAAGGTCATGGGTGTGGAGGTTCCCGGTAAACCTCTTATCTCTCAATTCGCTGCCGGGCACATCTATACGCATCCCTGAAATGGCAGCTGAGAACGACCTCTTCTTCCTGAGGGCCCAGGGGGACCTCTGCTAAACTCCCACGGCTTTAAACATGGCTCCCACTAGAGTGGATGCTGCCCACCAATGTCTTTTCATCTCTGAGCCCCCAGCCCCTGGCAGGTCCTAGGTAAACAGTGTTGAAGAAATAAATGTTAACTCTTGTTCACCTAATCTGGCCTGGAAAATTCATCCAGTCCCCTCCTCCTTCTTCTTCTGAAGACACTTCCACCTTGTTGCCCCCAAGACTGCCTCTCCCGTCTCTCTCGCCCTCTCTCCTCCCCGGGACCACTGCCTCTGTGTCTTGGGCCTGAGCATGGCTGTAGGACTCTAGTGTGCCTCCTGCCCTACTCCAGCCCCTGAGGCCCCTGAGGATGAGGACAGCCATCACTTCTGTCCCATCCATACCCCTGACTCCTCAGCTGGTCCTCAGGACCAGCTGTCACACCCCAAGTGCATGAGTTGTGATGTTGACAGCCCCATGTCTTAGCTTGGGCTGCCATACAAAATACCGTAGATGGGGTGGCTTAAACAACAGACATTTGTTTCTCACAGCTTTGGAGACCGGAAGTCCAAGATCAAGGTGCCCACAGATTTCGGTGTTCCTTATAAGGGCGCTAATTCCATCAAGAAAGTCCCACCCTCACAACCTCATCTGAACCTAATCAACTCCTGAAGGCCCTGCCTCCAAATACCGTCACACTGGGCGCTAGGGCTTCAGCATATGAATTTGGTGGGGGGGGGGGGGACACGATTTAGTCCATAGCACCCAGGCAGCTCCGTGTCTGGATTTCTCCCTCCTCCCTCCCACCTCAGCCCTAATCAGCGGTGGCCTTGTAAAGCACTGGACCACAGGGGCACAGTGGACTGGTCATGGGCTTGTGACTGAAGTCTGAGGTTCAAGACATCCCAGTACTACCACTCACTGGCTGTGTGGCCTGGAAAACTCCCTGACATCCTGTGAGCTCAGTTTCTGCATGTAGAAAATGAGGATGATTTAACTACTACTGCTAACTATGCCTTGTGTGGAAGGTACGGTGTGTGCTTGGTTACCAGGTGTGAAAATCAGCATGGCCGCCACCATCATTACATCATCACAGTGCTGGGGCTGCGAGTCCTTGAGAGCTTGTCATGGTCCAGATGAAGCTGACTCTTTATGAGTATGACCTCATCAACCCGCACACATTTCTGCAAGACTCATCTTCTTGTTTCCTGGTACCTCCTGCCTGCTTTGGAGGTTGCTGTGAGGAACAAGGGAAATGATGCATGTATCTGTGTGGATGTTAATCATTACTGGGGTTAGGGGAGGGCAGGTGGGGCAGATAGGGAGGAAGGGCTGGATAGGCCCTCCCACCTCATTTTAGAAGAAGCAGCTCAGATAAGAGGAAGCTGCTTGGATTCTAGAGGGAAAGACAGCAGGTTTGAATCCCAACTATGCCACTTTCTACTGTGAGGTTTTGGGCAAGACACTTAGCTGCTCTGAGCCTCAGTTTCCTTATCTGCAAAATAGGGTAAGATTCCCCACCTTGAAGATTTAATGAGATAAGGAATAAATACAGAGCAATCAGCAGTGAGCATAGCGTGTACTGTGTACCCTATAGATTGTAAGGTGGTGGTTAGCTGGCTCACAGGACGTCCTCAAAAATGAAACTTCCCTTTCTGGATTTTATTTTTATTTGATCATCGTCAAATGGGTTTTCAGGGCAGGTAAAGAGGGTTCTGGTCATCCAGAGGAGAAACTGGGGCTCAGAAAGGTCAAGTGATTTGCCCAAGGCCACAAGTGAGCAATCGTGAGGTGCCTCCTGACCCTGGGCCCCAGCTCACCTCCGGCTTCAGTGACCTTCCTGACCCAGCCACTTGCCTCCTGGTGTCTTTGTGCTGGTTCTGGGCCTGGGGCAATAGCTGGGGCCCTGTGGTGTCCAGTGACTGGCCTGGGCCCTCTGTCCTCTCCGCTGCCCGCTGTCGCCGGCTCCCTGGAGTCCGGTCCTTGGCTGGCCGCGGGGCCCACTGCAGTGAATCAGCCTCCTTTGTGGCGTTGATTAGAGGCCTTCTCCTACAAACATCAAAGCTTCAATTAACATGGGCTGCTTGCAACCCTCTTGCAAAACTCTGATAAGAATAGAATTTTCTCTTGGAAAATGGATTTTTATTTAGTTGTGTGTACTGTTGGTTAAATGACCTACTCTATACACTGGTCCTGAGATTCTGGGGACAATTAGGGGGTTTGTCAGGAACTGGTTATCTGAAGGAAACAGGCGCCAGGCTGTTTAGCTGTCTAATATCCTGACAGGGGCGGGGGGCAGAGGCAAATTTAAAAAAAGGTTTCTCTCCTTCTCCAGACACGGGGTGCTGAGGGCGTTTGCTGAGTTGGGGCTTTGTGGAGGGAGGTGGGGTAGCCCCAGCTCATGCCCTCCCGGGGGTGTGGCTGTGTCGGGGGGTCCCAGCCTCGTATCTACACTGCTGCATGCGTGCGTGTGCGCGTGCGTGCGCCTGCGTGTTCGTGCCAGTTTCTAGGTGCTGCTGAGAGCAGAGCCTGGCCTTTTTCAGTGAGGCCTGGGGGAAGCTGGCCAGTGGGTAGGGATGGGCAGGACGTCAGGAACACAGCAGGGCTGGGGACCCCTGAGTCGGCGAGAATGGGAGGCTAAGGTTGGTGGGCCCCTTACTTTTCTTTCATTCATTTATTTATTTATTTATTTATTTATTTATTTATTTATTTATAGCTGTATTGGGTCTTCGTTTCTGTGCGAGGGCTTTCTCTAGTTGCGGCAAGCGGGGGCCACTCTTCATCGCGGTTCGCGGGCCTCTCTTGTTGCGGAGCACAAGCTCCAGACGCGCAGGCTCAGTAGTTGTGGCTCACGGGCCTAGTTGCTCCGCGGCATGTGGGATCCTCCCAGACCAGGGCTCGAACCCGTGTCCCCTGCATTGACAGGCAGATTCTCAACCACTGCGCCACCAGGGAAGCCCGGGCCCCTTACTTTTCTGACGACCACTTCTCCTATTAAACTTGGCCTCTTCCGCGGGATGGGGGTGGGATAACTTTTGGGAAATGCTGTCTCCTCAACCTCATTGCCTCTGGGGAAGGAGAAGAAACACTCTTCCCCCAGCGCAGGGTATAAACGCCTTTCCTCTGAGTAGCAGAGACACAGGTCACTGAGGGGTCATTGGGTCCATACCCCTGACTTAGGCCACCATTGTGCTTGCATGTTTTTGGTTCTGAAGATCCTTTGGAAAAGGGGAGTGCTCTATTCCTGCCAACTCTTCTTGGGTTTGAAAAGTTCTGTCTGTTGTCTAACCGCATCCCTCCAGCTGTACTCTAAGTCTATCAGGAATCTGATGGAGTGGGGGGCTTAGGGTTCAGGGAGTGGCCTGCTTGGGAGAGGGAGTGTTTAGTGGGGGCACGGGTGTGAGGGGATGGCTGGGGAGAGCAGAGGGCAGGAATACGAGGAAGAGCAGCTCACTGACCAGCATCTCTTCCTCAAGTCAGGGAAGCCTGGCATAGCATGACTGTATTGATTCAATTATTCCCTACAATGTAGTACTCTGCATTTTTGTGATAGCAACAAACAGAGTTGAAAGACATACAAAAATAAATGATCTGAAAGTTAATATGGATGAATGGGCATCTATGAATTCGAGGAGAGAGGTTTTGTTTTACATTGTAAAATCAATAGTGTGCAGAACAATGTCCTAACTTCCCCCGGGGACCCCAGCGAACCCTCCCTTATCGATCGCCATGCAAATTAATTGAATTCATGAAATCCACATTTCTGGGTAATTGATGCTTCTTATAATTACCTCCGAGTTATGAGCTTTTAGGGGATTGCATTGATTCCTGGGCAGCAGGGAGGGCAAGGCAAGGGGGGGACAAGGCTGGGTTCCTGGAACTGCTGTCAGCAGCTGCCGAGGTGGGCATTGGGCAAGCGGGGGATGGTCAAGGTTTGGCGGGGGGTGGGGCATTTGCCTGGTGGTGGAGGGATCCTCATCCCACAGAGTTTACTGACCCAGCCTGCATGAGGCTGGGAGTTGGGGCAGACCTGAGCAGCTACACTTGGACGTTTGAAGGACCCCCAGGAGGATGGCTGCTCCTGGGAAGCCGAGACTATTAAGGGAGTAATAACAGCAAACACTCATTTAGCATTTATTATGAGCCAGGCATTGTTCCAAGTACTTGACACGAATAGGACTCATTAAATCCTCAAAACAACCTGTGAAGCATGTACTATTACTGTCCCCCTTTGATTATTGAAAAATGAAAAAATGAGGCACAGAGAGGTTAAGTAAATTTCCCAAGGTCACACAGTGGCAGAGCTAGAATCCTCGACCACCAGCTAATCCATGAATGGGCTTCAGGAGCAAATCTCCTTAGGTCACATGAGCAGTCCGCATGTCAGTGCATATGAGTATTTTTCAGAGGAAGGGTCTGTAACTTGCATCAGATGACCACTGAGGCAAATATCTGTTATAGAAACATTGTTTCTGTTATTTGTACAGTGGCGAGCGTTTGGATCCACATTCTAGCACAATGAACTGTGTGACCTTGGAGAAGTCACCTAAATTATCTGAGACTCTTCTACAACTGCAAAACCAGGAGGGGCGGGTGTTCCCCTGGCTTGTTTGCAGCTCTGGCAGTCTCTGACTGACACAGGGTGTTTATCTCCCAGGAAGCCCCGAGCGGAGGGGAATGTGGGGCAGAAATTATGCCCATTTTACAGAGGAGGAAACTTAGACACAGAGGGGCTAGTTCACTTGGGGAAGATCACGTGGCAGGTTTGTGGCAGGGACACGAGGACAGGTGGAGCCAGTCTCCAAGCCAGACGCAGCTCAAGCCACCGTCTCTTGTCTGCCTAGGGACCCTCCCATGTGGATCAGCAAAACCCAAGGCGAGTCTGATACTAGGCCCTGCAGCCTGCACCTCGGCCCCTCTGCCTGAGGGCCACACCCCAGGTTGGCCCTGTAGAGCTCCCTGCTCCCCGCTGTGGCTGCTTGGGAAAGCCGTTGCTCCTCCCTGGGCTCAGCCCTTTCTCTGTGTGATGACCAGGCTCTGGGAGCTGTGACTGGGGCCGGCAAGGAGTGCTCGTGGCCACAGGGTGGGAAGGCTGGGTTGGAGCCCAGAGGGAGGCAAAGTATCCTAACAGATACTGTCTCCATGCTTCCCAGAAAGTACCTGGGTGATGCTGGCCTCCTCTCGTCCTTTCCTGGGCTTGGCGGAAGGTGAGGGCTGGCCATTTGTGTTGCCCCTCCCACCTCCCTGGCTCTGTTTTGGATCTGTTGAGGCCGAGGTTCAGAGAGACTCACGCCCTGACTGGTGGAGTCTGGCCTGGTAGAGCCGGAGCACCATGAGTCGCTATCCGTGCTGGGGACTTGGCCTGGCTCCACGTCCCTGCCGGGGCTGTCTGGGCTGGCCAGGTGGCGCTCACAGCAGGGAGAATGGGGCTCAGAGTTCAAGGTGGTGACTGGGGTAGATTGGCAGCTCGGCCCTCCCTCCCTGTGGCTGGAGCTTCTGCCTGGCTCTTGAGGACTTGGTGGGGGAGGATGTGAGCAGGAGCTCCTCGTCGGCACTAGGTGGTAGCCTGGCTGTCCATCTCCCAGAAGGTTTGGGGCTAGGAGGGTACCTGCTCCCTCTAGGGCAGCCACCTCTGCAGAGAAAACAGGGTCTGTGGCATGCTCAGAGGCTCCAGTCACTGTCACAGCCTCCTTGGCTACCCCCACCCCCACCCCCTCCCCACTGGTCTGAGGCTCAGCCTCTGCTAGGGTGTCCTTCCCAACACCAGTCACAGATCTGGAGAAGGGACTTAGAAGGCTGAGTCATCGAGGCCCCCAGGCGGCCAGCCAGGGAGTGAAACTTTCCTGACTGCATCCTGGTGTCCAGATCATGAGCTCCTGAATGACCTTGAAGTCTGTCTTTTGGACTCATGAGTCTTGAGAGATGGGAGGGATCTTACGAGATCATCCAATCCAACTTCCTCCCCAAAATGAGACTCTAAGAGGTCCTATGACTTGCCCACAGCCGGGACATGTATGGTTGAGTCTTCAGGCCAAGACCTCCAACTCAAGTTTGGGTTCTTTCCATGACACCAAAGGCCACTAGCCAGCCCCATCTCTTCTCTGGATGACTTCTGGGCATCTCTGGGCGGGGGGCGTCCAGTGAGGAGTCTTTGCTCCCCTTCCTCTCTCCCTCCCTTCACCCCAGAGAATCCTAAGACTTCATGGAGATTGAGGACATGGTGGAAGTCTCCCGCCTTGCTGCCTGGGCTTTCCCCTCAGGCTGCTGGGCCCCCTGGACCGTGAAGAGCACAGGCTTCTAGATCTAACTAGAGTCCTTCCTCCCTCCCTTCTGAGGGAGAAGCCCAGATGCCTTCAACACACCCTAAGGCAGAGATGGCTCTAGGACAGCCTAATTAGGTGAAGTTGATGAACTCATCAAAAATGTGTTTAATTAAGATTGAGAACAAATTGTGGGATGCTTGATGTTCCTCTGTCTCTTCTCTCTCCCTGCAGGAGAGGAATTGTCTCTGCCCACACTGAGCCCCAAGAAGGGACTAGGGTGAGGTCTGGCATGAGGCCTAGAGTGAAGGACACCCTCAAATCATCCTTACATCTATCTTTTTGTCCATCCATCCATCCACCTACTCATTCATCCACCCATCTATTCATCCATTTTTCATCCATCCATCCATCCACCCATTCATCCATCTAACTGCCCACACATCCATCTGACATGTCCTTATCCTACTCTGTGCAGGCATTGTGGTGGGAGGTATACTCATAGTTACAGAGATGAATGAATGCTGGATGGATGGGGGGCCGTAGGTGTACAGGAGGAGGACAGATTATCACCCCATGTCAGAATTTCTTGGGGTTCCCAACAATTGTTACTTGAGGAGAAGGCCTCAGAAGAATGGACCTTCCTCTGTAAATGAAATCGGGCTCCCTGAGCTGTTTAAATTCTGTGCTACAAGAACATGGCCTTATTTGGTATCACAGGTGCCATTGTCTCAATCATCCCGCACATTTGGGGAGGACTCACCAGGCCTGTTCCACTGTGATTTCATTTAACTCTCGTATCAACACTGTGGATCTGATGCTGTTATTACCCCCATTTCACAGAGGAGGAGACTGAGGCTTAGAGAGGTTAGCAGAGCAAAGGTGGCTAGTGAGTAACCCAGGGTTGTGATGAGAATGAATGTGGTCAAGGCCAAGATTTGCTCTGTAAACAAGCCCTCAACTACTTAGAAATGTTATGGGACAGGAATGACCAGTGTCCTCTTTTTTTTTTTTTTAAACCTTTCCTTTTAAGCTCCCCCTGCAAATTATTTCAGGCCCTAAAGGAAATGGGCAACTTGGGAGTCAGAAGGTAAATAAAAGATGGGAAATCCCCAGCCAGACCTGCTCTCCTGGCTTCAAGGGGTGAGTATTCCAAGACTTCAGCTTTGAACTTGATGTTGTATATTTATTTCTCATTTGATTCTCCTGTTATGAGACTCTTTGCCGTGCCATGAGAATAATAGCCGAGGAAGCCAGGCTTATCATCATCATTTTACAGATGAGAAACGGAGGCAGAATCAAGGTCACTTGTGCAAGATAACCCAGGCAGTAAGTGGTAGACTGAGGTTTAAGGCCAGGTGAGGCAAATGTCATTTTGTTCTCACTTCTACCCTGGCCTGCCCGCTAGCCTAGGCAAGCTACACAGCTGTGTCAATGTGGGAAGGGCTGGGGATGATGGGGACCTGCTTTTCCTGGGAATTCTGAACAACCCAGACCCCGCCCATGCCCTCCATATCCAGGCCTGCTGTGGGCGTCATTCAGAACTCTGTCTGCTGCAGTACTTGTTGACGTCCTACCTCGGTGCCTCTGCATCTTCTCCTCACCTTCCCTGCTGTGGGCGCTGTGTTTACAACACAGGTCCCCAGGGGCCATTGCTGGGGGTGTGGCTCTAGACCCGACTGCAAGCCCCTGTATTAGCTACCCATTGCCTTGTAACACATTATCATACACTTCAGGATCTTAAAATACAGGTGTATTATCTCACACCCTTTCTGTGGGTTAGAAACTCGGGAATGGCTTAGCAGGGTGGTTTTGGTTCCAGGTCTCTCATGAGGCTGCAGCCAAGATTGGCATTCGAGCCAGGGCTGCATCATCTGAAGGCCTGACTGTGGCCGGAGGAGCCACTTCCAAGATGGCACACTCACACGCCTCGGTTCCTTGCTGTGTGGGCCTCTCCGTAGGACTGCTTGAGTGTCTTCACAGTATGGCTGCTGCCAGAGTGAGTGATCCAAGAGAGAGCAAGGAGGAAGCTGAAGTGTTCTTTATGGCCTAGTATCAGAAGTCACACTGTCACTTCTGCCACATTTTTTTTTAAAATCAATTTATTATTTATTTATTTATTTTTGGCTGCGTTGGGTCCTCATTGCTATGTGCGGGCTTTCTCTAGTTGCTGTGAGCGGGGGCTACTCTTCGTTGCAGTGCACAGGCTTCTCATTGCGGTGGCTTCTCTTGTTGCAGAGCACGGGCTTCAGTAGTTGTGGCATGCGGGCTCAGTAGTTGTGGCTCGCGGGCTCTAGAGTGCAGGCTCAGTAGTTGTGGTGCACAGGCTTAGTTGCTCCATGGCATGTGGGATCTTCCCGGACCAGGGATCGAACCTGTGTCCCCTGCATTGGCAGGCGGATTCTTAACCACTGCGCCACCAGGGAAGTCCCTAATGGCTGGCATTTATAGATCACCTACTATGTGTCAGGCACTATACAGATATTGTCCATAATCCTCAAACAATTCTGCAAGATGGGGAAAGAGAGGTTCAGAGAAGTTAGGTAACTTGCTGAAGAACACACAGCTAGTCAGCAGCTGTGGATTCAAATCAGGCTTTCCTTTTCTGCCTCCTGCTGGGCCTCTTGCCTCTCCTCCACCTGACAAGCCCTTCCCCTGCATCTCGGCCCTTCCCAGGCTTCGAAGTCTGGCTCAGTAACAACCAGGGGGAGGCTTTCTCTGATGTGCCCCAAGCTGGCATTAACTGATCCAAGAGATCTCTCCACCCTATTAGCGTATGAGTGGCTTGAGGGCATATGTTTGTCTAATGGTCCCTGTGTCCCCAGAGTGCCCCCGCACACACCTGGTGCATAGTGGGAGCTCAGCAAGAATTTAGGACACAGTGAGTGGAATGGTCCCCCAGCCAACCATCTGGGATTCAGAGACCCTGCATCCCCAGCTGGGGGTGGATGCTGCAGGGATGCCCCCAGTGAGTCTCAGGGAGAGGGTCAGAAATCGGAGCCCCTCCTGGCCAGTCAGCTGTGACTGTTTTCTGCCTGCTCTCCTCTGCGCAGCCCCGATGTCCTGGCCTCTCCGTGCTCCAGCGCAGTCATCTGGGCTGGCTCCTGCTGGCCTCATCTCCACCCGGTTCCCCGCCCCAGCCCCCTTCCTGTTATCACAGCTCCCGAACTCCTTGCACTTTCTTCCCTAAATTGGTTCTCAGTAAAATCTCTCTCTTTATTGACTCCTCAGTCCTCGTTAGGTTTGTTTCTGGAATCTTTTGTTCCCCCCTCCCCCAGCTCATCCAAGTCTCACGCCTCGGCCTCTATGCCCCGCCCCCACCCCTCTCCGGCGGCCAGACCTGTTGCGGGTCTTCTGCGGAGCCGCCCTCCCTCCTTCTCGCTGCGCCCCTCCCTACGCCCGGCTGCCTGGCTCTCGTCTCCAAGGTTACCCAGCGACTTCACCGGGCTCTGCTTCCTCTTCCCGCCTCCCCGTTTCTTAGCTGTGCCTGCGGGGAGGGTGGAAGAGGGTTGGGGCCGCCTGGAGAGATTGTGCCTCCCGCCTCCCTGGTCCTTTCACTGTTGGTTCATCCCTTTGTCTCCTTCGCTTGCCTTCCTTTCCCCTGCCCTGTAAGCTTCCCTTTCTCTCCTGCTTTGTAAGCTTCTCTCCTCGTTTCTGTCTCTTTGTCTTTCTCCTTTTTTCCCTACTTCTTTATTTCTCCATCTTTCTTTTTCTCCCTGTCTCTCACTTTCCATTCCCCTCTGGGTATCTTTCTCTGAGTCTCTCTCTATCATTTGGCCTTTGCTCTCTCTTCTGAGTTCGGTTTTGAATCAGAAACAATAAAGAGTTATCCCTGCTCCCATCCCTGGAGGGGCCCTTAACCAGCACCCTGTCTCTTTAGGTTTTGGTGTTAAAGGCTTTGCAGGAGGAAGTGTAAAGTCAGAAGCCCAAAGCAGGCCCAGGTGCAGAGGGGAGTGCACAGCAGCACGGGCATTCATGCCAGGCCCCAGGCCAGACCAGTGCACCTACGCCCCTCACCTGGCCTAAGCAGAGGCTGAGGCTGACAGGCCCTGCCTCCCCTGTGTGCGGGTGATGCTGTCCCTTGGCTGAGGTTTGCTGCATGTGCCTGTGATCTACAGGTGTCGCCTTTTAGTCACACCAGGCTGTGCACAGGACGAGCCTGGCACCGAGCCGGGCACACAGCAGGTGCCCAGTACGTGTGTGTCTCCTGAGGAGGGACTTGCGTGGAGCCTCCTGCCTCCTCGTCACATAGGTGTTATGTAACATTCTAGGGGCAATAAAGCTTTTCCCAAGAACCTTTTGAGGGACTTTTCCAGAAATATTAAGAGAATAATTTTTTTCCTTTAGGAAGTGTCCATTTCCTTCTGCTGAAAATTTTCCATTTTTCTCTGACTTTCATATCTGTACACACAGTAAATGGCCTCTATATTTCAACTTGATCATTATATCTTAATGCATCTATGTTCCTAAACTAATAGTGCTATTGTGAAGGGCCCTAAAAACAAGACATTGCACAAATTTGGACCCCCTCACATTTTCCCCTTAGCCTCAACGTTTCTGGACTTTCCCCCCATATGTCTCTAAACTAGAGCCCTGGGAGATTAGACTGAGATGACGGTGCTAGGCGCGCCTAAATATGGGAGCAAGGAGGAAGCTGCCGGCTCAGCCAGGCTCAGCCAGCCCACCCACCCAGACCTGGTCAGACCCCATCCAGTACAGTCAACCAGGCCCAGCCAGATCCCAACAGACCCAGCTAGGCTGCCCTGAGGCTTTGGTTCTTAGTGAGTCCTTCCTGGTGCCAGAGAGGAGCTCTTTCTAGCTTCTGTCCCAGATTCCCAGGATGAGCAAAACCATCCTAGCTCACCTATGTGTGTGGGAGGACAATCCATGCCATTCCGCCATTTTCCCCTCCCCCACAAGTATTTGGGACTACATAGTTACTGTGTGCCAGCTCTAGGCTATCCTCCACCTCCTGGCATGCTTCCTGTCTTCTATTGATCTACGACCATTGCCTTTTCAAAAATGGATGTATAATCACCTCCTCCTGGAAGCCTTCCCTGATTAACTCCATTCACTCACTCAACATGGACACTGGGAATACCTTAGTGAACAATGCAAGTGAGGTTCTTGCCTCCACAAAGCTTACATGAGAGGGACAGACAGTAAACAGAAAAATGGGTGCTGTGGGACTGATAGGGGATCATACCCTGGCTGGAGGGTCAGGGAAGGCCCAGCCCACTCTCAAAGAAGAAAGATCCTGTCCTGAGAGGGAAGTTCCAGTCCATCTCTCCACTGACTAGTGGTGTGACCTTGGGCAAGTCACCTATCTTGGAGCTCATTTTCCTTGTCTGTGAAAGAAAGGGGTTTGGAAAAATGTCGCTTTTTGCTCTAAAATTATTGTGTCTTTACTTAAAAGCAAATTTACTTTCAGGTAAGTTTATAAACATACCACGTTATTTCTTGAAGCTTACTTGGTCACTGCAGAAAAATGTAAAATTCCAATTAAGCATAAAGAAAAAAAGAAAGAAAAAATAAGAAACACAACAAAACAAAAAGGCAAACTAACAAAAACATACACACTGATTACCCACAATCCCTCCTCTAGGGATAAGGGCTCCTGGCTCTCTGGGAATCTCACAGAAGCTGGCAGTGAATCTCCCCCCAGGTCTCTGGAGCTGCTCTCTCTCACACTCACCCCCTCCCTTTCCCTGCTCTGCGGTCCCAGGTCCCAGCGCAAGCCCAGGCATGGGGCGGGGCAGGAGGCAACCTCAGGGAGCCCTGGACCGCTTGGGGCCTGAGCACACTGTCTTTCTCCAAGGGCAGAGGGCCCCGTTGTGGCTGCCTGGGCTGGTTTGGAGTCTTGGGTCATGGCTGATGCTGAGAAGCCGTCCTTCCAGGGCTCACGGAGGAGGACCCCCCCCCGACTGCAGGCACAGACTCTGCAGGACAGGCTGGCGGCCGGTGCCCCTGGGGGCAGCTGCTCCGGCTGGGCTCACCGCCGAGGGCGGGTGGGGCTGCAATGCCGCGTGGGGCCGAAAGATGGCAGCACTGCACTGCCTCAGGCCAGCGCTGTAGCGGGGCGGCCGGAGAGGCTCGTCCAGCGGGGATGTGTTTGTGTGTGTGTGTGTGTGTGTGTGTGCGCATGTGCGCGCGCCCTCCAAGGCTTTCGGTGGGGACCACCGCTTTGACTGGGCCTCATGGAAGGTGTGGCTCATGTGGCCTTGACCCAGAGTGACAGGAGGATCATTGCGTTCTGGAGGCCTCTGCCCTGGCCTCCATCCTGGAACTGCTCCCCACACCTCGGGGGTCATTTGCTGTTCCAGTGCAGAACAGTCTAGGGGTAGGACCTCAAGACCCTGGGTAACTGTAGCCTGGCCCACCTGCAATCCTCTCCCTCCCCCAGCCCCACATCACGGCAGGTCTTCCCTTGTAGATATCAGGACTGGGAGGGGAGGGGAGAGGGAGGACGGCAAGGATGGCTAAAATCTCAGTTGCAGTCTCACTGCCTGGCCTCCAAGCCCAGTTCTACCGCTTGCTTGCTGGATTACCTTGGGTAAGTAAATCAACCTCTCTGAACTTTCACTCTAAAAGGGGGACAATAAGAATAATGTTAGGTTTTATTATTGCTAACTATTTTAATCGCAGCTCTAAAAGACCTTCCCTCAGTGTGTTACGCCAATTCAGAAACATTTCCTAGTGGTCGTATTTCCTGTTAATCCCTGTGCTTGTCCTTGTTCCCCGGCTCAGGACCCCCAACCTCTGCATCTTTCTGCTCAACAAGAGCTCGGCGATACCTGCCATGTATTGGGTGTGGAAGCCATCCTGGGCACTATGCATACATTTCAATGAACCCTTATAAGAAAGCTTTGAGGCACCACCTTATACAAATGGGGCAACGGGGGCTCAGAAAGATGAAGTAACTTACTTGAGGTCACACAGCAGAGCCAGGATACCACTGCAGGGGTCCTAGTCCTGGACACTCTTCCTCCAGACCCCTGGACCCCAGTCTGCCAAGCCAGTTTGCTTCTTCCTGTTCAGATACCAGTCAGGGCCCAGACCCCCCTTTTCTGGGGTTCTGGCACTGCTCCAAACCCTGGATGCCATTGGTATAGCTGCTAAGCTCCTGAGCACTGTCGGGTGGGGGGAGAGGGCAGGAATGAGCCTCAGGCTGGCCTTGGGTGAGTGTCCTCTGCGTGAGGCAGGAAGGGGACAGAGTAACTCCTGGAGGCTGGTGCCCAGCCCCATCTGTGCCTCCCTCTAGTGCTGACTTGTTAGGCTGAGGGAGCTGACACCCTAACAGCGCCTCTCAGACTCCAATGAGTTGATGATGTGTAAACTGGTTATTAAGTGTAATAACAGTGCTTTGGTTTTTCCACGGTTATGCCTGTAAGTGCCTAAGTGACAGCTGGCTTGTGCCACGGTGCTGCATTCTAAGTGGCCTGAGGATGGGGCATTGTGAAGAGGGTGGGGGGACCTCCCAAGGCGTTGGATGGAAGGAGATCAGGAGGTGCTACCTCCATCCGTTGCCCATCTTCTGTGGGTGAGGCCTTCCAGGTCAGGCGGGAGGATGGAGCCTGACTTCTGGGCCAGGGTCTGGGCTGGATGGAATGTGTGGATGCAGGACATCAAACCATGTAGCGATGTGTCTCCAAACCTCCTGGATTCTCAGATGCCTGATCCCTGGGTCCACAGTTTAAGAACTGGATTAGAGATCTGGAGCAATTAGGCTTTGCCCCTAATGGCTTGTGATCGCAGGACCATAGCTTAACTCTTGGAGTTGCCCCCTCTGCACAATGAAGGGGTTGAACAGAGTTGAGTTATCCACTTAACTACAAGTGTCAATGGTTGGAAACTTGCTGTTAGACATACTTTGCTTGGCTCACACAGTGCTTTACATTTACATGCCAGCATTTAAAATTCTAGACTTTCTAATAGAGACCTTCATCTCTGGCGTTTCTTCAGAAATTTTAAGAATTGGTATAACACTGAGCCTGCGTGCCTCCATGGCAACAATTGGCTGCAGTAATACCCCCCTCAGACAGGTTTATATTCTCCAACTTGCCACAGTCCTCACCACTCCCTATTGGACCCCAACACTGTGGCCGAGTGGCGACCACGGTTTGACTTGTTACCCTTGATCTGCCTTACTTGTCTGCTTTCAGTGCTTGACCCTGCATCAGATATTCATTGGGTCTACTTTGTGCATGGCATCTTGCTTTTCATTTCAGAAATTATGATGATAAGTCAAAGAGCTTAGAACTGGGAACTGAGCCCTATATATCATCTTAGTATAAAGAGATAGGAGATATCTCCATCATCCTTTTCAGCTTAAAAATTCTAGGAGTCTGTAATACCATGGTTCTCTGATGCTGTCTCCCTGAACTAGAATAATGAAATATTTCATTTGGGCTAATCTCCATCTCCATGCTGCAGTCTGAAAGGGAGATTGTTCCCTTCCCCCTGTTCTCATCAGGCCTCACCCTGGCCCTGCAAGTAGTTTAGTCCCCCTGGGTATATGTGGAGGGGACTGTCATAATCTCACCAGGTACCCTCTGCCTCAGTTTCCTCATCTGGAAAGCAGGCTACTGGGTTGTAGACAATTTTTGAGTTTTGTGTTTGAGTTTTTCAGGCTACCTATTCCATGAGTGACTTTGGACAAGTCACTTCATCTCCCTGAGTCTTCTCCTCTGCAAAATGGGGAATGTACTAGCCTTCTTGTATAGGAAAGTGTGTTCTGGAAACCGGAAAGTACTATACAAATGGATAATTTTGGCGTTATTAATTTTATAAGTGTTATAAATGACAGAAGATATTTCCCCATCCCCTGTATCAAGGGGATAACAGGAGAATAACGTGAAGTGATATTCATGGTGGTGCCTTGGAAGGGAAACTGTCCCTGTCCACAAGGGATTCTTGTATTGTGATTATTAATATAGTTTCACCAAATGGTCTTGGCTGGAAGCCCAAAGGGGTAGCAGCTGCTGAGACTCGGAGCTCTCCACCATTGTGGCTCATGTCTGACTTCTGCTCAAGGCAGCACCCATCTTTTCCTCCCCTCCAGGCTGGCTTTGCTCCATCCCTTAGGACTTGTCCCAATCATCCTTCCCCCACCAGTCTTCCTGGCTAACCCAGCTCTGTCTGCACCCAATTCTGCCCGTGCTTTCTGGGCCCAGATGTCAAGGGCCATTGAATGCCCATCTTGAAGGGGTTTTAGTGATCCCCTAATGATTCATTCAGTGGTTGAATTATTTTTTGAGCCCCTGCCATGTGCCAGATACATGTGCCATGTACAGAATAGGTACTGATCCGGGCATTGGTGTTAAACTGTTGAATAAGACAGATGAAGTCCTCGGTTTGTGGAGTTTGTAGTGGGAGGAGACAGAGATAATATACAGGCAAACAAATGAATACAAATGCCGAGATAATTTAGATAGTGACAGGTCCCATGAAGAAAATAAAGCAGAGAGAATATGCTCCAGAATGATGGGGTGGTGGGGAGTAAGTGGTTAGGAGACTTCCTGGACGAGCTGATGTGAGCTGAGACCTGAAAGATGGAATGAAGCAGCCAGGGGAAACTGAAGGAGATGCATTCCAGATAGAGGGAATGGACTTGGCTTGTCCAGACTCCTTAATTAACCGATGAAGAACAGAGAGAGAGTGTCTTATATGAGGTTGCACAGTCAGTCAGCAGCAGTAGAGCAGGGCTAAAACCCCGTTCTCCAGACTCCCACCCAGGCTAGCGCTCTGCCAATGCAGCCCTTATTTCTTCTTAATGAAATGTCAGCTTCTCAAGGGCAAGGCTGGGCCTCTAGTGAACTCCCCACCTGTCAATCATCTATCTGCACCCCAGCCAGGGTCCTCCTGTGCACCGCTGTCCATCCCAGGGCAGCCGTGACTCTGCTCCAGCTCTGACCTCTGGAGGTAAAAGGGACGAGGCAAGAGCAGAGAGAAAGCGGAGTGGCCAAGTGGTTCCTGCCATTAAACGCTAAGCGCAGTAAACCCAGTGGAATCCCAGCCTTAAAATGGCCTTGTTAATTAATACTAAATGACTGTGGGACCCGTATGGATTTATACATTAGATCCACATTAACACCAAATCGTTTGATCACGAATAACTGTTAAGATAATGAACACAGGCACTTGACAACTAGACGAGAAGGGTGGGACTCAGCTTCCTGCCCAGCCTTGGGGGGAGCAAAGCTCTCTTCTCAAGGTTCTGCCTCCTTGCCTCCTTTCTCTCCCTCTTGATCTATAAGTTGTTATTTCTGAAAGGCATATATTGAGCTGTCCATGTGCCAGGCATTGTGCTGGCACCGTGTGTGTGTGTGTGTGTGTGTGTGTGTGTGTGTGTGTTACAAAACTTCCCTCCTGGAGCTTGCAGTCTAGATGAGGTGTGTGCTTGAAAATGAAGCATGTTACAAGAGAAATACATTTATCAAGCATCTACTAAGTTCTGGGGCTTTACAAATATCTTATGTAATCCTCTCAATATTGAGAGATGTACGTATTATGGTCACTTCTCAACTGGCAGATGAGAAAATTGTCCTTGTTAGGGACAAGTACGCTGCCCAAGGTCACCCATCTAGTTGAGGCAGAATTGGAAATAAAACCCAGATTGAGCCTCCTGAGCCCTTGTTAATTCCACTGCAGGGTCCTGCTTCCGAAGACGACTGTCTAGAGGCAGTGGTTCTCAACCTTGGTTGTGCTTCTGGCCCTTCTGGCTGGGGCACTCAGGGAAGGCTCCATGGAGGAGGAGGGCTTTGAAGGGTGCCTGTAGTTGTGTCTTGGGAATGGGGAGTCGGTGGATAAGAGCTCTTGGACAGTGGGAAGGGAACTTTCTGCCTCTCCCCCTCCCTCATCCCTCCCTGCTGCCCCTCTTGCCCTCTGTGCTCACACATTGCTGCCACACAGTATCCGAGTTCTTCTCCTTCCAGATGACTTCACTGAAATCCCTTCCTGAGAATCAGGTTACTTGATTCACTCATTGGGATGGCGATGGGCCGCCACCCACCAGTCTCATGACCTCAGGAGGGGATCACCCTTCTTCCCCATTGCTTACTCCATCACACATCCATCCCCTGGGCTCAGTCAATGAGCAGACAGGAGCCGGCCCATGAATGGATGGGCAGTGATGAGCTCAGCAGGAAACAGGACAGGACCACTTGCTGGGCATTGCCAGGGGAAAGGGATGCAGAGGTGCCCCGCTCATTCTCTTCTGGGACCTCCGATCTCTAGAATGTTATCTCCCTACTGTTTTACCCACTGTGCTGTACTTAATGGGTCCATCCTCGATAGGGATGTTAGGAATGTCCCCGAGACCCCCAAGCAGGTGAAATGAGGTCCTGGGCTGGAGACACACAGGTCCTGTCCTGGGGTTTTGAGCTCCCACAGCTGCTGAATAATATGTTGAGTTCATTCCTACTTACATCCTTGACACAAGCCTTCCCTTCCCTTTCTGCTCTTTTAGGCCAACTATTACTTATCCTGTAAGACCCACCTCAGTCACCTCCTCTGAGAAGCCATCCATACATCATTGTGGAGCATTAACCACTACTGTCTTTTTTTTTTTTTTTTAAAGGATATTTATTTTACTTTTTTTTTTTTAAAGGAATTTCTTTATTTTTATTTTTTTAAATTTATTTATTTATTTTTGGCTGTGTTGGGTCTTCGTTTCTGTGCAAGGGCTTTCTCTAGTTGCGGCAAGCGGGGGCCACTCTTCATCGCGGTGCGCGGGCCTCTCACTATCGCGGCCTCTCTTGTTGCGGAGCACAGGCTCCAGACGCGCAGGCTCAGTAGTTGTGGCTCACGGGCCCAGTTGCTCCGCGGCATGTGGGATCTTCCCAGACCAGGGCTCGAACCCGTGTCCCCTGCATTGGCAGGCAGATTCTCAACCACTGCGCCACCAGGGAAGCCCTAACCACTACTGTTTTGCATTTGCCTGGTATTCGGCCTAAGCAGAGCACAAATCTTGCTGTATTACATGTGTGTACGTGTACCTGCCTTCTGGGTAGCTGCATGTAGGTGTCCACCCAGAGGAGATGAGGGGTTGGAGGGGGGCTGGGTTCTCTCTGACCAGAGAGTCCTGGATGCGCCAGCTCAGGCAGAGCCCAGCCATCTCCATTTCGGGTGGAGAGATGTTGGGAAAGAGGGAAAAAAAGAAAAATAAGGACTGGGGAGATTTCCCCATTCAATGAATCATGCACTTTGGGCTCTGTGTGTGTGTGTGTGTGTCTGTGTGTGTGTGCACCCTGGATTCAGAAAGCCCCATGAGCAAGTCCCTGGGGGCACCTCTAAGAGGCCCTGTGTTGGCATTTCTCTGGGCTCATCGGCTGGGCTTTGTCTTCTGGGCTGAGCTGTCAAATCCAGCAGGTACCAGAGGAGCCGAGAGGACCAGGCTGGTCGGCAGGTGAGACATGACCCTGTTTAACCATCCATGGCTCAAACAAATGGGCACAATATTTTGGGTTCCTTTTCTCTTAACCAGGACATAAATCAGCTCTCCGGAGGGAGTTCAGAACAGTATTTTGGAATTAGGTTCTGGAAATGGAGATGAGCCCAGTGGGAACCCAAGGATTGACCAATGGGAGCTCTGCCCAAGTGGACCTGAGAGTGATGTTACAACCACAGGTAACCACGCTGCAACTCAGCACGGTGCAGCTGTCCCAGGGCACTTCACCTTACTGTATTTTGAAATTAGGCTGAACATTTTCCACTTGATTCTCTAGGAAACAGGACCACTGTATGATGAGACTAGATTACGGAGTGTCTAGAATGCCAGGATAAAGAATTTGTTCTTAGTCACTTAAGGCAAACGCCTGATATGTGTTTCAAGGCTGTACTCTTTCTCGCTCGTGCCAAATATCAGGACTTGATCACAGTACCTTTCTCCAAGTGAATCTGTACTTGTCCTCAGAATCTTTCTTAACCCAATGCTCCAGATAGCTGTTATAGCCAATTAGATTTGCTATACTCAAAAAGGAAATCTATATGCCATCTCTAAGTCCAGGCTCCTCACTGTATGTGTAAAGAAACTGAGGCTAAAGGAGATGGTATGACCTATCCAGGATCATCCTTAATTTAGTAGGCAGATGGGACAATGGTAAATCTTTCGGCAGGGGAGGGACGTGATGAAAACAAGATTAATCCAGCATGACAGAGCAGGGACTAGTGTGAGGCAAGCTAGGTGCCTGGGTGCAGAATTTAAAGAAACATCACTTTCTGCTGTCAACTCCATGCTTGCAGCACCCTGAGAATGATGCCTCCTTAAATTTTAGCCCCCTGGGTGCCTTGCTGGCCTCCCTAGTCCCTGACCTGGCTGGGAGGCTAGTTAGAAACCAGCTTCTGCTGAGCCTAGGCATCTGATGGAGCAGTGACAGCAGGAACACACAAAAAACAGGTCAAAACCGAGAGATATTGTGAAGAAATGACCATCAGGACTTGGTGGCAGACTGGCCATCAAGGGGTAAAGAAAGGGACATATTCGAGTCTTGAAGTGACCGTGAGGATGGTGGAACCCTGACAGGAACAGGGGACAGGGTTAGAGCTTATCAGTTGGCTTGTGATTTTGTCGTTCTGGTGAGTGTTGTTCAACATTGACCTGATCTTCTATTTTTCGTTAATATTTTAAAATTGCAGTATAATGTACATAGGGAAAAATGCACATATTGTAAGTGCGGAATTTCCAAAAAATGAATCAAGCCACTTAACTACTATCCAGATCAAGAAACAAAACATCCCCAGCACCCCAGAAATCCCTGTTACTCCTCTTTCTAGTCTTCACCCCCAGCCCCCAGAGGTAAGCACTGTCCTGACTTCTAACACCATGCATTAGTTTTGCTTGGTTTTGTACTTTATATAAATGGAATCTCACAGTCTGTACTCTTTTGCATTGGCTTCCTTTACTCAATATTCTGTTTGTGAGATCCATCCATGTGGTGAGTAATCGTAGATTATCCATTCTCCTTGCTGTATAATGTCCTATTGTGTGAATATACCATGATTTATTTACCCATTTGACTGTTGATAGGCATTTGGGTAGTTTCCAGTTTTGAGCTATTATGAATAGAGCTGCTGTGAACATTATTGTGCATGTCTTTTGGTGACAGTATGTATGCATTTCTTTTGAGTATATATATGGGAAGGGAATTGCCGGGTCATGGGGGGTATGTATGTCCAGCTATAGTAGGTACTATGCTTATATTAGATCAGGACCTCCAAAGAGCAGAAGCCAAGATGGGATCTGGGGTGCAAGAGATTCACTGGCAAAAACCCTGTGAAAGACAAAGGGGAGGGAGCAGGAGTAGGCAGTGTGACTCTATGAAAAGAGAGGGGGAAGGAAGGAAGATTGGATAGGAAGAATCTGAGACCTAGCACAGCTCTAAAAAGGCATTGGCCAGGCTGATGGAGAGTCCCCAGCCAAAGCTGCCATTAGAAGAGGGCAGCACTAGTACCAGTTGTGCTTGCTCATTGCCTGAGAGCAGCCCAGGGGAGGCGGGCCCTCGGCAGTAATGTGGTTTTGGATCTAGAGGAATGACAGCTGTGTTCCCTACGGCAGGAGAACTGAGCCATGAACATTCATGTCCACCATGTGAGAATTATGAACCCTGTGGGTGATTGACAGAAGTATAGTGAAGTGTTTAAGAGCCTGGGTTTTGGAATCAACCAGGCTGGGCTCAAGTCCCAGCTCAATCATCTGCTGTCTGTGTGACCTCCCATAGATTGGTTAAACCCTCTAAGCCTCAGTCTCCAAGTCAGTAAAATGGAAGTAATAATGACTAATATGGTTGTTGTAAGGATTAAATGAAGGCATTCAATATCCAGTAATCGCTTAATAAATACTAGTAGTTCCTTGTTCTTTCAACACATTTATCGAGCACCTATATTATGCCAGGCACTGTTCTAGGCTCAGGGGATGCAGCAGTGAGCAAAGCAGAGTGAACATTCTAGTAGAGGGAGATAGACAATAAACAGACAAACAAGCAAAATATAAAGTGTGTCAGAGAGTTGTAACTGTGATGGAGAGAAATACACCAAGCAAAGAGGGAGCCTCTGTCCTCCGTTACCAGAGTGGTCAAGGAAACCTCCCCCCAAAAGTGACATTTGAGCAGAAACCTCAAGGAAATCAGGAACCATGCCATGAATGGGGTAAGTGTATTCCAGGCACATGAAACAAGTGCCAAGACCCTGGCGTCAAAGTGTGCTTGGCACACTTTAAACAGAATGGAGGCTGGTGGGCTGCAGCAGAGAGAGGGGGGCAGAAGGTGGTTGGAGATGAGGCTGGAGAAGTAGTTGGACCAGGAAATGCAGGGCTCTGTGGACTTTACTCTGAGCAAGATGGAAAGTCAATATAAATTATGTAGGGTCCCATTCCTCCACATTCTTGCCAATACTTGGTATTAGCAAACTTAATTTTTCTACCCAAAATTATGGACATAAAGTAGAGTTTCCTTGTTTCCCTCCCCCCCCATTTATTTATTTATTTATTTATTTATTTATTTATTTATTATTTATTTTTGGCTGTGTTGGGTCTTCGTTTCTGTGCGAGGGCTTCCTCTAGTTGCGGCAAGCGGGGGCCACTCTTCATCGCGGTGCGCGGGCCTCTCACTATCGCGGCCTCTCTTGTTGTGGAGCACAGGCTCCAGACACGCAGGCTCAGCAGCTGTGGCTCACGGGCCCAGTTGCTCCGCGGCATGTGGGATCCTCCCAGACCAGGGCCTGAACCCGTGTCCCCTGCATTGGCAGGCAGACTCTCAACCACTGCGCCACCAGGGAAGCCCCGAGTTTCCTTGTATTAATTTGGATTTCTCCTATTATTAATGAGACTGAATAGCTCTTTATAAAAGTTTTATTCATTTGAGTTTCTGCCTCAATGGATTGCCTATTCATATCCTTTGCCTCTTTCTCTATAGGACTTTCCATTTTGTTGATTCACAGTTCTCTTGCATGTTGGAGATAGTAATCTTTAATGATTTTAGGCTTTCAAAATATTTTCTATCAGTTGTCACTTGTTTATTAATTTTGTCCATAGCATCTGTAGTAGGTTGAATTGTGTCTTCCAAGAAGTCATGTCCACCAGGAACCTCAGAATGTGACCTTATTTGGAAATAAGGTCTTTGCAGATGTAACTAGTTAAGGATCTCAAGATGAAATCTAATGACTGGTGTCCTTATAAGAAGAGGAGAGGACACAGAAAGACATGTAAAGAAGGCCATGTGAAGACAGAGATAGAGATTGGAGTTATGCTGCCATAAGCCAAGGAATGCCTGGGGCCCTCAGAAGCTGAAAGAGGCAAGAAAGGATTCTTTTCTAGAACCTTCGGAGAGAGCATGGTCCTGCTGACACTTTGACTTCGGACTTCTGGTCTCCAGAACTATGAGAGGATAAACATCTGTTGCTTTAAGTCACCTGGTTTATGGAACTATGTTATGACAACCCTAGGAAACTAGTGCAGATTTTGGTACTGGGTAGTGAGGTGTTGCTGTAACAAAAGCCTAAAAATGTGGAGGTGGCTTTAGAATTAGGTAATGGGCAGAGGCTGGAAGAATTTTGAGGCTCATTATAAAAAAAATCGTATATTAAACTGAAGAGATTGTTGGCAGAAATATGACTGTTGAAGGCTATTCTAGTGAGGGCTCAGATAGAAGTGAGGAGCACAGTTGAGAAAGCTTGTATCATCTTAGAGAATACAATAATCATCATGAACAGAATGCTGCTAGAAATATGAACATTAGAGGTTCTTCTGTTGAGGCCTCAGGAGGAAATGAGGAACATGTTATTGGAAACTGGAAAAAAGGCAATTCTTATTAAAAAATAAAATAAAAAATTTGGCTGATTTATGTTCCGTTGTTGGGTAAAAATCAGAACTCAGCTTGGATATTTAGCTGAGGAGATGTCCAAGCAAAGTGTAGAAGATGTGGCCTGGATTCTCTTTACTGCTTATAGCAAATTCCAAGAGGAAAGAGATCAACTGAAGAAGAAATTGTTAAAAATAAAGGAACCAGAGCTTGATGGTTTGGGAGTTTCTTGGCTTATGCTGATTGTCAAAATTAGAAAATTCACTGTTGAGAAAGCACACTCTGGAGAGAGCACCAAAGGTGTGGCTGGACAATATTTTGCTGAAGAGATTTAGGTATGTGACCAATGGGTCAAATCAAATCTCAGCAGAAGCCAGAAACAGGCAGAGTTATGAGGAAAGTATCCGTGGGGAACATCTGTCTAATGGCATAGATGTCTTTGACATACACAGGAGACCCACAAGGTTTGTGAGAATGTTATGCCAGTTAAAACACTGCCAGCTTGGACAGAAGCTGGTTAAGAAAAGGAAAGCTGTCAGACTTCTGGGATTCTATAGGCAGGAAAGTAGGTGATAGAGCTACTCTACTACAAACATGTACTTCCCTTGAAGAAAAAGATGAATGACTCCGAGGGCAGATCCACAGATACAGAGGCCAGAGAGGCAGCGGCTATCACTACAGGCCCAGAGGACAAAGCATCGAGCTACAGAGGATTGTTCTCAGGCCTTGAAATCCATAGGAATTTGTCCTTCTGGGATTCAGACTTGCTTGAAAATGGTGACCTTTTTATTCCTTTAAATTCCTCCCTTTTGGAATGGGAATGTCTATTCTATGTCTGTCCCATCATTGTATTTTGGAAGCAGATTACTTGTTTTCTAGTTTCACAGGTTCACAGATGGAGAGGAATTTTGTCCCCAAAAGGATCATACTCAGGATCTCATCTATACCTTATTTAGATGATGAGATTTGGGGCTTTGTGAGTTGATAATGTTTAGATAGGATTTTAGACTTAAAATTGTTGCTGGAATGAGTTAAGACTTTTGTGAATGTTCAGATGGGGTGAATGTATTTTGCATGTGGGTAGGATGTAAATTTGGGTTGGGGGCGTAGGGCAGACTGTAGTGGGTTGAATAGTATTCCCCAAGAAGACATGTTGAAGTCATTACCCCTAGTATCTGTGAATGTGACCTTATTTGGAAATAGGGTCTTTGTGATTGTAATCAAGTTAAAATGAAGTCTCTAGGGTGGACACTAATCCAGTATGACTGCTGTCCTTATAAGAAGAGGAAAATACCATGCGAAGACAGAGACACACAGGGAGAAGATAGTCATATGGTGATAAAGGCAGAGATTGGAGTGATACACCTATGAACCAAGGAATGCCAAGGATTGCTGGCAAAAACTGGAAGCTAGAAGAACCAAGGAAGGATTCTCCCCTATAGGTTTCAGAGGGAACAAGGCCTGGCTGACACCTTGCCTTCAGACTTACTGCATCTAGAATGATGAGACAATAAATTTCTGTTTTGAGCTGCTCAGTTTGTGGTACTTTGTTATGGCAGCCCTAGGAAATAAACACAGCATCCTTTCAATTAATATAAATCTTTAAGTTTGTTATAGTCAAGTTCATCAATTTTTGCCTTATGGTTTTTGTTATTTGGGTTTTGGTTATGAGGTTCATCCCTGACAAAGATCACAAAAAGAGTTTCATTTGTTTTTATTCTATTAGATCTATTATTTTACCTTTCAATTTGAGGTCTTTAATCTTCCTGGAATTCACCTTTGTGTATGGTATGATGGCAAACCATCAACTAAATAAATCATCCTTTTCCCACTTACTTGTGGTATTACCTTTATCATATTTCAAGTTCCTATATATATAGGTATTTTCTCTTCTGCTCCATTGGATTTATGTCTGTTCTTGAGTTAGAACCAAACTTTTATAAAATTGTATAACTCTGTATTATGTCCTAATATCTGATATAGCAAATCACCATGCTTTGCTCTTTTAAAAAAATTGATTTAGCTATTTGTGGACTTTGAGCCTTCATTTTTCCATATATTAATTTTGGAATCAATTTGTCAACTGTCTAAGAAAATCTACTAGAATTTTGATTGAACTTTCATTGAATTTAGAGTTGATTGAACTTTCATGAAATTTCCTGCAAATTTGCAGTTGGATCTAAAGGGTTGATCAAATTTGATCTATATATCTATACCTACATCTATATCTAAATCTATCTATATCATATTTACCTGTCTATCTATACTGATATCTACATATATATGCATTTTTTACATGACTATCTCATAAGTAGGTTATGTTCTTCCTTCAAGAGGAACATAGTGACAGTGTCTGGTTGACTCTTTTTTGATTTTAGTAGCAATTGGTGATCAGTGGCTAGATCAGTTAATTCATTAGGAGTTGCAGTAAGGTGATATTTTAACTGAAGGCATTTTAATTGATTTCTACCCCTTTTTTCTTTTATTATTTTCTTCTTTGAGTTTATTCTGTAATCTTTTTTCTAAATTCCCGAGTTAAATACTTAGCTCATATTTTCCATCTTTGTTGTTTTCTGGTAAATATAGTTAAAGCCATTAATTTTCCTTAGGTCTCACTTTAATCTTACAAATTTTAACATGTAGGGTTTTTATTGTCATTCAGTTCTAAGTATTTTGTAATTTCCCCTATGATTTCCTATTTAATACAAGTATTATTAAGTAGCTTGGGTTTTCAGTTTCTATACCTTTGAGATTAATAAAAACCTGTCTTTTTGTATCGATTCCTATTTTTATTACGGTCTTTGGAAATGGTTGAATCATCATCCTTTGTAGCCTTAGTTCATGGTGTATTTATTTTTTAAAATTTATTTATTTTATTTATTTATGGCTGTGTTGGGTCTTCGTTGCTGTGCGCGGGGTTTGTCTAGTTGCGGTGAGCAGGGGCTACTCTTCATTGCGGTGCGTGGGCTTCTCGTTGCGGTGGCTTCTCTTGTTGCCGAGCACAGGCTCTAGGCGCAGGGGCTTCAGTAGTTGTGGCTTGCGGGCTCTAGAGCGCAGGCTCATTAGTTGTGGCGCACGGGCTTAGTTGCTCCGCAGCATGTGGGATCTTCCCGGACCAGGGCTCGAACCCGTGTCCCCTGCATTGGCAGGCAGGATCCTAACCACTGCGCCACCAGGGAAGCCCCATGGTGTATTTTTTTGAATGTTCTATGTGAGCTAAAAAATAACATACACTCATGTCTTGGGTGTAAAATTCTTTATTGTATCTCAGTTCAAGGTTATCAATTCTATTATTCAAATCTATCTGCTCATTTTTGTCTTCTTGATCTGTTGGCTTCTGAGAGGAGTATATTAAATTTCTTAACTGCAGTTTTTGATGTGTCTCTTTTCCCCCGTAGTACGTGTCAGCTGTTGCTTTACAGTCTTTGAGACTGTATTATTAAACACACATATATTCATTATCCTTATATTGTCCTGATCTATTGTTCTTTTACAGTTTTTAACTTCCTTCTTCTTTTTTTTTTTTCCTTAGAACACAGTTTAATGACCATATTTTGGCATATTGGTATGATTTAGGGGCTCGCATCCCCCATGGAAAGACTAACAAGGAATTCTCCAACAAAGATGGGTCTCCCCTTACTAAAAACCCCTATAATGGCTGAAAAAGGAATTAACTTCCTTCTTTGTCTCTTACAGTTGGCCTGGAATTCCACCTGGTTTGAAAATAAAACTGATTTATTTTTCCATGGAGTATCTTTTATTTGTATTAGTTAGGTCCAGATTCAACTGTAGTCAGAGAAAACCTAAAATACCAGTGTCCCAAATAAGGTAGAAGTTTATTTCATAAAAGCCAGACGAAGCCTAGGGTGGTGTTGCTTAAACATGATAGAAGTTTATTTCTTCTTAATTAAGCATAGGCAGACAAGAGCTGTTATGGCAGCCACATAAAGTCCTTAGGGACCCGGGGTCCTTCCACAATCCCTAGGTTATGTCCCTTGTGCTCATGATTTAGTAAGAAGGAAAGAAGAAGGGGAAGGAGAAGGGCATGTCCCCTTTCTTTAAGAATACTTCCTGGAAGTCGAATATATCATTACTGCTTACATACCAAGATTAGAATTTAGCCTTAGGCCACTCCTAGTTGCAAGGGAAGTTGGGAAATGTAGTCTTTACTCCTGGAAGCCCTGTGTCCAGTTGAAAATCGTGTTGTATTATATAGAAGAAGGGAAGAATGAGTATAATTGACAATCATCCATCTCTGCCATACCATATTTTTATTTTTCAACTATTCTGTAGATTTTGTTTTCTTAATTTCAGTTTTTGAGGTAATTGTAGATTCACATGCATTATAAGAAATATGGAGAGATCCATTCCGTGTACACTTTAACCAGTTTCCTGTAATGGTAACATTATGTAAAACTGTAGTATAATTTCACAACCAAGATATTGACATTGATACAGTCCACCAGTCTTATTCCTTATTCAGATGTTCTCACTTTTACTTATACTCATTTGTGTGTGTGTGTGTGTGTATGTGTGTGTGTGATGGTTAGATCTTTGTGTGCACACATTTAGTTCTTTACGGTTTTATCACACGTGTAGGTTTGTGTATCTAGCACCACAGTCAAAATACTGAACAGTTCCATTACCACAAGGATCCTTATTGCCCTTCTGTAACCACACCCACCTCCATCCTCTCTCCCCTACTATCCCTAATCCCTGGCAACCACTAATCTGTTGTTGAAAAAAAATGTTATTTAAATGGAATCGTGTAATATGTAACATTTTGAGTTTGACTTTTTTCACTCGGCATAATTCTCTGGAGATTTATCCAAGTTGTGTGTATCAATAGTTTATTCTTTTTAACTGCTGAGTAGTGTTCTATGGTATGTCAGCACTGCAGTTTGTTTAACCGTTCATCTATTGAAGGACATATGAAATGTCCATTGTTTGGCTATTACAAACTAAGCTGCTATGAACATTTGTGTACCGTTTTGTTTTGTTTTGTTTTTTTTTTGGTGAACATAATTTTTTTTTTTCTCTGAGATAAATGCCCAGGAGTGGAATTTCTGGGTTGTATGGTAATTGCATGTTTAGTTTTATAAGAAACTGTTTTCTAGAGCAGCGGTACCATTTTACATTCCCACCAGCAATGTATGAGTGACCCAGTTTTTCCACATCTTCACCAGCATTTGGTGTTGTTCCTGTTTTTTATTTTAGTCATTATGAGAGGTGTATAGTGACATCTCACTGTGGTTTTAATTTGCATTTCTGTAATGGCTAATGATGTTAAACATCTTTTCCTCTGCCTATTTACCATCTGTCCTCTTTGGTGAAATGTTTGTTCATGTCGTTTGCTCATTTTCTAATTATATATTTGCTTATGGGCTTCCAATTGCTCCAGCGTTAGTTGTTTCTAATTGTGTGTGTGTGTGTATTTTTTTTTTTTTTTACAGTTTTGAGAGTTCTTTATGTTTTCTAGATACTAGTCCTTTATTGGAGATGTGGTTTGCAAATATTCTTTCCATTGTGTAACTTGTCATATAGACTTCCATGGAGCAAAAGTTTTTAATGTTTATGAAGTTTAATTTATCAAGTTTTCCTTTTACAGATCTTGCTTTTGATATCAAATCTAAGAATGCTTTACCCAGCTCTAGAACCAGAAGATTTTTCTCATACTTTTGTTTTTTCCTAAAAGTTTTATAGTTTTACACTATACACTTAAATTCATGACCCATTTTAAGTAAATTTTGTATAAGGTGTCAGGTTTAGGTGTTCATTTTTTGCTTATGGATGTCCAATTGTTCCAGCATCATTTGTTGGGAACACTATTCTTCCTCCATTGAACTGCTTTTGTATTTTTGTCAAAAATCAGTTAAGCAGGGACTTCCCTGGTGGCGCAGTGGTGAAGGCTCCATGCTGCCAATGCAGGGGACCCGGGTTTGATCTCTGGTCAGGGAACTAGATCCCCCATGCATGCCTCAGCTAAGAGTTTGCACGCCTCAACTAAGGAGCCCGTGGCCGCAACTAAGGAGCCTTCCTACTGCAACTAAGTCCTGGTGCCACCAAATAAACAAATAATTTTAAAAAAATCAGTTAAGCATATTTGTGTAGGTCTGTTTCTGGGTTCTCTCTTCTGTTCCATTTATCTATGTGTTTATCTCTTTGCCAGTACCACATTGCCCTGATTACTATGGCTGTAAAGTAAATTTTAATATCCGGGAGAGTGATTTCTCTCACTTTACTCTTCTTTGTCAAAATTGTTTTAGCAATTCAAGAGCCTGTGCCTTTTCGCATACAGTCATCCCTCATTATCTACAGGGCGCTGGTTCCAGGCCACCGCCCGCCCCCCACCCTGCGCCAACAGATACCAAAATCCTCAGATGCTCAAGTCTCTTATATCAAATGGCATAATACAGTCAGCCCTCCATTATCTGTGGGTTCCACATCTGTGGATATGGAGGGCCAACTATAAATTTTAGAATAAGCTTGTCTACTGTGGTGGTTGATTTTTTAAAATTTATTTTTATTTTTGTCATTTTTTGGTCTTTTTAAAGTTTCTTTTGTGTGATGGTTAATTTTATACACCAACTTGCCCAGATATTTGGTTAACCGCTATTCTGGGTGTGTCTGTGAGGCTCTGTGGATGTTTCAGATGAGATTAACATTTGAATCCGTAGAATGAGTAAAGCAGATTGCCCTCCCCTAACGTGGGTTGGCCACATCCAAACCACTGAAGGCTTGAATAGAACAAAAAAGACTGAGTAAGAGAGAACTTGCTCTCTCTCTGCCTGCCTGTCTTCAAGCTGAGACATCAATTTTCCCCTGTCTTCAGACTTGGATTCAGACAGGAATTATACACTTGGCTCTCCTGAGTCTCCAGCTTGCCAACTGCGGATCTTGGGACTTACCAGCCTCGATAATCACCTGAGCCAATTCCTTATAATAAATCAGTCTCTCTCTTTCTCTCTCTTATCTTACTGGTCCTGTGTTTACAAAAAACCTCAGTGATAGGAATTGCATTAAACCTATAGATCAATTTCAGGAGGATTGACATCTTTACTATGTTAAGTCTTCCAATCCATGAACCTGGTATGTCTCTCCAGTTGTTTAGATCTTCTTTGGTTTATTTCGTCAGTATTTTGTGTTTTTCAGGATACAGATCCTGCACATACTTTGTTAAACTTATACCTAAATATTTCATTTTCTTTGGAGTGATTGTAAATGGTATTGTGCTTTTAAATTTGTTTCTGTATGCTCATTGATAGTATATAGAAATGTCATTGATTTTTGTGTGTTTTATCTTTTATCCTGAAACCTTGCTGGACTCATTATTAGTTCTAGGAATCTTCTGTAGATTCCTTGGGATTTTCTACATAGACAATCATGTCATCTGTAAATAGAGACAAAAATTTTATTTCTTTCTTTTAAATCTGTATGCCCTTTGTTTCTTTATTTCTCTTGCCTAATTGCAGTGGCTAGAACATGCAGCATTACATTGAATAAGAGTGATGGTTGTAGACATCTTTGTCTCATTCCTTCTCTTAGGGAGATTGTGTTCAGTCATTTTCCATTAAGTATGATGCTGGCTGAAAGTTCTTTGTAAATGCTCATTATCAAGTTAAGGTAATTGCCCTCTAATCCGAATTTGCTGAGAGTTTTTTAAAAAATAATGAATAGGTGTTGAATTTCATTAAATGCTTTTTTTTGGCATCAATTGATATGATCAAATGATTTTTCTTCAGCTTATTGATATGGTGGGCTACATTGATTGATTTTTGAATACTGAACTAGCCTTGCGTGACTGGAGTAAGTCCCACTGAGTCATATGTATAATTCTTTTTATATGTTGTTGGATTCAGTTTGCTGCTTTATTGAGGATTTTTCCATCTAAGTTGTGAGAGGTACTGGTCTGTAGTTTTCCTTTTTTGTACTTTCTTTGTCTAGTTTTGTTATCAGGGTAACACTGGCCTCATAAATTTGGGAAAATTTTCCTCCTTTTCTGTTTTTGGTAGAGCTGTGTAAAAGTGGTGTTAATTACTCTTTAAATTTTTGGATGAATTCTCCAAATTTCAGGAGCTTGAGTATCAGGTGGTGTTGTAATGTTTGTTTCAGTCATCAAGTATGAGGAATAGGATAGTCTTTTATATGCACCAATATTTCTGTTCTTTCCATTGTTCTTCCTTCCTTCCTAATGCTCCAAGATTCTACTTCTTTTTTAAAAAAATCATTTCCTTTCTGTTTGAAAAAATTTCTTTTGTCAATCTCTAAGTAGTCTGGGGTCTGGTAGCAAAACATTCTTTTTTGTTTTCCTTTGTCTGAGAATATCTTTATTATCCCTTCATTTCTGAAGGATACTTTCACTGGACATAGAATTTGTAGTTATAGTAAATTTCTTTGAGAAATTGAAAAATGTTGTGCCACATCCTTCTGACCTCCATGGTTTCAGATGAAAATCCACTGTCATTTGGTGGATTTGAATTGGTGTTCCCCTATCGGTCATGCGTCGTTTCTCTCTGGCTGCTTTCAAAAATTTGATGAGTCTTTGGTTTTCAGAAGTTTAATTATGATGTTCCTTGGCATGGATTTCTTTGAGTTTATTCTGTTTGCTCAGCTTCTTGAGTCTGTAGGTTTGTTTCTTTGGCCACATTTGAAGCGTTTTCAGCCACTATTTCTTTAGATAATCTTTCAGCCTCACTCTCTTCCTCTTTTATTCTGGGACTCTGATGATGCGAACGTTGGATCTTTTGTTATTATCCCCCACATCCTGGAGGCTGTGCTCATTCTTTTTTCTATTTTCTCTCCATTGTTCTGACTGGGTGAAATCTATTTATCTGTCCTCAAGTTCACTGATTTTATCCTCTATCATCTTCACTCTAACTATTGAGCTCAGCCAGTGAGGTTTTCTTTAAAAAACATTTCTGTTATTGTATTTTAAAATTCTACAATGTCCATTGGTTCTTTCGTAAAACAACTTAATCTTTAAGATTGTCTATTTTTTTTCTTTGTTTCAAGAGAATTTGTAATTGATTGTTGAAGCATTTTTATGATAGCTTCTTTAAAAAAATTATCTTGTCAGATAAATCCAATGTCTGATTCATCTCAGTGTTGGCGTAGTTGATTGCCTTTTAAAATTCAAATTGTGATTTTTCTTGATTCTTGGTATGACAGGTGATTTTTAAATTGGTTCCTGGACATTTTATATATTATGTTATGAGTCTCAGGGTCCTATGTAAACTCTTAGCCTTTCAGCACACAGGTCCTGGCCTACATCTGTAGGTGGTTATTCTAACGACAGTAAGGTTTTCAGAGCCTTTCTGGTGTTGTTTTGGTCTGCTTGGCTTATCCGACGCTACTGAGGATTTCACTGGTCTAGGCTTGTGCTGCCTGAGGGGTAGCAGTGGAAACCCAGGCTGGGCCTGGGGGGGTCTCTCAGTGGGGGAGGGTGTCTCAGGCCCAGTAGGGCAGGAGAGTACTTTCCATGGCTGCTTGTTGGTTTGGCTCCCCATCAATCACCCTCTCCAGTGGTGTTGGGCTTACCTGATGTTGCCAGACAATCTTCTGTTTAATTTGGGAGAATGAACTAGCTTACTGGGCTGCCTTCTCTTGCTAGGTTGCGGTTTAGGAAATGGTGGGTCTGGTTGCCTTCTTCTGTTGGATGGGGACACAAGATGCCTTGCTGTTGGTTGTGCCTCTGGTTCTAGGGTCACAAACCAGTGTGCTTTCTTACCACATTTCAGAGTTCTCCTTCGGTTGCTTCTGGAATTATTTCCAGGGTTTATAGTTGCACTTTGTAGGGGAGGAGCAGGGAGATGGATCTACACCATCTTATCCAGACTGGAAAGCTAAATTTTGTTTTTAAATACATCTCTTATAGGTAATGTATTACTGGATTTTGCTTTTTTAAGAAAATTCGACACATATATGATTCCCTATCTTTGTTATAATTTTTATATATTTTAGTACTCCTTTCTGCTATCTTGTGTCATGTCTTATGTAAGTTTCTATCCCCTCTCCCGTTTTATGCCTTACATTAATCAGAGTGAATTTTCTTTTCCTGTTTTCAAAGATGTTACCATCCTCCCCACACAGTAGGGTTATACATCCCTGCCTTTTGTGATGTGACTTGCAGCATTTCCCTGTGAGTTGATTATACTTTCCTATCCCATTAACACCAGGCATAACTTGAGATTTGCTTGACAAATGGAATATGAATCAAAAAGATCTGACCACAGTTTCTGAGCGGAAGCTTTAAGTATCATCATATGGTTCCCCTACTGTACTTTTTTCTCTCCCATGAGGCTGAGATAAGACCTGTTCCTTCAGCCAGGTTCTGAATTGGGAAGATATATCAAACACAACTGCAGTAGCTGGCCTGCAGCCAACACCTGAATGAGAAATAAACCTATGTTGTTGCAAGCCACTGAGATGGAGTTGCTTGTTACTGTAGCATAACCTTGCAAAAGCTGACTGGTCAAAAGTAATTCATTCTATTTTTTATTTTTCTGATGGTTGCCCTTTTAAGACTTCTGATGACATTTTTTTCTTAAGTTCTGAAGTATATCCATGTTTTTCTCTTCCCCTGAATATGGTCCTCAACATGTATCTCTCACTTTCATGATGATTCTCACCTTGTCCCACCATGTTAGGTTTGCTTAAAATCTTACTTCTAGATTCTGATAGGTGCACTGTTGTTTCAGTTCTTTCCTTTTTCTTTTTTACCCATATATTTCCCAACATACTCCTTAATTTCTTTTCCTTTTTGCCAGAGTACCTCCTCCAAGAGTTTTCCAAAGAGAATATTCTGAGGTCTCACCTGCCTATTACTATCCTTTATTTTGATCTTATTTTTAAATAGGGGTTAGTTGGATATGAAATTCTAGGTTTAAAGATTTTTTTTCCTGCAACACTGAAAATATTACTGTATTGCTATTTTTTTTTTTTTGTATTTAGGATCACTGTTGAGAAGGCTGATGTTGATTTGATCATTTTTCATATGTAGTTTATCTGCTCTTTTCTTCTTGGATAGTTTAAAATTTTTACTCTTTACTTTTGATCTTAAGTTACTCTATAAAATGTCCAGAGTATTTTTTCCCCCAAATCCATCCTATATGAGGCACTGTATAAGCCTTTCAACTTTCTTTAATTCTGAGAAGTTCTCAATCATTATTCCTTGAAATATTTCTCCCCTCTGTTCATTCGTCTCTCTTTTGAGCACTCCTATTAAACATATATTGACATTTCTACTTTTGTGCATCATATCTCTTTACTTTTCTTTTATAGCTTACAACTCTTTATCCCTTTATGGTGCTGTTTAGCATCAATCTAATCTTCCAGTTCTTTAGCTGAATCTATTCTGCTTTTCAACTCATATACTGACTTCTTTATATCAACTATGATGTCTTTCCTACTGGAATTTCCAATTGCCTCTTCTTTAAAACTCTGTGTTCCTACTTCATTCACTGGTACCTTCCCCTATCTCTTAGAAAATCATTATTATAAAGTTATTTTAAATTCTTGTTCTGTTTAGTCTTTTAATTCCATTTTTGTCTGCTATAGTTTCTTGTCTTTTTTTTTTTTTTTAAAGAAAGAAGGGTTGCATTCCTCAGATATTTTATTATTTTCCTCTGTGAACTGATATCCTCTAGAGGTGTCAGCCATCTTGGCGGTTATACATACTGAGGGGGAAGCAGATGAATTCCGGGCCCCACCTGGTGCCCCTCCAGGTGAGTTTAGGGTATTTGAGGTGGGAGGATGAATAAGTGCACATCAATATGCAGAACCCTGGTAGTACAGCCAGTGTCCAATCACTGCCCGTGGACCACCACCGTCCCCTTCTCTATTAGGTGACCCTGACCCCCAGGGAACTGCCCTAAGTTTTAATCCTAGTCTTTATGGTGTGTGTGTGTGGTGGGGGGGGGGGCTCTCAAGCTCCACCTGGATGAAACTCTACTAACAGCCCACCCCGGACTTGTTCTGCTGTTTTCTGCCCCATGGTGATGACAGGGTGGGCAGAGGTCTCCTTCCCAAGGCAACGTGGAGCTCTCTCCGTCCGTCTCATGTTCACTCTTACTTTCTTGCCTGTGTTTCTCCCTCTTGCTTCTCTAATGTCCCCAGGGTTGGGGTTGGAAGAGGAAGCCATTGGTCCCTGATCGTTCACTACATTTCCGCAAATGGGAAGTTGGAACTCTGACTTTCCTTTCTATCCCCTTGCAGTTGTGATTTTCAAGGGACTCTTCGCCTCGAGTGGTACTTCCTTTCACAGGTGTGGGCAAAATCTGGGGGTGGACACACTTTCTGAGCCCAGAGTGCCCAAGTTGAAGAAGGTGGGAAGCTGGAGCAGGAGCAGGGCTGTGCAGGGTCGGCCAGGCTAGGGCGACTCTGAGGACTGGAGCAAATGCTGGGAGTAGGATCATCTTCCTTTCACACTCCTGCTGACTCAGCCTTGAGTGAGGGGGGCCTGGGGAGCACTGGTGGGTGAGGCATGGGAGAAAATGGTCCTGGGGAGGGCTGGGCTCAGGAGAAGGATGCACCTTCAGGGCTGGACCTGCTAGGCTCCGGCCCACCGCAGCTCAGCACTCAGTATTGAGAGGGTCATGTGGGCAGCCTCAGAGAGACCAAGGAGATGAGAGGGGAGCAAGGAGCCTCTAAGGCCCCAAAGACAGATGACATGCAAAGTGAGGTGGTTCTGGACCTTCATTTCATTCATCCAGTCATCTGCTTATTCAATAAATATTTATTGGGCACCTAGTAGGCACTGTTTTGGATGCCGGGGATAATGTATGAATAGGACGCTTCAAGACCCTGCCTGATGGAGCTGACAGCCTAGTGGTGGGGGATGCAGAACCGTGCATTGTTTGCGGGCCCCAGGAGCAGAATCCTATTTGTCAGGGAGGGGCTGGCCAGAGTCCTGGTGGGAAACCCTCTGAACTGTAGGCCCAAGGCCCCTTGAGCTGCAGGCAGGCCGTCCATATGGCCTGTTTGTCAGCACCTCGCAGTATGACAGGTGTTCACACTTGTGCACAGACCCACTGACTGACCAAACCCTAAGGCAGGAGCTCCTTGGCCTAAACTGAGAGAGCGGCAGCCATCGACTCGGTGGGCACATGAGGCTTATGAGGCCAAGACTGCTTCTAGATCCCAATCCCTCCCTGTCCTGCTCTGCATCTGTCCAGAAACTAGAGCCTTTGGGAAGAGGGTATCAGGGCTTCTGATCTGGAGGGAAGGGGTCCCTAAGAAGGCAGAGCCTGACTCCCAGCCCTTACTCTCCATGAGAGAGGTCAGCCCTGGGCTACAGCCCTACCCAAATGGTCCACATGCTGGCAGTCACTGTGAGACTGCCATAGACTTAATATGTGGGTTGCTCCCCAATTCTAAATGCTCAACATGTTAAATACTAATGCCCCATGTGATGGTATTAGAAGGTGTGGCCTTTGGTGGGGGGGAGGTGACTAGGTCATGAAGGTGGAGCCCTTGTGAATGGGATTAGTGCCCTTATAAAAGAGACCCCAGAGAGCTCCCTTGCTCCTTCAGCCATGCAAGGACACAAAGAAAAAATGGCCATCTATGAACCAGGAATAGGCCCTCACCAGACACCAAATCTGCTGAAACTTTGATCTTGGAATTCCCAGCCTCCAGAGCTGTGAGAAATAAATGTCAGTTGTTTCTCAGGCACCTGTTTTTGGTAGTTTGTTAGAGTAACCGCAGGGGACTGAGGCAGTGACCTTGGGCAAGTCCCTTTGCCTCTTTAGCCCTGGTTTTCTTCTTGAGCCTCAAACTAGATGACCCACATGGTTGACCTCTCAGGCCCTGAGATTCCCAAGTAGAGCAGGGACCCCCATCTTCACCCTTCCCCGCCGCCCCTCCCCATCCTAGGAGCCCTGGATGGAGCCCTCATCACACCTCTGACACGTGATTGAAAAGTGCAACCTGTAGCCTCAGCTTCCCCACGCACCCTTCCTGCTGTTGATTCGCAGCTCGGAGCGGGTTGACTGCCAAGTCAAGTAATCAGGAGGTAATAGCCTGGTATCGGATGAATCCCCAGAGCTGGCAGCCACATTTGGAAAACTGCATCCCCATGCTTCTTGCGCCATTCACGACCAGGAAAATAATTGTGTAAAGCAGGCTGGCTTCGATCAAACCCAGCCTGACATGGTGTAGTGTAAGAATTGCCGGTGCCCTGGTCTGACGTGGTTATTAGTGCCTTGTCTGGGGGCAAGGCTGCCCAGAGCACCAGGCGTGCTGTGATTCATTTGCCCATGCAGATCGGACACTGTTCCTGAACCTGCGAGGATATCTCTATCGCCGCCTCCTTGCCCAGCTCCCCCTGGTTTTTCCCTCATTCTCTCCCATCGCCTGCTCTGGCTGCCTCTTGCCTTCCCTCCCATCCATCCATCGTTACTGAAATTCTCGCAAAGTGCTGATTTTATTGAGTGCGACAAGTGGCAGTTCATTAAAAAGTGGGAGCAGATGGGGAACGGATTGTGGAAGAAGATTAATGATGCACACAGACCACTAAATAGGGCCAGGTTTGGGAGTAAACACAATCAGTCGGCTCCCTCCGAGTGGGTAATCCTGCTCTGTCAGATCTGTTCTCGTTAGCTGGCTAACGTCGGAGGGCTCAGGAGAGTTCAGGCAGAGCGCGCCAGCCTGCCTGGTGGAGCGAGAGGCTGCGCTCTGCCTGGACAGGGGTAGGGGAGTGTGGGGTGATGGGGATGGGGGTGCAGAGACGCTCCGTAAAGCTGGGGAACAGCACCCTGCCAGCTGAGAGGCCTGTCTGGGTAGCTGCTAGGAGAGGATTGGAGGAAGAAATGGTGCCCTCTTCTAATAGCCCTGCCAGGTGGATCTAGGCATGGGAACTGGACCACCCTAGTTGGGATTTCTTCGTAAACGCTCAAGATTTGGGCTCCTGGGAGTTGCCTTACTCCACTTAGAGTCTCAGGGAACAGAGGCCTGGCTGTCCCTTCCTGTAACAACCATTCCTGCCCTCAGGACTCCGCTAGACTGCCATGGAATTCTGGGCCATGGTATCAGAGCCCTCGTTGCAGGAAGAAAATCTCTCAGAGAGACACAGGTGAGCTGCCTATCAAGAACCCTGCACTTAGGGCTTCCCTGGTGGCGCAGTGGTTGAGAATCTGCCTGCCAATGCAGGGGACACGGGTTCGAGCCCTGGTCTGGGAAGATCCCACATGCCGCGCGTGGAGCGACTGAGCCCGTGAGCCACAACTACTGAGCCTGCGCGTCTGGAGCCTGTGCTCCGCAACGGGAGAGGTCGCGAAGGTAAGAGGCCCGCGCGCCGCGATGAAGAGTGGCCCCCGCTCGCCACAACTGGAGAAAGTCCTCGCACAGAAATGAAGACCCAACACAGCCAAAAAAAAAAAAAAATAAATAAATTAATTAAAAAAAAAAAGGTTTAAAAAAAAAAGGAAAAAAAAAAGAGAACCCTGCACTTAATAGTCCAAAAAAGTCCTTCTGCCTAGACACCTGACTATGGTTTGGGATGACACAATAGGTGGTCATTCCAGACCCCGGTTGGGGGAGGCAGTTAGAGAGAGAAGGGATGACTATCCCTTTGACTGACCCACTGTACCTCATGCATTAATTTACTAAACACCTATTAAGTGCTACACCAGGATGGCAGTTAGCTGGAGTTTGCTTCACTATCCTTCATCGCTTTCCCGTGGCAGACATCAAACTAGATTATGGCCCTTTTTCCCACGGAGTCAAGAAGGGTCCTCAGAGTCCTTCTCAACACAGCATTTCAGATAGCGACTAAGAATTTATAGGCACTGGATGGTGAAACGAAATCTGTTTCTCATCCGTATGTTAGACATTTTGGGAAACCCAGAGATTTATGTTGTGAGACAAACTGTTGGGGTGAACAGAAATATTTCAAGGTGAGAGCTCATCTGGAAAAAGAAGTAGCCGATCCTAATGGGAGCGGAAGAAAGGGCAATGCTCATTGCACTCATTGGTACACGAAGGACACACGCTTGCCAGAAGGCATTCAACCTGTGGGCCCCACATGCTTTGCTGGAGTGAGGGAGGGGAGAGGAGATTGAAAACAGCTATCCAGGCCTCCCCTTCCCCATGTCTCCAGCTCTCCCTCAGAGATGTCATGTGGGGTGTGGCTGAGTCCAGAAGCCAAGCCCTGGCGGGCCGGCCCGGCGTCCTGAGACAGGCGAATTTGTTCAGCTTGCTTGGTGGCCTCATTGCCAGGCAGGGGAGCACCCCATGTGGCACTTTCCTCTAGGGAAGGCTTCCTGGAGTTAGCCTCCCAGCACCATGCACTGTATTCGCCTCCATCCGTGACTCTGTCCTGAGGCCTTTTTACCTGGTTTCCTCTTGCAGCCACGTGGTATCAGCCTGTGCCAGGTGCCCACCCCCATTTGATGAGGCAGAGTCTACGCTTCTCCCCTGTCATCTCTGGACAAGGGATTCTGGTCCTCCCAAGCCTTCGTTTCCATCCCCTCATCTCCACTCACCCTCTATAGCTGAGGGTTTTCTCCAAGGCTTGACCCCGAGAAAGGTGGGAGGCCAGTGGGAGTCCCTGGCTGCTGGTAGAGCAGGGAGCCCACAGCAGATGTCTTTCCCCTAGCATCAGAACCAGGCTCTGTCTTCACTCCCACACCTCCTCTTTCTTTGGATTCCCCTATTTTGCCCCTGGGCTCATTATCTTCCCAGGCCCCTGCTCTGACAGTCTCAGAGGTATTGCTGTTGCCAGATTCCCTGTGCCAGAGACTACTGCTTGGCCTCCAATAGCCATCTCCCCTTTCTCCCTAGCGATAAATCCTGAATGTATTCAGGGCACAGCGGGTCCAACTAAAAGACTCCATTTCCCACCCTCCTTTGCGTTCTGGTCAATGAGATGTAAGAGGAAATCATGTAAGAGAAAGTGTGAGGGTTCTTTAAAGGGAGCTGGCTCAGAGGGAGATTTTTGCCTTCTCCTGTTTCCCTCCTCTGGTTGCCTAAAATGTAGAAACAACGGCAGAATCTTCAGCAGCTATTTTAGTCCATGAAGTGACCTTGGGAATGGAAGCCATATGCTAGGATGTTAGAACAGGAACAGAAGGAGCCTGGGTCCACGGTGTATCTGGAGCTGCCATGTCAACCCTGGACTGGCCTCCTCTAGACTTCTTTTAGGGACAAACACTTTATCTTGGGTTTCTGTTATATTCGGCCATACCTAATCGTAGGTGATATACTCCTCTTTCTGTTTTCTGCTCTCTGCCTAGGGAGTAGTAAAGTCCAGTAGCTCTTTCTCCAATAATCCTCTCTCTTGCAGTCTCCTGGTCAATCCCCCAGTTTTGACCATGTCATTACCCAAATCAAATAACTTAATAGATTCTCATTATCTCCTAAAAAAGAACAATTACTTCCCCTGGCATCCAAGACTTCCCATCACCAGGTCCCAACTTACCTTTCTAGTTATACTTCCTGCGTCCTATGGTTTAGCCAAGTTGGTTTCCTGGAATCCCCAGACAACCCCTTGCTTTCCTGCTTCTCTTCTTTGGCTCCAGTGGTTCTCTCTCCTGTCAAAACCCTACCCATTGTTCAACGGTTATCTCAGAGTTGCTTCCTCCATGAAGACTTCCCAATGCCTCTGAGCTAGGAGTGATGGCTCTCTCTGTACTCCTATGGTAGATTGTTTATAGCTAGCAGGGTCTGCCTTTTGACCAGCTTGGAGCCCTTCCTTATAGGACTGGATTGAGTCTTGTTTACTCTCAAATCCCCGAAACAGACTGGCCAGGGCCTGCACAAAGTAGGTCCTTGGTAATGTTGGCTTATCAGGGGGGCCTCCACTCCCCATCTCTGGCCTCTGCCATGTCCAAGGCCCATGCAACTGTGCAGAAGTGCCCTTCTGAGGTGGGGGGCTGGCTCAACCCCCAATTTTGCTCTCCTTAGCTCTCCATCTCACTGTCACACAGCCACTTCTTTGGCACTGGCTACCAGGGCGGGGGACGGGCGGGGGTAGGGCCCGGCCTGGCAGATGGACAGGTGCTGCTGCCTGGGGAAACAGAGATGTCAGGGTTGACGCGGGGGAGCTGGGCTGCTCGTTAGATCTGCTAAACTGCTGTCACAGGCTCGCTCCCCTGCGGTGACAGGGTTCACCTCTCCCCACCTGGGCTCCCCACGCACACACTGTCCCACCCTCCCTCCTGACAGCACTGACCTATCTGGGCGCTGTGCTCACTCACTAACCCAAAGGCCACCGAGCGTCAGGGCTGTCTCCACGGAATACAAAGCCATTTGTCTTTCTGGAGGTACGGTCCCTCCGCCTCGGGGGACGGCTTGCAGCTTTCTGTTACTCTCTGGCTATAGTCAGAAGAGCCAGGGAGAGAGAGCTGGCTTGGGCCAACCTTGGCCTTGGACTTGGGGGACTTGGAACCCCTCGTGCTTGTGGCAATGAGTTCTACTTAAGTGAAGTCTCAATTAAAACAATAAATCATTACCAAGATAAGGTGTAGCGGGACCACAGAGGACCAAATACAAATTTGAACATGATAGGCCTATAAATTATAGTGATGGTGTGTGACGTTCATTAGGGCCCCGGAGACAAATGACCAGGCACACTGTCAGCTTAGGGGGCAAGTGGTTTGCACGGCTGCGTTTGGGAGGGTATATGTTCTTTGGAACTTTTTCACACTAATAAAATGCAGTAATAAAGCAGGTAAAAGTACAGTCTTTGAGGTTAAACTGCCAGGGTTCAAATCCTAAGTAGTTTAAACTCAGAAGTAACTGAACTTGGGCACGTTTCTTCACTTTTCTGGATCTCAAATTTCATTATCTGTAAAATGAGCATTCACAGACCTCTTGTGCAAATTATACAAGATACTGTAGATAAAGCACTTAGAAGAGTTTCCAGCATGTAGTAAATGCTTAATAAGCTATGATTATCCACCAGAATATAAGCTCCCAGAGGACAGGGATCTTATCTATGTTGACCATCTTAACATCCCTAGTGGGATCTCAGTGAATGTTTATGGAATGAATAAATGTGCATCGATAGAGTATATTTCATGAGGACTGGACAATGTCTTTTTCTTTTCCCCTGTCTCCCATAATACCTGCTATATAGCACCCTGCATGCAATAGATGCTTAATAATTAACAAATTTAAGTACAAAGGGTCCTTGCAATTTTGGAAGATATTTTATTTTATATAATTAAAGAGTACTTAAAAGAACTTAACAAATAATATCCACATTTAGAAGATTTCTCAATCTTCCAGAGTCTCTCCTAGGTCCCAGCTAAGTCACCTCCCCCAGAGCTCAGCAGTTTGACCCAATGTAAGATGATGTGGGAAGGATTCAGGACTGGATGTTGGGAGACCTGGGTGCTGTTCCAAGGTCTTTAATAGTTTTATCATTTGACCCTGGACAAGTCACTTCCCAGCTCTGAGGCTCAGTTTCCACATAGGTACTGAATTGTTATCTATTCTGTGTCAGCCATCTGCTTCCAAGGGACCATTTTCTGTGCAGAAGTCTCATCAGAAAAGACCTAGGTGGATCTCATGGAAACACTGTCCTCCATAGCAACATCACCTACTGCAGCTTTATCTCCTGTACCATCCTTCGCTGGCTATGGCCCTACCCTAGTATTGGAACCTGGAAAACCAAGGATGTTCTCTCTGTGGAGTCGAGGGCCTTTTTGCTGCCTTCGAATTCTACAGAAAAGATGTCTTGTTTTCTCAAGTCTCACGGAGTTACCTGCCCAAACTTATGCACATCCAAGGATGCCTCTGCTCTGGGCTGTCTGCCTTCCCACTTCCCTGGGGACTTTGTGGCCTGTGTGATGGGGCAGCTGGGAGCCTGGACAGGGCAGGGAATGATGGGAGCACCCTGACTGCCCAGGATCAAGCTCTGCTGTGTGACTTTAGGTCAACTACTTTCTAAGCTTCCTTTATCATTGATAAAATAGGGATTGTGATAGATACTTTGTAGTGTCCTGTTAAGAGCAAATGAGATAATGAGGATGAAAAGGAGACTGCAGGCCGTAAAGTGCTGGGCATAATAAGAGATCCATGTGGTGCTGGCACTGAAGGAAGCACTCTGGCCTTCTAGGGGTAGGGCAGCCCCCTTGGAGCCATCAGCTTGTTCTGGCAGAACGTAGAGCCTCCCCCTCCCCCAGAACCCTCCCTTACAGTTAATTCACCTAATTTAAAGACTGCTGGATCAGGTAAGGAATTTATCAGGCAAGGAAGGAGAGGAAAGCCTGATGCCATTTAGCTCCCTGTACATTTGTCCTTTCAAATCCTTGTAGATAATTCCATTTCTGCATTAGGAGCAAGACTGGGATTTTGCATAAGAAGGAGGGACAGGGGGAGGAAAGGGGGAGAGAAAGAGGGAGACGAAGGGATGAGGCCAGAGGCTGAGAGAGCGCTGAGGCTGTCCGGGCCTAGGGTGGGGCTGTTAACGGCTCTCTTGGGCAGGAGAGGCCATGGCAGTGGCAAGAAGCAGCCGAGGCGGAGGGGGAGAGGCTGGAGGGGGCCACTTCCTGGCTGAGTGGGTGGCTTGCGGAGAAGGTCAGGGGATGTGATGCCAGGCAAGTTCAACTCCTCTGCCTCCTGGAGTCCAGGAGGCTCAGGCTGCCCTAGAGCCAGCTTCGACACGCCACTCCTTGCACAGAAGTCACTGTAAACCTCAGCACCCCTTCTCAAGAGACTCTGCCCCGTTTGCAGGGGAAGTGGAGGGGATGGTGGCAGAGGCCTGACCAGGAATGTTTCTAGGAGGATCCAGCCCATCCTGACAGGGAAGGCATAATGTCCAGGGCAAGGGAGTGGGGACTGGGGGCATTAGGAGAGGAAAAGGATCGAGGAGAAATGCACAGAGTGCAAAGGGTGGGGTGACACCTACTGTATGGTGGATGCCATTTATGAACTGAAAATTATAACCCCAAGAACTCCAAGAGGTTCTATCCAAGATTATTATCAATTGCACCTTATGATGGAAGAAACTGTGTCTTGGAGAAATTTAGTGCGAGCGAGTGGGGTAGACTGAGGCTCCGAGGGTGGGAGGTGAGTGGGCTCAGCACAGACAGGCTGGAGCAGGCAGGGGCAGGGCAAGCTGAGTGGGGCAGATGGGGGGCATGGATGAGAAGTTCTACACAAAGAAAAAACACTGTTCTCTGTGTGGCTGGGCTCATGTGTTCATGTACCTAGCGGCATGGGCATGCCAAGGAATAAGGCACCCTTGGGGACCAGTTCAAAGGGGAAGGCAGATGAGCACAAGAGCACGTGGATAAATATAATGCAATGTAGTGAGTCAGCGCTGGGAGGGGAGGTGTGTGCATTTCACTGTGGGAATCCCAGGGGAAAGCTATTGATTAGTTTCCTGCTGATGGGACAGGTGCCAGGAAAAGCTTCACAGAGGAGGTGGAATTCCTCCCACAGAGAGTTGAGAGATTGATTTCTAGGGTGTTGATATAGGTCAGTTATCTTCCGGAAGAAAGGAGTGTCTGCCCTGTGCGTCAATATGTTATCAGATACAATTCTCATAATGGCTCTTGTGAGTCATTATTCTTACCCCCATTTCACAGAGGGAAATACTGAAGCTAACAGGAAAATATGGATTGTGACTTTCCCACCTCTATCCACTGTCTGAGAAGGTTCATGTTAATGGGTCTTCTTGCCCAAGGGGGCATTGTTTTTCCACAGAGGGACTGTAGCAACCAAGAAAAATATCAGCACCTTGGACATGGCCAAGGGCCCAGTCATGGTCCAAGACTCAGTCATCAGCTGATGTAATCCAGGGCCATGGCCAGTACCTTTCCAAAACCCAGGAACCGGGGCTTCCCTGGTGGCGCAGTGGTTGAGAGTCTGCCTGCTAATGCAGGGGACACGGGTTTGAGCCCTGGTCTGGGAGGATCCCACATGCCGCGGAGTAACTGGGCCCCGTGAGCCACAATTACTGAGCCTGCGCGTCTGGAGCATGTGCTCCGCAACAAGAGAGGCCGCGATAGTGAGAGGCCCGCACACCGCGATGAAGAGTGGCCCCCGCTTGCCACAACTAGAGAAAGCCCTCGCACAGAAACGAAGACCCAACACAGCCATAAATAAATAAGTAAAATTAAAACAAAACCCAGGAACCATGGAGTGGACACTGTCATTTCTAAGATGATGTGATTTACTGTACCAATGAATCTGAGCTCACAGACCACTGGGCTGATCTGTGACTACTGTGTTTGGATACAGGTCTGCTCAAGCAGAGGGGATTAAAAAATGTGTTTCTGGGAATTCCCTGTCGGTTCAGTGGTTAGGACTCAGTGCTTTCACTGCTGGGGGCCCAGGTTCAATCCCTGGTCGGGGAGTGAGATCCTGCAAGCCACGCAGCGTGGCCAAAAAAAAAAAGTGTTTCTGGGGGGCTCTAGGCCATTTTGTCCCCATTCTCCCGAAGACATACTACCTTTGAGAGCCTGGGACAGCTTAAAAGACCCCGTAAAATGCAAATATATTAGCTGAGAGGAGAGTACCATAGGTTAGGTACATCTTGGAAGGGGAATTGGAAAGGTCTGGAGCAAGGCCACCGACCAGGGAGGGTGGGCTGGGGGTATGCCAGAGTAAAGGGACCTGTGGCATCTGAGGAGCAGCATGGGGGGCAGGAGCAGGTGGGCAGGACCCACTGAAGACAACATCATAATTTTGCCTCTGAAAAAATTTGCTGGAGTCAGGGTGGGATGGAAATCTTGGTCAGTGAATTCCCTATTCCTGGGAAATCTGTATATGGGAGGGGTCACAGACATACATATACACGCAAGGAGACACCAGGACAGAGGAAGACAGGTACCTATACACATCACTAATATGCACAGAAACGTATGGAGGGCCTATTTGCACTTTTATCCACATATGTGGTGTTGGCTGGTCATCACAGGATGGTCTCTGAGGCCAAGAATGATGATGATTTTCAGCTTTCTAGGTCTTATGTACTATCTCTTTTGATCCCTCCTAAAAATTCTGTGAAGTAGAAAATATTCTTTCCATTTCTTAAATGAGAAAACTGAAGCATGAGTAGGGTTGAACAACTTGCCCAAGGTTGTACTGTTAGTAGGAGCACAACTGGGACTTGGGGGCCCCAGGTCTTTTAATTCCACATCAAGAGTCTCTTCTATTGCACCTCAGATGAGGCCAGTAGTCCCAGCAGCCCTGCCCCTATGGCCCAGAACAATTTCTCAGGGCACGTGGAGAGTCAGGCCAATGGGAATCTGGTCAATGCATTTGGGAGGATTTCTCTAAAGAGGACAGGTCTTGGGGAAGGCAGACTTGCATTTGAATGTTGGTACTTCCTCTTGTAGCTGTGTGATCTTGGACAAGTTCATCAGCTTCTCTGAGCCAACATTTCCTCAACTGCAAAATGGGAAAAAGAAAATCTACCCCACAAATTGTATGAAATAAGAGGAAACATATGCATGACCTAACACAGTGCACAGAGTTACAGAGGACTGTTTACACTGAATGTCCAGGACCTGTCCTATTCCCCAAGGGATGAGGTCTACCAGGCAGGTGGTGATGAGGGGTAGTGTGAGTGCCTTCCCTTGGAGTAGTGTCAATGGAGAAGAGGTGGCAAGGGGACTTTGGAGGGGCTTTCCTGACGTGGGAGCTTGACTTCTTTCAGACTTCGGGGACCTCAGTCCCTTGAGATGCAGAGCAGGACCTCATGGAGACATATCACCTGGGCTGAGGCCAGCTCTCGCAGGCAGTGACCAGAGCTTGCAGGGGGTGGTCTGATGGGGTTTTGTGCCTGGAACCCCAGTGTAGGCAAAGAGACCCCCCCAGATTCTGCTTGGGGCTCTGCCTGCAGCTTCCTACTGTCAGCAGGCAAGACACAGGACGGCTGCATAGGCACTGGTGCGTGTGAGGTGATTACCCCTTTAATGTTTAATGTGCTGAAAGACCATTAGACCCAGAAATGGACAAGTTCTCAGTTGGTAACTTTAATTATTGTTAAGACTCGGTCACGCCTGCTTATTAGCAATTATGCATGGCATCTCCCAGGGTGCTGCGGGTCTTCCCCTCTTTCTTCCTTTTCCCGGGGAGAGCAGGTCCATGGACTGCTGTCTTCAGGTGCCTGGAAAAGCAGCACCAACCACACGGGTGGTTCCTGTTGCTCCCCTCTGTAGCCTGGACTTGCTTAGGACCAAAGAGGGCCAACTGCTTCTTCTCAGAGGGGAAGAGAGGGAAGGGCCTTCCAGCACAAACTGGGAGAGCCCGAGGGGTGCTAAGTGCACAGCACGATGCCTGTTACAAAGTACTTTTGCTTCTATTACCTCTTTCCTTCTATCACCATCTCCATTTTACAGATAAGGAAAGTGAGCCTTAGAAAGGTTAAGTAATAGCAGTCACCTCTTAGCGTGTCTACCTGGCGTGCATCCCCTTCTTAGAGAACGGCCCACTGAAACCTTGGGCCTGACTGCCATGAAACTACCGCATGCCCTCCTCCCACCCCTCCCCTCACTCTGCCTCCATAGTTGCCCGGACCAGGCTGGAGTCCTGACTCAAGCTGGGCCACTCAGAGGCTCTTTCCTGGAAATGGAGAGGTGGGACACAGTTGGTTGGATGCTCGACGTGGGAAATGATGGAGAACCAGGAACCTGGATGGACCAGTTAGAATCATAAACAAAGAAAGGCATTGTCTAGGGAGAGACACTAGAAATAGATTCACAGAGGCAGAGAGAGAGGGAGAGAGGGAGAGAGAATATGAATATGAAGCCACAGAAAAGAAAATGTGAAGCGACAGAAAGAAACAAAAATCATCCCTGGTTCTTTACTCTCTGCTTCCTTGCAAGGCCTGGCTGTACTTCCTCCCCTCTGGTTCCCTCTGTATCCTTCAGATAAAATCCCCTCACTTGCTTGAGGTAGTTTCCTATCCCATGTCCCTTAGTAAGCTCAGACAGAGCCATTTGAGGCCAGCCCTGGTGGTCAGCTGGAGATTAGAGGGCTTCAGTGTCCATTCAGACTACAGGGGCCAGCTGGGTTCGTGGAGAACTGTGGGCGCAGCTCTGATTCCAGGCTAGAAAAAGGGGGCAGAGATGAGGTAGCATCTCACCACAGACCACCAGTAATGTCCTTCATCCCCTGGAGAATCTTCCTGAAGGTCCCCCTCTCTCTCCTACCATACTTTGTCCAACCCAGGAGTCCCTAACACTAGGCTACGCTCAGGCGAATGGCTGAGTGATGCCATGATGCCATGTGCTGGCAGCCCTGCCTTCCCTGAGTTTTAAGAAGGGAAGGGGGAAGAAACAGAAGGGAAAAAGTGAACATGAGTAATGGGCCTAGAAGGAGGCATACAAGATAACACTGAATAATAACGTGTCAAAAACTACAAGATGTATTTTTTTTATTTTCCAGTGGAGCTTCCATTGCACTAATCCATCACTGTAGAGCAGGAAAGATTATGCTTCCCCCAAAAAACTCTGGGAGATAAATGTGAGTAAATTAGGGTTTATTATATTATTTGGGGTGGTATAATTTCCAAGTGGGCCCTTATTAAATTACTTCCTTTGGTGCTGACACCTCCTGCCTGGGTCTGTGTACTTCCGTTCCACTTCCCTGTCTGAAGCTGCTTTGTATTTTAATGTCTCTTGTCATTTTTTGGTGGCGGTGGGGTGCCATTGGAGCGAGCTGAAAGGGAGTGCTGAGTCACTGCTGCTGGTCTGAGTTTCTTCCTTGCTGGCCTTCCTATGATCACAGAACCATAGCTTCATAAAACATCTATGCTGGAAAAAATGTAGGAATACCCAGCCTATGCCCTCATTTCACAGATGGGGAAACTGGGGCCCAAGGAAGAAAAGTGAGTTGCCTAAGGTCACACAGTGGGTAGGGACAGAGTTGAGACTGGCATCTCATGTGCTCACTCCCAGGCCACTGCTCATTCTTTGCCTGGCGTCCTTCTTGTGCCTATGAGTCTTTTTGGCTAAGGGTAGCTTCAAGTCCAACAGCAGAACTCCCATGGAATTTACGAGTCTTGGTTGTCTACTACAAGATCTTCCCAGTGACCCAAAAGGAGGTGTGAGAGAAGACCTGTGGTCTAGTTTTGGTTTGACCACAGAAAGGCTGTGTGAGCTTAGGCAAGTGACTTCACCTCTCTGAGCCTTTATAGTTAAATATAACATCTTTATAGTAAAACGGCTTGGAACAGTTTAGTGGTTTTCAGCTTATGTTTTTAGTAATGGAACTGCATTTTAGAACCTTATTTGGAACTCTAACATGTGAAAGAGTTAACAGAGGACTTACTCTGATTGAAGAAGAGAATTGGAGGTTTGATGGCCCTACCCTCTGTTTCCCTCCATCTTCCCCCACCTGGTTTGAAACTACTGGTCCTGTTACTGAACTCAGGTCTGGCTGTTCACCACTCAGAAGTCAATACTAGAGAGGCAAGTGTTGGTAGAAAGGAAAGGTTGCTTTATTTTGGAAGCTGGCAACTGGGGGAGAAGGCATTCTTGTGTCCAAAGGCCAACTCCCCCTGCTGATCATGGGGCAGGAGCTTTTAAAGGGGAGTTTCAGGGGTGTATGTGCAGAGGGAGGGGGCACTGTGTGCAGAGCAGCACAGTCAACTCCGACAATCATCTCGAAGTTAGTCATGCAGTGGGTCTGATCAGCATTATCTTGATTATTTATTTATTTTAGCGTTTAAAAAAATATCTTTATTGGAGTATAATTGCTTTACAATGTTGTGTTAGGTTCTGCTGTACAACAAAGTGAATCAGCTATATGCATACGTATATCCCCATATCCCCTCCCTCCTGAGCCTCCTTCCCACCCTCCCTATCCCACCCCTCTAGGTGGTCACAAAGCATCGAGCTGATCGCCCTGTGCTATGCAGCAGCTTCCCACTTGATTGTTTAAAGTACGTTTAATCCTCAGCTCCAGGGTCAGTTTGTTCCCATTTCTCTGCGGCCAGTTCTTGGAATTGTGGCAGCTTATGTCATGGCTACAGTCTGGTCATCATGTAGTTAACTTCTTTCACTCAGTGGGGTTTTCAGTATCTACAGAACAGCTCAAAGTCTGGCTCAGAGTATTATCTATAGCTCTTGAGGAGGAACTAAAGGTCCTTGACTTTGCTTCATGACTAAACTATTATATTTGGTCTTGTTTGACTGCTTTCCTTTGCTTCTGCATTTTCTCACTTCTCTGACTAAACTTATTCTTTGGTTAAAGTTTTTCTACAGACAAGAGGCAGGCAGAAGACGTGGGTTGGGGGAGAGGTGGCTCTGTCCTGGGAAGGCCCCATAGGTCCTGCTTTGTTTTAGGCCCAGCTTCAGCATCTGACCCTGATTTCACCCTGCAAGGCCCTCCTGGCATTCTCACCAGGTCTCACCCAATCTCCAAAGATGAATGCCAAGGTCTCTTCCAGCCCTGAGAGTCTCTGATCACGCTCACAAGACCCATCCACACAGCCTTGTTCTCTTGGTCCCAGCAGGTGTAATTCCATGGAGCGCAGCCTGCTGATTACTACTTGGTTTTGCCATTTACCAGCTATGTGATCTTGGGCGAGTTATTATTGTCATTTTTAATCTCTCTGAGTCTTTCCCATCGTCTCTACAATGGGATAATAATAATTTTGATCTCATAAGGCAGTGAGATTTAAATGACAAAATATATATATAAAGCATTTTACCTAGCATGCTGTAAATTAGTGATTATTATTTTCATTATGAATACTACCACCTCAGTGTTTTTTTTAGTGAGGCTTATATAAGGGCTTATTAACGTACACAATAGATGCTTAACAAATGGGAAAATGGTAGCTGTCATTTTTGTTAGCTATTATGGTAATAGACAACTTGGGGAGCCAACGGTGAATACATTCTCGTCCTCACTCTCAAGGACTCCTGAGCTCTGTTCCCCACCTGGACATGGGCACAAACGCTGCCCCGACTCGGGTCTGGATTGTGGGCGAGCCTGGAGGAGAAAGTCGGGGATCAGCACAGCTTCAGAGAGGAGGTGGATTGCTCTTCTCTGGCTGCAGAATAAATCACACAAGCCGAGCCATTTAAAGCAACACCCATAAATTCATAGAGACAGAAAGTGGAAAGGTGGTTGCCAGGGACTGCGGGGAGGGGAATCGGGAGTTATTGTGTAATGGGCGCAGAGTTTCTGTTTGCAAGACAGAAAGTGATTTGGAGATGGGCAGCACAACAGTGTAAATGCACTTAACACCACTGAACTGTACATCAGAAAGTGGCTAAGATGACACATTTTATGTTATGTGTATCTTACCGCAATTAAAAGAACGATGAAAAACCCCCCACCATAATTCCCTTCCCCCACCCACCTATTTATTTATTTTTGGCTGCGTTGGGTCTTCGTTTCTGTGCGAGGGCTTTCTCTAGTTGTGGCAAGCGGGGACCACTCTTCATCGCGGTGCGCGGGCCTCTCACTATCGCGGCCTCTCCCGTTGCGGAGCACAGGCTCCAGATGCGCAGGCTCAGTAATTGTGGCTCACGGGCTCAGTAGCTCCGCGGCATGTGGGATCTTCCCAGACCAGAGCTCGAACCCGTGTGCCCTGCATTGGCAGGCAGACTCCCAACCACTGCGCCACCAGGGAAGCCCCCACCCACCTATTTATGATTCCCCTGATCTGGACGTCAGAAGCCCAGCCTGGCTCAGAGTATCCACAAGGCCGAACTCACGGTGCTGGCCGGGCTGAGTTCTCATCTGCAGGCTTTAGGAGAAAATCCACTTCTCAGCTCATTCAGGTTATTGGCAGTTGTAGGACCGAGGCCCCCACTTCCTTGCTGCTGATTGGCTGGCGGTCACTTTCAGCTCCCAGGGGCTGCTCTTTGGTCCAGTCCATGCGGCCTCTTCCACCATCAAGCCAGCAGCTCATGCTTCCCACCTCTCTGACTTCCCTCCTGGGATGAACTGGAGATGCTCTACTTTTACAGGGCTTGGTGATTAGGTTAGGCCACCCGGATAATCTCTGTATTTTAAGGTCACTGCTTTGGAACTTGAAATACCTCAGCAAAATTCCTTATAGCAATACCTAGACTAGGGTTTGATTGAAATATCAAAGGGTGGGGAATCTTGGGGCTTATTTTAGAACTCTGTGTACCATGGGAGGTATCCTTAGAACGGGGATTGAAGGATAAACAGGATTTCCAAGGGTGAAGAGGGGCACTGCAGGTAGAGAGCCCAGAATGAGGAGTGTGAGTGTTTATGGGGTGGAGGTGCTGTGACGAGAGGTGAGGTGGGGTTGGGGGGTGCGGTGAGATGCTGAAGCTCCCCACTGAGCTGAGGGGAGGGGGAGGGCTCTGAGGGTGTTTAAGGATGGGAGGGACCACCTGGGATGGTTTAGGTAGAGAGAGTGACTGAGCACACCCTGGGGGCCCCATTGCACCAGAGCAGTCCGGGAAAAAGCAAAAATGTTCTTCTCCTTTGCCCTGCGTAAGAGGAACTCGGTTCCTTTCTTCCTTCCTTCCGTGATTCTTCACCCATTTAGTAAATATTATGGAGCCCCTATGATGTACCAGACCTGTGCTAGATTCCGAGGACACAGTGGTGAACAAGATGGGCACCATCCCGCTCCTCTAAGTGCAGCTTAGAGTCTGGAGAGGAGAGAGGAAGCAAAGGAGTGGTTCTTGTACCGAGGGGACTGTAGTGATAGGGGAGGTGTGGGGCTGTGAGAGCCCGAAGGAGAGCGTCTCATCCCAGGTCCTGGGTTAAAGTGGGTGGAGCTGGAACCCCTTGCCCCCCTCCCCCCGCAGGGGTCCGAAGGTGGAGGAGTGACAGAGGCCCCATGACAGGCCATCCAGGGGGCATCCTTCTGCCTTCTCCAGGTGGAGGCCTGGTCTGGCACTGGGAGGAGCCAAGATTGGCTAGAGATACACAGCTCTGGGGAAAAGGGGAGGCAGGAGGAAGTACAACTGTTTGATCAGAGTCTGGCCCCTGGGAAAGAGCTAAGTGTCTTTTTGCTGGCGGCCACAGCAAAAGGTGCAATCATTAGAATGTGGCATTTTGCATTAAAATTGTTCCCATCAGCCAGTGACATTTTCTTGTTCCTTCTGGTCAGGAGACCTTTCGTTGCCAAAGATTCAAATGACTCAGGCGTCAGGATTTCTTTCCCTCTGGAGCAGAAACCCAGTCCAGTCACCCTGGGGTGGGCATTCACGTTAGTGGAGGTTAACAAAGCCGATGAACGAGTGAGCGCGGCGAGGCCGAAGGGGCGTGCGTGAGGATGAGGAAGAGGACAAAGGTGTGCGTCCGTGTTCTGGGCATCCGAGTCATCTGGCGTCCACGAGGATGGCCAGCCCTGGGGGTCGGGTCCTGCACGTGTGCCCTGCAAGTGCGTTCCTTACTGCGGAGAGGAAGACCCACACTTGGGTCCGTGTGTGAGTGTGGGCACAGAGCGAAGAAGTGATCAGGTGTGTGTGAGAGTGTGTGCACGTGTGTGCGCAGGCAGGCACCCATCAGTGCCTGGGTGTGTGTGGGCTGCAGGTTGGTAGGTGGTCTGTCTGAGGTGTGGGTGGTAGTCGACCCATCCCTCTGCTCATCCCCACCTACCCACTGTCTTCCCGTCTCGTTACTGGGTACCACCCCACGCCCAGCTGTCAAGCCCCAAACCCAGTAGTCCTTTCCTTCCCTTTCACCTCAAGTTCAAATTTCTCCTCTTCAGATAGACATTTTATGACCACGAAAGCCAGAATTGCTCCCTCGCCCCCTCCACAAGCATTCTCCACTGCAGCACAAACTTCCTTACTTTTACAGCATGATCTCTGATGGAAATTATCTTGCTGTGTGTTTGTTTATAAGGATGGTCTCCTTCTGCCCCTTCCAGAATTCAGCTCCCTGAGAGCAGGGCAGGTCTTTCTTGTTCACTTCTGTATACCCGGTGCAGTATGCAGCAGGCAGTCGCTAAGGGCTCGGTAGAACGAGTGAGGACTTGCTTCCTTGTGCTGCCCAAAGGATGACTTAGGTCTTGGTGGGGGGTGGGTATTGCTTCAAAGCAAAAACACAGACTCAGAACAAATTGGTGTGTGAGGGGATGAGTTCCTTGTCATGGAAAACATTCAAATAGAGACTGAACGAATGCTGTTAGCTTTGCTCACTTATGGGTTACCATACTGTGGGACACAAGGGTCGTCGAGGACTGGTCCCATTTTACCTCCCCAGCCTCACTGTTCTCCGTGTCGTGCTCTCTCATGCCTCCTGTCTGCACATGCTGCTGTTGTGACCTGGGGGACCTTTCTTCTCTCCTTGACTGGAAACTCATTCTCATCCTTCCAGCTCTATGAAGTCGTCTTCAATTCCCTATGCAGAACCAAGTGCCCCTTTATCCCTGCGCCCTGGGCCCTTCCTGTGGGCCTCATAGCCCTGATCACTTGGCATGTTTGCTTGTGTACCTCCGTAACAGACCCAAACCTCTCGCAGACAGGGGTGTAGCTTGCCCAGGGCCTAGCATGGGGGTGCCCTGGTGCTCAACAGATGCTTGGTAACTGTTTGCAGCAGGCACGTGATGTGAGGTCCAGCAGGAAGGTGAAAAGTGCAGTTCCAATAACAGGACCTTCTGCTCCCTGCCCACTCCCCTCAGCCCCCCTGATTTTGCAGCCACCAGGGGTTAGTCCTTTCTGGTGAGTCTGGGGCTCAGCTTGAGAGCTTCTGATACCCCCAGGGGAAGACATTAAATCGGCGTCTGTGATGTTAAACAGGTGCTTGGGGCACCTCCCCCAGGCCTGGGCCACTGGGCAGAGGGACTCGGGACTCAGGCCACTCGGAAAGCTGACAAAGCTCCTGCCTCATAGTGTCCAGACAGATTGTTCTGGGGAGACTCCAAGAAGAGACAACACTTTGTGAGAGGACAGGGCTGGGTGAGGATGAAAGGTGAGCCCCAGAGATCCCCATTCTCAGTTAATGTTCTACCAGAGATACAGAGAATGGGGGCAAGAGCAGGGGCCGGGGCTCTCACGGTAGGTCAGCTTGTGCTGGTCCACGCTGAGCGCTCAGGGCAACTCTGGCCACCCGAGGTGGGATGCGGTCTTGGGGCTGGGCTCGTGGGGTACACGTTGACAGCAGAGAGCCCGGGGAACACGCCCAAGGACAGCATTCGGAATGCTGAATGCCGAAGCCGTGGCCTCCAGGCTGGCTCTGCCACTTCCTAAGCATACAACCTTGGGCGAGTCTCAAATTCATTCAAGCCTCAGTTTTCTCATCTGCAAAAGGGGATTCTGGGGATTGAGCACTGTGCTGTGCTCTGTCTCACTTAATCTTCATGGCAACTCTGTGAGGTAAGCACTGTCGCATTTCCCATTTTACAGATGAAGAAACTGAGGCCTAGGACAAATAATTCACACCTAGCCGCACGTTAGTCATGCCATTAGCCAGTGCTGGGATTTGTGCTGTGCTGTCTCTCTGTAAAGCCCGTGTCCTCTGCCACTACTCCAATTGCAATTCCTGCCAGGCCTGGTTCCCAGGATCAATGTGAAGATCCAAGGATATCACAGCTGACCACAAGGTGTGAGGGGCTCAGCAGGGTTCACGTGTGAGACCATGGCTGTGTGGCTCACGGCCACTTCTCCCCGGCCCACTTCTCTCCCCAACCCAGCTCCTGTAGGGCATCCCTGGGGGCAGGTGCAGGCCACTGCCCTCTCTGCCTGCTTCTGCCACCGCTAAACTTTACACTGGGCTCTGTCATTAGCCCAAACAACAAGCTCCCTGTTTGACTAGCCCTGTCCAAATTTGCTCGGCGTGAGCAGGAGCCCCATGGTAAGTAAACGGTTTTCTGTTGATATTTGAGCACAAATGAAGAGGCAGCGAGCAAGCCCATTAATAACCGAGGAGATGATTGTGTTTGCACAAGGCCTGTTTACAGCGCGTCAACTGCCCAGGCAGGGCCCGCCTCCTTATTGATTTCCCGATAAGCCGCCAGGCGCTCTTGTTCTCAGCCCTGGCGGGGGGCATCCTCTGCACAGTCCCAGGGTTGGATCTCCTTTCCCTGCAGAGGCGCTCAGCCTGGCTCTCGGGTGAGGGTGGGGTTTCATTCATTCTTCATTCGTTTATTCAACATGCATGAATCCAGCACCTTTTTTTTTTTTTAAATTATTTACTTATTTTTGGCTGTGTTGGGTCTTCGTTTGTGTGCGAGGGCTTTCTCTAGTTGTGGCGAGCGGGGGCCACTCTTCATCGCGGTGCGTGGGCCTCTCACTGTCGCGGCCTCTCTTGTTGCGGAGCACAGGCTCCAGACGCGCAGGCTCAGTAATTGTGGCTCACGGGCCCAGCTGCTCCACGGTATGTGGGATCTTCCCGGACCAGGGCTCGAACCCGTGTCCCCTGCATTAGCAGGCAGACTCTCAACCACTGCGCCACCAGGGAAGCCCCAGCATCTTTTATACATGGGCCACTCTGCCAATAGCTGAGTCCCTATCTTCATCTAGAAACAGAGTCTGCTCTTGAACTTACGGGGGGCAGATGGTGGGCGGGGAGGGGTGGAGCTCAGTCCTTGATACCTCTGGGTAGACATGTGGGCAAAAGTTGAGTCTTTGTGGACCTCTGCCCATGCACCACATGGTACCCCATCACCATAACACTGCCCATCAGGGTCCTCTACCCTCATTTCATCTTGAATTGACCAGCTGCCTCATCTATGATGGGAGATGGCCCTCTGGCTGGCCCTGGGGGGTGGCATCTCCCTTTACCATGTTGTCTTTTAACCCTGAGATCCAACAGGCTCAACTTGGGGATTTCTGGCTTTGGATGGGATAGTTAGTGATGGAGAGAGCTTTAGGGTAGAGCTGGAGACTCGATCATCCTCCCCACTGGAACCTTCCAGATCCTGAGCTTTCCAGGGATATGGCAAAGCAGATCCAGGGCCAGGGTTCTAGGAGGGCTGCCAGGACCCCCAGGCTAAGCGCGTTTGGGAATAATTTCTGGCCTGTTTTGCAGTGGACATCAGGATGACTAAGGCAGTATCCTATCTGATGAGCTCACGGTCTGGTAGAGGGGGTCAACCTGTAAACAAATAACCAAAGAGAAAAAATCATAAAATGTTGAGAAGCATGAATCCAGGGCTGAGGGAGCAGAGAGGAAGGTGCTAGAAGGCATGGAGGACTTCCCAGAGGAGGTGACATTTGAGCAGTTTCCTTAAGACTGAGTAGATGTTTGTAGAAGCCACAGTGACTGCTCCCACCGGTGGGGAAGGAAAAAAAACAGAGTCTGCCACTGACTGCAGTCTTGCAAAGAGACCAAGACTTGTGTCTCTTGACCAGGTTTTTTGGGGAAGATTTTTGTCAGGCAGATCCTTGAGTTAGAATTGGGGGGCTGGGGTTGGGAGTGGGGAGAGATGCCCCTGGAAAAACATCCTCCTGGACTGGGTGTTGGTGTCCACAGCTTTTCCCCCAATAGAGTATTCCTGGGAAAAGATGAAGGAGGGTGTGGGGATGGGAGTCAGGAGGCTCAGACTGTCATCCTAGCCCTGCCATTAGCTGGGAGAAGGGCCTCGCTTCCTGGAGTCTCCATTTCCTGATCTGTAGAATGGAGCTGACCACACCTGCCTCTCCACAAGTGGAGAGGCAGCTGGGGAAGTAGAATAAGAGACACTATAGAGAAAAGCAGCACAGCGCTGAGAGCGTCAGTACAGCAAGGAACACAACCTGAGCATCTGTATTTTACCTTGGTCCCTAGATAGAGACACACATCTCACACACTGTGGTCCCTTCTGCATCACACTGATCTCTTCTTGCTGCAGCCCAGGCAGCAGAGCCCATCAGCAGATAACTGAGAAGAAACTGTATTTGCAGGAGCCCAGGGCCAGATGATGATGCTGGGGACCAAGCAGTTGAGTGAGAAGGATTGAGGAGGATGCCTGAGCTGGTCCTGAGGAAGCCAGCCTTGCCTTCAATCTTCTCTCCCAGGACACAGCGGTCCCTGGCAGGGCTGCTGGCTTGAGTACCATGTTTCAGAGGACCCTGAGCTCCTGGGATGAAGGGGGAAATCCAGAGTTCCTCTGGGGACCTGGAAGAGTTCTGAGGAGTGAGAGTCTAGCCTGCTCCCTCAGCCTTTTATTCTGGCCCCAAACTACCTCCCTTTCCCTCTTCCATCTTCCAGTTCAGCAGAGGCACAGCACTTCTTCTGGGGTGAAACCCCCAGATCGCTGGGTGTCTTCAACAAGATTCTGATGGGGGGGAGAAGAGGAGGTACTGGCAACAGCGATCTCCTTTTTACTATCCTCATTGCACACTGCCTTGTACTACTTATTGTCTGTCATTGAGAGCTGGGAAGAACCAACCCCATCAACTCTTGTCCTCTAGCTCCCGGTTAGCACAGCTGTATGAAATGGAAGGCTGTTTGATTATGTATCTGGACCTCTTTCCTGGGATGGAGACCTGTCTCTGTACTGGGCACTTGGCCTATATCCAGCAGAAGAAGAGGGCTTTGGTAAGAGAGAGGAAAACAACAGAGACTCTGTTAACAATAATCATGCATTTCAGATACACCATGAATGATGATCAGTATCAGTGCAGTATTCTCAACCCTGGCTGCACTTCGGAATTACCTGGAGGTTGAAGGTAGTGCCTGGACCTCACCCCAGACCACCCAGGCATTTTTGTTCTGAGAAAGCTGCCCGAGTAGTTTTGATTCATAGTGAAGGCTAAGACCTGTGGAGCTAGAGAAGCTTTCTCTTCTTGGGTATTGTTTCTGGGGGGCTGGTTCCTTCATCCTACATGCAAGACTTGCAGAATCTGAAGCCCCTTTTGATTTCCATCAAGGGGAAAACTGGATGGAAACTATTGCCTGAGTTTCTCAGCCAGAGGTCAGAGGAAGAGGCAGCTGGACCCTGGGAGGGAAGAAGAGAGTCCTGAAGCCTGAGAGGGGCAGGGGAGCAGAAGGGCAGAACCCCAGATGTCAGTCAAGGGGGACTTGGCACGGAGCAAAGGAGAGAACTACTTTGTACTCTCCTCTAGCTCGTGTGCTTGATTGCCTGATGAGAAAATTTCTTTCTTTTTAAAAAAAATTTATTTTATTGTATAGTTATATACCATGTTGTGTTAATTTCTGCTGTACAGCAAAGTGATTCAGTTATACATATATATACATTCTTTTGCATATTCTTTTCCATTATGGCTTATCACAGATATTGAATATAATTCCCTCTGCTGTATGGTAGGACCTTGTTGTTTATCCATTCTATATATAATAGTTTGCATCTGCTAGTCCTGAACTCCCAATCCATCCCTCCCCGATTCCCCTCCCTCTTGGCAATCACAAGTCTGTTCTCTATGTCTGTGAGTCTGTTTCTGTTTCATAGATATGTTCATTTGTGTCATATTTTAGATTCCACATATGTGATATCATATGCTATTTGTCTTTCTCTTCCTGACTTACTTCACTTAGTCTGATAATCTCCAGTTGCATCCATGTTCCTGCAAATGGCGTTATTTCATTCTTTTTTATGGCTGAGTAGTATTCCATTGTATATATGTACCACATCTTCTTTGTCCATTCATCTGTCGATGGACGTTTAGGTTGTTTCCATGTAGAAGATTTATTTCTGATAATGGGTTGACCTTCCTGTGCTTCCAGGAAGAGCACAGTTAATGATAACAACTGGGGAGCTACCTTTTGGGGTAGCTGCACTGCAGATGAACGCCATTTGGCTGAGCTGCTGTTTCCTAAATGCTGGACTTGAGGTGAAGAGGTGGAGATAGAGTCAGCATGAGCCATGAAATATCACTAGAAAGCCATAGGGACATGGACACCCACACTGAGACTGGAATTGCAATTTGGGAAGAAAGAATTGGATGATCCAGGTGAAGAGCCAACTTCTCACTTAGGTGAGAGCACTAGAAAGAAAAGGCCTAAAAAATTCTTTCATGAAATTATTAGCTGGAAATTTTTAAAAAGAGTAGCTTCAGAGGACACCTAATTGAAGTTCTTTTTTTTAAAAAAAAAATTTATTTATTTATTTATTTATGGCTGTGTTGGATCTTCGTTTCTGTGCGAGGGCTTTCTCTAGTTGCGGCGAGCAGCGGCCACTCTTCATCGCGGTGCGCAGGCCTCTTCACTATCGCGGCCTCTCTTGTTGCGGAGCACAGGCTCCAGACGCGCAGGCTCAGTAGTTGTGGCTCACGGGCCCAGTTGCTTCGCGGCATGTGGGATCTTCCCAGAGCAGGGCTCGAACCCGTGTCCCCTGCACTGGCAGGCAGACTCTCAACCACTGTGCCACCAGGGAAGCCCCTTTTTTTTTTTTTTTTTTTTTGAAGGGGAGAAGAGGTCAGGGCAGAGATGCAGAAGCTCTTGGCTCTTGCCCTGCACCACCATCTGAGGCCAGACCCTTAGGTCTTGGCTGCTGATACAGGACTGGATATTGAGAATCAGCCAGCTCTGGAATCACTGGTACTAGCCCACTTTCTTCTGGAAACTGGAATATGAGAGAGAATGAGAGGAAAAGATCTGAGTCATAGTTAGAACCTTTACAGAAATAGCACAGGGAGGCCAAGCTTGCATGTAGACGAAGCTGCTGTTTATGACACACAAAGAGCTGATGAATGTGCCCCTCACAAGGGAGATGTTCGTGGACAGAGCCATACAGACTGACGTGTCTTGCAGCTCTGGCTCACTGCCCTGATATGAGCATATGGCAGTGTGGGAGGAATCGCTTTCTGTCTCACTCAGCATTTTACCGGGGCCTGCAATATGGGAACTGCAGCTCTTTCAGCGACAGGGGTAAGAGTCGCTTCTGCTCTCCCTTCTGTGCTCTCAGTCGCTCCCTCTCTCCAAATGAGTGGATGAGATGGGAAGAGGGGCCTGGGCACCTTCCCTTCTCTCCTGTCAGGGCTGTCCTGTCTGCAAGGAGCCTGCATTCCTCTCTTCCCCAGTGGGGCAAAGGGAAAAGACCTGAGGTTCAGAGGGTAAAGTTCAATTCCAAGCAAAAGTATTAAGAGCCCAAGTGTGGTGTAGATCCAAGCTATGCCTCCAACCCAGGCTTTTCAGCACTAAAGCTGGTGGTTCTTTCTGCTCCCATACAGGGAACTGATATTTGAGACAGGCAGCAAAGGATGGACACATCAGGTTGGGGAGAGAAAGCATTGCAGGAAGAGAAGGCAGCAGGAGCAAAGTGGGGAGGTACCCAGAGTGCTAGCAAACAAAGCTGAAAGGAGAGGCCGGGGCAGACCACAGAGGGCCTTGGATGCCAAGCTGGGGAGTTTGAGCTTCATTGGACAGATATATGTGTAACCACTAATGTTTATGTCAAGACATGACAAATATCAGAATTGTGAGACTCTAAAAGCTTGGCTACTGATAGGATGGGAAGAACAAGGGAGAGTAAGGCACATGAAGAACTCCAGGGTTTCAAATTTGGCTGCTTGGGAGACGCGGCGGCATTCTGAGAAGCTGGGAAGTGAAGAGGAGGAACTGGGTGGGGTGGGGAAAAGGCATGGCTTTGGCGCCAGACATTGGGGTTTGAGCTGTTATAAGGATAACCAGAGAGAAGGATCCAGAAGAACCCTCAAGAAGGGAGACTGGTTATTTGTAGTGAGGTGGATGGACCTAGAGTCTGTCATACAGAGTGAAGTAAGTCAGAAAGAGAAAAACAAATACCGTATGCTAACACATATATATGGAATCTAAAAAAAAAAAAAAAAGGTTCTGAAGAACCTAGGGGCAGGACAGGAATAAAGGTGTAGATGTAGAGAATGGACTGAGGACACGGGGAGGGGGAAGGGTAAGCTGGGACGAAGTGAGAGAGTGGCATGGACGTATATACACTACCACATGTAAAATAGATAGCTAGTGGGAAGCAGCCGCCTAGCACAGGGAGATCAGCTCAGTGCTTTGTGACCACCTAGAGGGGTGGGATAGGGAGGGTGGGAGGGAGATGCAAGAGGGAGGGGATATGGGGATATATGTATACGTATAACTGATTCACTTTGTTATAAAGCAGAAACTAACACGTCACTGTAAAGCAATTATACTCCAATAAAGATGTTAAAAATAAAATTAAAAAAATAAATAAAAAAGAAGGGAGACTGGGGCTTTCTCAGGAGGTGAGGGGGCCTGGAGATTTAGACATAAGTCATCTTTACACACAAACAGGCCACCAGGAGAAAGGGGGAGGTGAGAAAGCATGTCTGGAGGTAGAGCCAGTGGGAGCACACACGTGGGCTTGGTGGGGGAGGGGTTGTGAGGGGAGCCGGTAGGAGACGGCCAGAGGGGAGGAAACCGGCCAGCAGCAGTGCAGGACTGCTGAAATCAAGGGCTGGCAAGTTAAAGGTTGCGTACCCGGAACTGAGCTTAAGCAGAAGGGGGTTGTCCAGAGTGAGAAACGCCACTCAGAGGTCACGGAGGATGAGGACTGAGAAGAGCTCGCTGGATGTGGTCACTGGGAGGCGATTAGTGGCCTCAGCCCTATTATAGCCTGGTTGGGGTGGGAGACAGACTATGGGAGTTTGAGGGGGCAAAGAGGTGGTGAGGAAGAGGGGGAGCTGGGGCAGACCCTGCCGTGGGGCTGGGGAGGGAAGGGGAGAGAGGAGTAGAGCTCAGTAACTCAAGGGAGAAGCAGTGCGGGGCAGAGTTTGGAGTGTCTGTAGGCTGATCTAGGGGTGGGAGGGTGGGGGAGTGGGGCTGGCGTGGGGCGAGTAGCTTGTGGTTTCCTCACTGGAATCCCTCATGGGAGTCTGATGCGTCCTTTCTCCCAGCAGGAGGTGGGCAGCAGGCCCCATGGCAGCAGTGGTGGGGACAGCAGCTACCTTAGCAAAGCCGGCTGGCTGCCTGGGTGGCTGATTGCATGATGGGTGTGAGGACGAGTCTCACTGGGGGTCAGTTGGGCTGGAGAAACAGACCTGTTTCTCTATGTCCATGAGTGCTGGCTTCATTCAGGGCTACCGGGAGGGGACTGTGTTCATTCCCTTTTATCCATGCACCCGTGTCCTTGCTACACACCCACAGTGAGGCAATGATCGCAGCTGCTCGCCTGCTGTCAGCGCCTGCCCCACCTTTCATTCCCAGATTGTAGAGAAGATACCATGGACAGCTCCGAGGATGCTTGGAAAACCTGGTGGGGGGGACGGGGTTAGCATGAGACGGATGCAGCCATGTTCCTGATTCAAGGGCTCCGGCTCCCTCCCAGTTATACTGGGACATTCTCACATTGCCTTCAGAGTTATCCTTCAGACTCCTCTGGTTCCCACTGGCGGAAGTTCAGGCTCCTCACACTGCCTGTGAGGGCCTTCCCTGTGTTACCCCTGACCATCTTTTCAACCTGATTTGGATTTGCTGTCTCACTCATGTCCCCCAGCGCTCCAGTCCTGCCAGGCATCTCCTTGTTCTTTGAACATCTAGTTATGCTTTTGCAAATGCTGTGCCTGGGATAACCTTCTCTCATCTCACCAATAACTCCTGCCCGTTGTTAAAGACCCAGCTGATAGGTCAACTCCTCTAGAAGCTTTCCTGGCTTACCCACACCTTCCTTGGGTATCCTATCGTGGACACTGTTGGTAGTTTACCCATTACTCATCTCTAAGTTTTAAAATTTATGACAGATCCTGATTTCAGTTGGGTACTCACCACTTTTCCACACAGTCCGTGGCTTTAGGGGAAGCTGACTCCTCATGACTCCCAAGCCTCAGAGGAGAGTCTGGTCTAAAATACACCCAGTCCCCTTGCCAGTGACTGGTTCAGGAATTGAGAAGGTATCCCACATTTGGACCAGTAAGACACAAAAAGAGATAGACCAAGGACCTTCTGGAAAAGGTCTTCTTGCTTCTAGAAGACGGCTACAAAAGAGAAAAATCTACCCTCTTTGTGTGCTGCGTGGCACCAAGTCTAGAAGAGGTGGCTTGAACTGCCCCAGCTGATCTTGTCACCAGACTAAAGATGAAACCCAAACCGGGGAAAGCAAGGAGGAGAGGCAGAAAGGAGCTGGGCTCCCAGTCACATCACTGAGCCCTTGAGGAAGCCAACTCTGGATCCTGCCTTAGTCCTGGACTTCCTGCTGCATAAGAGAATACATTTTCCTTTTTATTTAAGTCACCTTGAATGAGGATTTTTGTGACTTGCAGGCAAAAACATGCTAACTGACACAGTTCCAATAGTACTTTTGCACCCCCGTGAGATCATATCATATTCCAGGCTGGGAGAGTCTCAGAAGCAGACTGTCATATACATAGCTCTGTCCCTGGTTCCCAGCACTGTGCCTTGGAATTCCAGTCCCCACGTGGATTGAATGAGTGAATGCATGAACTCGAGCCTTACTTGCACTTACTCCTTAGGGCAGTGGTGCCCAACCTTTTTGGCAGCAGGGACCGGTTTCGTGGAAGACAGTTTTTCCATGGACGGAATGGGGCAATGGTTCAGGCGGTAATGCCAGCGATGGGGAGCAATGGGTAGTGGCAGATGAAGCTTCGCTCGCTCGCCCCCCGCTCACCGCCTGCTGTGCGGTCCGGTTCCTAACAGGCCGAGGATCGGTACCAGTCTGTGGCCGGGGGGTTGGGGACCCCTGCCTTAGGGTGTTCTGCCTTAGAGTCTGCTTTATTATCAATTCCCTCCCTCTTCCAAAAGTTTCATGTCCTTCACAAGCATGCTGTCCCTGCACCCTTCTTGGCATGGGTGACACAGGACAGAGAAAATCCAGGCTCCGGGGATTTGCTTGATGCCACACAGTGTGCAGGTATCAGAACAGGGCCCATGGATTGGGACTCCTGGCTTCCAGACTGGCACCTACCATGTGCCAGGACCTATGTTGAGGCTGTAGAGACAAATGACATGCAGTCCCTGCCTTCACAGGCCTTACTCTCCAGTCGGACAGATACATGAGGAAACACAGGCATAGGGTCTGTACAGTTGCAACTGGTGTGAACCACTGCATAAACTTGGGGCACATTTTAAAATCTGGTTGCCCGAGAGTACACCTTCCTGATTAGCAGTTAGTCTGAGACCTCTCTCTTGAAGTCCCCCCCAAACCCCTTGAATTGTCCAGTAATCCTGGTGGTATACTCAGTCCAAATAGGATTGCTCAGTCCAGATAGGATTGCACAGCCCACAGGCTCTTGTCCTTTGATTCTAAGGCCCCTGCCAGACCACAGTGGGGCCCCAAACTTGGTCTTCAAACCTTCAGCACTCATGGATCAAAGTCACATGCTCAGCCATTGTTATCGATACCAGAAGTAGAAACTGCCCGAGGATCTCTGGGTCTGGAGGAAGTTTTGCACCACCCACATGGTTTCCCCAAACCAGCCCTCTCCCAGGCACTTCTGTGTCCTTAACTTGGGCCTAGGTTACTCACCTGGACACCTGCTTATGGTAATCCTAAGATAATTCTAGTTTAGGGGACCGGATTTTACAGGCCATTAGTCCAGCCACAGATCTCCCTGATTCCTGAGTCTTGGGGAGCAGACATTAGGCAGTTCATCTATCTCTTTCCTCCCAAGAGGCACTGCTTTGTTACATAAATTGAGCATCTGCCCCAGCAATCAAAGGGTAAGGCAAATTTTGCTAAACTACTAAAACAAAACAAAACCCCCCCAAATACAGGTTTTGTTATATTATGATCCTTTAAACGATGAACTCCTTCAGGCTTCATCTTTGCAAAAGTAACAGGATTCCTCAAGTGACCCTGGGCAGAACAAAGATCAGCTTCTCAAGGACAGAGCCTCATAAGGGAAACAAGGTTAGTAACAAGGGTGAGTGATGAGTCCTTTCCAGGGTGGGTGTGTGGAGCGAAGGGAGACGAAGGAGAAACACTTCAGAAAAGTGAGACCTTAGCAAGGACTGCTCTCCCCCAACATTGTATCATGGAAAATGTTAAGCATACAGAGAAGCTGAAAGAAGGTTCAGTGAACATTCTACCCACCACCTAGATTCTACTCTCACCATGTATTATACTTGTTTCATTACAAATTCATCCATTCATCTCTACATCCATCCATCAATTAGCTTTACTGATTAACAGCTTTGCTGTTAATTTTATTTATACCATAAAGCTCACCCATTGTAAGTGTGGAAGTTCAATGATTTTTGAAGGTTAGGCAGTTGTGCAACTATCACCACAAGCCCATTTTAGAACATTTCCACCAGCCCCAGAGTCCCTGCATGCCTGTGGGCTGTCAATTACTGCTCCTTCCCTCGGGACAAGGCAAGAACCAGTCTGCTTTCTACCTCTGTGGGTTTGCCTTTTCTGGAAATTTCAGGTAAATAGAATCATACAATACATAGTCTTCTGTGTCTGGCTTCCTTCACTTAGCATAATATTGTTGAGGTTCACTCTTGTTGTTACATGTGACAGTAGTTTGTTTCTTCTGATCGCTGAGTTGTATTCCATTGGATGGATATACCACAGTTTGTTTATACATTGTCTGGTTGATGGACATTTGGATTGTTTCCAGTTTGGGGCTATTGTGAATCATGCCGCTGTGACCCTTCCTGTGCAAACATTTGTGTGGACATATGTTTTCTTTGCAAGGTTTTAAAGGCTAAGTAGGAGCTGACTGGGTTGTTAAAGCCAGAGGAAAACATCCTGGGCAGGATGCACAGTATGTGCAAAAGCTCAGAAAATGAAAGTGCCTGGTATACACAGGGGATGATAGTAGTTCAGTATTGTAGGGAAAGAAAACCCTCTTTTCCTCTGCCCATCTTGGGTTCATTGCCTGGGGCCCTGAAAATTAGACTGACAGAAGACAGATTAAGGAGAAAAAACCCAGAGTTTATTAGGTCATGCATTGACATGTGGGAGAACTCAGTGGTGAGTAACTCAAAGAGGTGGTCAGAACTGGGGCTTTTTTTTTTTTTTTTTGGGTGAAGTAGAAAAGAAAAGCTTTATTGCTTTGCCAGGCAAAGGGGGCCACAGCGGGCTCATGCCCTCAAAACTGTGTATCCCAACCTGGAGGGGGTAGTGAGGAGTTTTACAGTAATGGTTCAAAGAGGAGGGCGTGATCAGCTGGTGGACATTCTTCTGATTGGTCGGTGGGGAGGTAAGCGGGAGTCGGCATCGTCAGCCTTCTGGTTCCAACCATTCTGGGGTCCACCTGCTTGTGGGCAGCAGACAGTTAACTTCTCCCACCAGGTGGGGTTCAGTATCTGGTTTCAGGACTTAATGAAGCTCAGGTTCTTGATGTCTCATCACAGAAAGAGTTCAGTGAGAGACAGAGTGATAGGTAAGAAGTGGATTTATTTAGAGAGACGCACACTCCACAGACAGAGTGTGGGCCATCTCAGAAGGTGAGAAAGGCCAGAACTGGGGCTTATATAGCATCCTGACAAGGAAGAATAAATGTGTAGAGACGTGATAAGCAAAGAAACAAGGGTTTAGGCCTTTAAAGGTGGCAAAACGTGGCAAGGTAAATATGTGGAGGAAACTAAAAGAAGATAAAAGTTGTTTTAGCGAGGTTTTTTATGTAGCTTCCTCTAGTGCCATCTCCGGGCTGATAAGAGTCTAGAGTTGTTTACAGTGATGAAGAATCGTCCTGCTCTTCCTGTTAGAGAAGAGGAGGCCAGAGAGTTCGCCTTGTGTCTACTTTTTAAAAATTGCCTTCAGCTCAAAATAATCCTTATGCCACAGTAGCATGTTTTGGGGTGGCATGCCCTGAACCCCTTCAGTGTCATGGGGGAGTGGGATAGAGAGGTAGGCAGGGGCTAGACCACAAAGCCTAAGTAAGGCACTGCGCTGGGGAGAGAGGGGTGTCGCATCGTGTCTTGAAGGCTCCGAGAAACCTCGGAGGAATTTTAAAGGCAAGCCCATGGTTAGATGTGCTTGGTAGAAAGATCATAGGCCTGCAGCACAGAGAATAGGCCGGCTAGAAAGGTATTATAATTGATAGGTGAGAGATTCAGGGTCCTAAACCTGGTCCTGGTTCGGGGTGGCGGTGAGTGAGGGTGAACTGGATTGAGACCGTACGTGTGTCCTTGGTGGGGGGAGGACTAGGGGTGTTGCAGGGGCACCTGAGGGATTCAACCTTGCCCACAGCCCCACGAACACCCCTTCTCCGGTGAGGAGCCAGGAGCAGCCTCCAGCTCTCCTAACCTACCTGTGTGTGGCTCTCAAGGTTAGCGCCATGGGGGTCAGCGCTGTTTCAATGTTGATTACAGAGACGGTGGGAGCCGCTCAGATTTCTAATTAAGATTAAAGAATGTACCAGGCTTATAAATGGCTCTCAGGAATGTATAATTTGATTAGCCTGTTTTCTCCGGGCGCTTTAATTTCTGGATTAGGGAACGTGGCCTCTGACTACAGGTGGGGCCGCTTGCTCACCACCCACAGAGTCCGGGACCTTGCAGGGTATTAGGATGGCGGGGAGGTAAGGCAAGAGGAGGAGAGGGAGCCGTGGCCAGAGTGGTCCTTCTCTTTTTGTCTCTTCTCCTCTTCCTCTTCACTTCTGGACGAGAATGAAGATCCCAGCTCGGGATCAAAAAGTGCCCAAATATTAGCTATAAAATAAATGCACTCACCTGGATCTCATTTACATTAATTTATTTCTATCCAAAGGCACAGGAGGTGGGTCCTCTTCCCTGTTCCCATTTTGAGCCCAGCCAGCTAATCCCCGGCAGGGCCCAGCCTGTGGGGCTCCGTCTCTTTAGGGAGCATTGCCCCAGTGTCGATTATAATCATTTTGGTAACTCTAGGGCAGATTCAGAGGCTGCCTCTTCCCACAGAGCCCTGGGCGCTGCCAGGGAGGGGCCAGGCCGACTGCAGGCTCTGGCTGCCAATTAAGTCATATCTCCCGGTGGGAAGCATCCTAGGCTCCAGGCCACTCACCTTCCTCCCTCCTCACATCCCTCAACCTCCTGCCCAGGCTGCATTCTGACTTCTGTGACCCCTGGCACTCTTGCTTTCATGGGTCCCTTCCTCCATTAAAAATAAAAAAAATAAAAATAAATAATTCTGTTTTACAACTGTATTGGTATAAAGATGAAAAATTTGATATTACATGTTAAAACACTTTATCCTATCTGAAAGTTCATTTATTTTCTTCTGATTTTAAAAGAAATTCAAACATTTCCTCAGGCCCCTAAAAGTATGATGGGCCCTGTGACTAATGGATAAGGCAGCCCTGCCCATACCCTGCAAAGCTCTTGACCAGCAGCACACCTACTCGCCCACTGACCTAGTGACAAGTGGCAGGGCTTGGGCGTCCAGTGGACTAAATGCTGCTCCTCTCTGCAGAAGTCTTCAGAGGAAGCCTGTATTAGCGCTGCCCCCAGGCTGCCCCTAACCTATCCCTGGCCCCTCTTCACCGCTGCTGCTGAAACCCAAGCCACTCCCATAGAGGGGGCCGAAGCTTTCCTACTGCCCCACAACCAGGCCCAATGCCCTGCTTCCCTGGGCATCACCTGTCTTCTGTTTGAATGAGCGTTCTCCCTTCCCCTGCACTCCCCAGGCTGACTGCAGGGGGTCTGCGCAATGCTCAGCTCCTGGTAGGCAGGGCTTCTCAGAGAGGGGTTGGAGGAACGCCTGGGGGAGGGGCTGTGCAGTGAGTGTTTAAAGAAGATTCCAGGGGCTCTAACTTAGACTTCTACATCGGAATCTCTGGCTGGATCTGGGAATCTGCCCTTTAAGGGGCTCCCAGGTGACTCCCTATATGCACGTGAAAGCTGGAGAAGCCTGGTGTCCGGAAAGGGCTGAACTTGGTCGCCTTGCCCCTCCTTCCTTCTCCCAGGCCTCAGGCCATTTGCTTCTCAGTTTCACACCTGCTGGGCATTCAACCAACATCCCTAAACACCGCTTTAGGAATGATGGAGAAGATTTAGGAATGATGGAGAAGAAAGGGATAGTGCGGTCCAACCCCTGCCCCGAGGAGTTTAGAGTCTTCTTTCTCAGAGGGTGGTGTACCCTCCATCCAACCCCACCCCACACCCCTTGTTCAAGAGACTTGTCTTTTCATGCTTCTGAGGAAGAGGTCTAGGGGCTCAGCCGCATCCACCAGCTTCTGAAGATAATAGGAAACATCTCTGGGCAAAGATGCTTGTTGACAGAAAAATGCTTAATTGTAGGAAAGCAGCGTGAGCTACAGTATAGGCAAGAATTGCATGCATTTAAAGAAATACGATTCCAGGCACTCTAAGAAGGTGAGCTGGAAGGTACTGCACAGGATCTGTAGATGGCACCCAGGGCTCCTGCCCCAGCATTGTCACTAACCAGGGTGTGACCCAGGGCAAACCCCCTGACACCTCTGCGCTTCGGTGGTTCATTAGGACCTACTGAGATAGTGCATATGGCGGCATAGGGTTAGGGTTAGGGTCAGGGTTAGGGTTAGGGTTTGTAACCTTTGTAAAAGGTAAAAGGTAATGAACTTTGTAAAAGGTAATGAACTCTGCACATTATTCATTATTATTTTTCTAAGTACTGCTGTGGTTATTCCAAGGGACCAGTAAGGTGAGCTTGCAGAGCGCTGGAGGAGAAGTCTGGAGACTGGGGCTCAGCTCTGCTTCCACCTGGCTCTGTGTATGGAGACCCTTCACTGATCTGGGTCTTATAATCATCATCCCAATAAAGGTGGGAAAAGGGACTCGATAATATTGTCTCGGTTTTACCACTTCCAGGTGAGTCTAACTCTTGAGTGCAAGGCCAAGTTCTGCTAGGATTACTGCCTGGTACACCCAGAACCCGCTTGAGCTGGGGGTTGTGCCCACATGGTCCCTCAGCGCTGGTCCAGGCCTTACAGGACGCGGGGACTGGAGAACAGGGTCTCTGGTCAATGGGGGGCGTGGTTCTGGGGGCAAATCCTGCAAGATTTCGGAAGACACGTTGGTTAGGGTCGTCCAGGGTCAGTACCAGGAGGTACTCCCCCCGTCCTCTCGGCCAGCTGCTACACCTCCAAAATATGGGGCGCTTCCTCAGTGAGGCCTTCCTGGACACCCCCTAGCTCTTCCCCGGAGCGGGATGGATACATCTGCAGATTGTTGTGTCTTGTAACCCGCTCCTTTTCCTCCCCCCGTCTGTATTCTTGCGTCCGGATCTCCGGAGGGCCTGGGAAAGGGATTAGAGCTCGGAAGGGTTGCGGGTAGCGGACCTGCGGTGGTCCCCGCGCTTGGGTTGGGGTCTCTGTACCTGCCCGGCAGCTGCAGCGCAGGCTGGCAAGGGGCCTCTCCCGGCTTCCCGCGCTGCTCGGGAAGCATGTTGGGACGGGGCTAACGATAATTAACACTTGGGGCGCGTTTTGTCTTCGAAGTGCTTTACAAACACGATCTAATTAGCCCGCGGGGAGGAGCGGCGCCACCGAAACGCTTGCTTTATTATTCATTTCTATACCGTCTGGAGAGCGCAGCCCCGGGCGCACGAGCGTTGGCGGGGAGATTACCCCTGCTGGGGTGCCTTCTCCCAGCGCCTCCGGGCTGTCGGTGGGGAGGGCCCCGCAGCAAGGCCAAGTGTGACTCCGCACAGGTCAGCCCCTTCTCACGCATCTCATTTAATCTCCGCGGCAATCTAGAGAAATGGGTAGGCTCTGGGGCTCAGAGAGGTTAAGTGACACGTCCAACACCACACAGCCCATACAGGGACGCTGAAACTCAAACCAGGCCCCCGAACCGCAAAGCGCCATGTCTTCGTCCCCTCCCCGGTCGCCTCGCGGGCCCCGCTCAGCGAGGCTCTGGGAATCCCGCCCGGCTCGCAGCATCCCGGCGCAGCGGCGAAGGCGGGCGGAGGCTGGCGAAGGCGGGCGGCGGCTGGCGAAGGCGGGCGGCTGGCTGCAGTGCGCGCGCTCCCGGGCCGGCCGAAACTGTTGCCATCGCAAAGCTCCCCGCTACACCTGAGCCGGGAACAGATGTGCATCAATATTTATTCGGAACTCCCAGGAAACCTGGATGAAGTGTAATTATCTCAGCTCAATCAGCTCGGATTAGCATAACATCAAGTCACCCATCAGACGGAGGGTTTGATTTCGGGGATCAAAGCGCCGCGCTGTAGCCGCTGATTAATCGGGGAGAAGAGAGCGGAGAGAAGAAAGCTGCGCGGGCTCAGCGAGCCGCAGCTGCACCGCTTTGATGCGCCGATTGTGCCAAGTTCCCTTTCCGGGCTGGTTCGGCGCCCGCCCCCGCCGCTCCCCGGACCCGCTGCACCCACCGGGTCCCTGGGTTTTAGCGCCGCTTCCCCGGTAGCAAGTCGCTAGCTCTAACGTAACGCGCCACCCCTGCCCACCCCGAGGCTGTGCTGTGAAGCGGGGTGCTTGCCCGTGGAGTTTCTGCTTGGGCGCTGCGGGGCTCGCCCGCATGGGGCCGGACACCGGGGAGGACCACCCTTTTCCTCCTGGTAGCTCTGCTCTGAGAGCGAGCGGTGTACGTCCTTCCGAGGTTGCCCGGAGGCTGAGCGGAGGGGTGAAATGCCGGCGTTCAAGGCCTTCCCCAGGCCGGCTCCAGCCAATTTTCTTTTTTTAAAAACATCTTTATTGGAGTATAATTGCCTTACAGTGGTGTGTTAGTTTCTGCTGTATAACAAAGTGAGTCAGCTATACATATACATATATCCCCATATCTCATCCCTCTTGCATCTCCCTCCCACCCTCCCTATCCCACCCCTCTAGGTGGTCACAAAGCACGGAGCTGATCTCCCTGTGCCACGCGGCTGCTTCCCACTAGCTATCTATTTTACATTTGGTAGTGTATATATGTCCATGCCACTGTCTCACTTCGTCCCAGCTTACCCTTCCCCCTCCCCATGTCCTCAAGTCCATTCTCTACATCTGCATCTTTATTCCTGTCCTGCCCCTAGGTTCTTCAGAACCTTTTTTTTTTTTTTTTTAGATTCCATATATATGTGTTAGCATATGGTTTCTCTTTCTGACTTACTTCACTCTGTATGACAGACTCTAGGTCCATCCACCTCACTACAAATAACTCAGTTTCGTTTCTTTTTATGGCTGAGTAATATTCCATTGTATATATGTGCCACATCTTCTTTATCCATTCATCTGTCGGTGGACACTTAGGTTGCTTCCATGTCCTGGCTATTGTAAATAGAGCTGCAGTGAACACTGTGGTACATGACTCTTTTTGAATGATGGTTTTCTCAGGGTATATGCCCGGGAGTGGGATTGTGTCTCCAGCCAATCTTTTCCACCTCACCTGCCCCATCCCCTCCCACCACACAAAAATTGCTGAGGTTTTCTTAACTCGCCCTGCCTTCCTTGATTCTGTACCTTTGTGCAATCCATTTTCCCGACTGGGATGCCCTTCTGTCCCACTTCTTTTCGTAACCAACTCTGACATCTTTAGCACAGCCCAAAGCCTCTTGCCCTGGCAGAAGGCAGTCCTCATGCTTCTAGTGGGTTCAGCAAGTGAGGGGAGCCTGTCCTGGCATCCTGGCATTGTGCTGTCACGATCTGGATTACCGCCCTCCCCCCCATCCCAGCAGGCTTGTACTGTGCACTGGGAGGGCCCAGTCAGCCCTGGAGAAAAACATTTTTCTGGGGGATGAAGATGGGCAGATTTTATTGATAATCCACATGGTTGCCTTGCCAACTTCAAGCCTCCCCCTCCCAATTTGCACTGGCTCCCCCCTCCCTCAGCAGATGTGCTGAGGGCAGGAACCCTGGCTTACCCATGCTCGTGTCCCCTTGGATACAGTCCTTGGCACAAAGCAGATGTGGATTCTAGCTATTGCCCTTTGTTAACTCTCTGTTTTCTTGAACAAGTCACTTGACCTCCCAGGAACTCAGATTGCCAAACTGCACAGGTTTTTGTGGCTGTAACATCCTGTGTTCTGTGATCTTCCTTCATAAACCCTGTTCTGTGAAGCCACTCCCAGGACCCAGTGCCCCACTTGGTGTTGGGGAATCCTAGACTCTTAGGGTCAAAGGGAAGCCCACGACTCCTTCCTCATCCTTCTGACAAGTCTTTATCCTTTGCTAGAGGGGACAGCAGAGTAGAATTTGGTACTGAGGGTCTGCCCTGCCACTGGTCCACATGGGAGCTTGGCCAGCATGGTGGGGGCAGGGGACTGGAGGACCCACATGGCCACTCTTCAAGGCTCTCTCTGGCTGATAGGATGAAGGCATCAGCGGTGGCATCACCTAGGGTGTCCGGACACCAGGATTCTCCTGGCTGGAAAGGCCTGGAGAGCAATGGAGACCCAGGGAGGTTTCAAAGCTGAGACATGTATGTATCCATTGACAGTCCCTGGAGTGCAAGCCCTTGAGGGCAGGGACCATCTCTAGTTTATTCCCTACTGTGCCCCATAATCAAAGCTCAATGCCTGACACATAGTAGGTGCTCAATAATTTGATGTAGAATAAATAAATAATTTGATGTAGAATAAATAAATAAAATTTCATAAAGGAATGAAAGAGAAAGGAAGGAAAGATGGAAGGAAGGAAAGAAGGAAGGAAGGAAGAAAAGAAGGAAGGATTAAAGGATTGCACCCGCAGTAGGGGGCTGAGTTTTGAGAGTGGGTGGGCATGTGTCCAGTATACCGGCAGAAAGATGATTTATCTCCATTTCAGATCTCTGCTATGCAACATCATGGATTTTTCTCTCCCCTTTAATTAAGAACTAAATATAGACCTTAATTAAGACACTGATGAATTTAATTTAGAGTGGCATTAGGGCCTTAACTTGCACAACTCAATGCTGTGTTTGTATAATGTGGGATATAAGCTAAATGAGTGCTTGCTTGTTACCACCATAAATAATTCACTTGCAAATCCCTTTTGAAACATCGCTAACACTAACCTGCCCCAATCTAGAGGGTGCTTTTGGATGCCCACTGCCTAGCCCCTCTTCATTTGTCTATATCACAGGAAGGTCCTATCTTGTTCCTACCAAACTGGAATCCTCTTTTGCCCACTTCAGCTGCCTTGCCCACCTCTGCCTTTGTTCACCCAAGTCCCTCTTCTGGGAATGCCTTTTTCCTCACTTCTCACCCTGAGTTTGTCAGGAGAACTCCTCCCCTTCCTTTAAGTTCCAGGGCAAGTGCGTGGATTTGATGAAGCCCTCTCTGTTCTCTGTCCCTGCCTCCTGATCTCCAAGCACTTAAGGTGAGAACTCCAAACTCCCACAGAGTTTTGTTAATTTCACACCTATGCTGCCATGCACTGTTATTGTTTCATTACCTGTTATCTCCCTGGCCCTAATTGGGTTATGAGTGTCAGGCATGGGTCCTGTGCACAGTGGGGAGAAGCTGTGACTTTGGCTTTTATCCATGGAGCCCAAGGAGCCAAACTCCCATCTCAATCCTGGATGCCAGGTGCTGTGCTGGGACCTGGGAGACCCTTACAATTTCTGCAGTGGGTCAGGGCATGGCAAGGGCTGGTGGTCCAATTGTGTTGTGTGGAGGGGCAGAGCGTGAAATGGGCCCATCATTGTTCAGACCCCAGTCTGATGCCAAGAGAGGATGTATAGCATGGAGATGAAGAGCTTTTGCTCTAGGGTCTGGTAGTCTGGGGCTGGACTCAGTTATTTCATTTGTAAAATTGGGTTGTTCTGAGGTTAAGTGAGATTTTGCTCTCCGTGCGATACATGACACATAGTAAGTGCTCAGTAAATGGTACTGATGTTGATGATGGTGTTTGGTTGACATGCTAACCTGGTTGGAGATTGGGCAACTTGCAGTCAAATGGAGGAGCAGAATGTATCATTCCTACTTTGTACGTAGAAAATTGGGGTACAGGGGGTGATTGGCCTCTTCAGGAGCTCCACGCTTTTCGTCCATAGTGTCTGTGGCTCAGGGCCCTTTCCCTACCCTCTATGCTCCTCACCTGTGAAATGAGGGAGTGGGCTGGAGTGATTTCACCCCCTCCCTTTGTAGTCTTGAATGACTCAGCCCCCTGATTCCTCCTCCTCTATTTCCTAACCTTGTGTTGGTACAATTTCATCACAAGTGTCTAGAGAGTGGAGATCCTGTTTTTCAAGCACAAGCCCCTGCAGTGCCAGGCATGTTGCTCTGTCATCTGGCAAGTGATAACCCTCTGTGATTTGAAGAATGAAACCAATTCCCTGAACCTACTGCCCTGCTACAGCACTGCTGTTCCAGACTCTGAACAAAATGTGCACCTTTTGAAATTTGTAGATTCAGTTGCCTTCTTTCTCTCATTGCCAACACAGTATTGAATACTGTCAGTGAGGCTCTGGACCAGTGTTTCTCAACTTTGGCACTACTGACATTTTGGGTCAGATAATCCTTTGTTGTAAAGGCTGCCTGTGCTTGTAGGAAGTTTAGCAGCAACCCTGGGCTCTACCCACTAGATGCCAGTAACAACACCTACCCACGCCCTGCCCCCAGTTGTGACAACCCCAAACACCTCCAGACACTGCCAGCTGTTCCCTGGGGGGCAAATTGCCCCCAGATGGGAACGATTGCTTTATACTAAGCACAGGCCATGTGCATACTCTTATTTATCTACCTGCCAAAGTTGTGATATAGACACTGGTCTAAGACTCAGTCTATGGATGAGGAAACAGACTGAGTAGAGATTGTGGAAACAGGCATATTGTCAGTTGGAATCTGGACACTCAACCTCCTTTAGCCTCAGTTTCTCACCTTTAATATGTTGACAGTCATACCTCACTCTTAGGGTGATTGTCAAGTTCTTAGCACAGTGCTTGACACTTGGTAGGTGATCAATAAACATTAGCAAATATTCTTTGGTAGATGCACATTCAGACTCAATAAACTTTTAAAAAATTGAAGTATAGTTGATTTACAATGTTGTGTTATAATTTTAGGTGTACAGCAAAGTGATTCAGTTATACACATATATATTCTTCTTCATATTCTTTTCCTTTGTAGATTATTATAAGATATTGAGTATAGTTCCCTGTGCTATACAGTAGGTCCTTGTTGTTTAGTTTATATATATATATATATATATATATATATATATATATATATATATATACACATATATCTTCAACAAACATTTTTAATGCCAGTAATAGCAACAGTTCATATATGTGGAGTACTCATTATAATATTCAAGACACTGTTTAAATGTATTAACTCATTGGACCTTCACAGGAATCCTATGTGGTAAATGTTATTCTTGTTATTCAGATTAGGAACAGAAGCACAGAGAGTTAAATAACTTGCTAGTAACTTGAAAACGGGGATTTGAACCCTAGACCATGCTCTTTATTACACACCATCCTGTGGCACCGAGCTCTTAATAGGACCTTTTACATTCATTTCATGTATGAGCCCATCTCCAGAATCACCTTTTTCTAGGATTGCACCGTCCAGTTTGTGGCTATTTAAATTAGAATTAATTAACATGTAAAATCCAGCTCCTCAGTCACACTAGCCACCTTTCAAGTGCTCAATAGCCCCAGGTAGTTGGTGGCTAGACATTGGGGCAACTCAGATACAGAGCACCCCCATCATTGCAGAGATTTCTGCTGGAAAGCACTGTTCTAGGACTGTGGGAAATGGAGTTCTTTCCCTTAAGAGTTTTTGGATATCTGTTTGTTTGTTTGTTTGTTTGTTTATTTAGGCCGTGCCACACAGCATTCGGGATCTTAGTTCGAACTTGCGCCCCCTGCGGTGGAAGCGCGGAGTCTTAACCACTGGCCGGCCAGGGAAGTCCCCGGATGTCTCTTTAGCTAATTGATGCCATTCCGTCAACGCTGTGTCCAGAACTGTACAGCCACTAGAGTATTCTGTTCATTTTACGTTTATTAAGATCCTACGGTGTATCTGGAACCACATTTGGGACTGAAGATATAAAGATAAATAAATAAATATGGTCCCTGCTCATAAGTGTAGTTGATGACAGCATTAGGTTGTTAACGTACAGAGCCCCATGTTGTGTTTGTAGCTTGTGGTCCAGGAGCTAAATGAATGTGAGAGGCACTAAATTTGTGCAAGAGCCAAATGTCAGGATAGCCAGGGCCGGGGCGAGGGTCAAGTGATTCTCTGAGAGCTGGGTTAGAGGAGGGACCCGGGGGACCTTCCTTGAAGGATACTTGTAGACCTTGTGCAAGCGGGGACTGGGCAGTGTGCTCTGGGATCTGGAGTTGTTCAAACGCTCTTTGGCTGGATTTCTGCTGTAAAAACGTGCGGCAAGGAGAGTTGAGCAATTAGAGCAGGTGGGCACAATTTAAAGGAGATTTTTGTCAGTTGGTGAAGAAGTTACATTCCAGGTGAACCCATAGTTGCGCACAGTGAGTGGGGTTGGAAGTGCAGAGATGGCAAATGTTAGGGTGTCACCTCTGCTTCCACCTCCGGAGACCCCAGAGTCCTTCATCCCACATTCCAAGCTGAGCCCTTCCTCTCACCTCCCTTGAGCTCTCAGCCTCCGCTCGGCACCATGTCAGCTGACCTTGCCCAATTGCCCATCTTCCGGCTCCAATTCAACACTTCCTAGCTCAGAAATTGCTTGGTGATATTGGGAACAATGAGGCCTGACTCTGTTAGTTCAGAGTAGAATGGTCTTTTTTAAAGGGTATTGCATTCCTGGTGATGTATGGACAAGTCAGGAGAGCAGAGGGAGAGTCGGGATGGGAGGGAGAGGTGAGTTGGGACTCCAGAGTGGCTGGAGCCTTGGGGCTGGCGGGGAGTGAGGCATGTGCTGCTACTGCTGATACCTGGCCTGTGGTCCTGCCAAGCAGGACCCTGGCTGAGCCGGATTAGAGGAAAACCCTGGGTGCTTGGCTGGGAGAGGGTGAAGCTGTCAGGGCTGCCAAGGGGCCAGGGGCTGCGGAGAGCTTATTCCTTCTTGGGGGCAAGAGAGGGATCAAATGTAGCTTCATCTCATCCTTCATCTGATGACAAGAGTGAGGCAGTGAGGTGGGCCGGAGTGAGAAGGTTTGCATGGGATCTCAATGAGACCCAGAAACTGCAAATGACTTGCCTAGGGCCACACAGCACGTTAGTGTCACTGTCACTAGAACCCAGGGCTGTGTGTGTATGTGTACGTGTGTGTGTATGTGTGTACGTACGTGTGTGTGTGTGTGTGTGTGTACGTATGTGTGTCTGTGTGTGAACAGTTCATTCCTTATCTCGGTGGGCAGTGTTTCATGGTATGCATGATCCATAGGTTGTTTAACCATCCACTTGTTAATGAACAATTGGGTTGCTTCCAGATTTGGCTATTATTATTATTTTTAAATTAATAGATATAATAATTTAGAGCAGTTTTAGGTTTACAGAAAAATTGAGTTGCAAGTACAGACAGTTCCAATACACCCCTCCCCGCACAGTTTCCTATATGATTAGCATCTTGCATTAGTGTGGGCCGTTTGTTAAAACTGATGAACCAATATGGATACATTATTATTATTAACTAAAGTTCACAGTTTACATTAAGCTTCACTCTTGGCCTTGTACCTTCTACGGGTTTTGACAAATGCATGTCGGTATCATACAGAATATTTTCACTGCCCTAAAAATCCCCTGTGCTCTACCTATTCATCCCTCCCTCCCTCCCTCCTAACCTCTGCCAACCACTGATCTTTTAACTATCTCCATAGTTTTTCCAGAGCTCTTTTATTTGCTTCTCTCTAGAATTTTCTAAAGGTCTCCCCTCTTGGCTCGCTAGACCCAGCCACACCTAGCCATAGAGCCTTCTTGGAACCCAGGCCTCGTGGGGAGGTAGTTTGGGGTGTGTGTGAGCAGCCTGCACGCGAGTTTGAGTTGCTTTCTTTTAAAGACCAACTATTGCTGGAACTGGCTGATCTAGCCCCATTCCGCTGGTTGAGCTGTGGCCTGAAGAGGGCTTGATGCTCCAGGCCCTGTTTGGGGCTGAGGGAAAGCGGAGGAGGGGAGGGGTGGCCCTGTCAACTGAGAGCTCAGCTCTTCGGGCTTTTCCAACCCTGAGGCCCTCAGAGACCCCAAGCACTCAGCTCCTTTACAACTGAGCTTAGAAGCCAGCTGCCCGGGCCCTCTCCCTCCCAGAGCCTCTGGCTCAGCCTGGGGCTGCCTCCTGGCCTGCAGCCTTCCCCTCTAAGTTCCACTTTGATTTCTAAACAGACAGGAAAACAAGCAATTGATTTTTGGATATTATATAAGCTGGGTAAGGGAAACTTTAATAAGGAAAAGAACAGAGGGAGGGGTCTGAAGACCTTAAAAACTACAAAAAGCCCACCATTTCCAACCCAAATGGAGACAGCTACAGAGCTGCTATGATCAGAGAGATAGTGCAGGTGGCCCCAGGCCCTTGGGAGAAGACTGGCTCAGCCACCCAGGGCTCTGTGACATCCCACTGGAGGCTGTGCCTAGGCAAGTCTGTTCTCTCCCTCCTATTGGGGCTCCCAAGCTTATCTCTTCTGTTCCTGGACCATCCTGCACCTCCATGGTCACACTTCATTTGGTTCTCAAACCACCCTTGGAGGCAGGCTGGGACTTCAGAGAGTCAGGGACACACAGGACGTGAGGGTGGGAGGGGACCGCAGGGACTAAAGTCAGCGCTTCTCATCATACAGGTAAAGGGGCCTGTGGTGAGACGGTGCTGTTAGCGCATAACAGGGGCAGCGGCTCACGTGTCCCAGCGCCTGGCAGCGCCCACTCCATTGTCATCAGGTGAGCTGGTGAATGCATAGTCTTTGCAGCATATTTTTAAACTCTGGGTGTCTGGAGCTTGGAGGCCGGGGTCGTTGGGAAGGCCCAGGTGAGGATTTCCAGCCCCTGCTCCTTGGAAGGCTCTAGATCTCTAGCCCTGCAGGCCAGGACCTCCACAAAGTCTTGGACAGGCTGGTCTTATCTCTTCTGGCCAGCCTAGAACTCTCATCCCATCTTCCACATGAAGGCTGATTCCTTCCATGGGAACCACGGCAGAGAGCGCGGGGAAGGAATGTAGGCCTGGGAGTCAGGCTTTACAAAAGCCACGTGGGTTGTTGGAGTCGATGAAAAAGTCATACTTTGACATCTTGTCTCGTCCCCTTAGCAGGTCCTAGGTTTCCTGGGTGCCGAACCGGGAAACTCAGATTTCTACGAGGAAACCTGCACTTTGAAACCCATGGGGAGCTGCTGTCCCTGGCATCCTGCTTCCTTTCCTCTCTGCCTTTGGTGGTCTCACCGGAGACTTCTCCCTTGATGTCCCCTTTGGTTGTTTCTCAAATAGGACTTTGTGGAGGGGAAGACCAAGACTCATTTCACTGCCGGGCTCCAGGCTTGATCCTGCAGTGCCAGGCATGGGGGCAGCAGAGATGGAAACCATCCCTGCCGGGTGCCAGCTCCCCTGCCACCTTCCTCCATCTGAGGCAATGCGGGGGCCTTCCTTGCCAGTGGGGGGCCAGGCCTGCTCCGTCTCCTTTGGCCGGGCCTGGGAATCCAGCACTCGGCTCAGGTGGCTGCAGACGTGTAGAGAGGGTTCCAGTTTTCATCTTTGGGGAGAGTGAAGCCTGTGGGGGAGATGGACCCAGGAGAGCAAAGAGATAAGAAATACTGAGGACCAGGATATTTGACCCTATTTGACCCTATAAGCTCTCCTCTTCCCCCAACTCTTGCGTTTATTCAAGTAACTGAAGGCTAAGTTGCTGGGCCATGCATCTTGGGAGGGGAACTTGAGTGACTAGGGCAGAACCTGCGGTCGGAGAGGGGGGAGCAGAGCAATGTCAACCTCCCGCGTCACATCACATGGTAAATGGTACCGTGAGAGAGGCCTCTGCCCTCCACCCCACCCCCAACGCAGCCCACCAAGTGGGGGTCGGGGACAACTGCAGGAGCTGGTCCTCGTGTGGGATTTGACTTAGTGTGTATCTAAGTCACACCACTTCAGGAGGGGTCTTTCCCCACCTGCCCAGGGGTTTGCTAAGGCTTTTATACAGCCTTCAGCCCAAAGCTCATTCTCAGGTGAGTCGCGTGCTATTTACAGAACAGGCAAGTCTCGCCACTTGAAAAGAGCTGGCGCTTGGACTCACCTGCTGGCATCAAATCCCAGCTCTGCACTTAGAGGCAGGGATGGGGGCTGGGGGTCCAGTTGTGGCTCCCCGGGGAAGGGAGTAAAAGCCCCTGTGGGGTAATCCCAGAGGTTGGCCCTATGGGGGGTGGGTCCCAGGGCATAAAGTGTGAGGGCTCCCCCAGACCGAGGACTGAGAGCCTCTGATCTGCATCCTGGACACCAGCCCAGCGTTTCTGCATTCCCCGTGCAACCTGGGAGATGAAAGAGCACACAGACTGCCAACCCTCTGCCCCCTGGGCCTCTGAACTGAGGAAATGGCTGAATAATGAATGAGGCCAGAGTACTTCAGAGAGGTGGGCCCAGGGACAGTGCGGGCAGGGGGAGGGGCATGGACAGATTTGGGGGAGGGGCAGCTCGTGGAGAGATGCCAGGAGCCCTGATGAGGTCTGTGGTAGTGGCTTCTGCTGCAGGCCACAGCTGCGATTCACACAGAGGAAAGTGGCCACGAGCGCTCGCATACGGATTGTGTCTCAAACCTGCAGCCTGTCACACATCTAACCTTGAGATGTGCCGTCCCGGTTGTCCCCCCACCTTGAGCCTCCTCCCAAGAAAACTACCTGTGGGGCTGGATATAGGCTGGATCCAGGGAGCCCTTCCTGAGCTGAGGGCTGATGGACAGGAGACTTTTTCTGGGCATCTAGAGGAGGGCCAGATTAGCCACGAGGGTGGCTGTGGTACCCGCGACTTCTGGCAGGTGCTGGACAAGGGCGGCTTGCATGGCAGTCCCCAGAGGGGATGGAGGGTCCTCTGGGGCATCCCTGCCAGATACTTGATTGTTGCTGGTGACAAGACGCTCTCTTCTCTTCTCTTATGTGGCACCCATGTGTGTGACCTGGGGACTTCCCACCCGTTGTTTTCTCTGTCACCTTAACATTGTCCTCACACTTTCTAAAAGGGGCAGCAGCTCCCGAAACCCAGCCTGCAGAAATGAGGGGACACACGTTTGCTGAATGCTTGGCATGTGTCTGGTTCTTTCCTTATTGAGTCCACATGGCAGTTCGCATATGTGATCAGGAGTATCTCTGCTTTAAAGAGAAATAAACAGAAGCACAGAGAGACTGGGTGACTGGGCTCAGATCACACTGCTAATAAGAAGCGGGTGAGTTGGGATCGGAACTGGAGGCTTTCATTCTTCTCTTGGGCATTTTGAGGGCCTTTGAGTCCAGCTTACTGCTGGGGCAGTTTGTCAGGGACTGCCAGCTGCCCCGGTGCCCAGCTGTCTCAAGCCCTTCTTAGCAGAAAGTAACTACTAGGGCAGGTTTTAGGCCAGGGAGCCGGCCATGTCCTGGATTTCCTTCCCGGGAATTCCTTTTTCCCCTTCTTTGCAAAGCCTGTTGAAGCAGATGGATGTCCTGTATTTGCCAGGTGGGTGGGACCACCTGTTAGCCCTTCTCCCTGGTCTTGCTGCAGGGGGCACCTTCCCAGCAGGCTTTCTCTGTCTGCCAACACCAAGCATGCCACCAAAGCAAGTAGGGCGCCCCTCCTCTTAGATCAAATGTGGCCTGTGTCTACCCTCTCCCCCCATCCTTCAGGCAGGAGGCAACATCCCTGGGCTCTGATTGGCTGAGGGCTTTCCTGTGCACCGCTCTTCCGGGTGGCAACCAACCTCGCCACTCTGTGCTGCACTCTCCCAGGCCTGTCCTGGCTGCTTGCAATGAATAATTGGCCTGATCAGAGCCCAGCCAAAGCCCCTTTGCCTAGGGAAGAGGCTGGGCATCGGGTCTCCCACTCCCCAGGACCTGCAAACCTGCTATGAAGACCTGGATTCAGGAGCCCACAGTCTGGCTGTGGGAAAGATGGTTTGGCAAAATGGGTTTCAGCTTTGGTGTGAGCCAGCCTAGATCACCGGGGCACTGGGAATGTTTAGAAAGTTCTTGCCTACACACAGGGGTCGGGAGGTGGGGAGGCAGGGGGCAGACCCCTCCTCAAGGGGGCACGCAGAAAGTTTGAAGCCATCCTGCCCGCCACTCCCTGGGGGTTTTGCAGAAGCCTCACCCACCCTGCTGCCCGGCCAGGCCCTACCCCCTCCACTGCTCCTCCCCGGCCTGACCCCGGGACTGTGCTTCTGTCCGCCACCCTGCCTCCCTTGGGTGGGGTGGGTCTCCGAGCTGGCCTGCATAGACCAGAGGCACCTGTGGGCAAGGTCGTGTTAGAGCAACCCTCCACGCTTGGAGATTCCCGTCAACCCAAGTGCATGCGTCACCACATCTCACAACTTTCACTGTCGTTCATGTTTTATTAGTATAAGTGCCTTAAAAGCAGATCAGAGATTCAACTAATTTGCTCATTAGTAAAAGGAAATTAGCCATTTGAGATCTGTTCTAATAAAATTAGCTTGGTGACAAACGCTTTGTTGCCATGTTTATTAGATTACCATACTCCCTGCATTTTAAAGGCCAGAGCAGGCCTTCAGCAACTCTTCAGGGTATGCTCAGAGCTCCTCTCTTCCTTGTTTTTGTTCTTCCTTTCAGGCCTTGGAGAATATTTTTTCCCTTTCAAGGCTAATTGGGAAGACTTGACCCAAATCTCTGTCCATTCACACCTCCCACAAGCCCTAAGGTCTCTCTCCCCTCCACTCTGCTCCCTCTTCCCCAGCCTCCTGGCTTGGCCCTGTCCCCAGCCCCATCCCCTCAGGTTTCTCTGTTGCTGGTCCTTTAAGGGGGCCAGTATCTCCCTACCGAGAACCCTTGGGCAAGGAAGCCCCTGATCGTCAGGTGGGCCCTTTCACTGTTCCTTGCTTGGAGCCTTCTGCCTTATTCTCCAGCTTAAGACCAGCCTGGCTTCACCCAGTCACTTGTTCCTATTGCCCTGGAAGTGACCTGCCCGCCCCCATTCGTGTGGTCAGCTGACCCATTTGCTTCTCTCCTGCCTGTGCTTGGCTGTCTAGTGCGCGGCTGGTGTGGACAGAAAATTCCATGAAGCATCCCATTATACTCAAAGCTGCCTGGAGGGATCCACATGTGTCTGAGGCCAGGCAAGGGGTGTGTGGACTGTGGGGGGCTCCTAGCTGCCCGGGACTGTCTGATGTAGGAGCAGGTGCTCCCCAACATTGCCACAGCACTCTGCGGGCCCCCCTCTTTGGGCAGCATTGCATCCTACCTGAGGTGTCACTTTCACAGCCGCTGTAAGCGCTTGCTCTGCCCTGGGGTCCGTCAGTGCTTTCTTTGCCTTCTTTCTTTACTCTTCTGGCTGACATGAGGGGACAGGCCACATGGCTATTCTCATTCTGAAGATGCAGAGACTGATGGTTGGAAAGTTTCCCGAGGTTACCGGGCTCGTAAGCTGCAGAGTTAAGGGTATGAACCCCGTCTTGTGTGTCTCCAAAGCACCTGTCTCTAACCCCTGGGCTCTGCCGTGGGCTTGGGAAATTGCTGCGTGCCCATACTGGCTTCGGGGTATGAGCTTCCTGACGGGTGGGCTCTCTGACCCCGCACGGTGCCTGGCACAGACTGCCCTGTAGTGAGTGCTCCAAAACATTATCGAGTGAGCTGGTAGATAGGGGAGGGGCGATGAGATGGTCCCAAGTACTCCAGGGCCGGAGGCCTGGGCTGGTCCAGCTTCTCTCCTTTGCCAACAGCAGCCCCAGGCCAGCCTCTCCCGGCCCCTCCCGGCTCCCTCCTCTCCTGGTACAAATCATCAGCTTAGACAACAGCGATGGGTTTATCCCACAGGATGTGACTCTGAATATTAGAATGTCAGAAGCGGCTGCCTTTGCAGTAAGTTGCTGTCAGAGAGGAAATAAAAGGGGAGTTGCAGTTATTTAATTTGGAGCGTGCAGGCGACAGGCTGAGCCTGTGGACTCGCTGCTCATTCACCCCAGCTGCTGGGGCACCAGACCCCGCAGGCCGCTGCCCTTGGTTTTTTTTTTAAGGCCAGCATTTTATTTATTTATTTATTTTTGGCTGTGTTGGGTCTTCGTTTCTGTGCAAGGGCTTTCTCTAGTTGCGGCAAGCGGGGCCACTCCTCACCGCAGTGCACGGGCCTTTCACCGTCGCGGCCTCTCTTGTTGCGGAGCACAGGCTCCAGACGCGCAGGCTCAGTAGTTGTGGCTCACGGGCCCAGTTGCTCCGCGGCATGTGGGATCTTCCCAGACCAGGGCTCGAACCCGTGTCTCCTGCATTGGCAGGCAGACTCTCAACCACTGAGCCACCAGGGAAGCCCTGCCCTTGGTTTTTATCCTCCTGCTGGTCCCGCCTTCCTCCAGCCCTTCTGTCCCACCGGGGTGCCCAGCACCCACCCAGCCTTTGCTCACGCCTCCTCTTCCTCCAGTGCTCTCCTGCCTCCTTCCACCTCTCAAACACCAACCCTCCTCGTCTTCAGGTCATTCCCAACCTTTCTGTCCTCAGCCAGTCCCGAGGTTTCACCCCGTCCTCTCCCCTAATGTCCTGCCCTTCCTTCTCATGACACCTTCGCTCTATCATTTATAATATAAATGATATTTATCCTATTATCAACAGTAATGATCTTATTACTATTAGTCAATATTATTATTGATATTATTAATAGGAATTAATATTATTAATATTACTATTATCCTTATTATATCCTTTTCCTCACTTATACTGCCACTCCAGTGAGGTAGACATGATTTGTCCTTTTTTCAAGAATGAGGAAATTGAGGCTCAGAAAGGCTGAACATCAGATCTGATTCACACAAAAGAAGGCACCAAAGGAGGCCAGTAACTGTGGTCCCACAGTCAATCACCAGGCGCCTTCCGTGAGCTCCACTCCGGGAACTTGGAGACGAATGAGCCGCAGTGGCGGCGCCCGCGCAGCGCTGGGGGTGTGCCCGCTGAGCCCTTGTCCACAGGGCAGGGGCGCCCTGGGAGGGGTGAGGATGTCAAGAGGAGGCCGTGGGTGGCGCCTAGCCCAGCGGTCACTATGCGAACCTGAATGGCTCTGCCTCCAACTGCAATTACATCTCCTTCCTCCGGTTTGGCCCCAGGTGAGGGGTGCAGGGTGGGCAAAGGGCGTCGGGGAGGGAGAGGGCGTCCCGGCTGACTTGGGAGCTGGTTTTGTGATGGAGACATTGTTCCTCTTTCCAGTGCTGAGCTTTGGGTATGAAGCACATGCCCTGCTGGTCCCAGGCCCTCAGGAGGGGAGTTGGGGGTGACTATTTGGAGCAAGATCCCCAGAGAGAGGTAGAGGGGAGAGCAGGGCTTTGGAGTCAGTGCGCTAGGACACAAATCCTGGTGCATCAGCTGTGTGTCTACCCTGCGGGGCCGCATACTCCTTACCTGGCCTCCTCTTTTCAGGAGAGCCGTGAGGATGAATGGAAACATGAGTGGAGCTGAGAGGGAAGGACTTGGGGAATGATGCTGACCCTCTAGAGGCCAGGCCCAGCCCGACTTCAGGCCGGGCTCGGGAAGGAGGCTGCTGGGCCTGACCCTCGAGGGTGGGAATCAAGGGAGGCTGTAGGTCTTGGGAATCCTGTCCAGCCCCCGCTCTGCCTGGTGAGTCAGCACCCGGAGGGAGGGCCTGTCTCCCTGGCAGTGGGACAGCCCGTCCTGGCAAGCGGCCCACCTCCCTGTGGAAAGAGGAGAGGCTCCTGTAGGCTCTGAGATACATCTGTGCTCACCCCCGTCTCTGGTCTGCCCCTTCCCGAGCCCCAGGGCCGCACTCAGCCCTGCTCTCTGCCTGCAGTCACACCGGTCCTTCCCCCACGGCTGAGTCTCTAGGGCATGAGGGTGTGAGCCGAGAGGCACCAGGTACAGTGGGAAAGGCAAGCAGAAGAGGGAACTGGACTCTAGTCCCAGCTTTGTGAGCTGGGCAGTTGCTTTACCTCTCTGAGCCTTTTCTGTATCCTGAGACTGTGGCTATCGAACTGCTCACAGACTTGTGTCGGCCAATGGGCTGAAGTACGTGAGAGTATGGCGCCCAGCACACTGTGAGTACAATTTCCCCTCCTTGAGAGGCAGCTCAGAGCTGAGGCTTACAGGGGCTCACACCACTCCCCTGCACCCTCTGACCTTCCACATCCAAAGCAGAGTGGTGAAAGGGACTTCAAAATCGGAGCCACTCTTGATTCTTCTGCCCCTTTCTCTTCCTCCCCTTCTCTGGGCCTCCCATTATAGGTATGTTGGTACAATTCTTCTTGTCCCACAGGCCTCTGAAGCTCTGTTCATTCTTCTTCGATAATTTTTCTATTTGTTCTTCAGATTGGATAATTTCTATTGACTTCAAGTTCAATAATTCTCCTAACATCTCAAATCTGCTGTTGAGACCATAGCGTGTAATTTTTATTTCTGTTACTATATTTTTCAATTCTACAATTTCCGTTAGGTTCTTTTTCATAGTTTCTATTTCTTTACTGAGATGCCCCATTTGTTAAGTCATTGTCATCGTGTATTCCTTTAATTCTTTAAAACATGGCTTCTCTGAATTCTTTAAACACATTTATAATAGTTGCTTTGATGTCTTCGTCTACCAAATCCAACATCTGTGCCTGCTCAGAGTTGGTTTCTCTTGACTTCTTTTTCCTTTCCTGATTATGGGTTACTTTCCTGTTTCTTTCCATGTGGTAATTTTTCATTGAAAACTGGACACTTTAGATAATATGTTGTACAAACTTTGGCTTCTGATTTTTCACTCTTGAGGGTTGTTGTTGCTGGATTTTTTTTTTTAAAGTAACTTATTTGGACTTAATCTGGGGAATTTTTCTCCCCAGTGGTACATGCTGCTGCTATCTCTACTCAGTTTTTAAAAAATTCTTTTTCTTTTTAGCCTGGCTTCCTGAGGGTTTTCTCCATGTCTGCGTAGCTTAGTTGTCAGCCAGCGATCAGCCAGAGGTGTATGCAAACACCTTGAGCCAGAAGGCTTCCACCTCTGTGCGTGGATTCTGGGGAGGGGGTGTACATTCCAAGTTCAGGCAGTTTTCAGGTCTTCCCTGCTTTTACTTTCTGAGGCCATCTGGTCTTCCCTTCAAGTATGCAGCCTCCAAGGATACCAGACAGGGATGCTTTTCCAGCCCTTCTGTGGCTCGCTAACTTCCAGGGGCTCCCTGTTAAGTTTCTGGCGAGTTTGCTGCTCTGCTGCCTGCCCCAGCTGGGACGGCACCCTCAGTCTGGCAGAGCTGTGGGCCTCGCCCATTTGCTTCCCAGCTGATCAAGCATTTTACTGCCAACTGCTGGACATGGGCTTCTCACCTTCTGCTCTAAATCAAGTCAGCCCTCCCCTGCAGTGCAACTTATTATTTTTTATGGTCAGCCCCACCCAAGAAGAACCACAGCTGGGGGTGGGAATGGAGGCAGTCCCAGGTAGAACCTTGCAGACTCCCAATTTTCTTACCCACAGTTTGGTTTTTGGTGAACAAATCCTTCTCAATTTGTTGTTTTGCCTTTGGTTGATTGATTTCCAGAGCCCCCAAATGGTTGTTTTTGTTTTTGACCATTTTGTCCCAGAGTTTGGGAAGAGAATTTACTGGCCTCTGCACTCCAGCATCACTGGAAATCTGCCTTGATTCTTGAGACCTGGATTTATCAAAGTGTAACTTGAGTTATACAAGAACCCTCTACCTTTTCTATGTCTCATGGGCTTTTGGACCTGAACTTTTCCCAAAACAAAACCGATTTGGAGGTTTGCATGCTAATCTTGGGCTCTGGCTCCTTTCCCTGAGGACTTCTCCACCACTGTCCAGTCTTTATGGGAGGACCAGGCCCTGTGCCAGCCAAGCTATTCCAGGACCTAGAAACCCTCCCCACTGAGGGTCTGTTTACCCATCAGCCCTACCTGGTGCACACCACTGATGACAATGGAAGGGGGTGGTTTCCATCCAGGACCCCTGAAATCATGACCCCGCTTCCTATGGGGCTTGTCTCATGAGTGCTCCCCTTAGAAGGGCATCAACTCCTCCCCAGTGGAAGGAGGATTCCTTGGTCCTCACTGCCTCCAGGATCCCATGGTCATTGTTCTCCCCATATACATTTTGAAACCACAGCTCTAATTTATCATGTTCTTGTTTAAAGCCTTACTGGCTCGACACTTGCTATTGAATACGTTTTACACCTTCTAGCCTGGCAATCAAAGTCCTTCATGATCTGGCCCCAACTCACCGTTGTAGCCTTCACTCCTGTCAGTGTCCCTCACACTCTGTGCTTCAGCCCAAGGAATTACTTGCTGCTCTTTGAACGCGCCACGCTCGTTCCCACCTCTGCACCTTTGCATATGCTGTTCCCTCTGCTTAGAATGCCTTCATCCCTTCTCCATCTGGTCAACCCTTCCCATTATGACCCATCTCAGTTGTTACCTCGTCTATTGACCCCTCTCTGATTCTTCCAGGCAGAGGTGCTGTCCCTCCTCTGTCCCTCCACAGCATGCTGCCTTTGCCTGGGCGGGCCCATCGTACTGTTACCGCCCGTTTCCATGTCTGCTTCTCTCTTTAGCTTGTGAGTAAATAAGGCCAGGGTGACCTTCAGCTCCTCTTGGTATCCCAGTGTCTGACATAGTGCTTGGCCCATGGTGGGTTCCAAATAAGTGTCTGTTGAATGTGAGAATGACCTTCCTATATCCTTTTCTGCCAGAAGTGAGTTCTCTTGATGGCATGTTGTATCAACATGTAGGTTTTGAAGTCTTTGGAGTGTGATTTGTAATCTGGTTATATTCAAATGTAGGATCTACATGACAACATCCAATTTTTTATCATTTCGGGTAGCTTTTAACTTATTTAATATGTATTGTCAGTAGTACTGGGCAGCCCTCCCCAAACTCTATATCCAGGCTCTAGATAGCTCAATTGAGTTTTCTCTGTCTGTTGTAAATAGCTGTCTTTGGAGCCTAAAGACACATCCTCTGCCCAACCACCTGTCACAACCTCACTTTCACCCTTTGAGATCAGGGGTCCTGGTGCTCATTGCTGCCATCATGGGATTTTCTGGGACCTCTGGTGTGTGTGCATGTATGTGTATGTGAATGCAAGTGCATGTGTGTGTGCATATGTATGTGTGTATGTGTGTGCAAGTGCATGTGTGTGCATATGTATGTGTGTATGTGTGTGCAAGTGCATGTGTGTGCATATGTATGCGTGTATGTGTGTGCATATGTATGTGTGTGCATGTGTATGTGTATGCATGTGTGTGTGTAGGAACATTGTGTTTGGTAGGAGGGAACCTCGTCAAATGGTATGGGATCAGCTTGTTATTTTATTATTTCTTCTTTTAATAACCAAATACTGATGCTGACAAGTATTAAAGATTAATTCTGTAAATTCCTCTCTGAGCCACAGTGATCATTTAACAGGCCCCTTCCTTGACAGAATATATTCTAGCAGGGAGAGCCCTGTGAGGGGAATCTGCGACTTTGGACTCCTGGGCTGACACCTGCCCCATCTGGTATCTGGAGGGCGACAGTCTGGGAGGGAGTGGTGGGATATTGGTTGGGACCCTGCTCCCACCCCATCCTCCAAGCTGCCAATTACCACACACATTCAAAGGGGAGAAAGCCAAGGGCAAGGTCAAGCTGTTTGGTCAAGGTTGGTGAATTGGACAAGGGAATCCTGGGGTTAGGGCTGTGTGAGGGCTCAGATATGTCCTCCAGGTCATTCCCCAACTTCCAGAGAGGTCCAAATCCAAACAGCCCCTAACAGAGAAAATTCATCTCTGGATGCATTGATGGATTGAACAAAAGACACCCCATCTGGTTTTCAGGTTTCAGAGAGGGATGGACGATGCCCACGGTGCCCTCGGCGACTGTTCTCACAGCACCTCCAGGACTCTGCTTCCCTAATTCTATGCACGTCCAACTCCCACCAGACTGAGTTCCTTGGGGCAGGAACTGTGTCTAATTATTTTTATGTTTCGGTACCTAGCACTGTGCCTGGAATAGAGATTGGGCTCACTAAAGATTTATTGAATGAGAGAAAGAATGGGTGGGTTGGGGGATACAGTTCTGGTTGAAGGAAGGGACCAGACAAAAGAACCTTGACTCTGTGATATAAGTGGGCGTGGGCTCCCATGTCTGCACGGGTGCTCTTACACGTGAGGACACCAGGTGTCCTCTGTAAGGCACCACATATACTGCGCTCCCCACTGTGCTCTTGTCACGGCATCCTCACGGCAGCTTAGGGCTGAGGACAGGGTCCCTGACTGGTCTGGACCAAGGAGCAGGCCAGGTCATGGTCTCTGCTTCAGAGGGGTAATTAAAGAGAGGGGATCTAATGCAGGGGCTATTGACAGAGTGTAGGCGGAGTTAAGGAAAACCAACCAGGATGGTAAAGCACCCCAGGGCATAGCAGTGGTGGTACAGTGTTACTACCGAGTCCTGAGAGGCAGCTGCAGCTGTAGGAGTCATGGCCTTAGGTAGAGCCTGCAGGGGAGGGAGCTGGGAATAAATACTGCTCTTTCCTCCACCCTTCAGTCCCTCGCCAGTGTTTCCTCTGATGAACTCAAATGGAAACCAGAGAGCAAGGGGGTTTGGGTAATGCAATCCGTGGAGGTGGGCCACCTGCGTCACACTGCAGGGTGGAGAAGGGTGCAGCCGGGATTAGGGGAGGGAATGGATGAGACCCAGTGCACAGATATGGGGGAGCTGAGAGCATCAGCTCAGAGAGATGTGTGAATCCACAGGCCTCCCCTCTTACACTGGCTGGGCAAGGCTGGAGGTGGGCAGGTGTGGCCCTTGAGCCCCTGTCCCAGAAATGCAGAACTATACCCCACCCCATCCAGCTGCCCAGCCCGCCCCTCGCCTCGTCATCCTGGCCTCTGACTCCATGACCCAACAGAGTTCTTCTCTTTCTCTCTATCTTATTAAAGACCATCTACCCCAGGCAAGAGAGCCAGCTGGCTGTCGATGCAATACCAATAGACTTGTACTCTCCTAATCAATATTGGAGTACAGAGGGAAACAATTAGTGGCTTTTTGTCTTCCAAGGTGTGGGCTGTCTTTTGTAGAGGGCAGAAGTGGAGGGCACCTGGCTAGGGACACTGAAGTGCTTCATGAATCAAAAGTTAGTGATTTCTGGCTCTTGTAAGATTGATGGGCATTTGCAGAGTTGGCGTCTGGGTTTGATTGGGGGTGAGGAGTGGGAGGGGAGGTGACCTGGGGACCCTTATCTTGAGGGGGTGAATTTGGAGTTGAGGAAGGGAGAGAGGTCAGGTTTCAGGGACTGGTGGCTTTTTGTGGCTGCACCTTCCCAAATCATAGAATGCAGGACCTTAGGGCCTGAGGAACCTTAGCGATCTATGGACAAACCCCTCATTTTACAGAGCGAGACACTGGGGCTTCGTGAACGCAATGACCTTCCCAAGGTCACACAGAGTGTCCATGGCAATGCCACACACTAGCTCATGAAATCCTTTAACAAGCCTGTGAGGTGGACTCTATCCAACCTGCTTTACAGCTGAGGAGGTGGAGGCTCAGAGAGGCCAAGTAACCGGCTCAAGTTCACACAGCCAGTAAAGTGGAGAAGCCCAGGTCTGTCTGGCTCTGCAGTCCATGCCTCTCCAACCAGACAGGCTGGGACAGTCTCGCGGGACAACCTGGGACCATCCCGTCATCTCACACTCTGTGAGCAGAGCACGGATCTTTATTTTGACAACATCAAAGTCCCACTTCACTAACTGCTATTGTCTGTCTACAGTGGCACTGCGCTGTGTTTAGGGTGATGCATGAGGGTCAGCCTAGGGATGATGAATGGGATCCACCCTCCTTTCTTCTGCTCAGTTGAACTCAATTTGGGTGATTTTCATTTGTTCACCTGGAGGCCTTTTCCCACACAGGGGTGGGGCGGCTAATGGGGTAGTGGTACCCCAGGGTCACCTGTGTCTCCTACAGCATGCAAGTGGGCTGACCTGGGCCGTCACCGTGAGGGGCTGGCTAATGTAGAAAGCCTCTGCTCTGAAGAGCAGCAGGGGGACCCGGATCTGAGCATGTGTGTGGAGCCCCCACGCCTCCACCTGTCAGTCCTCCCGGGATGCCTAGAAGGTTGGAAGCTCTGAGCTGAAAGGGACCAACTCGCTTTCTCGTATGGGAACCCTTTCTGCAGCAGCCCTTCTCCCCCAAACCCTCATCCAGTCTTTCCTCGCGCACCTCTAGTGATCGGAAGCAGGGTGTCTCCAGTGTACTTCCGTCGGGCACGTTTTGTGAATTCTCCTCAGCCACAGGGCTGCCGCGTGGGTGGTCACACTCCCATCACTGGCCACCTGTGGCTTTGGGCATCCTCATACATTCGTTTCTCTCCAGTGAGTGGTACATATGTGATCAGTTTCTGTGTGAGCCATGCTGTGAACCGGGTCAGGAAGCACTGCTATATGACATGATTCAGAGCCATCACTTCTGGGTCCTCACATGGGGCCTAAATCATCTTTTTTTTTTTTTTTTCCTGCTGTTTCCAACAATTGTCTGAATTCCACACTTTATGTGCCAAATGTTCCAGTCCATTCTCTAACAGCTCTTTAGATATTGGATAGTTTGTCCCTGCGAGTGTTCTCTTGGCTAAACATGCCCGGTTTCTTTACTATCTCTCCTGTGCCATCATTTGAAGTCTGTCTGAATCTCTCTAAAGCACTTAGCACTAAACTCTGTTCCCAGGGAGGGCTTAGTCCGCAGAGACAAACAAGGCTATGGCCTCCTTCATATTGGACCTCTGTCTCCGTGAAAGCAGCCCATGCCCGCCCACTTGGCTGGAATCCCCTTCTCAATGCTGACTTTCTACTGCTTGGAGCCCCTAAGTCCTTTTCACAAGGACCTTACCCCAGGACCATCCTCCACTGCCCTGGAGATGCCCGTTAGAGGCTGTTACCATCTCCACTCCGTTGCCCTTAGTGAAGAAAACCTAACCAGCAAGCATCTTCTGTGAGGTCGTTCCGTGCTCAGCCTTTGGCTAGTTCAAAAGAAGGAGGAGACACGCCTTCTGCTTCCAAGAAGAGGGAGACCCACAGGGGCAAGGTTGGTCACGGGAGCGTCCTGTGAGGGCAGAGCTCTCCCTGCCTTTGGTTCCAGGTCTCTTATTCTGTCCTTCCTTCCTCGTGCTCTCCCTGGTGCCCTGCCCCTCAGTTCCTGCAGTTCCACACTCTCTCTCCTCCTTCAGAGTTGCCGAATGGAGCCTCGCTTAGCCCGAGTGGTGATGCAGGGTGAAGAGTAGGGAGAGTGCACAGATGTACCAAGTCTCCTCTGACATCCTCAAGGCAGGTCAAGTTCATCCTCCCCCTCACCCAGGTGGGTTGAATTAGTTCATCCCAAGCCAGTGGTCAGAGGCTAGGGGGAGGGATCCATCCTTTATTGGCCTTCAGAGGATATCCACAGCCTCAGTCAGTGGCCCAAGCTGGATTCTGATTGCTGCATGCCGGATGCCCTCTGCCAGCTCATTTTGTCATGGCGCCCTGGGCTTGAGTCAGACAGACTCAGGTCCTTACCCAGTCTCCATGCTTATTAGCTGTGCGTCCTCAGGAAAGCTACTTAACATCTCCGAGCCTTGGTGTTAAAATCTGTACTGTGGGGATGAAATTTCCATCTGCCAGAACTGATGTGTAACTTTAAAAAGACACCATGTGACCTACTGCTGCCTAGTGGCTTGACTCACTTGTTTATTTTTATTTTTTTATCAGAATTTTTCTACTGATGGTGAAATAGACACTTTCCAGGCTGAGGAGTTTGAGCAAAGTGGGACGACTAGGGGCTGGGGTGGCTCTGGCGTGGTATGCGGGCAGCAGCCTGTCCCCAGGGGCTGCCCGTCTCAAAGCTTGTCCCAGGCTGGGGGGCTGGAGATGTTTCCAAGAGAGGCTGCTGGCGCCGCTGGCACTCCAGGTCCTGCAGGAGCTGTCAACTCTGCCCCCGGCTCTAGGCTCTAGTGACACTGCCAGTAACCAGCAGTTGTCAGAGTCGATTTAACGTTGGTATTTTTATCACATATCAGGGCCTGGCGCCATGGCGAAGAATGACAGAAGCAGAATGCTAAATAATTTCTCTAAATAATGTATGCTCCCCGGGCTGCCTGGAGGGAGGAGGACCCTAGGGAGAGACGGGACTCTGGCTTGGTTTTCTGCTTATGTGTGAGGGACACGCTTAGTCCCTCATCCTCTGGGTCCAGCCCCTGACAGCCTCATGCGGCCTGGCTCCGGGGTGAGTGGAGCTGAGCACAGGGCAGCAGAGCTGGGTGGGAGTAGAGGTAAAGGGAAGACAGAGTCGGGGAACAGGAGAGAGAGGAGGGAGGGCTCAGACTCAATACATACTTGTTGATTAGATTTGAAAGGAGAGAAAGAGGAAAGAGAAGGGGGGACAGAAAGGGAGAGCAGAGCCTGAGTTAGAGACTGAGGGAGGAGAGAGAAGGGGAGGGGCAGACGGAGTGAGGTGGGGAAGCCAGGGAATAGAGAGTGAGAGAGGGCGGAAGTGGGGAAGATAGAGACGACGATGCGGGGGAGGATGACCCAAGATGGAGTTGCCGTGGGAGAGCAGGAAAAGGGGGTTTGCAGGGGGCCCAGGGAGGGGGGAGGAGGGCTGGGAGAGAGAAGGCATGGGGGCAGGTCGGGGACTTCTGAGGGTGACAGTAACAACACCAGACAGGCCAGAGCCCCAAAGGTGAAAAGGTCATCATTTGCAAACCTCCATCACCCCACTCCTCCTCTCCATGGTCCCCAGCTTCCTTCTGGGCACAGAGTTATTCCTCTGGGCTTTGGGGGAGACAGGAAGGTCGAGGCTGTTCAGGCTCAAAGCCTTCCCACACTGACCATCTCTGGGGGAAGCCATGCGTCCATGCAGCCCTGGAGCTGGGTGGGGAAGTCCTGTCTTCTCTCACTTGCCCAGCAGGGACCAGAGAAGAGGGATCTTTCCTGGGATGGGCCCTGGCCGCTGTGCTCCCCCTGGCTGTGGACGACTCCTGGAAGGATTTCCAAGGGCCCTGCATTTTACCACAATGCTTTCCATCTACACTTTCCCTCCGGAGAGAGATGTAGGTCTCTGGACACGGAGTGTGTCTTACTCATCTCTCTAATTCCAGCACCCAGCAAAGTGCTGGATTATATTGGGTGGTCGATGCATATTTATGGAATGAATAAAGGAGCAAATACACCATATCAGGGTGAAGGAGACATCAGAGATGTAAAGACTGTCACCCAGCACATTTGTGACACATCCCAGGAGCCGGGGAGAATCTTGTTTACAAATGAGGTAGGCGAGGGTGGAGCCCTGATCCATCTAGGCTGTGGCTGAGTCCTTCTGGAAAAGTCTGATTCTTTCTACCTTCCCACTTTCTCTTTCTTCCCTCAACCATCTTCCCATCTGTCTCCTCTGCCAATCCAATCTGCCAGGGAAATATTGTGATGAATTCTCATGGAAACCTGTGGCTGGCTAAATCCCACCATAGCTCTTGTTCACGCCACCCTTGGTCACCACATAGGAACGGTCATGCTGCAGTAGCAATAAACCCCCCAAACCCAACGGCTTATCACAATAAAAGTAACTCTCCCTCGTTCACTGAGCACGTGGCATCTGCCTCTGTCATCGTCCTCATGCCGAGGCCTCCCAAGGTCCTGGGAACTTTATCCACATTGGAGACTCATCCAAAGTCCTGGCCTCGCTGCTCTCACATCTCTTCATGTATATTTTGGTCTTTATCTTTGCTGTACTTTCAGCAACCACTCCCATAACGACATGTGGATCTTATTGTCCAGAACTGTGCCCCTTTGGAAATCGTACATCTGTGCTTGGACCACAACTTCTCATCAGCCCAGTTCTCTTGCTCAGTTTCTTTTTTCATCTATGTGTGTTTTTCACTCTCATGGAGTGTCCCTTGATTTCTTTACCTTCCCCGCCTTCATTTCCTTTCCCATCCAGCTTAAATCCTCTGGCCCATCTTTTAACCACTGTATTAATCAGGGTTCTCCAGAGAAACAGAACCAATAGGAGATATATCTCTAGCTCTACTTCTAACTCTACCTCTGTCTGAGGTTTATTATAGGGAATTGTTTCATGCGATTATGGAGGTTGAGAAGTCCTCAGATCTGCAGCGGGCAAGCTGGAGATCCAGGGGAGGTGATGGTGTAGTTCCAGCCTAAAAGCCAGCAGGATCAAGACCAAGGAAGAGGCGATGTTTCGGCACATGTCTGAAAGCAGGAAAGAACTGTTGTCCCAGCTTGAAGGCCATCAGGCAGGAGGACTTTTCCTCTGCTCATGGGAGATCAGGCCTTCAACTGATTGCATGAGGCCCACCCACATTGGGGAGGGCAATCTGCTTTATTAGTCTGTAATCAAATGTTAATCTCATCCAAAAACATCTTCATAGACACACCCAGAATAATGTTTACCAAATATCTGGGCACCCCATGGCTCAGTCAGTTAAAATGAACCATCTCAGCCACCCTTGTGCAATATCCTCAGATCCTTTGCTCCATTGTTTCTGGCTCATGACCTGGAAAAACTCTAAACCCTGGATCAATCCAATGGTCTGCTTTCTCCACTTCTCAGTCTCGGGTGATGAGAGCTGCTGGACACACACAAGCACACACATGGTGCTGAGCAGATCGGCACCACCTAAATTCAACAATCCTTCTCTGATCCCCTACGTAGCCCTCTTTCCATTTCTTGAAGAGGCTACCTCAAACTTTATTCTCCTTGAACTTCCTCAACACTCCATCCTCTTCCTCCTCTCTTTCCACTTCGGGCACCACTGAGACCAGAATGCTGGCCACACACTTCCCCTCCCCCACACCAGTTTCCCTGCGTCTGTATCTGGCCTTTTCCTGGATCTTTCCTGTCCTGGTGGACAGTGACACCAAGTGTCCTGTCTCCTGTTCAGGGACTTTTTTTTTTTTTTTTAAAGATTGATTGATTGATTGATTGATTGATTGCTATGTTGGGTCTTCGTTTCTGTGCTAGGGCTTTCTCTAGTTGCGGCAAGCGGGGGCCACTCTTCATCATGGTGCGCGGGCCTCTCACTATCGTGGCCTCTCCTGTCGCGGAGCACAGGCTCCAGACGCGCAGGCTCAGTAATTGTGGCTCACGGGCCTAGTTGCTCCGCGGCATGTGGGATCTTCCCAGACCAGGACTTGAACCCGTGTCCCCTGCATTAGCAGGCAGATTCTCAACCAGTGCACCACCAGGGAAGCCCTGTTCAGGGACTTTATCTCACCCATCAATGAACTCTTTTCTCTGCTAAAACTGCAAACACCCACTCCCTTTCAGGATCCATACATGCATCATTTAGACATAAATGTCTCCCATTACATAAGCAAACATACCCCCTCTTTGACTTCACACACCTCCCTGGTTATTGCCCCAGCTGTCTTTTCCTCTTTACAGCCAGACTTCTTGAAACATTGTCATAATTTCCTATTTTCATTTCATTCACTCCATTAGAATCACTGGGCTTTCACCCCACCACTCTGCTGAGGTGACCTGTGACCTGCCTTTTACTAAATGCAATGGCAGGCTTTGCTCTTGTCTTGCTTGTCTTCTCCAGATCATTAGATCTAGTTGACCACTCCTGGAAATGTTCTCTTTCCCTGGATTTCTGTGCTACATCAGGGTGAAATACTTGCTGTCCCAAGCATGCCATGCTGTCCCCTCTGCCTGGAGTGTCCCGCCTCCCCCTCTTTGCCTGACAAACCTCTTACCTGGTTCAGGTAACAGCTCCTTTCTCAAGAAGACTTTCATCTTCCAAGACCAGCCCTGGTATTCCTACCTAAGCACTCCAAAGCGCCCTATGCTTGCTTTGTCATGGAAACCAGCACAATGTGATTTCACAGCTGCTTTACTCACTGTTCCCCACCCCCTCCAGGAAGCTCCTGGTAGGAAGGGGCTGTATGTTGCTCATCATTTGTATTCCCGGCACGTCACATAGTGCCTGGTACATAGGAGGTGTTCAATATACGTATGTTAAGTGAAAGTGCGTAGGGCAAGGAGAGAGGTGATGCCTTAACTGACCCCGAGCCCAGCGGGACCACAGTAGACAAGGACCTCTAGGGACAAGGAAGGGCTCTAGGCTCTGGCACACAATGAGGCCATCTCCACCAGGAGACGGCTGCCTGGTGCTTGTTTGGCAGCACTGGTGATGGTGGAAGCAGGAGTGAACTCCGGGTCAGAGAATCTGGATTCAAGTTATGTTTCAGCCATTTCTTAGCTACCGATAACTCATGACAATTCCTCCAACCTGCCCAAGCCCTTGGTTTTCTCACTGTTAAATGGGGAGATTAATGCCAATCTCATACTATGGGGGTCAGAATTAGATGAGAGTTGTGGTTAGTGCTAGGTATTTTGCAAGTGTAAAGGTCTCTTGAGCATCTGTTAGGGACTTGGGTGAGGGGCGACTCTAGACAGTCCTGCTTGGTGAGACACAGGCAGGAAAGCAGCTGCTCCCCAGGGTCTGGGGATGGGTCTCAGTGGGACAGAAGGCACCAGCTGCTCCAAAGCTCCCAGGAGCACCCCAGCAGGGAGACGGGCAGCCTGGACTCAGCTCCTGCCTGGGAGGGGACCCCAGCCTGCGTCCCCCGGGAGGAGGCCACGGCCTGAGGTGACTGGGACGGAGGAGAGCCAGGTGCCGGTGGGAGGCCCCAGCCCTCTGAGCCCACAAGGCTCTCAGTGCTGTTTCTTCCTGGAGCCGCACCTGTTCTCCCTTGATCCGGGGCCCAGGGTCCCCAGGAGAACACCTCTGAGTGTAAAGAGGCAGCCGAGTGTGAAGTGAGAGGCAGCTCTATGTGGTGGGAAGGCTTTGAAGAAGAGAGACTTGGCCTCCTGTCCCAGCCCTGGCATCTGCCAACTCTATGGCCTGGGCAGTTGCTTCTGGACCTTTTCTGCATCTCATGAAGGGAGCTACAAACCCACCACACTGTTGTGAGGGCCAGTGGGATAAAAGATGTGGAGCTACTCTGTGGATCATAAATGCTATGCAAATGGGAAGAATGATCAGAGAGGCCAGGCTTTGTGACAGCCTGCGTGGAATTAGTGCACTGGTAAAAGAGGAGTCCTGGGCAGACCTGTTCAATCCTCAGCCCTGTAGCCGGATGTGTGTGCTGGGAGTTTGGAGAGAGAGGATTCCAAAAAAGGGAACTTCCCCCCTTTTGTGCCCTCCAGCGTTGGGACTTCCTGGGGTGTGCCTGTAGGGGAAGAGGGGCTACTGCCCAGTTTCAGGAAGAAGGGAAGGGAGGGGAGGCCAGGAGAGAGTGGCTGTGATCAGGGGGGGCCTGAGCATGGGGGACCCTGCTGGGCTGATGCCAGGACTCAGCGGAGCCAGAGTTTTAAACTGGTTGCTTATAGTTGAGTGTTTAAAGCAGTTTACCCGTGGTGCCAACTGTTCTTGGATGATTTTCCCTAAATGTTTTATGTTTTGTACTTGTGCCCAGAGGCAATTTTATCTGGTGGGGGCACTTCTGTCAATCTGTCACCATGAATGATTAGAGGACGGAGGGAGGAGGGGGGAGGGGACAGAATGTGGGGAGGAGGAGCCCTGTCCTTCTGCGGGGGCGGGGTTGGTCTGTGCCCTGTCGGGCAGGCAGGCGTATTGTGCGGTGGTCAGTCCCCCTGCTGGACTGAGAGCCCTTGAAGCCCTGGATGTGGCTGGGTGGGCATGGCTGAGTAACAGAGGCTGGCGCCTCTGCCTTCAGGGAGCTTAGGACTCGGTGATGGGTGTCTGTCTGTCTCTCTCACACACACACACAGAGGAGGCTTGGGTACAAGCTAACCTAACCCGTGAGTGGTTTCCTACGGGGCACGATTTAGGGCCTTCTGGGAAGATTCTCCATCCTGAAACCTCGCCTCTATCCTAGTACCTGGAGTTGCTCTCCCGTGAGCAGCGCTCCGACTCTCCTCAAATCTCAGGTCAGCCACTTAGGGGCCAGGCCAAGCCCAAGAGAGCAGGGGGCCTAATCGGGAGGTGGGCAGGCCACTGGCCTCGGCTCCTCTCCCCGTGGTTCCCGATTTGAGGGCTTAGGTGCCGAGGGGTGGCTTCTCTGGGGTCAGAACTGGGCCCAGGGCAGCTTCCGGATCACCTGGAGGGTGGAGCTCAAAGGCCGGAACGTCAGCTCTTGGAACCACGGGCTTGTGTCTTGTTGTTTTGTGGCCAGAACTGTGCCTGGAACACCATCCGTGCAGAGTTAATATTGGTTAGATGAATGAATGAATGAATGAATGAGTGAATGAAGGCCTTTGAGGATTCCCAGAGTCAAGGTTTTATTTTGTGAGCAGGAGCTTTTACAATGCAAATGCCTGGGTGAGAGGCAGGGCAGGAGGTTGAGTCAGACAGATCCTAATCAGAGTCTCAAGTCTGCAGTGACGGCCTCAGTTTCGTCATCTGTAAAATGGCTTTGCAGAGACTGAATGTGTAGGCTGGGAGTGAGAGAAGGCAGGCAGGAAGCCTGAACAGGAATGGGTCTGGAAAGAGGGAAGCAAAATCTCTGAGAACTCTGCGGCCTGCCAGCCTCTCACCTCCTGCTGGCCTGGGGAGCCGGGTCCAGCTCTGCCGGCTCAGTCCTGCAAATGTGAGGGATCTAGTGTTCACCAGGCGGGGGGCAGAGTGGAGAAGCAGCTCCTTCAGTGGGACTGTTTATTCCTTCTCATTCTCGGTCAATTCCACTTTACTGTGGATGGGTTTGCAAGAGCCCTCCTTGCCTTTCTAACGAAAGGGATTGAAGTTTGGTAAAGTATCGAGGAAGAAGGGGGATTATTTAGGGGGTGGGGTAGGGGTGACGTGTAAGGAGGCTCACACAGGGCACCACAAGCCTGGGAAAGAGCGTAGAAAGCAGATCACTGAGGATCTATTTTACCCTAGACACACTGGCCCGAGAACTAGAAATCAAACATAATAACTCTCCCCATGGTGCTTGAAAACCTTCACTATTTCACCTATTTTCTGCAAAAGTGCTGACAGGTTTTCATGGCAGACGTTATTCTCCATTTTGCAGATCGTAAAACTGAAGACCAGAGAATGGAAGGGGATGTGTGTGTAAGATTGCTTTGTAGATGTCCACCAGTCCCTGGAAATGTGTTTCTTGGCTGAATGGGCCATAAAGCCAAGAGAACCCAATGGCCATTTGGGAGCTTTGGTCACCAAGAGGCTGGTCCTTCCAAGACTAGTTAGACCTGAACAGCAGGGACAAGGGACAGGGGGACAGTGGGGACAGACTCACCTCTAACTCAGCCACAATGGAGTAGCCACAGATGGATGCTGGATCCTAGGAGACACCGAGCAGGGCTGGAGCTAGATGCTGTTAGGGCTGTCACCTGGTCCAACTGTCCCCACACCCAGGATGGCCTCGTGACTGTGTCACCAGCCATGCAATGTCAGGGAGTCATCCCAACTCTGGGGTCCAGGATTTGGGATCCAGTCAGCATTCTCTACTTGCTGGACGCATGGCCTTAGGCACAAACCTCTGGGTCCTCATCAGCACCATGGAGAGCTCTCCGGGAGAGGGTTTGTGTCAGGAAGGGTGGAAAGGCAAGACCAGAAGGGCCTCTTCTGACCACAAAGATTTGGCTGCTAGATTGCAGGGAAGCACCCCAGAGGGTGCAGCATGTCGAGAAGTGGAATTGAAACGTATCCTAGACAGGACCAGTGATATCATTTGTGGGATCCTTCCGTGAAAAATGAAAATGAGGGGCCCTATGTTCAAAAATGATTAAGGATTGCAGAACAGGGATGGCAGACCACTAAGCAAAGCGCGAGGCCCTCTGAGGGTGGGGCTCTGTGTGACTGCACAGGTCATCCGTCCATGAAGTTAGCCTTGATCTTGGTCCACGGCCAGAGGGGTGGGGCAGAGGGCTCTTAGAATTGAGGAGGGGTTTCTGCTTTTCTTCTTGAAGGGCTTGCATTTGCCCTGCAGGTCCTCAGTTTGTCTGGGGCTGGGAAACACTTTCTTTGCAGACCTACCACCCTGAAGCGGAGTGCTGGAGTGCGGGCAGAGGACTGGGTTGGAGGGGCTGCTTTTCACTGAGCAGACACAGAGATAAGTCTCCCCACCTCCCACTCAGCACTGCTCCCTCCCCACCCCAAAGGCAGCACAAGGTAATAGTTTTCGACACGTTTCATTGAAATATAATAAAATATTTGCATGGCATTATTAGATAAATAAGGGTTGACTTGAGGCAGTACTTACTGGGAAGTGTGACATGAAAATTCATTTAATATGAAAGAACATGGAAGCTTAAGTTTATGGTAATGGATTGATTGCAGATAGTATCTAATAACTCCATATAAATATATTTCAATCACAATACCCGTCAGGGTGGTCCTCAGCTCCCTAGGCTGTGAGGCGATTGTAGTATGCCCGACCTCCTCATTTCCAGGCCAGATTAGAATTAATTAATTGCTAGTATTGTGACATTACTTTTGTAATTAAGACCTCCATAATTTTCAGTGGCAGTGAGAATGAGAAGTGTTTATTATTGTCTCAGCTGAGACTGGGGGAGGTAGAGAAGCAGAAAAATAATAGAGAAATCTAGAGAGGGAGAATGTATGATTTCATTCTCTGTGTCTGGAGTTTTCTGTCTTGCCTGCAAGACAGAGCCCTTGGGGAGCCCCAGACAAGAGGCAGGGTCTCAGGGCCGCACAGGGGCAGAGGTTCTGGCACCTGCATGGAAGGTCAAGGGCGACGTCTGTCTCAGAATTGCTGATCCCAGGAGGCAGGGCCCAGGGAGCCGGCCGAGGGAGGGGCTCCAGCGTGGAGCTGTGGCTGAGACCAGGCCCGCAAAGCAGGGACCAAAGGTGGGTCATGGTTGATGCCTCTGTGACACTCCCCTTCCTCCCTTGATGAACTGTGAAATCCATTTGTCCTTGGCTGAGATAAACTCAGTGAGGCTGTCACTTCTGGGCATCCGTGGAGGGGCTGGGGGAGGGCGAAGGGATGGGACGTGCATGTCTAAGGCCCATATGCTGGCCTGTCTCCCACTACACGACCCTGGGAGTTTGCTTTTCTTTCTGCCTTTTACTTTCCTGGGGAGAAAATGGAAATAATTTCCTTTGAAACGTGACATTTTCTAATCCGTCGCCCGGCCTGGCTGACAGCAGGATTAGTGTACTCGGGCTGCCAGGTCTGGCTGGCCATATGCCCGTGCCTCCTGAGGGGCCGAGGTGGCCAGTGCCGGCCCCCTCCCCCGGCTCTTCTCCCACCCCAGTCTGGTCTCAGCTGCCCCTGCCCTTGCACATCAGAAACTGGTGCGCTGGAAGCCCACGCCCTTTCCTGATGTGTATGTGTGTGTGTGTGTGTGTGTGTGTGTGTGTGTGTGTGTGTGTGTGTATTGAGGGCATGGGAAGTTTCACCCACCAGAAGCTATTACTTGTCATCGGAAAGGATGAGGATTCCAGGACCTGGAGAAGTATGTTCAGGTCTGGGCTCTGCATGACCAGCTCTGTCCCCTCTCTGGGCTGTAGACTGCTTGTCTTGGAAATGAGAGAATGACGGAGCATTGCTTTTGATTGTGTCTACCCCTCGGTTTCTGGCAGTCTCTGATTATCTAGTCTTTGTCAAAGCTCTTTTGTTGAAAACAAGGGCCGAGAAAACAACGGGACATCGGTAGTAGTTACCGCGTGGGGCGTCCTCCAGGGGGAGGGGCTGATTCTGCTCTCGTCCCTCTGCTCCTGTCCCGTAAGCTGCCCGCGGTTGGTGGCTTTGCACGCGTAGCCTCTCCGTTGGGGTGCCTGGCAGACAGCCCCTTGGCCCCTCCCACCACCAGGGCCATGCGAACTAGGATGCAGGACGTCAGACCTCACGACGACTTGACAAGTAGATTGTCTTCCTCCTGTGTAAGATGAAGAACTGGAGGATCAGAGAGGTTAAGTGACCTGCTCAAGTCATTAATTCAAGCAAATTTGAATCCAGGCAACCCAACTCCAAGTCCCCTGCCCCCCTCCGGCTGCCTGTCACATGTCACATATGAGCTATTTTCCCCACCCTGTACCCCGTGCCGTGCTAAGTCCGTGAACTCTGAGAATTGAGCTGCCAGCCCTAGGCTATCTTGGCCGAGTGTGTAATTTTTATGTTTTTTGCAGGAGGCATTGGGGCACTTTCTGGGGGGTGTCTAGCCCCTCTGCTTCACATTCTGTGTCAGGTAGTGTGAACTCTAAGACTGAGACCTTTGGAGGTGTCTCCAGACGCAGAATGCCTGGTCCCCAGGCTGCGTCCACAGATCAAGTTGAGCGCTAAACATTCAACTTAGACAACCGGCAGAGAAAACTGTACAAGGAGATCTAAATGATTTTGCTGAGGTGGAATTTTCTGGAGCAAGTTACTGGAAATCTCTTCTCCGGCCTTTGAGACCAAGAGAGGAAGCAGAGGGAACCCAGGGGTGGATTAGCAAGGGAAGGAGGGAGACGGTGAAGCGTGGCCAGGAGAGCTCTCACCTGGGGGCCCTGGATGCCTCTGGGGTAGAGTTTTTCCCTCCTCTAGAGCTCAGTTTCTACATCAGTGAATCAGAGACTTGGCTTGGGTCTGAGATTCTGGGGTTTCCCTGAAGCACTTTCAGGCCAGTGGGGGAAGGAGAGGGATTCTGCAGGTACAGTCTCTCCTTCCTCTCACTCCTTATCTACTCTGTGTGCTGACACTGCAACACGTGGTTTGAAGATCGAAGAGTTTTTCATTTAGGAGGCTGGGGTGTTTGTGGTGGAAACTCGGGATGGGAGGTGATGGGTAATTGTTGCTGTAATGGCAGGAGGAAAGAAGTGTACACAGCCGTGTTCAGCCCGGTCCTCCCTTGCCCATCTCCAAGGCAAACAGCCCACTGTCAAGCTCCTTCACTCCAGTTCAGAATTACAGATGGAGAAAAGGCTTCCAGTGCGGGACCCAGGGGTGGAAGGAAGACAGCTTGGTCTTAGAGTATGTTTCTTGGAAACGGTATTTGTTGGAGATTAGAGTAGCGATCCTCAAAACAAAATCCAAACGCCACGTGCTGGGAGAGCTGGGCCCACCTGCACGAGTGAGGTGTGGTCCACTGGGAAAGTCCATCCCCATTCCCGTTGTGGATGGTTACCTGACCTGCTTCTTTTGAGTCCAGGGGGCCTTGTCCCACTCCACACTCTGTCTCTTTCTCCCTTTGTTTTCCTGCTCGTCCTTTCTACTCTGCGTCTTCAGTGTCTCTTTCTTGGTGTCGCTGCCCCTCCCGCTTTTCTCTCCCTCGCTCGCTCTCCCCATCGATCTCCCGACCTCTGCATTAGCATTCGCAACCTCCCGCACCAGCCACTTAGGCCAGAAAGACAGCTCCTTGGAAACACAATTGAAATATTTTTATAAATGACCAGCGGAGTTTGAGTGACATGCCCTTCTTAGGCTAAATAAAATTAAAGTTAAACCTTCTAAAAAATACATGAGCCAAACATCCTCTGCACACTTCATTATGCAAATGCAGCTGTCCGGCGCTGCACAAATTAGCCCTCCTTCTGAAATTCGCTGCTGCCTCTTCCCTTTCCTTTGCTTTCCTCTCTTTTTTTTTTTTCCTCTGGGTTTTGAGAGAAATGGCTTTGTGATTTTAGGCCGACAGCTGGAGTCTGGGGGGAGAAGCAGGAAGCTGGAGGGTGGGAGGGTCAACGTATTCCTTTTGATTTCCTCTTTGTCCCCTTTCTCCCCTCTCTTTGGCGGGTAGGCGGTGAGAAAACAATGAGCCCACGAGGACTCCTCACCCTCTCTTTCAAATTGCTTTGCGGGGTCTGGCCAGGAGAGGTCAGTCTGGGGTTGGGAATGGGGCTCCCCAGAGTGGGGCGCTCAGCCATCTCTCAGTCTGGGGGCTGTGGGAGCCTGCAGCCCCAGGGATGGACTGGCTGATGGACGACAGACCCACTCCCACACCAGGTCCGGGCACTCCTTCCCCAGGGCCTCAGGCATAATAAGGGTTCCCATCGCCCGAATCCTGGATGACAACTGGAAAATTTGAGCAGAGTCTAGATGTGGCATCTCCTCTGTGTCCAGCCCGCAGTGATTCATGCAGGTGGGAGAGGGTCACACTGAATTGGGTAGATTGGCCTCCCAAGGCCCAATGACCAAGTCAGGTAGGGAAGACTGTGGTCCTTAGTCTCTTCCCTCCACATGTACTGCTGCACCATTAGAATAACTTATTTGCTGGCGTCCCCTTAAGGGGAAAAACACCAGAGAAGGGGAACAGAATAAATCACAGCATTTAGATGTGTCTTAGGGGGTTTCATGTTTCATGCCACAGGTATGGGGACGGAGAGCAGAGTAGGCGTGGTGACTTGGCCCTAGAGCAGGCCCTGCTTCAATGCTCTTCTCCAGGCAGCAGCACCAAGGGCAGGGCACCGAAAGAAGGGGAAAAGCGATGCGGGGGCAGAAAGAGCCACTGAGACAAATGTAACCTGATGCTCCTGCGTCCCCAGATATGGTCCTGCCCTGACCCTATGGATGTGAGGTAGCACGTGGCCTTACATCCAGCCAGCTTGCTGTTCATCCATACGTGGTTAATCCACTCTGGACTTGTAGGAAGGAGACTGAATTCCAGATGCCCGTCTCCCAGCGATTTCGGATTAGTACATGGGATGGTAGGTGATCTCGCCCCACCTGTGCTCTTTCTGAATTTAGCTGGAGAAGGAGGTGAGGGTGGCAGAGGGAGAGGGAGAGACGAGAGTAACTCAGATGAGTAGGCTGTTGAGGATATGCAGGCAGATGGCAGCCTTCCTTTCCATTCCAGCCTCCCTAGTCTAGACCCTCCTCCCCTTAAACTTAATTTACTCCCACTCTGAGCCACTCTTCCCCAGTTGCTGGTGAGATTCCTATTCTGACTCCCTAGTTCTCATCAGTCACTTTCTTGCTCAAAAACTTTAAATGTCCAGCCTGGCACCATCAAACATTTATTGAGTGTCTGCCATGTGCCTGGCATTGGGAAGTTGGGGGAAGGGGGCACAGGGAGGCATGACCCTGCCCTTGTGGAGTTTAGAATCTAGTAGGGAAGCCAGTTGGGTGAGTGGAAGGAGCTGGAGAGAAGTGCAGATGCTGCAGAGGCCTATGGTTATCTTGACTTGCTATTCAAGGTATTGTTCCTTAGCAGTATCAGTACCACCTGGCGAGGAACGCAAATTCTCAGGCCCCACTGAAACCGTGCCCCATGGGGTTAAAAAACCCATCCTGAAACCATGCCCCATAGGGTTAACAGAAACTGGGGACAAACAGAAATTCTTGAGCTTGTCCTACAGAACAGCAGGTAAGGGAACAGATTGTTAAAACCCCCTCCACTTGTAAACTGCCTTCACTGGCCAGGCTTGCCTTGGTTATTTTTTGACTCCTTGACCACCCATATAGATAACGCCTCTGATGTTATTGGTCACTATAGTAACTGGGGGGCTTAAGTTGTTTTCCAAGAACTTGGAGTCGGCTTCTGTCCAATTCAAGCCAGTGTTGGGACCACCACCCCTAAAACTGGGCCTGCGCAGGTGTTTGATGAATGACCTTTTGACGTCAGAGGGCTGAAAATTCCATCCTCGGGTATAAGTGCCTCCATTTTTGAACATGCATCCCATGAAGAAGCATGTTACTCATACGCCTGTGCAGAACCCCGATTACCTCACCTTTCCCCCACCCCCAATCCCCCTTCTCACACCTAAGACCACCCTGCTTCTTTGTCCCATAAACATCTCAAGCCCCTCGCCTTTGGGGAAGCAGATCTGAGCTTCGTTCTCCCATCTCCTCACCTGGCTGCCTTGTGAATAAACCTTTCTCTGCTGCCAGCCTCTGGGTTTGCAGCATCTGGCTTGCTGCACCTCAGGCAAATGAACCTGGTTTGGTAACACCACATCAGACCTACTGAATCCCAGTCTCTGGGGGCCAAACCCAGGAGCCTGCAGGTTAAAGTGTGAGAAGCTGTTGTAACCAATGGGACAGTAGTGGAAGTGCCACTCTCGGGGAGCCCAGTGATTCCGAGTGGTTGGTTTCTTTTTCCTTCTGTTGATATTTATCAGGTGGCAGATGCATGGAATTGAGTTAATCATACCATGCAGTATGAGGCAATTGTCATCATTCATCTGTGAAAGGCCCCTATTTTGTTTTGTTTCATAATTTCTTCCCATCTCATCCCATCTTTACCTCCCTATCTCCAATAGATATCATATATACATATACATATATACATATATATATGTGTATACACACACGTGTATACAGATCTCAACACACACACACACACACACACACATACATTTTGGTCTGTTTCGTTCTACTCTGTTTTTCATATTAGTTCATGCTGCTATACATACATCTGTTTCGCTACTTCTGAATGGTGCATAGTTTTTCACACTATTGCACCCAATAAATGTTGTTTTTGATTCCCTAGTGATGGACACCCAGGCGGCCTCAGTTCCTTGCTGTGATGAACAATTTCAAGCATGTCCTCTTATGCATGTCTGCGGTACCTACCCAGGGGAGAGCTTGCTGGCCATGTTCAGTTTCACTTAGAACTGCCAGATGACTCCCGAGATCAGCTCCATCACCGCACTCTCCCACCAGCAGTGCCTGTGGGCTCCTGTTTCTCCACATCTTTTCCGACACTTGGTGTTATCTGGCTTTCTAATTGTTGCCAGGCTGACAGGATTACAGGGGACTTCACTGGTTTTTGCATTTCTCTGATTACTGTGCAGATGTACATCTCTTCATGTACCTGTTATAGGGAAGGACTTTGCAGATTTCACCTTATGTGAATTGCCTAGTCATCTTTTTTGCCCTTTTTCAGTTGTTTCTGCTTTTTTCCTTGATGATTTGAAGGAATTCAACTACATAAGATATATACTAGATATACACATATTCTCTATTTTAGTTGTTGCAGTATCGTCTCCTGGCTGGTCATCTCACTGTTAACTCGTCTTTCTGTTCTGTCAGTGAACAGAAAGGCTCAATTTTATTCTAGTCAAATGCATCATTTCTCTTTTGCTTTATGGTTTGAGTCTTTTGGGGTCTTATTAAAGAAATCTTCCCACACCAAGGTCACAAAGATACTCTTTTTATATTTTCTCCATTAGTTTTGTAGTTTTACAGATCACATTTAGGGTCCTAATCCTCTGGAACGCAAGTTTTTATATAGTAGAAGGAGAGATGTAAAGCTGTTTTTCATTTAAATGGTAAACCCATCTTCCTAGCACTACCCACTAAGCAAACCATCTTTCTCCCCAGTGGTTTATGATTTCACCATATCATATGCCCATTCTAATACACACAGAAACACATAACATATATATATATTTTTTTCTTTTTTTTCCCTGAGTTCTCTCTTCTGTTTCATTGGTATGTTAGTTCCTGTGCCAGTGCTACAGTTTTCTTTTTAAAAAATGATTACTGTAGTCATTAGGACTGTTCACAAACAGTGAAGTTCTCTTCTCTTTCAGGAAAGTGGTAGGATTGCATTTCCTTGTCCACCTGGAGTTTGATGTGGCTGTATGACTAGATTTGGACAATGAAATGTGAGCATGACACGTGTCACTTTTGCGAGGCAGCTTTCAGAGCCAGTGTGTAAGTCATCATGTTCCCTTCCCCCTACTATGACAAACTGTAATGTTCCAGCCAGGTAGGTGCTGTCAGCTTGGATCTTCCAAGCAACCCTCGATGGACATGCAACCTGAGTGAGGAGCAGACCTTGGTTGTTTTAAACGATGGCACTTGGAGGTTTTTGTTTCTGCAGCAAAATATAACCTGTCCTGACAAAAACAATGACCACGGCTGTACCGTTTCCAAAAGCTGGTAGAACACGTCCCTCCTTTCTGTTCTTCTTTTAAATTTTACTTAGTTCTCTGTGGCTTTTGGTTCTTCCATTTTATAATTTGTTTGTCAATCTTCTAAGAAATTCCAGCTGGAAAAAATCCACCAATACAAGAAGTTTTGAGCAGGAGTATGACAAAAGAGGGAGGGGTTTATGCTGCTGAAATGCAAAGAGATTTAGTTTTCACAACAAGCATCATCTTCTGAAGCACAAGTATTTGTACCCCATCTCCAACATACTCCACTGACCTTGACTCATTCCAACCTCTTGTCATCTTTCTGGCTCATTTTGTCACCATCTTCCCTTCTTTTTTTCATTCTCTCTCACCCTCTCTTTTATGTGAATAACTACATTCCTTCTAAATCTCATTCAGAATGGCTTTATCTAAAATTTTGGTGCCACTGTCACTTGGGCCTTTGGGGGGTTCACCTTTTATTCCATGTTTATCAAGAGAATCTTCTGAACAGTGACAGTTTTTCCCTAAGAGGAATTCTGATGCCAGCTGTTAAACTAATACAAAGTGATCCACTTTGTTACAAATAAAAGATGCTGGGAAAAATTAGATAGCTGTTGGAGGTGGGAAGAGACATACATCTGAATATATGTCTGAATGTATACAGACATACATTCAGATACATATATTATAAAAGAAGAATAAATTTCATATGGGTTAAGAAGTTAACTACAGAAGTTACCTGTAGGGGGAGCAAAATGAGCAAAGAGGGTCAAAAGGTACGAACTTCCAGTTATAAAATAAATATGTCATGGGGATGGAATTACAGCATGGAGACTATAGTTCATAATCCTGTATTGCGTATTTGAAATTTGCTGAGAGTAGATCTTAAAAGTTCTCATAACAAGAAAAAAATTGTATAAGGGAACCCTCTTGCAGTGTTGGTGGAGATGTAAATTGGCACAGCCACTATGGAGAACAGTATGGAGGTTCCTTAAAAAACTAAAAATAGAACTACCATATGACCCAGCAATCCCACTACTGGGTATATACCCTGAGAAAACCATAATTCAAAAAGAGTCATGTACCACAATGTTCATTGCAACTCTATTTACAATAGCCAGGACATGGAAGCAACCCAAGTGTCCATTGACAGATGAATGGATAAAGAAGATGTGGCACATATATACAATGGAATATTACTCAGCCATAAAAAGAAACAAAATTGAGTTATTTGTAGTGAGGTGGATGGACCTAGAGACTGTCATACAGAGTGAAGTAAGTCAGAAAGAGAAAAACATATACTGTATGCTAACACATATATATGGAATCTTAAAAAAACCCCAAAACAGAAAAAAAAACAACTGGTTCTGAAGAACCTAGGGGCAGGACAGGAGTAAAGATGCAAGCATAGAGAATGGACTTGAGGACATGGGGAAGGGGAAGGGTAAGCTGGGATAAAGTGAGAGAGTGGCATGGACTTATATATACTACCAAATGTAAAATAGATAGCTAGTGGGAAGCAGCCGCATAGCACAGGGAGATCAGCTCGGTGCTTTGTGTCCACCTAGAGGGGTGGGATAGGGAGGGTGGGAGGGAGATGCAAGAGGGAGGAGATATGGGAATATATGTATATGTATAGCTGACTCACTTTGTTATACAGCAGAAACTAACACACCACTGTAAGGCAATTATACTCCAATAAAGATGTAAGAAAAAAGAAAAAAATTGTATAACTATGTATGGTGATGGATGTTAACTAAACTTGTGGTGACCATTTAGCAATATATACAAATATCGAATCATTATGTTGTACACCTGAAAAATAGAATAAATATCTGATTTCTGTTTCTAACCTTAAAACTAATGGAAGAAGTCATACACACACAAACTGACAGGCTTAACTCTAGTACATAAAAACATAAAATTCCTAAATACCCACACACTATAAGCAGAATTTAAGGGCAATCAACAAATTTAGAGACATTCCTTATAAACATGACAGGAAAAAATTTGTAACTTTTTCTTTCTTTTTTTTTGGCTACGTTGGGTCTTCGTTGCTGCGTGCTGGCTTTCTGTAGTTGCGGCGAGCAGGGGCTACTCTTTGTTGCGGTGCGCGAGCTTCTCCCATTGCGGTGGCTTCTTTTGTTGTGGAGCACGGGCTCTAGGCATGTGGGCTTCAGTTGTTGTGGCACGTAGGCTCAGTAGTTGTGACTCACGGGCTCTAGAGTGCAGGCTCAGTAGTTGTGGCGCACGGGCTTGGTTGCTCTGCGGCATGTGGGATCTTCCCAGAGCAGGGATTGAACCCTTGTCTCCTGTGTTGGCAGGCGGATTCTTAACCACTGCGCCACCAGGGAAGTCCCTGTAACTTTTTTTTGAAAAAAAATTTTAATTGAAGTATAGTTGATTTACAATGTTTCAGGTGTACAGCAAAGTGATTCAGTTATATATGTACATATATATTTTTTAATATATATACATAATATATATATTCTTTTTCAGATTCTCTTCCTTTATAAGTTATTACAAGATATTGAATATAGTTCCCTGTGCTATACAGTAGTAGTATATTTTGTATATAGTAGTGTGTATCTGTTAATCCCAAACTCCTAATTTATCCCTTCCCCACCCTTTCCTTAGTAACCATAAGTTTGTTTTCTATGTCTGTGAGTCTGTTTCTGTTTTTTAAATAAGTTCATTTGTATCATTTTTAAGGATTCCACCTATAAGTGATATCATCTGATAAAAATTTAGAACTTTAATAAAGTGTTCATCAAGTCAAGAAACCCCAGTAACCTTGGGGTTTTCATTGTCATTTATATGGTAAGCCAACTTGCCCAGCACTACTCACTAAGCAAACCATCTTTGTCCCCAGTGCTTTATGATTTCACCATATCATATGCCCAATCTGATACACACACAAACATATAACATATATATATATGTATATGTATATTTCTGGGTTCTCTCTTCTGTTTCATTGGTATGTTAGTTCCTGTGCCAGTGCTACAGTTTTCTTTTTAAAAAATGATTATTGTAGTCATTAGGGCTGTTCACAAATAGTGAAGTTCTCTTCTCTTTCAAGAAAATGGTAGAATTGTGTTTCCCTGTCCACCTGGAGTTCAATGTGCCTATACGACTAGATTCGGACAATGAAATGTGAGCCTAAGTGACACGTCACTTCTGGAAGGCAATCTTCAGAAAGAAGGCAATCATAGAAATAGGCAGTTCCCTAAGGAGGAAGCAAAATAACGAAATAACTAAATATACAGAAAAGATACTGAGCTTCATTCATAATAATCTAAAAACGAATGTTTAACAATCCTGCTGGAATTTTATTTAAGATTGTATTGAGTTTATAGATTGATTTGGGGAAATTTTTCTCCATTTATTTAGGTCTTCTGTTTTACCCCTATTCATTTATAATTTTTCTCTGTAAAAGTACTTTGAATTTTTAGGTAGGTTAATTGCCAGATGCTTTATGGTGTGGGTTGATTCGATGACTAACAACTGATTTCTAGTTGCATACTGAGGGAGGTGGGTCCTGCCACCTGCCCTGGAGCAAAAGATGGGTTCAGCCTCCTTTCCTTTTCCAGTTTGGTCCCCACTGCCGGCTGCTGAGCCCTGAGCTGCTGGAGTGCAGGGAGGGAGGCTGAGGACGGGAGAAGAGCTTACCTGAATGATGCTGTCAGAAGGTGGCTGCGGTGATTTTGTACTACATCAACGTAGCTCAGCTAGAATTCAGTTTCCCAGAATTTCCTTCCCTGAGTGGTTCTGGATTAGGCTTGACCACAAGAGAAATTTGGGCAAGATTTGGAAGACAGAAGGAAAGCAGCAGCCGTTGTGCTGGGAAGGCTGGTGCAGGGACGCAGGTGCCACATAGCTCCCACGTATTGTCAGTGATCTACTGGCGGCCACATTAGGGTCAGGTTGCAGCTCCCACGGGGTCTCCCGCTCAGCTTCTCTGAGTCCTGGGCCAGGCGTGCGTGTGGCTGTGTCACCAGAGGCTCCAGCTCCTCCTGCAGCTGGTCAAGGTTGGAGGCGCAGAGAGACAGGTCTGCCCTTGCCCTCCCTTGCTTCATGACCTATAGTGACCTCAGGCTCAACATCAGATAGCAGACCCCTTCACCAGCTAACACAATTGTGTGGAGTCTAATCCCTATAATAAGTCCCTTTTTCGTCTTACTCAGAGCAGCTCCACGTTCCTGAGGAAACCTAACTGGCACAATGGCCCTGTGCTCTCTGGGCCGAACAGATGTTTGAAGCAGACTCATTCTCTTGTGGATTCCTCAAAGGCTCCTCTCTGACTGCAGTGCCCTTACACGGGCCATCCTCCAGCTTTCATCCCCTCGCTAGAGCTCCCCGTTTTTAATCTAGGGGGTGTCTACTCGATATTGGAGTTCTGTTGCCCTCCCAGGTGCCCCTTGTGTAGGACACAAAATGGCTCCAGAATAGCTCTCACGAGAGCCACTTCTGGTCCAGGGAAATGCAGAAGCATCATTTGTCTCTGACAGATCCTAGGGGCGCAGGCCTTCCCACCCCAGAAGCAGAACTCCTCTGCCATCAAAGCAACTCATGGGCCTGGCTCTCTTGCTCCTTAATATCCTGGCAGGAGCTAAACACCAGTCCCCTGGGCCCCTCAAGCCACAGGGGACCCTTATCAAGCTCCTTTGCAAGTCCCTCTGGTTGGGTCCCTCTTTCCACTGCTCCTGCCTGGGTAAGGGGGGGCGAACACTTATAGCAATTCTTCCTGAGAAAACTGCTTCTCAAACTCATCCCCCCAGGCCCATGTGCTACACCGTTTGCATCCTCTTTGTGGACTGAAGAGGCTTCTAACTGGTTTTTGAACACCTACTCTGCCATTTCTACTGGTATGTTGGCATTTATTGTGTCGTGGTGCCTCAGTCAAAATTCCCATGGAATACCCTGTCGAGAATGGAGGAAGGTCTTCTCCCAGATGGAGATTCTTGCAGAAGAAGGGGTCCATCCTGCTATCCAGGCCTGCAGGGTTAGTTTATAAGGCCCCCTTCCCTTTTCTTTCCCTGCGGAACTTACCAGAAAGAGCAGCCTTGCTGGTCCCCAGGCCTGGCTCTTGGGGGGAAACCTAGAGCCCCAGAATGTCATAGCTGGAAGGTGCCACAGAGGTTATTAGTCCTACTCCTTCATTTTATGGGCTCAGGGAGGGGACACAACCTGCTCATAGAGATGCAGTGAGTTCCAGCCATGGCTGGATCTACATCCAGACCTCCTTTGTCTGAAGTAGCCACGTTCTGGACCCAGCAGGCTCTTAAAATCAAGTACACACCAGCTCACCTACCCCATAACGAGAACCGAGTGTGTGCTGGGGTTGGTTAGGAGGTGCATGGGGAGGCTGGCCTCCAGCAGGTGGTTGCCATGGCATCCAACAGAGCTTCAATGCATTCTCCTACCTGAGATGAGGCCAGAGGGTTCAGTCAGCCCCTGGTTCATGGGGATGGGGGTGTGACTGGAACCAAGCCGTTGGGGATCTGGGCTAGCGAGGGGACATCAGCAACCTCAAAGTACAGTCCAAAGGCTGCACCACACCTGGTTTTGTGTGCCTGCCCATTGCTTATGGCTGCCAGACTGGGCTGACGATTACTCAGGAGGCAAATCCTGGGCTCCCCTGTGAGGGCTGGGCCTCTGCTCCTCCCCAGGCATGGTTGGACATCCAAGATACACCAGTTCCCTCCTCCAGCTCTAGGAGGAGGACAGTCCCTTCCCCAGAGAACGGAGGCTCTGAACAGCCTTGGCTGTGGACCAAACATTCTCTTGGAGTCAACAAGGGCAGAGGTGGTACTTGACAAAGCTGTGAGGAGAGCAGTATTGCTGCTCTGAGCACTGGGACTGTTTATGTGTACAGGTCCTTTTAATTCTGAAAGTGATTCTAAGAGAGTGTGCTACTGAGACTCAGGGTAAGACACTAGCCCAGGGTCAAACATACAGCTAGTAAGTAACAACCCCATAGAGGTGATATCGAATTATTCCTCTACCAGCAAAACAAACAAACAGAGAAACAAAACTGTGTCCCTACACTTTTTCCTACACAGGGATTTAGAACCTTTTGGTCTTTGATCAGCTGTTAGGTGAAAAATGGTGTCACAATGTTAACATTTCTCTTATTACAGGTGAGGGCCACTGTCTCTTCTGTGTTTGAGAAGCATCTCCTTTGCCCAATTTCTCATTGATTTATAGATGTTCTTTCTCCTTCCAGAAAATTAACTGTTTGTGATATGGTTTAAAAATTGTTTTTTCCAGTTTGTCATTTGTTGTTTGGCTTCGTTTATGCTGTTTCCCACCCCACCAGCCCCAAACTAGGTAAATTTGATTTTTATGTGGTCAAATTAGTCAACTTTTTGAAAGTTTTGGGTCATATTTAGAAAGATCTATCCTACTCCAAATTGTATTTGTAAAATTCTCCCACTTTTTCTAGAATGTTATAGTTTTATTTTGTAAAAATGTAAATATTTGATTATTCTTGAGTTGCTTTTGGTGTGAGGTGTGAGATGGGGATCCAGTGATCCAATTTTTACTTTTTTTCTTTCTCAAATGTCTGCCCAGTTGCCTAAATGCCATTTATTTTAAAATTCTATCCTCTACCCTTTGAAAGGGTGTCTTTGGGTCTCTTCGGTTCCATTGATTTGTCCATCTGTTCACACCATGTCCTATGGTGTTTTAACTATTACAGCTTTGTCATTTCACAATGTGTTTTAATATCTGGTAAGGCTGGTCCTGCTTCTACCACTCATTACTCTTCTTCAAAAAACACGTTTTCTAGTAGTTCTTGCTTATTTAATTCTAGAGGTTATTATTTATTTCAGAATCCTCTTTTAAGTCCTCCCCCTTCAAACACCCAAGCAAACATAAACAAACAAACAAAATTTAAAAAGCAAATTCCAACTCTGTTGGTATTTGGGGGCAACATTATATTGAATCTATACATTAACATAAGGGGAGTTTTCATATTTTTTGACATTGATCTTCATATACCAGTCTTCTACTGGTGCTTCATACTGTTTTCAGGGTTTTTTCCTCCTAGATTGTCTGCATTTCTTGGTTTAATTCTCTGTATATGATCGTCTTCCATTGCTATTATGAATGGATTTTTCTTCCATTATATCTTCTCTGTTGTTTGTACATATATTTTGGTATGTTAATTTTATAACCAGCCAACTTAATCAACCTTCTTATTGTTTGTAACATTTTTAGTCGATTATTTTGAATTTTCCAAGTAAATAACCACATCAACTGAAAATGATGCTAATTTTACCTTCTCCTTTCTAATTCTTACACTACTGGAACACTGTAAAGTAGTGGTAGCAATGTTGTATGTCTTTGTCTTGTTCTTGACTTTTATGAGAATGCTTGCAGTGTTTCCACACTAAACATTTTTGTGGTTATTGCCCAAGCATATCTTTTATCATATTAAGGAAGTATCCATCCATTGTTATTTTATAAGACAGTTTACAAAAATCAAGCATGGGTACGAGCTTCTCAAATGTCTTTTCAGCTTCTATGAGAATGATCTATGAGATTTTTTTTTCTTTTGATCTATTAATATACTGAATTACAAAATGATTTTTTGATAATCAGTCATTTTTGAATTCCTGGAGTAAACTCTACTTGGTGATTATTTTTTTAATGTGCTGCTGACTTCTGTTTTCTAATATAGCTTTTATTGTGATATTCACAAGTGATGTGGGCTATAGTTTCTTTATGTGCTCTTTGTCAGGTTTTGATTTTGCTGTTATACTACTTTTATAAATGTAACCAAGCAGGACCCTATGGGGCCTTCCCAGAATAGACCCCCACCTATGTCCTCTGTCTGCCTTCTGTCTGTAAAAAAAAACTTCAGTCAAAGAATAAATTTAATCAGAGAAGTAAAAAATGTAGAAAGAAAGGAAAACAGTCAAGCAAGACAAAGGAATAATACTTTAGCCATTAAACAAAGTCAAGGACCTTTAGTTCTTCCTCAAGGACTATAGATAATATTCTGAGCCATGTCCCTGAGCTGTTTTGCAGATACTGAACCCCACCAGGTGGAAGAAGTTAACTGTATGCTGCCCACAAGCACGTAGACCCCAGATAGGTTGGCACCAGAAGGTTGATGATGCTGACTCCCACTTACCTCACCACCGACCAATGAGAAGAATGTCCACCAGCTGATCATGCCCTGCTCCTTAAACACTATAAGACTCCTCACTGCCCCCTCCACAGTGGGTCACACAGTCTTGAGGTCACTAGCCCCCTGTGGCCTCCTTTGCCTGGCAAAGCAATAAAAGCTACTCTTTTCTACTTTGCCCAAGACTCTGTCTCTGCATTTCTTTTTTTCTTTTTTTAAAGAACACAGTTTTTTTTTTAATTAATTAATTTTTATTTTTGGCTGCCTTGGGTCTTCTTTGCTGCGCGCCAAGGGGCTACTCTTCATTGCGGTGCACGGGTTCTAGGCGCACGGACTTCAGTAGTTATGGTGCATGGAGTCAGTAGTTGTGGCTCTCGGGCTCTAGAGCGCAGGCTCAGTAGTTGTGGTGCACGGGCTTAGTTGCTCCGCGGCACGTGGGATCTTCCCAGACCAGGGCTCGAACCCGTGTCCCCTGCATTGGCAGGCGGATTCTTAACCACTGCACCATCAGGGAAGTCCCTGTCTCCGCATTTCTATTTGGTACTGGTGAACAGAGGCCAAGTTTTGGCAACATAAAGAATAATTGTAAGTTTTCTTCTTTTTGTATACTCCGAAGGAGTTTATAAAGCATCAGAATTACCCGTTTCTTAAAGATTTGTTAAAATTCTTCTGTGACACTACCTGGGCTTGGTGCTCTTTTGACTTTAGTTTAACTTTAGTCTTTAGCTTCCTATGGCAATTGATCCATTAGATTGTCTAATTTTACTATGGTTACTTTTGGCAATTTATATTTTCCTGTAAATTTATCCTTTTATTCATGTTCTCAAATTATTTTGCATAACAAAGAGCAAAATAGTGTCATATTATGTTTTAAATTTTATCAGTTTCTATGTTTTTTTTCCCATTGAAATTATTTATTTTGGATATTTCAGTTTTCTCCCTTTGGCTTGATAATGTTAGCTAATGGTTTATCTCTTTTATTGGCTTTTTATTTTTATTTTTTTACAAATAGAATCAGTTCCTGGATATAATATATATTAATTCTCCAGTTCTTTAATTTAATTCATTGTAGTCTGCTTTCATATAACTACTGTCTTCTTTCTGCTTTCCTTAACTTGAATTTGTTATCTTTTTTCTAACTTCCTTAGTTGGATGCTTGTTTAATTTTTATTTTTAACTATGAACACTCTTTAGCACAGGTTTTGACATATAATATTTTCATTAGGATTATTTACAGGTAATTTCCAGTTTCAGTTTTGATTTCCTCTTTGTCCCAAAAGTGCTGTTTGAGAGAAAGAATGAAAATTTCTGAGTGATAAGGTTTTTATTTCAAAATTCTAATTTTATTACATTATACATCCGGAACATTGTTTGTATGGTTTCTTTTTTGGGGAGGAGTAAATTGAGGTGGTCTTTGTAACATAAAATTTTCAGGTTTTAAAATTTTCTGATTTCAGGATATTAAAGTATTATTTCAGGGTATGAGCTAGAATAGCTTCATTAATTTGATTGTTTTCTCCTTTATATCCTTAATTATTTTTTTGTTTAGTTCTTCTGTCATGGGCTGGGTGTCAACTATAGTCTCTACTACAATGTTTCTATTTCATCTTGTATATCATGTAGTTTTATTTAAAGATGTTGATGTGATGATATAAAGATATTCGTGACTGTTAGATCATCATTGGGGATGGTGCACTCTATCATCATAATGTTTCCTTTTTTCTAGTTAAATGCTCCTCTGCATCCTACGCCCTGCTCCCAATTTAAATCTTATCAGCTACTAAAGTTGTGCTTCATCCTTTCTTTTTGTTTGTGCTGCGTATTCTGTCTTTGCCCAGTCTTTTGTTTTCAACCTCTCTTAATATTGTGTTTTAAAATATATGAGAAATTTGGGCCTTATTTTGTGATCCATCTGAGAGTAAGAATGTTTTAGTAGGTAAAATGATCCCATTAACATAAATTAGTATGACAGGCATGTTTGTTCTTAGTTTCTTTTTCTTTTAAATCACGTTTTATGTTATACTTTCTGGTTTTATTGCTGCTTCATTTATTTTTTCAATCTTTTATTCCATATTCTGTTTTATTTGCTTGGTTTTTATGTATATTTCTTCTAAAAATTTGAAAGGCTTTTATCCTCCCCCCAGTAGTTACTTTTTACACACATATTTTTTCCTTAATATCTGTTAGCTATTGATACTTTCTCTAAGAATGACAAAATTGCTACCTTTCCACTGAATCCAAACTCCCTACTCCACCACTTTATTTTTTTATTATTATTATTTTTTAATGGATTATTATTATTTTTTAAAATTTATTTATTTTATTATTTTTGGCTGCGTTGGGTTTTCATTGCTGCGTGCTGGCTTTCTCTGGTTGTGGCAAGCGGGGGCTACTCTTCGTTGAGGTGCGCGGGCTTCTCATTGTGGTGGCTTCTCTTGTTGCAGAGCATGGGCTCTAGGCGCTCGGGCTTCAGTAGCTGTGGCTCATGGGCTCTAGAGCACAGGCTCAGCAGTTGTGGTGCACGGGCTTAGTTGCTACGCGGCATGTGGGATCTTCCCAGACCAGGGCTCAAACCCGTGTCCCCTGCATTGACAGGCGGATTCTTAACCACTGCGCCATGGGGGAAGCCCCTCCACCACTTTATTTTAGTTGATTGTATTATTACTATGTTTCTTAATGTTTCCCTTTTATATGTTTCAATATTCATGTATGTCCATCACTTTATTGGCTTTAAATGATGTCCTTGACAAATAGCTATAAACAAAAAAGTTGTCAGCATACTTACACTATTTTCTACCTTCTCTTCCCTTCCCTGAGCCAGATTTTGTTAGTTATAAAATTTCTACATTACTAAGGTTTATAACCTTTACATTTGGTCCTGTAAGCACAATCGCCATGTTGCTTTAGTGTTGGTCATAGTCTCAGGCACATGGATTTAGTGTCACCCAGTTCTGCTGTATGTTCTTCCACTCATTTTAAATGGCTTGAAATTATCCTCTTGTAGATTCTTCAAGCTCATGAGATTGATGTTCTTATGTTCTTGCATGTTCCTAAATGTTGCCTTTATACTTAATTGATAGTTTACCTGGATATAGCATGTTAATTTATTTATTTCTTTGTATTGATAATGTTGTGGTGATATCTGCGGTTACCCTGATTTTTCTTCTCCCTCTTCAAGGCAACTTGACTTTTGGGGCTGGGTGTTTTGAAGGATTCTTTGTCTTTGAGGGCCAGAATCTTTCCCAGATTTGATCATTCTTTGCCAGTATTTTCCTGGGACACAATAGGCCTTTTTAATCTATAAATTTTGTTCTTTTTTATTTTGGAAAATTCTTATAAATCATATCTTTAAGTATCTGTTCTCTTTGTAGAAACATGAATTGCATGTATGTTTGTCTTTCATACCTGCTATTTTCTCTCTCATCTTTTTTTTTAAACCTCTGATTACTTTTTTTAAAATTAATTAATTAATTAATTAATTTATTTTTGGCTGCATTGGGTCTTTGTTGCTGTGTGCAGGCTTTCTCTAGTTGCAGCGAGTGGGGGCTACTCTTTGTTGTGGTGAGCGGGCTTCTCATTGTGGTGGCTTCTCTTGTTGAGGAGCATGGGCTCTAGGCGCACGGGCTTCAGTAGTTGTGGCATGCGGGCTTCAGTAGTTGTGGCTCGCAGGCTCTAGAGTGCAGGCTAGTAGTTGTGGCGCACGGACTTAGTTGCTCCATGGCATGTGGGATCTTCCCGGACCAGGGTCGAACCCATGTACCCTGCATTGGCAGGAGGATTCTTAACCACGGCACCACCAGGGAAGTCCTCTGATTACTTTCTACCAATTTGTCTCACATTTTTCAGTCCTGTCCTCTATACCCTTCTTATGGGTTCTGCAGTGTCTGTGGTTGGTTTTACATTTTCTTCCACTTATTTTCTAAGCTCTGCCCTCTCATGACTTATATCCTTTGCGTGTCTTGCCACATTTTTTCTGAATATTTGTATGTCTTCTTTGTACTTTGATTTATAGAAGTAATTGCTTCATTGAGTTTAAAAAATATTCATGATAATGTATTTGTTCATTTTCTCCATGGCAATATTTTTGTGGTGAGTGGGTTTTTGTTTTTTTTTTTTTAATTTATTTTTGGCTGTGTTGGGTCTTCGTTTCTGTGCGTGGGCTTTCTCTAGTTGCGGCGAGCGGGGCCCATTCTTCATTGCGGAGCACGGGCCTCTCACTGTCGCGGCCTCTCTTGTTGTGGAGCACAAGCTCCAGATGCGCAGGCTCAGTAGTTGTGGCTCATGGGCCTAGTTGCTCCGCGGCATGTGGGATCTTCCCAGACCAGGGTTCAAACCCGTGTCCCCTGCATTGGCAGGCAGATTCTCAACCACTGCGCCACCAGGGAAGCCCTGGTGAGTGGTTTTTATCTTCTATTTATTTTTCCTCTCTCTTTCTCCCCTTTCTAAACTGTAGTATCTTCATTGTATAGATTCCATGGTAGTTCCTTTTTGATTATTAATTCATCTTTGAATGAAGTGACTTCTTGGACCAGCTGTTTGCATGAGCTTCTGGGGTGAAGGAGGGAGAGCATGACCATGAACTAGGCTACCAGAAACTTTCCTATAGGGACATGAGGGTAAGATCTTTTAAGCTTTACTTCTCTCTAGCTAACTGGAAGTGACAGCTGCAGATATGCTCATAACGTGGAACCTTCTCCTCTATTCCACCTCACGGAGAGACTGCTTCCTGCAAATATGACTCTTCTGTATGATTCATCACTGGCCCTACCTTTGCTGTTTCTATTTCATGTCAAAATAGATTCAGGAAAGCTCCCCCTGCCAGCCCACATACCTGCCTTTATTATTCCTAATAAAAGAGAGCTATTTTTTTGCTCCTGGGGTATAGCACTTACCTTGGAGAGCTGACTTTGGCCAGTGTTACCTGAGCTCTGTGCCATGGCTGTTTTTTCTTTGTGTCTTTCCACACCCCAGTTATGTGTTGTGTCTGAGTTTATAGATCTTTGTTAGCTTTGTCAAAGATAGGGTTTGTTTTTTATTCTCCTTCTTGCTTTTAGGTGATTTTCAAGAGAACTCTTTATCTTTTAGAGGGAGAAACACCAACCAGAAATTCCATTAGTATTTCTTTGTTTTGTGTGGTCTGTTAATTTATAGTTTCTATTTACTCATAATTTCTGCTTGCTCAAAGCACACTAATAATCCTATTACCTCAACACCTATTTCTACGTGTCTTCTTTTGTTTTTACTTCTGCTACCAGTTGACTCATGCTCTCCCCATGTTTTCCTATTCAAACTTTTTGAGACAACTTGGTTGGTCCAGCTAATAACCGTTATCATTATTTGGATAGAATTTTTGTTCTCATAGATCCTGGGAAAACCCTTGGATCAAGTTCCTTTCACTGGTCAAGTAGCTGTGGATCAGGGACCTTCAACAACACAGTAGAGGATATGCAGTCTTGGATTGTCTTCCTAACAGAGGGCTATGAGCATGAGGGTTTCTGTGGGCAAGCATGGCTCAGGCAATGACTTGGGGTTAGGACTGAGTCTGGAGAGTTTGGGGTGGAGCCCTCAAACCAATTCTGGATGGAGTAAAACAAGCTGGGAAGTAGAACAAGATGAGATTGAATATGTAGAGGGGGTGGCAGGCTATGGAAGGTCTTGAATTCAATGCTGAGCAGTTTGGACTTAAACTCATAGGCTGTAGGGAGTCACTGGAAACTGGAGAAAAGTGATGTGACAAAAATGAGGGTTTTAAGAAGAGTTGTTATGCCTCACTATGCTGAAAGGAGGAAGAGAAGTAACCAAGATAGAAGGGGTTATCCTCCGCAGGGGTTGGGGCCAGGCAGCAGTCTAGATCACCAAGTCCAGGTGGTCACAATGAGTTTATGTCTTCTCTGGGCAATGTTGATATTCAGGAGGTTCAATCTGAGCAGTGGGGCTACAGGAGAGGCTTCTGGGAAGCTGTGCTTCAGCAAGTCTGCTGAGCACCAGTACAGGACTAGGGTAACACATACAAATTGATGCAAAGATCTGCAGAAGATGTCTCTGGCCCTGGGGGAAAGGGCTGAGGGCAATTAGGTAGTTCCAGGGCTCATGGTTGACTGAGCCAAGGTTCAAGTCTGAGACTTTGCCCAGCTGAGACTCAGAGGAGAATCCAGATATCCAGGCTGGAGGCCCCTGGACCTGGCTCTGCACACTTCTTGGGGAATAGATGGGAAGGCTGATGCCTGATACTCATGCAGTTGCTCTTGGGCCTCAACCCTTCTTCCTCCCCTCTCCTCCCTGTCCTGAGAACTCCCCCAGAGAGCAGCAATTCTCACAGGCTCAGGACCTGGGTGGCACCCACTGAGTCAACAGCTGGGCAGGGCCTAGGAAGGATGGGGCTTAGGAATAGAAATATGCAAGGAAGCACCAAAGGAAGTGAAGCTGGAGAAAGAATCCAGTTAGGAGGCTGTTGCCCCTCAACATGAGGGTACAAGTCCCTGAAACCAAGAAGAACAAGCTGCAACAGTTGTGAGGTTGGAAAATTCTAAGACTTGAGGTAGTATGTGAAGGAAAGACAGAGGAGGGCTGGAGGCAAGATCCTCTGCTAAATCAGAGCCACAGAACTCAGGTGCTAATTGGTAATGTGGGCAAAATGGAGGTCGGTCAAAGATGGTACCATTGACCCAAACCAGGAAGTGGAAGGGATGAACTGGAGCAGGAGGGAGATACAGGGCTTGGGTTCAGGGCAGGGGAGAGCTTTTAGGATCATCAGCATTGAAGTAGTTAAGGTTGTAAGATAAATTGGTTTGTTGTACCAGTGTTTACTTATTACAATAAATATTTTCTCTTAAGTGACTGGGTGAAACACTCATGCCAGATGAGGGTGGCACTGATTGGGCGTGGCCTCTGGATCTGAGCATATGAAGACGGTCCCTGGAGTGTGGTCAGTGTGATGAATAAGGGACTTGCTTCTCTCTCACTTCAGCCCAGTCTCCTTCTGGCTTCTCTGTATTCGCACTAGTCTTGTTCCCACTCTGCTCATTATGCAATAATAGGATTACAAGGTGTCAAAGATGAAAGGTACCCTAAAGACAGTCTAGTTCAACCATTTCCTTTTACAGAAGAGAAAGCTGAGGCCCAAAGAGAAGTGACCTTCTTAATGTCACAGAGAAGGGGCTGCAGAACCCAGGCCTCTGACTTCTGATCTGGTGTCCTTCCCATGATGCTTGACTACCTCTCTAATCAGTATGGAAGATTTTCTCAGCATCAGTGATTTGCACTGCATGTGTGTTAGCTTTGTGGATTTGCACATCATATAGTCCCAGGGAATCTGGAAAAGCAGCATTTTAGAGAGGCTTCTCTAGAGCTGCTGGCCCAGCCTCTGATCCTACAGCATCTGCAACTTTAAGAAAATCCTTCTATCCAGCTACTCACACATCCTGTTTACTCTATCTCTACACCAGCTCCCCAAGCAGCCCCTTCCTGGGAGGGTGATTATAGTCATTGCTGATTCAAGCCTCCCCCTCGTTGCCCAGCTTACAGCAGCAACCTCCTGTTGGTCTTCCTTTCTGCAGTCTGGATACCTGTTGCCTCTCTGTTATGAGCCAAATTGTGTCCCCGCAAAATCCATATGTTGAAGTCCTAACCTCCTGTACCTCAGAATGATAGGATCTTTAAAGAGGCAATTAAGTTAAAATGAGGTCGTAATGAGTGGGCCCTAATCCCATATGACTAGTGTCCTTATAAGCAGAGGAGATTAGGACACAGGGACAGAGGGAAGGCCATGTGAAGACACAGGGAGAACATGTCTGTCTAAAGGCAAGGAGAGAGGCCTCAGAAGAAACCACCCCTGCCGACACTTTGATCACAGACCTCAGACTTCTAGCTTCCAGAATGGTGAGAAAATAAATTTTTGTTGTTTAAGTCACCCAGTCTGTGGTGGTTTGTTATGGAAGCCCTAGCAAACCAATACACCCTTTTCCCCTCCAGCCAGAGAGAGCTTTCTGCAATGCAGAGCTGTCTCCTTGCTCTTCAGCACTTGCAAGGTAAAGTCTAGCGTGGTCTGCAGCCCTTTCATCATCTGGCCCCTGCACCCTTCTCTGCCTCATCTCTCCCTGATACCCCAAACCCAACCTCAGGCTTAAGCTCCAGAGATATTAAACAGATCCTACTTCCCCCAACAGGCCACGCCCCTTCACACCTCCATGTCTCTGCTTAGAGGGCCATCTGGCTCTCTCGTCTGCCTGGCTAACTCGTGACAAGCTGCTAAGCCTGCTCAGACATCATCTCCCTTGGGCAGCCTTTTCTGATTGCTCCCTCTCCTGTGCACTTGTTCATCTGTTCTGTGCGACTCACACCGATATGATTGTCCCTTTTATGTCCCTCTGCTGGAGAGTAAGTGTTTGGAAGGTCTCACTCTTCTGTCTTTGGGCTCAGGCCAGACAAGATGGTCCTCAGTAAACTTTTGTTGACTTTTGGATCTACGGGGGTCATGGGCCTGTACTCTAAGGAGAAAATAAAAGAGAAGGGCCTGGTTACAATCTGGCTCCGACTAAGCCTGGCCTTAGCAAGGACATCTGCTGGGAGAGTCTGATGGACTGCTCGGGGGGTGGGGGGGAGGTGGCGAGCGGCTGGGGCATGTTTCTTGGCTGTATGCACAACACAGCTCATTGGACGAGGGTCTGTCTCCATTTCTACAGGTTGAGTGACTTGGGACAAGGACAGTTCTTGATTTTTAGCCGTGTCTGCCCTGGGGCCCAGCATAGTCTAGTGAAAGCACCAAACAGATTTAAAGGATGCCTCAGGGGCAGAGATTAGAGATGAAGAGTATTGTCTCTTACCTTAAAGTGGTATGGGCTTGAATCTCAGCTCCACCACTCAGTAGGTGTGTGACTTTAGAGGAAGTTACTTAATCTTGCTAAGTCCTATTTTTCTCATTCATCAAATGGGGATAATAATACCTACCCCCTAGTGGTGTTGAGAGGATTAAATGCAATAATCTCTTTCTCTGTCATCTACATACCTACATCTATCTATCCATCTGTTAATCCACTGATCCGTCGATCCATCTTTCTATTGCTTTGGCTGGTTCCTGGCACATACCAGTGCTCAGTAGTTGTTAGTTTTGTAAGGTGAGAGGGAGTAATATTTTCCTCATTTCCCGCAGAGAGAGAGCGGTCTTTTCCAAGGCTGTTTAGATTTTTGACTTGTGCCCCTACATCAACCATAGGCCCAAAGAAGAAGAAGAATAGTAGTAATAGTAATAATAATAATTAACAATAGCAATTGCATACTCTGTGGAGCACCTGGTAGCTCAAAAAATGCTCTCCCGTCCACCATTCTGTGACATGCATCCAGAAATCCACTCGACTCCGTGGCAGGAAGACCCCGGCATCTGAATGAGAGACGGTGAGAGCAGGCGTGGTGGCAGCTCTCGCATCCTGGGGACCAGCTGTGACTCCTCTTATCCATTGCATTCGACTCTTTCTCTTGCCAGGAGTCCCGAATAGAGAAAGCTCCTCCAGAGGCCAAGTGAGCTTTTAAGGGGTGTTGACCTTAAGGTCCTTTGCCAGGGCTTGGAGAGAATGTGGAGGTGGCTGGGACCCAGGCATCCTCTCCCCACCTGCCTGTGACAGTAGCTGCCTGCCTTGCAGAGATCCGCTCTCCCTGGCAGCCATCCCAGGCAGCCGGCCCCTCCCTCGGCCCATCCCAGAGGGCATGTCCTCATTCACAGACCATTGGGTGCAGGCTGCCGCTCTCTCCTGCCTAATTGCCAGTCGTCCTTGTTAACACCCTCCCCCTGCCTTAGTGCCTCGTGCCCGCCCTCCGCTCCTGGACACCCCTCCCCCCACCCACGAGTGCCTCCTATTTGATGAATAAGAAGTAAGTATACAAGTTATTAATCTTTCTACCAAGGCAATTACATCCCCACAAAGTTCCTCCTTGGCCACGTTGGCTCTTCTATGACAACCTTATCAGGTTAGCAATTTCAGATCTGCATTAATGCTCAGAAATCAATTTTCAGCTTATTTTGTGTTGCAAAGTTTGCCATGCCTGAAACCGCACTGCTAATTGAACAAGAGCAATTGATGTTTTAGCAGTAATTAAAGATGGTAATTATGACCAAATCTCCCCCATGGCCCTGCCGTGTTTGCTTTTGGACCTGTCAGAATGGCGGGCAGGCCAAATCAATCTTAATAAAGTTGGTGCTTCAGAAGTCTCCCCAGAAATGGTATCCTCCAATTGATGGAGCCGCGGAGAGCAAGGGGGACATCCTGTTTGGGGCCATGGGGTGACCAGTTAGCTGGACAGTCAGGCAGTCATCAGGTATGACCAGTTTGGTCCTCTGAGTGCCCAGCCAGCAACTGGGCTGGGGGTGGGGGATGAATGGGAGGAGCATTCCAAAGACGTAGAGGAGCAGACTATATACCCTTGCCATTGAGATACTTACAACATATTTGGGAAAATATAATGTATGTGCATGCACAAAATAATTTCAGAACACTTATTTTCATTGATAAACATTACAGAGTACCTACAATGTGCTAGATGCTAGGGGAACAGAAATAAAAGCCATCATCCCAAATGAACCTACATATAAGCATGAAGGACAATGACTTTTGCATCTTTCATCCAGGACTTGCGGTCAATCCATGTTGTTGGGTGGTGTTGGTCTGGTGGTGAAGGAGTGGCTTCATCCCCTTTCCCTTCCCTCATCTCTTCCGGAGGCTCCTAATCCTCAGAGAGGCAGCTGGAAATACAGACAGCGCTCTGGACTGAGGTCAGAGGGCTCCAGTCCTGGTGTGGCTCTTCCTGTACTGGTATCCTTGGACCCATTTAGCATTTTATAGACTAGTCTGAAGTGAGATGAGGAAGGTGTGATCAGCAGTAGGGGGTCTCACCCACCTTGTTCAGAATGTCAGTATCAGATTTGTACTGACCCCTCAAGTTACTGTACCATGAGGATGCTCCCAGGTCATTATTCATTCTATGTACCAGGCATTGTGCCTTGTGCCTGGGGATACAAAGATGGCTTTTGAGTGAAAGTCTTGGACAAATCCCAGCAACTACTGTACTTGTGGGCAGAGGGTTAACATATACAGGACACGTGATCTCCAATCTCTCAGTATCCCATGGAGAGTTGTGCTTTGTCTTAAAATGTAAGTTTTATTATTATTCAGGTATGATGAGACCAACAGATCAGGAGGTGATTGCCATTGAAAAGATAGCTGGCTGCAGTTCCCAAGCAAAGGGGGAGTGCCACATCACACAGTGCCACAAGGGGAAGCACCGGGATCAGTCAGGAGGCAGACGGAGTCGGGGGGAAACTGGGAAAGAGCCATTACTGTGGTTTCCAAGGGAAAGGTTGGACAAGGCAGGGTAAACAGGCTTAGCATTGGCTAATCTGAATAATTTCAGTGGGCTCCTGGGCATAGGGGCTTTCCCTAGTTGTTTGGTACCCGGCCTTGGGGTGATTGGGGCAGGTAGATAGTGGCCCAGAGTGTAAGAGTCCTATGAGAACCCAGTAAAGGTGGTAGTTGGGGTATGGGCTCTGGATTGGTTCATCTGTATATGAAAGGTATACGCTAGGTGAGTGATTGCTATCTCTAGGAGTTAGCTAGCCCTGGGAGGGGAAGTCTCTCTAGTGTTAGCAAGACAATAATAAATAATTAGATGTCAAAGCATCAGAAGAAAAAGACATGTTTAATACATGTTTGGGCTGGGCATGTGGGATGCATCATGGGTTGTGCTCCAGGAGAGGAATGCCATGCACTATGGTTGTTCCTGTTTTAGAGGGAGAACTTGAGAGCAACTTTGCAAAACAATCTAAGCATGGGTGCCAACTGCTTGAGGGAATACCTACCACAGCTGGGCGTGCCAACTGCCCAGCGTTAGAGCTTCTGGAGACCATGGGGAGCCACCAACCTCAACCAGCTCATTGCGAGGCCATCTAGAGAGAGCCATCAGGTCATTCTGTGGGCATTCCTGTCTGCTTCACTGCAGTGACTAGGACATGGTTCCTGACCATGGCAGCTTTATAGTCCAGTAGGGGAGGAAGGCTAGTAAGCAGATAAGAAAGTACAGTACAACATCACAACTGTGCTGAGCACTGAAGAAGGACCTGGGTGGGTGAGAGAGGGATTCCTGGAAACCGGTCTTTAAGTAGAAGCTGGGCGATTTGAGGTCGGAGGGGGTCCCACTCAGGCAGAGGAGCACAGCAGGAGCAACAGCATGGAGGTGTGACGCCTTCTGACACGTCGCAGGGGCTGCTAGAGCGTAGAGGGTGAGGCAGGAGGCGCCACAGAAGAGTCTGGAGAGGGAGGCGGGGCACATAGCACATCAGGGCATTTGGGTTACACAAAGCCTTCCGGAGATGGGCAACGGGAAGCCGCCAAAGGGTAACGCAGAAAGTGTCAGGATTGCTTTTGAGATATTGGGTTAGCCAGAAAGTTTGGGTTTTTCCGTAACATCTTACAGAAAAACCCAAATGAACTTTTTGGCCAACTCAGTAGTTCATCTTAACAGTTGTGTGAGGGTGGCAAGGTGGGGACAGAGGTAGCAGCGAGGGCTCAGGGACATGCCACCTGGCATCTCTCTTAGGAGGATTCCTGGATCTTTCTAGAGACGTTAGAGGGATTCCTTGGACAAATGCTCCCCCCACTCTTGTGCCTGGTCCCATGTAGTGGGTCAGGGCAATTGAGGAGAGAGCTGGCCCCTGGCCAAATGAGCCCCCAGCTCCATGCTCAGAACTGCCCTCTTCAAGCCTCTGCTTCAATGGGGTTAGGAAGAAGCAGACACAGGTTGATGGCAGCCAGCCCGGCAGTGGTCTTGGGCAACGCTGTGAAATAGATGCTCCCAGGGAAGAGAGCAAGATGAGCAAGATCTCTGGCCACAGAAATGTCCACCAGCCCCTGCCTGGCATGCAGGATGTGTTGACCACAGGTGTGTTTCAAAGCATGGCCACTTAGGCACCATTCACACACACAGACTTGCTGAAACATACATGCATACGTGCATGTCACAAACATGTATGCAACATACATAGGAGCCTGATTGTGAACACACTGAGCAAGAGGTCTGCACATTTCTAGGCACACAGCAGTACACGCAGATATGCCTGAAGTCACACATTTATGTGCTCACTGAAACACCACCCATGTGTCCGCCATTTGTGTACCCACCCAGGCACCCAGGGTGGACATGTGTGCATGCTTTCAGCCCTAATGGGAACATTTGCCCTCTGGTCCCGGTGGCATCAGTTTTAAAAAATGAGGTAATTTGGGCACCAGACAGGTCTTCAATCAGAGGGCTTAACTCTTCCAGGGGAGGCAGTGGGGATGGGATGGGAGGGAGTGCAGAGGAAGGGGAGGGAGAGAAGCTGAGGGCTGGTCCTTTGGCTTCCTCTGTGGGTATCCATCAGTCTTCCCACGTCCTGGTCTCTTGTGGGAGGCATTTAGACCCCTCGGATGAGTCCACCCTGGTCTTCAGCCTCCAAATGGTCAGTCCCTTCCCTGCCAGGGTCAGGCCAACTTTGCTGACGATGACAAGGGCTGGCAGCTGTAATGGGAAGATACTGGTTCCATCTCCACAAGGATGGGGAAAACGAGTCATCGAGTTTTTGAGTTTAGAGTTCCTCTTGCTCAGTTCCTGCATTGTCAAGATGAGTAGACAGAGGCCCAGAGGGGACAAGTAACTTTCCCAAGGTCACACTGAAGCCATGTGAGGATGCACCCTCGTTAGCAAACTGTACACCATGGGCTAGAAGAGACTCTGTAGGGTCTGTCTAGCCAAGGCTTGGAGATGCGTGCCAGCTCAAGCTCAGATTTTATTGGCCAGAATGATGCCACTTATAACACACCTTGGTACAAACGAAGGATCTATGACCCTGTGGCCAGCCCCTTGCCACCAGACACTCCCACCTTGCTCATTGGCCACAGTGTGTATTTGGGCTCCTGTTTCAAAAGCTCTTCACTGGTAGACCTCTTCTCTGTCCCCTCAATACTCTCCCCTGAGTCATATTTACTTTCCCTAGTCAGGACCCTCTCCCAGCGGACAGCAACGCTTCCTCTCCCCAACTACTCAAGCTGCCTGTGACAGCTTAAGCTCCTTTCCTTTGGTGCCGTCTCAGGGAAAGAGAGAACAGCTGGTCATTTCTTCCTGACGTTTCCTGATGCTAATCCTCCAGGCTGGTCCAACTTACCCACATAAACCTTGCAGGCACTTTCCAGTCTCTGAGTTCTCTAGGAAATAGCATCAGTGGAGAAAATACTGGGGGTGGTGGGAGTTTCAGCCAGAAGGCTGGTTTCTCCATTGCAGCCCTGGAGCTGATTTTGTCTGTACATTGATGGGGCTCTGTACCCTTTCCTGGCTGGAGCTGCTGTGGCAGGACCCTGCGTGGGGGGCCCATTTAGGAGGAGCTGGGAGACGGAGGCCAGGCCAGGGCCCCAGGACCAGATGTGCTCATAACCTCCAGGGTCAGTGCCCACTGAGCATCCTTCACCTGCTTGGACCCCACATTCCCTCCAGCTCCTCTCTCTCAGCCAGCCTGTCTGTGTTCCCGAAGCTCCTTCCCTGGATGGGTGATTGATTAATTGATTTACATATTTATTAAAATGTATTTTAGTAGCGTCTTTACCTTTGATGCCAAATCTCATTTCCTATTGTGGGGCTGCTGACAGCCGGCATTGTAAATGCAAAGACACTTTACAGAACAATTTAAATAGCAATTGCCACCAGCTTAAAAATGAGCAAAACAGACAAATAAAATACTGATGAGGAAATTGGCAGCTTCAGGACACGGAGGGCCAGGGGTTTGTAAACAGATAGCAGCGCCGGGTGCCGGGATGGTAAAGGCTGTGTAATTGTGTCTTTAGAATGGCCCAGATTTTAGGTATGGCTGAAAGGAGGTTAACAGTCGCTGCTTGGGGAGCAAAAGTGCCTTGCCCTTAAAGGCGGCTGGTCTTCAGCTTTCTGAGCAGAGGGGCTGCAGATGAAGGGAGCAGCCTGGGTTTGAGCCCTAGATCTTTGCCCTGCAGAGTCAACTTGCAAGGCTGTGTCTGCTTGCTCTGGGGAGCACTATGGGCACCAAGGCTGGCCTGAAGATCTGGGAGACCAGCAGGCAGCTTGTTCTTGTCCGGGTAGTGGATTGAGAAGAGTGTGGACAGGAAAGTGGTCTCTGGATTCTGGTCCCAGCCTGGCCCAGCTGTGAATCGTGGGCAAGCGACGTTCTCCTCTGGGTCTCTGCTTCTCTGTAGGATGCACTGTGGGAGACATCCAAGAGCACTAGCCTGGCATCCAGTCCTGCTCACCACTCCCTAGCTGTGTGACTTCCAGTAGGTTGCATTCCCTCTCTGTGCCTCCTCTGTTGCATGAGAGCAAAGGATACGATGCTCTGTGAACCCTTCTTATTTTCTTAACCTGTGATGTGCTAGTGGCCCATGATACACTGTGGTCCCACTACTGATGGTCTGATTGTAGAGAGGGAGACAGGGGAAGATGAGTGGGTGTGTGGTGGGAGGGGCAACCTGCAGAACAGGAGGCCAGGACCAAGACAGAATTTGGAGCAGGACATGATTGCACTGTTCCGAGAAAGGGCAGAGATGAAAGCTGTCAGAAAGGAGGGCACATGTCTCCAAAGGTGAGTAAGATTTCGCTCATCCTCTGTCCTTTTATCCATACTGTCCTCTGGTCGCTTCCTATCTCCCTGGCTGTGCCTCCTCTCTCTCCATCGTTTCACTTCCTCTCGCATCCTTAGGGCTGTCCCCCCAGGCCCCTCCTGATGCTGCCTAGTCCTGCTGCTAGATTTACTTCCTGCATGAGCTCATTTTGCAGTTATTCTATTTCCAAGATGCTCAAATTTTCATTTCCAGCCTTGACCTCTTACCAGAACTCTAGTCTCATAAATCCAGCAGCCTGTAGGACATCTTTCCTTAAATGTCTTCTGTCACCGTAAAACGTCTCAAACCACATTCGGCATCTTCTCTCGCAAGTCACTGGTTCCCCCCTGAGACGCCCAGCACTCTTTCTTTTTAATGCATTCTTCTCTCTTTAATTTCTTATATCCAGGCAGTTATCAAAAGAAACCTTTATATGGTGTTTACAGTTTTCAAGGTACCTTTCTGTGCATGATCATATTTCTTTCAGCAAGTGTGTACTGAGCAGCCAGGTGCAGGATACGGCAGTGAACAAAGCCAATGCGGCTCTCTGCCCTCATGGGGCTTAGGTTTTGGGGGTCTCTCTTTGCTGCAGGTCTCCGACTGGGCTTCCTTGTCCATGGACACAGAAACTGTGCTTTGCTCTTCTTGGGAATCTTCCCAAGACTTCAAGCAGGGGATTTGGTTCAAAGTACAAGATCCAGATTTTTTTTGTTTTTTTTTTTTTTTTGGTCAAAAATGTGGGGAAACACGTTGTGTGAGCGCAGCACTGTACTAAATGCTGAGGGTCCCCGCCCCTGGGGAACTTGCAAACTGGAGGAACAATCCACAGGGAGTTAAGTAGCAAACCAAAACAACCATGCAGGAAATTCACGAGGCACTATTCGTTCATTCATTTGTCCATTCATTTAACATATATTTATGGGAGACCCCAAACATGCCAGACACTGTGCTGATTGCAGTGAATGAAAAGATAAAAGAAACAGTCCCTACTCTCAAGGAGCCCATGCTCTGATGGAGGAGAAACATGCATGGGCGACGGAGGCAGGAAGCACGGTTGCTGTGGAGGAAAGATGAGGGGCTGAGGGCGAGGAAGGCTTCCTGGAGAAGGGACTGGCCGAGCTGACCCCTGAAGATGAGCAGGCGTTAGTCAGCAGGAGGAAGATGGGTGGTTGGTAGGGGAGGGGGTGCTTCACAGGGAACAGCACACAGGCAACGCACGGGGGAGTGTGAGCTGGAGGCGTTGGTGACCAACCGGTTCTGCCAGGCTGGTGTATAGAAAGGCTGAAATGTCCAGTGAGTGGTGGTGACTGGAAGGGCAGAGGAATTCAGCAGAGAGAGCCTTTCTGGAGAGATCAGTGAAGGCTTCCTGGAAGAGGTGGGCTTTCAACTGCACCCTGAAGGCGAGGAGGATTTGGACTGCTGGGGATGGAGGAGGAAGGTGCTAAGCTCTCAGGGTCTCCCCTGGCACCATGGTAGCCAAGCCGTCCACATTCTGGCCTCAGCCCACCCTTGGCTTTCTCTCCTGCTGCCCTGCTTTGCTTCGCATAATCTGCCCCCAGCAAACGGGACAGCTTGAAGCTTTCCAGCATCCATGGATCACTCAGGTGGACCTTTTGCTTGGAAGAGCCTTTTCTATGTTTCTAAATGTCAAAATCATAACTATTCTTCAAGATTAGGGAGTCACAGGCTTCTTCCTCTGTGAAGACTTTCCCCTCCCTCCCACCCCGCAGTCTCTTCCTCGGCTGAGTGTCCACAACACTTTTCTCTAATGGCTGTGGCTCTTCTCTGTAGCTCCCACGTATCATAATTATCTAGAGCATAGCTTGCCTCTTCTGCTGGATTGCAGGGCAGGACCTTTGCCAGTCATCCCAGTGACTCCCTGGGTCTGGCATGAAGTCTGTGTGCAGCCAGTGGTGGTTGAAAGAGAGAACCCCAGATGCTGGGGGCCAGATTGAGCCGAGGTGCAGAGATGGGAGCTGAGGCTGGTGGGAGGGAACTTGGTGGATCCTGATCCAGAGAGGGAAGTAACCAGGGGTGAATTGATACAGATGTGCACAAGCTTTTCTTATCAGCATGGTATGTTTGATGCACGGGTAAGATATTATACTGGGCAGCTCCAGTGTGGGGCAATAAGGTCTCTCTCGCCTGACAGGTGAGGACTTTCCTTGTATGCAAGTCAGCACCTGCCATTCTACCTGTCTGAGAGGTAGACAGGAGCTGTCCATGGAGTGGGCAGCTCTAGCTGTGTAGGAAACTTTGCCCATGCCTCTTTTGATTTTGTTCAGTAAGCGAGCAAGCTCTTCATTCATTCATTCATTCAACAATTAATTACTCATGATACAGGCACTGAGGTGCAGTGGGAAATCAGTTGGTGTCTGTCGTTTATATTTGCTGTCTTTATTTACTTTTTGTTTTCCCTGAATATTTATGAAAGTCTTTTTAAAAAAATGCCAGTCTGCCTCAGCTGTACCACCACTGGAAGGGGATCCGGCTGGAGTTTTAGGGGCGTGGATGCAGGGGGATGGCAGTGAACCAGGGAACTGTGAGAGGGGGTGGCCTTTAGGAGGACAGAGGTGAACTCTTCATCAGCACATCCTTTAGTCAGAGACCCCGCTTCCTGAGTTCTTCTCTGCCAAGCTCCCGGGCACTCTGGGTTTATCTTTAACGAGGGTCCTCTCTTTTCATGAGACAGCATCGTGGAGTGGTTCAAACACAGGCTGGGAGGGGCATGCTCAGATTTGCCTCTCCCCGTGAACGAATTACTCAAGCTGTCAGAGACGGCATCTCCCTCAGGGGGTGGGGATACGAATGACCAGGAACGAGTGTGTCCTGCACTGACTGCCTGCACACCATAGTGAGTCTGTAATAAGTGACAGCTGTCATTGTCATTATTCAGAGGTGGAAAAGACAAGGGCTTCTCTCGTCAGGAAGGAGAGAGAAATAAAAATGCGAAAGGCAGAGAAGGAGCTGTGGTCTTCTCTTCCTTGAGGGCAGTGGGCTCACGTACCCTCTTCTGCACGTTCTTGGCTCCTCGTCCTATGGTCTTAGTCACACACAGTTTGGTCAGTGTGATGGGTTTGCACTGGGGCCCTGAACACAAGGAAGGAGCTACGTGGCCAAAGGGAGGATTGAACCCACAACGTTGGCTCTGTTAGAACCTTGGCCTGCAGAGCTGGTGGGCAGCCCTGGGTACCATCCAGTCACACAGGCCTCCCTGAGTATGAAGCCCTTCCTAAGTGGTGCTGGGGAAATAGCTGGAATCTCACAGATGACCCTTCCTCCCTGCAGTGTCCAGGGCGGGATCTCCCTCCTGTTCCCTTCCCAGGAAGCACCATCCATGGCCATCCCCATGGAAACTGTGACAGGGACCCAATGGGGGGATAACAGAGGGGTGAGGAGGGAAAATAATCAACAATTACATGTTTGGGGAAAGGAAAAAGGAAAAAGAAGTGGAGGGAGAGAGTGGAAGGAGAAAAGAGAAGGCAAAGAGAGACAGAGGCGGCGGCGGGTGGGGGGAGAGAGAGAGGAGAGAGCCTTTTCTTTGGGGAAAAATGGAAATTTAATCAGATCAGTTTTTATAGTTCAAATAGAAAATCAGTTTTAATAAAGCCAAAAGGAAATGCAAAACAGCCGCTTGAGATGGAGATTGTGTTAAACAGACAGCTCTTTAGGAATAGCCGCGTCTGGGATGTTTATTGTGCACAGACAGAGCAGGGAGGGGGGTTTCTGGCTGAATTTCAAACAGGCGTTTGCTTTGGCTTTGGGGATGGGTGATAAGCCCCTCCTTGGCCATCTTCCCCACCCCCGGGCCCATCTGTCTAGGGAAGGAATTCTCCCAAATGAGAGGAAAAAAGGAAGGAGAGGGTGGGGACAACAGGGGCAGGGGACAACAGGGGAGAAGACACCTCCCTTCCTATGGGGTGTTGGCTCCCAGGACTCTCAGCCTGCCCGGCCCACTCCCTCCGGCCCCAAGACTGGACTCTGCCCTCCATTGACACACCCACTGCTTTCAGCTCCTGATTCTTAATTATAGTTCTGGCCCAGCTCTTGCTTTTATTGCTTTCGTTTATTACGAGAAGACCAGTGTCTGTTTTTTGAAATGGCTATCTGGTCAAATCACGGTTGGTAAGCAACACTGAACTGTCTTTTTAAGACAGGCCAAATTTATCACACTTAAAAAAAAAAAAAGCAAGCCCTCAATGGCCTATTAGAAAATTACCCCCCCCACCCCACCGCCACTTTCTCCCAGAGTGACATTTTAGTAAAAGGCTTTATTTTTCCCCTCAGCTTTCACAAAGCCATCGCCTTGAAAAAGAGAGAGGGAAGGAGGGAGGGAGAGCAAGACGCAGAGCACTTTTGAGGCTGTTCCATGAAATATATGGAGGGCACTGACGATAACAGGATGTGTCCTAATGGGCCTATTAGCTCAGGAGGAAAAGAGGGGCCCCTGGCACGTGTTTGTCAGCTGTTATTTTTGTAATTAGAAGAGAAACTGCACTTCATGTTTCGGAAAGGCAGCTATTTGAGACTGCAGAGATGTGGGGTCTGGGCCGGAAGGATGGGCTGGGAAAAGTGGGATGGGCCAGATGGGGGCGGGGCCCGGCCTGGAGGCTCCTGGGGTTAAGGAGCTCATCCATCACCTTTGAAGCTGGCTCACAGCTGGAGAGGAGCCCTCAGGCCCTGGCAGTGGGATCCCCTGTCCTTGCTGAGCAGCTGCCACCGCAGTATTCACCAAAATTGGGGGAGGTCAAGCGGTGGACCCACCAGGCTGCAGGGGCTGGGGGCAGGGCAGGGTCCAGGCAGCAATCTTCTGGTGGCTGCAGAAGCCTCTGACCATCTGCCGGGACCAGGTCAGGAGCTGGGGTGAAGCCGTTCTACAGGGTCAGCGAGAAGGAAATGTTCATCCCTTGCTGCTTCCAGAGTTGGCTGTAGAAGGATTAGAAGTCCAGGGATGAGGGCGGGTGCCGATTCCTCCTGAGTGAGTGGGGACATCACTGGGGCAGGGCCTGCGTCTCTTTCACCTACAGGCCTGCAGCATCCAGGGTAACTGTTGAAGGCAGTCAGAGGCTCACCTGGACACCCATGACCTTCGTGCCCCTCCTTGTCTCCATCAACCCCCCATGAAGGCTGTTCCATTCCTCCCTTGCCTCCTTCTTTTACGCTTTCCTCCCCAGCAGTATTTCTCTATGTGTCATTCTGTTATTTTTTTCCTTTTCTTTTCAGGTGTACAGCAAAGTGATTGGATCATACACACACACACACACATATTATTATTATTATTTTGATTCTTTTCCATTAGGGGTTATTACAAGGTATTGAATATAGTTCCCTGTGCTATACAGTAAATCCTTGTTGTTTATCTATTTTATATATAGTAGTGTGTATCTATTAATACCATGCTCATAATTTATCCCTCTCACGCTTTCCCCTTTGGTAACCATAAGTTAGTTTTCTATGTCTGTGAATCTGTTTCTGTTTTGTAAATAAGTTCATTTGTATCATTTTTTTAGATTCCACGTATAAGTGATATCATATATTTGTCTTCTCTGTCTGACTTACTTCACTTAGTGTGATAATCTCTAGGTCCATCCATGTTGCTGCAAATGGCATTACTTCATGCTTCTTTATGGCTGTGTAATAGTTCATTATATATACCACGTCTTCTTTATCCATTCATCTGTCGATGGATGCTTAGGTTGCTTCCATGTCTTGGCTATTGTAAATAGTGCTGCTATAAACATTGGGGTGCTTGTATCTTTTTGAATTAGTTTTCTCTGGAAAATCCAAGAGCATGGGATATTTTTCCATTTCTACGTGTCATTCTGAACAAGAAAGATTTAATTGTTAAACAGCTATCTGCCTTTGCTCTGCCCCTGAGATCCAGAGGTGTGCCGAAGACGGCAGCCTCCTCCCCTCTGCTCACGCCCCCTCTCTTTCCGAAGATGGATGCCCTCAGCTGTGCACCACGCAGGGTCTCCTTTCTTCTTCCTGACGGCGAGCACCTGACTCGGCAGCAATGGCGCCCCTGACCTCTGCTACCTTGAGATGCAAAACAAAGCTAGGTTTGGAGGAACTTGGACTGCAGTGATCAGGGGCCCGGTGGTGGAGTGGAAGGGCTTGGGCTTTGGAGCCAGAGAGCTGTGTTTGAAACCCAGCACTTCCATCATGGGTGAACTTGGAAATTCTTTGACTTCTCCAAGCCACAGTTTTCTCATCTGTAGAATGACCCAGGCTTGTTGGGAGGAGTAAATAAATAATCCCCAGAGCCTGGGACTCAGTAAGTGGTGGTCTCCCTGTCCCTGCCTGGGTTGGAGGCAGCAGAAAATGTCCGCCTGGCGTGTTCTGTGTCGCGTGGGCAAAAGCATGGGCTCAGCAGGGCAGCCCGTGGAAGGTCCAGGACGAGAAGGCTTCGGACTGCCAGTCCAGGCTCCCTTCTGTCCCCCTTAGCGTCTCTCAGTCTTCTGGGGCCACCTTGGGTGGGCCACTCCATTTCTCCTCATCCTAGATGATCTCCAAGGTGGTCCGGTTCTAAAAAGCCCAAGTTGCGTGGCTCCATCTGGGACTCTGTGGATCCTTAGACCTACATGTGGTGGAGACCACGCCTGGTGGCCGGACAGCTGAGCTGTTTCACCCTCCCTTTCAGGTATTAGGGACTGGACAACCCAGCCTTGCAAACAGGCCTCACGTTAGCGGAGACTGCGACCCTCAGTTCCCAGTGAGGACACACAGAGCAGGGCCACCAACCACCCTGCTTTGTCAGGGACTGGTGAGTTTCCCAGGATACACAACTTTCAGTGCTACAACTGGGCACCCTACGACAAAGCTTAAATTCAGTTCTATAAATGTTAGTTGAAGCCCTGCTATGGGCAAGGCACAAGTAATGACACAGTAATGACAGAAGCCAGCCTTACCTTGAAGGTGCTCAGAGCACAGGAGAGGAGCAGTTACAGCACTTGATAAGGGGGCAGACTGAAGCCTATGCAAGATTTAGGATGCCTGGAGGAGGGGGGTGAACTCTGGGTTACTGGTGATGAGGGGGGACAGCCAGGAAGGCTTCCCAGAGGAGGTGGTAGTTGAGGTTTTGAAGGCTGAAGAGATGTTTGCAAGGCAGACAGAGTGGAGGGAGGGTTGGGATGGAGCTAAAGCTGCAGGGCTTGGAGAGGTATAAAAGGACACAGGTATAAAACTTGGGAGCAAAATGGTGTGTCATGGCGGTGGGAGGCCAAGAGGCTGCAGAACCTGAAAGGTAAACTTTCCCTTTCCTGCAGCATGAAGATGGGAGTGGGATGTGATTGGGAAGAAGGAAGTCCTTGGGACCAGGGAGAGGTTGGGATGCCCTCCCCACCTAAGGATGGAGACGTAATTTCCACAGTTCCATCTCAGCCTTCCAAGGCCTATGAAAATGTTACAGGGCCACTTCATGCCAGCGCTGCTGGCTCCCTGGCATGGCTGGGTGCCTGGCCCATGGCTGGAGGCCAGTGGCCCAGAGCCCAGGGAAGCCAGCTGGTGACAGGATAGAGTTGTCCTGGCTTTGGCCAGGCAGACCGGTGGGCTCTGACCCAGGCTGTGATCCCTGCAGAACCTCCTCTGGGAGATATTTAGCTCTGCTAAGAGGCAAGGACGGTGGTCTGGCTCTGCCCAGAGGGTCCCCTTGCTCTGTCTCCCTTGCCATGGGGAATCTGAGGACCCAGCCTCTCTGCAGGGGGAGTCTGAGCTAAGCGACCTGGCCAAGGTTAATTCCACCTCCCTCAGATCCTACAGTCAGTGGGCCTGGGGCGATTAAGAAGCCATGGCCCAGAGTCAACCCGTGAGCATCGGACCTCCATCCTTGGAGTAAACCTGGCGGTGGGACTGTAGATGAATAAAGGAGTGACTAGTGGGCAGGCCAAGCTTATTCCTTTGACCCCTGTAGGAGAGAATTCACTGCCTTGGTCCACTTAATTCTTTTTGGAATAAAACAGGGTATTATAACAACCAACTAGTCAGTCAACCCATAAATCAACCAGGAAAACTTGACCAGAAGCTTCAATACAGCATCTCATCGGAAGGAGCCCTAGGTGCCAGGCGCGCAGTGAGGACAGGACCCAGGCATCTGGCTTCCATTCACAGCCCTCATCTCTCTTTATGGGGTAGCAGGATACTTGGCCTTGAGAGACTGGGTGTCAGAGGCTCCCACAGTCTTTTCTTCTGACCTACAGCTGTTTACCAATGAGGATAATTTTTTGGACCCAAGGCTAGAAATGAATTCTATGGGCACTTAAAAAATAGATCAGATAAAGACAATGATGACAGTATAACAATATGGGGGGTGGGGGGAGGTTGAGGGGTCGGGGAGCACATACTCGGAGCCCAGTGCAGCAGGTTTGGGGTCCATCCTGGCTCTGTCACTCAACTGTAGGTTGCTTAGCCTCTCTGAACCCTGGTTCCTCCCCTGTGAAGTGGAATTCTTCATCTCCTTGGCCTTTTCCTTTTCTGTTCACTTAGTAGGTCTCCCCAGTAGACTGAATTTTTAGGGGAAGGAGTGCTCTCCTCTTTTTTTTTTTTTCTTGCCTTTGTATCCCCAGGGCCAGGCACAAAGTAGAAACTCAATAAATGTTAGTCAAATGAATGAATAAACGTTTGAATAACAAAAATACCTGCTCTCTGGACCTCTCTCAGGATTATTGGGAGGATCCAATGAGATAATGCACATGAAAGCACTTTGTAAATTGCAGAGCTCTATACAAATGCAAATCATTCACAGCTTTGGTGGAAATTATTATTCAAATTATTATTATTATTTTCACTGTGAAGGAAGACAGGAAGGAGAGGGCAATGGAATCAGTCCCTGGTGGTGGAAGCCTGGGCTCCAGCAGCCAGCCGTGGGCAGCGCTCTCAAGCCTGCCTGGGAGCCTCTTTAAATCCTCAGGCAGGCAGGCTGCCTCCTGCTAAGGTGGGCCCGGCAGCAGGTGCTGGGGTAGGGGCAGAAGTTGCTGTTGGAATCCTGCCCAGTGTGGGGAAGGAAGCTCCAAGCACATCTTACCCTGAACAAAATGAATTATAACACCAAGCTCTAAATGAAAAAGGTTTTCTTTTCTCTGCTGCTTCCAAAAAAAAAAAAAAAAAAACAACATTAAGTGGAAAGGGTGGTGTGCTAGAAATGGGGTGATGGCAGAGAGACAGACAGACAGACGCCCAGGGTACTCCCAAACTTGGAGTTCACCCCACCTCCCCAGGCTGAGCTCATATTTCCAAAGCTATTATTCCACTTCTTCCACCCCTGGCCTGTGAGAGGGAGGGCGAGCGGGCTGGGTAGCCAAGAGACTCGGAGCAAAGGCGTGATTGATAATTGGTGACTGTAATTCTATAATTCATCTCCCTGCACTGCAGTGAAATTAAAAGAGTTTAGGTTCCCAAGCATAATGATCATCAATTAAACGCCGGGGAGATTTAGTGTCCTCATTTGAATTTTGTTTTATTTATTTAAATGTGTCTCCTTTCGGGGGAGGGTGTATCGGGAGTGGGAGGCGGTGAGTGAGGGGCTGGGGCGGGCGGGCGGCCGGCTGATGCCGGGCAGGAGGGTCTCCGAGGAGCCGGGTCGCGCAGGGCTGCCGGGGCGGCGGAGGGTGGAGCGCGGCCCGCGGGGTGGCGAGCTGAGCGAGACAGGGGATCCATCATCCCCGGGGCCTAATCAGTGAATACTGATAAACTGCCAGCAATAACTGCCAATTGCGCCGCCGTTTTGGAGCTGCCAGTTCATTCATTTAGGGAGTGTGGCGGCACATCGGGGAAGCGCTCCCGGCCCGCGCATCCTTTCTGTCTGTTCTCCGGAAGGAGATGATGCATCTGGTGGAGGCCAAGGGCCACCGCTGATTTCTGCGGGAAGGGAAAGGAACACTGGCCAGCTTAAGGGTGGCCGAGGGGGCTGCGGGGATGGATCTGGCCTGGGCTGGCCCGCGGGAGACCCGGCCGGCCGGCTGGCTGGCGTGAAGATGGCACCTGCTTGGAGGCTGAATCTCCGAGGGAGAGGTTTCCGCATCAAGCCCCTGATCTCCTGGCGCAGGGCCGGAGGAGGAAGCCTAGGGAATCAGGGTGTTTCTCTAGGCGCTGTCACGCCCAACGGTGTGACTCAGTTTCCAACTCTGGAAAGAAGGGGGCTGGGCTAGGTGTCCTCTAGGGGTCCTTCTAGCTCTATGGCTTTACTGAAGCTTCTTTGCTGTGCTGGCGGGTGGATACCACACCCTCTGCCCTGCTTTCCACCCCGGGAGGCTTGGGATTCCTACTCTCCGAGTGCCACCTCTCCCCTCCCATTGAGCCCTTCCCCTCCCCTCACCACTTTCTGTCCATTTTTCTGGGTTGGTTTCTGCTGCAGTTTCCTGGCACACTCTGATTCCGACTTCTCACTTGCAATCAAGAAACTAAAAATAGAGCATAAAGGAGCTCTCCAAGGGGGGTGGGCAGAGGACGAGGAAAGTGCTTGGTTCCTCCTGGGAATGAGATCTCATCAGCTCCACACAGGGAGTTAGAAATCCAATCCAGACCACTGGCACGGGGCGGGGTGCGGGGTGAGGAGCCTTCCTGAGCACCCAGTGGGAAGCTTGAGAGAAAACCACGTGGGTGTGCTTGTCTGGGAAGAGGGGGTTAGGGAGGAAGGGGGTGGGCGTTTAGGTCCTCCGGGGTGTGGCCCATAGCTTGTCCTGCACAGTGTTCCCGACCCCTGGGCTGATCCAGAGCTGAAATCCATAGGCCCCAGGGATGGGGGCCTGGTGGGCACCAGAAGAGCCTTGTGTTCTAATTCATCTGCCAGGAGGGGGCACCCTATTCTAATTTTTTTTTAATTAATTAATTTATTTATTTATTTTTGGCTGTGTTGGGTCTTCGTTTCTGTACGAGGGCTTTCTCTAGTTGCAGCAAGCGGGGGCCACTCTTCATCGCGGTGCGGGGGCCTCTCACTATCGCGGCCTCTCTTGTTGCGGAGCACAGGCTCCAGACGCGCAGGCTCAGTAGTTGTGGCTCAGGGGCCTAGTTGCTCCGCGGCATGTGGGATCTTCCCAGACCAGGGCTCGAACCCGTGTCCCCTGCATTGGCAGGCAGATTCTCAACCACTGCGCCACCAGGGAAGCCCCCTATTCTAATTTTAACAAAGGCAGGTGGTGCCAGCTGAGACCCTTGAAGCTTGTGGGGACTGGTCTGTAGTTGTCCTACTGGGCTTGTAGACAACAGGACCCTCGCCAGGGATTTCTTCTTCAGGACCCCAGAAACGGTGTCTTTCTGATTGTGAGGAATGGCTGTGGTCAAGCTTGATGTGACGGGATGGGCAACTTGAAGGCATTGGGGCTCTACTGGGAGAGAAGGCTGAGAGGGAGTCTGGACTCTCAGAGAGCAGGTCCCAGAGCACAGGTGAGACCCTCCTGTTGGTGGGGGTGGGGTGGGAAGGCTGATTGTGGAGTCTGGAGCCCTGGGCCGCATCACTCCATGCCTTGGGCCTGTCGCTTGTCCCTCTGAGCCTCAAAGTTTCTCCTCTTGTCTAACAGGATGTGCGGTACAAAAGCTCTGGGGGTGGGGAGGTGCTCTACCAGCACCAAGGATCGTAGTCATAACTTTCATCTCTCGCGCACGTGAAAACAGGCAGCAGCCCAACCTTATCTTCTAAGGGGGAGCGCCGAGGGAGAACTTTATCTCCACCCTTGTCTGGTGCTGCCTCACAGTCCTGTCTCACAGCGGGCTATCTTTAGGACCCACGGGGGAGGAAGGGAAATGGCTGATATTAGAATCCAGAGATTTGCCATGTTTTCGTACCACTGATTCAAATCAAGATACTGTCTTTCAGTCTCCTCTCCGTCTGGCTGAACTCATTCCAGTTTCCTTACCGAGCCCATCTATATCCAGAGAGAGTTGGTCCTTGAGAGTGTGATGATTTCTCCTGAGCTGTGGGGAGCCAGGCATCCCTGTTTTTTTCCAGTCTCATCTGCAAGGCAGTCTCCTCCTAGCTTCTAAAAGAACTCTTCTCATCGCCCCTTCCTCCAGGAAGGTGTTCTGGGTTGATCTGAGGAGAGATGAAGGCGACCCCAGTTCCCAGGGAAGCCCACCTCTCTTTACGGATCCATCGTGTTTCGTGCCTGGGCCATCCTCCTCTTCCCTGACTGTTCTGGTGTCAAGGACTGTTCTGTGGCTCCCCGGGAATGTCTTTGGCCCCTTGGGCAGATCAGCAGGTATATTTGGGATGAGGCGCTCCAGGGGTCAAGGACTCGACAATTTTCTGTGTGGAATCTGTAAGAGCACCAAGCCCAAGTGGGCATGAAGCCCAACAAAGGCTTTTAAAAATTACCATGTGCTGTCCTTTTCTCTGATTACAAAAGTAATACATATTCATGGTCAAAAATTTGGAAAATACAGAAAAGCACAAAGAATAAAATTCATCCATATTCCACTACCTGGAAGCAGCCACTATTAATATGGGAGGTGTGTGACCTCATGGGCCTTCCCTTTCTCTCTGCTCTTTATCTCTGTCTTTCAACAGGAATCTCAGGCAGTAATACTTTTTTTTTTGTCACCTGCTTCATCACAGTGTATTGGGAGCATTTCCCCAGGTAGCAGACGCTGCATACAAAGTGTAGCTAGGTGTTTGGTCTGGGAACTGTGGGAGGACAGGCTCTCGGGGGTCTCAGCACAGACAGACCCGGCTTCTCTCTTGCTCCCTGTGAAGACAGAGGACCTTAAAATCTATCGGCTGACCTCCAGGCTGCGTGGGTCCTGGGGGCATAGGAGGGAGACTGGGGAGATCAGGAGAGGCAGGTGAGAGGGGGCCTCCGGGACCTGAGGAGCGGGAGAGGAGCCGAGGTCATTGGCCACGCCCACTCGGCCGCCGGGGAAACCTACTGAGCTCCCAGGCTGGGTACCCCGCCCTCCAAGGCAATCGCCCCCACACCCACCACATTGGTCCTGGGGGCATAGGAGGAGGCTGGGGGAGAGCAGGGGCAGGCAGGAGGGGCCCTCCAGGACCGGAGGAGCAGAGGGCATTAGCCCCACCCACTGGAGCCTGGGAATCCTGCTGAGCTCCCAGGTGGGGTCCCCCACCCTCTGAGACCAGAGGCAGGAGGAGCACCTGGGCCCCTTCTGTTATGTTGAGCCTAAGCCCACCCCCCACACCTCCCAGGGCCTTTTCCAGCCCTGTGGGTCCTAAGCATAGGCCCCACCCACCACCCAAACCCCGCCCTTGCTTAGGCCCGGCCCTCCACAGCCAAGGCCTTTTCCACCTTTTATTTTTTTCTCCTCTTTTTTACTATTGTGGTTCTGTTTTACCTTCTGGTTGTTATTTCATCTATACTTTTATTTTTATATTCTTTATAACATATCTGTCAGTTTCCTAGTCTAATTTGTTCTCCTTATTTTTTTTTTGCTGCCCTGCGCGGCTTGTGGGATCTTGGTTTATGAGCTGGGGGTCGGGCCGTAGCTCCTGCGGTGGGAGCTCTGAGTCTGAACCACTGGACTAACAGAGAACCTCAGACCCCAGGGAATATTCATCAGAGTGAGGTCTTCCAGAGGTCCTCGTCTTGGCACCAAGAACCAGCTCTACCAAACAGCCCACAAGCTCCAGTGTTGGAAGGCTCAGGCCAAACAACCAGTAAGACAGGAACACAATCCCACTCATAAAAGAAAAAAAAAAAAATAATGAGATGGCAAAAAAATATGTCATGGACGAAGGAGCAAGGTAAAATCCTACAAGACCAAATAAATGAAGAGGAAATAGGCAATCTACCTGAAAAAGAATTCAGAGTAATGATAGTAAAGATGATCCAGAATCTTGGAAATAGAATGGAGGCACGGATTGAGAAAATGCAAGAAATGTTTAACAAAGATCTAGAAGAACTAAAGAACAAACAAACAGAGATGAACAACACAATAACTGAAATGAAAAATACACTAGAAGGAATCAATAACAGAGTAACCGAGGCAGAAGAACAAATAAGTGAGCTGGAAGACAAAATGGTGGAAATAACGGTCGAGGAGCAGAATAAAGAAAAAAGAATTGAAGACAATCTCAGAGACTTCTGGGACAACACCAAGCGCACCAACATTCGAATTATAGGGGCCCAGAAGAAGAAGAGAAAAAGAAAGGGTCTGAGAAAATATTTGAAGAGATTACAGTGGAAAACTTCCCTAACATGAGAAAGGAAATAGTCACCCAAGTCCAGGAAGCACAGAGAGTCCTATACAGGATAAACCCTAGGAGAAACACACCAAGACACATATTAATCAAACTAACAAAAATTAAATTCAAAGAAAAAATATTAAAAGCAGCAAGAGAAAAACAAAAAATAACATACAAAGGAATCCCCATCAGGTTATCAGCTGATTTTTCACGGAAACTCTGCAGGCCAGAAGGGAGTGGCAGGACATACTTCAAGTGATGAAAGAGAAAAACCTACAACCAAGATTACTCTACCCAGCAAGGATCTCATTCAGATTCAACAGAGAAATCAAAAGCTTTTCAGACAAGCAAAAGCTAAGAGAATTCAGCACCACCAAACCAGCTTTACAACAAATGCTAAAGAAACTTCTCTAGGCTGGATACTCAAGAGAAGAACAAAACCCACAAAAACAATCCCAGAACAATTAAGAAAATGGTAATAGGAACATACATTTCGATAATAACCTTGAATGTAAATGGATTAAATGCCCCAACCAAAAGACACAGACTGGCTGAATGGATACAAAAACAAGACGCATATATGTATATATGCTGTCTACAAGAGACCCACTTCAGACCTAGGGACACATACAGACTGAAAGTGAAGGGATGGAAAAAGATATTCCATGCAAATGGAAATCAAAAGGAAGCTGGAGTAGCAATACTCATATCAGATAAAATAGACTTTAAAATAAAGACTGTTACAAGAGATAAGGAAGGACACTACATAATGATCAAGGGATCAATCCAAGAAGAAGATATAACAATTATAAATGTTTATGCACCCAACATAGGGACACCTCAATACATAAGGCAAATGCTAACAGCCATAAAAGGGGAAATCGGCAGTAACACAATAATAGTAGGGGACTTTAACACCCCACTTACACCAATGGACAGGTCATCCAGACAGAAAATAAATAAGGAAACACAAGCTTTAAATGACACAGTGGACCAGATAGATTTAATTGATATTTATAGAACATTCCACCTGAAAGTGGCAGAATACACTTTCTTCTCAAGTGCACACGGAACATTCTCCAGGATAGGCCACATCTTTGGTCACAAATCAAGCCTCAGAAAATTTAAGAAAATTGAAATCGTATCAAGCATCTTTTCTGACCACAACACTATGAGATTGGAAATCAATTACAGGAAAAAAACACAAATACATGGACGCTAAACAGTGCACTACTAAATAATCAAGAGATCACTGAAGAAATCAAAGAAGAAATAAAAAGAAATACATAGAAACAAATGGCAATGAAAACATGGTGCCTCAAAACCTATGGGACACAGCAAAAGTAGTTCTAAGAGGGAATTTTATAGCAATTCAATCTCACCTCAAGAAACAAGAAAAATCTCAAATAAACAATCAACCCTGGGACTTACCTGGTGGCACAGTGGTTAAGAATCTGCCTGCCAATGTAGGGGACACGGGTTTGAGCCCTGGTCCAGGAAGATCCCACATGCCGCGGAGCAACTCAGCCCGTGTGCCACAACTACTGAGCCTGCACTCTAGAGCCTGCGAGCCACAACTACTGAGCCCACATGCCACAACTACTGAAGCCCACATGCCACAACTACTGAAGCCCGTGCACCTAGATCCTGTGCTCCACAACAAGAGGAGCCACTGCAAAGAGAAACCCACGCACTGCAATGACACTTGCCGCAACTAGAGAAAAGCCCGCACACAGCAACAAACACCCAATGCAACCAAATAAATAAATTATTTTTAAAAATCTAACTCTACACCTAAAGCAACTAGAGAAAGAAGAACAAAGAAAACCCAACGTCAGTAGAAGGAAAGATATCATAAAGATCAGAGCAGAAATAAATGAAATAGAAATGAAGAAAACAATAGCAAAGATTAATAAAACTAAAAGCTGGTTCTTTGAGAAGATAAACAAAATTGATAAACCCTTAGCCAGACTCATCAAGAAAAAAAGGGAGAGGATGCAAATCAATAAAATTAGAAATGAAAAAGGAAATCACCACTGACACTGCAGAAATACAAAGGATTATAAGAGACTACTACAAACAACTATGTTCCAATAAAATGGACAACCACGAAGAAATGGACAAATTCTTGGAAAGGTACAGTTTTCCAAGACTGAACCAGGAAGAATTAGAAAATATAAACAGACCTATCACAAGTAATGAAATTGAAACTGTAATTAAAACTCTTCCAACAAACAAAAGTCCAGGACCATATGGCTTCACAGGCAAATTCTATCTAAAATTCAGAGAAGAGCTAACACCAATCCTTCTCAAACTCTTCCAAAAAATTGCCAAGGGAGGAACACTCCCAAATTCATTCCACAAAGCCACCATCACCCTGATAACAAAACCAGAAGAAGATATCACAAAAAAAGAAAATTATAGACCAATATCTCTGATGAACACAGATGCAAAAATCCTGAACAAAATACTAGCAAAGAGAATCCAACAACATATTAAAAGGATCATCATACACCATGATCCAGTGGGATTTATCCCACAGATGCAAGTATTCTTCAATATATGCAAATCAATCAATGTGATATACCATATTAACAAATTAAGGAATAAAACCATATGATCATTTCAATAGATGCAGAAAAAGCTTTTGACAAAATTCAACACCCATTTATGATTAAAACTCTCCAGAAAATGGACATAGAGGGAACCTACCTCAACATAATGAAGGCCACATATGATAAACCCACAGCAAACATTATACTCAATGGTGAAAAACTGAAATCATTTCCACTAAGATCAGGACCAAGACAAGGATGTCCACTCTCGCCACTGTTATTCAACATAGCTTTGGAAGTTCTAGCCATGGCAATCAGAGAAGAAAAAGAAATAAAAAGAATACAAATTGGAAAAGAAGAAATAAAACAGTCACTGTTTGCAGATGACATGATACTATACATAGAAAATCCTAAAGATGCCACCAGAAAACTACTAGAACTAATCAATGAATTTGGTAGGGTTGCAGGATACAAAATTAATGCACAGAAATCTCTGGTATTCCTATAGAGTAAAAATGAAAAATCAGAAAGAGAATTAAGGAAACAATCCCATTTACCACTGCAACAAAAAGAATAAAATATCTAATAATAAACCTACCTAAGGAGGCAAAAGACCTGTACTCAGAAAACTATAAAACACTGATGAAAGAAATCAAAGATAACATAAACAGATGAAGAGATATACCATGCTCCTGGATTGGAAGAATCAATATTGTGAAAATGACTATACTACCCAAAGCAATCTACAGGTTCAATGCAATCCCTATCAAACTACCAATGGCATTCTTCACAGAATTAGAACAAAAAATTTTACAATTTGTATGGAAACACAAAAGAGCCCAAATAGCCAAAGCAATCTTGAGAAAGAAAAACGGAGGAATCAGGCTCCCTGACTTCAAACTATACTACAAAGCTACAGTAATCAAAACAGTATGGTACTGGCACAAAAATAGAAATATAGATCAATGGTACAGGATAGAAAACCCAGAGATAGACCCACACACATGGTCACCTAATTTATGACAAAAGAGGCCAGAACGTACAATGGAGAAAAGACAGCCTCTTCAATAAGTGGTGCTGGGAAAACTGGACAGCTACATGTAAAAGAATGAAATTAGAACACTCCCTAACACCATACACAAAAATAAACTCCAAATGGATTAAAGACCTAAATGTAAGACCAGACACTATAAAACTCTTAGAGGAAAACATAGGAAAAACACTCTTTGACATAAACCACAGCAAGATCTTTTTAGACCCACCTCCTAGAGTAATGAAAATAAAAACAAAAATAAACAAATGGGACCTAATGAAACTTAAAAGCTTTTGCACAGCAAAGGAAACCATAAACAAGATGAAAAGACAACTCTCAGACTGGGAGAAAATATTTGCAAATGAAACAACAGACAAAGGATTAATCTCCAAAATATACGAACAGCTCATGGGGCTCAATATCAAAAAAACAAACAATCCAATTAAAAAATGGGCGGAAGACCTAAATAGACATTTCACCAAAGGAGACATACAGATGGCCAAGAGGAACATGAAAAGATGCTCAACATCACTAATTATTTGAGAAATGCAAATCAGAACTACAATGAGGTGTCACCTCACACCAGTCAGAATGGCCATTATCAAAAAATCTAGAAACAGTAAGTGCTGGAAAGGGTGTGGTGAAAAGGGAACCGTCCTGCACTGTTGGTGGGAATGTAAATTGATACAACCACTATGGAGAACAGTATGGAGGTTCCTTAAAAAACTAAAAATAGAACTACCATATGACCCAGCAATCCCACTACTGGGCATATACCCTGAGAAAACCATAATTCAAAAAGAGACATGTACCACAGTGTTCATTGCAGCACTATTTACAATGGCCAGGACATGGAAGCAACCTAAGTGTCCATCGACAGACAGATCGATAAAGAAGATGTGGCACATATATACAATGGAATATTACTCAGGCATAAAAAGAAATGAAATTGAGTTATTTGTAGTGAGGTGGATGGACCTAGAGTCTGTCATACAGAGTGAACTAAGTCAGAAAGAGAAAAACGAATACCGTATGCTAACACATATATATGGAATCTAAAAAAAAAAAAAGAAATGGTACGCATGAACCTAGTGACAGGGCAGGAGTAAAGACATAGACACAGAGAATGGACTTGAGGACACGGTGGGGTGAGGGGGAAGCTGGGGTGAAGTGAGAATAGCATCGACATATATACACTACTGAATGTAAAATAGCTAGTGGGAAGCAGCAACATAGCACAGGGAGATCAGCTCAGTGCTTTGCGATGACCTAGAGGGGTGGGATAGGGAGGGTGGGAGGGAGGCTCAAGAGGGAGGAGATATGGGGATATGTGTATTCATATGGCTGATTCACTTTGTTGTACAACAGAAACTAACACAGTATTGTGAAGCAATTGTACTCCAATAAAGATCTATAAAAAAAAAGAAAACTCTATCAGCTGGAGGAGTGGCCCAAGAGGCAGGGTAGTGTGCAAGCCACAGTGTCCCCACGATGTCTCTGGAGTGTGTAGGCTGATTCTGCAGCCTCACCTGAGAACCCTTCATGGCATCAGCTTTCTTCCTGCCTGGGTTCTTGCCTCAGACACAGCAGGCAAGCGGGAGGCAGGGAGACGGCCGAGGTACCAATCACTTGGAAGCTCAAAATAAGGCTAGAAATGTAAAGGGCGGCACCAGCAGTCACTTGGAGTGAGGATGGAGCCCAGAGCCCTTTCCCCCAAAAGGAATGTGCCTGAGAGATGGTGGTAACAGGAAGCTGGTCCTGTTTAACTGCAGAGCTTCAGTTGAGCTAAGTAGGGTGTGCATCTGGGACCTGCAACCTCTCCAATTCTGGACAAAGGGTTACAGGATCTTGGTCGGGAGAACCTGCCCACACCCATTGTTCATCTGGTGAGCACAGCCCACCCGATTCACCTTCCTTAAGGCACTCATGATTTGACAAAAGCCTGTCTCCTTTCTACCTGGACTGTCTCCTTTTCTGCCTGGACTTTTTTCTCTCTTCAAGCTCTGCTCAAGATGCTCATCCTTCAACCACAACACCCCCCCATCTATAACCCAATTACAAATGGGAAAAGGACTTGAACAGATGATATACAAATGGCCAGCAAGCACATGAAAAGATGCTCAACATTACTGTCACCTACAAATTGGCACTTGCCATCTACCTCTACAAGGATCAAATTATGAGCCGCTGCAGCTGCTGACCTTCAACACGCCCTGGAAGGAGTTGGGGGTGGAGATCAGGAATGAGGCACTCTGTGCTCTGGGAAAAACTGGCAGAACAGGTCTTCAGATAGTCGATATTTTCAGGAGATGATTTTATGAGCCCAATTCTTGCATCTCCTAGTATTTAGAAAAGCACTAAAATCCTTCATGGCGATGTCTGCTCCTCGTGACTAGCGGAAACCTTCTACAAAAAATATGTGCTTGATTGCACGTACTCCCCCTTCACCAAAATCACATGTATACTGACCTTCCCCCCTACCTCTTTGGTGCAGTTTTTCAGAGCTATCTGAAATGCTGTCTCCTGGGCTATAGTCCTCATTTTGCCCCAAATAAAACTTAACTCACAACTCTCAAACTATGCATTTTTTTTCAGTCGGCAGTACTAATCATTAGAGAAAAGCAAACCAAAAGCACAATGAGATATCACCTCATACCCATTAGGATGGCCGCTATCAACCCCCCACACCAAAAAAACCCCAAAAACAAAAAGACAAGTGTTGAGGTGGTTGTAGAGAAATTGGTACCCTCGTGCATTTTTGTGGGATTGTAAAATGGTCCAGCTGCTATGAAAAACCGTATGGTGTTTCTCAAAATAAAAAATTAAATTAAAATAAACTAACATATGCTCCAGCAGTTTCACTTTTCTACTTCTGGGTATACATCCAAAAGAATTGAAAGCTGGATTTCAAAGAGGTATTTGCACACCCATGTTCACAGCAGCATTATTCACAATATCTAAGAGGGAAGTAACCCACATATCCACTGATGGATGAATAAACAAAATGTGGTATAAACATACAATTAATATTATTCAGCCTTAAAAAGGAAGGAAATTCTGATACACGCTACAACCTGGATGAGCTTTGAGGACATTATGCTAAGTGACATAAGCCAGTCACAAGAAGACATATTGTATGATTCTACCTACGTGAGGTGTCTGACATAGTTAAATTCATAGAAACAGAAAGTAGAATAGTGGTTGCCAGGGGCTAGGAGGTAAGGGAAACAGAGAGTTATTTTTTAATGTGAATGAAAAAAATGTGCATGAACTTACTACTGAACTGTAGACTTAAAAATTGTTACTATGGTAAATTTTATGTTATTATTATTATTATTTTTTACCACCATTGAAGGCTCTTCCTGCCTTCTCTGGCCAGCCCAGCAAGAAAGGAGCTCTCCTTTTACAGAATTCCCTACTGTGCTTGCATTTTCTAAGCTAGGCCCCCAAACTGACCTGTTAACTTTTTATATGTTCACATTCGAGCTTCCTTTCAGACATGTTCTTTGAAGGCAGGGATACAGTCTTTACCTCTTCATTTTCCCCAGGGCACCTAACACAGTGCCTCAAACGCAACCCGATTAATATTTGCAGATTGATTCGTCACTTTCCTTCATAGAATTTTTGGACTGTGGGCTGGAGAGTGATGGGTAGAGTTGAGTGCAAATACAGAGGAGAAAAGTGGAAGAGAGTGCCTGGTGTGAACATGGCCTATGGATTATTTAGGCAACGGCATCCACTCGTGGGTCAGCTTATGTGACTCACACTAGTTTTACGTGCACACCCTTATGAGATGGGGGAGGGGAGAAACCATGGATTCCTAATCCTGAGCTAGAATTAGACCTGAGGAAATGGTGTTTTGAACCCTTTCAGAGGTTCCAAACTAAAAAATGTTGGAAGGCATTAACCCGAACCACCTGGGACATGTACCTAATTTTACTTTTCTTTAGAATTCCTAGAGAATCCGATTCTCGACTCTCCTCGGGAACACGGATCAGTGTCCTACAGCTCTTCTGCCGGGAAAGTTTCTCCTGACCCCTCACCTCTATCCCTCCGGCCCGCAATGTAAACTGCTCTGCTGCAGTGGAGAACGCTTCCCTGCACCATATCCCTTGTAGGCGCTGTAGTTTTCTCTTTGTAGGGTGGCTCCTCTGCTAAATTAATTATATGGTTCCCTTGAAAAGCAATCTTTTCCCCTAGTTCATGTTCGTTCTTGACCTAACATGGCCATTCTTGGCCTTTTGAACGGGATTTGCTCCCAGTGGGGAATTAAACTTCCATAGCAACGCCGGCAGCCGTCTTGAAGGGCCCTCCAGGCCCTGTTGCCGTCCTCTGCCACCTCCAACACAGGCCGGGGGTTTGCTTGCTTATAAGTCATGTGTATCTTTATTCTCATTTCAGTCAGGGCAGACAACAGCGGCGGCAACTCAAAACAACTAACGGAATGAACAGAAAAATACGTGAAGGAGGCTGCCCGCTTTTAGTTCCTGAGGAAACATTGGTGTTTATTTTTTAGCTTCACAGCGTTTAAAAAAAAAACAGTGGGGTTGGAGATTTTCATCTTATTTCTGAATCACCTGGGCCTTTTTCTCTAAGCAGGGCACCCTGCTAAGCTCGAAGCAGGAGGGAGGCCTGAATCCTAGCTTTGCGGATGTTGCCTTTTGTTTAAAGTTTATTATTTATGGCTGTTTTTAAGTAAACCGTAAGACGTGGGAGGATTTTTTTTCCCTCAAGCACACCACTCAGCTCCCTATCAGTAACTCCGAAAGGATCTTGGTTGACTGTGGAATCACTTCCGTATTCTGTAACATGGCGCTCAAGGCCCCCAATTCTCTAGTGTCAACCTGCCTTCTCAGTCATAATTCCCTGATTCCCCCTTGGGTTCCTACCCTCCTGCCAAACAGGATATCAGCATGTTGTCAGAATACACCGGACACTTAGACCTCTCTGCCCCGTGCCCCTGACCTTGCAACATTCTTTTTCCCAACTCACCTGCTGAAGTTGCTCCTTCTTCAAGGCAGGGCTTCCCAACTAGTGTGTAGTGAAATGCTCATTCCCCTTGGCCCTGAGCGCAGCCAGATGGGGCCTGGGCCCCTGGAATCCTTCCCGGCCTGTGCTGCCATCCAAAGGCAGCATTATCCATTTGTCCCAGCGAGCCAGCCAGCTGATACCATTTTCTGTGTGTGCCACATGGTGAAAAGGTTGGGTAGCACTGTTTAAGGCCCAGCCCAGTGCAGTCTCCTCCACAAATCCCCTCCCAGACCCTCCAGCCAGAAGGCTCCGCCCCTCCCCCAGATACCACACCCAATGCTTATGGTCTGCTTTGTATCTTGGATTACAATCCTTATGGTCTGCTTTGTATCTTGGATTACAATCCTTATGGTCTGCTTTGTATCATGGATATTTAGTGCTTTTTATAGGTATCCTCCCTGCTTCCCTCCCCCCAAAAGATTGGAAGAACTTTGCAAATTTTGTTCTTGTTTAACTACACACAGTGTCTATGTGATATTGTGATTTGTAATAAGAAATAGATATTTGGTCTTCATTCCCATTTCTGGCACAGAGCTCCTAAAACCCTAGGAATTTCCTAAATGGTGAGAGTGGTATTGGTGTCTTTTATGTTAATGAGGTTACCTTTAGAATGCCCCTGTGTCACCTCAGGGTGCGGGCTGGTTGCCAGAGGCACCAACCTGTGATTAGAGGTTTGGAACTTTCAGTTCTCCACCCCACCTCCTGTGGGAAAAGGGGCTGGACGTTGAATCAATCGCCAATGGCCAATAATTTAATCAATCATACCCATGTAATAAAACCTCCATAAAACCCAAAAGGATGGGGTTTGGACAACTTCCAGGTTGGTGAACATGCGGAGATTTTGGGAGAGTGGCTCAGCTGGAGAGGGCGTGGAAGCCCCTCGCCCTTTCCCGGTACCTTGCCCTCTGCATCTCTTCCATCTGGCTATTCCTGAGTTCTATCCTTTTATAATAAACTGGTGATCTAGTAAGTCATATGGGAGCCACTCTAGCAAACTAATCAGACTCAAGGAGAAGGTTGTGGGAAACTCTGATTTATAGCGAGTCAGAAGTACAGGTGACAACCTAGACTTTCAGTTGGCTTCTGAACGGGGTGGGGGCAGTCTTGTGGGACGGAGCCCTTAACCTGTGATCTGATCCTATCTCTGGGTAGATGGTGTCAGGCTTGGGTTGAACTGTAGGACACCCAGCTAGTGTCTGGAGAGTTGCTTGTTGGATATGTGTTGGGGGACCCCACTCCCACATTGGAATTTGGTGGGCAGAACACAGAAGAGTCTAGACCTTGTCTTGCATATACTTGGGACTCCTTAAATGTCTGTTGATTTGAAATCTAGAGCTTCTGTAACCATAGCTTGTCCTCCTTGATATGCTGCTCTTATTCCAATGACCCTACCGGTGTTCAAAATATTTCGGGTATTTCTTCTCTGGAATTACTCTCAGAGAAAGTTTATGAGTCAAAGAATAAAACTAGTCTCTTTTCTTTAGAATCAAACAACATGTGCTTAATTTTCATTTTGTTGTCATTGTTAGTCAACAAATATTTATTGAGCCCCAGGCACCTAGTTGTTTTTTTTTTTTAATTGAGAACATTTTTAAAAAATTAATTAATTTATTTATTTTTGGCTGCATTGGGTCTTTGTTGCTGGGTGCGGGCTTCTTCTAGTTGGGGTGAGCTGGGACTGCTCTTTGTTGAGGTGCATGGGCTTCTCATTGCAGTGGCTTCTCTTGTTGCGGAGCACGGGCTCTAGATGCACAGACTTCAGTAGTTGTGGCACACGGACTCAGTAGTTGTGGCGCACGGGCTTAGTTGCTCCATTGCATGTGGGATCTTCCCGGACCAGGGCTTGAACCCATGTCCCCTGCATTGGTAGGTGGATTCTTAACCACTGCACCACCAGGGAAGTCCCCTAGTTGTTTTTAAAAATTTAATATAAATGACTTTACCTTATTGGCAAGATTTGGCTCCAAATGTTTGGTCTTTTTCCAGAAATTGAATCTACCCTCAAAACATTAAAGATTTACTATCTTGGAGCAGATTCACAACACTGAAAGCGAGGAATGCAAAACTGCAAAAAAACCAGAACTTAAACCAAAACACAGTGAGTGGTAACATCACTGGAATAAATGCAGAGACTCCCAAAGTATCAGCTTGCAAAGGACAACATTAACTTGGATACATAAGCTCCAGAGTGTTTGTTAAAAGTACTCAGTCTCCCTGGCTTATGTCATACCTTGTGCGGGTGTGTGTCATTCAGGGACTAATGATAAGTCAATACAGTGTGGTTAGATTATGGCATTTGAAGCCAACGGATGCAGTTTATGTCCTTGCTCTGTCACCTGCCAGCGGGACCGCCTTGGGTACTCATTTAAAGCGTCTGGTAATTTCTCGCCTGTATAATGGGGGATGATGTCTACTTTACAGGGCTGTTGTAAAGCTGAATGTTGACTCGGGCACCCAGGTATACTGATTTCATAGAAAACATCTGTACACATTTTGGATTATTATTTTCCCCCAGAGAATAAAAGGGCCAAGGAATAAATTGTTGCCTTCAAACTTTTGGAGACTTAGATTACAGAATGGGCTTTAAGGTTTTCTCTGATTCCTCTGAAGAGAATAGGAGAAGCCCTGGCGTTTGGGTGCTATACAAATGAGATAGGCTGGATCTCATGACGAACTTCCCCTGGAGATGGTTAGGCTGAGGGATGGGTGAATAAAGGAGATGGGGTGGGGGGGATCATTTATTGAGAAGCAACATCCTCATTTGGCTGAGGGCATGAAGGTGATGCCTGACTTCTTCCTGCACAGTAGCTATTTGGATGACAGCTGGGACCTTCTTCTGAGCTGTGGGCTGCTCTGCCTACACCCAGCTTCACTCCTCCGGGCATTGGGCACTGGAGTCTGCTGGTAAAGCTCAACTTCTCCAGGAAGCTTTCCCAGAGAAACATGATTATGACGTAATAGATATGGTCATGTCACACAAACCCACTCACTTAACCCTAGTGGTGGGTACCACAATGGCCCCTGTTTTATGAATGAGGAAATAAAGGCCCAGAGAGGGAAGCAAATCGATCAAAGTTGCATAGCTAGTCAGTGGCGGAGCCAGGGTTCAAGCCCTCCTAACTTCCCAGCAGCTTCATCACTCCTTGACTCTGCTCACTTTAAGAATTTGCAGATCAGTACAAATGAATTAATTACTTATTTATCGCGTTCATTGTCCTCTTTCCACCAGTGTCCATGCTCCATGAGGTCAAGAATTTTTTCTTTCTTATTAACTGCTGAATCCCTTGTACCTAGAACAGTGGAAGTGCACATGAGATGCTTAATAAATGTTTGTTGAATAAATGGGCTTGCTAATATATTGTAATACATTAATGCATTTAAAACTTTTTAATTGAAGTATAGTTGATTTACAATATTGTGTTAGTTTCTTGTGTATAGCAAAGTGATTCTCTTACCCATATACACATATTCTTTTTTGTAGTCTTTTCCAATATGGTTTTTTACGGGTGCATTATTTTTTTTAAACCTTCCTTTTTTTTTTTTTAAGCACATTGCTCTTTAGGAGTTCTGACCTGCGTGCTCCTGAGCTTCTGACAGCCCTGCATTGCACAGGGCTGGATTTTAATCAGTGTTATTAATCAAGATACCAGCTCTATTCTAGGGAGAGCGTGTTCCTGGTCCAAAGCTCATTTTCTGTGGGTACTTTTCCTAGTTAGAGGCAATCGTAAGCCCCCAGAAATCACTTGTCTCAGAGTTGTCATGATACATAAGCCCCACAGACATGATTTTCTGGTGTTTGTTTAATTTTTTTTTTTAAGTCGAGTGACTTTCAGTGGGAATGTACTCCTCTCTCGGCCGCAGTCCGTTACTGCCATGGTTGAACAGGCATCCTCTTTCCCTCCTGGTGCCTAAATGGGGTCACATGCTTCTAGTCCAACCACATGGTTCTACAGTTGAGGAAACTGAGGCCCAGAGAAGGGGTGACTTGCCCATGGTCACATAGCTGGCAGAGCCTGGGATCGAGTGCTGACGCCCCTCCCAGCCGGAGTGCTTCCTCTACCACCAAGGTGTGTGCCCTGGGCAGGAACGCCTTGTCTGAACAGGGATGAAAACCAGATGTCATTAGTCCCGGGGATGGTGAGTTTGGGGACAAGGGACGACAGAGAGGACTTGCATGGCGACAGGCACCTCTCCTTGCCCTCCAGCCCCACGTGGCCCCTGTGTTCACTGGCAACCCCTTCAAATGATGGTATTTTCAGCAAATGGGAGGGAAGTAGGTCTTTCACTCTCCCTCCCCCCAAGCCCCCTTGTAATTAGTTGTCAAAAATTTTTAGATGGAAGGGGGAATGTTCAGGTCCTGATGAGATGATACAGCCAAGATTTCATTTCATCTTGAATTTGACATTAAACTTTAATAGTCTCAAGGACGAGAAGCCAAGAGATATCAGATGTAATGAGATAAAGCAAAGTTTCTCTGACAGCAAATTTGATCACAAATGGGCTCCAAGATTGCTTCTTTGATATAAATGAAACATAATTCATCTTCTAGCGCCCCGAATGGGCTTTCAGGCTGGGGATGAGGCTGGCATCTCTCTTGCCTGGTGTGACACGTGGCAGCACAGGGAGGAGGTGGAGGCTTCGCTGGACCCTACTGGGCAGTTCAGCGGGTCCATCTGGGAGGAGACGGGCCAGGCCGCCGTGGGAACTGGAGGGCATCGGGGGTTCCAGCTGGGGGCTGTGGACACCTGCTCTGAGCTGAGTTTTCACTTGGGAGGTTCTCCTCAAACTCAGAATGGCACAGGGGGGATCAAACAGGGCAGGGCCCCCTCATAGATGTGGATTTCATGGGAAACTCCTCTTTTGATAATTTCCCAGTTTGGGCATGAGAAGACCCCAACGGTATTTTTTTTTTTTAATTTATTTATGGCTGTGTTGGGTCTTCGTTTCTGTGCCAGGGCTTTCTCCAGTTGCGGCAAGCGGGGGCCACTCTTCATCGTGGTGCGCGGGCCTCTCACTGTCGCAGCCTCTCTTGTTGCGGAGCACAGGCTCCAGACGCGCAGGCTCGGTAGTTGTGGCTCACGGGCCTAGTTGCTCCGCGGCACGTGGGATCTTCCCGGACCAGGGCTCGAACCCGTGTCCCCTGCATTGGCAGGCAGACTCTCAACCACTGCGCCACCAGGGAAGCCCCCCGACAGTATTTTTGAACACCCCGCCATGCTTCTCTGAAATGTCTTCCTGACACAGTCCCTTCCTTTCCGCACCTCCTGCAGCTGCCCAAGTTCAGACGGTGTGGTGCTAAGGTGGGGGTGAGTGGAGGGGTCTAGCCTCCCAGTCTCCATCAACTCCCCGCTGGTTTTCTTAATCTTGCATAAATTATCACGTTAATGTCTTCAGGGCCTGCTCCCCACCTTTCCACAAGATAACTGCCCTCAGCCAGCTTTATATAGAGACACTGCCGGTGCTGCTGGGTCAGCTTCCCGGGGTCTGGTGGGGTAGGGACCACTGCCGCAGCCTCCTGCCTCCAGTCTTTGCCCCTTCTGACCCCTCTTCCTCTGGTCACAAACCTGTGCATATTTTAGGACAGATGCCTTAATCCGATGTCCCAAGCGTCTTTTTAGCCCATCCTCCACGCCTGCCCTGAGCACCTGCTTCGTAGCTGGGGTGGGTGTGGGGGAGTGGAGGACCACACCCTCCTCCTGCTCGTGCTCTTGCTGGCCCCTCAGGAAGCCCTTCTCCTCCTGCTCAAACACTGCTTCAATCTTGACGTCACATCATCTGAGAAGCCTTCCTTCCCCAGCTCTGCTGGCAGAGAACTCCCCTCCTCTGCGTTCCTGGGCCCCCATAGGACTCAGGGTCCATCTTCCCTGTCTTGCTCTGCTTCTGCACATATGTGTCTCCTTTTCCAGCCCCTGAGCTCCTCAGGCCATGTCTCATTGATCTTTCTGTATCCCTGGGTATGTCATGGTGCCTGGCGTGGAGGAGGTACCCAGTGAAGATGTATTAGGTGAAACTGAACCCTGGCTCAATGTGGCCGATAGCCCTTCCCTGGGCTTAAGAGAATCGGAATGCATGCACATTTATCTATCTGCCCAAATGGAACACATACCAAATACAGTAGTTCAAACTAAATAATAACTTTGTCCAAGTTCTCCTTGATTGAGATATTGGGATTGCAAAGTTGAGGCCAGATTGAAGACAGAAGGTCTACTGACATCCTCTCCTCTTTCCTGGATGCCCAGAGTGAGGGCTCCGTTTAAGGCATCTTCACCTTTCTCAGCTGAAGACAGCCTGAACACCTGGGGAGGGGGCTTTCCTTGGAGAGGGCGTGTTGAGTTTGGAATTACTTGGGCTATATAAACATGCAGGCAGGAGGGCTGTGCTAGACTTAGGCATGCATGGGAGCTGGCCAGGCCAACCTGGGAGGCAGACTCAGGGCCAGGAAGCTAGGACTGGTGTGTTAATTCAAAGGGAAAGTGGTTTTGAGAGCTCTGGGTCCAACCAGAACTGTAGATTTAGCCCAAATGTTTATCAACAGATGAATGGATAAGCAAATTGTAGTATATCCATACAATGGAATATTATTCAGCCATAAAAAGGAATCAAGTAGTGATACATGCTACAATGTGATGAACCTCAAAAACATTCTAAGTGAAAGAAGCCAGTCACAGAAGTCATATATGATTCCATTTCTATGAAATGTCCAGAACAGGTGAATCTATAGAGATACAAAGCAGACTGGTGGGCACCAGGGGCCGGGAGGAGGGAGTATGTGTATGGAGTTTCCTCTGGGGGTGATGGAAATGTTTTGGAACTGGACAGAGGTAGTGGTTGCCCAATACTGTGAATGTACTAAATCGTTCATTTTATTTTGTGTGTGTGTGTGGTGTTTTTTATTTAAAAATTTTTTATTTTATATTGGAGTATAGTTGGTTAACAATGTTGTGTTAGTTTTGGGTGTACAGCAAAGTGATTCAGTTATACATATACATGTATCTATTCTTTTTCAAATTCTTTTCCCATTTAGGTTATTACAGAATATTGAGCAGAGTTCCCTGTGCTATACAGTAGGTTTTTGTTGGTTAGCTATTTTAAATATAGTAGTGTGTGTATGTCAATCCCAAACTCCCAATTTATCCCTCCCCCACCTTTCCCCAATTGTTCATTTTAAAATGATTAATTTTGTTACATGAATTTCATATAGATAAAACATTATGGACAAACATAAAAGAGATTGTAGGCTTATTTCTAGGGGATCTGGGTAAATTCTGCTGGTTGTCTTTCTCATCATCCTGTCCTGTCTTATGAAACTGCCCACATATATGTGTAGGTGTCTCCCTGGGCTGTCATTCTGTGCAAATCCAGGGTTCACCATTGACGTGATGGTCCATGCAGATGGAGCATGGTGGGCCTGTGTCCACACTGGGGAACCTTGGGACCTCTGGCCAAGAGAGGGGTATGGCAGAAGCTCCAGACCGTCCATGTCTCCTGCTCCCATAGTCAGGATGGGATTCATTTTCCTCCCTGCAGCTGCCAACCAAGGGGACTGACCGCTGATTACCAAGACCTAGTGGGTGTAAAGATGGTCTCCCCGTCTGTGGCATCAATCTCCATCCTTGCTCTCCTTCCTGTCTTCCAACACTGTGGTCACTGCCAGCACTCTTGAGATATAGTGGGCAAGGGGAGAAGACCCTAGGTGATGACAGAAGAGACCTAGAGTCATAATTTTAATGGAGTCATTGGCTGTGCTTCCAAATCTCCTTGTCAATGTCATTAGGATTAATTTGATTGCATGCTCTCCCTCTTCTTTCTCTCTCCTTTCTCATCACAAATGACTTTCCTCATGGATCTGTTACCCTGGCATGGGGACCCTTGAGATGGTGGTAGCAATGTGCGAGAGCTTCTGCTTACCCAGAGCTGGCTGCAGAGATCTCCTCCTTCTGGATGCCGCTTCCCTTGTTCTCAGGGCACTAACCTTCTGTCTGGTGGTGTCTCCCTAGAGAACTAAGAAACCCCGTGTCCTGATCCCATCAGCCACAACAAAAATTAGGGACCATAGTTCTGAAGAACATTGCTTTGCTCCTTGACGCAGAATTCTTAAGCCACGTGAAATTCTCCACCCTGGTCCTAGACGCCCCTCCCACCCAATCCAGTCCTCGTAGACCAGAAGCTTGTGATACAATCTCATAAGGGCTGTGGGGTAACCTGTTTGCCGTGGAGTGGGAGGGGAAGGAATCATGGAAAAGGATCTGTAAGTGAGGGTGAGGGTCCTTTTGCAGGAACAGTATCGTCTACCGGGTGAGGCCCCCAGTGTTTCTTGTCACTGCCTCTTCAGAGCTGGCCTCCCTGAGGCTGCAAGGTAGGAGGGGGGCTTTCTGGGTTCTGGGCAGACTCCTACTTTCTACCACCGACTTCCTTGGGCAGCCTGAGAAGCCAGTCAGGTGTTGTCTTTCTGAGAAGGCCCCATGGGAAGGTCCTTGGTGTGCTTGCTAACTGCCAGTTCGGGTTTCAACAGGGTTGGAAATAGGAGGACGTGGCAGCTGGAATGGTACCCATAGCCCTTTGCCTACTGCGCCGTGGGCACTTGCCTGGCCTGATGGTCTTTGCAAGATCAGATTGATTCTGGGATCTGTGGGTTGGACATGGAGTCAGTGTACCAGTCTAGCAGGCTGGCTCTGCTTTCTGTGTCTGGAAGAATGCCTGGGAGAGGCCACCTGCTCTCTGGCTCTCTAGAGGGCTTTGGGGTCATGCCTCGTAGGGGTGGGAGGGGCGAGTTAGACTCCGTGGCAGTGTGATGGAGTGAAAGGAGCCCAGGAGGGGGTCCAAAACCTCTTGGAGCCCTGCCTTGGCCACTATCTAGCCGTCTGACCCTGGGCACATCATTTTCCCCTATGGGCTATATTAGTTGGCTCTAGCTGCTATAACAAAGTACCACAAACTGGGTGGCTTAGAAAGACAGAAGTGTGTTGTTTCACAGTGCTGGGGACTAGGGGTCTGAAATCAGGGCGTTGGCAGGGCTATGTTCCCTCTGGAACCTGTAGGGGAGGATCCTTCCTTGCTTCCTCTAGCTTCTGGTAGCTCTGGACATTCGTTGGTTTGTGACAGCATAGCTCCAACCTTCATATGGCATTGTCGGGACTTCCCTGGTGGTCCAGTGGTTAAGAATTCGCCTTCCAATGCAGGCTACGTGCGTTTCAGCCCTGGCCAGGGAACTAAGATCCCACATGCCGCGGGGCAACTAAGCCCGCGTGCTCTAGAGCCTGTGCGCCACACTATAGAGAAGCCTGCGCAGCAATGAAGATCCCGCGTGCTGCAACTAAAGACCTGGTGCAGCCAAATAAAAAAATAAATTTTTAAACACCCAAAAAACCATATGGCATTCTCCCTATGTCTCTTCACATCATCTTCCCTCTGTGCATGTGTCTCTGTGTCCAAATTTCACCCTTTTGTAAGGACACCTGTCATATCGGATGAGGACCGACCCTAATGACCTCATTTTAACTTGAATACCTCTGTAAAGACTCAATTTCCAAATGAGGTCGCAAGATGAGAGGGACACAGTTCAACCTGGAACACGGGCCTTGGTCTGCATATCTACATAATGAAAGCTGAACTAGGGCCCCCTCCATCGTGGACCTTCTATGATCCTCCTGTACCACTTGCCAGAAACTTTCCCCTGTTTTTTCCAATGTAAACAAAAGAAAGTCTAAATTTCCAAGCAGAGGAAAAGAAAGGCTTTGCATCAGTAGTTGTCAAACTATAAGACTCTCCTGGGGAGCAGGTTAAAATGGCAACATTCTGGTCCCACCCCTAGAGATTCTGATCCAGAGGGATTGGCTGAGGCCTGAGGAGCTGCGTTTTTACAAGCTCCCTATGATTCCGATGTCAATGGTCCTTGGACCTCAGTTTAAGAAATTTCACAGTGTACGTGTATACCGAAACACCAAGTCATACACCTTAAATATATACAATGATATATATTGTATATATTTAAGGTGTATATACACTGATATACACAGTGTATGTGTATATCAAAACAGCAAGTCATACATCTTAAATATATAAAATTTTGTCCATTACACCTCAATAAAGATGGGGAAAAAAGAGAAATACAGCTTTGCCTCTTGGTCCAGATTTGGGTACTGTCCTCGCCTACGAGATGGAATGTAGATGCTGGGCTAGAAGGCTGGAGGAAGAACTCATCTGAACTTGAGTCTCAGCACTTTGGACCCACTGCCCAGGGCTTAGTTAGGGTCCCACACAGAGACACCTGAGGCAGGGGAAACTCCCCAGTATGCACGCCTCCCAGGGTCTTGTGTCAGGTCGCAGGGAGAGAGTCACAGCTGTGTGAAGGAGGCAGGGGCCGGTGGGAGCGGTGGGCAGCTGCCATCACCTCCAGGCCTGTGACAAACACCTTTCATTCTCACCGAGAGGAATAAGGCACGTTTTGCGGTCCCAGATATCTTTTCTTAATTGGTGAGACGGGGCTGATTTATTTGTTAATTAAGAGATGGAGGCACATGCAATAATGTGGTTTGCTTTATTTATAATTGACAATGGTGGGTTTCTGGAGGAGCGCCTGGGGATGCAAGAACTGCCTGAAGAAGGGACTGGGATAATGGATGTGATGAGAAGATGAGTCATCCTGGATGGGGACCCTCAAGGCTACACCTGTTCCCCCAGGTGTATGCCACATTCCTCTCCTGATCAGGAAATCAGTGCCTCTTCCGGTTGGAAAATTTGTTTGGTCAGGTGAAAAACCAAAGGTATTGTTTATTAAAAAGCTCAAAATTTCCTCCTTTCTTCCATTATTTCTTAGTCTCTTCTTCCACAAATATTGAATGTCTACTATTACATATGCTAGGCACTGTTCTAGGTGCTGGGGAGCCAGCAGAGAACACCCCAGACACAGCCCTTGCTTTCAGAGATCAGTGGCCCTCTTCTATGGAGTGGAGTAACCCTAGAAGAGCTTCTTTTTTTAATTGAGGTATAATTGACATATAACACTTGTGTAGTTTAAAGTGAACAATGTGATGGTTTGATACATTTATGTATGCAATATGATTACTACTACAGCATTAGCTAATATCTTTATCAAGTCACATATTTATCATTTCTTTTTTGTGTTAATAGTTGAGTCTCTTAACATCTTTGAAGTTTATTATACAGTATTATAGACTGTAATCACTATGCTCTGCATTAGATCCCCAGAACTAATTTATCTACTAGTTGTCAGTTTGTACCCATGAACAGCATCTCCCCCGTTTCCCCACCCACAGCGCCTGGTAAGCACCATTCTACTCTCTGTTTTTATAAGTTCAGATATTTTAGATTCTACGTATAAGTGATATCATACAGTTTTTGTCTTTCTCCATCTGACTTGTCTCACTTAGCATAATGCCTTCAAGGTCCATCTATTTTGTTGCAAATGGCAGGATTTCTTTTTTTCTTGTGGCTGAATAATATTCTATTGTATGTATGTATATACATACATACATATATGTGATTATATATATATATCACCATCTTTATCCATTCATCCACTGACAGACACTTAAGTTGTTTCTATATCTTGGCTGTTGTAAATAATGCTGCAGTGAACATGGGTGTTTCTTTGGGATACTGATTTCAATTCCTTTGGATATATATCCAGGAGTGGCATTGCCGGATCGTATAGTAGTTCAATTTTTAATTTTTTGAGGGAACTACATATTGTTTTCCATAGTGGTTGCACCTGTTTCATCCCACCAACAATGCACAAGCATTCCCTTTTCTCCACGTCCTTGCCAACACTTGTTATTTCTTGTGGGGTTTTAAAAATATTATTCATTTATTTATTTTTTAAAGTTTTGGCTGCATTGGGTCTTCGTTGCTGCACGTGGACTTTCTCTAGTTGAGGAGAGCGGGGGCTACTCTTCGTTGTGGTGTGCGGGCTTCTCATTGTGGTGGCTTCTCTTGTTGCGGAGCACGGGCTCTAGGCGTGCAGACTTCAGAAGTTGTGGCACATGGGCTCAGTAGTTGTGGCTCACGGGCTCTAGAGCACAGGCTCAGTAGTTGTGGCACAGGGGCTTAGTTGCTCCACAGCATGTGGGATCTTCCCGGACCAGGGCTCGAACCTGTGTCCCTTGCCTTGGTAGGCAGATTCTTAACCACTGCACCACCAGGGAAGTCCCGTCTCTGTGTTTTTGATAATAGCCATCCTAACAGGTATGACGTGATATCTTACTGTGGTTTTGATTTGTGTTTCCCTGATGATTTGTGATGTTGAGCACCTTTCATATACTTGTTGGCCATTTGTATGTATTTGAAAAAAATGTCCATTCTGGTCCTTTGCTAGAATGGCTGCTCTGTTTACCCTGTTCCTTCATGCTTAGTGTGAAGAAAACAGGGAACCATGACTGCAGGATGCACTCGGCTCTATGGCAGACCCAGCTACACTGAACACTTGGTAGATGCCTTCTCTGGCTGGACTGACCTATTGGGGAGAGTGAGTCATCCCCAATTCAATTCCAGTATAATTGGAAGTCTTTCCCTTGAGGAGCTCACACAGGGGCAGAAGCCTGGGCTTTCCTTCACTGAAGTGAATTTGCAAGTCCCTAACCTGGGATGCGGGCATCCTAGACATGCCTCACACCCAGGTCTATGCCTTTTAATTTCAAAGGTTGGGACCAGGTTTCCAAGGGATCCTTTGCCTTTGATCCATAGCTCAAATTCTCTTTAAGACTCTGGCTAGTAGATGGCCATGTCTGGGCTGAAAATCAGAAGTTAGGCAATGTCTACACATTTTGTAATTTGAAGTGCTTAGTGGTTTTCCTATTACATTGTGCCTTAACACATTTAATCCTCATAGCAAGCTTATGAGATAAGTACTATTATCACCTTCATTTTACAGATGAGAAAACAGAGGTGGGAAGAGGTGAAGTTTTCCTGGGAGATGAAGGTCTCCAGGCAGGTGAAGGGCAGAACTAGGCTCTGGTTCTAGAGCTGGTGTTCTTAACCACCTCACTACCCCTCTCCCAGGATAGTGTAAGCCTTGTTCATGGCCAGATCCATAGCTACACCCAAACCCAATCTACCTCCTCTCGCTCCCTTTCTGCACATGCTCACACCTAGATGAGTGTCAGGACACAGGTGGTCTTGAAGTCATATACACTGCAGTGGGATGCCGATTTGCCTTTACATGGCTGTTTGTCCTTTCCACTCTACATTGCCATTCCCCCTTCTCTACGTATGGAGGAGAATGTGGACAGCATTTTCAAATAGGGTGAAAGAAGAACAATAGCCTCCAGTCAAAAGCAGTTGCAGGCAGGTAGCATAATGGCTGTGAGCTTAGGCTCTGGAGCCAATCTTTCTGTATCATAGGCCTGCTCGGCCATGGACCAGCTGTGGGACCTCGGGCAACTCACCTCTCCAGGCCTCAATTTCTTCCTGGGTTAAATGGAGGTAACAGTAGTACCTGTCTCATATAGTTATTGTGGCAGTTAAGTTAGGTAATGCATGTAAAGTGCTCATAACAGCCGCGGGCAGAATAAGCAATTAATGAATAGTGGTGATGATGATGCCGATGAAGATAATGATAATGGACTTAATGAAGATGATGTCGATGAAGGAGGAGGAGGAGGAAGGCAAGGAGGAGGAGAAGGGACCAGGTCTCATGTGAAGGACTTTATAAATGTCCTCGCCACCAACTTTGGGGAGACTATGCTCATCTCTCTGGGCCAGAGGAGGCTGCCCGACAGCTAGAGAGGAAGCATCCCTTAGCAGACGTACAAGGAGAGGAGCAATTTCAAATTGTTCCCCTCGTGGGGGTCAACCACATGTCCACATACAAGTGCTCTGGGAGCACTTGACAGTGAGCCATGCAGAGTTGCAGTGCTGGCTTCCAACTCCTTCTATTCAACTCAGCAGATCTCTTTGCTTCAGTCTATGAAAACAGATGGTATAAGTAATTAGAAGGCCAAACAGCTTTGCTAAGACCCAAGAAGTTAACTGTTTCTGCCAAGCATTTGTAATACCTACCATTGTGTCCCAATTAGGTGTCAGGTCCTCCACAAAACAGTCAAAGTGAAATCAGACCATGTCCGTCTGCTGCTCCAGAGGGATCCCCATTTCACTAAAAAAGAAGAAAAAAAAGCCAACGTCTTTTTGGCCACTATGGTCCTATGGCATCTGACCTCCCGTTCCCTCTTCAACCTCATCTCTTCCTACTCTTCCCCTGTCTCTCTCTGCTCCAGCCATACCGACCTTCTCTGTACTGCAGACATATGAGGCACACACCCACCTCAGGGCCTTTGCACTGTCTGTTTCCTCTGCCTGGAGTGCTCTCCTCCACCTATCCCCATGGCTCAGTCCCTCACTCCTTTTGGTCATTGTTCAAAGATCCCCATCTCTTGTCAGGACCACCCTGACCACTTTAATTTGAATTGCAAACCCTTCACCACCTCCTTACTCTGTTGTTTTTTCTTAAAAAACACTTACCTTCTACCATACTTGATAATTGTCTAATTTGTTATATTTTATCTGATTTCCCTATTAGAATGTAAAATCTATGAAGTCAGGGATTTTTATCTGTTTTTTTTAAATAGATCTTTATTGGAGTATAATTGTTTCACAATACTATGTTAGTTTCTGTTGTACACCAGAGTGAATCAGCCATATGCATACACATGTCCCCATATCCCCTTCTTCTTGAGCCTGCCTCCCATCCTCCCTATCCCACCTCTCTAGGTCATCCCAAAGCACCGAGCTGATCTCCCTGTGCTATGCTGCTGCTTCCCACTAGCTAACTATTTTACATTCTGTATTGTATATATGTCGATGCTTTGTTTAACGAGGTAGTCTCGATGCTTGGACCAGCATCCAAGCAGGAGCTCGATAAACGTGTGTTGATGGATAGGTGAGTGCTTTATATGTATTCTCTTACTTAATACTTACAACAAACCTACAAAGTAGTATTATTATCCCCATATTATCCTTCAGTTAAGGAAATAGAGGTCCAGAGAGATTAAGAAACTTTTTCAAGGCCACACAGCCAAAAAATGGTGGAGCTGATTTTGGAACCCAATATTACTTTAGAGCTGATGCTAGGGTCAGTTATACCATGCTGCTTCTTCCATCCATCTTTCCAGTCTGTCTCTCTCTCTTTCTCTCTCTCTCTCTCTGGCAAAATCTAGTTTGTACCAGGCACCATGATAGGCTTATGGATCCAGAGAAGAAATGACACATAACTGAATGATCATTGCCTTCAAGGGGTACACAGTACAGCAGCACAGGCCTCCAGGGGCTACATTCAGATCTGTAGGAAAGGAGGTTGGTTCTAAGCATGACTAAGCTGGAAAATGTGGGATGATTTTCTTTGTGATCTGGCTTCAAGTATTATAATCTTGTCTGTGTACGACAATATCCACAAACTCTGCATACAAATCTCTACACAGGAAGGCAGAAGTCTCATCTGAATATTTTATTTGGTGCCTGACACGATGTTGGTCCCCTGAAAGCTCTTGGTAGAAATTATAGGAGGTGGGGGATGCCCGAAGCAGGAGTTTGTCATTATGTTGCTGCTTTAATTAAAGATCACCCTGGCTGAAAGTCACAATGGAGAAAAAGAATCTTCTATTTATGTGAAATCCGAAAAGGTTGGTTTCTTAAAGTCTGGATCAGGGAAGTGTCCATATAAGAAAGTAATTGAACCTGGTTTCTTGGTATGAGAAGCAAGTTTTGTGAAATTCTTTCCTACTCCTGAAATGTCCACACAATTTCATTTGTTATTATTATTCTTTGTAGGAATAATAGTGAACACTTGCTGTGCATTAATACTGTGGGAAGCCTGTGCTAAGGGCTTTTATGTATATTATTTTATTTAATGATCACAAGACCTCCCCCCAAATAGGCATGTAACATTAGCTCCATTTTACATAAAAGGGAATACACTTGGAGAGATTAGTAATAGAACATGTTCAATCTAGCCCAGTGCCTGGGATATAGTAGGTGCACAAACAATGTTAGTGCTCTCCTTGGCTACCCTTCTTAATAGAACACTATGGTTGTAGAAGCCTTGAACTTTCCGAGACGCACCTGGAGTCCATTAGTGTTTGCTGCCTAAACCACCTCTTGGGTTAATGAGTTTTACAAGCTGACAGCCAGCTGTGCCAAGCAGCAGGTCTTCCTTTCATTTGTTTAAACTACCTATTTCAGGCTTCAAGTGGTTCCTCTGTAGATCCAGTGATTCAAGAGTTGATGAGCCCATTCATGCTCATCTCTGATAGCCTTTAATCTTGCAGCCATTTAATCAATGCACCTGCTAAGTGCCAGGCATTGTGCTACTCTCTGTGCATCCAAAGAAGAAATCTTCCCTGACCTTAAGGAGCTCTGACTTAAAAGACTTTGATTACTGGATGCTATAAGGTAGAGGAAATGGACTTCAAAACCAAGTGAGCAGAGGCCCTACATTGAGGGCGTGGGTTGCGCACTGCACAACTCTATGTGGTGCCATCCCCATCAAGTACAGCTGGACACTGGATTTGTGCAGTGCACGACCTGTGCAACGGTGTTCAGGGACCTTGTTGCTGCTGGAGGTCAGGATGGGGGGGTGGGTGGGGCAGGGGTGGGGTCACAAGCAACTTACTAGTATTTTCTTTAAAATTCTATTTCCTTATCTGAGATATGATAATCCCACTCCCTTCCTCACAGAGTCACCTTGAGGATTAAACAAGATCATGCACACCGAGTGAAGATTACAGGGTCTGGCACACAGGGGCTGCTGAGTCAATAGTAGCCTCTATCATCTTGTCTTTTCAGGGTCAAGAGTGTGCTTTGCTGTGAAGTGAGCTCTAAATGCAGCTGATCTCATCTGGGAAGGCTCAGGCCGATGGTCCTACCTAAGAACACGCACGTGTTTTATTGAGACCTTGGCTCTAATCGATAGGAACAGCGTTCTCAACTGCTGCTGAAAGGTCAGAAACCTCATCTGAGAGTCAAAGGGTGACGTGGCTGTACGGAATCCGCCCCAGCTCTTTCTTGCAAAGCTTAGGCAAACGAACAGTAAAATTATGATTGTTGTTGTTTCTATTCAATTAATATTTGACACTGGTGGTTTGCTAAAATCTTTGAACAGCCTCTTTAGATCTGGGTGATTCACACAGATTTTCATAATTCTTCCCAAGGTGGAGGTCAGGAGACTTGCATCGTCAGCCTCCCTTGCAGCTGAGGCCTGGGTCATGGCTGAGGTTGGGTCAACCAGACTGGTCCACAGAGAACGAACAGCAAGCAGAGGTGGCCGGCGGGGCGGGCGGCGGTGGTGATGAGGAGGAATTAGTTTTCGGGCCAGCGCAATGGTTGACTGTTTGGGTCTCTGAGGGTGGTAGTGGCAGAGCTTCTAGTATTTAGTCCTGAGCTGATGGAGGCATCAACAGACCACCCACAGTGAGCTTAAACCTTGAACCTGACTGCATGGCCTTAGATGCTGGGTCTGCGTTGCTGGGAGCTATGGATATCTTTTAATAAATATCTTTTCTTTTTTTTTTTTTTTTTTTTTTGCGAGAACTAGCCAGAGTGAGTTGAGTTCTTTACACCTGAGAAGTCTGACTGATACTGTAGGAATGGAAACGATAATGTTTATGTTAGGATAACTACAAGCCCCTCCTCATCCATCACCTTTGGCAGGAGTGACTGAGGATTCCAGAGTACCTGGAGCTCCCAGGAAGCACTCCCACCAGCACTGCTCACCCTTCTCTCCTCTCCATGCCCCGGCCTCACTACCCCTCGCTGGCTTAGTCTCTGGACCCTTCCTGTGCCTTTCATCCTCCTTTATGTCAATCACGGGAGAAGCCCTCTCACCCCCTGGCCCTGCGCTCTATTAAGCTCTGCACATCTCCTTTTCTGACTGAATTTTTTGGTCCCTCCCAGCCCTTGCTCTTGCCCTCAGGAACTCATGGCCTGCCATTGGCAAACCCCCTCTTTTCTCAGTCTCTTCTCTCAACAGTCCCTGGTTTGTCTTTGCTGCTTTCACACTCTTCTCAGTCGCCTCTGGAAGCACCCCCAGCTTTGGAACTCACGTCATCAGGAGTTGCTGTAGGTGCCTAATGACTCTGGGAGACTTGCTCTCATTCCTTCAGGATTTCAGCTCCTGGCTCACTGTCACTCTCTCCAATACTACCTTCTCAAAATTCTTGGTGGTTTCAATATCCATGATCTTTCTAGTACTTTGGCCTCTTAGTTCTTTGACTTCTTCCATTGCTCTCCATCCTGCCCCCCACCACCCTGCCCCATGGCCATACCCTAAACTTTGTCATTGCCGATCACTGCTACCCTTCCAAGATATACATGTTAAGGACCTCCACTCCTTATTCTTCTAGCTCCCAGGCTCTAGTATCCCAACTCTAACAATCCTTCCCCTTATTGGAACCCACAATCCCTTTATCCAAATGCCCTTCTCAAGTCCTCCCCATTATCCGTATCCAGCTTAAATTCCCCAATCCATCATGATTGTTCCTCCTTTGCTCCCGTTGTCTTTGCATTCCAGGAGCAAAACCCCACCTCAGATGAACTGCAACTCTCTGTTGACTTTGAGCTTACACGTGGGCAGCTGAACATGACTGGAGAAAAGTGCATGCACATCATACGGGCCTTACTGCACATTCAGGAGCACGTGCCCTGAGTTCTGCCCGACAACGCTATTGTGTTTCCCCACCTCTCACTCTCTCCCATGCCTGTCTCCTCCCTCTCCTCCTCCTCAGAGCTGCAGCACCTCCTCCCCTCTCTTCACTCTCAGCGGATGACTTTACCTCCCAAGTCGCCACCACATCTACCCACCTGGGTACCTTGTCTACCTGTCTCTCTCCTGTGATCGTGGGTGCACCGCCCATGCTCCTGGGCAAGTGTGTGCTCTGTCCTGCCCCCACCAGATTCTCAAGGACATCACTCCGCAGTTCTTCATGCTCTCCTCAGCTCATCAGTTTCCTCCAAGCTGCTGCATCATTTATCTTAGCATAAAACGTACTGTTATCTCTCTTATCTTTAGAAAGCCTCTCTCTTGACCCCAGGTCTCCCTTTAGCAAACTCCTCCGAAGAGATGTCTGTGCCTGTGCCTCCAATTTCTCCTCTCATTCTCTCTCCAACCCATTCCAATTAAACGTTACTCCCACCTCTGAAACTGCCATTGTCAAGGTCACAAATGAGCTCTGAGTTGCTAAGTCCAATGGTCAATTCTTCATCTTCATCCAACTTGACTCCTCGCTGTCAAATGTCAGCGATTTGATGTTTGACCCTTTCAAAACATTGTCTTCATTTGTCTTTCAGAACATCTTTCCTGTTTTCCTCTTTACTCACCAACTGCTTTTTAACTCCCTGTCTTCTTAATGATGGAGCGTCCCAGAGCTCAGTCCTTGGACCTCTTGTCTATCTACCCTAAGTGACCTCAGCTGGTCCCATAGCTGTTAAGTTCACAGCAGATAAGACTCTCAGATGTGTGTGTGCGGTTCAGTTATCCCCCCTGAACTCCAGACTCAGCTGCTTATTGACATCTCCACTTGGATGTCTAGAAATGAACCACTGACTCTTCACGCCAAACCTGCCATGACCAAGTGCCACAAACGAAGTGGCTTAAACAACAGAAATTTGTTGTCTCATGGTTCTGGAGGTGAGAAGTCCAAATCAAGGTGTTGGCAGGGCCCTGCTGCCTCTGAAGGCACCAGGAAAGAATCTGTTTTAGGCCTCTCTCCTAGCTTCTGAATTCCTTGACTTGTGGCAGCATAACTCCAATTTTCACATGACGTTTTCCCTGCTGTGTGAATCTGTGTCCAAATTTCCTGTTATTATAAGGACACGAGTCATATTGGATTAGGGCCCACCCTAATGACCTCACCTTAACTTGACTACATCTGCAAAGACCGTCTTTCCAAATAAGGTCACATTCTCGATTCTGGGGGTTAAGACTTCAACATATCATTTTTGAGGGGCACAGTTCTATCCATAACACCTGCTCCTCCTACTATATCTCATTTTAGTAAATGGCAACTCCATTCTTTCTGCTGCTCAGGTCAAAAACCTTGGTGTCATCAGCGACTCCTTGCTTTCTTACACACTGACATCCAATCCATCAGCATATCTGGTTGGTTCTACCTTCAAAATATATCCAGAATCCAAATACACCTCATTACCTCTGTTGCTAGCTCCCTGGACCGAGCCACTATCTCTGTCATCTGGATTAGTGGCAAGAGCCTACTAACTCGTCTCCTTGCTTCTGCTTCTGCCCTCCTGTAGTAGCCAGAGTGACTCTTTAAAAATGTTAAGACTTTGTCACTGCTTTGCCCAAAACCCCTCCCTGCCACGGCATGTAGAGTAAAAGCCAATGGCCTGCAAGGCCTTACAAGGCCCACGACCTGCTTTAGCCCTCTGGCCTCACCCCTTGCTACTCCCTCCTCCCTCCCTCTGCTGCATCCACTCTGGCCTCCTTGCTGGTTCTGCCTCAGGATCTTTGTACTTGCTGTTCCACTGCTCAGAACACTCTTTCCCTGCATAACTGTTCTGCTTGCTCCCCTCATTCCCTTAGAGCCTTGTCCAAATATCACCTTCTCTGTGTGGTCAGCCCTGAGCAGCCCGCCCACCCTCACTCCTTATACTCCCCTCCCCACTTTATTTTCTCTCTGGCATTAAGCTTCATCTGATAAACTATGTATTTTACTTGTTTCTTGTCCGTCTGTCTCCCTCACTTGAACGAATGCTCCTCGGAGACAGGGATATTATCTGTTTCAGTCACTGCTGTATCTCTAGGCCTAGGACAGGGCTGGCACATAGTAGGTGATCAGGAAATATTTGTACCAGTAATTCATTAATTGAATTAATAGTCATTGTTATAATGGTGAACAGACAGTGATTCGTAGCTTTCAAAGGATGGTCACCATTTAATTGATCCTCCAGGAGCCTGATGAGGTCGGTCTTATTATACTCCTGTTGCAGATGAGGAAACTGAAGCTAAATGTGATTATGTGATAGGTTCCAGGTCATGCTGCTAATAACAAAGCACGAACTTGACTTTGGAATCAGACCATCCAGGTTTAAATGTTCACTCTGCCTCCTTCTGTATGAGCGTCCTTAAGCATTTTCCGTAATCTCTTAAAACCTCAATTTCTTTTTCCATATAATGGGGATAATAATAGTTCTCATTTCATAGAGCTGTTGAGAAAATAAAAATGAGATAATCTTTGGGAAATGACTGGCAAGCAGGAAGCACTTGCTAAATGTTACTTTTTATTGTTATTATTCTCCCTATTTATGATTGTGATTGTACCTCACTGATGAAGCAAGAGATAAAATTGTGGAGGAAGGATTCTCTTTTGGAAACTTTATTTTCTTTTGGCATCAGCTCAGGATCCAGCTCTAGCATTCTTCTATGAAATCTAGTATTTTAAAAAAAACAGGCCCAATCTAGCCCCGTCTCAACAAGCGTATGTTAGTGTGTATGTGGGTGAGTGTGTGTTGCTTGTGCCTGTGTGTCTTTATTTTCCATTTACTTAGAAAATTGATAGATTTCCAATTTAGAGTAAGGGGGGACCGGGAGCGAGAAGGGAAATGGAGCTGCCCATCAAAATTAGCAGGGACGTGTGTAAAGGTCATTTGATCAAAGCTTGGCTGCCTCTGAATTAACCTGCATAAGAGAGACTTGTTGAGTTTGCAGCTCTTTAAGGGGCATATTAACACCAGGAGTGAGGAAAGGAGATGCCCGGAGAGAAGGTCAATTTGTGGCTGCTCAGATCACCAGGGGTCCTGGAGAAACTTGTCTGGAGAAGCCAGCCCTGGGCCATTAGGGTGAGGAGCAAGGGAGGAAAGTCTGGTCCACGGAGGAGGCCTGGGTGCCTCTCTGAGGGCTGCCTCTGTAGTCTGGCTGGCCCTGTGAGATCCCTGCCATTGAAGCTGGGAGGGGCATCCCCAGTGCTGGAGCTACAGCAGAAAGAGAATTAAGGAGACGTGAGCACAGCATCCAGCATGGCAATTGCAGCTTCATTAATCGTCTGTGGGGAAAAGAATAGGAGGCATTTATATGATAAAGATGCTGGGATATTAGAGGGAGCAGCAGTGCCGTTTACTGTTTTTATTTTATTTTTATTATCATTAAATTGCTTCAAGTCACCTGTAATTTTCCAAGGCTGTCACAATTACAAGTCTTTGAGGATTACACAAGACACACACAGTCAGAAAGGTATAGAATTTAAACTTTCAAAGGTCTCAGAGCCTCAGCTGTTTTTCATTACCTCCCTGGCAGCTGGCTCTGTTGGGTTCACTTAGGTGAGCCCCCCGACCCTCACCCCCAAACCCAAGGCTGGTCCCAGCCCCTGAGCTTTGTGATTTTACTACCATCTTGGGGGTATAGTGGACCATGAGGCAGCTGTACCCTGGAGGGAAGAGGCATGACCGGGGGCCAAGGACCTAACTTCATATTCCTGCTTTTCTCCAGCATGGCTCCCTGCCTATGGGGGAGTCACTTACCCTCCCTGTCTCTCAGTCTCCTCCTCTGTAACATGGGATGTTGATATGTAACTTATAAGATTGTGGTTTGACTTATATAGGGCTATGGTTCCTGTGTTCTGACAATTCTCTGACACCCACTGAGTGTTCTGCAGTCCAATTCAATTCTGACACTACCCGGAGTTAGCATCAGATCCCAGAGTTAAAGACCAAGGTCCCCAACAAGACTGCTCTTAACTCAGATGCCAGCCACAAATGGGGCCCTATTTTACCTGCACTTCTGTCTGACTTGGCTACAAATTCAGGGGTTCCCATAACCTCCCTTTAGGTTGGTTAATTTGCTAACTCCCTGAAAGTGCTATACTTATAATTACAGTTTTATTGTAAAGGATACAACTCAGGAACTTCCAAATGGTCTCAGGGTGGGGGGTGGCCAGAGCTTCCATGGAATCAGGTCTAGTCACCTCCCAACACATAATATGTTCACCAACCAGGAAGGTCCACTGAGCTTCAGTGTCCAGAGTTTTTATATGAGTTTTATTATATAGGCACATTTGATTAAATCAATAGCTACACGATGGACCTCAATCTCCAGTCCCTCTCTCCTCCCCAGAGGTTAGGGGGTGGGACTGGTCATTCTGGCATGGCCATCCCCTTCCTTGGAACTGTCTAAGGGCTCACAATTAGCATAAACTCAGGAATGATCAAAAGAGGCTCATTATGAATGAGACACTCCTATCAGGAAATTCTAAGAATTTTTGAAGCTCTGTACCAGGAATTAGGGACAGAGACCAGATTATAAATTGCCAATTTATAGTTTTCTTTAGAATCACCCCAGAGCATATTACAAGTTCAGTTTCCAGGGTCCTGGCTCTCCAGATGACTGATACATCAGGTCTTGGCTGAGACCTACAAATGTGTGTGCCTATCATACTCCCAAGTGATATTGATGCTGGTGGTCTTTGGCTCATACTTGGAGGAATGCTGATGTAATATCACGTACAGTAATGTGCATGAAATTGCTCTGAACACTGTGACATTTATCAAAAACATTAGGCACTATCATGAGGATTGTCTCCTCCTTTGAACAGATCTGATCATTGGGTATGTGTTAAGTGTAACTGTAATTAAATATCAGAGTTGAAGGAAGCCTAGAAGCCTTAGGAGTCTAGTTCTCTGGAGCTCCTAGAAGGGTTTTTAGGGGTTGGGAAAAGTTGGAAGATGCAGTCAGAATTGTGGGGTGTGCAAAGCCTAATGGAGATTAGAGTCGGGCCACTTGCAGTGTTTTCCTAGTGATTCCTGCAATCATCCCCCTTCCCTTCACCTGCTATTTCCTTGTTCATCCCAACGATGGGTGAGCCCCACTTACTGCCTCACGCCCACACTCCTAGGATGACTGTGAAGGATGTAGCCTGGGTCCTCTGCAAATCTGGGATCTCAGCTGTGACCCCAAAGCTCTTGCGAGCTTCTAATTCAGTTTCTCCAACTGTGGTCTTGGGATATCTCCCAAAGAACCACCTGGAGACTGATCCTGAATTGGTATCTTTGTGGGGGAGGGAGTGGGCCAAGGAATTGGCTTTCTAAATAAGTTCCCAAGGACCCTAACCACCTCTCCCTGAGCACATGGCCTTGCCTCCAAGTTGCTGGAAGTCTGATGCAGGGTAACAAGGGTCAACTTCCTGTCTGGCAGGTAATAGGTACTCAATGGATGTTTATGGAATGAATGAGAGTATGACAAAGAAATTCAGTTTTCCATCTCTCCACCTTAAAGTTCTTCCTTTGTCTTTCTACTCCCAGCCCATGTCCTGACTGAGGCCCCATAAGGCTTCTGGCCTCGTGCAGGGTCTTGCTTTCTTGGTTGTTCTCTTTCCTGTACCTTCAGCATCTTTCTTTCCACCATCTCTTTCTGAATAACGAGGTCTCCCCAGCCTTCCTTGCAAGGGGCCTCCTGTTCTTTCTCCTTGTCTCTGACCAACATTTGCTACTTCCCCACTGAGATTAATGGCATCACCCTTCTCTCAGCTCCCTTCCACCCCAGCCATCTTTGACTCCTCTCTCTCCCTCACTCCACATCCAATCTGTGGCTCAGTCCTCTTTACTTTACCTCTGATCTTTGTCTTATATCCCTTTATTTTCGCTCCCCATGTTATTCCTTCTGTCAGGCGTTCATTTGCTCAAGTTGGGTCTCTTGCAGTAGCTTCTAGTCTCTGATGTCTGCCTTCCAAATTACACTGAACCCTTGGCCAAATTCATCACTTTAAGTCTTAGGTATTTTCATACCATTACTCTATTCAAAATGTTTCTCTGAGTCCCCACTGCTAGCAGAATAAGGTCCTCAGTCTTTAGCCTCCACAATTTGATCCTACCTATTTTTCCAGATTCATCTTCACTACTCTCCTAAACCTCCAGTCTTCCAAAATTTCTAAATTTCTACCTTCTTGGAACTAAATACTTGCTGTATTCTCTTGCCTCTTTATCCTTACCCATGCTCTTTTCCCAGCATCATTGCCCCCGCCATCTGTTCAACTCCTTCAACTATAGTGACACCTGTTCTAGGAATCCTTCCATCATCCCCAGACATAAGGGCATTCCTGGAACCTCTATAGTCCTCCACTGGTCTCTGCTCTGCTTTGCTTTGTGGTTATGTGTATACGTGTCTTCTGAGATTATCAACTCCTTGAAGGCATGTAACAATATCAATAACAGCACACTGAATGATAGAGATGACTATAATTGAGTACTTATTATGAGTAATAGGTCCTTCACATGCAATAACTTATCACCATACTCCAATTTCATTGTTATCTCCATTTTAGAGATATGGAAACTGAGGCTTAGAGAGGTAAAAGCCAAAAAGCTGACAAGTGGTAGGGACGAGATTCAAACCCAGACTGACTCCAAACCCACTCTCTTTCTACTCCCAACACAGCTCCCAAGGCAAAGAAGAAAACTCACATTCATTGAGCAACTACTATGTGCCAGTCAGTGCTGGCAGGGGGTCCAAAACTGGGCAAGATAATCCCATGAAATAATATACATGAAAGTGACTAGCACAGTGTTTGGCACATAGTAGGTGCTCAATATAATATAAATGCTAACTGAGAAATGGATAGACGTTGTGTCTACTCCACGCCCGAACTTGCTTCCAGAGTAGCGTCTGTGTCCTACTGTGGGGAGCTGTGGAAGGAACCCTGGGGCTGAGATCTCATTTGGGCTCAGCCAAATGCATTTCCAATGACCCTGAGCAAGTCTCACAGCCTCTCCAACCTCATTTCCTCACAGAGAAATGAAAAAGCCAGATGACCTTTTTTCTAAGGTCTTTCCAGCTCTAAGAAGTGAGGTGATATAGGGGTCAATGAGTTGTAAACAGCAGAGCAAATACAAATGAAGTGATTATTTTAATACTTTAGATCCTTCCTGCAGCAAGTGCATTTCTCTGGTTTTCAGGAAGATATGATAATTCTCTTCTGCGAAGCCGAGTTTCTGAGGCTAAAGTCCCCAGCTCTCCTGGGCTGGCCAGGACAGAGGACAAATGGCCACCTCTCCGTGGTGCGTGCAGGGGAGAGGAGGTACCACTTGGGTCCCCTTCTGTCTTATGGGGCACTGACTTCTGTGGGATCTGGCCATGCCTTGCAGAGAGTTAATGTCTGCAGGGAAAGTTGGCAGAAATAACAGTTCCTTTGACTAAGGGGGGGAGGTGGCAGTGAGCTTTGCTTTAAGCAAAATGTACAAAGAAGGAATAGGAAATCATCAACTTGGCCTCCTTTGCTGGGCCCACTAGCCTTCCTCTGTGCTGGCTACCAACCCCTCCAGTTTCCCCCAGGAAATGAGGCCCCCCCACTAGTCATATATATTTGTGGGACCCTGGTTTTTGTTTTTGAAGGTAAGCGGATCAGTACTGCTGTGGGTTTGTGAATGTGAATTTGGACAGGAGCCCAGGATGACCGGGAAGAGGCAAAGATGACAGAGCTGATGGAGCTGGGTGCCGTCAGGAGCAAAACACATGGCGCCGACAGGGCTTACCCTCAACAGGGCTGCCGCAAGTGGGCGCTTTTCTAGGCGCTTTCCCTGCATTTTCTCATTTAATCTGAACCCTCTGGGTCAGGTCACTGGGCTTCTGAATAATGGAGCCAAGATTCCTATGCAGGTCTGTCTGTCTTGGGTGACAACATGATTACTCATTATAATATACCTCCTCCTGGGCAAATGGAATGCAAGGAGATGGAAACTATTGAGAAAAGAAGAAGAAAGTGGAACCAGGAACAGTGGGTTTACGAGGGGAGAGAGCTGAGCCTGACAGTCCTCAAACTTGCCAGGGTTGGCTGCTGGAAGCTTCTAGTGCTAACATAAGTTGAGCCCTACTAAGTGAGAGGCTAAGGGACATTGCACGTACCTGCTCACTGAATCATCACAGTAACTGCACTGCTTTTATTTCTCACAGGAGGAGATGAAGCCTGGAGAGGACAAACGTTTTGCTCAAGTTATGCCACCAGTGAGAACGGCTAGAATTTGAACTCAGTTCTGTCTTACACCTAAAGTCCATGCTGGTTCCACCCTGTGGCACTGCCTTGCACTTTACGGAGCACCTCAGGATGCTGGTAAGTCCAGCCTTGGCAGGAAGCACACTTCTCTCCCCCAAGGGCGGGAGAAGTGAGAAGTGGGCGAGGGAACGAGGGACAGAGCTCTTGTTGAGTCCTTCCAAACGCTGCCACTTGGCTAGGCACTCCACCTGTGTTTAATCTCATTTCGTTCTCCTAGCACCGGGTGGGAAAGGCATAATTGCCCTCATTTTGCAGATGAGTGTATTGAGGCTCAGAAAAGGCAATTGATTTGCCGAAGGTCACAGAGCTGGTAAGTGGTAGACCAAGGATTCCCATCCAGATGGGCCCAACTTCAAAACCCAGGCAAATTAAAAATATGATTTTGTACTTAATCAAGTAGCATCTCATGCTAGATTCTATTAAAGGCAAGCTGTAACAGAGGCCAACATTTAACAATAATTTTGTAGTTGAAAAATTTATAATTAAGGCAAACATCAATTAACTTATTTTTCTGGGAATAGAGAAAGGTTTGCCGTTATTGAGTTTTCGCTGCAGAAGAATCTGGAGCCTCACTGAAGAACCATGGAGCGTGTTCAGTAAAGCAGGAGTTAGAGAGAGCAGCTTAGGGAAGCTGACCTCGGCCGTGTGCCCAGAAAGGGGACGCATTCAAGAGCTTTCTGGGCACGGAGAGCAGGCGGGAAGCACGGCCAGGTTCGCCGCTGCCTGGGAGAGTACTTTTGGCTTTAGTCTAGGCTATGGGTAGTGTCTGCCAGAGAGGTTCATATGTTCTCAAAAAAATAGGGACTGGGAACAAACTAATTTGATCATTTGTCTTCCCTGCTCAGTAACCTTCAATGTCTCCCCATTGTATCCCAAATAAATCCCGTAAGCCCTACCTTGACATTCACAGCTTAGCACAATCTGGTCCCAGTTTACATTCCCAATCCTATGCCACACTCATCACCCCACATAAACTTCATGCTCAGGTTAAACTGGTCCACTTTTTATTCCATTAACCCAATGTTGAGTCTTTCTCCTTTCCTCCCCTTTCCTTCCAAATCTACTTCGTAAAAATCCTGCTCTCAATTCTTCAAGTTCCTTTCCTAGGTGACTCCTCCACGAAGTCTCCTCTGATTGCCCACCTAGAAGCAAACGCTCCCTCTCTTTACTTACACGTGGCACTGATCACACAGTGCCTTGAACTGAGATTATTCATGTACATGCCTCCTCTTTCCTACTAGGCACAAGTTCCTTGTGGGCAGAGGTGATTCCTCACACCTGTGAGTGTAGGAATAAACCAGTAACTAAAGAGCTAAGAGATTAATGTCGTATCTATGACGTCATTATAGTTAAATAATGGTCAGCGTTTACGTTCAATAATTTGAAAGGACTTAGCTTGAACTTGCTTAAAAGTGTGTTAGAGACCTGAACCATTTTGAGAATTAGGTTTTTTTTGGAGTTCATAAATGATTAATATTCACTCATTCATTCAATATCCTCAGTGTGGAATAATATTTTTTTCTGAAAACCTTGTTTGAGAGAGCTTGAGGGTACAAGTCTCCCCCCGACACCGAGACTGGGTCTACCAGGACGCACAATGCCACAGGTCCTTAGTGCTATTAGGACTGCCAGGCTGTGTGTCTGCATGTGCACACGTGCCCCATTTGCTGTATCCTCACATTTGCTGGTCACTGTACTAGGGTCTTGAGTCTCACGGTTCCCTCCACGGCTGCAGAGCGTGGCTTTCCAAGCAAGCTCCAAGTCTTGCCAGGCATCCGTCTCCTCCATAGTTAGGTCAAGCCAGGGGAGAGAAATTGAAGGACGCTGCTATTAAAAATACTTGGTAACCAGCCAAGTAATTTCGCCAGCATTCAGCTCCGACACTGTCCTCTGTTTATGACTGGGAGGGAGAGACTTTCCCAACCAAGGAATACCTCTGGCCAGTTTGCACAGCAGCGCTGGCCCTTGTCTCTAGTTCACTTGTTAAGTTTGCAAAATTAAGTCAGCAAGGCCCCATCTTGGATCAGTCATAGCCAGTAGAAAGACGACCACTCTGACTCTGGCCAAAAGCCAAGTGCGGCTCCGCTCCATCCGTCTCCCCACAAATCTGGACTTACCTGAATGAGAAAAGCATCATTGTTCTCTTTGGCTCTCTCCTTTTTTGGCAAGTTGGAGAATGATCTCATTTTGAGTGGAAACCAAGGTGACTTGCTCTGCTTGCTGCATCCAGAGGCAGTTTACTCAGTGGTCCAGAATTCAGGGCTCTAGGGTCAGTGGGAACTCAGCTCACCCTTGAGCTGTGGGTTTTGTTTTGTGGGTGTGGTCAGGTTTCTTGACCTTTCTGTGCTTTGCTTCCTCATCTGCAAAGCAGGACTACTCACTGGACTTCACAGTTGTCGAGCGAATTAGATGAGCTGAACATAGCAATGGACAAAGGGAGCACTCGAGGGGTGTCATCTATTATTAGAATCACACCTGCCCATGTGATGTGACAGGTTCAGCTGACCCGCTGTCACCACCTCGCTCCAAGGATGGCACACTCCTTTTGCTTTTTCTCCCCTGATCGATTCCTTAAGCAAAATTCAAACCTAACTGTGACGTTTATAGCATTTCCTGTCGAACGTGACCCTTGACTGGGGGTATGGGATGCTTCCTGTGTTATTCCGGTCTGTGCAATAGACATTCCCGCACTGTTCCCTTCCAGAGAGGACCTGTGCTAGGCGGTGGGAGGTTTAGGGATGAAAAGGTAGTGAAGACACTATTCTTGCCTTCGGGAGCTTGTCGTCTGGTTGGACTGAAAGAAAGGTGCCCGATTCCTATAAAACACCACCAAGTGTGAAAACTGTTGAAAATGAGACGCAAACCCAAGGACCAGGCTGTTGGCGCTAAGCCGTGTCACTATCCTGCCTTATTTTAATTATGGTTTCCCTTCTCTGCCATCATCAAATTAAAAAATCCTTCACATGGTAGTCTAGCAACATTGCTATGTTGTCATACTGCAAATCATGTGGAAAGAGCTAATTGTTTTCAGGGAAAGTTTCAAGTAAATTTATGAGCTTATGGACAAATTGCCCGTTATTGCTTTTGAAAAAAAGCACTGTCAATGGACTAATTTCAATCTTCAAAAAAAAAAAAAGAATGCCATCTCACATGTTTCTGGAGCTTTAAGGTTTATAAATCTCACTGTTGTGCATTTTCCCTCTGAGTCCTGATGGTGACTCTGTGATGGTGGGAGGGATTCTCAGTCTCAGGTTGGAAATTCAGGCAGAGGCTTGAAAAGGTCGTGTCTTGCTCTGTTCACGTGCTGAGGGGGCTTGTGGGGTTTTGGAACCCAGGACCCCTGACTTCAAATCTAGGGTTCTTTTTGCTACGTTACTCTGCAGTCAAGTAGTTCTGCACCATTTCACTAACATTTAATTAGCTAAAAGTGGAAACAGATAACCTTGAAATTAATTCGAGTTAATGTTAAATGTTGCTAACTTTTTATTAGTTGAATGTTTCCATTAACTTTTCCAATGGCTGCTTTTTTGTACCCACTCACAGCAGTGAACAAAATTGAGTAAGTCTTGCTCCATAAGTCTTTACTGAATAAACAAATAGCTTAGCTGGCTGGGTTTGGCTGCAGGGTGGGGTTAGAAAGTTGAGTCACGGGAAGACAAAATTGAGTATTTAATTCACTCTTTGGTTTGTCAAGTATTTATCAAGTCTCTGTTCTATGTACAGTGCTCCATGGAGGAGAGCATGGCGCACGTGTGGTCCTTGGCAAGTTATTTAACCTCTCTGAGCCTCAGTTGCCTTGGCTTTAAAAATGAGGAATAATAATAGTACCCAATTCATGGGACTGTTATTAGCATCAAATAAATTAATGTATATAAAGAGCTTGGTTCAGAGGCTATCACGGATTGTTGGTGCTCAGTAAGTGGTAAAGATAGTAATTATCAATCTCTGTGCTATGTATTTATACACCGTTCGTACCCCAAGGTTCCACAGATTCAATGAAGTGGTCTGTTGCACTCAGTAGCAGCACAGAATGCCCCAGTCGATTTGTTTTGGAGCAGAGGAGGGAAACAGGGGCCAGCTATGGAAGCAGAGCTGCGTTCCCGTGGTCGTGATGGAGGAAGAAAGGGTCTTCCTTCTTAATTTTCGGTGACAGTCGGGGAAGGGACCCCGACAACTCACGTGCTGGACACACGCCACACTCCACGTGGGGCCTCCACTCAGCATCCTTTGGGAATTCTGGGCCCCTGGGCCCTTCAGCCGATTGCCTGTGGGGATGCAGGGATGGGGCCTGTGATACAGTGACCACTCTGGGTTCGAGCGACAGAATGACAAAGCTGGCAAAGCAGGGTGCAGGTAGATTGCTTCCCCTTCTGCAGTTCTGTGTCCTGTCTCTACAGTGGAAGGAAAGAGTCCTCCCTGGGGCCCTGGAGTGCTCCTGACTCAGTCCTCCCCTTGAGCAGGGCTCTTCTGAGGCTGAGCCCTGGGGAGGGGAGGGGGCAGGGGAAAGGACTGGAGTGCTGGCCTCATCCCCAGGGACCCTTCCTGGGAGTGAATGTAGGCACAGCTCCACCAGGCTGCAGTCTGGGCCTGATGCACAGCACTGAGTTGCTCTAATGAATGGAGCTGCTGGCCAGCTTGTTTACGACCTGACATTTTTGCTGGCCCTGCCAGCGGCTGCCTCCTACTCTAAGTGGGGAGAAGCCACTTAGGAAGACAGCAAAGCAACCTGCCACCAATCTGTCAGCAATTGGCTTCCATTAGGGATAGGACGGCCCGTGAGGTCGGGGAGGGGCAGGCTGGGAGGGAGAATGAAAGAGAAAGACAGATCTGTCTGTTTCATCTCATCTGGTTTCCAAATCCCAAAGGGATGTTCGGGGGAGACTTGGTAAACTGGGCCATGGCTGATTGTCTCTCTTTCAAGGTGGCAGCTGGGTTCAAAGGTGTCTTCACCTCTCTCTCTCATGGAAAGAAAAGAACCAAATGCCAATTTTGCTGATTGTATCAGTTTGTAGAAGTGCATCAGGTTTATCATAAACTGTCCTGGCTGACCCCCAGGATGGTTTATCTGTCCCCATTTCTGTCTGATCTGTTGTATCTGTCTATTCTCATGTCTGTGTCTCCCAAATGGCCATGGCTTTCCCCAAGTTTTTCTTCCCTAGTTGTATATATATTTTTAAAAACATCTTTATTGGAGTATAATTGCTTTACAATGTTGTGTTAGTTTCTGCTGTATAACAAAGCGAATCAGCTATACATATACATATATCCCCATATCCCCTCCCTCTTGCGTCTCCCTCCCACCCTCCCTATCCCACCCCTCTAGGTGGACACAAAGCACCGAGCTGATCTCCCTGTGCTATGCAGCTGCTTCCCACTAGCTCTTTTACATTTGATAGTGTATATATGTCCATGCCAGTCTCTCACTTCGTCACAGCTTCTCCTTCTCCCTCCCCGTGTCCTCAAGTCCATTCCCTACTTTGAGCAGTGGTTCCCAAGTAGAGAGGCAGTATTGCACATGGGAGAGGCCGTGCGTAGAACCATGTGGGACTTTGGTTGTCTCCATGACTAAGGACTGCTCCTGGCTCTCAATAATCACTGGGTCTGGACCAGGGATCATCTAAACATCCTGCAATGAGCAGGGACAGTCCTACACAAAAAGACTCATCCCACCCAAATGCCAGTACTTGTCCTGTTAAAAGTCTAGGGCAGAAGTCTAGGGCCATGTACCCCAATGTTCACTGCAGCACTATTTACAATAGCCAGGACATGAAAGCAACCTAAATGTCCACGGACAGATGAATGGATAAAGAAGATGTGGCACTTATATACAATGGAATATTACTCAGCCGTAAAAAAGAATGAAATAACGCCATTGCAGCAACATGCATGGACCTAGAGATTGTCATACTGAGTGAAATAAGTCAGACAGAGAAAGACAAATACCATATGATATCACTTATATGTGGAATCTAAAAAAATGGTACAGATGAACCCACTTACAAAACAGAAATAGAGTCACAGATGTAGAAAACAAACTTACGGTTACCAAGGGGAAAAAGGAGGGTGGGAGGGATAAACTGGGAGATTGGGATTGACATATACACACTACTATATATAAAATAGATAACTCATAAGAACCTACTGTATAGCACAGGGAACTCTAATCAATACTCTGTAATGACCTATATGGGAAAAGAATCTAAAAACGAGTGGATATATGTATAACTGATTCACTTTGCTGTACAGCAGAAACTAACACAACATTGTAAATCAACTATACTCCAATAAAAATTAATTTTAAAAGTCTAGGGTAAGAGGGACAAAGGTACCCAGGGGTAACTGGGCTCAAGGTGGGGGGCTGACTCATGCTAACTCACCCGAGACTGATAAAAATGAATTGCCCTGGAACAATTTACAGAGGGGCTGTTACTTTTTGGTGGACAGAGACTTCCCTCTGCTCTTTGGAGCTCCTCCTTGTTCCAGGACGATAGGGAAAATGACGCATCGGTCCAAAGGTGAGCATGGCCTGGGGGCTAGTGGAAGCCAGTGCACAGTGGGGCCCTATGAACCAATCATCACTTGTCATTGTCGCAAATGCCTCTCTCGAGTCGGGAATACTTGTGGCATCTGTGTCTCTCCCTTTCAGCCAGTGCTGGATAAAACCCCAACAAACACTTGCTCCTGGGGCCCCTGCCACCTATAGATGTTGCGCTGAGCTTGTGCTTCAGAGGGCCTTACTCTGGCCCTTCCCCTACCTGGGACTTTGGATTTCCTGACCCAACAGCCCCAAGCCGGCTCCCAGGGCCTCTACCCCAGATCCATTGGCGGGGTGCACATCCTGAGGCCGAGGATGGCCAAGGAACAGCTGTTTTGCAGGGGGCAGGGAGACAGAGCTTGGACAGTTGGCTTGAGCTCTAGGACAGAGCCGAGGCGGGAAGAAAATGGGTGGGGCTTGCTTTGGGCTTTCTCTTCCAGGATCCAGGCCTGGCATCTCCTATTAGTACAGCCTTTCTCCCCTGGGATTCCCAGACCTTAACTACGATCATATCCAGTCTTCCTGGGAAAAATGCCTGTGTTACCTTGACTGGATTTGGGACCATTGATTCTTCACTCACTCAGATCTGGGGTTTCTCTCCAGTGATTTCTTAGAAGGTTGATCACATGTATTTTGTTGGCTGTTATAAGCATTCACATCCCTCTGAGGTCCTTTGTGAGGGAATAGGGTGGGACTGGGTCACTGTAACTTCCCACAGTAACAACGATGTCGTGATGTCAGCTGCTTTATTCCAGCTCTCTTCTTCTTATGTTTGTTCCTATGTCTATTTGGCCCAGGGTTTTGTTTATTCTGTTTTCTTAAAAGTTTTACCTTTTGGGGCCTTGGGCACAGGACCATAAACTTATCCCATCAAACAGTAAATTTGCAGGGTCGGTATCGCTTCCATACAAACATTAGAGGTTTTGATATTTCAGGCTGCAGTTCTAGCCGTTTCTTTGATCTTTTACTGACCAGTAAATTATTTATTGGGTCTGTCATAAAGATAAACCAAAGTCTATCAACTATATTTATAGTATCACAAAAATCTCCGTCCTACCTGGCATCTTCAGAGGTAGATGGTGGTCCTGATGATAATGAAGCATCCAGGGCTGGAGCGACACTAGGGCCTGGCCACTTTGTCCCCTTTTTAAATACCTTTTCTTCTTTCCTTTCCTTTGAGCTCTTTGCCTTCCTTCCACGATTTTGCTTCATTTTCCCTTCCCTCTACTATTTCTTTGGCTCCAGAGCTGAGATTTTTGCGAGGGTTGTTGTGAATATACCATTGCCCCTCCCTGGCCTCTGGGAGGCCACGCCCCCCTTCTGCTTGAACCCCAGGCCAATCTCAGCTCTTCCCTCCAGAAACCTACATCCCCAGCCCCCAGTGCCAGGCCCAAAGCTATTTCCTTCCCGTGCAATCCTTCTGCCTTGAAGCCCAGACACCTGTCAACCCCTGGGAAAATGAACTGTGCTCAATCACTGGCCAGTTTCAACGGACACTTTGGGTTGTCGGGAGAATTCATTACAGAGTGTGTGTGGTGCATACATGTGATTGGATGTGCTCGGGAGCAGATGACTGCCAGCCTTTAAGCACCCTCTTTCATTTTATTTTTCCTTTGACTTTTAACTAGCACCTTCCTCAATTAAAGTGGCAAGGGCAGACAAGGAAATCAGTGGATCTCTTCCCGAACATCAATAAAACACATTTCTCTCCAGGATACCTATTTGTTATTTGGATATCAGACTGACTGTAATCTGTTTCCATTTTCCTTCTTCGTGTCCTCCGCCAGAAGCTGGAGGCTCAGCCATGGATATCCTGCTGTTTCCATTTGGCTGAATGAAGGGATAGATTAGATTCCTGTTTGCTTTGCGGACATTTCCATCAGATATTCATTAGACGTGTCAGGGAGAGCCTGGAATATGTGTCTCCCCTATTTATTTTGGGTGTGGCGGGGTGGGATACTGGTGGAGGGGGCTCTTGGAAGATGTTACCACCTGCCTCAAAGATACCACCATGATTTTCTTTCTTCCTCTGCTTGATGATAAATCACGGCCCGAGTTATTTCTGTTCTGAGAGATATGGATGTCACGGACTGCTCCCTGCTGCGACAGAAGAAAAGAAACTGGACCTTGGTGGAAAGGTAGGAAGAGTGTCTTTGATGCAGCATCCTACAGTGCAAGGTGTTCCATTGTACAGATGAGGAAACTGAGGTCCAGAGAAATTAAGTAGATTGTTTCCATGGGACCACCCGGTTCTCCCCTCTGTCTTCTTTCCTGCTGCCAGTTCTCCTGAGGGGTGCCTCCAGCCTAGCCACTCCCTGCCCACCTACTTGCCACGAGCTCTGGGCTCTCAGGAACGGATGTGTCATTGATATGTACTTGCAACCAATCAGGAAGGCAGGGACATGCCTAGTATTTGCTGTGTCTGATAAGTTGCCTAGCATGTCACCAGGAGCAAGGTGAGCTCACAACACATCCTGGTCAATTGATTGAGCCCTGGGACTCACCTCTGAGGTTGCCCGTCCTCTATGGCAATTGTTTATTGAACCCTTACTATATGCAGGTCTAGCCAAACCTTCTGGCTCCAGAATACCCACGTCTTGGGAGCCTCATTCCCACCCTTCTGGAGGATCCATTCCTTCTGCCTTGGCCAACAGATCGGCCTCTCCCCTCCCTCCTTCTTTGTCTGTTTCCTGTCCTGCCTCCATCAGTGCTGTGTTACCAGGACAGCCCACCGCTGTTTGCTTGGTCCTGCACCACCCCCAGCCCCGCTGCCAACTGCTACTTTCCAGGTGTCCCCACTTCAGAGGGACGGCTCCATTTTACTTTTTTATTTTTTTTAACATCTTTATTGGAGTATAATTGCTTTACAATGGCATGTTAGTTTCTGCTTTATAACAAAGTGAATCAGCTATACATATACATATATCCCCATATCCCCTCCCTCTTGCATCTCCCTCCCACCCTCCATATCCCACCCCTCTAGGTGGTCACAAAGCAACGAGCTGATCTCCCTGTGCTATGCGGCTGCTTTCCACTAGCTATCTATTTTACACTTGGTAGTATATATAAGTAAGTCCACGCCACTCTCTCACTTCGTCCCAGCTTACCTTTCCCCCTCCCCGTGTCCGCAAGTCCATTCTCTACATCTACGTCTTTATTCCTGTCCTGCCTCTAGGTTCTTCAGAACAATTTTTTTTTTTCAGATTCCATATACATGTGTTAGCGTATGGTTTCTCTTTCTGACTTACTTCACTCTGTATGACAGACTCTAGGTCCATCCACCTCACTACAAATAACTCAGTTTCGTTTCTTTTTATGGCTGAGTAATATTCCATTGTATATATGTGCCGCATCTTCTTTATCCATTCCTCTGTCGATGGACACTTGGGTTGCTTCCATGTCCTGGCTATTGTAAATAGAGCTGCAATGAACATTGTGGTACATGACTCTTTTTGAATTATGGTTTTCTCAGGGTATATGCCCAGTAGTGGGATTGCTGGGTCGTATGGTAGTTCTATTTTTAGTTTTTTGAGGAACCTCCATACTGTTCTTCATAGTGGCTGTATCAATTTACATTCCCACCAACAGTGCAAGAAGGTTCGCTTTTCTCCACACCCTCTCCAGCATTTGTTTATAGATTTTCTGATGATGCCCATTCTAACTGGTGTGAGGTGATACCTCATTGTAGTTTTGATTTGCATTTCTCTAATAATTACTGATGCTGAGCAGCTTTTCATGTGCTTCTTGGCCATCTGTATGTCTTCTTTGGAGAAATGCCTGTTTAGGTCTTCTGCCCATTTTTGGATTGGGTTGTTTGTTTTTTTGATATTGAGCTGCATGAGCTGCTTGTAAATTTTGGAGATCAATCCTTCGTCAGTTGCTTCATTTGCAAATATTTTCTCCCATTCTGAGGGTTGTCTTTTCGTCTTGTTTATGGTTTCCTTTGTTGTGCAAAAGCTTATAAGTTTCATTAGGTCCCATTTGTTTATTTTTGTTTTAATTTCCATTTCTCTAGGAGGTGGGTCAAAAAGGATCTTGCTGTGATTTATGTCATAGAGTGTTCTGCCTATGTTTTCCTCTAAGAGGTTTACAGTGTCTGGCCTTACATTTAGGCCTTTAATCCATTTTGAGTTTATTTTTGTGTATGGTGTTAGGGAGTGTTCTAATTTCATTCTTTTACATGTAGCTGTCCAGTTTTCCCAGCACCACTTATTGAAGGGGCTGTCTTTTCTCCATTGTATATTCTTGCCTCCTTTATCAAAAATAAGGTGACCATATGTGCATGGGTTTATCTCTGGGCTTTATATCCTGTTCCATTGATTTATATTTCTGTTTTTGTGCCAGTACCATACTGTCTTGATTACTGTAGCTTGGTAGTATAGTCTGAAGTCCAGGAACCTGATTCCTCCAGCTCCGTTTTTCTTTCTCAAGATGGCTTTGGCTATTCGGGGTCTTTTGTGTTTCCATACAAATTGTGAAATTTTTTGTTCTAGTTCTGTGAAAAATGCCCGTGGTAGTTTGATAGGGATTGCATTGAATCTGTAGATTGCTTTGGGTAGTATAGTCATTTTCACAATGTTGATTCTTCTAATCCAAGAACATGGTATATCTCTCCATCTGTTTGTATCATCTTTAATTTCTTTCATCAGTGTCTTATAGTTTTCTGCATACAGGTCTTTTGTCTCCTTAGGTAGGTTTATTCCTAGGCTCCTTTTTAAAGAGTGTTGTTTCCTGTGACACTGGCAATCCTTCAGAATTGACAAGGCCTGTCTCTGCATCTCACACTCTGCCACCGGCTCTCAACATGGGGCCAAAGTGACTTGTCATCTTCTCTTGTCAGTCGCCGCTTCCGGCTGGCGCTCCTGCTCCTCCCTCCCCACTGGAGCCATAATCCTCCCCTTTGATATCACAGTTGTCTCCATGGCACTGAGTAGCCCTCACAGCTCTGCAGGGGCTCTCAGCCTTCGAGAAAGATGGAAACAACAGCAACAAAGACCTTCTTAAGAAAAGGGTAATGTCCATCTCCACCCCCCATCCCTTCACCCTCCCGGGAAAAACATCTCTAGTAGAGAAGGTACCCAGGAACTGGGAGAACGGCAGAAAGACCCTCAGACAGAAGGCTCTGTTTGCCACTGCTGTTCCAAATGGTACTTTTAATTTTCCTGTTTAAGCAGCATGCCCAAGAGAGCTGGCTTTAGCCCCTGGTGTGACACAGGAAGCAGGGTGTCCAACAGCAGGATGGGCTCAGCTTCCAGAAGGGAGGCCCTGGAGTGAACCCCCTTAGGTCACTGGAGAACTCAGGTCTGGGAGGCAGGGAGTGGGAAGGGATGGGAAAACAGTGCAGGTTTTGGAATTCCCAGCGATCTCTATGTGTTGCTAACAGCTTGGCATGTGCTATGCCCACACCTACACATGTCAGACCCAGTTTTTTTTGTTTGTTTTTTTAAAATAAATACAAGATCAGCTTTATTTATTTATTTATTTATTTGGGTGCACCGTGCGGCATGTGGGATCATAGTTCCGAGACCGGGGACCAAACCTGCAGTGGAAGCACAGAGACTTAACCACTGGACCGCCAGGGTTTTATGTGTTATGGGGGTTCTTCTTGATTCCCCCAGACTCTGGAGGGTGGTTTCTGAGGTCTCTCTCTCGGGCTGTGGGGTCTGCCGAGCCAAAGGCACTGGGCCATCTCTCAGAGCCTTGGGGTCCACTCCTGGTTTGGCCATTTGCTCTTTCTGTGCAAAGGGGGAGATGTGGTGAAAAGATGCTCAGATCTGTGCTGGTGCACACTGGCCATGTTTCCTAACCTTAGATTGTCACATAGGTTATGTAAAAACTTAGTGTTAGGAAAATAGAAAGTTCTTGATGCAACTGTATTTATTATTGCGGTTTTAGGTAAGTTGTTTTACCTCCCGTATCTCAGTTTCCTCATCTGTAAAGTGGAATAAAATGATCTTACTTGCCACCTTATTATAGAATCACGCGAGGAGATGGATGTGAAAATCCTTTCTGAAGTGTGAAGTATGAAGAATTATTTGTAACCTTCTTTTATACCCAAGTGTGTCTATCACTTAGGGGAGAAGGAATAGGATAGAATTTGCCTTAAATGCTCAGAAAAGGTTTCCAGGCTGCCAAAATCCCTTATTGTCCCTTCCTTGCCAATCCCTTCATCCCTAGCTTGCTTTGGCTTCACAAATTCCCCCAAACCGTGTTGCTGCTCCCTGCAGACACCCCACCCCCAGGACAATTGCAGACACCATGCCTGGTAAACAAGGAAGTCTCTTGGGGATCTGGCTCCCCCATCCTCCTCTCCTGTAATTATTCTTCCATTTGCAGGTCTCACCAATCTGAATTTTGACCTGTTAGGGAGTCAAGTAGAAAGTAGAGTAGGATGGAGCCCTCTGCACCTGAAGCCTGACCCTGGGGTCCCCCAGCCCTTCTCCCTAAGGCCAGCGAGCTGATTGTTCCAGGGCCACTCTGCCCTTGGCAATTCCCAGCAGGAGTCTCTTGGCCCCAGCCCAGACTTTCACCTAGTTTCTATTTCTGCCTTATCTGTGGATTTCTCGTGCAGAGCATGGGCAGTGTGGGAGGAGAGAGGCAGGGCCACACCCAGCCAAACCAGCCGGGGCTCCAGCCTGGCTCTGGGAAGTTCTGTTGGAATATTAACACTGGAGGAAGCCAGTGATTACCTCTCAGACTTGCAAGTGAGTTGGGCAGATCAGCTTTGCCGAGAGCTGGACAGACCGCTGGACAGAGTGAGCTATAGCAGCGAGGGCAGCACATGGTGATGAAGGAGGAGATTTGCTCCCCCAGAAAGCGGGCTTTCCAAGGGCTGCCTCCTGGTGAGGGGTCTTTTAAGTGAATTCATTTTGACAGTTTCTGCCTTCCTTCAGAGAGGTCCCTGGATATTGCTTTTGTTGTCTCTCTCTGAGGACTCAAGGGAGAGAATGCACCCGGTGATAGAGAAGCACGCACTCACGCAGGTACCCCACAGGTGGCTGGGAAGATTTCTTTCATTCATTCATTCATTCCCTCAACTAACTGGTACTGTGCACTCTTTCTGAGTCAGGCACTAGGCTGGGTTCTGGGGACATAGCAGTGAGAAAGACATTCATTCCGTACCCTTTATTCCACACCGGGTGTGGTCAGGGACCAGGATGGAGATTCGACTCCCCTCAGCTGCTCAGTTTGCCTTCCTCAGACCCAGGTCACTTTTCTATCCCCAACCGAGGACATGTCACATGGACACAGGTGGGGATGGTTTTGCCCTCTGACCAGCTTTGTACTCCCAGCACCATTTCTCTAAAGAAGAGAACCTAAGGTCACATAGGTGAACCAGACATTCTGGGTATCGCAGCACTGCCCTCAGCTCCTATAAACAAGGGCTCCTTCCTCAAGACACGTCACTGCCATCTGCTGGAAAACTGTCACAGTGAATGTACAACTCTGCATGATGACAGTGTGAACGGTGCCCCCCTAGATTTGTTCAGTACTCCACCTGCCTGCCCATGTGGTCGTGGTCTATTGTTTATTGTATGAACGCTGCTGTAGGTCGACAGGGCAGCAGCTACTGTCAGAACATCTCAGGAGAAAGATGCTATGGAGTCCCAAACCCTTGAGGTGGGAAAAGACATCTTTGTTTGCCATTAACGTATATTTCTAAAGTTCTATTAGGTGGAGGGTGAGTGAGGGTGGAAATTTACAGTATTCCAAACTACATGTGCGAATCTGACTAATGAAGAGGTGGAAGGTTATCGAAGAGCGTCTCCCCTCTTTCTCATCCATTTCTCTTCTCTACTCCATCCTGGGGACGCAAAGCGTCACCACTTAGGCAAGTGCCAACCACTTGGCCAGAACAATTCCCAACTCCTTGGCTCCCCATACTCACACATTCTTTGGAGGAACTCTGGAGTATTTCTGTTTTAAGAGTTATTGCCTTATAGTTTAAGTTAAAGGGTAAATCTCTGGCCTCAAACCCTTTTGTCCCCAGAGGAGGTAGATAAGCAAAGAAATGGATTTAATCAACCAGAAATAGAAATGCAGGGCTGCCTTGAAGAATATTGAGCACCTCTCTTTCCAATCTCATAGGGGCTGCAGCACACACACACACACACACACACACATCTGCACCTGTGTGTGCAGGGATTGGAGTAGATGAACCAGTATCTAACTCAGTGCCTTTTGCCCACTGTGTCAAAAAATGTTGGTTGATGAAATTGTTGGTGGTACCTCTAATGCCTGGGGCCTTCCCTTCCTTGAGCTTTGGCGCCCTCGTAGGTAAAATAAAGGTGTTAGCTCTGTGTGGTGTGGTGAGCTCTGTTTGCTATGCTATAACAAAAATACCATAGAGGGCTTCCCTGGTGGTGCAATGGTTAGGAATCCGCCTGCCAATGCAGGGAACACGGGTTTGTGCCCTGGTCCGGGAAGATCCCACATGCCGCGGAGCGGCTAGGCCTGTGAGCCACAACTACTGAGCCTGCGTGTCTGGAGCCTGTGCTCCGCAACGGGAGACGCCGCGGCAGTGAGAGGCCCGTGCACCGCGATGAAGAGTGGCCCCCGCTCTCCGCAACTGGAGAAAGCCGTCGCACAGAAACGAAGACCCAGCACAGCCAAAAATAAATAAATAAATTTATTTAAAAAAAAAAAAAAAACACCATAGACTGGGTGGCTTAAACAACAAACATTTATTTCTCAGAGTTCTGGAGGCTGGGAAGTCCAAGGTGAAGATGCTGGAAGATTTGGTGTCTGGCGATGTTACCGAGTCCAATCTCACTCTGCTCGCCGCAGGACAGGCCACTAAATCGGAGACGAGGTGTTGAGGCAAGGAAGACGACTTTATTCGGAAAGCCGGCAGACGGAGAAGATGGCGGACTAGAGTCTCAAAATAACCATCTTATCGGGGTTGGGATGCCAGTTTCTTTTATAGCACAGAGAGGGGGAGGAGATGAGGAAATAAAGTGAAAAGGCCATAAGTTTTGCAAATATCTCCTGGCATGGCTAGACTCGGGAAGGGGATGTGTTAATTTCTTCTTTCTTATAGCCACCCACAGGTGGACAGGGTCCGGATGTTTGCCTGAACAAAGGCACTTTGGTTTAACATTCAGGCAGAGGGGCAGTGTTCCCCGAGGCGGGCCATTATGTATAGGTAGTATCGTTTTAGTGAACAAGAGCAGCGGAAAGCAAAGGTTAAAGTAAAAGAAACAGATGCAACATGTAGTCAGATTTGGCTCTTCCCTGTTACAGCAAGAGCCTACTTCCTGGTTCATAGACGGCTGTTTTCTTGCTGTGTTCTCATGTGGCAGAAGGGGTCAGGGAGCTCTCTGGGGTCTCTTTTATAAGGACACTAATCCCATTCATGAGGACTTCACCCTCATGACCTAATTCGCTCCCACCTCCAAATGGTATAACCTTGGGGGTTAGGATTTCGACATACCCTTAGAGTGGTATGAGCCCTCAGGACTGCACTACAGAGTAAACACAACCTCTATATGGTGGCAAATGTATGTGTCTTTGTTTCATTTGTGGTTGGAGACAAAGTTGATGCTTTTGTCTCATCCCTCCATTGAGCCACTCAGGTGCTGAATAAATACGAAGTCTCCCTGTGTGCAGGGCTCCGTGTTGTGGGCTATAGGGGCTACGCAGATGAAAGAGACATGATTCCATCCTGAAAAGCTTACACAAACCCAGCATAGGGCTGAACATGGTACCCAAATGCCACAAGCTTCCAGGTTGTGAACTCTGGCTGCAGTGCCCACTGTGGGGAGGGAGTGAGAGAAGGTGGGATGGGGAAGGGGGACTGGGGACTGGTCAGCAAGGGCCTTCCCTCTTGATCGAGGGAGTCATATCAACCAAGGTTGGTGTGGTAGACAGACAATGCTCCCAAAGATGTCTGTGTCCTAATCCCTAGAACCCGTGACTATCTTACCACACATGGTAAAAGGGACTTTGCAACTGTGATTAAATCAAGCCTTTGAGGTGGGGAGATTACCCTGGATTATCCAGGTGGGCTCTGTTAAAAAAATAAAATTTAAGGGGCTTCCCTGGTGGGCCAGTGGTTAAGAATCCGCCTTCCAATGCAGGGGACTCACGTTTGATCCCTGATCAGGGAACTAAGATCCCACATGCCGCAGGGCAACTAAGCCCGCATGCCACAACTACTGAGCCTGTGCGCCTCAACTACAGAGCCCGAGTGCCACAAACTGCAGAGCCTACATGCTCTGGAGCCCGCACGCCACAACTAGAGAGAAGCCCACATGCCGCAATGAAGAGCCTGCATGCCGCATCAAAGATTCTGTGTGCTGCAACTAAGACCCGACGCAGCCAAAAATAAATAAATTAATTAATTAAATAAAACAAAATTCAACAGAGTAAATTTGAAGATCTACTTGGCTTTATTAAGCAATTTATGAATCAGGTAGCATCTCATCTAGCAAATAGTAGGGTGATACTCCGAGGATGTGTACAAAATGGAAGGTTTTTATAGGCAGAAGGAGGGTGGGGCAAGGAAGTTTTTAGCAAGAGAAAAGAAAGAATTCTTTCCAGCCAGGTCATCTTCTTTTGAGGCGAAGGGAATGACAGGGGTCTTATATGCAGATTGCTTTGCTAGTGCTGATCAGGAAATTTCAGGTTGTCTGTTTAAAGACCGCATTCTTAGGAGAGGTTGAAACTGCAATAAAGTCTTGGTCTGCTGTCATGGGGGCCACTGACTTTATTTTGTGCCTGTTTCTTGCTTTTAAGAGCTCAATGTAGTCACAAGGGTCCTCATAAGAGGGAGGTAGGTCCTCATAACAGGGAGTCAAAGGGAGGAGAAGGCCGTGCATGATGAAAGCAGGAATTGGAGTGATGCAGCCACAAGCCAAGGAATGATGGCAGCCTTGAGAAGCTTAAAGAGACAAGGAAGAGATTCTCCCCTGGAACCTCCACAAAGAACATAGTCTCCACCTTGATTTTAGCCCCATAAGACTCATTTTGAACTTCTGACCTCTAGAACTGTGAAAGAATAAATTTGTTTTGTTTTAAGCCACTAAATTGGTACAGGCACCAAGCGACATTAGGAAACTAATACAGCTGGAAACTCCTCCAGCTGTTATGGTTTCTAACCTAAGGCAAGTTATTCAAATTTTCTACCAGATGCCAGTCTCCTCACCTTTTAAGGAGTTTAACAGTAGTATTTAACTTGGATTTTAAGGATGAACTGAGATAACAAGTGAAGCACCTGCACATAGACAGATTGTTAGAATTGGTATGCCTACAGTCTATGTGGCGCTCAATAACCCACTCTCGCCTTCCCTTCCTCTCCCCATCCTGGCCTTTCTCAGTACAGTTTTTTAGGGTTTTTTAAAAGTTACTCTTTTTTTTTTTTTTTAATATGAATGGCTGGATTTTATTTATTTATTTATTTTATTTTATTTTATTTTTGGCTGTGTTGGGTCTTCGTTTCTATGCGAGGGCTCTCTCCAGTTGCGGCAAGCGGGGGCCACTCTTCATCGCGGTGCGTGGGCCTCTCACTGTCGTGGCCTCTCCCGTTGCGGAGCACAGGCTCCAGACGCGCAGGCTCAGTAGTTGTGGCTCACAGGCCCAGTCGCTCCGCGGCATGTGGGATCCTCCCAGACCAGGGCTCGAACCAGTGTCCCCTGCATTGGCAGGCAGACTCTCAAGCACTGCGCCACCAGGGAAGCCCTCTCAGTACAGTTTTTCTTCTTTATCACTCTCCCCTCCTGTAGCTGTGTTATCAGAAGAGGGACCCCTTCCAGGGCCCAAGAGTGGACTCTTGTCTAACTAAATGAATTGTCCTAAGAGACACATGTGTCGACAATGCAAAAGGCTGCTGGGTGTGTGACTTTTTTCTGATTGGTTGGTAGTGAGGTAACAGGATGAATCTGCCCTTTGGTATTCAGGAAGGTCTCGGAGGCTGAAGCCTTTTTCCTACAAACAAGAAAAGGAAGAAGTGGAAAGGATTCGTACCCAGGAGGGCCCCGCAGGGTCCTGCTTGGTTTCAGTTATTGATAAGCTATTAACATTTAAAAATTAGGGACTTCCCTGGTGATGCAGTGGTTAAGAATCCGCCTGCCAATGCAGGGGACAGGGTTTCGAACCCTGGTCCGGGAAGATCCCACATGCCGCGGAGCAACTAAGCTCGTGTGCCACAACTACTGAGCCTGCGTTCTAGACCCCGTGAGCCACAATTACTGAGCCCTCGCACCACAACTACTGAAGCCCACGTGCCTAGAGCCCGTGCTCTGCAACAAGAGAAGCCACCACAATGAGAAGCCCATGCACCACAACAAAGAGTAGCCCCAGCTCCTTACAAGTAGAGAAAGCCCTCGTGCAGCAACGAAAGCCCAACGCAGCCAACAATAAAATAAATAAATTAATTAATTAATTAAAATAAAATAAAAATTAGTTATCTATTTTATTGTAAGCACATGTAAAAAATGTTCATTTTGTGTACAACATTTAATGAGGTTAACAAGGGAATCTTTGAGATCCATATGTAGCTGGACGTGACTAAGTTTAGGTTTTAGAAGGTATGCATGAATTTTCTTAGAAGTCTGTCCCTGATTGTTGGAAGTCTGTCATTTCTAACAATGACAGACCCAGAAACACACGTTGTTTTTATACACATATCTTTTTCACAGCTTTATTGAGGTATAACGACATGTAAGAAACTGCACGTATTTAAAATGTCCAATTTGGTAAGTTTTGACATATCTATCTACCTGTGAAATCATCACCATAATTAGGATGATAAACATATCCATCACCCCCACCCCGATTTCCTTATGCCCCTTTGTGATCCATTCCTCCTGCCCCTGTCTGTCCTCCTCTATCCCTTCTTGCCCATTCTCCCTACAGGCAAGCCACGGATCTGCTTTCTATCACTAGAGATCAGTCTGCATTTTTATAATTGTATATAAATGGAATCATGCAGTATGTATTCTTTTTTGTCTAGTGTCTTTCACTCAATATAAGATTCATCCAGGGTGTCCATAGTTCATTCCTTTTTATTACTGAGTAGTATTCCATTGTATGGATATACACAGTTTGTTTATTCATTCCGCAGATGATGAACATTTGGGTTGTTTCCAGTTTGAGGCTAGTACAAATAAACTGCTCTGGACATTCATGTAAGAGTCTTTGTATGGAATCTGCTTTCATTTCTCTTGGGCAAATACCTAAAAGAGAAATGGCTGGGCCATATGGTAGGTATATGTATAACTTTTTAAGAAACTGTCAAACTATTTTCCCAGGTGGTTGTACCATTTTACATTCCCAACAGCAATGTATGAGAGTTCCCTACCAATACTTTATCAGGTCAGCCTTTTTCATGTTACTCATTCTGTTAGCGGTATCTCATTGTGGTTTTAATTTAAATTTCCATAATGACTAAAGATGTTGAGCATCTTCTCATGTGCTCATCCTTACATCTCCTTTGGTGAAATGTCTTCAAATCTTTTGCTCATTTGGAAAAATTGTGTTGTTTGTATTACTATTGAATTTGTATAGCTCCTTATTCACCCTGGATCCAAGTCCTTTATAAGACATATTCTAAGATTTTCTCCCTGTCCTTGGCTTCTCTTTTCATTCAACAGTATCTTTTGAAGAGCAGAAATTTTTAATTTTGATGAAGTTCAGATTATCAATTTTTTTTTATGAATGGTGTTTTTGATGTCGTGTCAAAAAAAGTCTTTGCCTACTCTAAGTTCACAAAGATTTACTCTTATATTTTCTTCCAGAAGTTTTGTTGTTTTAGGTTTTACATTTAGGACTATGATTCATTTTGAGTAAATTTTTGTAAATGGTGGATATATGAATAGAAGTTAATATTTTAAAATTTGAATAGCCAATTGTCCCAGCACCATTTGTTGAAAAGACCACCCTTTTTCCACTGGAGTGCCTTTGCACCTTTGTCAAAAATTAGTTGGCCATATATGTGTGGATTCTTATAAATATTTTAATGTACTCTTTCAAGTATAAAATAAGTGATGTATTTAAAATTGCACATTGTATAAATTCTAAGATTATTTTCAAACAGTTCGTTAACAGATGCTCATAAACGAACACAATAAATTTACCTGTCAGCGATTTGTGTAATATTTATAAAGGCACTATTTCTTGCTTTTATTAGTACTTTTGCTGGAATGAGTCATGAAAACCACACCTAGCTAAGCCTTGGGGAAACACACCTCAGCATTTTATAAATGCCTCACTGTAAAAATTTGATATTAAACTGGTGCCTTTCCAATTCTTTAACCCCCTCACTTCTCTGCCTCACTGTTCCAGTGGCAGCAAGCGCCTTCTCTGCATTGCTCTTAGGGTAGGGACCATACGGAGAGAACAAAGAGTCCCTTTCCTGGCTTTTGAGCTCTTAAGTAGCCTTTTGTAAATCTATTGTAGAGGCGATGGTATTGAGAGCCACAGATTTCAATTCTAAGGGCAAGGTGCTTGAGAGAAAAAAGGGTATTTTTGAATTTCAAAAGCTTGGCTTTAAATATCAAAAGCCAAAGCCAGAGGGCTCAGAGCACAGATTTTATATCATAAACCAGACTGTGGAGAATAACAGTCTCTTTCTCAGCCCCAAAAGAGATAAGATTTCAACCAGGGGGTGAGGTGGAGTGGAGGAGGGAGAATTGGAAGGAACTCTATTAAAGTTTAAACTGAAACTGGTGGGTCCCTGGGAAGGGGCTCAGCACTCCATCCACTGAGCCGAGGCTGCGATGTTGACTGGAGCCCAGACAGGCCTGAGGGGCCTCAGGGAGAGGGGTGATTGCCTGACCACCCTGCGTGAAGCTTGCATTCTCCAGAGCCACACCTCAGCAGCGTGGGAACAGAGGTTGAAGATGTTTAGGCCTGAAGGGTTCCCAGCCTCCCAGAATCCTTATGCGCCAGTATCAGGTGGGCACTCCTAAGAAGGGCCTGTCGGTGGCCATCAGGGCCAGCAGCCTGGAAGAAGCGTTCTGATTAGGATGAGAAGGATGTGGAGTCAGGGTCACTGACAAGGGGATGCCATTGCTGGACCACAGGAGAGAATCTTGCTTCCCTCTTCCAATGTAAGCATTCCAGAGGCAGCAGGATACTGCTGGAGTGGGAGAAAAATGTGACACTCTTACCGAACCTAACTTGGGTCTACTTGCTGCACAGCAAACCAGTCTACTGATACCAGGTTGTGGTAAAGGAAAGTACAGTGTTTATTGCAGGCACCAAGCAGGGAGATTGAGCAGCTCAGGCTCAGAAGACCCAAGCTCCACAATGGCTTTTAGGGGAGGGTTTAAAAGGGGAGGCTTTAAAAGGCAAAGGTTGGGGTGAAGGTTGCAGTTTGTGGACTTTCTTCTAACTGGCTGGTGGAGAGGTAACAGGGTGGTGTTTCAGGAATCTTAATCATCAACATTCTGGTTCCAATTAGTCTGGGGTTTGGTGCTTGTGGTCAGCGTCCTCCACCTGGGTGGGGATCTTTGTTTCTGCAGAACAACTCAAAAGATATGCATTAGATTGTTACGTATATTCCTTGAGGAGGAACTAGGATTCTGTTTTATTGCTGAACTGTTAACATTACTTTTCTTGCTTAATTGCTTTTCCTTTGTTTCTGCATTCCCTCACTTCCCTAATTAGTAACTGCTTGAGTCTGCTCTTTGGAACTGAGGGAAGGCCTTGGAGACTAAAGCCTTTTTCTACAAGACAAGAGACAGGGGACACAGGGGGCCTTTTGTACCCAGGAGGGCCCCCCACAGGGTCCTGCTCGATTTCAACACCAAATCAAATTATTATTGCCAAATGTTCAAACTGAAACCGTGCATCTCAGATTGGGACTTGAATCCATGCTCTAGGACTCAAACCCAGCCAAAACCTAGATTGGGACTTGAACCCATGGTCTTTTAATTGAGATCGCACACCTGGTCTCAGGATTTAATGAAGCTCAGATTCTTGATGTCTCATTGTGGAAAGAATTCAGTGAGAGACAAAGTGATGGGTAAGAAGTGGATTTATTTAGAGAGAAACACTCTCCACAGACAGAGTGTGGGCCATCTCAGAAGGTGAGAGCAGCACCAGGGTATGGGGTTGTCAGTTTTTATAAGGGTGGGTAATTTCATAGGCTAATGAGTGGGAGGAGTATTCCATCTATTTTGGGGAAGCGGTGGGGATTTCCAGAAATTGGGCCACCACCTACTTTTTGACCTTTATGGTCGGCCTTGGAACTGTCATGGCACCTGTGGGTGTGTCATTTAGTGTGCTGATGTGTTACAATGAACATATACTGAGGCTTAAGGTCTAGTGGAAGTCCACAATCTTGGAACTATTTGGTTCTAATAGTTTATGTTGTGTCCTCGGGCTATGTCATTCTTTTAAAGGCTGTGCCCTGCCCCCTTCCCTCCTGTTTCAAAACATCTGAATGGAGATTGTATTCACAGCTCAAACTGCAAGTGGGACCTTCTATTTCAGAGCTTCTTGACAGGTGGGAGTAGACATGGAGCCCCTCATCTTTCAGAGTGGCTGACTGGGGCCTGGGGCATGTTCGAGCCCCAGGGCAGTGCCCCCAGCTTTGGGTACCTTTGCCCGTTTATCTCACTGTACTATATAAATACTATTTTCTCTTCATGCTTTGATAGAATGCTAGGAAGTTACTTTATTAGTTTTCTACTGCTGTGTAATGTATTACCACAGACTTAAAACAATACGCATTTATTATCTCACAGTTTCCATAGGTGAGGAGCCTGGGCACGGGTTCTCTGCTCAGGGTCTCACAAGGCTGAAATTAAGGTGTCTGCTGTTGTGTTCTCATCTAAAGCTTGGGAGCCTCTTCCAAACTGTTGGCAGAATTCAGTTCCTTGTGGTTGTAGGACTGAGATCCCCATTTTCTTGCTGACAGTCAGCCTGGGTCCTTAGCTCCTAGCAGGAGAGTCTCCATTCAGTCTGCTATGAAGGAGACTTATGTAGTGTGACATACGCACAGGAGTAACTATCCCAGCATATTCACATGTCCTGCCCACACTCAAGGGGAGGGAATTTTACAGAATGTGTGTACCAGCGGGCTGCAGTCTTGGAGGTCATCTTAGGACTCTGCCCACCATGGCCACCCAGCTATGGAACATGCCCGGAACCAAGATTATCATCACAGGCAAAGGGAAAACTGCCCCCATGGAATGAATCATACAGGGACAGTGGGAAACAAAAATGTTATGAGTATATCCATGAATTGTTCTTGTTCATACTCCAGTTACATATTTGGGGAAGGGGAAAATTTCCTTTCCCCCTTCCCTTCGTTTCTTTTGGCTGGTCAAATAATTAAAACGACATAAGACAGATTAGCATGAGGAAATTAATATTAATTTGTATGTACAGGAACCCCACATACATGAGAGGTTCAGAGACACAAAGGTAAAATGAGGTATATATGCCATCCTGAGCTAAGGAATGGGAGAGGGGCCTGGGGACCTCAAAGACAGGAGGGTCGTTCACAGGGTACAAGAAGAAGAGCAGATGTTGGGTAATTAGATGTTTGCCATAAGATGGCCCACCTAGATAAAATTTATCTGTGGGAGTAACTCTTTTTCTGGGAAAAATCCCCAATTCTAATTCTTCTAGGTAGTAGAAGGGCAGTAATTTCTTTTGAGTCCACAAGGTCTTGATTGTCTTTAGCTCAAAATAATACACTTGCCAAAGTGGCTTACTGCGGGGAGGCCTGTTCTGAACCCCTATACATGCGACGTAAACATTTTTACTTGGGCTTGATTTTCATGAGATGGCTCAAGCCTGTCAATCGCAAGTAACCAATGATCCTGTGTAAATAGTGAGGGCTCCAGAATTTCTGCATTGGATGGACTTCAGGGAGGTAACTTGGTTGAAGAGAATGGACAAGGAACGTTTCTTAAGTCACACACTGTTTTTTTTGTTTTTTAAAAAATTATTTATTTATTTATTTATTTTTGGCTGAGTTGGGTCTTCGTTTCCGTGCGAGGGCTTTCTCTAGTTGCGGCAAGCAGGGGGCCACTCTTCATCGTTGTGCGCGGGCCTCTCACTATTGCAGCCTCTCTTGTTGCGGAGCACAGGCTCCAGATGCGCAGGCTCAGTAATTGTGGCTCACGGGCCTAGTTGCTCCGCGGCATGTGGGATCTTCCCGGACTAGGGCTCGAACCCGTGTCCCCTGCACTGGCAGGCAGACTCTCAACCACTGCGCCACCAGGGAAGCCCAAGTCACAAACTGTTTTTATTTAGAATGAATGATTAGGGCTTCCCTGGTGGCACAGTGGTTAAGAATCTGCCTGCCAGTGCAGGGGACACGGGTTCAAGCCCTCCCGTGTGACACAACTACTGAGCCTGCGCTCTAGAGCCCGTGCTCCGCAACAAGGGAAGCCACCGCAATAAGACACCTTCACACTGCAACAAAGAGTAGCCCTCGCTCGCCGCAACCAGAGAAAAGCCCGCGCGCAGCAACAAAGACCCAATGCAGCCAAAAATGAAATAAATAAAAAATAAAATAAATAAATTTATGTAAAAAAAAAACTGAATTTTTATTGGACATGCTTTCGGAAATCATTGAAGGGGAAGATGGTAAAGCCATCTCTAAGTCAATTTTTGTATATTCCAGCAGTGAATGTATCAGTGAACTTTGAAGAAATATGCCTAACCCTTCTAGATGCATAGATTGAGTTCTGGCTATCCTGGTACATAATATCACTGAGGTTGACACGACGGCATAGTGAGAAGGGAAAAGTGCATCAGAATCACAAGCCCGGGTTCTAGTTCCAGGTCTGTCTGCCTGTGGCTAGCTGTGTGACTTTGAGCAAATCACTGTCCCTCTCTGAGTTTCTATAAAACAAGGGGTTAAGACAAAATGTTTTCCAAGGGCCAGCCCATCATGCTCTCCTCTATGTCCTTGATGCCAAAGGCATCCTGGATTTCCCAAAAATCTGAACACCCAGGAACTAGAGACTCCCAGGCTGTCAGGCCATTCTGAGGACACTTGTCTCTAGATAAGTCAATATTCATTCTGATGCAGCCAGACTGGGCTCTTTTCTGCTTGTGAATGTCTCTACAAAGAGATGCCATGGCCTCTTCCTCTACGCGTATTTCACCATCACCCACACCAGTTCCACTCCTAGGATGATTCCCCATTATCCCACCAAGGCCACTTGGCCGCATATGACACTGTATTACACCAACATCTGAATTAGTAGCTGGAAATGCAGTAAACTTTGTAGCTGCCATAGTGGGCTCGCAGGTTAGGAACAGGGGAGAATACATTTATTCAACAGAGATAAAATTCTTCCAACCAGCATTGCCTGAGTATCTCCTATACAAGGAGCACTAGCTTAGGTCCTGCTAGATATAGATATATAAACACAAAACCCTGGCCTTTGTTATTAGAAGCTTCTAATATCTGGGAACAGTGGCGCAGAAAAGCAGAATGGGCTTCTAGGGCTCCCCAGGCCCATTTAACTCCATAGAGAGGACCATCCTCAGGACCGAGCATCCTTTCCAGGTTTATAGGAGCTTGTGGTAAACAGGCAGAGGACTGGGTCCTTCGGGAGCCACCTCCATCTGTGTGATGGTCTCTTTCATGTGCCAACTTGACTAGGCTACAGTCTCCAGTGATTCAGTCAAACACTATTCTAGGTGTTGCTGTGAAGGTCTAATGTAGATGTGATTAAAATACATAATCAGGTGACTTTAAGTAGGGGAGGTTATTTTAGATAATCTGGACAGGCCTGATGCAATCCACTGAACTTAAAGGCAGAACTGAGGATTCCCTTAGAGAAGAAGACATTCCACCCGTGGGCAGCAGCTTCAGGCCGTGCTCCAGAGCTCCAGCCTGCCCTACACATTTCAGACTTGCCTAGCCAGCCGCTACAATCTTGTAAGCCAATTCCTTGCAATAAATCTCTTAATATACACCTCCTACTGGTTCTGCTTCTCTGGTTAAACCCTGACTAATGTAGAGTTTGGTACCAGAAGTGGGGTGAATGCATTTGTGTTTTGCTTGTAGGATGGACATGTATCTTTGGGCATCAGGAGGCAGACTAGTAGGCAGAATAATGTCCCCCAACCTCCACTGAAGACGTCCACACTCTAATCCCTGGAACTTGTGAATATACCATTTAATATGGCAAACGAGAATTAAAATTGCACGTGGAATTAAGGCTTCTAATTAGCTGACCTGAGAATAGGGAGATTATTCTGGATTATTCAAGTGGGTCCAGTGTAATCATCAGGGCTCTTAAAGGTAGAATAAAGAGCAAAAGGGGACAAACCAGAGAGATGGCAGCTTGAGAAAAACTTGGCCCAATGTGACCAGTTTTGAGGGTGGAGGAGCTAAGGAAAGTGGGCAGCTTCTAGAAGCTGCAAAAGGCCAAGGAATGGATTCTCCCCTAGACCTTCCAGGAGGGAATGCAGCTCTGCTGACACCTTGGTTTTAACCCAGTGAAACCCATTTTGAACTTCTGACCTCCAGAACTGTAAGAGAACAAATCTGTGCTGTTTTAAGCCACTAAACTTGTGGTAATTTGTTATAGCAGCGATAGGAAACTAATACAATCCCCCTCTCAGCAGTGAACCATCAACTGCCTCACCGCCATTGCCATCGGGGTAGGGAATTGTTCTTTCCCTGCCACCCACAGGGCAGCCAGCCCCCCATCCAGCCTCTGCCTTCCCCCCGCCTCAGCAGCTCCCCCCCCCAGGGCACTCAGTGCAGTGCTCAGCTCTTTGACACACCCCACAGTCTGGACAAATCTGGACAGGTCCAGAGCCTGTAGCTGTAGTATCAGAGTCGGAACTTGATCAATATTTGTGGAAAAAAGGGAGGAAGGAAAGGAGTGCAGTGAACACCACCCTATTCTTTACCCTCCCCACCAAGACAGTTCCCACACCAGATGCACTGTCTATTTGCAAGCTATTGACACCAGAAGACACTTAAGATAAATTATACAAGGCTGCCTCTTATAATTTTTTTTTTAAAAAGTGTTTCACTCTCTCTCCAAGCTTATGAGGCCATTGGGATACTCTAGCTTTATAGCCTCATGTTATTTTGTTATTGGAAGGAAACATTTCTTCAGCTTCACTCAGTTTCTCTTTCAGGAGAATGCATCAAGTGCATGTTTATAACACTCTATGGAAGGAATCTTCTCTTCCCATATGCAGAGCCTAAAAACCCATGACAACTGTCTAGAAGGAGAGCAAGGGGTAAAAGGCAGTTTCATTTTTTTTCCTTTTCCCCTTTCCTCCTTTCCTTCCTTCCACAAATATTGATAAAGTTCCAGCTCTGGTTCTGACACTGTTGTAAAATGTGTACTTGTATTCGTTTCCCAAGGCTTCTGGAAAGCATTCATCTCACGTGGAGAGCAGCAGGGCATCAGGGAGTGTCCAGGCTTGGCTCAATGGACAGCTCCATCCTGCCATTGAGAACCCAGGTCCTTCCCATCTTCCTGCTCTGCGGTCCCCAGCATGTTGGCCGTGACCCCTCACAGTGGGAGATGGCTTCCTGCACCAACAGCACAGCCTTCGGTGGAAGACGAGGACACGTCTCTTCCTGTATGTCTCTATCAGCAAGGAAACCCTTCCTTGAAGACCCCAGCAGATGTCCTCTTATTCCTCACTGGCCAGGTTTGGGTCCCCTGCCCCTTCCTGAATGAATCACTGACAAGGGGAATGAATTTACCATGATTGGCTCTGATGAATCCAGACTTACCTTTGCGCCACGTGGGAGAGAGTTGGACGCCTGAAAGGCAACTCTGGGTAGGCAACAAACAGCATCTGCTACAGAAAATCTTGTAGTGGCTCTTGCGGGAATTCAGCCTAGAAAGCCTGGTGGCCTGGGTTAAGAGATTACCAGCAAGACAACAGGGAGAAAGAGATTATAAACTATTAAGGAGACAGCATGACCAGAACTTGGTGACTAATCAGGTGAGGAGGTTAGAGAGCAGAAGAGGGTGACCAGGTTTTCGCATGGGCAACTGGAAAGGAAGCCAACTGGGGCAGCTTCTCTTTTGCCTCTTCATTCGCACACTCAACGAATATTACTAATCGTGTTTCATGAGCCAGGCACTTCCACTGGAGTATTTTTTTAAAATAAATTTATTTATTTATTTTTATTTATTTTTGGCTATGTTGGGTCTTCGTTGCTGCGCGCAGGCTTTCTCTAGTTGTGGCGAGTGGGGGCTACTCTTCCTTGCGGTGCGCGGGTTTCTCATTGTGGTGGCTTTTCTTGTTGCGGAGCACCGGCTCTAGGTGCCCGGACTTCAGTAGTTGTAGCACGTGGGCTCAGTAGTTGTGGCTCGTGGGCTCTAGAGCCCAGGCTCAGTAGTTGTGGCACATGGGCTTTGTTGCTCCGCGGCATGTGAGATCTGCCCGGACCAGGGATCGAACCCGTGTCCCCTGAATTGGCAGGTGGATTCTTAACCACTGTGCCACCAGGGAAGTCCCTGGAGTATTTTTAGAGATGATATTTTTAGATGAGGAAATGGAGGCTTAACAAAATGAAGCAATTTATCCAAGGCCACTCTACTGGTGAGTAAGCAGTGGGCCTGGATTTGAATCTAGGTCTTTCTGTCTGACTCTAAAACCCATTTTATTGCCACAATTCCATCCTGCCTCTGCTAAATGAGCATAAGTCACCGTCCTTGCACCATAAAGAACAAGAGAGATAAGTACACAAGTAAATATACTAAATGGCAGAATGTGATAAGCACTGAAAAGGAATTAGAAGGAACTAATGTTTTTGAAATCCTACTATACGAATACATTACATCAGTTATCTCTTAATCCTTGTGACAGCCCTAGGAGGTGGTTTTACTCTCCCCTCCACAGGTAAAGAACCACTCTGGGCAGACTATAATAATGATCGGGTACTGGGTGACATGCTTTGCGTGTAAGCCTCACGACCACCCACGAAGGATGTGCCCACCCAATTTGAGAGGCCAAGAAATGCTCCCCGGGGCACGCAGCTCAGGTCCATCTTGGATCTTCTCATGCCCCGTCACTGGGGTTCAGAGCTTACAAGACATGTCCCTGCTCCTCAACTCACTCGATCCTCTCTAAAACCTCTTGCAGTGAGAATGATTATTATCCTATCTCATAAATTTTCACACTGACATTTTTTCTCACTTTAACATCTCTGACATCGGGATGGGTCTTACAATTGATGGCATGTCATAGTTTAATTGGTAGCATTTACTTTTTTTTCTCAGTGGTAAATAAAACAATGATGGGTCTTAAAATCAACGGTATCTTAGAGTTAAGAAAATACAGAATCATGCCTGTTTTGCAGATAATGAGGCTGAAGTTCAGAGAGATTTGGTGGCTTTTCGCGGTCACATGGCTCTGTTGTTGTTGTCAACGCAGGCTGGAGGAGCCGTGGGAAAGTCAGGACCATGCAAAAAGCCACAGTACCCCTGGCCAGAACATCTTCTCTGCTCTCAGGGGATTTGATTTCCAAGCACATCACAGCTTGCCGCTCTCATTTTTCTACAGGGAAAGGAAGCTCTGCCCTGTCCCAGGATGAGCTTCAAAGGGACTCTGTTCCCTCCTCATTCCTCCCCACCACGGGCAGAGCGGGAGTGTGGCTAGGACCAGAGTTACGCGCATCTGGGATCAAAAGAGTCCCCATCTCTCCGGAGCACCCAGGGGTCTTGACTGAACTCCAGGTCCGGTCTGCTGAGTGATCAGTTGACAAAATACATCTGGGCAACGAGGAGGTCTCAGTGATCAGCTGTCATCTCCCCTAAACACCCCTGATACATTTTCTCTCTTCATTACCCATGAGGTGTCAGCCCTTCCGTGGTGATCCACAACCTGACACACCCGCTTCCCTGTGGCTGGAAGGAAGTCACGCTGATGGGGGAGGAGGTGGAAGTAGGGAAGGCATCTTGTCTGGAGACCAAGAGAGAGGGAAGAGGAGGGAAAGGAGAAGAAAGCTGCTGGAGGGAAGGGTGTGAACTGGCAGCTGGTGTTGCCTTGTCTTTATACCAAGTCTAGTTCCAAAGCTGAGCCCTGGACCCAAAGCCAGGTGTGGGGTGAACGCAGAGAGCACAACATAGGCATGGCTATGCTTGTCCAGCACCTAGTCCTACACACACACACACACACACACACACACTCACTTGCACGCACACACTGCCTGAGTCAATCTCTTTCCTTGCTTCCTACCTGGAACTCTCCCCCTGGTTACGAGCAACATATGAGAGTATTTGCTATTCTCTTTTAGGATTTTCCACAGATAGTGTGAGATCCCAAGGGTCACCTTACCTAGATGCAATCCTCCACCTCCACTGTATCTATATCTCTTCAGCTCTAGAGTTCCTCCAGAAAAATTCCCAAACTCCTTTGTCTGATATTCAACTCCCCCCTACAATCTAGCCCCTATCCGTATTCCCCAATGTAATAAGCAATACTCTTTAATCTTAATATTGAGCTCCGGTAGAACATATTTCCCAACTGGACCAGAAGCATGCTATACAAAAATTCTACCTCTGTGTCTTTTGTAACTCCATGCTTCTGCCAATAACGCCCTTCTCTCTTGCTGCATCCTTTAGAGCTCAAGTCCTACCTGTTCTAGGGAGACCCTGCCTGGGCCCAGCCTCTAGCTGCTCCTGCCCACAGCTGGAGTGCTGGCCCTTCCTATGAAGGGGGGCCTCACCCTGTGTCCAGGCCAGAGGGACTCAATGAGTGAGGAGGGCTACTCCAAAGGGACCCAGGGGAGAACCCTCCGCAATCCTCTTTGCTGGCCCCACCTCGATGCCATGTACCAGTTCTGATGACATTGTTTATGCACCTGAATTCTAGTTCTGGCAGGAGAGAGCTCTGTCCTGTGTGTCCACCGAGCCTCATTCCAGGGTTCAGTTGAATCCCGGTCCTTAAACGTGAGCCTCTACATCTTCTTGGAACTCTCACCCTGGACCAAGATGGAGACAGCTCTGTCCCTTGGTACCTGCTTGTTCACCAGACTGGGCCTCAAATGTCATTATCCTCAGCTGGGTCAGCTTCCGCAGCACCTAGCCCACCCGAGGGGCACGTAAGTGCTGGCTCCCTGCCCCATCCTGCGTTCCCCATCCTGCTCTCAGGGACTGACTCTGCTCTGCTCTGGCAAATCCCAACAGCCCATGAGGCCCTCTGACTGCTGTGGTCACCAGGGCTTTCTCCATGCCATTCTCTTGCTTCTTAAGTGATGAGTATAGGAAGCAATGCTATCTTTGTACAGATATGTCCTGTTCCCTCGACTTCCTTGTACATTCCTTGAGATCAGAGACCCTCTGCCAACCCCCCGCCTCATACGCAGTGGGTGCAGTGAATGCACATTGACGATGCAAATGTTGAAATCCTCAGCAAGTCCTTGCTGATACATCACCTAAACTCTTCCTTCTCTGATGATTCAGTCCACTCTCTGCCTTCAGCTCCCACTTGTCTTCTTTTTCCTTCTTGAGGATCCCTCTTCCCTTTCTGCCGTCATTCATAATTAACTCTTAGTGGGTTAGATGAGAATTTTCTAGGGCAGGAACTGTGGGTTGCTCATGTCTGTCTCCCAGTGTCTGGCATGGTACCTGTCATAGCAGATAACCGGAGAACAGCTGACTAGAATTGTGAAATTGAGCTCAAGAAACATGTCTTGAGCCCCTAATGTGTACAAAGCATGTGCTAAGTATCTTAGGTTCCAGAAAGATAATAAAACCAAGGTTAGGGTATCTAACCTTCAGGAAACCGGGCAAGGCCAAGGCAATAATAGTTCCCAATTAATTGCAAAAAAGTGCCACATGGGTTGAAGTTTCCTTTTAGATAAGGATTATCAACTGGTGAGATAGAGATGGTAGTCTCAGAAGAACGTGGGACTCCTTCATGGTTATTAGGACATGAACAGAATTCTCCATGAGCACTTAGTTGCCCTTTTGGGGACACACAAACCCTTTGCTTCTCTCCTGGTGAAGTTCAAGGTCTTCAATACTGTGACTGGCAGGTCATGGTTAGGGAAAGGCCAAGAGCCACGCACCTTGGAGGACCCCAGCCCCCACTGGCCCCAGCTTTTCCTCTTCCTTCAGGTAAAGAGTGAGGAGTCTGATGGGAGGAGACAGCCTGCCAGTGGCCGTCTGAGTGGCAGCAGGCAGTCTTGTCAGCCATTACCCTGCTGGAGTAATCCTCGAACCCGCGCGCCTCTCCATTTGATCTGCCCGAGTCTGCAGGAGACCGTCAAATGCTTTTGGCTAATATCATATGCACGCATAATTAGATGGCAGCAGTTACCATCTGGGTTCCTAGCTCTTGTTCCAACATCCAGGCCCTGGGCAAGGAGCTGGTGGGAGTGAGGAAGGGAGGTCTCCCCGAGCCCTGCCCATCCTCTGTCAGCCTCCCAGAGAGCAGATTGGAAGCCTGGAGCCTGGGACTGCAGCCCCGTGCAAGGACAGCGATGATCAATGAAGAGTGACAACGGGCAGGTGGCAGAGGGGATCTCGCCACGGTAGTGTCTCTGCCAGCTCGTGGGTTGGCATGGCACCGCAGGCCGGTGGGTTGCCATGGGCATGGGGGATGAAGGTTCGTGGGCAGCCCTTGTATCAGAGAGGAAGCCAAGAGTAGGTTGGAGGGTTCTCAGAGCAGTGGCGGGGCCGATGAGATGCCACCTGCCCCGCCCCTGGCACTGGGTTCTTCCACTTCCCGACTGCTGGAGCTCCATGTGGTGCCAATGACACAGGCATATGCTTGGCCAGGCCTGGCTGACACTTTCCTGAGGCTGGTGCTCAGGCTTCCCGGATGCGCAGGACAGGTGGAGATGAAGGGAATCAAGGCAGCCTTGTGGGGAGGCTCTTCGGTGCCGAAGAGGCTGAAAAGCGTGGACAAGCATGGCCCCAAGCCCTCAGACATTTCCTTATTTTGTATCCCTTGATGTGGGGAGGGTCCAGCAAGGGCAGGTTGGTACAGTCCCATGCAGCACATGCCACCTGCTGTGCCCACGTTTAATCAACCAGTCGATTCAAGTGGGCATCCAGCAGCTTCTGCCCAGAGGCGGTGAGACAGCACCTAGTGGAAAGATCATTCATGGCCTTTGGAGTAGGTGGGGCTGGGTCTGAAGCCCAGCTCTGCCTTTTCCAGCTGAACGCCCTGGGTTAAGTTATTTAACTACCCTGTGATTCTTGCAGCAAAATGAAGTTGTGAGGACTGAAGGGGTACCTGGCACATAGATACTCAGAAAATCTTGGCTTGATTTTTCCTTTCCTTCAGCGTAGGATTGCATCTGTTAAGGCTTCTGCATTTTCTGTTCTTTCCTGATTGGCAAAGGAATAAAGTGAAAAAAAAAGTCATAGCCCCTAGAGAGCTCTAGGCTCAGCTGTTTGGCTTCAGGAGACTGTGTGTGGTCCATTCTGGCCAAAGAACCACCCAGCACTTCCAATGACCTGTTCTCCACTACTTGCCCCAAGGCAGAACACGGGCTCCCCTTGTGCTGTCCCATAGTACCATAGGTACGTATCCATCACAGCACCGAGCACTTGACCGAGCACCGGTCATTGTTTGTGTTGTACTTGTGTTGGAATCCTTAGTCTCTTGCACAAGTCCTGGCAAATGGTAAGAGTTTGAGAAATGTTTGTAAAGTGGCTGACTGTGGTCTAACTGAGCTGATCTCACCATAGACTCAAGCTGGGCTGTCAGGAGCAGACTGAAGGAAAATGGGAAGAAACCAAGCTGAAGATGGAAGGGAACCAGGAGACTTCTGAAGTCCAACACATCATAGTGGGAAGAGCATGGATTTTAGACTCAGCTGCCCAAAAGGTAGGCTCTGACAAAATAGTTGTATGATCTTGGGGAAGTTATTTTTTTAAATTGAAATTAATTAATTAATTAATTAATTTGGCTGCATTGGGTCTTCGTTGCTGTGCGCGGGCTTTCTCTAGTTGCGGCGAGCGGGGGCTACTCTTCGTTGCGGTGTGCGGGCTTCTCATTGCGGTGGCTTTGCTCCGCAGCATGTGGAATCTTCCTGGACCAGGGCTCAAAGCCATGTCCCCTGCATTGGCAGGTGGATTCTTAACCACTGCACCACCAGGGAAGTCCCTTGGGGAAGTTATTTAACCACTCTGAACCTCGGTTTCCTCATCACTACAATGGATATAGTACCTGACTCACAGGGTTATATAGGTTTAAAAAAACAAATTATGCAAAATTTGCCACATAGTAGGTACTCAGTAAAATGGTGGCTAAAACGATTATACTTTAAGCTATGAGCTGGCATCTCCTGACCCTTAGAGGTCTGTTAAAGTTGACCAGAACTTCAAATCCGTGGCCTGTGAGATGAACCTGTGATTTCTTGATCTCATTCACTTAGTGTTTCATGCCTCAGATGCTCCACTCCCAGGCCTGTCTGCATCCTCTCCTTGGCTGGTGTCCATATACCGTCTAATCACTTCCGGGATTTGCTGAGTTTTTGATGTAGACTTGATGAAGGTTAGAGGAGGCAGGGATTGAAGAGATGGTTCACTCTCAACCTTTGGCCATCTTGCCAGCTCTTTCTCTTTCTTTTCTTTTTTTCTCTTCCCTCTTCAGAGTATCAAGCAAATTCCTGCCTCAAGTGGAACAGTTCTGTTCATTTCCAGACCTCTTGGGGGCACTCATCTTCTCTTGAGAATTCTGGAGAATGAAGAGTTCTCCATCTGTTGCCCTGATGGTTATCACCTCACTCAGCAATGTGGATGGTTCTTGGTAAAAGGACCACTAGACCCTCCATTCATAAGTTCTAGGAAGTCTTGGGATGATTTTCGCCTTTATTCAAGTTGGTGTCAGAGAGTAGGGTCAGCTATAGGGTGGGGTAAGGAGTTGTCAGGGCTGGAAGTCAGGTTTTATTGTGGATACAAATGATGCGTCTGGTCGATGTAGGGACCCAGCCGGCAAATAGGAGTTCTAGGGAATTGCATCCAGAACCATGCACAGGGCAGGGAGTTGGCAAGAGCTAGGCAGGGGTGCATTAGGACTCCAGCCAAGCAGGGCATGGCTTTACTGCCATAGAGAACTGAAAGAGTGAGCAGGAAACCTAGGCTGAAGACCAAGTCTTCAAGTGGGCTAGGCCCACCTAGACTAGGAAAACAGCCCTTTGCTTTTAAATTCTGTGTTTCTTGCTCATGTGAGAGGCTATGGGATTACATTTCTCTATGCTCATGATGCTGAGGTGTGAGATGTGCTTCTTCCTAGAGATACTTGCTGGATATTCCCTGCCTTAATTACCCAGGCAAGAGGTCGGTTCTGGGACAGAACCTAGAAATCAGAAGGCAGGCCTTAGATAGGTTGGAGGGTAAATCCCATCTCACTTACTTGGACATGGACCTCCAGGATCCTGGAAGAAAGGGGGAAAGGCAGTTTCTGGCAAGGGTCCAAGCCAGGGTCCATCCTGGTGCGGGGCAACTGTGTGAGGGCTCCACAATGAACATGAGCCAATGTAGGTCTTGAACCAGATGATTTGGTTTTGTATTACTTTGGGTTTATTCCCCTTTGTTCCTCCTGAGCTTTTGGTAAAGTTTTCTGTAACATTCTAGCTTGATCTCACTATACTGTAGAGAGTAAAGAAAATGTTCCTCCCTACACTTGGGGTTGCAAGGTAAAGTGGGGAATCACCCTGAGCTCCAGGCTCCATCTACTCCAGAGGCCTAGGTGGTCCAGGGTACCGTGAGATCCCAGTTCCCTTTCACCCCAGCAGTTCTCCCATCACAAACTGTGGCAGATTGGAGTTTCAGCTTGCTAGGGAAGATGGTCGTTTCTTCATCGTTGGCAGTGGCGAGGCTGTGACTCAGAGTATACGGGCTTCTTGAGCATAATATTTATTGAGTCTGCAGCAGCTCAATCCATCCCTTTGGCGACTGAGGCCCTGAAGCTCTCTGCACCCTGATGAGGCTCATCTTCAGAACATGGGTTGGGGGCTGGGTCTACCGTGGAAGGACCTCGGGCTGCGGCTGGGCAGGGATGCAGTTGGCAGGGGGCATGGAATCAACCTCCCATCCCCTCCCTGGCTACCCAAGCTCAGTTCCCAGCCTGGCAGCTGGGAACTGGCAGCCTGCCCTTCTCTGAGTTCTGGGTCTGTGCTCTCTGCCTGCACTGAGGGGTCTCAGAAAGGTCCTTCTCTTACCTCCCTGCCAGCAATGTGCCCCAGAGGCCTGTGCCAGCCCAACCTGAGCTGACCTTGAGTGTCAAGGGCCAGAGGAGGACCTCTAAACACAGAGCCCTTTTCAGGAGAACTCATCACAAGTCCACATCCAATTAGGGACAGCAGGCTGGATGAGACAATGGTCCATACCTCCTGTTAAGTAACATCCCTAATTGATGACAGGGATGGTGTAGCAGCTTGGAAGCCAGCTCAGATTGTGTTTTTAAAATTCTCCTTTCTCCTGGGCTGCCTGCCAGAACTCCATGGCATGGCTCTTCAGGAGAACAAAGGAGGCTTTGAAAATCTTTCTCCCCCCTCCTTCAAATGCTTATCTGAAAGGACATCTTTTCCCCTTAGTTGCCTCAATCATAAAAGCACAGGTGATAAACTGCTTCTTTGTAATCATCAATTGTGAGGGTTTCCCCCCTCCCCCCAAAAAAGCAGGAATTGCTGCAGCAGCCGCAAGAGAGAGGGCCATCTTGGCGCGCACACTGATGCCTATCAAGCCTCCGGAAAGGAGAGGGAGGGGGAAATGAACTTTGTTCAGTGACAACTTTTATCTCCAGGTCTTGGGCTGTTGAAATGTCAAGCCAGGGCTGGATAGGATTTCCTGACAGTGGCTGTGCTGCCGCCTGACTCAGGGGGATAGAGGGCTGGCGGTGGGTGGCAGGGCGCCTGAAGTGATCAGAACACATCTTGAATTCTTGAAGCTAGAGTTGGGTCTTGGTGGGACTATGTTCCCAGGGAGGAAGGCTGCAGGGAGAGGCCGTCAGATCCCGTGTGTGCAATAACCTTGAGAAATGATCTCTGAAAGAACAGTGTCTAAACCATTTGAGAGGAGGATCTGTCCGGTTTTTAAACTCCCCAGAAGTGTAATTGTAAGAAGTGAGAGGTAGTTAGGCCTGGGGTTTGGATTAGTTCTAGACTCCTGGTCCCCAAGTCAGCTTGTGCCCTGGCTCCTCTGCTTAGTTCACAGTTCATCTGCTGACCTTCACTCTCTGCCCTGTGATACACAGGCCACCCTGGGCAGTGTGGAGGGGAGCCCAAGGATAGGATCATTTACAGCTAAGAGCAGTGCAGCAAGCTCAGCTTAATTCAGTAACATATCAGATTTTCCAGATGACATCTGAGCTGGCCATTTTATTCTTAAAAAATTCATAGAGCACCTACTAAGTAGTGGATACTGGTCTAAGTGCATCATGCATGTTTTACCCTCATAATAATCCTGTGAAACAGAGGAGGATATTGAAGCACAGAGAAGTTAAGTGATTTATCTAAGATCACACAGCAATTGGCAGAATCAGAATTCAAATCCAGGAACACTGGGTCAAAAACCTTGTACTTGTTTAACTACTACTTTTTGCTGGCTTTCATGCCGCTGTGCTGGGCACTGAAGGATGAATAGGAGTTTGCCAGGTAGACAATGGGAAGGAGAGAATATTTGGCAGGAGTAAAGGCCAAATATTATTTTCTTTAGAAATAAAAGAAAAGGAGATTAGTGTTTGTTGAGTACCTATCTTGTGCCAGACACTGTGGAGACAATTTCACACACTTATTACCTAATTTTATTTTCAGATTAAACCTGTAAAGTAGTTATCACTCTATTTTTACAAGTGAGGAAACTGAGGCTCAGAGAGGTTATATTAATTGCTCAAAGTCACATAGCTCCTGAGTGGTCACCTTCCACACTGGATTGATTTGACCCAATCAAGACTGCCTTAGAAAAGGCTTGGCTCATGTATTTCCTGAATGTTCCCACATCACTAGTATTTCCTTGTTTAGAACATGATGTGTAATTAATGTTCAATATTTACAGTGGTCCGTAAACTCCATGAGGACAGAGTCACTGTCTGTGTTAATTGCCAGTGTTTCGCCAATACACAGCATTATGCTGGGCACACTGTAGGCAGGGAGGTATCTCCCAAATTAATGACTGGAAACTGCAGACTGTGCTGTGACCGGGTGCTCGGGTCTTTATTTTCCCCCTTACCTAACACATACTTCTCTAAGCAGCATCCCGGGGCTCATCTCTCTGGCTGATCTCTGCATCCCCGCGGGTGAGACCACCAGATGAGGACACAGTGGTCATATCCAGATGATCAGAAGTGCTTTGACTGAGAGAAGGCGGGGCCTTGTGTCAACCACAGTCAGGGCAACCCATGTCCCTGTTTGCTAGGGAGAGTCCAGGTTGGCACCTGTGGTCCCGGTGAATAATTAATCGTGCTCCCTTTCACTCTTTTTTTTTTTTTAATTACTTAATTAATTTATTTATTTATGGCTGTGTTGGGTCTTTGTTTCTGTGCGAGGGCTTTCTCTAGTTGCGGCAAGTGGGGGCCACTCTTCATCGCTGTGCGCGGGCCTCTCACTATCGCGGCCTCTCTTGTTGCGGAGCACAAGCTCCAGACGCACAGGCTCAGTAATTGTGGCTCACGGGCCCAGCTGCTCCGTGGCATGTGGGGTCTTCCCAGACCAGGGCTCGAACCCGTGTCCCCTGCACTGGCAGGCAGATTCTCAACCACTGCGCCACCAGGGAAGCCCCCTTTCACTCTTGAAAGAGCCCCGGTTCGCAAAATAAATTCTACGGTGCCCCTAGGCGGGTGACTGCCCAGCAAGAGGCTTCTCTTCGTCCCAGCACTGACAGAAATCCGCTGCGGAAGGGCAGAACCAAAGTGGAGCTCCGGGATAGGAGCACATGGAACATTCCAGCGATTGTCCTCTTCCTCTTCCCCAAAGCCCTCACCTTCTCCCCTCGGGTTGGCCCTCCTTGGGGTGGGGATAATCACCGCCCTCTGCTGGAAGGCAGGTGTCTTAGTCAGAAGATCTGGTCCCTGGGCAGCTGTGACCTTGCGCTCTAGGGTTTGGGTTCTCTATTTGAATCTGAAGAGGTTTGTCACCTGCGCTCTGTACAAGCCCTCTGTCCTTTTAGGGGAGGGGCCAACGGAGGACGTGAATCGGATGCCTGGACAGTCAAGGAGGTGGCATCTGCCGCCCAAGTTCTCAGAGCCTGCAGGGGGCTCAGGACTGAGGCTCATGGTTGGCATCGCCCTGCAGCGTAGGGAGGATGTGCCCACGCCACCCCTTCCCTATCCTTGGATCTCGAATTCAGGGCCACTGGGTGGCCAGGCTGCATAGAGGAGTGGCTCTGTGGGGCGACTACAGGACCTGGGGAGGGAGTGAGAAGTCCCTGGCTGAAAGGTCTCCAACAGCAATCAATTTATTAGCCAATCAAGTCACATGTCTATTTATCAAGCTTTTAGTAAGTGCACGGGGGCCCGGCTCTGAACTAAAGGGGTGCCTGTCAGGCAGTGTGTGTCGGGGCTGCTTCCTTGTTTACCCCCAGCCCCATCTCCTGCCTGTGCTCACTTTGGGGCCCTGCGTCCTGGAGTTGGGGCAGACTGCAGGGAAGGGCTGGGCCAGGAGCGCTGAGGGCAGGAAGGTGGGCTCCAAAGCCTGCCAAGGGCTGAGGGACATGAATGGGGGGCTGACTCTTCCTCTGGGCACCTGGCACTTCATTGTCTGGGGACCCCCTTCCCAGGAACAGGCTGTAGATTCTGGTTGACTCTTCCCCCCGCCCCGGCCTGCCTCTCCTCCTCCCGGCTGCCTGTCTTCTCAGGGGGCTCAGCCAGCTCCCCTTTGCCCTCTGGAGGTCGTTTCTGACATCTCAAGGCCCTAAAAGCTCTGGCAAAGGCTGTTTCAGTTTGTACGAGTGATACTCTTCTCTGCCATTGGCCTACTTTCTTCCTTCTGGCATTCCCAGACCCCATGTGTGGACCACTGGGGGGCCCCAAGAGTGGAGGCTCGGGTCTAGGAATGTCCATGCAGGGTCTGGCTTGGGAAAGGATGGGGAAAGCAGGGAGGTTGTTGGTGGGGGGTCCTTGGAGATCAGAGAAGCTTCAAGAACTGCATGGAGTCCTTGGGGAAGTGTCAACCCACTTCCTCTGAACCGGACTCTGGAGTTGGGACAAGAATCTGGCTGAAGTTCCAGACATGAGACACAGGTGCCGTTTCTCTTGGGTGCTGTCTGGCCCTCTTTCGTATGAGCAGTTCCCCACCTCACTGGACTTAGAAGGGAGGTTTCGCTCGCAGGGTGAGATGGTGAACTGGAGCAGGGGGTCAGTGGGTCTTGGGGCCCTGAGTTCCAAGCCCGGCTCTGCCACAAACTGCTGTGTGGCCTCGGTCAGGCCCCCTCACGTGTGAAATGGGGGAAGCAAAGATAGCGGGGTCCCTCCCTTCACTGGACTTCTATGGTGCTGGGAATTCTAGATCTGGGGGTGCTCCTTCACCCCTTGCCGTTTAGCTTGTGGAAAACAAAGCAGAGTCGCTGGTGGCCCTAGTGGGGCAGGGACCGCTTTGCGGAGCTCAGGCAGCTCCTAAATGCAGTAGAGAGTCCCCCGGAGACGAGGGGTCACTCTGGATGTCTCTGGCGGGCTGAGAGATTAACTGGTATTCTCTTAGCCAAGCTTTGATGCCTCTTTTCAAAAGTACGAGAGGCTCATTTGCATGTCATTTGCATCTCATTTAAACACCAGCTCATTTAATGTTCAGAAACCACTGAGTTTTCTTCCAAGCTCCTGCTTCTTGCTCTCCCCAGGTTGTTTCTCTCCCTCTCCCTCCCTTTCTTGCATCCTGCCGCTGGACTAGCTGGACAGGCTGGCCGGCTTGGGCTCGGTCTCATTGGGTGCAGCCCGGCCTGAGGAGCCCACCCATTGGCTGTGGGAGGGAGAGGAGCCAATGGGGAGAGGGCAGCGGACAGATCTCCAGCCGGGCTGGGGAGGGTCGGCTGCTCGCCTCCCCTCCAGGCCCTGACCCTTCCCGGGCCTCGGGCTCTCCAGAGCATCCCTCAGTGGTCTGGGCTTCTCAGGCTGCCGGCAGCAACAGAGAGTGTGAGGCGGGAAGCAGGCAGACTGTTAACTGAGAATGGGTTTACTACACCCCGGGGAGGAAAAAGAAAACAAAGAATTGATAGTTTGTTTTATTTTGCCACCTGCGGGCTCCTGGGGAGGTCTGCTGGGGAAACCCTGCGTGGGAGCTGGCGACAGCTTCTCTTCTAGGGGACGCAAAGGCTGTAGATTTCACATTGTAGTAATGCAGCAGGGAAGTTCACCTGCCTCTCCTGCCTCCTTCCTCACCCTTGACTGGGCTCAAACCCAGCCCCACGGCAGATGAGGCTGTAAGGCAGGGTCTTAGGAAGGGCTAAAGGAGAGAAGCTGAGTGGCTCGCCCAATGCCACGCCCTGGTCAGAAGCCGAGCTGGGACTGGAAGCTGCCTCTCTTGACCCCCCCACTAGGCTTTTAGAAAAGCTTCGGGTCTCCAAGAACTCAGACACCTGATTCCAAGTCGGATTTGCTCGCTCACTTTGCCTGTCCTAAGTGAGGGAGGAGCTTATTAAGGAGCGATGATGTTAGTGACCTAGGCTGGCCCTCTCCCAGCCAGAGGGGGAGCCCACAGTCCCTTTACTCCCCCCTGCCCTTCTGACATCACCTAACACCTGTCACCTGTCCTGTCTCTCCTCCAGAGCTTAGTGTAACTCTCATCTCCTCCCTGAAGCCTCAACCCAGGTCTTGGTCCTCCCTGACAATTTGACCCTTCAAGGTACACTTTCTAAAATCCTGTGTATTGTTCATCAGGGAGCTTTATTACCCCCCCCCCACCCCCGCCCCAGTGTAAACTCAGAGAGCGATGTTCTACAGCCCCCTCTCTTTCTTTCTCTGTCTGTCTGCCTGTCTCTCTTTCTCTCTTTCTCTCTCTCTCTCTCTCTCTCTCTCTCTCTCTCTCACACACACACACACACACACACACACACACACACGGCTCAAGCCAGGTCCTTTACAGCCCCTGTCTGACTGGCCAAGGTGCCGCAGTTTCTATGCATCCGAAATGAGGGGATGTGAGAACATTAGGCTCTTGTGATCGGTCCATTTCCGCAGGGAGCTGAGCCTCTGCCCTGAGGATGGTTCGGTTTCCTGCCTGCTCAGCGAGCTGGGATTGGGGGAGGGGAGGCTGGGGCCGGAGGGAGCCTGGCAGAGCCCCAGACTTGCGGGCGGGGGGCGCGGAGAAGCCTCCTCTGGGTTCCCTGGCACCGTGGGGCGGCGAGTGAGCGCCGTACCTGTGGAGCCGTGTGAGCAGCTGTCTGTCGGGCAGAGCTCATTACGGGCGATAATGTGAGCTGAGTGACATGGAGGATCTGTTTTCTCTCCCTGTTACACTTGTCGTTCTCTCTCTTGCTCTGGCAGGTGAGCTAAGGGGTTTGATTGCCTCTGTGTCAGATCCCTCCATAATAACCAGGCCAACGAGACAATCGCGGCTCCGAGCACTTTGTCAGCAAGTCGCTTCCCGGCACCCCGGCAACAGGAAGGGGGCTGGTCCTGGGGTGGGGGGCTGGCTCCAGTGGAATTGCCCCTGCCCCTCCCCATCAAGGCTGCAGGAAAGTGAGGACACTTTCCTTTATCCCAGGAACAAGGAGGATGTCCTTACACTCAGGCATTCTTGTTGTCAGACAGAACAGCCGTTGGAAACGACCTAAAACACTCTAGAGAGCCTGGGGGCAGAAAGCCCCTGCCTCTTCCTCAAGTGGGTTTGCGTCCCCCTGAAGGGCTTCCCAGAGAGAGGGCTGTGAGTGGTCTGGCTCATCTGTGACCTAGAGGTTTTCGGGAGCACGGGAAGTTAGATCTGGAAGGGCCAGAGCTCCTGAGCTGGCCACCAGCCCTGCCTGGGGGATGCCCTAATAATACAGAGCCTGGGCCCCACCCCAGAGCTTCAACTCACCTCTTGGGAGTGGGACCCAGAAATCTGTATTTTACCAATTCCACAGGTGATTTTGCTACACAGCCAAAATTAAACTGCTGATCTAGCCTTGTCCCTGTCTCCCTGTTACAGATGTAGAGAGTAAGGTGGAGTGTGACAGAGCAGGTCATTTCCAAGTGCTGGGGCACCTGCAGAATGGCTTCTGGGAAGGTGACTGATTGCTGTGCAGATGACACCACACAGAGAGCACTGGCCTGGGGGGACCGTGGAGAGTCGGAGCGCCATGCAGAGGTCCCCACGTGGAAGGCTTACTGGAGGACTGGGGGGACATGCCAGATGTAGCTGGGCACACAGGGTGCAGGGGGGTTGGAAGCATATGTTGGGGACAGAAGGCCCTAGAACAGGATCGACTGGCCAAAGATGGGGTCTTGGATCCACTACGGGTTGCTGCGATGCTTACTCCACAGGTTAAGGGAACTGAAGGAACTCTCCTAAGACAGGGCTGGGGCCATGGCGGCAGAGGAGTCACAGGGTTTTGAACGGAAGCCAGCAGAGGAGAGGAAAAAGGTGGTTGAATAACAAAAGGCCTTCCTTCTCCAGGTGAGAAGAGGAACAGTGGCCCAGCCTGAGCTGGGGGTGTGGCGTGGGAAAAGGAAAGGAAGGGAATGAAGCCAGCAGGCGAATTGCATCTGCTTTCAGAGTATGCAGTTCCGGGTGACACATACACAAATCAGCCCTGCTCCCCAAAACCCTGGGCTCCCGACAGTTGCTGGGGGAAACTGGGGAAGGTTGGTCCTCACCTGTATTAATAATATTCCTTCATGATGACTATGCCGCCCTTGAATTGAAAGAAATACACAATCTCCTATGGGGCAAACAGGGCCTTACCGAGCCCTCAGTGCCTTATCCTAAGCCAGCTGCCCCCTGTCTGGCGTCCTGTGTGAGACAGGCAGAATTCTAAGAATGACCCCCCAAGACCCCCAGTGACCCTCACCCTCACCTGTGAATGTGCTATCACTCCTGTGATTATATTACAACACAGTTGACCTTAAGATAGGGAGATGATTGGGGTGGACCCGATCTAATCAAACAATTCCTTTAAAACCAGAGCTCTTTCTGGATGGTGGTGGAAGGGAAAGTCAAGAGAAGCGCAAGAAGGATTGATGAGTCATGCTGGCTTGAAGATGGAGGGGCCTGTGGAGGAGGGATGTGGGCCCCTCTAGGAATGGAGAGCAGCCCTGGCTGATGGCCCGCAAGGGAGTTGGGACCTCAGTCCTACAACCACAGGAACTGAAGTTGGCCAACCACCCGAAGGAACTTGCAAGTGAATTCTTCCCCAGAGCCTCTAGATAAGGGACACGGCTGGTCAACACCTCGATTTCAGCTCTGTGAGATTCTGACCAGAGAACCCAATTGAGCCTGCCCAGACTTTTGACCTATAGGCTGTGAGATACTAGTAAATGGGTGTGCGTTTAAGCTGCTAAATGTGTGGCAATTTGTTATCGAACGATAGAAAATAATACACTGTCACTTGGCCTGGACTCCATTCTTCCTAATTTCTGGCCTCACATGGCAGATAAAACCTGATTCCCCCCACCCAGGTCAACTGGGTGCCCATCTTCTTCAAATCTTTTAATCCCCCAGAGACTACCTACACCCAGAGTGAGTTCTGACCTGTGGGCTGAGGGTCGATTTCCTCTAGTTCTCACCTCCTTGTGGGAGCAGTGATGACAGACGTGTCTTGGATTTCAAGAATAATCTAGCCTAGTGGTTCCCAACTTTTTCATCCCTACTGATGGTAAGAGTAGTAATACCTACTGATTACAAGAAAAAGACCTGATATTTAATGCATACTTCCCTGTGCCAGACAAGGAGCTAAGTGCTTTCTCTATATTATCTCATTTAATCCTCACACTAATCCTAGGAGATGGATATTATTGTGACTCCCATTTTGTAGATGAAGAAACTGAGGCTTAGAGAATTAAAAGACTAGTACCACTTACTGTTATAGGTGGTTGAGCCAGGATTTGAATCTGAGCGTCTGGCTCCAGAGCCTGTGTTCTTAACAGTCACGTAATTTCTCCCTCCCTCTGCACCACGCACCCCGTATTTTTAAAGATTTTTGTCTACCAAACAAACTGCATTTATCAAGTAGTAATTTGTTTTCCCATTTTTTATTAATCAAAGCCATGTATGACTGCCAATCAGGGGTTCAGATTAGCGTGAGATTAGCAGTGTTATCACACTGAGTTGATATAATTCCAGCCAAAAGCAAAGAAATGATGTCTCAGTTAGCAGTCTGTGCAGTCTTATCTTTGGTATGTCGTTTCTGCTAGGCATACAGAAATATTAAAAATAGCTCCTGAGCCCCCATTACTACCTGTGGGAACCTGTAAGTGTCTGAGGACTGCAGATTGGGGCCACTGGTCTGGATCTTGCAGACCCTCCTTATCTGTTCTGCTCAGGCCTCTGTGTCTCTGCGACCTGGCTTTCCTCCACAGAGGGGGCTGCAGACAGCACTCTGCCCCCAAGCACCACCGCTGCCAGGGACAGAGTGAACAGCATGGCACCCCCTCTGGTCCTCCAGGGCACACGTGCACACACACGAAGTCACGTACACATTCGCGCACGCACACACACACACACACATTCATCATGACCACTGTACCACCACCACCATCAGGCATGTGGTCTTGTAAATAGCCTCCTTCCCTAAATCTTTCCCTGATCCCTACTCACTCCCTCAGATGGACAGACAGACAAACAGACATGCACACACACACACACACACACACACACACACCCCACCACCACCTTCTCTTCCAACAGAGGAAAGTTCAATCTTAGTCTAAAACATGCAATGTTCCAGTCTCACATCACTGTAAACGTACAGGAGCATTAACATATGTAAGTAATTCTTTCCATCCTGACTATGTGGAGTCTGAATTCGGTTTTTCATACCATGAATGTAGTACAATGAGCCCCTATGTGTCGTTCATTCACTCAAAATATATTTCTTTAATACCCAGCATTTGCCAGGCTTTGTTAGCTACAAAGAATTTATTGTAAACGAGGGCCAGGTCAGCACAGGCAAAAAAGATGCCTCCTGGCAACCCAGAAGCCAAGCTGAGTCGCAGGAACCTAGCGCTGAGGGCAGGAGAGACTGAGACCACCCAGGAATGAAGGAGGGACAACTGCGGTTCTAGGTGAGGGTCGGTATCTGCAGAGGCAGGGGAGAAGTACCTCTTAGAAAAACCTTTCAGACTGATGCTCTAATTGCCTACCCTTTGTTACCCTCTGAGCCTCCCCAGTTAGCCAGAATTCCAGTGATCTCTTTGGCAATAGTTTTTACCTTGGATTGTAACTGGTGGCTAAGTGTCTATGCATTGGGCTGTGGTTGCCTGGGGCCACTGGTGGAAGGGCCACGCCAGGGATGCCAACAGGACAGTAGGGGCCAGAGGCTGTGAGCCAGGAGCCGGGTTTGGATGGGAGAAGTCCTCCACCTGCTCTAAACTGTGGGTGGGGGCCTTGACCTGTAGGCATGAGGGACATGGGAAACACAGGTTCTTCTGTGTCGTCACAGAAACATAAACGTAATTGGCTGCATGTACAGCCTACTTTAGAGCTGATAAAACATTTCATAGACGGGATCAAATGCAAATCTCTAACAATCCTGCAAAGCAGGCGGGACAGGCATCAATGTCCCCATTTCATAGATGTGGCTCAGAGAGGGTACGCAATCCACTTCCGTCACACAGCTAGTGTGTGACCTGGGAAAGCTACCTGAACAGGTCGCAGAGACACAGAGGCCTGAGCAGAACAGATAAGGAGGGTCTGCAAGATCCAGACCAGTGTGACCTGGGAAACTGGGACCTAGCTCTGTTCTCTCTCTAGTACACCCAGTGATGTCAGTTCTTGATGGAGCTGTTCCTGACGGCTGAAGGGACACACATAGGCCAGTAAATTAGCCAGAGTCTGGGGGCTTGTATTAGTTTCCAAAGGCTGCCGTAACAAATACGACAAACTGGGTGGCTTAAAACAATAGAAGTGTATTCATTCATGGTTTCGGAGGCCGGAAGTTGGAAATCCACATGTCAGCAACATCGCTTCCTTTTGGGGGCTCTGAGGGAGACAGTTTAATGCCTGTCTCCGGCTCTGGTGGTTGCTGGCAATTCTTGTTCTTGGGCTTCTGGCAGCATCACTCCAGCCTCTGCCTCTTGTCACGTCAAATTCTCCCTGGTGTGCCTGTGTCCAAACTTCCGTCTTCTTATAAGGACACCAGTCACTGGATTAGGGCAGGTCTCCTCTAATCCTGTATGACCTCATCTTAATCTGCAAAGACCCTACTTTTATTTATTTTATTTATTTATTTTTTTAGGCTGCACCGCGCAGCATGTGGGATCTTAGTTCCCCGACCAGGGATTGAACTTGTGCCCCCTGCATTGGGAGCACAGAGTCTTAACCACTGGACCGCCAGGGAAGTGCCAAGACCCTACTTTTATATAAGGTCCTGTTCGCAGAGTGGACACGGATTATGGGGGGACACTATTCAACCCAGTACAGGGCTCACTCATTAGGGCTGACCTTGTGAGAAGGATTTGTTCGTTAGGAGCAGGGTGATGGCCTGCTGAGACTGGGCTGAGGGCGTCCAGGTTTGATTTGGCCGCTGGGGCTCCTGCTTCTCCTCTGTCCAGGTAAGAGAAGAAAATTGTCTTCCCCGCTCCCCAACACCTGTCCACCCTCAGCTCTGTCCTCCTGCCCTTTGTTGCCCTCTTGAGGGTCCCAACGTCTATCCGCAAACATGGATATGCTAGGATGGTTGATAACGTAATTGCTATAGAACAGCTATGATTTATTGAGCACTTACTATGTGCCAAGTGCCATACAAAGAGCTTTACATGCGTTATTTCATTTAACTCTCTCAATAACCGTGTGAATATAAGACCCATTCTTACCCTCGTTTGACACTTGAAGAACCAGAGGCTTTGGAAGGCCAAGTACTGTGTCTGAGGTCACAGATGTAATAGGTGGTGTGAATAGGATTCTAGCCCAGCTTATGTTGGAACTGGGGGCCTAAGTCACTAGATACTCCTGACTCCTTTCCTCCATCCTTGGCTATTCCATGGAGGGCAACCTGGGAGAACTATGGGGACCCCAGAATGGAAGGGCTGGGGAACAGGAAAGTTCTAAAAGGGGCATAAAAGGGGAATGGGGTTGGGGGGGAGGGTGGAGATTTTTCCATGCCAAATGCTTTGAGACGCTTTGGGCTATTTCCAGCCAACCAAGGTGGCATCTTCTTTTTCCCCTTCCTCTGGGACTGATGGGAAACAGTGAGAAGAGGAAATGAGGCCTCTAGCTCCCTGCTGTTTCTGTGAGGCCTAGAGTGGTTCCCCACCCTGTTTGCAAGGCCATAAATAATCGAGATGTATTACTCAGGGATTGCCATGGTAACATCTTCAGGTTACCAGGGATGCAAGATCCAAACAAAAGTATTCGATTAAATATTGCCGGCCACTAGAGGAATCCAGCCATGTAGCCGTGGGATGTGGGGAAGGGGAGGGGCAAGGAAGTCTCATTGCTTCTTTCTCTTTTTGTCCTCAGCTTCCTCCTCAGAGAAGGATGGCTCTGCTGGGAGGACCCTCTCCCCCTTCTCTTGTTCCTTGGCTTTTTCCCTGCTCTTAAGATAGAGGGTTCCCACCTACAACCCATATCTCTAACATACAACCAGCATCCTGAAGTCAGCTCTGAAACAGATGCCCCTGGCTCTCCCAATAAACACACCCTCTTCTAATTGGTTTAGAATTGAGTTGGATACCCAACTAAAAATCATTCCCACACGCATCATCCTTTTAAATGGAATCAGCAGGCCTGTAAGTTGGGTTTCCCCAGACACCAGGTGCATGATACAGGCATGGAATTATGGCAGCTGCAGAGAGCAGAAATCAGGGCTGGGAAGGGAGAGTCCTGTTCTGGGGGCTGGAGAGAGCTGCTCAGTGGGGACATCCTTCCTGAAAGCCTGGCCCGGGTAGGACTCTCCATTCCTGGAGCTGCACAACCACTATAAATATGTTTCTGTTAACCAAGTGGTGTTTGTTCAACATAAGCTCGCTCTGCCCTCCAGGGTAGCCCCGGAAAGTGCCGAGTTAAGCAGAGTTTAAGGAGGTGTAATTTAAAGTCGTGTTGGTGGGCCTCCCAGGCTGAGGATGAATCTCTCTCACAGCCGTGTTGCCTTCTCTGTTGCTCCACCTCTAAGAGGTAGAGCTGGAAAGACCTCAGAGGTTGTCTAGTTCAAGGCCTGCATTTCAGACAAGGGAACTGAGGTGGGAGGGGAGATGATTTACCCCAAATCACCCAGCTAGGAAGTGGTTCCACTCTTTCTAAAACCCAGTTTCCTGACCGAATGCCTCTACCCCTAGCTAGGGCCCCAGCCCTGGATGGGACTCCTGGGGTCTGCACACAATCTGAGAATCTGGAGAGAGGGGGTGGCAGGGAAGCCGAGACACGGAGGCAGCCTCCGGGCTTATTGGTGACCCACCCAGTCTGGGGGATACCCTGAGCCTTGACCTAGCCCCACGGGCCTTGTAAACAAAGCCCTCCTGCTCTCAGATACCTCCAGCGGATCAATACGTCTTCCTTAGGCAGGCTGGGCCTTGTAGACAACTAATGAGCTATCCCACTCAAAGAGCAAGTCTTCTCTCATCTGGGGCCACTGTCTCACCCAAGTATAAGCAACTTTGCCGGGGGGGTGGGCGTGGGGTCAGGGGGGCTTGGTTTCGGGCCGGATCATGGCCACCTCCTCAAGCACCTGTGCGCTCCCACCCAACCTCGAGTTGGCATCTCATACATTGTTTATGAAGCATTTGTCTGAGCTCAAGGGGAGCCGGGGAAATCAGTGAGACTAATAAATAAAAATTCCAGGCGGCACCGAGTGCAGGGGCCTGGAGGGAACGTAGCAGGGGTTGTTTACCTTGCGGGCTTGCGTATTTTATCACAGTGCCATCTCGTCTCTCACCCCTGTTCCCTCCTCTCCCCTCTCTCCTGGTGTGGCTGCGATGAGAGTTTATATTATCCAGCACACCCGTTTGTAAGTCTATGTACAACCCAGGCGTCGCTGGTTTGCGTGAGAGAGAGATGGCCCATCCCCATATTAGTTAAATTGGAAATAAATTGGTTGTTAAATAAAAGCCCTCTGTGGGATTGTGACAGTGATGAATGAGGGATGGCTGCACCTGGGGAAGGGAGGGGTGGCTTTCTGGATTGAGACCGTAGAGCTGAATTGCCCAAGTTAATTGCCCCAGGAAACTTGGGCGGGAGCCTGGGATGGTCCAGGGACAGAAAATGGCTGAGCAGGGTTGGAGCGTAAGGCGGGTGGGCGCTGGAGGACATGCTTGACAGGAAATCCAGGGTGGAGGACTTGAGTATCCCCTAGACCTGTATTTTCTTTTCTTATGGCATACAAAGTACTTTTATATAACTTACGTCTCTGATTTTATAGCTTTGTGACTTTTTTTTTTTTTTTTTACTTGACAGATACAGAAACTCTAGTGAAATGATTTGCCCGTGGTCATTGTCAACTGAAAACAAATCCAGACTTGGTAAGGAGAGATATGAGTCTTTCGAAAGGATGATTATGAGGCAGGGAAAGGAACTACTGCAGTAGGGAGGATGATCTGTCCTTGAGATCTGCAAGCGCCACAAAAGTGGGGCAAACAGGGGTTCTTTTATAGAGAGCAATAAACAAGCTAAGAAGAGCCAGGTGTGGGGAGGGAGATGACAGGGGATGTGAGGCGACAGTAGACCAGGGAGCGGCTCACCCTGAGGCCAGCTGGTCCTCAGGAGGGGCTGTCTCAGGAAGACAGGGCCCAAGTTCAGGGCCTGGTGGAAAGAGAGAGGCAGAACCAAAGCTTGGTTAAGCAGCGTTTAGTTCTGATTGATCAGTGGCAATGAGCAGTTCAGCTAATCAATTATGGATCAAAGAAAGGGAATTTGGAGGGTCTGTGTCTGGCCTTGTCATAGGGGAACAAAGGGGGACATCTGTGAATCTTTTCTAAGTCATGTGGGGAAGGGGGAGTTTTTGCAGCATGCTGTTTTCTGGAACACAGAGGATGGGGGATTTTTTAGCCCGCACTGTTTTCCAGGCTCACAGGCTCAGGTAAAATCCAACATTGTCATCACACAGTTACACACTGTAGGGTTAGGACTGGAATCCAGGACCCTGGACTGCCAGACCACTGATGTCACTCCATTTCTCCATCCTCTTCCTTCTTTCTTAGCTGATCAGTCTGATATTTTTCTCTCCATCTTCCTCTTATTAAAACCTGCTGTGAAGAATAAAGAAGCTCGTGACAGCTTAACCCTTCCCAGGGATGTTTCTGTTTGACTAGGGATCAGAGCTTTAATTCTGGAATCTGAAGAGGAGAGTCCTTTCCAGGATTAAACTGTTCTGACATCTATTTTCTTTTTTTAAAAATTTATTTATTTATTTATTTATGGCTGTGTTGGGTCTTCGTTTCTGTGCGAGGGCTTTCTCCAGTTGCGGCGAGTGGGGGCCACTCTTCATCGCGGTGCGCGGGCCTCTCACTGTCGCGGCCTCTCCCGTTGCGGAGCACAGGCTCCAGATGCGCAGGCTCAGTAGTTGTGGCTCACGGGCTTAGTTGCTCCGCGGCATGTGGGATCTTCCCAGACCAGGGCTCGAACCCGTGTCCCCTGCATTGGCAGGCAGATTCTTAACCACTGCGCCACCAGGGAAGCCCTGACATCTATTTTCTTTCATCGGAATCATAGGGTCACTTCTGCCTGCACCTGGGAGGGATAATAGATCAGAGTAGATGGTAGATCATAAGGAGTTGGTTGATAACAGGTCATTGAATCAAAGAATCTCAGAGCTGGAAGGAAACTTAGAATATCTGGCACAATCCCCCATTATACAGATGAGAAAAGTGAGGACCAAGTAGGAGAAGGGAAGTAGCTAGACCTGATCATAAATGAGGATCTCCCTAACTGTTCATGTTATAAGAGGGAATGGGCGGGCAGGCACACAACTCTTCCTGGGCTCTTCTCCATCAGCATCAAGTCCTCCTCTTCCTGGCACCCTGCCTCACTCTCCGGGTTGCGAATGGACCAGTGGTTATCAAACTATCATATGAATAACTATTGCTAGGTTATGCTCAGTGTGGAAAGCTGCAACTCCACTAATCTCCTGGGTTTATGTAGGACCAGAGCCCAGGACTCTGCATTTGACAAAGATTCTGAGAACCACATTTGGGGAACATGGGTAGGGGCCATGGGAGTGGTCTAGGTCTACAAGGTGGATGGATAGAATGACCCCCAGGAGGCTCTGCCAGCCCGAGCCATCAGTAATTCCAGTTTGCAGGTAGGGTGGGGTGGGGAGTGACCTTTATTTCTCACCTCCAGGAGTTGTTGATGGGCAGGGTAGCCTCCTTCCCTCTCTCCTTATTTCTTCCTCAGCCATCATAAAGGCAGAGCCTGGGGGAGGGGAGGTGTTCTTTAGGGGGATTAAAGACTCTTCCTTGAAAGGAAACAAATTCCTTACTAATTATGCAATTATTTTATTATGCAACCTTGATGAAAAAAATACATACACCACTCAAAGCCTAAAAAGAAGGCTGTAGCCAGGACTTATCCAATTTAATAAATCCTCTCTAGCCTGTAATTATTTTCCGTATTCTTTTTAATACAAGTCTGTTGGAGGGTGGGGGACCGTCTCTGCTTGGCTGTGGGACTTGGGGGGACAGGTCTTCCCCTTCCCACCTGCCACCCCACCTCAGCTGCCCTCTCCAAGCGGCTTCCGGGGCATATCCACCAGTGTTCTACACCCACCTCACCCTCCTCCTTCAACCTGTCTTATTCCCAGGAGAAGGGATGTGAGAGGGAGAGGCTGGGGGCCAGAGGAAAGGAGAAGGACAGGCTTTAAAGACAGGCTTCTAGAATATGACTCCTTTAGTTGAATTTTGGCTTTGGAGCTCCCCCCCTAGCACTGCCTCATCTTCCAGCTGTGAACCTGACCTGCCCTGAATTTTATTCTATTCCCTCAGCCTTCCTTCCAACCAGCAGTCATAGCCCCATTCCCCAAACAGTTGGATGATAAAACGTGGATGTGTTTTCCCTTCAGAGTTACAGACTTTGAGTCAGATGTGTTTGGGCTCAAAGTTTGGCTGAGCTAAGTACTGGCTTGTGCTTAAGCTGAGTCTCAGTTTCTTTATCTGTAAAGTGGAGATATTAATACCTTCCTCATCAGGGATTTGTGAGATCAAAAGGGCTCATGGACCTCAAGGATGTAGCACAGTGCTTGACACAGCTGGTGTCTATCGAAGCAAGTTTCTTTCCGCACCCCTGCCCCATCCCACCTCCTTCAAGCCTTACAATGAACATTTGCAGGTGGCATTCATAATGGTGGGGGAAACACTGGGGTAGCAGAGACTTTCTTGGCTCCCCTAAATTTTCCTCACTTACTTTGTCCCCCGCCCCATAGTCTTGTGATGATGGGGCTCTAAGGAGGGCTTGGACTCCAGTGGGTGGGGTGGGTTGAGGTCTGGGGATCAAGAAGTTCCTGGAGAATCTTGTTTCTCTGTCCCTAAAAGAAGGGCTGGGCCAGGAGGAACTCTGCGCTCGATGCCTTCTCCCCCACCATCGCCATGGCGACTGCCTACAGCCTGAATTTCTCAGCATCCTGATGGAGGCAAAGCCAACCAGGCAGAATGCTGTCATGCCTGGATCCTGCTGGCCCTGTACCTTCCTGTCACGGGGTGATGGGTCAGGGTGAGAAACTGCTGGAGCCCCACCGTAGCCCCTGGATCTCTGCCTGCCTCTCATATTCGTTCTTTCACTGCACGCTGGCCTGAGTCTGCATGCTAACTGGCATCACCTCTAGGTGCCACCTTGCCACGGGGTCCCAGCCAGGCCGCCTGGACTTTGAATTCAGATGGACTCTATTAGAAGCCTATTTCTAGTATTCACTAGTGGTGTCACCTGGGATTAGAGTTACATAAACTTCCCAGACCTCAGTTTCTTCATCTGTAAGACACGCATACCATCAATAATAGAATCCACCTCCTGGGATTCTATTAGCCTCTGTTGTTGTGAAGCTCATGTAAGGTGATGTATAGGAAGGGGTTTTGTTAAATTAAAAGCACTGAACACACATGGGGGGTTGGTGGTACCAGGCAAGCCCTGTTCGAGCATCTATTACAGGTCCATTTTTGTTTTAAACCCTGAACACACATTATTTCATTGGATTCAAAACACTGTGAGGTAGGGCTTAATTTCTTCATTGTCCCCATGAGGAAATGGAGGCTTAGAGAAGCTGAATCAATTGCCTGAGCTCGCCTAACAGGAGAGAGCCCGAACTTGAACTGTTATCAACTCGTTCTCTGTAACAACCTGTAAGAGATCACTGTTCTTATTGATGTAGATTCAAAAGGAAGTTTTTATTGAGCATCTCCTTATCGGGGGCTGTAGGGAACGCTAGAGCAGTACATGACAGGGTCTTCCTTGACCTCAAGGAGCTTACATTCCATGACAAGTGAACCCCCATGACAAAAGCCTTGTACGGAGACATGCAGCCTGAGTTCAAAATGGGGCTGTTCTTCCTGGGTTGGAGTCTTTAAAGAAGGCTTCATGGAGGGTGGGGAGCTTGGGCTAGGCTTGAAAAGAATGGGTAGGGTTTGAAGAAGCAGAGAATGTGGGTGGGCAATCCTAGTGGGGACTTGGACCATCTGGAGAGAGCCCTAGAAATGTGCTGAATGGTGGGGGAGGGGAGGAGGGGTTAAAAATTGGCCATGAATTATTTTCCACACGGATCTGCAGAGAGTTGGCTATTACTTGCATGAATCAGTTCAGTAGCAGATGCAAATGTGTACCCCAGTGTACTCAGACATGCACCCCAATGGCCCCAGGTTGCCTCAGAGTCGTCTTGTTTTCTTTGGAAGCCTGCAGCAGAGTAGGAACGAAATCGCCTGCTGCTGTGTCTGCTTCTTCTCTTTGGAGCAGCCCACCCAGTGGCTCGCTCTTCAAACGTCAGGCTCAGCTTGATCAAATCTGACATCCTCCACCGCTGGGGTCAGAGGAGGTGACATGTGTTCTGCTGGGTCCTGGCCCACGAAGCTGGAGTCCCCAGGGCTCTCAGAGCAGGCTTCGGGCCTGGCTTCTTCCCCGCCATCGGAAGCCCCGTGGTGGGGGGAGCAGAGTCAGGCTCGGATGTTGCTGGTGAAACAACAGTGGATTTGGATAATTTCAGGACCAGGCTGGGGGTGAGGGTGAAGATAATATGGGCAAGCTGTGGGTAGCCGGGAGCGGGGGCACGGGGGGGTCCGTGTCCTGCACACGTGTGTGCACAGGGTACATGCTGGAGGAGACTGGGCAGTCTGAAAGCAGATCTCCAGACCCTCTGCTCCTTCCTTTGCACCCATGTCTATGCCAGGCCAAGGATCCTCAGGAGGGGAATTCTGCCTCTTCACTTGAATACTTTGTGTCATCTCCTAACGGGGCATCCGTGCATCCTGAGCTAGGTCTATCAGCTGTGTGTAAGGAAGTCCTGAGTGCAGAGTATGTACTGTTTGGCAAGTTCCATAATCACAACCTGGTCACTTAGTTTGGTGTGACTCAGATGACCACATTAATCAGGTTGGCCGACTTATTCCTTGTGCCTTGAACTTCGGGCAACCTGGTCCCCATGCCCTTCTAGGCTCCTGGACGAGTGCCCTTTCAGATCACTCTCCTTTCTTTGCCCATCTCCTTGAAGCCTTGGCTTTTGATGGTCCCTGATTTCCATTCTTGGCTCTCCGATCAAGTGTCCTTGCCCACTGTGGCCCCTGCACACAAGCACACTCTAGGATTACTGCCTCTCCTTCCTTTCCCACTTCTGCATTTAGAGCCTTTGTCTTGGTTGAGGGATTTTTCTCTCTTTCCCCTCCCTCTACCGCCTTCTTGAACGTGTCCCCTTTTCTTTTCTCCCACCGGCCTTTTGTCCAGTCCCTCTCCTCCCTCATTTTGGTGGCCCAGCAAGGCCTTCCTGCCTTCTCTAGACTCTGAAACTTTGTCTAGGTTATCTTACTCCCCAACCCACCCCCACCCCTTTAAGTTTTCTTTATCTGGGGTCTCCATAAGAGAGCTCCTCTTGGAGACAGCTAGATTGATAAGCTAATCCCTTCCAGAATGTGAATATGTTACGCCAGTGGTAACATACTTATAATTTGGCATGGCCCTTCTAAAGCTGAGACTTAACCCGTGAATTGGTGAGCACTCCAGCCAAAATTTTAAAGCCATAAATTGAGACTCTTGGGAAGGACACGTCTCTGAAACAACTCATATTTCAGGTGGTCTTAACCTCAGAGAAGTTCCCAGATTAGGGCTACCATCTTGGTGGCTCTGTTTCTCCTTTTGTCACTGACCTTTGGGCTAGAACTAGGGTGCAGCCTCTAGGAACCAAGGGGTGTGGCCTGCATTGTTCACACCCACCTCCCCAAGGAGTAGCCAGAACTCCTGGCACACCCAGTTGTCCTTCAGCTTCCCTTCTCTCTACCAATCACCTTCTTGGATGCTCCTGGCAGGGAGAAGGGATGGCTCATCAAACACCTAGGGTTGGATTCATAGGCCTCTCTAAACCTCCAAGGGTACAGGGGTCCTCCACCTTTTCTTTCTATGCTCCCATCCATCCATCTTTCTGTGGGCCCCACCATGGTAGAAACCAAAGCCCCTCACCCCTCCTTTTCCGAGAAGACCATTTGTGTGTTTACAGGCATTCTGTTATTACAGTTATCACTTCCAGTAAATTTTAAAGACATTATAAAATGCAAGCGTATAGTTGGGAGCCTATTTTATGGCTATGGCTTTAAAACAAACAAAAATAGTAATTCCATTAGTAGTTGAAAAATCATAGGAGTACTGTATTTTTTTTTTAATTTTATTTTTATTTATTTTTTATTTTTGGCTGCTTTTGGGTCTTCGTTGCTGCACGCGGGCTTTTCTCTGGTTGCGACGAGCAGGGGCTACTCTTCGTTGTAGTGTGCAGGCTTCTCACTGTGGTGGCTTCTCTTGTTGCGGAGCACGGGCTCTAGGTGTGTGGGCTTCAGTAGTTGTGGCACGCGGGCTCTAGAGCGCAGGCTCAGTAGTTGTGGCGCACGGGCTTAGTTGTTCCGCGGCATGTGGGATCTTCCCGGACCAGGGCTCGAACCCGTGTCTCCTGCATTGGCAGGCGGATTCTTAACCACTGTGCCACCGGGGAAGCCCAGGAGTACTGTACCACTGAGGATAAATTTGCTGCTACAGTAACTGTGTGCCACAAAGATAATAAACCCAATTGAAGAGTGGTTGTTGGCAGGCGGGATAGACAGGAGACAACACGTTACACTTGCAGGGCCACCTGGGAACCGAGGTGGAGGATGTTTTAGTGTTCTAAGGACTGTGTGTGCTTCCCTGTACACGGGGAGTGCTGCAGGGGGAGGGGCTGAAACCAGACAGATCTGGGTTGAAATCCCTGCTCTGCCCATTTCTAGCTGTGGAAAGTGAAGCAGTTCATGCAGCCTCACCAATAAAATGGGGATAATTCTAACAGGTTGCAAAGGTTCAACGTGACACAAGATGTACAGGTTCTCGTAAATTGCTCAACTACAAATTCCATGAAGGCAGGACCCCTGCCCATCTTTTTCTCCACTTTATCCCTTGTGCTGCCTCTGTGCCTCGCTTGTAATAGGTTTCTGATGTAGCTATTGTTGTTTCATCACTGGTAGGTAATCAAAAGCCTTTAATCTAGTTAATCCCCCTGCCTCCTCCTCTACCTCAACCAGCAACCCATCCCTCCCAATCCAGTGCCCTGGAGTCTACAGCATAACCAGTAGAGATCTATAGGGTAACCAGTTAGGAAATCAAAAGAAGGCTTGAATAACAAAACCTAAAGGGCTTTCCTACCAACCCATGAGATTGATGAGCTATGAGTATGTATATTTTAACCTTTTGGCAAAACATTTCTGAAGCAAATTACAATACTTGATTTAATAGCGAGACTCCCAGACACAAGGTATGTCTCCGATAGACCAGAGATTTGTTGCTTGATTTATAGGAAATAGTTTTGGTATAAATGTTTATTACAGTCAAGTTCTCTTTAAAGGTGATATATGGCATTATTCCACATTAGCATGAAAAGTGGTGTCTCTGGATCTCCCAGATTGCTCCCGGTCACAGCTTCACATCTTCTGTGCCTGGGAACCCTGCCCTCCACCATCTAGGTCTGCAGTACCTAGGGTGCTTTATCAACTTTATGTCTCAATTGTCACATCTGCACAGCTCCTGTCAAGCATTAAAAGTGCTCGGTTTGCACTTTTTGGCATTGTAGATGACCTTCTGCTTTTTGGATGGTTAATTCTATTTCTTGGAGAGAGCTGAGCACGTGTAGCCAACCAGGGAACCTCAGTTTCTCCACCTGTAAAATGAGAAACGAAGATAGCATGATCTCTGCCTCTACTTGGCCTCTTAAAAACAGGTTTCCTGCTCTATCTTCCTCTCTACCTCCAGGGCTGTGCATAATATCTGACTTTTGGCTGTGTTCCCTCATCAGCTTTGGATGGAAGGAATGAGTGAATGGGAGATTGGGGGTAATACAGATCTGTATAACATGTTTTCTAGACATTCAGAGAAGAGGATTCTATTAAATCTCAATGAAATCTCTTTTCCTCTTCCTTTCCCTTACTGGGCCCCCTTGCCTTCAGATATGCCCAACTGATTTAGCTTCTAAACCCTGACGCTGCTGTGAGCTTCCAGCTCCTGCCCCACACCTCCCCAGGCCATCCCTCATTGTCTGCTTTTGAACCCCATCCCTCGTGCATGGAATTGGCAAACACTATATAATTATATTGGAAATCACAGGTTCCCAGAGACTGGGGAATAATTATGCTTAATAGGAATAAAATGAATTCCCAGTTGCCCTCTTTGGGGTGGATGGCAGTCCGACCCTATATTTACCTTGTAATGATATGGCAATTACCATCTAATAATTACCCTACTGGCTGGCACTTGCCCAGCCATTAATTGGTTAATGGCCATCATGCCATGCAGGGAATTGAAGAATATGCCTGTTCCTTAATTTCCATAACTTAAAAATCTTCAGCAGGATGGGGGAGGCTCTTAGGAGACAGTCACATGGGGAAGTGGATGGAACAGTGCCGCCTGCCAAAGGATCAGGGTTCTTAGCTGAGGGTCTTTTCCCCGGGAAGGCAAATCCAGCCCTCCCGGGAGTGCTGGCAGGTGGAAAATACACAGGAGAGAAGTCCACTGAGGTCAGGATGACTCTCCTCATGCCCATCCTTATGGCAGTGAAAGGACCAGAGATTTTGGGGTGAGTAATAATTACAGACCAAATTAAATCCAATCGCGCCCCTTAAACCTTAATTAAATCATTTATTCATCCAGTCTGTTTATTGAGCACACGCACAGAGCGGTGCACCTCCAGCTCCCTTGGTGCACATCGATCTTGCTCTTCTCTGAACCTCTCCCTCAAGACTTTACTTGCTAACTCTGTCTTGTGTGGTCTCCTCATGGTTCCCAGGGTCTGTCTTGCCTCGAGAAGCAGATCAGGAGCTTTCTTAGGGCAACATTTGTATAAACAACCCTTTATATTCTATTTATGACAAGTCCAGAGGAGGCACTCAAGATACATGTTAAATGAATAATAGATGATTATGGAGAGGAAAAATGCATGAGTTCTGGGGTCAGCGAGACCTGGGTTCAAGTCCCAGCTTTGTTTTTAATTAGTTGTAAGACCTTGGACAAATCCCTTGCCTTCTCTAAGACCCCCAAAATGGGAATAATAATGATTAGTACACAGTGCTTGTCACACAGTACATAGTTGACACGAAAATGGTTCTTAATATTATAATATGTACTATTTATTATATTTGCTTATTGATGTGTATCATTGTATATACATATGAAGGTATATATTTGGAAATTATATGCATGGATATATATGTGTATATGTATATGTGTATATATATCCATCCATATATGTATAGATGGATATATATATATATACACACATATACATACGTATATATGTATATGTGTATATATATATGTATATAAACAGGGTTGGCATTTTGCTCTCTTCTTTTTCATGGGAGCAGAGGTAATGGGCATTGGAGTCCTGAGTAACTGTGAATATGCTTTGTGGTTAGTTTTTCTCTGACCTGTGAATGGATCAATACTCAGCCTCAATCTAGAGAATGTTGGAGATCCTTCAAATCCCACTGAGGGAAAATTATACTGAAGGTGCTGTGCAATACAACTTTCACACGTTATTCCGTTTAATCCTCATATTAACTCTGCAAGGGGAAGAAATATTGTGAAAGACAGAATGCACTGGACAATTAAGGAGATGATTTTATTATGACAGTTTGCAATGGGGAAAATGCTCATTAATGAGGAGGGCCTCAAAGAAATGGAAGGAGGGCTAAGGTTTTATGCGGGCAGGTAAACAAGGAGCCATCAGCAAATCTTATGCGAGTCATGAGGAAGGATGTAGATGCGTCTTATCTCAGGATTAGAAGAGCAGGGTGGTCCTTTGAGGCTAGTCATGTCTAGGAACACAAAAGGGTGGTGGGATTTCTCAACCTTAGGGAGCACAGGGCTCAGATCAAGTTCAACGTTGTCAATATCATCTTGATGTTTGTAGTTGAGTAAACTAAAGATAATAGGAGAGGTTAAGAAACTTGTCCAACATTTCATCACAAGTTTGAAGTAGAGCAGTCTCAGAATCCCAGCCTGTCTGGCCCCAAATTTGCCATCTTGTTGCAGTTGCAATGGCCTTTTCTTCATTCACTGATTCATTCAATAAATACTCGTTAATACACTACTATGTGCCAGGAACTGTTCTAGGTGCTGGGAAACTTCAATGAAGAGATACCAAGGGCCTCAACTTTTTGGAAGTTACATTGCAATGGGGTAGAGAGACATTGAACAACTTAATGAGTAAATAAAGAAGCTGATGGGGATTTAATGTGAGATAGGGATTAAGTGCTACAGAGGAAACAAAATGGGGTGATGTGATGGAGAGTGACTTGAAGTGGGAAGTCTTCTCTGAGGGGTAGCAGCTGAGAAGGAACCTACCGTGCCCACAGCTCAGGGACGTGGCTATGAGAGGAGAACATTCCAGGAAGCGGGAACACCAAGTGCAAAGGCCTCGTGGGAATGAGCTTGGTTTCTCTGAGGAACAAGCAGAAGCCCTTGAGCAAAGGTGAATGATGGGGGAGAAGTGTAGACTGAGGTCAGAAGTTTAGGAAAGAACCAGATCAGAAGGGACCTTGGAGGTCCTGATGAAGTGTTTGGATTTTATTTGAAGTACAATGGAGGAAGCCATCAGCAAGTGACAGAAACCACTGGACAGTATCAGGAGGACGTTCAGATTGTGCACATCAGTGAAAGGCCAGGAAAGGGTACCCCTGGCCCTCCTGCAGTTGGGCTAGCCTGTCAATCATGTGCCATCCCTGCCCCTGGGCATGAACCTACTCACTGTGAGGATGGAAAACACAGTTATCTGCTGGCCCACAAACCTGTGATTGGCCTCCTGCAGCCGGGCCTTTGCCAGCTTTGCGGACCGTCTGACTCTGTATCTCATTATGAAATGTCGAAGTGTGCTTACCTCTATCATTTACCCTCATTTTGCCCTCTGCGGTGGATAGGTCAGGAATATGACCCACCTCCTCCTTTACACATGAGGAATCATAGGGGTTACATGGTGGGCCCAAGATTCTGCAGCTAGTTAATGAAGGAACTTAAACTGGAAACCAGTTTGGTGACTAACTGGGTTGAGTATCCCCGCCCACCCCACCCCCACCTTGGTTACAGAGACTTCAGAACAGGCTTACTTACCCAAGAGTGTCCAAGTGAGTCCTAAAGTCATTTAAAATAATAAATGGAACTCCCCGCTGGCTGTTTGGTATTTAGTGGTCTTTCAGGCCACTACCTGTGAGCTATCAGCTGTGATCTACAGCCAGCATTATCTGCTATTAGCACTGCCCTCTATTAGCAACTATTATCACTTACCAACTATTAGCCACCATTAGCTACTATTATCACCTAGCTCCTATTATCCGTTATTAGCTACTCTTATCAACTACCCACTATTATCCACTATCAGCTTCTGTTATCTTCAGCCATTATCCAGTATCTTCCATTTGTTATCTGTGATCTACTATCAGCTACTATCTATTATCTGCTATGTGCTACAATCTATGAGCTACTTTTTATTCTCTACTATCTATAGTTACCTACCATCTAATAGCTACTATCTATTATTTCACAGCCATCAACTGTCACCTAGCTATCATTCTCTATCTGTGCTTGATATCTAAGCTCATACACAGTAATTAATAGCCATTAGCAATCTCACACCAGAACTTTGCTCATAGATGTCCCTCTGGGGTGAGAGACCCATGTCTGCCATGTAAGTTTTGAGTGGCAGTATCCATGGTGGTTTCCTGTGTACTCACAACCAGGATGCCATAGACCTTCTCTACCTCTCCCAGCATCCCCAGCTGTGCCTCTGTGAGACTCCTGGATACCACATCACAGACGGGGTCAGGGAGGTCTTTGATAGGAGGAATCAAAGGTCTACTCGGGGGACTGGAAGAGAGACACAACTTCAATGACACATATTTGGTTTGACCAATTAAAACCTGCATGAGCTAGAATGTCTGCTCCCGTGGGACTAAGAATTCAGAAATATCCCCATGGATTAGATGGATCCAAATGGACTGACTTGCCTGTCCCTCATCCCCAAATGCACACATGACCCAGGTGTACCCAGACAGACATCAGAGACAGGCTGGGGAGCTGAGAGGCAGCAAAAAGGTGAGGATGCTGGTTGCAGAAGGTCAAGAAGAGCCAGGAGAAGGGCAAGGGGGCTGACGGCATGCAAGTAGATGGGGGGAGGACTTCTTCCTGGGAGGCCTGGGTGCTGCCTGACCACAGGGTGCTGTCTCAGGAGGTGGGTGGTTGTGTGGAAGGCCTGGATATGCAGTCCCGCTGTGCAAGTTAAAGTCCTTGCTCCAGCTACTAGTGGCGTGAGTGACCTTGAACGAGTCGTTTTACTTTGGGGTATTCATGAAGGTAGCATGCGCATATGAAACAGGTTGCCAGGAGAAACATTCCCAGGGACAGGGAGGGGGCAGAGTCCTGGCAGGCTCCCCAGGAGCTCATCAGCTCAGAGGGACCCCCCTCTGGAGGAGGGGAAGGCTGGGTAAAGATTCATCAAGTGTCACAGCTGGAATGGTCATTAGAGAGCGTCTAGAATGGGATCTTCCAAACTGTGGGTCTTGACCCTTTAGGGGAGTGAAATCAAACAAATTAATGGGCTGTGACCAGCATTAAAAAAAAAATAGAAACAGAGTAAAATAGGAAAATAGTAGAGTGCATATACATATGCATGTATAGCATGGATAAGCTTTGCTTTGTGGAAAGAAAAATATTTACACGTGAACTGGGTTGTCAGAGAAAATGTTACTGTGAGTTGTGGTGACATAAATTTGAAATTCATCAACCTGGTCCAATCGTTCAATGGGGAGATCAAGGCTCAGAGAGGTTGAGTGCTGAGCCAGGGCAAACATATACCATCACTAAAAAAAGATGATGGCTAAGCCGGGGCAGGAACTTCCCCACCTGCGTCCCACCTCTCCAGGGGAAGGGGCTATCTGAGTGCTTTGAGTTCAGGACTCGCTCACTGAAACAGAGAAAGAAGAGGTCAAAGGAATGTCTAAACGACAAGTCAAAGATACCAGGACTGCTGTTCTAGTGACATGGAGGGTATCCTTGCATCCCGGGCAGCTCTGTGGTTTACCCGAGGCTCCAGACAAGAGTCCAGCCCCAGCCATGGCCCCAAGGGTATTTTTAGTCTAATAGAAGCCCTGACCGGCCTTCGGGACCAGTTGTGGATTTGAGTCCGACAGACCTGGGGTTCAAATCCTGTACTGCCAATTATATAGCCTGGGTCAGACATGCCATGTTAAATTTGTAAGCCTCAGTTTCTCCATATGTAAGTGGAAATGGCTACCTCATGAGTGTTTTTCTTTTTTTTTTTAACAAGTATTTAAGAAAATAACCAAAAGGAAAGAGCTTGGCACTTGAATGTATTCAATAAATCCTTGCCCCTGCCACCTCCCCTGCACCTCTCCTCCCCCTACAGTCCTTCTTGGTTCACAAAAGCTTCCATATTCATGATCTCATTGACTGTTTCAGCCAGCAAAGATAGTTCTTACACAAATAGGTCAGTAAAGTAAATACATTTAGTATTTACATTTATGCAGGCAAAGAGACCAATGTCCCTCACCAAGGCAGTGATGGCATACAGAGATCCCAGCAACAGACAGACTTAGAAGCCATACCTTCTTCCAGAAATTTCCAGTGTCCCTGAGGTCACTAGCAGTGTATGCCCTTGGGCCACCCTCTGAGACACTTTGAGGATGGGCAAAATGGAGGCCTGGTTTGGGGTAGCTGGGTCCCTCTTCCGTCTCCCCTGAACTTGGCTTAGATTAAAACCCCTGGCCAAGGCAGATCCACTTCCTTTCTTGTCCCATGAACCTAAGATGAATCTGGCTTGGAGGCCCGTTGATGAGAGACATGATCCAAACCTGGAAGGACTTGATTGCTGTGGGGAAAAATATTGTTTTTTCCACAATTTAAAAAAGTGCTTCTGTTATCTCCCTCAAGATAAATTTCAGCTATTTACTCACTATTTCCTCTATGAAAAAAGCATATGCATTCCCTGGGGGCGTCTTTCTTGCTTGATAACCTCATAACCAGATTGTAGACGCGTATACATCAAGATGCTTGTTATTGCACTTTCTTTCTCTCAGGTGTGAAGATAGATGGATGGGAATGGGCTTCATGTACTCAGAAGGCAGCCCAGGTCCTGCTTTTAGAACAGGCTAATTCCCACCTGAGTTCCCTGCCTGTTTGGAGGATGCTATTCATTACGCCGGCTGCAACCCCGCATCCTGGCCCAGGAGCCCAGCCCTGGCCTTTCCTCCCTCTGCCCCCAGGGAACAGGCTGCAGACAGAGGTTCATATGGCTGTACCCAGAGGCTGGGGACCCTCTGGGTTGGCCTGGTTTTGTATAATTTGTCTTGTGCCTTCTGAATATGTTTGCACATGCCCTATTTTCTGGTTGGAAATCATGGGTACTGTAGCCAACCTTCCCTCTTGCCAAATTCACTCCCCAGTCTCACGTCTCTCAGCGAGCACTCCCCAGAAAAGATGCCTTTCTCTCTCTGGGAAGATGATCTGACCAATCTTTCCAATGTTATAGGCTCCTGAAATAAAATCAAATTCTATATGTAATCGGTACAACGAGGAGCCCAGCTAGTTCTCCATGGATGTGAGTTCTCAAAGCGCGCCCTGCCTTCAGGAAGCCCTCACTTGGCGGGGTTCAACAACTCTGCCAGGCAGAGCTTTACTCCTTCTTCTCTTTCTCCTTAGCTTTATTGACATATAATTTACATGCCATAAACTTCACTCGTTTTGAGTGTACAATTCAATGATTTTTAGTATATTCACAGAGTTGTGCTACTATCATCACAATCTAATTTTAGAACATTTTAATTACCCCATAAAAGAAAACCTATACTTTTAGCCATCACCTCCCAACCCCCAACCCCCCTCCTCCCACCTCTAGGAAACCACTAATCTGCTTTCTGTTGTTATAGATTTGCTTACTCTGGATATTTCATTTAAATAGGATCATACAATATGTAGTCCTTTGTGACTGCCTTCTTTCATTTAGCATAATATTGTTGAGGTTCATCCATGTTGTAACATGTATAAGTTCTTTTTTCCTTAGTATTTATTATTATTATCCTTACTTATTTTGTTTATCCCTTCGCCTATTGATGAACATTTGGGTTATTTCCACTTTTTGGCTGTTAAGGATAATGGGAGGGGGTAGAGAGAAGGGAACCCTCCTACACTGTTGGTGGGAATGTAAATTGGTGCAGCCACTATGCAGAACAGTATGAAGGTTCCCTAAAAAACTAAAAATAGAGTTACCATATGATTCAGCAATCCCACTCCTAGGCATATATCCAGAAAAGATGAAAACTCTAATTTGAAAAGATACATGCACCCCAGTGTTCATAGCAGCACTATTTACAATAACCAAGACATGGAAGCAACCTAAGTGTCCATCAACAGATGAATGGCTAAAGAAGATGTGGTATATATACATAGTGGAATATTGCTCAGCCATAAAAAAGAATGAAATAATGCCATTTGCAGCAACATGGATGGACCTAGAGATTATCATACTAAGTGAAGTAAGTCAGAGAAAGATAAATATCATATGATATCACTTACATGTGGAATCTAAAAGAATGATACAAATGAACTTATTTACAAAACAGAAACAGACTCCCAGACATAGAAAACAAATTTAGGGTTACCAAAGGGGAAGGAGGAGGTAGGGATAAATTAGGAGCTGGGGATTAAAGGTACACACTACTATATATAAAATAGATAAACAACCAGGACCTACTGTACAGCACAGGGAACTATATTCAATATCTTGTAATAACCTATAATGGAAAAGAATCTGAAAAAGAATATCTATATGTATATATATACACATATATATATCTGAATCACCTTGCTGTATACCTGAAACTAACACAACATTGTAAATCAACTATACTTCAATAGAAAAAAGAATAATGCTGTCACAGATATTCACATACAATCTTCGTGTGAGCATATGCCTTCATTTCACATGGGTAGATACTTAGGAGTGGGATTGCCATATATTTATATGCTCTATATTTACATTTATCATATACTCTATATAAAACATTTTAAGAAAATGCCAAGCTATTTCACACTGTTTTACATTCCCACCAGCAATGTATGGCTCTCCAGTTTCTCCACATCCTCTCCAAAACTTGTTATTGTATGTCTTTCTAATTATAGCCATCCTAGTGGGTGTAAAGTAGTATCTTATTATGGTACAGTTGGCCCTGTGTATCTGCTGGTTCCATATCTGTGGATACAGAAGGCTGACTGTACCATGCCATTTTATATAAGGGACTTGAGCATCCTCGGATTTTGGTATCCACAGGGGTTCTGGAACCAATCCCCCATGCATACAGAGGGATGACTGTATTGATTTGCATTTCCCTAATTGCTAATGATGTTGAGCATTCTTTCTCGTACTTACTGACCATTCATGTATCTTTGGTGAAATGTCTATTTAAATCTTTTGCCCATTTTTATATTGGATTATTAGTCTTAGTATTGAGCTGGAGTAATTCTTTGTGTATTCCGGTGTATTAGTTTTATTTTGCTGCTGTAAAAATTACCACAAATTTAGTGACTTAAAACAACAGAAATTTATCATTTAATACTTCCATAGGTCAGAAGTTTGACACAGCTTTCATTGAGCTAAAATCAATGTGTTGGCAGGCTCTAAGGGATAATCTATTTCCTTGTCTTTCTGGCTTCTAGAGGTTATCTGCATTTCTTGGCTTGTGTCCCCCTTCCTCTGCCTTCAAAGCCAGCAACATGTCATCTCTTTGGCCATTCTTCCATTACCACATCTTTTTCTGACCACAACCTAGAAATAGTCTCTGATGTTAAGGAATCATGTGATTAGATTGAGGTCACCTGAATAATCCAGGATAATCTCACCATCTAAAGTCCTTAACCTTAATCACATCTGCCAAGTTTCCTTTGTCATGTAAGGTTACATATACACAGGTTCTAGGGTTCAGGACGTGAGCATCTTTGGCTGGTCATAATTCTGCTTACCACGTAGGGACACAATCCCTTGTCAGATATATGATTTGTAAATATATTTACATATTTTCTCCCAATCTGTGGTTTGTCTTTTCATTTTCTTGGTGTTTTTTGAAGAGAAAAAGGTTTTAATTTTGATGAAGTCCAACTTATCAATTTGTTTTTTCATCATTAGTGCTTTTGATGTTATATCTAAGAAATCATTGCCTAACTCAAGGTCAGAAAGATTTACTCCCGTGATCTCTTCTAAGAGTTTTACAGTTTTAGTTCTTACATTTATATCTATGATGGCTTTTGATTTAATTTTTGGGTTACGGTATGAGTTAATGGTACAGATTTATCCTTTTATACCTGCATATCCAATTGTCTCAACGTCATTTGTTGAAGAAACTATTCTTTCCCCCATTGAATTATCTTGGCACCTTTGCCAAAATCAATTGACCATGATTGTAGAGGTTTATTTCTGAACTCTCAGTTCTATTCCAAAGATCTATGTCTATCTTTATGCCTGTACCACACTGTCTTGATTACTGTAGTCATGTATTAAGTTTTGAAATTGGTAAATGTAAATCCTCTTTGTTCTTTTTCAAGATTGGTTTGGTTATTTTGAGCCTTTGTATTTTCATATGAATTCAATACATCGTATCCCTGGTTCCTTTGTCTGTTACCCATAGAGAATGACTTTGGATGTATCCATCTTATCCATCACCCAACACATTAAAGGCTCCTAGGAAATAGGACTCTACTGTAGTCTTTAGTGTAGACCCCCAGGGAAGACCCTGTGAATTCTCAGCAGTAGTGTTTGTGACCTGGCAAAATGGAGATCCCTCTGAGAGATGAAGAAGAGGCCAGCTCAGGTCTGCAGGATTAAGTGTCAAATCTTTTATCCTGGGTCCCTTTTTCACAACCTAAAATGAGGAACTGTACTCCCACTGTCTATCCCTTTGCTTCATTTTGAGCTATATTTGCTGTATACCATTGGTAGTGCTTGGAGCCAGATTCATTCACTCATCCATTCATCATATGTCAAACATTTGCTCAATGCCTGGGATGCATCTTTTATTTCAGGGGATGATAGGAAAAGTAAAGATAAATGGTGGTGAAGCCAATAGTCAGTCTTTTGTAGAGGCAACTAAATTCAATCTTAATAGGTCCTGTTGCTTTGGGCCATGGATTATGAAAGCTAGAGAAACTGTCTTTGAGCCTAGAACAGGGTCTGTAAACTTCTATCCCCAGTCAACCAGTCCTGGCTTCAATGCTCTACTTTTCATGTACTCTGGGGCAGTTGGAAACCTCAGATTGGGGTGAGAAAGGCCCTCTAAGTATTCTGGCTTACAGCTACATTTTAACCAGGGAAGTGATAAATCCTTTCCTTAGGCAGACAATACTTAACAGGAGTATTTGAGAGACACCTGGGGGATTAGGCTTCTTCTGGGTCCTAATCTGTCTTCTGCTGAGTAGTTTCTTACTTCCTGCCTCAACCTGTAGGAAATTGAGCTTGAAGTAGAGAATGTGGCTTTTCCAACTCCACAAGGATAATTATTAATTGCCAGACTCCTGGGGAATGTATATTGCAGACCACAAGCTAAAAAGGGCCTCTCTTAGCAAATCCATATTTTCTTCTCTAGAGCTGTTTTCACATGAGCCTGTTGTAAGCCTTTGTGAAGGCTTCAAAAGTCAGCCTTCACTCTATAATATTTTGAATTTTTGCTAACAAATTCTGGGGTGCTGAAAACTTGGCAAATCGATGGTATGAGTCTTAAGACAAAAAATAGGTCATCACTTAATCAGCTATTTGCAACCTCAGAACAAGGATTACCAACATCTTGGCCCAGGATAGTAGAACTCTCATTGCCCAGCACTTTACTTCCTCAGCCCAGTCAGTTGCAGTTAACATACCCCTGCTGGTACCTCATTCTATGTGTGTTGCAAGACATACATAGAAGTTGAACCAGCTTGAACAATTCAGAAGATCTATTGCTTACCAAACTGTGAAGTCTAGAGGTGATGGAAGACTTCAGGCATGGCTCAACTCAGGAGCTCAACACTATTTATTCCTAAAACTTTCCATTTCTCTGATCGACCAGCCATGGTCTAGGCTTCCCCACAAGCCTGGATTCCTATACAGCTACAAGAGAGCTGTAGTTATCTTAAGGTGTCATAGGCCCTGTGCCTGCAGAGCTTTAAAAACTAATACTGTCTGAATCCTTCCCCCAGAGATTCTGATTTAATTCATCTGGTATGTGCATCCAAAGTTAAGAATCAAACTGGTACTGAAAATCAGAACAGTTTGGGATTTACTGTGTTTCATTGAATCCAAGATGCCATTGATAGAAAGATTACTTTATGTACCACTAAGAAAGAAAATAATGCTGCCATTTAAACTATGACCCTCCACCAACTGTCATCTGTATCCTGATTTCAGAGATAAAATGTGAGATAAAATGTGAGAATAAAACTACCTTATTTCATGAATCCATGAAATAAGGTATATATCTAGAGGAGAATTGCCTTTTAAATTAGTCATCTTGGGAGGAGTAATTTTATACAGATTCCTTTGAAGTTACTTCATTCAGGACACCTGTGGAATGTTTTCCTTTGCCTTCAGAATCCATTTTCTATCTATACAAGAAAATCATAGTGTGTTGGACCTGGAGGAGACCTTAGAGGCCATTCAGACCAACCCCCGGATCTATTTAATTATAGTTACACCTTGTTTTAGACTAAAAATGGTATTTTGCAGCCTTAATCTCTCACTCTATTCACCATTCTTGGCTCTGGATAGCTTTGGGCTGTTTCCAACAAGCAAATCCACACTCCTAGGATGAGGATTTGCCACCAATGAGGCTATTTAAAGTAGCGTGCAATAGGTCCTACTGACAGTTCCCAGAATGGGAACTGAATGATGGGGGTAAGTAATGGACCACCTTTGGAAGAAGGTCTTATTTTCACTTTGATGTTTGTGTTGTCAAGATCAGTCACATGGCCAAGCTTCGTTCCACAGAGCGAAGGTGCTCGGAATGCGACTTCTGGGCACTCCAAACAATGTCTGCTTCATACTTCTGGTTCTTCCTCAAATACAGGAAACCCAGTAGTGACTGAAGGGGAAGACCTCAAACAAAGGGGAATCTGGTGTATGGGAGATAGCTTGCAACCCCATCAGAAGGAAACCAGCAAGGATGCCTTTTTCTATTTTGCTGAGAGTGAAATTAAGACCTAGAGAGAGTAGGCTGGGTCAAGGTCACAGTAGGTTGGAGTTAAGCTCAAGGCAGCACAAGGACTCTTGTCTCCCCAGCCAGGGCTCTCCCAACCAGCCGGTGCTACTTCTCTTCTTAACACCTCACAGCATTTATGCAGCTCACGGTTTGCGGAGGGGCTGTAGCTAGAAATCAGGCAGCAGCCCAAGGAAGGGGGTTGGTCACAGCATGCTCAGCCTGCCAGTTGGTCCATGCTGATCGGGAGTATCTATAGCTCCAGCACAGAGCACCCATCCAGCATCGAAGGTGAATTAAAGCCTTGCCCTGGGGTATCCAGGCAGCCATTCCAATCAATTATTTTTTCCCATCTGTAATGTGGGCAAGATGATGAACTGGGATATAATGGTTGATGATGGGGCTGAGGGCTGAGCCATGATTTATGCAGATCCACAACTGAGGAAAATGGGCTAGGGGCAGCGCTTATGAAAACTTTTCACAATAGTGTGGGAAGGCAAGAGGAGAGAAGAAGAGAGCTCTGAGAGGGGCAACCGTCTCTCCATCCAACACCAACACAGGGCTGGCTTGGGCCAGCTGCTCCCTTCTCTTACCCAGGCTCCCCCCTCCTTGACTTCTCTGCAGCTCCTTTATCAGCATCATTATCATCACGATCCTTTTCTTTATCCTAGAAGGGCATATTGCCTTAACGTTTGTAATTAGGCACCTTAATCTGCATTCCCAATAAACTTCCAGGTAATGATGTTGCTGCCACTCTGGGGACCACACTTTGAGTGGCATTGGTCCAGGACAGCGGTTCTCAAAGTGTGGTCCCCAGGCCAGCATCATTGGCATCAACTGGGAACTTGTTAGAAATGTTAATTCTCAGGGCAAGGCCCTGGAATCTGTGTTTTAATAAGCCCTCCAGTCCGTCCAATACAAGCTATGTGGTGCTCTAGTGTTTTTTCAGGCTTGGCTAAGCTTTAGAATCATCTGGTGTGTTTTAAAAACTACTGGTGACCCCCATACCACTAAAGAACTCCAGATCTCGGGGCTTGCTTGGGCAAGTATACTTTTAAAATGCTTTCAAAGTGATTCTTTTTTAAAAAAAAATTATTTATTTAATTTATTTATTTTTGGCTGCATTGGGTCTTTGTTGCTGTGCGCGGGCTTTCTCTAGTTGCGGCAAGCAGGGGCTGCTCTTCGTTGCGGTGTACAGGCTTCTCATTGCAGTGGCTTCTCTTGTTGCGGAGAACGGGCTATAGGTGCGCGGGCTTCAGTAGTTGTGGCATGCAGGCTCAGCAGTTGTGGCACACGGGCTCTAGAGCGCAGGCTCAGTAGTTGTGGTGCATGGGCTATTTTGCTCCACGGCATGTGGGATCTTCCTGGACCAGGGATTGAATCCGTGTCCCCTGTATTGGCAGGTGGATTCTTAACCACTGTGCCACCAGGGGAAATCCCCCAAGTGATTCTGATGCACTGTGAAGGTTGAAACTTCAGGGAACGAGTCGGACAGCTTACAGATTAGAAACACGTTCAGAGGAGGAAAGAGGCTTGTCAGGGTCACACAGCTGATGCAAGCCTTCCCAGAGCCCCTAGCTCCCTCCCCATGAAGTTGCTAGTGTTTCTGGACACGTGGAGGGCTCAGCGGCTCCTAGCATGCACCCATGTGTGCGTACACCCCAGTGAGCCCATGTCCACCTTTAACTACTTCCTTCAGGGCAGCGAGCCACTCCTGCGTGTCCTGTCAGGCAGCGCCTGCCCTTGCTGTCAACACAAGGACCGGTTTTCCTGGACTATGTGCTCTTCAGCCCTGCCTTCCTATGTGTGGGTAAAACACCATGAAGAAGGGGGTTGTGCCTGCTGGAACAGCACTCTGCTTACTTGCTTCCCTGAGCCCCAGGTGAGGTCCTGGGAAGTGGGGCTGGCAGGGGACATGCCCTGGCAGTTCATTCTTCAGTTCCCCAAAGCCAATTCTTCCTCTTAGTGTCAGGCTGGGATATCCTCCCCATTTCTCTGATGGAGGCACTGAGGCTGGGAGTGGCCCACTCCTCTAAGCTCTCACTGCCCTCACCTGATGCTCCAGGAGGTCGTGGCTTCACTCTTGCCCAACATCACCTGTCTCAGCAGCCTTCCCACAGGGACTGAAGCAGCACAGTGGGGAAGGGGGGCAGAACTGGGAGTTCGGGCATATGGGTTCCTGAAAAGGCAACTCTCAGTTGACTGAAGTTAATCTCCAAAACCAAAGTGCTCCCAAATTGTTTCTGTTCAGATTTAAAATGAGTCATGGTGTCACTGGTCATTTTCCCCCAAACAATAGCTGATTAGGCTTCTTAATTATGTTGAATTTAGTCTCATATTAAAATGAGCTCCCTGGGCTTCCCTGGTGGTGCAGTGGTTAAGAATCCGCCTGCCAATGCAGGGGACACGGGTTCGAGCCCTGGTCCGGGAAGACCCCACATGCTGCGGAGCAACTAAGCCCGTGCACCACAGCTACTGAGCCTGCGCTCTAGAGCCCGCGAGCCACAACTACTGAGCCCATGTGCCACAACTACTGAAGCCCTTGTGCCTAGAGCCTGTGCTCCGCCACAAGAGAAGCCACTGCAATGAGAAGCCTGTGCACTGCAAGGAAGAGTAGCCCCCGCTCGCCACAACTAGAGAAAGCCCGCACACAGCAGCAAAGACCCTAAATTTAAAAAAAAATAAAAAATAAAATGGGCTCCCTGAGCTTGCCCAGGGAGCAGGGATGGTGGCTTGTGGGTATTTTAAATGACAGGAAGAAGCCAATGGAGGTCTCAGCATTTGCCATGAGTCATGCAGCAATGCGTTACCCATGGCTTACCCAGTCAATTCTGGGCCTGAAGTGTGCGTGTGTGTGTGTGTATGTGTGTGTGTAGCAGTTACTCGGTCTGTCCACCTGCCCCTCACTAATGTTTGGTGCCCATGCCATGAAGGCAGCTGGTTTCCTGGCACCCGCTGCCTGGCAGATGGGCCTTGACCTTTGTAGCAACTAGCGCGGTGTTAGGTAAACAAGAACCCCTGCCCCTTCCACTCCCCTGCTCCTGCTGCCAGTGAGTTCTATTTTTGACAGGCTTGGGCCAGGGAGACTGGGAGAGTTAGTTGATAGTGGGGGCAGAAGAGAGGGCACCTGCTGAAATGGAGGTAGGAGGCTAATGGTGCCTAGAAGTGTGGCCTCTCACCCCAGCTAGATTGGGACCGTCCGCAGGAAGCAAGGGACCCCCTCCCCAGGCCCCACCAAGCAGCTCTGAGGATGCAGTGGGGTAGCCAAGGTGGGCAGGAGGAAGGGGCAAGGCAGGCAGATCAGTTCCACAGCCACATTCTTTATCTTGTGACTGTGAAGAAGGAGCCAGATGTCTCCTGATGGCAGGGCCCAGCTCTTGCAGGAGGGCCAGGCCCAACCCCAGGCCCCCGGTTAGTCTGATGGATGGCTCTAGTGCTGCTAATGTGGTTAGGGCAGGCAGTGGCCTGGGGGGCTGGGAGCTGAGACAGGCCACTGCAGGCCCTGCTATAATCACATTTGCCTGTACACAGAAGGGGCCCAGATTACCCACCCAGAACCCCAGAGGACATTATTTAAAGTCATTTAGAAGTATTTTCTGTATCAAACTTTTCTTACCTCATTATTATTTTAAACGATCAGTTACTGCCCAAGGCACACACAGAAAGAAGCAGCTCTAAGAATGGATTATGGAAGAATGTCCAAGGCACGCTATCTCCCTGGAGTCCCAAGTCTCTAGGGAAGGGCTAGTTCTGCGCATGGACTGGGGGCACTCCATGCTTCCTGGCTAATAAACCACTGAGACTCTTCCTTCCGTTTCCCAGGCCTGAATGGCCACTCATTTTTTTTTTAATTAATTAATTTTATTTATTTATTTTTGGCTGCGTTGGGTCTTCGTTGCTGCGTGCAGACTTTCTCTAGTTGCGGCGAGCAGGGGCTACTCTTCATTGTGGTGCTCGGGCTTCTCATTGCGGTGGCTTCTCTTGCTGCGGAGCACGGGCTCTAGGTGCGCGGGCTTCAGTAGTTGTGGCAAGCAGGCTCTAGAGCGCAGGCTCAGTAGCTGTGGTGCATGGGCTTAGTTGCTCTGCGACATGTGGGCTCTTCCCGGACCAGGGCTTGAACGTGTGTCCCCTGCATTGGCAGGCAGATTCTTAACCACTGCGCCACCAGGGAAGCCCTGGCCACTCATTTTTTAAAAATCAAGCTTTTGATTTTAGGCACCTTTAGTTTTATAAAAAATGATTAAAATAGTACGGAGAGCTCCCATAAATCCCCACATCCAGTTTCTCCTATTATTAACCTTCTGCATTAGTCTAGTACACTTGTCACAGTTAATGAACCAATACTGATACACTGTTATTAACTAAAGTCTATACTTTATTCACGTTTCCTTTGTTTTTGCCTATTGTCCTTTTTCTGTCCAGGATCCCCTTTCCCCAGCTCCTGGCAACCACTAATCTACTTTCTATCTTTATGGATTTGCTTATTCTGGACATTTCAGGTAAATGGAATCATATAAGGTGTGGTTTCTTTTGTCTGGCTGGGCTGGCTACTCTTACACATGCTTTAATAGCTTTAATTCTTATCCTTGGACTGAAGACAGGATTCTAGGGAAAATAATTCAAGGGACATAAGCAAGGCTTAACTGGAATTCTGAGCCCAAATCCAGTTGTTTTGACTCCAGAACCAAAGCATTTTCTGTCTCTCATCTGTCCAATCATTCATTTATTTATTCAGCATCCTCTAGATGCTAGGTGCTAGGATACAGAAAAGAATAAACTCCGCCCTGGGCCAGACTGTCATCATCTGACCAGATTACTGCCAGATCCTTCTAAGTGACCTGCATCTGCCCTTGTTTGTCTACAGTCTAGACCCACCCTACCAGTCAGGTGAATCAAGTCATGTCTCAATGCTCTGTTCAAAATCACTCAATAGTTTTTGATTTTCCCGAGTGAGAACCAAGGTCCTTACAAGGGCTACAAGGCTCCCTGTGACCCTTGTGACTTCATCTCATGCTGTTCTCTCCCTTGCTACCCTGGCCTCCATACCTTTTTCATATTCTGCCAGGCATGCTTCTTACTCAGGACCTTTCCCACTGGCTGTTCTTTTCTGCCTGGAACCTTCTTACTGCAAATATCTGCATGGCTCACTTTCTCACCAACTTCAGATCTATTGTGCAAATAGCTTCTCAAAAAGACCTTCCCTGACCATCTCATTTAAAATAGCAATCTTCCCTTGGGTTCCAACTTCTCCTTCTCTGCTTTATTTTTCTCCATTGCACTTATCACCATCTGGTACGCTATGCGTTTTACTTTTTGATTTGTTTATTATCTCTCTCCTCCCATTAGGGCATAAAATTATGAAGGAAGGGATTTTTTTTTTTTGGTCTGTTATACTTCCTGCTGTATCTCCAATACCTGTAAGTATGTTCGGCATCTAATGTATGCTCTATAAATATTTGTTATATGAAGTGTAAATTCTTCACTCTCAATCCTTTATCTCTTCTAATCAGAAATCTCCCAGGATTCAGCTCTACTATCATGAAATATGAGGGGATGATCCAGGGAGGAAACTTGTTCTGTTGGACCCTCAAAAGATAGAATTTATACTATTTGCAGGGGAGGAAGTTCAGGAAGATACTGTCTTTTGTTCATTCATTATTGAGTTGATCCTTGTTAAGTAAGTACTATATAAGATTATTAATTAAGATTAAAAAACTTTTTAATATATCTAATGAATAAATATTTATTGAATGCTTATTAATTTACTGTTATCATGCTAGATACTGAAGATACAGCAGTGAACAAAGAAGATCCAGTCTTTGCTCTTATGAAGTTTACTGTGCTGTGTGGGAGATAGACATTGAACAAATTTTTACACAAGTAACTTTTAAATTATAATCTTTAATAAATGCTCTGAAGGAATAGAGTGCTATGAGAAGCTTATACTAGGGAAATTGACCTAGTCTAGGGGTTAGGGAAGATAAGGAAAAGCTTTCTTATAGATATAGCTGTCCAAAGTTGAAATAGGTGCTTTGTAGTTGAGTTTCCTTTGACTGAAACATTTAAGTGGAGGCTGGAAAACTCTGGTTGGGGGTATTGTAAAGTGCATTAAGCACTGGGTAGGATAGAATAAGAGTTTCCTATTTCAAAAGTCTAGAATTCAGTTGAATTTCCTGGTTGAACTTTAAAGAGGCAGTCTCAAGTTCCCTCTTGGAAGAGAATTAATTTTACCAATACTTTGGTGGACCCAAATACTCATCTTTAGCCATCTGGTGTCCCATTTCAGTTAAGTATACAGGATCCAGGGCTAGAGATTATGGTTGTACCAGGATGTTAAAGAAACTTATGAATACTAGCCCCTAATGATAATACTCCTTTATTTCTATTCTATATATGGTTAACTCACTGCTGTGCCGTCCTACCCATAATCATTTGAAACCATGACCATGTGAGCTAGGTTGATCAGAAATTGTTATCCAAACTTTATAGAAGAAGATTTAAGGCTCAGAGAAGGTGAGATGCTGAACTTCATCAGCCATGATCGTCTGTTTTTTTTTAAAAAAATCCATTGTGTGTTTTCTCTATGTATTGTTAGCTATTGCCCAAATGATGCTATGTAACAAATTAATCCTCAGACTTAGTGGCTTAAAATTATAATCATTACCACTTATGCTTCAGAAGGTCAGCTAAGATGTGGCTCATCTACAGTGGGCTTGGCTGGATGGTTTCACTTCAGATCTTCAGATCGATGAGTGGCTGAGGCAGCTCTGCTTTGGGTTGTGGCAGCTCTGGTGGGTCTGCTCCATGTGGCTCGTATCCTCCTCCTGGTACCATGGGCTATCCAGGTCATTTTTTTTTTTTTTTTTATAATGAAGTCAGAGGTGCAAGTCCTCTTAAAGCTTAGGCTTAGAACTGTCCCACTGTTACTTTTGCTTCATCATATACCCAAAGAAACTCACATATGTAAACTCAAAGTCAAGGGGAGGGAAAATATAGTTTACTTCTTCAGTGGGAAGAATTGCAAAGACACATGGAAAAGGGTGTGTGGATATAGGGAGGAGAGAAAGCTTGGGGCAAAAATGCAGCCCACCACATTCCCTTTGTTCTTTTGTTTATTTGGTTATTAATACATTTTTTTCATTCAGGTCCAAACAATGTACCTGGCATTCTGCAAGTTGTTGAGGATAAAATGGCGAATAACATAGTCTTTATAATACTTATTTATTTATTTTGGCTGTGCTGGGTCTTAGTTGCAGCACTCGGGATCTTCACTGCGGCATGTGGGATCTTTTAGTTGTGGCAGGCGGACTTCTTAGTTGTGGCATGTGAACTCTTAGTTGCTGCATACATGCGGGATCTAGTTCCCCGACCAGGGATCGAACCCGGGCCACCTGCATTGGGAGCACGTAGTCTTACCCACTGGACCACCAGGGAAGTCCCAACATAGTCTTTATAAAGAGGCAGTTTCAGCAGAGCATGAGATGTACTATGAGAGAGGCAAGCACAGGGAATCTTGGGAACACACACTTTCAAGAACAACAACAGCAAAAAAGGAGCATTTGAATGGGTTTTATTCCCAAGTGAGGTGTCAGGAGATGAATCAATGAAGGAACAAAATCAAAGCTGAAAAAATTCCAGAGTTAACTCCACTCATGTTTCAACCAGTGAGACCAGTTATTTGTTTTGTTAACTTCTGTTTCTCTTTCACTGTTAAAGCAAAAAATCTTGGAAAACCTGTGTTCATTCTAAAGCAAAGTGTGGGAAGAAAAATGAAGGTGGAATCACTTATCCAAATTGAGTTTTGGAGGGAGGAATATATCTGGGAAGTGGCAGTGAATAAATAGGAGCCTGCAGGATAATAGCATAATAATAACAGTAAGAAATACTACCATTTATTGAGCTCTTTGTGTCAGGTAGGATGCTAAATGCTTTGCATATGGTGAGTGCTGTTAATAATCCCGTTTCAGACATGAGTCAGGTGAGGCTCAGAGCAGACAGCAAGACCATCCAATTCCCTGACTGAATGATGTGTAGAAAAATGATGATTAGCCTTAGCCTCCCAGGTCAGCACCACGGACAGCAAACTCACTTGCAGGCAAAGCCCTGGATCAGATTCTGCAGGGTGAAATTCCACAAGCAGGATATCAGAAATGTTTTCAGTGGGTTATTTGTAACATGCCTGCCTCTTCCCCTAGAATGTGTTCTGATAACTAGAAGATACTTGTTAGCTAAAGACCTGATAAAGTTTGAAGACATGATCTGGGAAAGGGTCACATTCCTCTGCATAATATAGCAGCAGTGAGAGATTTGGAAACTAAGTTGGATTAAGGAGTGAGAAAATATGTGGAGAGTCAGAAAGGAGAGGTCCCAAGTGAAGGCAAGGAAGAGAGGGGATTTGGGGTAAGGAGAGAGAAAAACTAGGAAAACGTTTTAAAAAGTTTCAGTGAAGCATGTGAAGTAAATCTTCATCTTCCCTCCCAAATACTCAGTAAGTTCCATACCACTGACTTATGTACAGCTGGATTTATTTGAGAGTTTGAAGAGAAGGCTGAAAGGGACAGAGGTCAGTGTTCCATATGTGAACACGTGCAAATTAACATTAACTGGCTGGAGAGTTTTCTAGAGTTTGTCTCCTTGTGTTTCAGCTCGGTCTCCCTAATCAGCTTATCATCCTTTGGAGGGCAGGCATGGTGCCTGCCATTCCATGGACTGATACATTGGTGGGCACACATCATACACTCAGGATATACTGTAGAGCTGATTTGTTTCCTCTGGCTGAGCCCCATTCAGAAAAGAAGCGTGAGTTTTCCTCTGCCTACAGCAATCAGAGTTCTCAGGGTTTCAAAGGTCACTTACAATTTAAAATATTCCTTCCCCTTGTCACTGTAAATGTACCTCAGCTGGTCAGACCAGGCATTTGGATTTCAGGCTCAGAAAAAATGGTTCTAGGATCCATGCTTCTAGGATCAATATAGGAATATACTAAGAACCAGAACTGACCTGCTTGTCCTAGGTCATAAGCAAACTCCCCATCTACCAACAAATTGACTCAGCAAGGGTTACATGGAATACACAGGGGAAGTTTGAGTGTGGGCCCTTCATTCTCATGGAAACAAATGCTCTTGTATTCTGATTCAGAGTCTTTAGGGAACAACTGACTGAGAAACCTCATCTACAGAAGCATCTTATTTTACTCAGGCCTGGAAGTGTGGTCCAAAATTATTGGGGGTGAGGTGATGGTGATAGGACGTGTTCTCAGAGTCAGGTTTGGAAACTCAATCAACATCCCACAGAAACTGCTATGGGCAATGGCTAAGGGTAGTTGAAACATGCATTGGGTATTTTGTTGGTTAAATAGACTTTTGTGACCGGCCTAGGATCCTGGCCACCTATTGTGGCAGGTAGCATGGAAAATTACTGGCTTTGGAGTCTGACGTACCTGGGTTCTAAACTTGGCTCTACAGATTATTTCCTATGTAGCATTGGGCATGTCACGCTACCTCTCTGAGCCTCTGTTTCCTCATTTGTAAAATGGAGGCTGTTGATATAGTCTGATACTTACTGAATTAGTGTGGGTGGGTGAGAAAACCCACCAAATCTCGGTAGCTTAACACAGTAAAGTTTTATTTCTCACTCGTGTCACAGCCCAACATAGGTCAGTAGTGGGGTTTGGCTCCATGCAGTCATTCAGGGACCCAGGATCATTCCATTTAGTGGATGACATAATTCCCTAGAGCTTGGGAGCCTTTCACTGGATCCATGCATCCAGCAGATAGATGAAGGAGGAGAGCACACAAAGGGTTGGGCAGGAGGCATTTTTATGGGCCAGATTAGGAGATGGTGCATATGATTTCCATCTACTTTCCATTGTCCCATGGCTGCCCCTAATATAAGGAAGGCTGAGGAAGGACTGTGTGCCTAAGAGGAAAGGGTTACTGATACGGTGAACAAGCCAGTGTCTGCCACTCTTACCTTGTAAAGTTGTAATGAGGTGAGGATGTAATAGAAAAAAGAAAGCAGATAGAATGCTTTGATACCATGTAGCACATACAGGACTCAATAAATGTTAGTTCTAATAACACTGTTTACACGGCAAAGTGAATTTTGAACTCCAAACAGGCAACTTAGAAAGGGCTTTCAAGCCTCCATTCATTTGTTAGATGTGGGCTGCCTTGGCTGTTTGTCCTTAGCTTCCCAGGAATTCTGATTACCTGGCCACCAGGGGTTAAACTACCCCAGCCTCCACTGATACTTAACAGCTGGGTCTCTTTCCAAGGGCCTTCAGTACTCTCTTTCAGTGCAGGAAATACATCTGGCATTCCCTATTCTGGAAATACAAGCAACTAGTCAATTGAAAAAGGCGTCTGCTGATGGTAGCATGACAAGCAATATCCATAACTGCTTGTAATCTCCTTCAGACATCCACTTGCTCCCATCCAGCCCCATGGAGGACAAAGGGGCTCCTATTATCTCGGCAGCCTTCTGTCGCCAAAAATGCAGATGAACCTTGACCTGATATTCTGCTCAACATGCCCTCTGAGCAAAGGGCCTTCTTCAAGTGTTTACCCTGCCAGAATAGCAGATGAGTGGGCCACAGGGAGCAGCTTTCAGGAGGCAGGCAGCTGCACAGAGAAAGAGAGTGCAGGTTTTGCATTTGGGAATTAGAAGTCTCAGATCTGCAGCTTGCTAGCTCCATGGTCTTGGAAATGTCACTTCGCCTCTCTTGCCTCAGTTTCCTCATTGACATAAGGAGGATAAGCATAGTGTTTTCTTTACCTGTGTCACAGGAGGTGTTGGGGATCAAGGGACGTATCTGAAATGTGCCTGCACCTACATTCCTGATCAAAAATTACCTGGTGGGAACATGTTCCCAGGCAGCTGGAATTGGGACTCACAGGTGAAAAGACTATTATCACATCTTAAGCTAAGAGGATGCCGTTGTCGCTCATCTGTGGGTAAGTGGTGATAGGAGGGATTCTGTCTCTACGTTCTCTACCTACAATCACCTATCCTGGACCAACCTGGGGGGGAAGGCAAGAATACATAGGGTCACAGCCTGAGAGGGACTTGTGATCCCTCCTCTCCCAAAACAGTCTCCACGAGGGGAGAAACAGGAGAACTATAGTCCCATATCACTGTCATGGTAATGTTAGTTCCTTACATTTGTACCGCATCTCATCATTGACAAAGCCTTTTTCCAGGCTATATCACATTCAAGCCTCACAGTAACCTTCCAAGCCAGGCATTATGATCTCCATGAATCCTAGACTTAGAGACGTTGAAGAATTTGCCCAAGTTTCCATAACAAGATCTGTGTGATTCCAGAGTCATGTCTCGTCCCCCCACACCACAGTTGTTCTTCCTCTCTGTTCCCAGATACAATCAAGAGAAAAGCTTTATCTTCTACAGACTAGATATGGACAGATGCATGCCCTCTAATCCTTTTTGGATTAGAAAATTGGAACTTCTCAGGTTCTTCGTGTCCCTAACTGTGCCCAGGACATGGCAAAGTGCCCCCTAAATGGTTCTAAGATGGATGGTTGACAGAGTGAATTGGCAGGCAGCAGGGAAAGCCTTAGGTGTTGACTGGAGTTCGGAAATGGATGGTTGATCACAGCTGTGTGTGCTGAACAAGGAGAAGTTATGAAAGGGGCAGACAGAAAGAGGGCAGAACAGACAGGGCTTTCTCACCTTCTGTTTAACATTAAGAAAAATCCAGTGTCCAACCATGGATTTCCCAGGGGGAGAGGACCAAAACGGACCATAGAAAAACTTGGAGGGACTCCCAGCAAAGGAGTCTCTCTGTGGGCCACAGGGTAGGATTAAAAGCTCTGCTCAAATGGACCTGGGGCAGCTGGGCCAAGAAAGGAGGCTGCACTGAATCCCATCCTTTATAGGACTGATCTGGCTCTGGCTCTGGCTGGGGTAGACTATGACCCTGGGAGTCTTCTGCTGCAGCAAGTGGAAAATAGGTTAGAAGTTCCATGTGGGGCAGGTAGGGCATAAGCATAGCAGTGTGACGGGAGGGGAAGCTGAAACCCACCTCTCCTGGGATGGGGAAGGAGTCTGGCTCTGAGAAGACAATTCAGAGGGCAGAGCTGAAGGAACTGATGTCACTGGCAAATGTGGGCAGCTGCAGAGCCAACCCTCACCCTAGCAATAGAGAGATCATGGAGTCACAGAAGGAAGGCCCAGCCCGTGTGGGGCAGCGGCACTGAGGGGAAGGGGAAGAGGGAGTCTTGAAGAATGAAGAGAGCAGAGGCTTTATTTTTCTGAGGGTGGCTAGATGGGAAGACACATTTGCGGGCAGGAAGTGTGTATGTATGTGCATGTGTGTGCATGTTTGTATGATGGGGAGATCTCACCCCAGAGCTCAAGGCAGGATTGGGGTTTTGAGGGTACCCCAACTAAGCAGGGAATGATCCATCTGCTGAGGAAATGGAATAGCAGTCTCAAGGTTCCACCAAGGAAGAGACACAGGACCAGCCTCTGGGCAGTGGCCTTCCTGTCTCTCCTTTTCCCTCAGATCCCCTCCTGGTTGGGTTGGGGTGGGGATGCTACAGGCAGAGGCCCCTGCACAGCCATTTTGCCCTGCGGGATTCACAGCCCCGCCCATCCTCTCTGATGAATGTGACCCACCACCGCAACCCCATCAGCTGCCAGGCGGAGGAGGTCAGGCCCAGCGGCTGCAGACAGTGGCCTTATCGGCTGCTACTAGTGAGGATATAAGCAGGGGATTGGATGGTATCATTCTAATTTACACGGGATTTTGTTTCTTTCCAGGTACTTAGCATGTGGATCTAGGTGATATCAAAGGCAGAGCATTATACAATAAGTAGGCTTAACCTCTATCTCACCCCCTCTCATCCTTCTGTCTCTTCATTGAGGCCACGAGGAGCTGCAGCTGGGGTTGCCATAGTGACCAATTAGGATTACTGAGATGTTCTTGCAGAGAAAAAAGGGAGTATTGATTTAGCTTTGACAGTGGGGCATCAGGGGACCAGGGGAGCCCAAGGGTGCTCAGCATTAACAGGGGCAGAATGTGTCACCCTCTAGGCTGTCTGGGGTTGTGCTGTTTGGGGCCGGACCTCATATGTGGTGGAGACCATTGGCAGGCCCCTGCCTGCTCAGTGCTTAGTGTCTGCATGACACTGCTGAGGGGTGTGTGAGGGTTTCAGGTGAGGGGGGGAGTGATGGAGTGAGGACCACCATCCACAGGATGACTCTCAAGAGAAATGGAGTTGTTTGGCTCAGATCGTGGGAGGCTCAGGTGCCCACACACCTTCTCCCCAGGCAAAGGCTTCCCGTTGTCACTTAACAAGTCTTCCCAGGTGGGCTGGTACCCCGTTCTGCGCAGGAGCACAAAACATGGCCCCGGACTTTTAGGGGCTTCGAATGGGCAAAACATTTGGTATCATTATGTGCAAAATCAGCTCCCTCTGATGTGACTACGTTAGGAACTCTGAAACCAAGAGGAAAATGGGGGTCCGAGAAGCCTTCTGGGTGGGGTGGGGCTCAGGACTGACCTAATGCAGCTGTGTGTCTGTGGACAAGCCACCTAACAAAACAAGCCGCAGTTTACCCCTCTGCAAACAACGGGTAGTAATAATCTACTGAATAGGAGGGTTATAAAGATTAGAACTTGTGTTGGTGATGTGCTTGGTATACTGTAAGTGTAGGAGGCTGAAGTGAGAGGAATTAGGGGCAGAGAACAGGCAACTGGACAAGCAGGAGAGACGGGGTAGAAGGTGGAAGTCTGGAGACATAGAGGCGGAATTCAGGTGGCTTCTGGATGGAGGAGGGAAAGGACTAAGAGCCCACAGGGGGAGCGAGCTGAGAGGCAAAGGAGAAAGGGCATCAGAGCCCACGGAGGGGCAGCTGGTGTGGCGGGAGGTTGCCGAGAGGCAGGAAGCTAGTTTTCAGCAAGGGGGGAAGACAAGCCCCTGGTTTCACTACAGGAGACATTTTTTCCTTTTCCTCATTCCTAGATTCAGAGAACTAGATTCTTCTAAAATTCCTTGGATGTGAAAAGGGGGAGTGAGAGGGATTCAGGGAGAAAGACGGCCCTATCCTGGGCCTGAGCAAGTGTATCCAGTTCTGCAGTTGACTGTGGCCAGACCGTGGGGGAACCTCTGGAACAGGACTCCCCTGTACCCCGCCTTGGCCTTGGGCTGCGAGAAACCAGGGCTTAGTGGGTCAACTTCCTGCCCCTCAGGTGCCGTTCCAGACCTGCCTCTGCTCCCATCCCATGCCACCCCACCAGGGGCCCCCAGGGCTCATGGTTAGAGCACAGCAGGAGAGAGGACCCAGGAAAAGCAGCTTCTTCCCCTGCCCGGCCCCATCCCCTGCTTCTGCAGGATTTAATAACTGCCCTCCTCAAAGATCAGGAGACATGATTAATTCTGACTCGAGGATTATTAAAATGCTTCCACCAAGCATCTGGCATTGAAAGTTTTAAATCAATTAATCTGTTGTTTGGGGAAGAGTGTTCTCATTAGCACAGCTACAGAGGCAGCTCAAGTTGCCATTGGGTTGGGGGAGTGGGGACAGCCTCCCTTGGGAACTGAGGAGACACCCACTGGGCTCCAGGAACCTCTCCTGGCTCCCAGGCCCGGCATCTCTCACTATCTCTCACCCAGGTCCCTGTGTATCCAATTTCCAAGTGGTGCTCTCTCCCATCCCCAAAGGGTTACCAGGTAAAATACAGGATGCCCAGTTAAAGTGGAATTTTAGATAACAATGAATACTTTTTTTTTTAGTGTAAGTATGTCTCATGGAGTATTTGGGACACACATATTACAAAATTATTTTAACCATTGTTTACCCGAAATTCAAATGTAATCGGGCCTCGTGTATTTTCATTTGCTAAATGTGGCAACCCTCCCCCCGCCCTCTGTTTTAGTAGCCTGACACCATAGCTGAAGTGGGACTCCTGGGTTTGAGCCCTGGGCCTGCTATCTACATGCCGAATGTCCTAAGGAGCATTGCTTCTTCTTTCTAGGTCAAGCAAGAAATAAGCAACTTTGAACTTAGGGGCACTTAAGCATTTATGGGACTCACACAGTGGTTTGCAAAATCTCCATTTGACCGATAAAGCATATGGAAAAATTATATTCTCAACCAAGAGCACACACCTGGCATTGTTTTTAGCTTTTAACCCTGTTAGAGTTATCTAACCATGAGGTCCTTGATAGCACAGCTGTGTCTGGTCCACATCTGCATCCCCAGCACCCAGCCCAGGGCTAACACATAGCAGACCCTCAGTATAATTTGATAAAATGAATTCATGAGTAAATGAACCTTCCCAGTGTTCTCACCCAGGCTCCTGAGTAACTACAGTTGTCATTTATAAATTACAAAGGGTTAAGTGTATAGAAATGGCCAGAGTCAGAACCAATCTTAAGTCCTCTGGACCAGGCATTGGACCAGGGGCCAGGATCCCTAGGCTCAAGCCCTGGCTGCAAGTCCTGGTGTTGGCTAATATCTTGTACCCTTGGCTAAGTCTTTACCCCTCTCTGGGCTCCGGTTTCCTCATCTGTAAGTAGAGGCAGCTGTGCTTGGGGTCTTTACAGCCCAGACATTCTGAGACGGCTCCACTGGTCCTGAACTCTGTAGCCCAGCTTTGAGTGCATCAAGTTGAATGCTGAATACTGGGTCTAATCTGAGTCCCAGAGCTTGGTAAGGTCATGTCTGGTAATGCCCCATCATAGAAGTCTAGGGAAGGCCGGGTTGCATGATGTGCCCTGGCCCCTGTTACTGGTGTCTGTTATGGGTTTCAGTTGCTTTTCTTCAAAGAGGGACCAGGCTTTGGCTTTCTTATCCACTAAGCAGGAGAGGAGAGGGAGGAGACCCCGCCTTTCCGGACTCTGCATCCCATCCAAGGCTTCTTTGACCCTTGTCTGCACCTCAGATATTTCTTTTCAGCCTCTGCAGTCAGCCCAGATTTATCCTGCCTCGTGTCTCTCATGTAAAATGCATATTCCGACACTTTGCTAGGTTAAATGATTTAACAGCCGAGGCAGAGAGAATTAGGGGTCCGGGAGCAGGAGGCAATGCCTGCTTTTCAAATGAGATTGGAAAGGAGATGGAGATCGCTGGTGATGATAATCTCTTATTTTAATAATATAAAATAACTGTCCCACTGAATCAGAGTGAGCGATGAATTCTGTGGCCTGGGGTTAGAGACAGCCAAGCCTGGAGAAGAGAGCCGGGGGGTGCAGGGACGCCCTTCTTCCTCTCTGTCGCTCCCTCTCTCGTCTTTCCCTTTCAAAGCAGATTTGTGCCAGCACCATCCTGTGGCCTCCTGGATCTGGCATCACTAAGAATGTGGGTAGCCAGGGAGACTGGAAGGGAGAGTGGTGGATTTGGGGAGGGTGTGTGTGTGTGTGTGTGAGAGAGAGAGATAGAAAGAGAAAGAGAAAAAAGAAAGAGAAAGAAAGAAAGAAAATGAATGAATGAATAAATGAAAATAAATCTGGGGAAACTGATGACCATTTTTCCTCTGTGATCGTTGATAGGAGATACCCTAGTCTGTGACCCTAGAAAAGGAGAACAGACTGCCCAAAGGCAGGGGCCTGGACAAGCTGACCTCTAGGAGGTATGGGAACTGCTAACTGGAGCACAGAATCATAGGATGCTTGGTCCTGTCCCAGTGAACCCCGGGGGGGAATGACTCACTCTTCAATCAGTTCCTTAATTGGTAGATACGTATCAAACACCTATCGTGTCGGTCTCTCTGAAGTTGGCTGGGTTGGACCAGGGAGGTTCCAACGGGAGCCAGGTAGTGGGGAACAATCTCCATGTCACATGTTGGCTCAGCAGGGCTCCCCTTCACAGTGGGCCATTAATAACTAAGGAGCTGCAGACCTGTCTTCTTCCCTGAGATTAATTCATTACTCCAGCCCTACTTGGATTCCGTCAGGTTCAAATGTCAGAATGGAATATGCAGCTAATGAGTCAAATGCTCTCTCTCTCTCTCTCTCTCTCTCCCTGTCCCGGGCTGGTTCTTTCCCTTCTCTCTCTGCAGACAACTGCAGGTGTCAGGGGGTTGTATGGGGTGGCCCAGGGGCTGTGGCTGTCTGAGCCGGTGAATGGGAAGTCTGCTCTGTTTACTGTACTTGTTTACGGTGGAGAGTAAGTCCACGGTCACTGGGGCTCCTGAGTCAGGACTCATCAGCATGCGTGGAGCGGAGGGAGAACTGATCACAGGGAAAGGCTTCACTCCCTGCCTTGTAATCTCTGCTCCTCATTAGTCAACAGCCACTTATGAGAACTCAGATGTGTTGGGTCCATGATTGGCACTAAGGATACAAAGCTGAACAGACTGATTGGTTCAGTTTTAAAAATAAATGTTTAGTGACTATCTAAAGAGCCACTGGGTGTACTCCTTAGGGTGGAGGCTCTGGAGCCAGACTTCCTGGGTTCGAATCTGCTGCTGCCCGGGTGTGTTCACTTAGGCACGTTAGTTAGCCTCTTTGCTTCTTTTCTTCATCTGCAAAATGGGGGTAACAAAAATACCACCTTCATGCAGTTATGAGGGTTAAAGGCATCGATACAGGTAAAACTAGCAAATGCTAAATAAATGTAGTTACTGTTCCTATGTGGTAAGAACTTAGGGTCTCAGAGTCTAAAACAGAATAAATCAGCATCGAATGGTTGCTTACTGTATACCAGGCAATGTGATTTAGATCATTAACTCATTTAATCCTCACAACAGCCTCTTATAAGGTAGGTCTCATTATCATTACTACCATTTTATACAGGAGGAAACTGAGATTGAGGTCTGTTCTTGCATGAGGTCACCTCGCTAGTAAATGATGGAGCTGGAATTTGATCTCTGCTCTGTTAGACTCTGAGTCTGAACTCTTGACCACAATTTATGTCTAGGAGAGACTGAACATATAAAATTATAGAAATGGCATCATCTTGCGATACAGGTCCAAATGCAGCACGTGGTATCCTCAGAGAATAGCGATGCTGCCTCTGTCAAGGGAGGTCAAGGAAGGTTCCTGGAGGAGGTAATGCTTGAGCTGGAGGTTGAATTAGGCATTTCCAAGGTGTACCAGGTGGGCTGGGCAGGAGGCAAAGGGATGGGCGAAGAGCCAGGCATATTAGGTAACCTCCAACCCAAATGGCTAGAGGGAAGGTGTGCTATGGGGAGTGCCAGGGTAGGCAGGTGATAGATGCACTGTGCAGGGCAATGTCAGCTGTGCCAAGGACGCGGGTTTTATGTGAAGACAATGCAAATCACTGTGAGTCTGAAGCCAGGGAACAGCAGAAATGTGCACCGTAGGAAGCTCTTTTCTCTACTGCGCCGTGGAATACAGACCAGGAAGGGGAAGGCTTGAGGCACGGAGGATGCCTAGGGTGCTATTGCAGTTGTCAACTAGTTGCTGGAGACAGACTGCCTCTTCTGCTCACCCAAAGAGACGGGAGAGTGGGGGTAAAGGAGTGACCTTTATAGGCGGAAAGGGACATGGTGTTTGTTTCCGGTCCTTGGATGGTGGCAGCATGATGCAGTTGGGGGAAGATGGTGTCAGCTCTGAAGGCGGCCTGGAAGCTGATGAGAGCACGGTGTGGACAAACAAGGCTGCAGAAGTTGTTCTGGGAACAAAATTGGTTTTAACTGGCCCTTAGTGACCAGCAAACCGAGCCCACACAGCCAAGAGGGTGGGTGGGCAAGAAGGCTATTCCAGACCAAGTCAGAAGATTCTTGAGTGGAAGCAAAGAAAGATCTGCTTTCACTCTGCTTAGTGTAGGGAGGCCCAGGCTGGGGCGGGGCAGCTAGGCTTTGTCTGGGATAGTTCTCAACGGGCCATGTTGAGAAGAACTAAGGTGTCAGAGCAGCAGCTCTGGCTCAATGGGAACAACTAGGGACCCCAACTCAGAGACAAAGTAGGTTTAGGAAGTCACTGAAGATCCTACAGGACCTGGGAGCAGGGCCAGCTCTAACCTGCTTGGAGAGAGATCCAAGCATTTCTAAAGCATTTAGAGAGAAAAAAAAAATGGTGAAATGACAAGAAGAGACCAGGGCCTGGGGGGCCTCACTGGGCTGTGCCCGCCAAGTCAATATTTTGCTACATGTTCAATTTGCAATGGGAAAAAAGCACTCTGAAAACATGTTTCTTTTTATAGGCCTTGGTATTTTTCTTTTGTTTTCCTTGAAAGGTTCCCCCCACCCCAATCCCACGGTGGGTGTGTTTGCAGACCTAAGCGGGGAGACAGGCTTCAATGGCTGGATGGAGTATCAGCCATAACCTCAAAGCCAGGACGAGCCAAAGCAGGGATCCGGAGCATGAAGAGAGATGGAAACAGGAGGCACAGAGCAGGTCAGGAAGGGATGTTGCCCACTTCCCATGGCAGTTGTTTCCTCACACATGGGTGGCATAAAGCTCTGATGGGAATGATCACATTGGCCAAATAAATGGAGACCTATGATGGCTTTCTGGGTCATTTGTTTTTAGAACAGCCATAGCTGTTTATCCAGAGCTGTTCTAAAAAGCTCTTTGAGTCATAGTTGACCTTATATCATAGTCTTTTTTATATATGGCTTACCCTCTGTACTAGATGGCAAGCTTACTGAAAGCTGTGAACTTGTTGGACCCAATTCTGCACCCTCCACAGCACTCAGCACAGCACCTTGTCTCTTGCAGGCTATGGGTTGAACACCCCTGTGAGTGATTTGAGACCACAGGAAAGCCACTGTCATACTGCTATTTTCAACACGGTGAGTTATAGCAGAGGTGGGTGGGTCCCAAGGATAAGGGTCCAGTTCCCAGGAAGGCAACAGTGAAGAACTATCCCATAAGTTTGTTTTCTGTGTCTGGAGTTTGGGATTAACATATACACACTACAGTATATAAAATAGATAACCAACAAAGACCTACTGTATAGCACAGGGAACTACACTAAATAATTTGTAATAACCTACAAGAAAAAATCTGAGAAAGAATGTATCTGTATCTCTATCTCTATCTATCTGTCATCTATCTATCGATTATCTATCTCTATCTATCTATCTATCTATCTATCTATCTATCTATCTATCTATCTATCTATCATCTATCCGAATCACTGTGCTGTACACCTGAAACTAACACAACGTTGTAAATCAACTACACTTCAATTAAAAAAACCCCCAAAAAGCAAAAAACAATCCCAGACAAAGGCTAGAACTGTGCTATGAATCAGGCCACTAGAATGGGAATCCTGGAATGGGGCCCACTGCAAAGGCCCAGTCATTCTACCTGGGAACTCAGGGTAAGGATGGGAGGGGGACCTGGAGATTGGGAACAAGGCAGGGCAAGTTGCTAGAGTCAAACAAGATGTAAAAACTGGGTTTACATCTCTATCACCCAGGCCACTGCAATAACCCCCCCCCCCCCCCAGTTGTCTGTTCTCTAGTCTCTCCTGCTTCCATCTGCTTCTAGCCATCAGTCAACTGACTAAGCATCGTCCTTTATCACTCTCTAGTTCAAAACCTTCAGTGACTCTCCTTGGCCTCAAAAGGAAGTCCAAACTCCAAAGCCCCAATGGACCGTATTTTCCACTCTCTGCTCCCTCCACCCAGAATGTTTACTGCCCAAGACTGAAGCTTATTTATAATGCCCCTCCCTCCTCCACCCCAATGCACTTTGCAATTTCCTCCCTAGACACCTCTTCACAGGTCTCATTCTGTCTTCCTATACCTACAACCCACTTCCTGAGCCCAATTGAAATCTTACCTCTCCCAGGAAGAACTTTTTGGCTTCCCCAGCCCACATTCCCTTTCAGTCTGACATCGGTTGAATGTGTGCTGTGTGCCGCGCCCTGTATGTGTGTTATCTCATTTAGTCCTCCCAGTAGCTCTGTGGCTTCAGTTCTGCTGTTAATTCCAACGGTCTGAAGTGCCTTGCACAAAGTTACAGAGCTACAAGTTCAATAGTGGTATTGAACCTGATATTTTAAAATCCAAAGCATTGTTCTGAACCCTGTTGTATACAAAATAATCAGTTGGTCTTTGTACTTGTTATGCAAAGAATAAATAGCCTCCCCTCTCCTCTGTGACACCAAGGGCTATGGGTGCTATAAGAAAACATAGGATTTAGGGTTTATAATTTGGAGGCAACATGATAACTTATAAGAACTAGGACTCAGGAAACCTGTCTTGTGGCTCTGTTGCTGGGTACGTCACTCAACTTTCTGAACTTGTTTTTCCCTTTGTTAAAAGCAAAACATAACTCTTATGACTCAGACCTTGGCGAAGGTCAAGTTAAATAAAGTCATGCCACCACTCTGTAAACTGCAAAAGCAAGGTGGAATTATTATTGTTATCATTTTTATCATTACCCTCCAAAGATGAATTATGTCCGGAATAGAGTAATAGGCAGTGGATAGCAAGGGTGGTGTCCTGAATAGTAAAGGGCACAAAACAAAGGCACACGGTGGATGTTTGGAAAATTCCCTACAGTCTATTGGGGTTGGTTGGATTTTGCCAACACTCACAATCAGATCAAGATGCCTCTACTAGGAAGTCACAGACGGGGCTGATGGACAGTCTTGAAGGCATTTGTGAAGCTTTCAATACTGGACAATTCTGGGAAGAGGACCCGCTGGTTTCATTAGATTCTCAGAGGCGTCCATGGTCCCCAGGAGTGTGAGGAGGCAGTGGCCGAAGGAAAGGGGCTTGGCCGTGGAACCAGGCACAAGCTAGTAGCTGGAAAGAAGGTCTCTTTGAGTCAGAAATGGAAGTTAGGGATGGGGAAGTACTAGGAGGTTAGCAGGAGTGGAGCCCCCAGTCCAGCTAATTTGGAGCCCACCTGGCAGGGTCCTAGACAAGTTCACCTCCAGGCCAGTGAGGGGTCTCACAGGGAAGTGGTCTTACAGCTACATATGAAGTCAGATCTGTCCTGAGACAAGACGGACTTCCAGGAAGTGGTGAGTTCCCTGTCCTGAGAAGTGCTTTGCTTGGAATGGACCGGCATAGCTTTTGTGGAAGGGATTCTAGCATTAGGTGGGCTGTCGGGCTAAAAGGTCCCTACATGTTCTTACACCTTTGAATTGTTTGTTTCTCTGATTCAAGTGTTAAGCAGTGTGTTGCAGACATGACCACTTAGCGGGATACCAGTACTGTATCTACCTTGGGTCCCTAAAATCCTCAGCCTGTTGTGAATTCAATTTTGTATTTCTCAGCTGGCTGTGTATGTGATTGTTTCACAGCTCCCAGTGAAGAGATCAATGTGGAAGAGAACAGACAATTTGGGCTGGGTCTCCAAGGCCATGTCTAAGGAGGAGAAAGCAGTCCTAGTGGGGCTGCCAGAGCCCAAAGCAGACTGTTCTGCGGAGCAGTGGATAGACCCTAATGTTAGGTGTTTTGACAAAAAGGGCTTCACTGTCGAATATATTTGGGAATTCTGGATGAAATAAAATTAAACAGCTTTTTGTTTGTTTTACTTCCTTGAACCTTGTGACTTTCCAAGAAGGGAGCATGATAGGCGGCATCTCCCTGATTTTTTTGAGCACGGAACCTTCTTTTCCCCAAGGAGCAATTCTCAAGGCTGGCGTTCCAAAGAATACACTAACATCGCCCAAGACAAGTTTGTCAGACGCTCTCTGTCTTTTCCACCTCCCGTCTTGTCCCTCCTTTCATTTTCACAACCCTTCTCTGCAGCCAGGGTGCTGTAGGGAGACATCTGGAGCCTCAAGAAGACCCCTCCTCAGCCCAGCAGGATTTTTGCAAGTAGTATAGGTTTAGGCATGTAATGAATTTAGATTTAATTTGCAAGTGAAAAAGCTTGCATTCTTTTGTAGCTTACACCAAAGCTCAAATGTCTAAGCTTCCAGGGTTTAAGTCTAATTAACTGTATTTCACAGCTTATTTAAAGAAAAGAATGGAGGCATTAAAATTGTAAAATCTAATTTTTGAGTAAATCTTTCAGTGCAAAATTAATGTCGCAGTATTAGAGCCGCCTTGGCAATATATCTCTTGTCTTCAAATTTCAAAATGAGCTTTTGCAAACATGAAATTATTCATTAGACTGTCTGGTAAAGAGATAAATAAGTGTCTCTTCAAATCCTTGATCTCCTCTTCTCTATTTAGCCAAAGACGGGAGTTATTTGGCTTGAGGGCAAGTGGGTTGATCAGATTTGTGAATTTTGACAGGTAAGGAGAGCAGGAGTGTAACCAAGCAGGACCCTATGGGGCCTTCCCAGGACAGACCCTCCCCCTACATCTTCTGCTGTAGCTCCTCTCTGAAGTACCCAGCTAATAGTAACTGATGCACACTTTCTTTTTTCTTTTTTTTTTTTTTTAATTTTATTTATTTATTTTATTTATGGCTGTGTTGGGTCTTCGTTTCTGTGCGAGGGCTTTCTCTAGTTGTGGCAAGTGGGGGCCACTCTTCATCGCGGTCCGTGGGCCTCTCACTATCGCGGCCTCTCTTGTTGCGGAGCACAGGCTCCAGACGCGCAGGCTCAGCAATTGTGGCTCAACGGTCCAGTTGCTCCGCGGCATGTGGGATCCTCCCAGACCAGGGCTCGAACCCGTGTCGCCTGCATTGGCAGGCAGATTCTCAACCACTGCGCCACCAGGGAAGCCCCTGCACACTTTCTGAGTTGTTTCACAGATGCTGAAACCACCACCAAATGGAAGAAATTAACTATTTGATGATCATGAGCACACAGACCTACTCATATCTATGGATTGATAATGTAAACCCCTGTTATCTCAACATCAACCAATCGGAGAATTGTGTAAGAGCTGATCACATACTCCACGACCCTCCTCCCTCACCTGGCCTTTAAAAATGCTTTGCTGAAACCCTTAGGGGAGTTCGGGGGTTTTTGGGGTGTGAGCCACCCATTCTCCTGGCTTGGCCCTGCAGTAAACCTTTCTCGGCTCCAAACTCTGACGTTTCGGTTTGTTTGGCCTCACTGTGCACCAGGCACAAATGCATTTGGTAACAGGAGCTGTGCTTGCAGAGGGAGTTGGGCAGAGATTGAGTCCCTTCTCTGTTCCTGAGACATTGGCCCTGGGGGACAATAAAATGTCTTAGCAGCTGCCCTGGGGCAGGGGGAGGAGCTGGTGGCTGCTCTGACTGAAATACCAAGATTCTCAGTAGCTCCAGGGGGGTGGGCAGTCCATTCATTCTCCTAACCCAACATCACCATCCTGTCTGGACCATCACTGAAGCAGCTTTTACTTCTGTCCCTTCTCTTAGTCCCCGTTGTTGTTGCCTTAATTCAGGTGCTTGTCCACCATCTTTCCATTCTCCTCCACCACCTCTTTCCCTTGAGGGTCCCACACCCCAGTCTCAACACATTCACCTCTCTGAGCCTTCTTCACACATGCTCTCAGGAAACCCAAGTTACTCAGTTACTCCTCACTCACTCGCCCTCCTCATCAGATGCTGGATGATTTCCTCCAGGACAGGGAATGAATCCACTTCTCCTCCATAGCCCTGTTGTCTAGGACAGTAGCTGGTGTATACAGTAGCGCTGGCTAAGTGTTGGTGATGATGAAGATGACTAGTGGGAGAGCAGAACTAAATGTTCAGGAACTTGGGGTTCATGTTTTCCAACTTTCCATTTCACTTGGTAGCTGTTCCCTTTTACCTATAATACAAACTTGGGGGGGAGCAGAGTGGGGGAGCTGAGCATCGTGTCCTCAGCCTGGAAGGGGCCATTCTGAGAATCTGTGAGGTGTGGAAAGAATATCCCTGGGTGGAAATTTAGCTCTGCTTCCTATTCCTCGGGTGGATGTGAGCAAGCTACTTTTTTGTTTCCTGACCCACAAGATGGGAATGATAACACCTAAATGCAGGAGTTTTGTGAGGCTTAGAGATTGTGTAGAGATGATGTGTATGCATTAACTAACACCGCTGCCTGGAACACAGTAGGCCTTCAGAAATAGTAGCCATTTTTTTTGAGCATCGTACAATGGAGGGATGCACATTCATCTTAACATTCATCCTTGACATTCATCCGTAACATCTTAACATTCATCCTTAACATTCATCTACCAGTATTTGCTTACTAACGTATTAGGTCTTTGGTTCATTTATCCATTCATTCATTTATTCAATACATTCATCCATTCATTCAATACATCCATTCATCCATTCATTCAATACATATTCATTTCATTTGTACTGAGTGTCAGGCAGCATGCTGGGTGCTAGGGACGTGGTGTTGAATTAGACCATCACTCTCCTCCATCTCCTACACGTCATTAGAATCAAGCCCTGTTTCCCACTTTCTTTGCCAGCAACCCAGCCCAAACCGCCATCATCTCTTTCCTGATTTATTGCAATAGCCTCCTGGTCTGCCTACCACTGCTTTGCCTCATTCCAATCCATTTTCACAGAACAGACAGAGGAGTATCTTAAAGCCACTGATTACCGCCCTCAGTGGCTCCTGATTGCCCACTGGACATGGTCCATGAGCTGTCATGGAGCTCAGAAGGCCTGGCAGGGCCCTTGCCCACCCCTTCAGCCCCATCTCTCCTTCCATCTCTACCTCAGGCCAACTGTCCTGCCATCTCGAACCACACACAGATCCTGGAGTCTGCCCTCTGAGCCTTCCCAGAGCTATCCCCACTGCTTGGAAGATTCCTTGCCTTTCCTTATCTCATCACCTTCCTCTTGTGTCACGCAACATCTACTCATCCATGGTTTAGTTTAAAGAACTTCTCCCTGGGGGCCTTTCTTGACTCCCAGATCAGTAGGGGTGCTCCTCTCAGGAGCCCCTAGTTCCTGATCACACACTCACTATGCTTTATTGATTATTCTCCTCACACCCATCCCGCAGAGTTAGGTTCAAAAGAAGCAGAAGACGGGCGTCCCAAAAGCACTGAAAAATAATTTAAAATTTTTGTGAAGCTGCTTGAAAAATGCCAAAGGGACATTCATCCCTAACATACAGCAAACCTTTAAAAAAAAAACCCTTCCTCCATCTCTATCTGTCTGACGCCGTCCCACCCAGTGTGGTAGCATCCCTACAATCTCTTTCCCCTCCCCCTACGCTTTCCCAAAGGCACCCCAAGCACAGCCCTTGCTGGCTTTAATTTGTTTCACCCCTTCCTTCACCTTTCTAGATTCTCACTCACAAGTAACTCTCTTCACTTTCATTCTTATTTTTAAATTAAAAAAAAGTTCAAATATTCATACAAACGCAGAACACAGTATGACAAACACTCCTGCACCCACCACAGATTAAAGAGAGGTTAGCATTTGGTCCAGTTTGCTTCAGCTTTCTGCCCTTCTAATCAGCCGGTTTGGCGAGGAGGGCATGAACTCAGGGACCAAGCAGAGCTCACAAATGGGAAGGGTGGTCCAGGGAATGGTGGAGACTCTGGCGAAGTAGAATGGCCATGCCTCACAAACGGGCCAGCGCCAGCTGACCGTGGCCCCTTGAAGAGATTCTTCTCAAGAGCAGTGACTTGGATGGCCCTGTTCACCTCCGTATTCCCAGCACTTGGGATGGGACCAGGCACTTGGTCGAATGAAAGAATGAATGAAGGAAGGAATGTGGGTGGGGCATTACCAGATCTCCTGAGTTTATCAAGAGAAGCCAGGAATCTGAAAGTTAGTGAGAAATCTGAGTTATAATTGTGGATTCTATTTCAAAATTTAAAAAAATTCACCACGGCCAGGTGCTTACGTTGGGTCAAGACCTCTGACCGAGCTTGCGTGCTCTAGTGTTGGTTTCAAAGGTGCAGAAGGGCAAGGCCAGAGGCTGCCCAGACTTCCACTGATCCTTCCTTCTTAGAAGGCATGGTGGGGCTGGGGGAGGTGCGGAGAGGAGTACTCGCAAGCGAGTTTGTCACGGCCACTGCTGCAGGCTTCTGGAGGGCAGGTCCTGCTTACCGTAGAACCCAGGCCTAGAACACAGTAGGTCACTGCACGTGCTGAAGGAACAGCGCGCCCGAGGGTGGGAATCTTTTGAGTACTCTGGTCCGCCCCCTCGGCTCGCTGCTCCCCACAGAGAATCCTTCCACCTGTCCTTCACCTGTGGACAGGTGGCATCCTGCCTGGTTCAGGTCCCATGCTGTGAGAGCGAGTTTCTGGCAGCTCGGGGTGGTGTGGGGTCGGGCGTTAGTCTAGTGGGTTCTAGCCCAGCTCTGCTAATGACTGGCTGAGAGACTCTGAGAGGACACGTCCCATCTCTGACCGCACTTGGACGTGGAGCTGGCCTCACACTGCTCAGTGCCTTGCGGCCCAATTGCCTCTGCTTCCACGTCGGGATGGGAGGGGGCCCAGGTGGGCGAGGAGGAAGCGGGGCGGGGCCAGGCCGGGGCGTGCCGGTCCCGCCCCCAGCCCGGCTCAGCAGCCCCGCCCACTGGCCGGCAGAAATCCAGCTCTGGGGCCACCTTCCTCTAGGCAGCGGGGAGCCAGAGGGCTTGCTGTTTATTTTTTCAGAGAAATCTTGGTCCGATGGGAACTTCTTTGAAGTAATCACTTCTCAGAGCCAGTTAGGGTCTGGCCGCGCTCTGTGGAATGATCCGGGGGGAGGCAGGGCGGGCTGATGGTCTTACTGTGACACCGGTGGTGGGCGGCGGCGGGGGAGGGGAGTGTGGTCTGGCCGTCCTGGGAAGGGGGGCAACAGTGCGTGGGGTTCATGGGTACCTCCCATGCATTCAGAGCCCCAGCTTTGCTCCTTATTAGCTGTGATCTTGGCAAGCGGCTTCACCTTTCCCAGCCTCTATTTCCTTTTTGCTAAAATGGGAGTATCTGGCTGCTGACCCGGCAGACGTGTCGTGAGGATGAGATGGGTGCCAAAGCCCTTTGTGAAGGCAGCAGGAGGGCAAATTACTTAAATCTTTTTAAGCTTTGTTTTTCTCTCATCTGTAGAAAGGTTTGTATCAAGTAGGAGAAGGCATACAAAGTGCCTGACACGGTAGTGAGGACTACAGAAATAGTAGTAGTACTATTACCGATGGGTGGGGCACACGGGTGTGTAGCCTGTGGCCCCAGGGGGACAAGTACCAAGTTTCCATAGTGAGAGGAAATGCCTCAAGGTACCACAGTCAGGTTTCCAGTCGGATGGGTGGTCTTGGGTTGGGGATGTGATGACAGCTGAGAGGGCGCAAGGCCCTTGCAGAATGGGGTCCAGATGGGTCTGGTGTGAGCTGGGGAGGAGAGGGGTCAGGAAGGAGCTGGGGAACCCCACGGAACCACCTGCTTAGGGAGTGAAGGAATCAAGGCGGGGCCCAGAGAGAAAAGACTCGGCACCAGGCATGTGAGGGGCAGATCCAGGCCCAAGCTCTGAGCTCCAGACTCTTAGTCCCCGATTCTGTCCTCCACTCCCCTGTGGGACGAGCCCACCCGGGCTCCGCCGGCGGGATCTCACAGCCACCTGTACCTTGTGATTCCCTCTTAGCTGGAGCTCCCCTACTCCCTCACTTCTTCTGCGCACTCCCACTGGAGGACTAAATCTGGACTCCCCCCCAGACAACCCCTGCTCCCCTGGCCCCCCCCCACCCCTTCCAGGCAGCCAGAGTGGCTGTGCCTCTTCTGTACTGATTTGGGACTTGGCCCAGGGCAGACAGGTGCCTTTGGGCCTGTAGGAGAAACATATTGGGCCATTTAAAACCATCACACTTGTAGGCTCTGGCTTCTGAGAAGCAGGATAAACAAACCTGGGCCCAAGAGGAAACTCATTCTTCTTTTTTTCCTCAAACTCATCAAAGTCAAGTTCTCAAAGCTCTACTGTCTCACAAGTGCCTTCAAATGGGTCTCATTGTTTTATTTATTGTGCTTATCACAAGTGCAGGCAGCCCGGAGATTTCTAGGCCAGTTGAGACCTCTTTCAGGGAGTGTTGACATTTCCAGGGGATCTGAATGGTCCTCAGGGTCTTTCTGTGCCTGGACCAGCCTGATTGAGAAAAGGGGTTGCTAATGGGGGTTTCCCAGGTGGGTCATCCCTGCAAGGGCTGGGCACACTTTGCCATCCATATTCCACTGCCCTATAGCTGGGTCTGCGTCCAGCCATGTTAACTTCCGACAGCCTGGGTCTCCCCCTGGACCACCCTCCCTGGTGTGACCCTGTCCTGCTATGTAAGGCTCAGCAGCAGCACTAAGTGTCACTGTGACCTTTGGATGAAACAACATGCAATGAATTTAAACCAAGTGCCTACTGTGTGTGCATGTGTGTGTGTGTGTGCATGTGCGTGTGTGTGTGTCAGGGACTGGGGAGGTGAAGAAATAAAGGAGGCCCGCCGTGTGGTTCCCTGTGGCCCACAGTCCACTGGAGGGAGACAGAGGCATCCATCAATCACCCTGCTGCCTGGCAGGCTGGGTTAAGTGCATTACTGAGGTAGAAAGTGCTGGTGGAGGGAGAGATGGATTCTGATGGGAATGGGAGGAGAAGACCTTTTGAAGGTGAGCAGGGAGGCAGAGGGGGATGTGTTAGGTGGAGGGACTGAAAGAGCAAAAGATGCAGAGGCAGGGAGCATAGGTGAGTTTGGGGCTGAAAGGTATCGCAGAAGAAATGTTACCGAGTCCAAGCTCGCTCTGCTTACCGCATGACAGGCCAATAAATTGGGAGACGAGGTGTTGAGGCAGGGAATACAGCTTTATTCGGAAAGCCGGCAGACCGAGAAGATGGCAGACTAGGGTCCCCAGAAAACCATCTTATTGAGGTCTGGATGCCAGTTTCTTTTATAAAATCAGAGAGGGAAGTAAAGTAAAGAGGCAGAATAGAGAGGGAGAGGTGCGGAGGAAGTAAAAAGGGGCCATCAGTCTTGCAAAACTTCTCCTGGAATGTCTAGCCTCAGGGAGGGGATGTGTTAATTTCTTCTTTCTTGCAGCCAGCCATTCACAGGTAGGTAGGGTTCCCTGAGGCAGGCCATTATGTATGATTATAATAACAAAAGCAACGAAAAGCAAAGGCTAAAGTCAAAGAAACAGATCCAACAGTGGAGTCAAAATTGGCTCTTCCCTGTTAGAGAAAAAGATGTCCAGGGATGAGCAGTGGGAGGCTGGATTGGGGCAGATCACAGAAGGCTCGGTTTTGCTTTGGAGGAGACTGGAGTCCTCTGCCGGTTTTTGAAGAGCATCCCTGGGGTGGCTGTGTCCCCAGTGCATGCACAGCTTGACACCATGCTAGAGCCACATTCTCAGCAGTTCCTGGAGGGTTTGCTGAAAGAGGGGTGGGTCTCCAGTTGGAATGAAACAGTGTCTGGGCATGGAGCAAGGGTTTTCTGGCCATGGGCTTTGTTGGACATCTGACTCCTCCCATCCTTCTGGACAGCCGGGAGAAAGGCCCGCTGTGGAGAGATTAATCTTCACAGCACACACCTGCTTCCTCTTGAATGGGCTCAAAGTGGGTCCACATGTGTCCTTCCAGGCACTGTGGAGGGGCAGCAGATAGAGCCAAGGCCAGCTATGCAATCTTGGCTAACCCCCCACCTCTTTGAGTCTGGTTGTCATCTTTGCGATGTGGTCGATATCACCTTTTATGCCAACATGAGATAATATATATAGAAGTGCTTTGAAAGCTGTATTATCCAGATGCAAAGTATTATATATTTTTTCCTTTCCTTTTGTAATCCTCTCATGTATTCTCAACCTGCCCTGTGATTGAGCCAGGACCAAAGCTCTATCTCTTTCTATCTGTTATGGAGGGCAGATTGGACCACCTCTATGTTTTAGCAATTCCAGGAAGCAGAGGCTGGAGAGGTGATGAGGCTTGGGCTTGGTCAGGCAGTAATAAGCAGAGTGGCTGGGTTTGGACTCAGGAGAACATGCTAGAAAGTAACAAGGAGATTTTTGCTGTCATCCTTGATATTGTTTGACATCATCAAAATCATCATCATCATCATCTTCTTCATGTTCAAAACTTCCTGGCCACCAAATGCCCTGTGCTCCTCTTCTCCCTTTGGAATCCTTTATTTCTGTATTCTGGATGGTTCAGTTGGTATTTTCTCTCTCAGGAAGCTTGCCCAATCTCCCTAGGTGCCAGGGGTCTCTCATCTCCCATGGCACTTGTTCACCTCTCTCTCCTGGTACTTTACAGTAAGCTCTGTATTACAGTCATTTGTGGAGATTTCCTTTCCTTCCTACTGGGTTTAGGTTCCTCAAGGGAAGGTATCATGTCTTTTGGACCTTCGTGTCCCCTTGTCAACATTCCTTGTACCCCAGAAACCTCCTTGAATACCGGAGGGATTAAGAACAAGCTGTCTTCAGGGAGCGTCTGTGAGACCCAGCGCTCGGCTGGATGCTGAGGCATGTCCTCCAGAAGCTGGTTTTCTAAGGCAGCTCTGCACCTGCTCAGTCCTGCAAAACGCATGTTCTGCTGATACAGGGGCCAAGGACTGGCCAACCCAGGTCTCCCCGTCAGTCATTCCTGCACTCCTGCCCTGAGCCACGGGCTGGGCCTGGGTTTCTTTGTGCCTGAACCATTTCATTCCCTTTGTGAGGATGGAAGTAAGGCCTGCCTGGGCACTCAGGGGCGAGGGAGAGAAAAAGGGCTGGAGAGGATGGAGGGGGGATGCGGGGAGTCGGGGAGGAGACCGAGGGGAGTCAGTGTGGGGTCCCCGCTTTCCCCCGAGGAGTCCCAAACTCCTGCCCAATCCAGAGACATGAAGGAGCCATTTCTCCATCCTTCTTGTTCCTGGCCCTCATCAGCCCCCGAGCGCCTTCTTTGTCCTGGAGAAATAATGGCTTGTCAGAGAGACACGATTATTACTAATTGCTAGATTGCTTTGCGCCTGTTGTTCCCAGACAGGCAGGGCGGGGCCTGTCTCTGGAGGGGCCTCTGGATGACCTCTTCCCGGAGAGGGGGAAGCCAGCGCAAGGAGATTGAAGGAGCGAGAAGACAGGCCACCGTCCTCTTGTCTCTCCTGGTTTACAGCTGTGGCCCTTTCAGGATGATGGGTGGGGAATCTGGGTCTGGGATTATGATTCACGTTCACACACGAAGACGGCAAATACTGACAAATAAAGCACCCATGAAATCATTCACACCCACATAAAAATACCTGTACCTGCAGCCGTTACATGCTCAGTGAGCCACACGTATAAACGCAGTTCCTCAGCCATCAGTGGACACGTCAGTAACCACAGATGGGCAGGCTCCACGGGCCGGCTATCATCGTTGCCCACACACAGATACTTTGCGTCCAGGAGGAACAAATGTCTAGAGATTTGAGGGCGATAATTAACTGCATCCCTCTTCCTACCAATTTCTGAATCAAGTAAAAAATAGGCAGAGAGTGACCAAAATATTCCTGTATTTCATCTCTTTTTTAAGACACATGTTTTCACATTTCTGAATTTGGGGTGTGTTTTACAATTGATAGCATATTAGATGTGTTGAAATACCAGCTCTATTGCTAGCAAAGTTGATTTAAAGAAATGAGGCCCACACGGGCTTCCTACCCCTCCCTCCTGTGTTGAGGTGGTCCAGAGTCACAGGCCAAGTACCCAGACAGCAGCAGGCCTCCCTGCTTCCGGGCAGAACCTGGCCAGCTTACCTTGCCGAGGAGGGGAGGGTGTATGCAGTCCATGCTGACCCCGCCACGCAGGCGCCATGCCCTGGTCTTGCCCCAGTCTTGCCAATTAAGTCAAGAGAGGAGTGCGTCGGGGAAGAGAGGCAGGTGGAGAGGAGGGCAGATTTCTTCCCACTGTTTCCTGGAGGGCAGAACTTCCCATTGTGTGAGTAGGGCAGGAAAACAGGAAATGGTTTTCCCTTTGAGATGGATACATCCAGGTACCATGAATGGGGTGAGTGGGCAAAAACAGATACGGACACCCTCAGATACAGTGATTTGCGTGTTCAAGTGTGTATTACACAGCAGGTTCGGGTGGGCGAGGAAGACTTGTAAGCAATTACACCTGTGTGGTATCCACTGTGAGACACACATGCGCAAACACGGGGCCTCAAGTGCCCACGCCCACATGCGTGTACACAGGTCTTCACGTGTGGGCACGTTTGGACGCAGGTACCCGTACTACGTAGCCTTATATCCTGGATCTTGGCCAGCATCGTCCTGCAGGGATCCATAAGCCATTTGACCGTGGAAGACAGAGTGTGCAGATCTGCTCAGAGGCCACTTGATAGAGTTCCTTTAGCCAGAGGGCTGCTGTGGGCTGAGTGTGGGCAGAATGACTTGTCATCCAGCCTGTCACTATGGTCGTTTCTTCCCTCTCACTGTATGTCACCTGAGTCTGGTCCTCTTGGTGTGGGCTCCCAGCCTCGCAGGGGGACTCCTGGGCAGATGTGCCTGCCCCCATGGTCCTGACACCTGGGAGTAAGTATCCCCTGCCCCCCTCAACCCTCCTTGAACCTGCGCTCTGCAGGCTTCCCTGGCATGCCTCCACGGGAAGGCCTGGAGACTGTCTAGTTCACTTCGGTATTGCCCAGTGGAGGAAACCAAGTCTTCTTTAAAGGAAATTGTGGTGCCACCTTTATTTTAGCGCCTCAAACCCTGACTCTCTGTACAGATTCCATCGTTAGTCACAAGCTGGTAGCTCTCCATGCCTCCCTGTCATTTCTAGACTGCGCTTGCCCGCTTCTCCTTAGACTGGAAGCAGCCCATGAAGAGGGGCCATGCCTTCTAACTTAATTATGAATGTCTCTCAGCCAGTTTAGAACTGGCATTTGGAGATCGCCTAGTCCAGCCCCCGTATCGTACTGATGAGTTTACTGAAGCCCAAAGAGAGGAAACGATTTGCCTAGAAAGTCAACACACCTAACCAGGGTCTAAGACAAACTCCCAGCCTCCTCTGTGTGCAGCTCTGAGGTTAGACAGTTAACTGTGAGATGTTCATCTGTGTGGACTCTATGTATATGTGTGTGTATATGTGTGTGTTAGTCGTACATGGGTGGCTGTCTTTGTGTGCTCCTGTGTATGGGCTCCTGTGTATGTGTTTCCATATGTGGGAAACTATGCAGATTTTCATGGGAATGCTCTGAATGTATTGATGTGAATTCTGTGTATAAATGAGCTTATACATCCATCTACATACACCTAATTATGTATCTACCATGGGTCCTGGTGTAATATCCAAATGCGCCTCTGTGTGTATCTAAGTGTGTCTACCCGTTCATGGATAGCCGTACGTGTGTGTACCAGTTCATCCTTATCTACCCTGGGCAAGTATGCGCTGGCCGTGTAGCCATTTATATGTACCTCCGTGTTTGCACATCCATGTTCTTGCATCTCTGATGTGTACCTGACCTCGGTATCCAGCCATGTAAATGCTACACGTGTTTGTGTCACAGATGGGTTGTGCGTTTGTCTCCATGGAGCTCCGGCATTTCCTGCCTGCACCCGGCATGCTCACCTTTGTGAGTCAGGCAGCGTGAGCCATTCTGCTCAATCGTGGTTCCTGGGGGCAGCCCAGCTCCTGGAGCTGTCTGCCTCGTTGGTCACTGGACCAGCAGCCTGTGTCTTTCCACTCAAGGAAAGGTCACTTGGACCCCTGTGTAGGCTCAAATCATGTAACCTTTAATGTTTCCTCTCCTGTGGGGACTGTTCAATTTCCAGCCTCTCTGGGGTCCCGTTTGCATGATGTCAGGTTGAGAGTGAGACTGTGGCCTGGTACAGTCTTCCCAAAGCAGTGTGACTCGCGCTGCCCAGGAGGGCAGCTCGCTGGGCAGAACTTTCCATGAGCTCGGAGAACAGCTCCTTTCCCACAGGACAGCCTCAACTTCAGCATTACGGTCAAAGCCTGCTGGAGACCATGAAGTCCAACGCTCCCATTTTAGGGATGAAGACACTGAAGCCAAGGGAGGAGAGGGGACTTATTGTGGCCTACACATTTACTCCTGGACTCCTGGTCCAGTGCTCTTTCCCCTGTTTACACCAGGCTTCCTGGGGCAGATGGCTAGTGGCCCAGCAAAGATTCATGTTTCCTTTCTACAGTGTAGAGTTGTCATGGAAAAAGTCCCTGTTCATACAGGGACCACATTTCCATCACCCCTTGCATCTGCATGGGCCATGTGACTGAGTTCTGAGCCTGGAATATGAGTGGAAGTGATTGACATATGCCAGCTCCAGGTCTCATTCGCAATTACCTCCCAGGCACATATTCTCTTGGTCTCCCCCATTTGCTGGCTAGACGTGACTGCCCAGGGTGACCAGGAAGTAGCCACATGTTGATGGTGGAAAAGTTTCTGTTGGTCTGGGTCCTTGAAGCAGAGCGCTTCCCCAGGAGAGGAAGAAATACAACTTCTGTCACGTTAAACCACTGAGATTTTTACGTTTATGCGTTACAGCAGCTAGCGTTACCTTAATACACTGCCTCTTCTTTTTCAGGAAGTGACCCTTAAGAAAAACCTCCCAAGTCCCTTCTCACTGTCATTGTCTTTAAATCACAGGATACCAAAATGAGGTTCCTTGTGATCACCCAGAGCAGCCCAGCCCCAGAGAGAAAGCCCCAGTCTCCATGGCGACTCTTCCTGTGGTGTATAATAAAATTAATGGATGTACTCATTACAGTAATTCTGGCTGTCCTTTGAGCAAATTTCACTCTTCAGAGGGATCACTGGCTTTTACTCATGATGCCTGAGAATTATCCTTTAAAACTGCAGATAGAATCAGATCTCCTTGCAACCTCAGCCCACGGGGCCAATGGCTTTGCCCCTTGGAGGATGGATCAATATGACCTCAGTGACCAGGAGCTCACACTTGATTTTCCCTCTTCAAATCCTCTCCCAGTTCAGGACTTCTTCCTCTTCCCAAATGGTCCTGATGAGTGTTCCTCCCCACCCCAGCCTCGTGCGTTGCAGGGAGTAGGTTCTGTTGCTGCAACCTGGATCAGTGCTAACGATCTCATTAAATGCTTCTGAGGATTTCCCCCAAGCTAAGTCCTCTGAGCTGGCATCTATGCCATCCTTGGAATTTCAGCTCTGCTAGAGTCAGAGGCAGGGGCAGAGCCTATGAAACCTTATGGTAGTGTGAGAAGGCCAGAGGTCAGATGATCACCGAGACCTGCTCATTTAGCAGAAGTCCTTAGCCAGTGAGTGTGCTGCAAGCATGCACAGAAGGCATGCCACACTCCACCTTCCGTGACTCCTTATTGCTAAGGCCACAGGCTTAACTCTTTAGCCTGCCGTTCAGGATTTTCACAACCAGGTTCCACTTTGCCCCTTCTCTGGCCATGCATCCCCTCACAGCTGCTCACCTGGGACACAGCACCTCCTCAGGTATGCTTTGAGTTTTTATATCTGGAGTCTTAGTTCATGCCTTTTCCTCTGCTTGGAATACCTTTTCCCTCTTATTGGCTTGTTAATTTCCTTCTTATTCTTGTGGACCTGGCTCTTTGTCACTTCCTCCGTGAAGCCTTCCTTGACTTTTGCCCTCCCATTTGGATCACACCTCACCAGAGAGGACTGGCAGCTGTTGAGACTGAGATGAGATACTTGAGGTCAGGGAACAAGTCTCCATTATCCTCTAGGGCAACAATCACCTCCCATGTCTCTTGTCAGTCTCCCAAATTCTAGGCCTCTTTGTCCCCTTACACATCTCTTTCCACAGACCCACTTTGGATGAGGGAGACGAGGAAGGAAGGTGGGCAGGAACGTAGGTGGAGGAGGGGAGTTTACTCCTGGACCAAGGGGATAGATAGGTGTAGAAACGTAAAAGTCAAGTACAAATCATTGACTCTCAAATCTGGCTGCCTATTTCCATTACTGGGAAGCTTCTCAAAAATACTTTGCTTGAGTTTTAACCTAGAGCAATGAAACCAATATTTTTCATCTAGGATTGAGAATCTCTGGCCAAAAGTATTTCTTAAATATTTAATGCTAATCATTGAGGATTGCCTTCAGAATGCAAATTATATTGTGAATCCCTGAATTGGAGAAGTAAAACAATTTACATTTAAGTAGCCCTTTCAGTTTACAAAGCACTTACACAGTGTGTGATTATATTTGCTCCTCTGAGGTAGGTAGGCACAATTGCTATTATCACGCTCATTTTACAGATGAGAATCTAGGGGAGGAGGTCGAGAAACCTTGTAAAGAGAGATGATGTTCCAGCCGAGTGATGGAGAAGATCCTGCATCCCCTTGGCCAGTCGTCCAGGGGATTAAAGGAACACAGCTGAGAAAAGCTAGTGGTTGGTATTTGGTAAAAGAGAGAGAGAAAGCAAAGAATACTGAGTACAAGTGGGTAGGAACAGAGACAGAGGCAGGAGGATAAAAGATGACAGCCGATATGTGTGGATGGAGACAGAGCTGGCTAGAACAGATAGCTCAATAAATAAAATAGAAAATGCACAAAGTGGTTTTAGTGGATGGAGAGCTGTCTTTAGAATCAGCTGAGGCACCCGGGCTTCTATCAAGGGCCAGAAAGGTGGGACAGAGAAAAGTCAAAGTTTTCCTAGAGAATCTACGTTGGTGAGGAAGATGGAGTTAAGACCAGAAGCCAAAAGGAATATACCAGGATCCCGAAGAGAAAGGACCTGGCTTTTCCAGGGACGTAAAGGAGTGAGAAGGTGGCAGCATGGTGAGAGTCAGAAGAAAGGAGGGGCCTCAGAACACAGGCAGGGGGGTGTGTTGAGAGCAGGGTCTGAGGGAGGCTTAGCAAAGTTCTCCGAGGGGTGGGAAGCTGGACTAGGGCAGCACATCACTGGGCATCCTCGGTACCCTGAAGCCCCTGTGCTTGCCCCAGATTCAGCTGCGCAACCTCACTGCAGGGGTGAGAGACAGGGGGGAACAGCAGAGGGATGCCTGGCCTCCCTTAACTGGGAGGTGGGGTCATGCCCACAGGTCTGAGCCCCTCGGTAGGGTACACAGACTGAAGTTCCCGGGGAAGTGACAGGAAAATCACTAGTTCCTCCATAGCGCAATAGGCATGGTCCTCTTGGGCAACATCTCCGCCCCACCCTGTCTGCCCTGCCAGACTCGGGTCTCTAACAATACATAGGCAGCCGGGCTGACGTGTCCTCCCTCACCACCTTCCGGTCTTATCTTCTTTTTAACGAATTCTGAATCATAATGAAAATTTTCCTTGGATGTACTGTATGCCTGACAATCAAATCACTACTAAATCAGTTCTTTGCAATCAATGTTTTTCTAACGAATTCTGCATTTCTAATGGCAGGACCTGACAGGATCTGTTTATTTTCTCTCTTGCCCTTGGCTCCCTCTCCTGCCTCCTTGTTTGAAGCAAATGGCAGAAGAGGTTGCAGGAGCCAAATGGCGGGTCTGCTGCAGTTTTTCTTTCTCAGCACCCCCCCTCTGTCTCTCCTGGTCCTTTTCCACAGTGTCCCTTACTGGGAAACCTAATGGGGTGTTTCTGGAGTAATCACAATGATTTAAATAGCCCTGCTAACAAAGTTTGTCAGGAAAAACACCACAGCCCATCAGGGCTTCTTCTACACCTACTACATCCTGGACAAGGAAGGCGTGGAGAAGACATGCTGGGGACATGGAGGGGCGTCTCACCCCTCCACCCCCATACCACTCCCCCAACTCTCCTGAGCCCCCCCTGCCTCCCCAGACCCCCACAGTGAGCACAGAGGTGGTGTTGGATTAGGCACAAAGTAACGTTTCATTTCAGACTTTCTGTGGGATTTCCTCGCAAAAGAACATACCTATTAATAACATAAACATTGCAGAGGAGTCAGGACAATGACTCCCAGACCGGGGCTGGTTCCTAAAGCCCAGATTCCTAAATCGATAAATGAATGAATGAATGAATGAATGAGGACAATAAGGACATAGAGGCTAGTGTTCCAGAATTTACCCATTGTAGTAGACCCAATAATACTCCACCCCCTCTAAGCTCTGGAACCTGTGAATATGGAATTAATCAGCTGACCTCAAGGTAAGGGGAGTAGCCTGAATTATCCAGGCAGGCCCAGTGTAGTTACAGGAGCCTTAAAAGTGGAAGAGGGAGGCAGAAGAGGAGGTCAGAGTGATTCCATGTGAAAAGGACTCAGCCTGCATTCCTGGCTCTGAAGATGGAGGAAGCCAAGGAATGCAGGTGGCCTCCAGGAGCTGGAAAAGGCAAAGAAATGGATTCTTCCCTAGAGTCTCCAGAAGGGAACACAGTCTGGCCAACATTTTGGTCTTAACTAGTGAGATCTCTTTTGGGCTTCTGACCTCCAGAACTGTAAGATAATAAAAGTGTGTTGTTTCAAGCTACTGAGTTTGTAGTAATTTGTTACAGCAGAAATAGGAAACTAATACAGAAGTATGTGTGCTTCTCAGGTGTCCTGAATCTGGCTGATGTGATGGAGGGAAGGCTGAGGTACACTATAATGGATTTTAATAGGGCATGAAAGTGCTGTCTTTAATAAATGTATGTGCAAAACACAGTAAGAGCTCAGGAAAGGGGCATGGCAGGTGTGGGGAGCATCTGAGCAACTCATTGATAAACTCAGTTCATTCGCTGATGGGTCTTGAGGCAGCCAAGCCATTCCTCTCTTCTGGGCCCATCACTGTCCTAAGGAAGGGAGAGTGTCCTTCTCCCCCCTATAGAGCATCCTCTGCTTCTTCCTTCCACTCCCACCCTGGTTAAGAGCAAAGTCTTTGCAGCGAGTCAGGCTGCAGTTTGAATCCTGGCTCTGGCACTTACCAGCTGGGTGACCACGGGTAATTTGCTTAATCATCCTGAGCCTCATTTCTCCGTCTTTAGAGGGTATGTAATGACTAACCTCTGAGGGTTGTTGTGAAGATGCCACATGTCAAGAGCTTAGTACACGGCGCGAAGCAAAAGCTCAATAATTTTATGTCATAACACCATATCATCATGACAGCCTGCCCTAAGGTTTCTCATGTGACACCTCCTCCATCCTTGTTCCCAGCTGATGACTTTGCTTCCTACTTCATTGAGAAAATTGAAGCAATCAAAAGAGGTCTTCCACAGACTTCTACCACCGCACCTACCCACCTACAAGCATCTGCCCACTCCTTCTCTGCCCTTCCCATATGCTACATGGATGAACAGTCCATACTCCTAGCTAAAGCCAGCTCTTATACTTGTGTGTACATGAGAGCCCTTTCCTTCTCCCCTCCAACAATTCTTCCCTCTCTTATACTTCGTCAGATTTTATCTCTGTACTGGACCATTCCCATCTGCACATAAATATACTCTTCTCCAAGATGAAGAAAATCCTCTCTCGATCCCACCTCTCTTTTACTGCCTATACCTTTGTTTCTTATTGCATCAAAACTCCTAAGAAGAGTTGGTGCCACCCAGGAAGGCCTTTCACCCACTACTGCACTGAAACTGCTCTTGTCAAGGCAAATGATGACTTCTTATCGCTAAGTCCAGTAGACAGGTCAAGCAAGATGCAGACTGAACACTACTGCTGACACTCTGATTCAGGTGCTCACACCTTCTGCCTTGAATTCCCACATATGACAGTCTCTGGGTTTTTCCTCCTATGTCGCTGCTGATTCTTCCTCACTCCCTTTGCTTTCTCATCTCTTCTCCTAGGTCTCTTAATGTTGGGCTTATTGTGAACCCAGGGCTCACTCCTTGGTCCTCTTCTCAATATACTCATTTCCTTGGTGATCTCACCTTGTCTTGTGACTTGAAATATTGGCTATATACTGATAACACCAAAGTTTACCTCTCTCCCAACCTTGAGACTTGCATATCCAATGAGCCTACTCTGACCTATTTAGAAGTATAAAATCTCCCCACATTTGCTTAAATTCCGATAGACTTCGCAGATTCAACGTGCCCCAAATAGAACTCCTGACCTCTCCTCCCTTCCTGTTCCAAATCTGCTCTATCTACAGCCTTCTCTATCTCAGCTGATGATGACTACAATCTTCCAGTTGCTTAGGTGAAAAAACCTGCCAGGAAATACCCTACTTTTGGCTTTTCTTTTTTTCTTTTTAATTAATTAATTAATTTTTGGCTGTGTTGGGTCTTCGTTGCCGTGAGCAGGCTTTCTCTCTAGTTGCGCCGAGCGGGGGCTACTCTTCGTTGCGGTGCACGGGCTTCTCATTGCAGTGGCTTCTCTTGTTGCGGAGCACGGGCTCTAGAGCGCAGGCTCAGTAGTTGTGGCTCGCGGGCTCTAGAGCGCAGGCTCAGTAGTTGTGGCACACGGGCTTAGTTGCTCTGCGGCATGTGGGATCTTCCCGGACCAGGGCTCGAACCCGTGTCCCCTGCATTGGCAGGCGGATTCTTAACCACTGCGCCACCAGGGAAGTCCCTACTTTTGAATTTTCTTTTAAAAAATATATGGAATCTGACCAGTTCTCATACCTCCACTGCTCCTACTCATCTCACACCTTGAGTCACTCCAGTGGCCTCAACAGGTTTCTCTGATTCTGCTCTTCCCCCTGTGCCCCATATGGAAACCAGAATGATCCTTTTAGAGGTGACGAAAGATCATGGCGTCCCTCTGCTCAAAAGCCGGCAGCGGCTCCCTATTCCTCTCAGAATTAAAGCTGAAATCACTACAATGACCCCACCCAACCCCCTTTCCTTATATTCTGTTACCCTTACTGTACCTTACGCTGATCTAGCGACACCGACCACTTTGCTGCTCCCCAAGTCCTGCCCTGGGGTCTTTGCTCTAGTTATTCCCTCATCTGAAAAAACTCTTTTTCTAGGTATTTGCTTGGCTAACTCTTCCATTTCCTCCAAGTCTTTGTTTCAACCTTCTCAATGAGACCAGACTCACCACTTACTTAAAAATTGCAAAACCTCACTACACCTGCAGTCCCCATTGCCTTCTAACATATTGATTTATTAAAAAAACATGTCTATTGTTTGTTTGTCTCTGTCTGCTAGAACGTAAACCCTATCAAAGGAGAATTAACATCTGTCCTCTGATGTACGCCCAGCATCTAGAACACACACATCAGGCACATGTAGTCTCTTTGTACTTGTTGAATGAATTTGCCAGGATGACTCTCTGAATCTTCTATACAAATCTCTCCTTTTTATTTCTTATTATCTTTTGTCAGGGCTGGGAGTGGTTGGAGACAGTGAGTGTTCACACACAGTGTTTCTCTCAATGTTTTTTCCCCACCGACCATCATCCTTTATGCATCAGCTGATACACCCGATTCAGGTATTTTATCTCCATTCAGTGTATGCTCTTCCCCTAACTGGGTGTTCACTGCCTTAAAATTAGGGGCAGCCTTGGTAATAGAACTGCTTGAAAATCTTACAAGTGTGCATCTGATGTCCACCCCATGGAATAAATAGTCGGTGTCTTTCCTTTGATGCTCACAACCAAATAGGTTTATGGAACTTCAATCCAAGGTTGGGGCCCTGATGGAAATCTTATTGTCACCACGTGTTTGCAACCCAAACACACTGGGAACTCCTTAAATGCAAGGATGCTGTCTTATTTCCAGGCCCACACATGGCTGGAACACAGTAAGTGCTTGTTATTGGATGAACGCATGCTTGGCTGACTGTCAATGACAACTGACCTGGTGAGTGGAGGTTGGAAACTTGGTAGGACCTTTTCACTTTCAGGAGGTCAAATCCATTGATCTACTCTTGAGTGTTTTTTTTTTTTTTTTCCTTCATATGATGGGTTATGTCTTGATCCCACTTAGCTCATCTTAATCCCAAGGTACACAAGGACAGTCCTGAAAGAAAGTGAGAAAAGACAAGCAAAAGAACAGAAGTGAGGCTCTAGGCCTCCTTATTCTAGAAGATCAGGTCCACCTAAGAGAACCTCCCTTTTGATGAACTCAAAGTCAATCGATTAGTGATCTAATCTCAAGGGGGCGATCCCACGCCCTAGGAAAGGGAAGGGTACAGGGGGTATGCATCAGGCGTGGGCCTCTAGGGAGCTGTCTTAGAATTCTGCATGCTGCACCGAGGCTCGGAGGACTTGAGTGACTTGTCCAAGGCCCCATGGTTGTAAACAGCAGAGATGGAGTGAAATCTGGCTCCTAAGAGCCCATGGCAGCTGTGCTGCTGCAGGAGCAATAGGTGGAAGTGTTGAGATTTGGGAGTGTAGACCTTGAACCCTTTCCCTTTTCGACAGGTAATGAGAATAGAGGAAACTTCAATCACCGCAGACAGAGCATGATGGACAATAGGGGCAAATCATAGAGACCCAGAGGCTGGACATGTTCTGGGCCACATTAAATGATACTGTAGAAGTTTAAGTTATAGAATCATGAACTGTCAGGCCTTGTAGGGCACCCAGAGAACCAGCTAATCCAAAGTTTCAGGAATTGTGTCCCATTGAACCCTAGTCCAAGATGTCAATAATCATCCTAGGGAGAAAGGAATCCATGGTTTAAAATGTTTGGAGAACTTTGGGTTAAAGATATAAAAGATCTTGCTTCAATGAAGGACTTTGGGTGCCTTTCAGATGTTAATATGCTTCAGGAACCCATAAGAGGAGGAAAGTGTATTTGGCTCCAGAACCTTCTTGGTTGTGTTTAAAGGGGAACAAACCCTATCATAGATCACGGTTTGGGAGAGGATGCACTATTCTAGCTAGTAGTGGCAGCAGTGGGCTGGGTGACCTCTCAGGTGCTCTCTGAGCCCCAGAGGCAGATCAGTGGTTTGGGATGGGAATGGGTTCTGCTGTGGGTGAAGGCATGCTGTTTCCTACTGAGGAAATGCAGGTGGTCAGGTCCTGGGAGTGAGAATGGTGTCCCTTTTTAAACGTGGCCAGGAGCAGGGCTTCCAACCCTAGGGAAGGAAGAAGCTTGTCCCTCCTCTGCTAGTGGGTAAAGGAAAGGGAACTGGGCCTGTTGGTTTAATGGGAAGACACCTGCTTGGACATTAGCAGGAGATCAGGCTCTCTGGGGAGGACTGGAGAAGCAGAAGCCTGGGATGACCCAGCCAACTCGAAATGTCTCAGTGGGCTGCCTTTTCTTCTGTTTGTTCTGTTTTGCTATATTTGTTTTGTCTTGTTTTCCTAATCACAGGCTTCTAGGTTTCAGGGGAGAAAACGGATGAGGATGGGGAGGCATCTGAGGCTCTGGGAATCCATCCCCGGGCATTGCTGGGGACCTGTGGAGGGGCCTGCAGGGGGCGGGGAGACTGGGCCATGGTCTGCCTGGGGGAGCAGGGAGCAGTTTTCCCGCTCCTGTGTTGGGGTGGGGGTGTTTTCTGTTGCTTCCCAGAAGAGCCCTGGGCAAGGAAAAGGAGAATCAATCTGAATATTCAGCTCCATAAACACTGCCATAAAAATCACATCCATTTGCAGAGGAAGGCTCAGCGGTAAGGTGCCAAAACAATGATGTGCATTTACAGCATCAGACCCCGATCAATCTCCTCGAGGGGCCAGGAAGCTGCCTCCTCGGTAGGATCAGTTCCCAGCTTCTGTCTGGGAGGAGCTGGCCCTGACCCTCAGGAGCCTCTGTCCTCTTCCTTGTCCCCACCCAGCTCACTGCATCCCTGTAACCCCCTCACCAGAGGGGAGACCCTACAGGACATGGGTTAGGAACATGTGGTGGGGGGCTGATGTGATGTAGAGAGAAAACTGGGTGCAGAAAGAAAAATGCACCTTGGGTTCCAGTGGACTTGGACTTTTTCTGCTTCCTAGCTCTGTGACCTTGGGTAAGTCACTTACCCCTCTTAAGCTTCCCTCTTTTGTAAACTATAGAATTTGGCCGGCCGACCTCAATGGGTTATTGGGAGAGTTAAATAACCCAAGACTGTGAGGTTTCTTGGCAAACTGTGTTTGAACAGGAAGGGGCATTTGAGGTCAACCAGCACGGCCCCTTATCTTGTAGATCTGGAAACTGAGGCTTAAAGAGATGGAACCTCTTGGTTCAAGGCCACCCTGGGAGAAAGTGGTAGTCATTATTATTACTAATTCTGAGCCAAGGCCCAAAGTAAAGTGGGATCTGAGATAGCATTTCCTTAGCACAAAACCTCTGCTGCAGCCACCAGGACAGCTGACCCCTCCCACCCATCTCCCATATTCTGGGTTAGTAATTCAACTGATGCCTTCCTCCAGTGCATTCTCGCTGGGGCTCGGGCCAGGCCAAGGCCGCCTTCCTGCTGAAATAATGCTGGCAGCTGTCTGCGAAGCAGAGGCATGAGGGGAAAGTGAGCCATTTTCCTTGGACCTCCCGAAATGTCACCCTTGGACCCAGGTGTGAAGCTTCTGTTCCCAGGAGAGCTTGGTGCCTCTGGTAATTAAATCTTATTTCTGATCTCCCTCTGAGTCTCCCTGGCACCTGGCCTTTCCTGGTGCTCGCTCATGGCTTGGGGGCCAAGACCTAAGCCTGCTCTGTGAGGCTCAGTGCTCATTGGGAAGGGACCTCCTCCTTCCTTGGGGGAGCTCAGCACTCCGGGCCTCTGGGGTGAGGCTTTGTCTGTCTGTCCCAGTGGGGTGGGGCTCAAAGGCTCTGTGGACCAAGGAGGGTTGGAAGGGCCCTCTACAATGTATGAAATCCTCTTGATGCACCATTTCTTACACTCCTTACATAAAAGGGAAAAAATTGATCAGCTCCCCAGAGGGTAAGGAAGGAGGAAGACTTCCTGGAAATTCCAAGAATCTTAGAGTTGAAAGGGACCTTAAATCGAATCTTGGACAGTCTTTTACCAGGTACAGAGGGTCCCATCCACAGCGCCCAGCCTGCTTGACAGTCCAATGATCGGGAACTCTCACATCTTGCAGTCCTCCCATACCACGTTGGGGGCAGCAGTTCTGGTTGTTAGAAGTTCTTGCACCATTGAAATAAGCCTTCTGGTAACTTCCACACTTCCCTCCTGGTGTGTCTTGTGGAGTCACAGCGTAGTAATATGTCATCATTTGTGGAGACTTGACTTTGTGCCTTTCTCTGAAGATCTGTGTTAGCTTTTGGGTTAAATGAGTTAAGAACCATTATACCTATTTTATAGATGAGATAACTGGGTACAGAGAACTCAAGACACTTGCCCTAGCTCGCTCACCTGGTAAATGGCAGAGCCCAGGTTAATTTGAACCCAGAGAGCTCTGGCTCCTGAGCTGGCCTTTTTAACCTCTACACTGTCAGGCAAATCTCGACTCTTCTCTCCTCAGCCTGTCTCATGTTTGAAGCTAGCTGTCATTTGTTCTGGGTGAAATACTCCCAAAGTTTCTGTCGCTGCTTCTAGACTCCTTGGTATCCTAGTCGCTCTCCACTGCCCCTTTTAAAATGAGCTAGTAAGAGCATAGCCCGATGATCCAGATGGGTTCCATCAGGGTAAACTACTCAGGGGCTTTCGTTTCTCCCATTTAATTGTGCACTTTTTAGATTTCTTTCCCTTCCTAGCAGCTGTATCACCATATTGAGCTTGTGGTCAGCTCAGACCCCAAGATCTTTTTCTCATGGCTCTCTGCCAAGCCAGAGCTCCTTTATCTTAGACTTGTGCAATTGATTCTTTGAACCTCAATGTAAGACTTAACACTCCTGGATTTCATCTGTGTGGTTTTGGCTTGTGTTCTAGCCTACTTAGTCAGATTCTGGGTCTGCCTTGCAATTAATTTCCCTAAATTTTGCCATATACAAATTAGGTAATCATCTTTTCTCAAACTTCATGTATGCCATTGATAAAAACATTGAATGAGACAGAAGATGGGTCTTGGACTTCTTCTCTGGAGAGAGATCTTCTACTCAGGAACCTTGAAATGGAGACATTGTAATTTTTGGCTTCACGATTCCATATTAATCCTACATTGAATGCTTACGATATTTCAGGCAAAGTACTAGGCACTAAAGAAACAGTGGTCGAGTCAAAAATCCTTGCTTTCACAAAGCACCTTGTGGCATTGGGGTGATGAGCACATAGACGAATAATAATAACATCTAAGTAGTCCATCCAGAAGCACACAGGTGGGAAGCCAGCCTAGGGGCACCTCACTCAGTTTGGTATACTTGAGTTAGGACTTAAAGAAGGAGATGGACTTACCAGGATTGGAGTGCTGGGAGGGGGTGGAGATGAGCCCCAAGGGGGTACTTTTTATTGCATAATGTAGCCACTGGGGTGACATCAATCTTTTTTCTCAGTCATCCTTTCTATGTGGTGACTCATTCTTCAACTTCATTTCTTCTAAATTTAGAATGATAGCCCCCAGTTCAGTAGTACCTGAGGGAGTGTGTGTGTGTGTGTAGGTGTGGAGAGTGATGGAGATGAGAGCTGGAGGGGAAGAGAAGAAAAGGAAAGGGGTCAAAGTTTCCTCTTCTGAATGGAGGGAAGGGGGAGTCAGATGCAGAAGAGGTTAGAGAGAGGGCAGTGTGGTCTGGGCCTGTACTTTGGGAGAATTTGCTGGGTGATGCTGCACATGCCCCCAAAGTGGAGAGATGGAGAAACTGAGCTGGGGTAGAGGGGTGGGTGGAGTATGGGGGAGGCTGGATATTTTCACACTCAGCCCAAATGAGCTTTTATCCATGGCTTCCTTGCTTAATTTGAGTGTTTCAAGTCCCAGGTCATCAGACACACTTTTATTTCTAAAAGACACTGAAGTCACTCCAAAGACAACTGAAGATGACTTTTGGATTGCCTGGGCCACAGCTCCTTTGACTTCTTCTGGCACTCGTGCCTCCGTTTCCTGTGGGGCGATTGTTACTCCAGGCTACCACAGATCACATTTGGACCAAGAAGGAAACTGGATGGGAAGGCAAGGCAGCAGTTTTTACCCCCTAGCTCTGAAACCTCAGCTGGGTGTTAGAGCTCTCTAATTCATGCCAAAGGTTGCTCCTTGCAATTTCTCTTTTCCTCCCCTTTCCCCTGCTTTCCTCCCCTACTGGGAGAGGAAAAGCAGCTATGCTTACAGAAAGATTGATTAGTTAAGCAAGTCAATTATATCTCTTGCCGAGAGCAACTGTATATTAAGTAATGCAGCAAAAATGATTCTCTGTACAGATCCATTTTGTTGAACAGCTGTTCCAGAGGCCCAGAAAGAGAAGACGAAGGTTAAAATCCAGTAATAGTCTTCACTCCCCATCTCACCCCACCCTATCATGCCTGGCCCTCCAGGGGCTTCATTTATTATGAAATGGAATAAGGCTGGGTAATGAGCATGCTGGCGGCCTGCTCCATTTTGCGGGAAAACTCTCCCATCATGCCATGGGCTCCTGGGCCTCCATCAGCTCTGGCCCTTCTGCCCTCCTGCCACGGGGGAGTTGACTGATGCCTGCTTGGAAGCTTGCCTCCTCCCAGCCCAGTCCAGCAGCTCTGACAAGGTGGAAAGACTTCTAGTTGTAGACTCTGGAGACCTGGATTCAAGTACAATTATTGAATGTCTGATCTTGGCTAAGTCTTTTAACCTTTATGAGCCTTAATTTTCTCATTAGTAAAATGTAACAAAATCTAAATGAGATAATGCGTATGGATGAAATTTGGGGTCTATACCCATTAGGGTGGATATTATTACACTGAGCAAAGAGGAGAGGATGAGGGGAAAGCAGCTGGGCAGGACCACCAGCTGGTTCAGCCAGAAGCACTGAAAAAGACCTTTGCACCTTTGCATGCCACTTGTAATCAGTCTATACTTCTTTTTTCTTTTTCTTTTTAACTGAAGTATAGTTGATTTACAATGTTGTGTTAGTTTCTGGTGTACAGCAAAGTGATTCAGTTTTTTATATATATGTATATTCTTTTTCATATTCTTTTCTATTCTGATTTATTACAGTATATTGAATATAGTTCCCTGTGCTATACAGTAGGAACTTGTTGTTTATTTTATATACAGTAGTGTGTATCTGCTAATCCCAAACTCCTAATTTATCCCTCCCCCACCCCCTTTCCCCTTTGGAAGCCATATGTTTGTTTTCTATGTCTGCGAGTCTGGTTTTTTTTGTAAATATGTTCATTTGTATCATATTTTAGATTCCACATATAAGTGATATCATATATTTGTCTTTGTCTGACTTACTTCACTTAGTATGATAATATCTAGGTCCATCTATGTTGTTGCAAATAGCATTATTTCATTCTTTTTAATGGCTAAGTAGTATTCCATTGTGTGTGAGTATGTGTGTGTGTGTGTATACATATATATACCACATCTTCTTTACCCATTCATCTGTTGATGGACATTTAGGTTGCTTCCATGTCTTAGCCATTGTAAATAGTGCTGCTATGAACATTGGGGTCCATGTATCTTCTCCAGATATGTGCCCAGAAGTGGGATTGCTGGATCATATGGCAACTCTATTTTTAGTTTTTTAAGGAACCTCCATACTGTTCTCCATAGTGTCTACACTAATTTACATTCCCACCGACAGTGTAGGAGGATTCCCTTTTTTCCACACCCTCTCCAGCATTTATTATTTGTAGATTTTTAATGATGGTCATTCTGACCGGTGTGAGGTGATACCTCATTATAGTTTTGATTTGCATTTCTCTAATAATTAGCGACGTTGAGCATCTTTTCATGTGCCTATTGGCCATCTTTATGTTTTCTTTGGAGAAATGTTCATTTAGATCTTATGCCCATTTTTGATTGGGTTGTTCATTTGTTTGTTATTGAGTTGTATGAGTTGCAGTTCTTTTTTCTTAATCACTGAAGCAAATGGGTAGGCTTTGTTCCTACCCAGTTATGCCAACTGGGTGGGCGTGTACTGGTTTCTAAACCTCCATCTTGTAAGACTACCCTTAGTGTTTATTTTAACCTAGTACCCTTTGTATACAACATGTGATGTGCAGGAATCCCTCTCCCACCCCACTGCCAAAGGCCGTGGCCCTGGCTGGAAGCAGCTAGCTCTTTTGTCCCAGTAGTTGCTCAGACAACAAGGCAGATCCTGGGTGAGCAGCAGAAGGGCATCTGGTGGTACTTGCTTTGTCCAGTCCTGGAGTTGCCCACAAGAGGGTGGGGGCTTGGGCTAATGACCACCTCCTTCTTTCTGCTTATTTTTGTGAGGGACTCAGCCAAATAATGAGGTTCAAGTTTCTACACTAGGTCAAACCTTTTGTTCTTGTCAGAGGACATCTTTTACCTGTCTTCTGCCTCTAGAGGGTACACTGACTGGCTTGTTCTCTTACCTGAAATTCTATCGTTGTTTCTTCATCCTTCTGATAGAGGTTTTTCTCCTAAGTAAGGAGAGGAGATGCTTATACGTTACCATTTACACACACCTCACTGTGAGTGAGTCTACCAGACCTCCTCTTAGAGGGGTACCGTGTTGGAAGAGCTTTTGGGGTCATATAGACCCTTATGGGACAACTGAGACTCAGAGAAGGGGATAACCTAGGTGATCAGGTCCACAGCTGCCAGAACTCAATCTCCTGAGTCCTGGTTGTGCTTCTTCCATTGGGCAGCCCTGCCTGCTCCCAGAGAGTTGGTTTGGAAAGAAGGGGGCAAGGGCAGGCTGGCTGAGTGCAGCCCTGGCTGTGCTGAGGGGGTCATGTGTTCACCCCGCTCTTGGGCACAGCAATGTTCTAAGTGGTGTCTAGTGGTCACTGGTTTCCAGGGCCAGCGGCTTTTCCTGCAGCCTGATGGGCCCTTGGTGTCCAGGGCCAGGGCTCAAATCCAGGTCAGACCCAGGTAGCTGGGCTCCTCTCAGCCTTCAGGGTGCAGGGACTTCAGCTCCTCTGATTTCTGAGCAGTTTTACAGTTTCATTTTCTAACCCTCAGGTCACATGTAGGCAGTTAGCATAGCAATGGCTGTTTCCCCAGCCTGCTTGCCTCTGCCACATTTATAAATAGGGATCTGGGAGGGTGTGCACAGAGGGGTGGGTAGTGATGCTGATGGTGACCTGCATGGGCATCCAGCCTTGGAAACTGGGTCCTCGGCTGGCAGGGGGCTCTGAGCAGGGACAGGCAAGGTGGACACCACAGACATTTCAGGGACCTCTGATGGCCCAGTCTGGGTACCACTTCTCATAGAATGCCAGAACCAGAAGGGGTCTTACAGGTCAGTGAGTCCAGCAGCCTGTCTGAAGCTTTAATCCCTTTGCCAACCCTCCTGCCAAGCCATCTCCAGTCTTCAGTAGAAACTATTTTGCTGCAGCCCAGTCTGGAGAGGAAGGAGAGCATGATCCTGGCCTCTCCTTGTCCGTGTGTCTTGCCCTGGAGTAGACTCAGGACTGGATGCTTGTTCAAATTAGGACCTGATTGGGTTAGGGTATCGGGTTCAACCTCTGGTACTTCTTTTCCCTTCCCTTTTATCATAGCCCAGGAGAAAAATACCCAAGTGACCTATTAGATTTTCTTCCTACTTCCCAGTTTCTTGTCCCTCCAGGCATCTCCTGAGTGCCTGCAAGGAAAGAGATAGAAAAAAAAGAGGGTTCTTTAAGCACATACCTTCTACATCTTCTTTCCTTCATGAGAGTGGGGATGCAGGTCACCAGAGAGAGAGGGTGAGGGGGAAGATGGGGACAACCTTTCCTATAGCTGCAGCCCAGAGACCCAGCTGACCAGAATGTCAGTGAAGAAGTGGGTTAGGAGCCATCTAGTTCAAGCCCCTTGTTTTACAGATGAGAAAACAAGGCCAAGGAGGGGAAGAGACCTTCCCAAGAGACACAGTGAACGCGTGGTGTGGCAGGGATGGGATCTGCCAGGGGTATCTATGGCTGAGTATGGGCACTGCCCACAAATCACCCTGGGAGTGGGGGAAAGGAGGACACAGTTCTCTCCTTTTTCTATTATTCAGTGAGATTCCCAGCTCCAGGAGGTAGCAACAGCCTCTTAGCAATCACAGGAAGCTGTCACCTACAGTGCAACCGTGGAATCTTGGAAGCATCTCCTCCCGCTATCTGAAGCAGAAATACATCCCCTACCCACGTCCTGATGCCCAAGATTCCACCATTTGAATGTTATTCCTTTAGTTTAATGTGTTTGTTCTTTAAAAGGCACCCCATAGGTGTGAATGACTTAACAGAGCCTTTCCTGAGTGCTTTTAGCTGGGGAATGAGTAGAGGGCACTTGGAACCAGGTAGAGTAAGAGGGAAACCTGGGACTGAAGAAAGAGAGAGAAAGGGAGACAGCAAGGGAAGAGGGCTGGCCCCCACTTTACAGTGTTCTCTGGGCCACTGAGCCTAGAGTTGGGATGTGCTGGCTGGAGTGGCGGTGTGAGGGAGGTGGTGCGTGGACCTGAGGGGACCATCCAGGGGAGTGTTTGCCATTACAGCCGAATCTGGGGCAACATAACTGGAATTACTAGAGCAAATGTATTGGCCCCAGTGATTGATTAGACCTCCCACATGTGTCCTCCTTGAAGACTCCACTTTCTCTGCAGGATCTCTCCTCCAGCCTTTACTATGCGATTAACTCCCTGGCTAGCCTGTGCCCCACCCTCTGCTGCTTGAAGTGTGAGCGAACGTTCTATCACCAGGTATGACGTGTCCCCTAACTGACTGTAAGATCTTGGGGACAAGGACAGGTCTAAGGTAGCATATAAAACAAGTAGGGCGGGCAGTGGTTCCAGGGCCTCTCCTGCCCATTGAGATTCCCCAGGTGTTCCCTGCGTGCTTCCTCGCCTCGGCAAAGTTAGCCAGAACTGGGGTGATGTCACAGGCAGGCTATGGGAGGGATGACGTTTGCTCTTTCTTGTACCTCTCCAGCCACGCATGCAGTTATGCAGGCTGACTGTGTAACCGTGGGGAGTAGGAGCGATACATACGTGTGGGTTTAGGCTGGATTTCACGATTCACCCTCTGTGTCTGAGGGACCTTCCCAAAGGGTGTGGGGGATGGAGTGCCCGCTATCCCCTCAACTCTGAGCAAAGGACAGCCTCCCTGGGGGTCCTCAGATGACTTTGTCATGCGTCTCAGCATCCCAGGTGGTAATCCAGGGTATCTTCTCAATATCTAGCCCAAGTCTCTGCTGCTTCACTTACGATCCCCCGTTCATAGTGTCCCAAGAAAGAGAAGGAGTTCTGTGGCAGGGAGTTTCAGGAATGTCTTTGAAAATAGTGTCCCCTCCCAGCTCTAAGGGCTTTGGCATGCAAGTTCTGACTTGCCCTGGATTGTCCCCTAGTATTTGGATATTGGAATATCCAGTTGGATTGAAGAGGCGGATTGTCCCATAACCAGTCCCAAAGAGTTGTGGAGGTTTTCTGAGTTCCTGCCAAGTCCTGGCAAATGAACTTTTCTGCTTGTGTGTGCCCATCTCCTCCAGCACTGGCAGGTAGCAGTAGTCTCTGTGAGATAGTGGTGGGGGGCTGGAGGGAGAGGCCCCAGGTATGCCCCAGATCCAGATGCTAGTAAATTGGCTGCCAGAGCCCCACAGGGATGTGGGGGATGAGGCCCCACGACCTGATCTGATCTTTTTTTTCATGATGAACCTGGGAGAAAGAGAAACAGGGAGAAAGACAGAGAGGGGAGAGGAGAGAACTGCAGCAAATAATGACCCCTTTTTACAGCATACTCTCAGAGACCTGTCAGCTGGAGCACATTCAGTGGAGGCTGATGGAGATGGGGTGAAGGTAAAAGCCGAGACTCGTGAGAAATGGTTGAAGGAAATGAAGATGTCTGGTCTGTAGGCCCAAGGACTCGCAGCAGCATTATGACTGTCTCCCAGGGGCTACTGTGAGCAAGAGGGGACACCTTGTTCTCTGCATCCCTAAGGGTAAAAATAGGACATGTGTAGATGCTTCAGGAAGATAGCCTGGGGCCCAACGGAAGGAAGAGTTTTCTCCAGCTGGCACTGACCAAGGGAAACGTTGGTTCCCTAGGGAAGTGGTGAGTTCCTGGTCACTGGAGGAAGGCCATCAAGCAGAGGCCGGGGAATCTCTTTTATTCTTTTTAATTATTTTTTATTTATTTTATTTTTGGCTGCATTTGGTCTTCGTTGCTGCACACGGGCTTTCTCTTTCTCTAGCTGCGGCAAGCGCGGGCTACTCTTTGTTGCGGTGCACAGGCTTCTCATTGCGGTAGCTTCTCTTGTTGTGGAGCACGGGCTCTAGGTGCGTGGGCTTCAGTAGTTGTGGTGCACGGGCTCAGTAGTTGCGGCGCACGGGCTTAGTTGCTCCGCCGCATGTGGGATCTTCCCAGACCAGCGCTTGAACCCCTGTCCCCTGCATTGGCAGGCAGATTCTTAACCACTGCACCACCAGGGAAGCCCTGGGGAATCTCTTACAAGAGGAGGGAGGGAGAGTGAGAGACAGGTGGAGTCCCTGTGGGGAAGACTCCAACTTGAGTTGAGGAGTTGGATGAAATGACTTTGGAGGTTCCTTCCAACTATAAACTTCTCTGTTTTGAGGAGACTTGGGTCACAGAGGGTTTAGCTTTCAGGTTGGGCTGGGGTTCCTCCAGCCACTCGGGCCCTGCTCTGTAGTATGAGGGAGCTAGCGGATTCCCAAAGTCTCCCGGACAGAAGCAGGGGGAACGTCTCAGGCAGATGAATGTTTCTTGTGTGAGAGGCAGAGCACTGTGGGGCAGAATCACCATGGTTGAGGGCTTTAACCGAGTGGGGTTCGGGACTAGGAGAATTCCACCAGACCTGCCCTTGCAATGCACAACCTATTGACTTATTCAGGTGCATTCACTTGCTGGGGTCTGGGAAGCAAGCAGGTGTCCATGGAAAGTTTAGAAACTATTTGTAGTGAAAAAATTAGTCAAGTCAGAGAGATCTAGTTTCTAATATTGGCTCTGCCAAATCCTGGAGGGATGACTTTAGACAAATTACTTTCACTCTGGGAGTTGCTGATTTTTCTCATCTGTGAAATGGGGATAATGATTTTTAGCTCACAGAGTTGGACCGAAGGCTAAATTAAGCCATGCATGTCAGGCACAGTGTTGAGGCCTGATTGGACTCAATGAAAGGTAGTTCTACTTCCCCAGGATTGGGGCTTTCTCATCAGCTCTCTTGACTGTCCCCTCGTAGGTCTCATTTGCACTGATGTCCCTGGTGTCAGTGGTCTGGTCACAGGTACCCAGTTTGCGTGAGATGCAGGGCCCTGGGAGCAGTTGCTGACCTATGACTAGTTGGAGATGGACAGGCCTAGAGAAGCTCAGGACAGGGCCTGCTCTCTGCAGATGTGCTGCAGAAAAGCATGGGTGAGTGGAGGGAGAATCCACATGCTGGGCGAGGGCAGGAAGTGGGAGTGAATGGAGGCTCTCACTGCAGTGCCATGTGGGTTGGAACAAGGACAAAACAAAAGGCTGTGCACGTTAGCAACCGTTACTAGGCACCACCATTACTAGGTAGCACCATTACCAGCCATCTGCATTACTAGGCACCACCATTACCAGGCAGCACCATTACCCGGCAGCACCATTACCAGCCACCTGCATTATTAGGCACCACCATTACCAGGCAGCACCATTACCGGGCACCTCCATTACCAGCCATCTCCATTACTAGGCAGCACCATTACCAGGCAGAACCATTAACAGGCAGCACCATTACTAGTCATCTCCATTACTAGGTACCACCATTACCAGGCAGCGCCATTACTAGCCATCTCCATTACTAGGCACCACCATTACCAGGAAGCACCATTACTAGCCATCTCCATTACTAGGTACCACCATTACCAGGAAGCACCATTACTGGGCACCTCCATTACCAGGCACTGCCATTTACTAGGCAGCGCTGGAGTCCTCATGACACTAATGGGCACGTACCTGCAGCCTAAAAACATGCTCCCCTGCTCTAGACCTAAACTTTGTTGATGCAGCAGGTGATATGCTGCTTAGCTACAGCTCTCCAGAAATTACTGGCTCATCATGGCACTGTGTCCCCTGCTCAACATTGGGCAGCTTGGAAAGAGACGGGTACTCCAAAGCAATGGCAGGGGAAGATGATTGAAATAGAGGTGATCCGGAAATTCACAAAGAAGATTTTTGGTAGCTGTCTTGCTATAGCCATCATTTCACTTCTATAATTGAGCTTCCTTGGATTCTATACCTTTGGGTGATTGGTATACATGCCCACATCTGCTCTGTAGGCCCTCAAGAAACTTTCCCATCCTCTCCTCGAGTATCATGTCTGTCAAAATCCAGAACAATGGTGAACAGATTGGATAAGGCGAAACTCCTGAGGCCAATGTGTTGCTCTAGAGATTTCATAAATGAGCAGGACACAAGCAACAAATGCAAAGGCTTGGGCCACAGAGCTGGGTAGAAGCCTTTTTGAGAAAGGATGAACCCACTCAGTGGTACTCACTGCCCTACGTTCACTTCTCCCTCTTTGTAGGCTTTGGTTTTTTCAGCATCGGCTGTATATGGGCTGTTGAACAAATATTTGTTGATCACAAAAATGAAATAATGTGTTTTTTCCATCTACTCTGGGTAAAGCACTTGCTTGGTACCATGTTTTCTGTCATTTAGTCCTTATAGAAGCTGAGAAGCAGATATTATTATCCCATGTTACAGAGGAGGCATTGAGACTGGAGACATCTCAGAGTCAAATAGTGTGTCTCCGAGTTCATGCCTCTTCATCACCTCATCCCGACTCTTGCTTCCTGTCTCCAATACCTTACTCCTAAGCTGAAAGGGCAAGACTTCTTCGAAGTTTCTGGTAGGTCCTGAATTCCCATGAAAGAAGTCACCTCATTGCCTCCTTTTAGGGAAGCCCTGGATTAAGGGTCAGCTGTGGGTGCTCCACCTTCTAAGTCACTGCGTGCTCTGTTGGGCGTGGTTCTCTCTAGGCTGGTGGAAGATTGGCCTCCCTGAGTGGTCTCCTTCCTTTGGAGCAGTGGTTCTTTGAGCTGGACTCTTGACCAACATGTAGAACCTGGTGGACCTTCAACGTGGCATGAATGCAGTCCCCATGCCAAACTCTTCTTGGAGTCTTGCTGAGACTCCATCCAAATATTGAGAACATCTTCTTTAATAATTCACCCTCTCTGGCTAAATATAGATTATGCATAGCTTTTGGTATGGGTAATATCTGCCATGCACAAATTCTATGTTTATGAAAGAATGTTTGTTTGTTTTTCAACTTTTTATTATTTAAACACACATAGGTGGAAAAAAGAGTATAATGAAACTTTGTGGACCATAATTCAGCCTTAACAATTACCAATATATGGCCATTAAGAAACTTTACTCCCCACTTCTCCCTGCACCCTGCTAGACATTGTATTATTTCATATGTAAATGCTTCAGCTATGTATTTGTAAGAGTTTAGGACTCTTTTCTTCTCTAAATATAGCCACATGCCATTTTACCACTTGAAAATTAGGACTTTATTTAAAGCTTTATTATTTTTAGTTTTAATGAAAGTAATATATTCTCATCAAAAATATTCAGACAGTACAAAAATGTATAAAGAAGAAAATGAAAATTACTCATAAACCAACACCCAGACATAATTACTGTTAGCATTTTGGCATATATAGTTATATATGTTTAGCACATATTCTTTATACAGGTCTACACATATAAAATCATGCTACAGATAACGTTTATCATCTTGTTTTATTTTATTTTTTTTGGTAAGCACTAAGAAAATTGAAGCTGGAAATATATACAGAGAAGTGCACAAATTATACTTATAGTTCAATGAATTTTCACTGGTATGTAACCAACTGATGTTCAGATCAAGAAATAGACTATCCCCTGCACCTCAAAACCTCTCCATGCCTCTTTTAGTCACTAACCGTACCAAACACAGCTACTATTCTGACTTTCATCACTAGATAGGAGTTTTGCCTGCTTTTGAATTTTTTACAAATAGAATCATACAGTATATGCTTTTGTTCCACATTATATTTGTAAGGTACATTCATTCTGTTGTATGTAGTATTAGTTCATCCATTTTCTATGTTGCCTAGCATTCCACTGTGTGACTATATTACAAATTATTTACACATTTTACTATTGATAGGTACTCCCCCCCAACACCCGTGACCCCAGTGTGTTGTTATCAGTAATGTCTTTTGATACATTTATGTATGCATTTCTATTAGGGAACAGACTTGTGGGTAAACCAATTTATACTTGCACCAACAGTCTGCGAGAATTTCATTTGCTCCATACCCTTGCTGACACTTGATTATTATCAATGCTTTAAAATGTTCTATTCTGTTGAGTGTGTAGTAGTAACTCATTGTGGTTTTATTTTGTTTTTCCTTAATAACTAATGAAATCAAGTGCTTTTTGATATGCTTCTTGGACACATAGATATCCTTTTTTGGTGAAATACCCGTTCATTTGTTTCCCATTTATCTATTGGATTTTCTGTGTTTTTAAAAATTGATTGTAGGAGTCATTTGTATATTCTGGATATGAGGGGTTTTTTTGTCAAGTATTTATTGAAAAAATCTTCTCCCACTATGTGAGTTGCCTTTTCACTCTTTTAAGGTATCATTTGATAAACAGAAGCTTTAAATTTTAACTTGGTCCATTATCAATATTTTCCTTTATGGTTAGTATATTTTGTGCCCAATTTAAGAAACATTTACCTACTTCAAGATCATTAATATATTTTCCTATGTTCTAGAAGTTTTATTGTTTAACCTTTCACTTTTTTATTTATAATACATCTGGAACTGATTTTTGTGTATGGTGTGAGGTAGGGGTCAATATTTTTTTTCCCCATATAAATATCCAATAATTGAGCTCCACTTATTGAAAAGACTGTTCATTTCCCCCTGCTCCATCATATCACCTTTGCTAGAAGTGAAGCATGTATCAGACTGTTTTTGTATTCTCTATTCTGTTCTATTGTACATTTGATCACCTTGTGTCAACTCAACAGTTTCTTAATTACTGGTGCTTAATAATATACTTAATATCTGGTAGTTTAGGTCCTCCAAATTTGTTACTCTTCTTCAATATTGTCTTTGCTCTTTTTATACTTTGCATTTTCATGTAAATTTTAGAATCAGTTTATCCATCTCTACAAAATAAAAAACATGCTGAGATTTTGATTAAGGTGGCATTGAATTTTACATCATTTTGGGGAGGACTGACTTTTTGTTACAGTATTTTATTTACAATATTGAGTCTTCCAATCCATAAATATGTAATATCTCCCACTCATTTAAGTTTTCTTTAATTTATCTTAATAAAGTGTGTAGGTTTTTTTTTTTTTCTAGAAGTCTTACACATCTTTTGTTGGATTTATTTCTAGGTATTTTATGTGTTTGATGCTATTGAAAATATTATTTTGAAAAAGCTATCTTTAAAAAATATTTCCTAATAGTTTGGTTGTATATAAAAATTCAATTAATTTTTGCATGTTGAACTGTAACCTTGCTTGACTTGGCTAAATTAATTTTTTAACTCTGTCAGTTTATCGGCATATTCTTTTGGATTTTCAAATACACAATCACATCCCTTGCAAAATGACTTTATTTTCAAACATTATATACTTTTTTTCCTTTTCCTTATTGCATTGGGTAGGACCTATGATATAATGTTGTATAGGAGGGTGACAGTGGACATCATTGCCTCATTCCTGATATCAGGGGTAAGTCTTTCAATATTTATCATTAAGAATGGTGTTTGTTCCAAGTTTTTTATAGCTATCCTTAATCCTTTATAAAATTAAGGAATTTTCCTTCTGTGGCTAATTTGTTAAGCTTTCTTTTTCTAATTTTGAAAATGAATGAGTGTTGAATTTTATTAAATGACTTTTCTACATCTATTGAGGAGATCATGTAATTTTTTCTCCTTTATTCTGTTAGTTGGTGAATTACTATCAATTGCATTGATTGCTTTTCAAATAGTAAACAAACTTTACTTTCCTGGAATAAGCCCAGGTTGATTGTGATATATTGTTCTCTTTATATATCATTGGATCCCATTTGCTGATAATTTGTTTAGAATTTTTGAATTTACATTCATGAGAAAGATTGATCTGAAGTTTTTCTTATTGTAATGTTATTATCAGGTTTTGGTATCAAGATTATACTGGTCGAGGCCTTTGGCTCTATCATGCAATATTTAATGAGATTTCTATTCTCAGCTGAATTCTGATAGCTGATTCACAGACAATACGATTAAAAAAAAAAAGATTATACTGGTCTCATAATATAAGTTGGGAGTTGTAAAGTTTTTCTATTCTCTGGAAAAAATTGTGTAGATTTCTTTCTTAAATGTATGATAAAATTCACTGGAGAAATCATCTGTACCTGAAGTTTTCTTTAAGTGTGATATCTGCAGGTTTTTGTAGATGATCTTTATCAGGTTGAGGAAGTTCTCTTTAATTCTTAGTTTTCTGAGAGTTTTTATAAGAAATGACATTGAATTTTGTCAAATGCATTTCTGCATCTATTGAGATGGTTATATCGTTTGTCTTTTTTGGTCTGTTTATTCAACGAATAACATTGATTTTAAAATGTTAGATCAATTTTGCATTCCTGGTCATGATATATTATCTTTTTATATATTGTTGTATTAGATTTGCCTAAGATGTCAGCTATTATTTGTATTAATTGAGTCCTTGTTACAATCCCATTTTATCACTTGTGTTGGGTTTAGCTGTAACTATTTGCTTTGCCATTTTAGTGGTATCTTAAGGGCTTATAGTATATATTTTAAACTTATTGTAATCTAACTTTAGAAGAGGAAGGAGAGAGGGGAGAGAGAGAAAGAGAGAGAGAGAGAGAGAGAAAGGGAGAGAGAAAACTGATTTGAGGAAACTACCTGAGGCCAGGGAGAGAAACACCTGAAAAAATTCTATGGAACAATCAATCTCTGGCATTCACATAGGATTGAGAATAGTGCCCATTCCAACTATCCAGAATGGAAACCATAATTCATGGAGCCTCAGGGACAGAAACTAGAAGGATTTTGCCTCAGTCGTGGTGAAAATTAACCCTAGATTAAATGTTTCTCTGGTTCTACATAATAAAGCCTAAAGCCAAACTTCAGAAAGGTCAATCTGCTTCCAAATAACTTGACTGTATCCCAGGACAAAGCTAAGGAATATTTATAGGAATACAAATATTTCAGCACATAATGGGATAAAATTATAACGCTTGGCATCCAATAAAAAATCATCAGATCTGTGAAGAAGCAGGAAAAGTATACCTATAATAAGGAGAATTTTCAACCAATCAAAACTGATCCAAATGGTAGAGTTAGTAGACAAGGGCATGAAAACAGTTATTGTAATTGTATTCCATAGGCTCAAAAAGCTAGAGGAAAATTTAGCTCTACTGTGCATAAGTAGAGACATAAAAGAAAGAAAAAGACCCAATTTGAATTTCTAAAGATGAAAAAACTGCCATGTTTCAGATGAAAAAGATACTAAATGGGATCATGGTAATCTAGACATTGTACAGGAAAAAATTCGTACATTTGAAGACAAAGCAGTGGAAAGTATTCAAAAAGAAACATAAAAATAAAGACTGAAAAATAATAAGAGAGAATTATTGAGCTGTGGTATGAGTGAACTCTGGTCACCTTGGACTCTCCAGACTCTTGAATTTATTTCCTCAATTCAAGGAGACCACTGAGTTCCACTTGGGTTTCTCCTCCTTGTACCAGAGCCTGAAAACTTTCTGCAGGCAGTAAGTTGGAGCAATAACAGGGCTCACTCACCTCCCTTACTTCCCATCTCTCAAGGATCATTCTTCTTTGTAGCCTGATGTCCAAAGCCTTAAGAATCATTGTTTTATAAATTTTGTTCAATTTTTTTGGTTATTTTAAGTGTGAAGGTGTATCTGTTACCTGTTACTCCAAAAGGATATTGAGTGTGTTGTTTTCGTGTATTTTTAATTAGTTTAATACAGTTTTAATTAGTTTAGGTTTATTAAGTATGTATTTCAAATCTATATCCTTTATATTTTTGTGTACTCATTCTACTAGTTATTGAGAAAAATGTCAGAAATTCTTTATTTCTCCTTTCTCCAAATTTTGCTTTTTACATTTTGAAGTCACGTTATGAGGTACATACATATTAAGAATTTTTATGTCTTCCTGGTAGACTGATCTTTTTGCCATGAGGAAATGTCTTTCTTTATCTCTGGTAATTCTTCTTGCCTTAAAAGTCTACTTTGTCTGATATAAATATAGCCATACTAGCTTTCCTTTGGTTAGTATTAGCATGGTATATCTTTTTCTATTCTTTTACCCTTTCTTTGGTCTTATATTTAAGATGCATTGCTTATAAGCAGCATATAGTTGTTTTTCTTCAGCATAGTTGTTGGAAAGCAATATGAATATTTTCATGTTTCTGCCTGGTTAAAGTTTTCTAAGTCTTTCTAAGCAAAGGAAGAATGTCTCTTTCCCCCAGTCACATTTGCTCCTCACATTCTAAGGGTGATAAACCTGGAGCTGCTTTTATTCTTTATAATGGAGCCATCTGTTCCCATTCAAAGGGTAAGTAAATATATCAACCCCAGAGCCAAGTACTTGAATTCCAGAGTAGAGACTTTGTCATTTCTCTTCCCTGAGAAAATAGTTTGCGTTAGATAGGTTCCTCTCCCTCTCTCAGGACGAAGGCGGGAGGGGAGGCTTATGGCTGTTCCTATATAAACTCTCAGATTCATAATTTTTGAATTCCTCTCCTCTGTGTACCCTTTGCATGTACAGTCCTAACCATCTGGTTCTCATTATACCACCCTTAAGGGGGAAAATTGGCCATGGGGAACCAATGCAGTTATTACTGTAAGTAGTAATAGTCTGCCCCAATCTAGAAACCTTATATTCGTCTTCTGAATAACATAAATAAATAATTGGTATTAAAAACTTATCTGACAAATTAAAAACTTGTCTGACAAATTTTGTTTTCAATAGAAGAATTTAGTGTATTTATCCTTTTATGTAATTACTGATATATTTGGGCTTAAACACATTATAGTGTATATTTTCTTATTTGTAATGCTTTATTTTGTCCTCCTTTATTTTCTTCTTTGAGTTAATTCAGTATGTTTTATTATTTCTATTATCGTGTTAGTTGTATAGTCTTTTGGCATTTTTTTAATTGGCTACTCCTGATATTATAATATGCATCTTTGGTTTATTACAATAAATTGAAATCATTACTTTTACTACTTTTATCATTTCTATTAAGAAGTTATCTATGTTTTATTGTTACTCATTTGAAAGTAATGTGGGTTTTTTCTCTGGTTGCTTTAAATGTTTCTCTTGGTGTTGGGTTTTCAATAATTTTGCCATGATATGCCTACACATTTATCCCACTTGAGGTTCTCTGAAAATCTGTGGCTTAATGTCTTTCTTCAGTTTAGAAGAATGTGAATTTCAGAAAATTCACAGTCACTATTCTTCAAATATTGTTTATGCTAAATTTTTTCTCTTTTTTTTTTTTCTGGTACTCCAGTTTCACATGTTAGATCTTTTCACCATGTCCCATATGTCTTGTATTCTTTACTGCATTTCCATCTTTTAAAAGTATTTTCTCTTTTTATCAGTCTGGTTATTGTCTTCCAACCTGCCATTCCAACCTATTCTTTCCTTTGGCAGTGTCTAATCTCTTATTAAACCCAAATTATTGATTCTAGGTGTTATATATTTTTAGTTCTTGAATTTTGGTTCTTTTTAAAGATTCCAGAGTGTTTTTTTTCTTTTTTACTGAAATTTCCCATTTTGATCTATTTTCTTGAAGATATTCGTCATAGTGACATTAAAGTCTGTGTCTGAAAATACTAATATTTGGTTCAGCTGTGAAGCTATGATCTGACCTTTATTTTCATTCTTAGTTATTTCATTCTGTGTCCTTGCATGCCTAGTCAGTTTTTATTGAATGCCAGACATTTTTATGAAATTTGTAATCTCTAGATGATATCTTCTTCCAGTTAAGATTTGCTTAGTCAACTATAGTAGAGGAAGAGCACCTGTATTTGAAGCTGGGTTCCAGTCTCTGTGAAGGTTGGTATATTCCCTCTTCACATTTATTCTTTTGGTTTAGCACTTCATGGACCCCAAATGAAATCCTGGAATGTGTACCAGGCCTTCTCCTCCTTGGTTGTGGCCTTTCATTTTTGTCTTCCTAGGACTGTGAGACTATTAAAGTCTCTTTTTTAAAAGCATAACTTCCAGTCAGTTTTTTTTCCAGAAGACAGTTTTTCTTCAGTCCTTAAGGACCCAGCTCCTTACATGGGCTTTGGCAGAGGTCATGGGGCAGCACAATTAGGTCTAAATTAGGTGAAGGTGTGTGGATTTTCTGGGCTTTGTGAGAATGATTCCTGACTACCTTGCTGTGAATGGCATGACTCATGCAGTAATGTAGTTTCACACAGAGAAAGCACAAGTGTGTCAAAGACACTCGCTCTGGAAATGTCCATGATGACTGTGGCCTGTTCTATATTTTGAATGATGAACTTCTTAATGGCCTTGTCCTTGGGCACAAGCTGGGTGCAGTTAGTGCAGCATATAGGCTACATGTGGCCATAGCCTTTTTGGCATGACCATAATTACTTCTTTTCTTGGTCTATACACCAGGATGAAGATCCTCATAGGAAGGCGGCACAACACACCCAGCCCTTCTGGCATCTTGGCAGCAAGGACCCAGACCTAACAGCCTTTTAAAATTTCCCAGCCTTGTAGCCAGTTTTTAGTTAGGTTTTTCATCCCCTGGGTTGCTGCTTATGGATCACACATGCCTTGAGGGAAAGTGCCATTAAATATTGGGCTCACTTCTTTGGTCTTCTCTTGTCTCCAGGATCTCAACCTTTATATCCTAAATGCCTTGGTTGGTAGCTCTGAGCTCCAGTATATGTCTCCTCAGCCTCATGAGACTGCTTGGTTTCATTGTGTCTTAGCTACTACTTTATGTTCATCTTCTTAGTCTCTGCTTGTCCTTTCAGCCTCTGAGATACTAAATATGAATCAGGGAAAAGCAATCATGAATGTAGGGTGCCTCTCAGTTCATTTCCCTTCTTTTTTTAATTTTGGCTCGTAAGTCCTGGATGCCTTGGCAGCTCTCTGTCGATTTTTAAAGAGTTGTTTTCTGATTTTGATTTTTAAAGTTTTTATTAGCAGGAGAATTTGTTTGATACAAGCCAGTCTGCCCCAGACAAGAGCAGAAATTTTGTAACCTGCGTTTATGAAGGAGTTTTGTGACTGCCACTTTGCGGTAGACCTGGAGATTAAGTAGAAAAGGAATCAAATAAACGTGAGGGAGAAAAGCTATGAAAAGATTAAGTTATTTGACATCCAAAAGATTTAGCACTGCCACAGCCCACCTGGTTCCTCAGATTATAATTAGATTTTGGTCATACTGCTGACTTGGAAGAAGCCTGGAGATGTTTTCAGATACCTGAAGGATGCTACTGTGGCTTTGGCAATGTTGGGGAGGGTGGGGGGGGGGAGTAGGGAATGGGTCAGGGGAACAAGGGCCAAGGGTATAAATAAAAGCTGAAGGGGTACAGATTTTGCTTTGAATAAAGGGAATTATTCCTAATAAAGATTGCTGGAATGAGGATCAGTAGGAAATAACTCATTCCCCATCCATGAAGTCATTCTAGTATTGGCCAATTTGGGATGGGGTGCTATAAAGGGGATTAAAATATTGAATGTGGGATGGGTGAATGGCATGGCATATACTATACTTGATCATAGTAGGTAAGTAGCTCAATAACTGTTGAATGAACATGTGATCTGCTAAGTCCCATCTAAGGCTGAGATTCCATGATTTTAGCAGTGAGGAAGTCAGGATAGTATAATACAAAGTACATAGGACTAGAGTACTCTGTTCCCAGAGTAGTTTAGGAAGGAAGAACATGGAAAATGCCATCTTTTCTATTCTTACCTCTCCAACCCCACCCTTCAGCTAGCCCTCTAAGTCCCGGTTAAACCTTCTACGAAAAGCTCAGCTCCAGTGCAGAGCATCGGCACCTAGAAGAGGTGTGGAGATACGCAGACAATGGGGGCTCTCTCCTTGGTGATGAGCACCCCTGTTTCATGCCCTCTGCGGGCTGCAGGTGCAGGTTTGGCAGAGCAACCTGCCCTCCTAAGTGGTTCCAGCCTGCCCTGGGAACAGAGCCAGCTGGGAAGTCATGTCCGGGCTGGTCTTCTCCTCCCTCCTCTCTGCAGCATTTTCTCAGCCTGATCCGGTGCTGCTCCCTGCTCCCTCGCTGCGGGCTGGAACAGGCTAATCTGCACCCCTAGCTTGGGGAGCCCATGTTGGGCACCCTCCCCCCACCCCCCTTCCCCAAGCAGGGCTGAAGTACTGCTCCTGACCAGCCGAATCCTGCCAGCGGTGCTACTAAATATTTCATTCGGGCTTAACAACCCAATCTGCTTGCCATTATCCTGAGGCACCCCCCCACCCCACCAGCCCCCAGCCCCTTTCTGATGAACAGAGTAGCCGGCCGGGAAGATCTGCTGAAGCCGTCATTGAAGGCTGTGTGGTGAGCCAGCCGCTGCTCAGGGCAGGTGGGCGGAGGCACAGCATCAAGCAGGAAGCATCGATTTCGGCATTAGCTAGCTTTTTACATTCCCAGGCAGACAATGCAAGTACCTTAAATTATCTTCAAAGCAACCGAAGGGAAGGAAATTGGTCTTAGATGTGGTAAATAGACTCCACAAAGTCCGCTGAAGCATGCAAAGATGTGCACACCGGGGACCCGGAGGCCTAGCCGCCAAGCCTGCTCCATGGCTGATCAGAATTCAGACGGTCTTTGCAGGGCTTCCATTCCTCTGCCCTCTGAACCCTGGGAGAGCATGAGGGGTCTCGAAGCTGGGATCTCAAATGCCAAGGCAGCTGCAGGGAGCAAGCTCAACACTGAGCTTCGAGTCACTTTTGGTTCTACTGATGTGTGACTTTGGTCAGGTAGCCTAAACTCTCTGAGCCTCATTTTCCCAACTAGTGAAATGGGACTTGGAATATCTACCTTAGAAGGGAGTGATGCTGATTTCAGGGCTCTGTCCTCTGCAGGTTGGACCCTCTTCTGTGCCCTCATACCATCTTGTGCTCATCTTGGTCCCAGGCTTATCACACTGTTGTGATTGTTGGTTTTCATGTCTGTCCTTCCCGTGGACAGGCAGTGGTTAACATTATTTTTAGGGAGGGGTCAGGACCCCATGAAGAAGCTGGTGAAAACCATGGGCCCTCTCCCTACAGAAAAACGTATGAGCATATAATTTGCTTATAATTTCAAGGAACTCGTAGCAGCAAGGTTAAAATCCCTATGCCAGCGTTCACACAGTGCCTGGCAGATGAGTCACAATCAGAATATGTCTGTTGACTGCTTGAATCATTTTGAAGATGTTTTCCCAGCCCTGTGATTTTGGAATTCAATTCTATCTGGGAAACATTCATTTGGTGAGTACTTATTGTGTTGCAGGCCCTAGAATGGGTTTTATGGAGAGTTCAGGGACATAAGTCCTGCCCACAGATGGGGAATTAGACATAAATGCATATGTCAGTGACTCAAGGTGGTAAGATTTGGCCCATTTGAAAGCTCCTTTACCTACCCTTAGCTCAAGCAACTCCTGGGAAAGGGCTTTGTTCCCTTTCCTCTCAGCCCTGACATTGGAGATCCCACAGGGTAGGCCATTAGGGACAGACAGAGGGAGAAGAGGTAAAAGTGTGCACATGATAGAGGCCCGGTGGCAGGTGGGGAAGGTAGTGTAGTAAGGCCATCAGTAGCCTGGTCTAGAAGCACTGTCACCATGCTTGGGGCTGGGGCAGAGAGCTAAGGGCCTGGCAGCCAGCACCTGCTAGCTCCTGTCCGGTACCCAGCTCTGGGTTAATCTACTCAGTGAGGACATTATTATGCACAGGCAATTTGCATAATCTGCCAAGCCCTGATTGCAGGGCACTCAAGTGCCTGTTGGGGAAAGCTGGCAAGAGAGCATCCCTTTGTCCTTTGCAGACCATGGGTGAGGGTATGGGCTGGGTGGCTGGGCCCCAGATCCAGGAGCGCTGGATCCTAGACTGAGTCTAAGAGAGTGAGTTGGGGCTCCCACGGCCTTGTTTCTGGGGAGTAAGCTCATTCCCACCCTAAAGCCTGTTGCATCTTCTCTGCTCTTAACAACTTAATTGTAAAAGGATAAAACCCCTCATGGATGTTTTTAAGGAGTTAAATAAGTGCCAGTGATGGCTCCTGTTGGGGCTGTTTGGATTTGAAAAGAAGATACTGAGATGTAAAGATATAAATATTTAATTGTCTCTTGAAGCCTGGGTTTTCAAGCAAGTGGCAGGGAGCCAAGAGTCTCCTCTGAATGTGATGTGTGTGCGTGCATGAATATGCACATATGTGCATGTGTGTATATGAGCATGACCGTGTGTGTGTGCATTTAATAGAGGAGAATTCTTCAGGAGCATTGTGTGTGTTCACTGTTCTACTCCTATTTACCTTTGCTCTCTACCACCTAAAGAGATAATAAAAAACAGGGCATGAACTCTGTTTTAATTTAATTTAATTCAACAAACAAATGCAGAACATGTCTGGACCCCTCTTGCCCTTAAGGCATCTGTGGTCCAGTAGGGGAGTAGGTTTTTTACCCAAATCGCCATGATACCCATTAGACAGACTGGGATAAACTCCATAAAGATAGGGAAACATTATGGAACTGACTTGCAGGGTGGTTGCCCTGTCCTTGGAAGCTGGCTTCCTGGAGGGGCTCACCCAGCCAGAGTCCATCTCTTTGTGTGACTTGCATCATTCTTGTAACATGACAGATGCTCAATAAATCGTGTTGGATGGTTGTTGGACGCTTTAAACATTCCCTCTAGCACTGTGGTCATTTCTGTCCACACTACCTCCCCCCAATACTTGGCAGTTTCCCAGAAAAAAAAAAAAAAAAACTCAGAGGAAGAAAAGAGACCCAAAGTAGTTTATGGGGCCCTGAGACTTGCAGGAAGCTGGAGCGGAAGAGACTGAGTCTAGATGTGGGGTCACTTGCTTTACTTCACATGGCACCCTCCAAGGGACTCAGAGGAGACACCAGGAGAAGCTTCTGGTCTCCTGAGGAGGGGAGCTTGTGAGGTGCCCACCCTGGGGCCCTTTCAGTGAAGGAAGCTATGGGCAAGGACAAGATAACCTCTTTATTTCCTTCCAGTGTGGGTCATCCTCTATGCCCCCATCTTATAAACACTGGAGAAGATATAAGTAAGGGGCCTCCAGGATTTTCAAGTGCCATCAGTGGGGAATAAAATTATGTGAACGATAAAAACAAAAACCTAACAGTTGGCCAATCATGCCTTCAGTGAGCTGGGGCCCTGATTAACTTTTCCCCTGGAGGATTCCAGGGACTCCAGGGGAGATTTTAGACACCCTGGGTTAGAAGAAGGGAGTGGGGGACCATCCTGTACCTGAGTCTGGGTTCCAAACATAAGATACTGTAAAGTAAGATGCAATCTAGATGCTCCCTTCCCTCCCCCCAGCAAGGAATCTCCCAGCATGCCCCGGGGGAGAAGGAAGCAACTGGGGTTTCAGGAAGGGCAAAGGAGAGCAAGAGGCTACCATAGAATTTGTGATTCCTTCTGCTGTGAGGATTGAGATTGGAAAGAGGGCAGAGGGAAGTAATGGAGGCAAGCCCCCCTCTCTGCCAAACTCCAGGGATCACCTCCAAAGGGCTCCAGTCACATACAGCTGAACAGAGCCCCCTGGGGTTGGACACCATGGAGGTTTGAAGAACTGTTAAGGAGCTGTTAATACCATTCCACCTGCTTCAGGGCAAGTCAGCACCCAGGCCATTCGCGTGGCTGACCACCAAGATTCTACAACTTTCCTCAATGGCTTTGATGCTTCATCTTGCAGTGATTCCTGCTAAGGTAAGGTCTTTCTTGCTGTGATGCATAAAAGACTGGTCCCATCTGCACAGAGATGCGGCACTTCTGTCAGTCTCCTTCTATCAGGGGTTCTTAATTCATAATGGCTGCTGGTCACAAACTTCTTAGAGAATCTCTTAAAAGCCATGGTCCTCTTCCCCCTCAAAATGCACATACATACATACATACATACATAGACAATTTGGCATACAATTTCAGGGCATTTATGAACCTCATGGAACCATAGACAGATTCCATTAACAAGATGCCTGCTTCAGAAGAACACCTCTAAGCTTTTAGGACAATAAAATTTTTTGAATAGCATTTCGCAGTGCGTAAAGCACATTCACCATGCATTGTGTTAATTAATCTTCGTAGTAATCCTGCTGAGGGAGGAGTTATTATATTATTATCCTTATTCTGCAGACAAAGAAACTGAGACTCAAAGAATTCTGTCATTTTCCCACAGCTACTAAGAGGTGAAGTCAAAACTGGAATCCAGTCCTTCTGCCTGAGCTCTGCAAACGTTCACCAGGCCAAGTTTGTACTTTCCCTTTGACCTTTCTCCACTTTTCACAGCTGTGTTAGACTAAGACTTGTGAATCTGTATCTATTCTTATTTTGTGAGTTGTGTGGTGAATAGAGACGGGGGGGTGGGGTCTGGCTCAGAGAATGACCAGAGGCTCCCTGGGACAGGACAGGGGACCTCCTAGGGAGCCTGGTCTTCAGGAGTCAAGGCTGTTTTCTAAGTTAATGATTGCACTTGACATTCCTGAAACTCATCTGTGACTCCTCATGACATCAGGGAGGAATACAGGAGTTACAAGATTCTAGGATTGGAGGCGACCCACGAGTTCATTTGTTTCTTAGATCTCCAAGGAAGATCAGGGAGGAAAACATCTCTTCCCTCTCCTTACCCTCTACATCCAACTGGCCAATATAGCTATGCCCCTAAATGACCTTTGGAGCTTCCTTTGAATATTAACAGGAGCTTCAGTTGCCTGATTTCTTAAACCTGTAGCTTGGCAGACAGTAGTGACATTAGAATAATTTTCTCTTTAATTCCCTTCCATAGATTTCCAAGGGAGTTTTTATAATATCATTTGCTTAAATCAATTCTAATGAATATGGATTAATTTTCTGCATTATAGCCATTGATCTTCGGCCATTGATCTGAGAAGGGAGTGCTATTGCTCATAAATCCCTCCATTCTGACTGAGGGTTCCCTGGGGGCAGGGATGGGGAGATGGAAGTAGCAAGAGATGGATGAGTTAGAGGGGTAGCTGAGCTCCAGCAGGGGTGAAGCTGGGGGAATGACTGTGGGGTATGGAGATGAAGGGGTGACTATCCCACTGAAGACTCACCTAATGCTCCATCCAAATAATCTGATTTACTCTTCTCCACCCACAACCCACGATTTTCCATTTCTGGGCCTTTCCTTATGCCATGCTTCCTGCCCATCATGCCCTTCCTTCGTTCTCCCCTACCTGTACAAATTCTACCTAAGTTTCCAAATCCAGATCCAATGCCATATTTTTCATGAAGCTTTTCCTGGTTCCCTCACCACCTACTGCTAATTGGAATATCTCAGTCTTTTATAGTCCCACACTGCTTTATCTCTTAGGGCACTTAACACTTTGTGTTATGTACACATCTTTTTTTTTTTTAAATTTATTTATTTATGGCTGTGTTGGATCTTCGTTTCTGTGTGAGAGCTTTCTCTAGTTGTGGCAAGCGGGGGCCACTCTTCATCGCGGTGCGCGGGCCTCTCACTATCGTGGCCTCTCTTGTTGCGGAGCACAGGCTCCAGACGCGCAGGCTCAGCAATTGTGGCTCACGGGCCCAGTTGCTCCGCGGCATGTAGGATCTTCCCAGACTAGGGCTCTAACCCGTGTCTCCTGCATTAGCAGGCAGACTCTCAACCACTGCGCCACCAGGGAAGCCCCTACACATCTTAATTTTAGTCTTTGGTCCAAAGAGATGGTCTTGTCATGATTCCAAAATAGGTAGATAACCCAGAAGCAGAAACCACATTATGGATGGGGAGCTACAGGCAGTTCTGATATTGCTAGAGCACAGAGTGGTCGAGGCCAGATTTGAAGGAGGTGCTTCCATCTTTGTCTGCCACGTCATTGTAGAGATCCCCCGTGAAAGGTTTATTAGTCAGGGTCTAATCAGGAGACAAAAGCCATACCAGGTATTTTGAAAATTGTAAACATAGAGAATTAATGTAAAGAACAGTAAGTAGCTCAGAAGAATTGCTCACTCACTGAAAAGAGAACACTAGAGTGTCATGCAAGTAGCAACTGCAGGAAGCAGCCGCCACCCCTAGAACTGGGGCAACAAAGAGAAGAGGTTGGAGTTATTAAAACCTAGAATCTTGAAAGAGAGGACCCACAGAGCTGAAAGTCAAACTTCTAAGGAAAAGAAACTGCTTGGCTGGGACTGGTATTGCTGAGTTTGAAGGAAGGGCTCATGGGGTTGGGACTCAATCCTTCTAAGGGTGAGGGGGGGGACCTGTATTGGAGAAAACTTCAAACTGTATTCAACTGCTGCCTTGAAACAAATTGCCAGGACCAGATAGACAAGTCTGACCGGAACATGAAGTGAACAGGGTACCAACAGGAAGGGCCAAGTTTCTCTGTTCCTCTTGCAGCCCTGCAGTCTTCCTCCAGTGGCTCCAATGGACAGAGTTGGGCAGGGAGCCAGTGCACAGCAGAAGTCCCAGTATCGCAAAGTGGAGTTTGGAAGGAAGGGTTCAAATTAGAAAGACAATTGGGCTGTTCCAGGGTATTCCTTTGGGTCCTCAGCATCTATACACTCCTTTCTACACAGATTTGAACTTCCCACAACCATAAAATGAATTGTTCTTTCACCTAACAAGATGCAACCATCTTTTGTACAAAGACATTCCCATCCTCTTCTCAAGATGAAGAGATGCAAACTTTCACTAGTCATTGTATCCATCTCTGGGGGATAGTCACCTGTCCATTACCAGGTTGTGTTGACTACTCTCTTCAAAAGAGAGCTTCATCATCTGAGTATTTTCTTTTTTCTTTTTCTTTTTTGTAAAGATGCAGTTTATTAGAACAAAAGGCCACAAAACATGAAGACTTAGCATGGAAGAAGTAAATGAAGTCAAATGCCCTTTGACCACTTACAGAATGCATTTCATGAAAGTATAAGATGTGTGATTATTCAGTCCTTGCCACCTCTTCACTTTTAAAGAGAGTGTAAGGGGTCAGAAGATTGCCCCAAGTAGGCCTCAGGGTCAGACTGAAGTCAGTTTGTGGTGGGCGGACTTCATCCTCCTGTGTCTGCTGAGATGAGACTTCTGGCTAAAGCCCTGTCCACACGTCTTGCACACATAAGGCTTCTTGCCCTGGTGTGTCATCTGATGTAAGACGAGGTGTGACTTTTGGGGAAAGCCTTGGCAATGCTCTCTGCATAAACAGGGCTTCTTTTCTGAGTGTACCCATTTGTGCGTGATTAAAGCTGACGTACGGCTAAAGCCGAGTCCATACTGCCTGCACGGGTAAGGCTTTTCCCTTGAGTCTTTCTGCCTGTGCCAGATGAGACCTGCCTGGTGACTGAAGCCTCGCCCACCCTCCCTGCACACTTACGGCTTTTCCCCTGAGTGTGTCCTCTGGTGTCTGATGAGATTGGACTGTTTGGTTGAAACCTCGCCTACAGTCCTTACACACAATGGGCTTATCCCCTGCGTGTATGCTCTGGTGTCTGTTGAGGTGTGACTTGAGTCTAAAGCCTCACCCACACAGCCCACGCACATAAGGTTTCTCCCCAGTGTGTGTCCGCCTGTGTGAGATGAGGGTTGAATTCTGGCTGAAGCTGTGTCCACACACGCCACACACAAAACGCTTCTCCTCTAACTGTGTCCTCTGGTGTCTGACGACAGCTGACTTCTGGCTGAAGCCTTTCCCACACTCCTGGCACACGTAGGGCTTCTCCCCGGAGTGTGTCCGCTGGTGTATGATGAGGTTTGACTTCTGGCTGAAGCCCCGCCCACACTCGCTGCACATGTAAGGCTTCTCACCCGAGTGTGTCCTCTCGTGTATGATGAGCGTCAACTTCCGGTTAAAGCCTCACCCACACTCCCTGCACACGATGGGCTTCTCCCCCGAGTGTGCCTTCTGGTGTCTGGCAAGGCTTTTCCTTAGGCTAAAGCCCTTCTCACACACCCCGCACACATAAGGCTTCTCCCCTGAGCGTATCCTCTGGTGATTGAGCAGGTTTGTCATCTTGCTGAAGCCCGGTCCCCACTCCCCACAGTTGACTGGTCCAAATCCTAACACTTCTATCCTCTTCAACAGTCCGTCTGTTTCCTCGGAGTTCCCCCTCTGAGCTGGCTGGCCTCTACCTCCACACCTTGGGTGCCATCCCTAGAGCCTCTGGGGTGGCGGCCTGGGGAACGTGCCTGAAGTCCTTTTCTTTGTCTTTCCAAAGGCTGGGTACCTTCTCTCTCTTGACCTTCTGCTTTATCGTTCCGGGAACTTCCATCGGAGGTTTGATGCAGCTGCTGGTCCCCTGGGCACGGATCTCCCGGCCGGGCAGGATCTTCCGCACACCAGCACGAGGAGATCCAGAGAGGATGACTGCACAGCATATGCTGCATGCGGAATTTCTGACTGGAGAAATCCGGAGGGCAGAAAGGACTGAGGTGGAGTTCTGGCTGTGGTTCTGCTGGGCCAGTGGCCGGTGGGCATTTTCTCTCTTCTCTCCAGGTTTCCTTCCCTTGCTCCAGCTGGGTGATGAGTTTTGGTTTAGAAAATGGAATCCCCAGTGAGACCAGGTTGCTGTGATTCTCCAGCATCACCTCCCGGTACAGGGACCTCTGAGCAGGGCTGAGCGGCATCCACTCCTCCTGGGTGAAATCCACAGCCACATCTCTGAATGCCATGTGTGCCTGAGGCTGGGCTGTCAGGAGCCCAGGAGTCCTCCCCTTGCCCACCAGGCAGTCCTCTCTGGGCAGGCAGGAGCCACAGGGGTCAGAACGAGAACTGAAAGGTTCAGGAGAGTCACTGGAAACTCTCAAGATCCGGCAGGGTAGGGTTTCCTCTTCCTTAAAGGCATCAGGAATGGACCTGCTTTCTGCGCGGGGAAGTGCAGGGCTGCGGCGAGGGTCCCGCTGGAGCCACACTCACCAGCGCCACCAAAGAACAAGGGGTCATTCGAGCCCCCAGCTGGGGGGAAGGAGGGGGCACTCTAGCAGGACTCCAGGACTACACTACCCAGAATTCTCGGGCCGCGCCGGGACCACACCTCCCAGCATGCTCAGCGCCCCCAAGCGCGACGCCCGCCAGCCGCTCCCGTCGGCCTCTGAGGGAGCAGTTTCTGGGTAACGTGCTCCAGCCACCGGAGAATGGCCACTGTAGCGCCCAGATTCCGCGTTTTTTTTCCCTTAAAACCACGTGGATAAAGCATGTAGTGAATCCCGGGTGAAGCTTCTCTCCGTGCCGTCCATCTGAGTATTTTCTTCTCTATTGCAAAGTTAACCTCTAACAACTTATATGACAACAAGGTAAGGAGGACAGAAAGTAAAACAACACACACACACGTACACAGGAAGAAGAAAATATGCACTGCTGTAGTCCTTGTCCGTATAACTGGTCATAAAGTATATATATCAACGTAAATTATACAAATAAATTACATATGAATAAATTATATTAAATATATATATCCCTTCTTACACTACCTGTTCACATTTTTGTGTTTTCATCATCCTCATCCAGGATATTATCTGGGCAGTGTTTTTCTAGCTGGTGGAGTGTGGGTGTGACCCAAAACTTTATTCCTGAAGAGTCCAAGTCCTTAGAGATTCTGTGTATTTGTGGTTGCTGTGATTTTGCATTACTGTTTACTCTTGGACACAAAAGTAGTGAGGGATGTCCTTGAGAATCCCCTAGGCTCCAGACAGAATCTTTGCTGCAATTAAATTTCCTTTTGGTATTAATCATCCCAATTAGTAGAGTAATGCTCGCTTTTTTGCCTGTTGCTTCAGTGGCACAAGGACCCCAGAATGGCCAGGGGGAAGTCTCAAATTCTAACTCAGTGGAACCATTGGTATTTATCCTGGTGGAAGATTTTCTCCCTTGGAAACCAAGACCTCCAAACTAGCAGAGCTCAGAGTTGCAGTGACAGGAAGCAAAAATTCTGAGAGATTTTAGGTGTCAGAGTGAGAGGAGGTACTCCCACTTCCTGCCCTTGATTCTAAGATCTCTGCATCCTATTATGGAAGATTTCTATGTAGCAGCATATATTGGTCACTGAGTCAAAGTGCATACTGCATTCTGTAAGACAGACCCCATTTTTTACAGAGGGTTGTCTCCCAACTGGAACCATAGCTAAGGCTCCAGTAGCTCATTCCAAGATTCTTTGGGACCAGTTGTTTCTGGTTGATGAGCTATGTAATAAGAATGAATTCCACGGGCCTGAGCCCACTGCCACACTTCTTTTGCTGAGAAATGAATTCCTTGATTAGAAGCAATGTTGTGAGGAATACCATGATGGTGAATAAGGCATTTTATAAGCCCACGGATGGTGGTGCTAGGAGAAGTGTTACAAGCAAGGACAGCAAATCCAAACCCAGAATATGTGTCTATCCCGGTGAGGACAACTCTTTGTTCCCTCCATGACGGAAGGGGTCCAGTTATTTAAACTGCCTCTGGTCTCCCTGGGAAATGATGCCACACAGGAGGCTCAGTGTTGGTCTCTGCTTTTGGCAAGTTGAGCACTCAGCAAGAGTGAAAAGCAAATCAGCCTTGGTGACACAAAGTGCATGTTGTCAATCCCCTGAGTAGCCTGCATCCATGCCACCATGGCCGCTTTGTACCTAGGTCCACTGAGCGAGTACTAGGGGGGCTGGGGAAGAGTCTGACATGCAGAGAATGTGAGCATTCATAAGGCATACAGATATCCGCCTAGCTTCATATTCAGCACAAGGGTCGCCCCAAATTAACGGTCACTGCATTGGCAAGAAAAGCCCTCCCCCAACCTCTGCTTCTAAGTGGGTATTGGTAAAGCTGGATTCAAGATCAACAGGTGGGGTCTGCCCACCTGGCCCTTCCTGGGGAAGTATTTTTTCCTCCAGAGTCTTTGTAGTACTGTATGACTGTATAATTTTTTTGGCACAAAGCTCTGGCTGCCTTGTGTTATTCTTTACTTGAAAATATATGCTTAAAAACAAATTTAAATTAGTACTTGAGGGTAGCAACCGTAGTGAGCACATCTTGATATCACCAGAGACTCACTCTGTGGCTCTTACTCAATAGAGTAAAAAGCAGGATGCAGGGGAAAGTTTGATATTTAAGATGAGAAGCCCTAGGTTTGAGGCTTCCTCTCTGCTTCTCCTCGTGACCTTAGACAAGTCTTAGCACACTCCCTATGACCCCATCCTGTATTCTGCCTGAACCACATGCTACTGCTTGATGTTTATTGGTTCCATGCCTTGCTTATGCTGAACCTTCCCCATTTTAATGAAAGAAGATGCCTTCATTATCTGAGTGGAGATACGAGTCCAATAAGTTTCAGAGTTCCCTTTAAAATAGAGGCTAGTCACAATCTCTGAAAAGACTCAAAGCAAGCAGTTAATAAAGGAAACTACTGTTGCTTAGTTGGTCCCAAAGTTGTAATTGATATTCATCATCTTTCTCTCCTCCCAACCATTCTGGATTTCCTGAGTATTCTGACTGGTCTTGGTAAGGACACCCAGCCGTTCATCCATGAGGCATCTTAGCCCTTAGTAGCCCTTGTTGGGCTATTGTTTCTATAATTGCATATTAAGTATTATCTCTGGGCATAAAAGCACCAAGTGACATACCTGTGAACAACTTGGGTACCAGACACACTCTTCCCTGCCCTTATTGTGTGGCAGCAACTCTAACTTATGATAATCAGGGTAGGTTTCCCTGCCATTAAATTAATACGTTTCTTTGCCTCTTAGTTCATTGATATGAGGAACTCAAAATAGCCAAATTCACAACTTTCAGTTCAGTGGAACCCTTACCGTGACCCCTGACAAAAGTATTCTGCCCCTGGGAACCAGGACCTCTAACCTGGCTAGCGTAATGTTATGAAGTTAGGAAGGACAAATTCTGTATTTGAGTCACTGGAAGTGATGGTGAGAGTGACCACTCCTACTTCTTCCCCTTGATTCCCACTTCCATTAATTCTAGCTATTGGAGTACAGCACCATATGTAGGTCATTACTTCAACACATATAATGTATCTTCATCTCGACCCTTCGCTGGCATCTTATCTGGAGCATTAAAGGCTAGTCACTACTTGATTGGACTGGCTGTTTCTGGGTGATGGGGTACTTAGTTTAAGCAGTGTATCCCATGGTCATGTGTCCATTGGTGTACCTCCTTTGACATAAAATAGGAGCTTTGATCCAAGGCAGTGCTATATGGGAGACCATGTTGATAGGTTAGGCATACTGTAAGCCCTTGGATGGTAATGCCAGTGGAGGTTTTGTAGGCAGGAAGGCACACTTATATTGAGAATGTCAATTTCAGTAAGGACAAATGGATGTCTCCTCCAGAGAGCAAGGAGTCGGATGTAATTGAAGGTCTCCAGGTGGCTGGCTGATCTCCTTCAGAAATTGTGCCGTATCAAGGGTTCAGGGCAGGTCTCTGCTGCTGGCATGTCAGGCAGTCATCACTGAAAACAGGTAAATCAATCACGATGAGAGGAAGACTATGCTTTGGGGCCCCGTGTGGTTTCCATCCTTGCCACACTGTCACTCTGTTCATGAGATCATTGCATCAGCACTTGTTGGCTGGGGAGATGGGTTGGCTGATTTCACAGGACAATTCTACCTGGTTGTTGAGGGCTGCTTTTATAGTGAATGACCTCTGCTGAGCATGAGGAGGTACAAAGATCTGCATATTTTGTGCCCACCTATGTGCCCACAGGTCTGTGTAACTCTTCACCAGACCTCCTTGTCTCGGATCTTCCAATTCTTCTCCTTCCAGGCTCCTTCCAACCAAGCCATCTGCTACCCAGCGATCATGTATATACACAGCTCAGGTTTCTTTTCCTTCACCCACAGTAAATGGTGAAGCATAATGTTCCTTGTCTGCCCTCTGGGAATATTTACCACTGAGAAAATTTCCTTTTGTCACTCTTGAGTAGGGCTTTAATGCAGCAGCAAGTTTTGGCTAGTACTATCATATTGCACTTTTTACAGACCAGCCTGAGGTCTTTTTTTTTTTTCCCCTTGGTTCGTTTAAGAACTCTTCTACCCCATGAGGTAATAAACGTGAATTGGGGTAGAGGAATCAGTAAACATATAGTAGGCATGGGAGTCTGGCTCACGTAGTACAAGTGACTTGTATTTTCTGGATCTGCTCTGCCTCAGTCTGAAATGTGCCATTTGCATTGCATGATGGATTGCTGTTATGCCCACTCAACCTTGTAACTTGGTGGATCTGATAATACCCACGCTATGATGGGCAGCTCTGGTTATGCAATTCGTTGATTTCATATGGGTTCAGTCTCTACTAGGGCTACTGATAGCATGTCAGAGGTCTCACCAGTTGGTGCTTGCAAAAGGTTCCACTAAATACCGCTGTACGTTATGGATACATTTCTCTGCCTCTTGTTCATATGGTCTAAGTGACATGACAACTTGCACACACAGCCTGGATATGCTACAGAGGCTGTTCTTTTTGAAAGCCTTCAAAGTCACCTGATAATGGAGCGAAACAGTATTCCCAAGGGCGTGTTCTTATACCAATGCAAATGGTAGGAGGAATGAGATAGAAGAACTTGTCATTTATCTTAGAGAAAATGTCTCAACCTGCCCCAGACAACCAGCACCCTAAAAATTTCAGTATACGGCAGAATCCTTAATCTTCATGGAATTTCTTATTTGTTGCACTCATTTTTCCCTAGGCCATCAGCAGTCGTGCTAACTGAAAGTGTGGTTTGTGGACTGGTGCCAGTTTGTGCACTGTTTGTTACTGCTCTGCGATGAGATAAATGCAGAAATTGAGAGGTGTGCTTTTAGAAAATTCTACAGCGATTTGACATTGCTGTGACATCTAAGTTCATGATTGGTGGCGTTCTTATTTTACCAGGTTAGACCAGTGTGGGTGTTACTGAACTCACACAAACTTGTGTATATGCTATATGATATTTTAAGGCTAGTTTGTCCATTGTAATCCCTGTGTATAAATCATAAATATATGGTTGCCTACTATCTTGATAGTAGACCTTCAGAAGGTCTGCAGAATGTCAAGGTGAACAAGGTCCTTGTGCACTACACTTTAGCGAAGAGTTAATATAGCCCTTTGGAAATACAGTGCCTGTGTACTGCTGCCCTGACCATGTAAATGCACACTATTTTTTTCATCTTTCCTACTGATGGGGATCAAGAATACATCTGCCAAATCATTAGCTATAGTCCAAACTGGGTTGATCTAATCCTGGATAGATATCACATCTGCCATATCAGCTGCAATTGGGACAGCAACCTTGTTAAGTTTAGTCATAAACTATCATCTGTCACAATCAGCCATGTTTTCACAGGGCTGAGATTTGAAAAGGGATAAGCTGTGGACTATTACCCCCACACCTTATAATTCTTTGATGGTGGTGGGAACTTCTGCAATACTCCAGTTGCAGTACTGTTTCTGATATACTATCTTGGCCAGAGGTGGTTTCAGGGGTTTCCACTTCACTCCTCCCTCCCACCTCCCACCGTAATAACTTTTAATCCAGGGAAACAATATAAATATTCTGCCAGATGCCAAAGTAACCACAGAGTGGCTTGATAGGCTCAAGGGACTCACTGTGGAAGGGCCTGAGCTCAAACTCCATTCATCATTTGTCCTCCAAAACCTCTACTTTATCTTTTTCTTCCAGTTTTATTGATATATAATTGACATACATCACTGTATAAATTTAAGGTGTACAGCATAATGATTTCATTTACACACTTCATGAAATGATTGCCACAAGTTTAGTGAACATCCATAATCTCATATAGATAGAAAATTAAAGAAATAGAAAAAATATTTTTCCCTTGTGATGAGAACTCTTAGGATTTACTCTTTTAGCAACTTTCATATGTAAAAAACAGCAGTATACTAATTATATTTATCATGTTGTACATTACATCCTTAGAACTTATTTATCTTATAACTGGAAGTTTGTACTTTTGATTGCCCATCCCACCCTCTCTAGCAACCACTTGTTTGTTCTCTGCATGCATGACCCTGTTTAGGTTTTGTAATGTTTGTTCATTTGTTTTGTTTTTAAAATTTCACATGTAAGTGAAATCATACAGTATTTGTCTTTCTCTGTCTGACTTATTTCACTTAGCATGATACCCTCTAGGCCCATCCATATTTTTGAAAATGGCAAGATTTCATTTTATTTATTTATTTTTGCTGTACTACACAGCATGCGGAATCTTATTTCCGTCACCATGGACTGAACCCATACCCCTGCAGTGGAAGTGCAGACTCTTAACCACTGGACTGCCAAGGAAGTCCCAGATTTCATTCTTTTTTATGGCTGAGTTATATTCCATTTTGTGTGTGTGTGTGTGTGTGTGTGTGTGTGTGTGTGTATACCACATCTTCATTATCCATTCATCTATTCATGGACACTTAAGTTGCCTTCATATCTTGGTTATTGTAAATAATGGTGCGATGAACATGGGGTACATATATCTTTTCAAATTAGTGTTTTTGTTTTCTTTGGATACTCAGGAGTGGAATTGCTGGACTATATGGTAATTCTATTTTTAATATTTTGAGGAACCCCCATACTGTTTTCCATAGTGGCTGCACCAATTTATATCCCCACAAACAGTGCAGGAGAGTTCCCTTTTCTCCACATCCTTGCCAACACTTGTTATTTGTTGCCTTTTTGATATTAGCCTTTTTGAGAGGTGTGAGGTGATATCTCATTGTGTTTTTGATTTGTATTTCTCTGATGATTAGTGATGTTGAACATCTTTTCATGTGCTTGTTGGTGATCTGTATGTATTATTTGGAAAAATGTGTATTCAAATCCTCTGCTCATTTTTCAGTTGGGTTGTTTGTTTTTTGATGTTGACTTGTTTGAGTTCTTTGTATATGTTGGATATTAATGTCTTATCAGATACAGCATTTGCAAATATCTTCTCCTATTCAGTAGGTGAAATTTTTTTTTGTTGATAGTTTCCTATGCTGAGCAAAGGCTATTTAGTTTGATGTAGTCCCTTTTGTTTATTTTTGCTTTTGTTTCTCTTGTCTGAGGATGCATATTCAAAAAATATGAATAAGACTGATGTCAAAGAGCATACTGCCTATGTTTTCTTCTAGAAGTTTTATGGTTTCAGATCTTACATTTAAGTCTTTAGTCCATTTTGAACTTATTTTTGTTCATGGTGTGAGAAAGTAGTCCAGTTTGATTCTTTTGTATGTAGCTATCTAGTTTTCCCAACACCATTTATTGAAGAGGTTGTTTTTTCCCCATTGTATATTCTTGCCTCCTTTGTTGTAGATTAATTGCCCATATAAGTGTGGGTTCATTTCTGGGCTCTCTATTCTGTTGCATTGATCTATGTGTCTGTGTGTGTGTGTGTGTGTGTGTGTGTGTGTGTGCGCGCGCCCGTACCATACTGTGTTGGTTATTGCAGCTTTGTAATGTAGTTTGAAATCAAGGAGTGTAATACCTCCAGCTTTTACTTTCTCAAGATGTTTTGGCTATTTGGGGTATTTTGTGTTTCCATATATATTTTAAGATTATTTGTTCTAGTTCTGTGAAAAATGCCATAAGTATTTTGACAGAGATTGCATTGAAACTGTAGACTACCTTACGTGGTATGGTCATTTTAACATTATTAATTGTTCCAACCCATGAGCATGGTATATCTTTACATCTGTTTGTGTTGTCCTCAACTTCTTTCATCAGTATCTTATAATTTTCTGAGTGCAAGTCTTTTACCTCCTTAGTTAGATTTATTCTTAAGTATTTTATTCTTTTTGATGCAGTTGTAAATAGGACTGTTTTCTTAATTTCTTTTTCTGATAGTTCATTGTTAGTGTATAGAAATGCAACAGATTTCTGTATATTAATTTTGTATCCTGTAACTTTACCAAATTCATTGATGAAGTCTAGTAGTTTTTTGGTAGCATCTTTAGGATTTTCTATATATAGTATCATGTCATGTGCAAACAGTGACTATCTTACTTCTTTCTTTCTAATTTGGATTCATTTCATTTCTTTTTCTTGTCTGATTGCTGTGGCTAGGACTTCCAATACTTTGTTGACTAAACATGGCAAGAGTGGGCATTCTTGTCTTGTTCCTGATCTTAGAGGAAATACTTTCAGCTTTTCACCATAGAGTATGATATTATATATGACCTTTATCATGTTGAGATATGTTCCCTCTATACCCACTCTGTTGAGAGTTTTTTTTAAATCATAAATGGATGTTGAATTTTGTCAAAACCTTTATCTGTATCTAATGAGATGATCCTAGGATTTTTATTCTTCAGTTTGTTAACATTGTGTATCACATTGATTGATTTGCAGATATTGAGCTTCCTTGCATCCCTGGGATAAATTCCAGTTGAATATGGTGTATGATCCTTTTAATGTATCATTGAATTCAGATTACTAATATCTTGTTGAGGATTTTTTGAATCTAGGTTTATCAGTGATATTGGTCTGTAATTTTTTTGTGTGTGTGCTATTTTTTCTGGTTTTGGTATCAGGGTGATGCTGGCCTCGGAATGAGTTTGGAAGTGCTCCTTCCCCTGCAATTTTTTGGAATAGTTTGAGAAGGCTAGGTGTTAACTCTTGTCTAAATGTTTGGTAGGATTCACCTGTGATTCTGTCTGGTCCTGGACTCTTATTTGTTGGGAGTTTTTATTCCTGATTCAATTTAATTACTGATAATTGGTCTGTTCATATTTTCTATTTCTTCCTGCTTCAGTTTTAGGAGGTTGTACATTTCAAGGAATTTGTCCATTTCTTCTAGGTTTTCCATTTTACTCTCATATAATTGTTCATAGTAATCTCTTATGATCCTTTGTATTTCTATGATTTCAATTGTAAATTCTTTTTTATATCTGATTTTATTGATTTGGGCCCTCTCTCTTTTTTCTTGATGAGTCTGGCTAATGATTTATCAATTTTGTTTATCTTTTCAAAGAACCAGCTTTTAGTGTTATTGACCTTTCCTATTTTTTAAAAGTCTCTATTTCATTTATTTCTGCTCTGATCTTTATGATTTCTTTCCTTCTACTAAATTTGGCTTTGCTTGTTCTTCTCTTTCTAGTTTATTTAGGTGTAAGGTTAGGTTGTTTATTTGAGATTTTTCTTGTTTCCTGACGTAGACTTGTATTGCTATGAACTTCCCTCTAAAACTCCTTTTGCTGCGTCGCATAGATTTTGGATCATTGTTTTGTTTTTTTTTTTTCATTTGTCTCCAGGTATCTTTTGATTTCTTCTTTGATTTTGTCAGTGACCCAGTGGCTGTGTAATAGCATATTGTTTAGCCTCCACATATTTGTGTTTTTTGCAGTTTTTTTGTAGTTGATTTCTAGTCTTACAGCATTGTAGTCAGAAAAGATACTTGCTATGTGACCTATCCTGCAGAATGTTCCATTTGAACTTGAAAATAGTGTGTATTCTGCTGCTTTTGGATGGAATGTTCTATATATATATATCTATTAAGGCCACCTGTCTAATGTGTCATTTAAGACCAGTGTTTCCTTATTGGTTTTCTGTCCAAATGATATGCCCATTGATGTAAATGGGGTATTAAAGTCCTCTACTATTATTGTGTCACTGCCAATTTCTCCCTTTGTGTCTTTTAATATTTTTTATGTATTTAGGTGCTTCTATGTTAGGTGCATATAAATTTATATTGTTATAGTTTCTTCTTGGATTGATCCCTTGATCATTATGTAATATTCTTCTTTGTCCTTGTAACTGTGTTTATTAAAGTCTATTTTGTTTGACATAAGTATTGCTACTTAACTTTCTCTTCTATTTGCGTGGAATACCTTTTTCCATCCCCTCACTTTCAGACTGTGTGTCTTTAGATCTGCATTTTGTAGGCAGCATATATATATATATATATATATATGGGTTTTGTTTTTGTATCCATTCAGCCCCTCTGTATCTTTTGATTGGAGCATTTAGTCCATTTACAGTTAAAGTAATTATTGATAGGTATGGACTTATTGCCATTTTGTTAATTTTGGGGAATTGTTTTTGTAGTTATTTTTTGTTCCTTTCTTTTTCTTTTGTTCTCTTCCCTTGTGATTTGGTGACTATCTTTAGTGTTATGTTTGAATTCCTTTCTCTTTTTTTATGTGCGTATGTATTATAGATTTTTGGCTACCCTAAGATTTATATATAGCAGTCTACGTATATATGATTATTTTAAGTTGCTGATCTCTTAAGTTCGAATGCATTTTAACAACCCTTCATTTTTACTCCCCCCACCCCACATTTACTGTTTTTCACATCATGTATCTTTTTGTTTTGTGGATCCCTTGACTACTTATTGTGACATAGATGATTTTACTACTTTTGTCTTTTAACCTTCCAACTAACTTTATATGTGGTTAATTTAGTACCTTTACTGTATATTTGCCTTTACTAATGAGATTTTTTTCCTTTCATGATTTTCTTATTTCTAGTTGTGGCCTTTCCTTTTCCACTTAGATAAGTTTCTTTAACATTTCTTGTAAGTCTGGTTTGGTGGTGCTGAATTCTTTCAGCTTTCACTTCTCTGTAAAACTTTTAATCTCTCCTTCAAATCTGAATGAAAGTCTTACTGGGTAGAATATACTTGGTTGTAGGTTTTCCCCTTTCATCACTTTAAATATATCATGCCACTCCCTTATGGTCTGCAGAGTTTCTGTTGAAAAGTCAGCTGATTGCATTATGGGAATTCCTTGGTACATAACTTGTTGCTTTTCCCTTGCTGCTTTTAATATTCTCTATTTATCTTTAATTTTTGCCATTTTAATTACAATGTGTCTTGGTGTGATCCTCTTTGGGTTGATCCTGTTTGGGACTCTCTGTGTTTCCTGGGCCTGGATGTCTGTTTCCTTTCCCAGGTTAGGGAAGTTTTCAGCTATTATCACTTCAAATATGTTTTCTCCCACTTTTTTCTCTCTTTTCTCCTTCTGAGACTTATGTAATATAAATGTTAGTACACTTGATGGTGTCCCAGAAGTCTCTTATACTGTCCTAATTTTTAAAGTTCTTTTTTCTGTTTAGCTTCAGTGATTTCCACTACTCTGTCTTCCAGTTTGCTGATCTATTCCTCTGAATCGTCCAATCTACTGTTTATTCCTCCTAGTATAGTTTTTATTTCAGTTATTGTATTCTTCAGCTCTATTTTGTTCTTCTTTATATTTTCTATCTCTGTTAAAAACTTCTAACTTCTCACTCTATTCATCCATTTTTCTCCTGAATTCTTTAAGCATCTTTATGATCATTTCCTTGAACTCTTTATTGGGTAGGTTGCTTATCGCCACTTCATTTAGTTCTTCTGTGGTTTTATCTTGTTCTTTCATTTGGAACATATTTCTCTGTCACCTCATTTTGCCTAATTTGCTATTTTTATTTCTGTGTATTTGGAAAGTTGGTTATGTTTCCTGATCTTGGAGAAGTGGCCTTTTATATGAGATGTCCTATGCATCCCAGCAGTGCACTCCCCTCTGACCACTAGAGCTATATGCTCTAGGATTGCCCCCGATGTGGGCTGCATGGGCCCTTCTGTTGTAGTGGGCTGACTACTGTGGGCAGTCTGGTAGGCATGGATGGCCCCTGGTCTTGTTGGTTGCCAGGCCCTGCCTTGTGTTGAGGCTGCTGGTCACTGGTGGACAGGGCTGTGTCATGAGGCAACTGGCTGCAGAGCCCCAGGTGTCCTGGGGCTAGTGCTGGCCCACTAGTAGATGGAGCTAGGTCCTGGGGTGGGTGGTTATGGGGCCCTAGAGGGTCCCACGGCTGGTGTTGACCCACTGGTGGGCAGAGTAGGGGTCAAGGGGGTTCTGGGCCTAGTGCCAGCTCACTGGTGGGTGAAGCTGGGTTCCGGGGTCTGTGGTTGCAGGGCCCTCGGGGTACTGGATTTGGTGTTGGCCCACTGGTAGGTGGGACTGTGTTCTGGGTTCTTTGGGAATTCAGGTATTCCTAAGGTAACCTGCCTGCTGGTGGGTGGGACTGTGTCCCCACTCAGCTAGCTGGTTGGTGTAGGATGTCCCAGTACTGGTGCTGACAGGCTGGGGGGTTGGGCCAAGTCCTGGTGCTAAAAAGTCAGAGGGAGGATTCCAAAATGGTGCTTGCCAGCACCAGTGTTCTTGTGGTAGTAGAAACTCCCCCAAAATGGCTTCTGCCAGTGTCTATGTCCCCAAGGTGAGCTCCAGTTGCTTCCTGCCTCCCTGGGAGGCTCTCCAAGATCAACAGGTGGGTTTGACCCAAGCTCCTTTCAAATTACTGCTTCTATCCTGGGTCTCAGAACATATGAGATCTTGTGTGCACCCTTTAAGAGTGGAGTCTTTATTTCCTACAGTCCTCTGGCTCTACCCAAAGTGAGCCCTGTTGCACTTCAAAGCCAAAGGTTCTGGGGGCTCATCTTCCTGTTGCAGGACCCCTGGGCTGGGGAGCCTGATACAGACCTTGGATCCCTTACTCCCTGGGGAGAACCTCTGCAATTGTAATTATCCTCCCATTTGTGGGTTTCTCACCTGGGGGTATGGGTCTTGACTATACCGCATCTCTGTCCCTCTACCCATCTTGTTTTCTTCCTTCTTTATATCTTTTGTTGTAGAAGATATTTTTCTGATACTTTTCAGGTCTTTCTCATCAATAGTTGCTCTGTAAATAGTTGTAATTTTGGTGTGCCCATGGGAGGAGGTGAGCTCAGGGTCTTCCTACTCTGCCATCTTGGCCACACCCCACCCCCAAACCTCTACTCTAATCAGAGGTTTGTGATGGCATTTTGGGTTCTCTGGCATCAGAGTCAGCTGAAATCCTGTATCTAATGGTCCTTGAACAGTTAAGATATTTCCTTTCTCCTGGGGCACAATCATCCTGGCAAATGCCTTATATCACTCTGGGGAAGGATTGGGGTAGTACAGGCTGTATATACTTGTGATGACATTGTAGGATCTTTCCACAATATGACACAGACTCCACTTCATCTGTGAGCTCTGGGTATACCCAATCTGAAAGTTGGATGAAGGCCTAGAAATTTCCACTGTGGCAGCTGATGGCAGCCTTCTGCTTTCCAGCACTTGATTTTTAAAAAAAATTATAAAAGCAGCATGATACCATAGGGAGCTTTCTTTTTCTCCATGATCAGTTAGCCAATACCACAGATCCCTGCAGTTCAGCGCCCGTCCCCCACCTCCCCCTCCCCACCCCCAATTGCCTCAGACCTTGCAAACTTTTTTGGTAATTACATCCATTTTGCTGTTGATGGTTAAGTGCTGATACCTGTCCTATGTCATTTAAAATCCTATAATCCCCCAATTCTATTAGTGAAGGTTCAATCAAAGAAGCTGAATAAGTAGGAAATACATATCAAGAGATTTATTATAAGGAATTGGCATACATGATCGTGGGGGCTGGCTAGGCAAGTCTGGAATCTGTAGGGAGGCTACCAGGAAGGGTGAGCTGTAAGACTTAGCCATGAGCTAAAGCTGCTGTCTACAAGAAGAATTTCTTCTTCTCTCAGGGAAGCTGCAGTCCTGCTATTAAGGCCTTGCAACTGATTAAATTATACCTACTCTGATTATCTAGGATAATCTTTCTTACTTAAAGTCTACTGATTATGGACTTTAATCATATCCACAAAATATCTTTACACCAACATCTAGATCAGTGCTCTATTGAACAACTGAGGACTGCAGCCTAGCCAAGCTGACATGTCAAAATGACCATCACAGACCACCCCCTGCCAGCTTGGCACCCATACACATCTCAGACATATTTAATATACAAATAAAGACAGTAACAATGTCCTACTTCTATCTAACATGATACAACTATCCTGAGAACAACCAAAAACATACCAACATTTTCCCCAGAAGAGATTTCGAAGTCCTTGGATGGGTGTTCACTCTTCTTCTTTGTCTTGTATCTTAAATACTGAGATATAAAGTTAACTATTATTAATACATCTGATGTTAGATGATAAGGGAGTAAGAGAAGGAAAATATTATATACTATATTTATATATTTATATTAATAATAAATGTAAATATTAATTCCATATTTATTATAAATTATAATATGCTATATAATAAATATATTTATTTAAAATATACATTTAAAAGTAAATTTAAATATCTATATTAAAATATTTTATACAAATATTATATCTCTATTTCATAACAAAATAAGGAAGAAATACTCATAACTATTATAATCCTTGTTTCTAAAACTGGTCACATGATCATAGATGGTATGCATAATTATCTTTTCCTATTCATTTTACATCCTTTTGTCCTCAACAAGCACTTTAGTTTGTCTTACTTCTTTGCCTCGTCAAGTGACCCAGACCTTCATTCCTGAAGTGTCTGGGCCATTAGCAGTCCTGCTTGAACTGAGTTGTGGCAGTTTTCCATTGACTTTAATCACAGCACATGGAAGTACTAAGAGTCCTAAAGGATCTCCTGTATCCCAGACATACTTTTTTCTTATCTCCATTGTGTAGTGGCAACCCAGTTTCCCTTAAAAATTAGGATCAATCATCCCACTAGTATGGCATCCCACTTCTTTGCTTGTTGATTCAGAGATGTGAGGAGCCCCAAGTGGCTGCGTAGTCCAATTCAATGAAATCATTGTTGTGTCTCCTAGTGGAAGCATTCTTCTCTTTGGAACTAAGATCTCTAGACAAGCAGAACCTAAAGTCACAGGGAAAAGAAGCAAACTAGAAGATCTATGAATCCACTAAACATCTAGTGGATCACTAGGGTAATAGCTAATAGAGCCACTCCCATTTCCATTCTTTGCTTCCTAGATCCATGAAACCTGGCTATGGGAAAAACAGCACCATATAGGGGATGCTGATTCAGAGCACATACAACCTTCTGGAGAAGTTTGCTCCAGCTCCACATGGTATTTCCACTTAGCTGGCACCATAACTGAGTCTTCAAAAGGCTGTTCCACTGTTCTATCGAGTCAGATGCTTTAGGATGATGGAGAATATGGTAAGATCAGTGAATTCCATGAGTGTGGGCCCATTATTGCACTTAATTTACTGTGAAGTGAGTCCCTTGATAAGAAGCAATGCTGTGTAGAATACCATGATGGTAGATACGAATTTTATAAATCCATGAATGGTGGTTTTGTCAGAAGCATTGGGGGCAGAGAAGGTAAATCCTTGTCCAGAGTAAGGGTCTGTTCCGGTAAGAACAAAAGATGCGCCTTCCATAATGAAAGTGGCCGATGTCATTAATCTGCCACTGGTAGCTGGCTGGTTATCCTGGTGAATGGTGCCTTATCAAGGACTAGTGTTGATCTTTGCTGATGGCAGGTTGGGCACTCAGCAGTGGCTGTAGTCTTGTCAGCCTTGGTGAGTGGAAGTCCATGTTGCTGAGGGCGTGCATCACCTCCATCTCTGCATGACGGCCACTTTATTCATGAGCACGTTTAGCCATGAGGAAGGAAGCTGCCTGTATCTGCAGAGTGGTCATCCTATCTACTAAATTATTAAAATATCCTCTGGTGGGGGGGCTTCCCTGGTGGCGCAGTGGTTGAGAATCTGCTTGCCAATGCAGGGAACATGGGTTTGAGCCCTAGTCTGGGAAGATCCCACATGCCGCGGAGCAACTAGGCCCGTGAGCCACAACTACTAAGCCTGCGCGTCTGGAGCCTGTGCTCCGCAACGAGAGGCCGCGATAGTGAGAGGCCCGCGCACCGCGATGAAGAGTGGCCCCCGCTTGCCGCAACTGGAGAAAGCCCTCGCACAGAAACGAAGACCCAACACAGCCATAAATAAATAAATAAAAATTAAACTTAAAAAAAAAAAATCCTCTGGTGAGGTTACCTTTTGGTGAGTACTCACGTGGGACACAGCTACCTTCACATTATTGCCCATTCAGAGAGGTCTATTCACATACCTATTTCCCAAACCTCCTTGTCATTAATTTTCTTCCTTTTTTGGATAAATCAGTCTTTACTGTATCTTAAAATAATTAGTAACATTTCCTACTTCCCCTCTGTTTTACCCACTCCCACTGCCATCCACCACCGCACTTCTCTCTGCTCCTGTTTGCAGCAGAACCTTGAAGGTATTATCTGTGACTTGTGGTGTCATTTCTTCTCCCCTCGGTCTTAACACTAACTCCATTCAGACTTTCACCTCCACTACCACTGACACTGCAATTGTCAAGATATCCTTGTCATTAATTTCCTAATTGTGTTACTTCTAGGTCCCTGACCACCCAGCCAAATCATTGGCTACAGCCCAAGAATTGGTATGGACTTGTACCTCTGACCATTTCTCTTTCCAGGCAACATGAACAGTCAGGTACACAGCTTGAAGTTCTGCCCACTGGGAGGATTTCTCACCACTGTCCTTCTGAGATGTTCCAGAAAGGGGGCTTTTAATACTATACCTGTCCATTTTGAGGTGGTGCCTGTGTATCATGTACACAGGCACCATCTGTAAACTAGGTTGAGTTTTCTCTTCCTCAGTTAGCTGGCCATAGACAACTCCCCATGAGGCCAAGGTGCGGGCCTGGGGAAAGAAATGAACGTAGAAGGAGTAGGGGTCTTGAGCACTTGGACTGTTTCCTCATGCAACTTACTTGTGACTTTAGGACCTGCTTGAGCCTGATCTCCTATACACCATTTCTATTTTGTAATAGAGTGATGGTGTATACACCCCACTTTATTTCTTGGTGAGTCAGATAACACCCAGTCCATGACGGCACCTCAAGTGGAATGCAAGGTAACTTGGTGGCCCATGGTTAGGTCTTCAGCCTCTACTGCGACCCAGTAGCAAGCCAAAAGTAGTTTCGCAAAAGGATAGTTTTGCGAAAAGATGGCAAGACTTTGCTCCATAGTCCTAAGGCTCCTATAGGTACCCACCAAAGGTTCCAAACAGCATCTCTGTCCTCTCCTGACACTTCAAGCACCATTGGATCTTCTGGATCATATGGCCTAACCTGCAGGAGAGCTTGGATAATAGCCTGGATCTGTTGCAGAGTCTTCCCTTGTTCTGGGTCCTACTCAAAACTAGTAGATTTTAGGTCACTTGGTAAATGGGTTAGAGTAGCACACCCAAATGAGGGATACATTGGCTCTAAAATCCAAGGAGGCCTCCCAGGTGTTATGCCATTTTTTTTTTTTTTTAGTGGTAGCAGGGGTCAGATGCAACAATTTATCCTTTGCTTTAGAAGGGATATGTAGACATACACCACCACATCACTGGACTCCTAGAAATTTTACTGGTAGGAAACTTCTGAATTTTTGTGGGATTTATTTCTCATCTTCTGACATGCAAATGTCTTACCAGTATGTCTAGGGTAGTTGCTACTTCTTCGTCACCGGGTCTAATTAGCATAATATTGTCAATACAATTGGCCAGTGTAATGTCCTATGGAAGAGAAAGGTGATCAAATTCCCTGTGGACTAAATTATGACATATGCCTGGAGAGTTGCTATACCCCTGTGGTAGGAGAGTAAAGGTATATTGCTGGCCTTGCTAGCTGAAGGAAAACTGCTTCTGGTGGTCCTTACTAACAGGTATAGAGAAAAAAGCCTTTGCCAGCTCAATAGCTATGTACTAGGTACCAGGGGATATATTAATTTGCTCAAGCAACAAAACCACATCTGATTGCGATTGAAGTCATCACCTGAGTAAGTTTATGATAATCCACTGTCATTCTCCAAGATCCATCTGCTTTTTGCTTAGGTAAGTTAAACGGGGATGTGATGGGAATCACTACACCTGCACCTTTCAAGTCCTTAATGGTAGCATTCATCTCTGCATTTCCTCCAAGGATGCTGTAGTACTTTTGTTTTACTACTTCTATAGGTAGTGGCAGTACTAGTGGCTTCCCCTTGGCTTTTCCTACTCTAACGGCCCTCTCTCTACAGGATAAAGAACCAATGTGGGGATTTTACCAGTTGCTGAGCATGTATTCCAATTATGCATTCCAGAGATGGGGCAATAACCACAGGATGGGTTCAAGGATTCACTGAGCGTTCAAGGACCCACTGGTCCCACTATGAGAGGGACCTGAACTAAACCTCCATGGATAAGCTCTTGCTCTGACTGGTGGACCACACATTTTGGGTCTCCAGGAATTAGTGTCAATTTAGAGCCAGTGTCTAATAATTCCTGAAAGATGTGATTATTTCTCTTCCCCCAAAGAGCAATTACCCTGCTAAATGTCTGTAGATCCCTTTGGAGAAGGCTGGGAAGAAGACTAACAGTATAGGTTTTCGGCAATGTGGCAAAGTGGATCCAGGCTCCCTTTCATTCAAAGTATTCTAAGTCTATAAACTGGTTCAAGTCTAGGATTGACTGAGGGGCTGTAACCATGTTTTTGTCTTTCATATTAGACTTTTGTTCATTGGACCTAGAACTCTTCTGTTTATATCGATCAAGTAAGAATTTAGTAGACTGCACATCTATTTCTTTTCTAGGGACGCCATGATCAGCTAGCCAATGCCATGGGTCTCTGAGAGTCAGAAATATTCTGATTACTGCTTTGACTCTGCTGCTCACTACAGTAACCATGCCCACCTGGTCTTTGGCAACTAATGCCACTGCTTGGGCTCTGCCACCCAGTATTCCATTATGCCCAATACATTTAGAGATCCCAGTTCAATGGTAGCAGTTCCCACTGTAATTTCCAACCTACAAAGAAGGGTGACTAATGAACTCTTTAATGATGCTGGGACTTTTCTCATAAATTTATTTCTCATAGTTATGGGTAAAGGTGTATCCTCTAGACCCTCCTGGGGTGGATGAACAGGTCTTACATGATAAATTCACTTTAATATTCCCATCTCCCTAAGTCTTCAGATACCTTCCTCTACTGTATACCAAGGCAGCTTTGGCATTTCAATTTAATTTAATATAGGCCATGTTTGGGTCCATGTTTCAGTCAACTAACCAAACAAACTGACAGAGCCTTTCCAAACCTTTGAAGCTAAACTTGAATCCAGAATCTCTCCTTAGTGGGCCCAAATCAATAAATTTGGCCTGACCCAATTTCATGTTCCTTTCACCTTGATCCCACAGTTAATATTCATCTCCACACACATTCCCCAGATTTCTATCTGTGTAAATTGGAAAAATAGTGCAGTTCTTGTGATGTTTAGTGAAACTCCTCACAGTTCACCTTTTGTACCTTTTGGCACCTATTGAGATTTGAGTCTAGTTATGGGTTTGGAAGCAAAGAGCGTTGGCAGGGGTCCTGAGGAGAGTCAACAGTGCCTTGCAAGGGAACCGCCTTAGGAAAGGCCATTACAAGTTCTTCAGGCAAAGAAGGGCAAACCTCCTTAGACAGGAAATGTAAGAGCTGCTTCTACAAAAAGGACTTCGCAGAATGTAGGGGTCCCTAGCTTCATTGGGATCCTCTCATATGTCTCCAGTCCAATTTTCAGGATCCCACTTCTTCTCAATCCATGTCCTAACTTTACCGGAAGACACCCTGCAAGGTTGGGAATACAATTTGTGCAATAACTCAGCCACTCACAGGATACAAGTCTGGGTTTGATTTTCAGAAAGCTCAGCACTGAGACTACAGGAGATAAGGGTTTCTTTCAGGGAGGAGATAGAAGGTTTCAGGATTTTACTCTAAGCTCAGTAGGAACTGTGGAGAGGTTTAGGCAGGGTAGTACCTGTATTGATTTACAAGTAAAGAAAATTTCTTTAGCCCCTGTGTTAAAGATGACTTGGCAAAAAATGAAGAGATTATTGTTGTAGTACTCCCATAAGATGGTAGTGGCTTGAACCAGAGTTGTAGCAGTAGAGGTGAGAAGCAGTGGGTCAGTGTGGGATATCCTTTGAAGGTAGAGTCAACAGGAATTGCTGGTAGATTGATTGGCTGTGGAGGTAGCAGAAAGAAACAAAGATGTCTTCTAGCTGTTTGGCTTGAGCAACTGGATAGATGCTGGTGATGACTCACATGGAAAATATGATAGTTACAGGTTTGGAGGTGGGAAGAATCAAGAACTAATGATGAGAAATCTTTTAGACATCAGTGTATGGATGTCAAGTAGGCAGTTGAATTCTGCCACTCACTTATCTACCCACTCCCAACAGGCTTCTGTTCTTATACAGGCATATTGAAACATCACCAAATTATCCTCAAAATGTCCTTTAGAGCAATTCTTTTTCTGATACAGGACCTAATCCAGTATCATACGTTGCATTCAGTTGTGAGATCTCCTCAGTCTCTTTAATCTGGAATAGTTCTTTAGCCTTTCTTGACCTTTCATGATGTTGACAGTTTTGAAGAGTGCAGGATAGTGGGTATGTAGACTGTCGCCCTGTTTGGATATGTGTGATGGTTTCTTCCTGGTTAATTTCAGATTCAACATTTTTAGCAGGTGTACTCCATAAATTATGTTGTGTCCTTTTCAGTGCATCATATCAAAAGGCACACGGTACCTCTTTGTGCTGTTCTTGGTCTTGTTTACTTTAATCACTTTGTTAAGTGCTGCCTTCTAGGTTTCACTACTGGAAGTTTATCATTTCTTCCTTTGTAATTAATAAGTAATCTATGGGGAGATACTTCGTAAATATCCTAGTCCTTAGCAAATTTTTACCCCATGGTTTTATCATCCCAATGGTTCTTGCCTAAAATTTCAATTATTACTTTGAAATTTGCTAAATGATGATTTTTTAACTAATTCCTCCTGCATCTATTAGTTGTCATTCTGCTGAAAGGAATAGTTACCGCACAATATTGAACTGATATATGTCTCTCTTACTAGACTAGGAACTCCCTGCGAGAAGCCACTGTTTTATTCAATGCTAACACAAATGCTGCATGTTAAGTAGGTGCTCAATAAATACATAGTGAAATGAACTGTACTGAAGTCACCCTTCAAGTGGGGAATTTATTAAAAATACCATCTTCAAAGGTTTATGTGAGGTCAAAATGAGATTTTGTACATGAAGGAGATTTGTGACCTGTAATTGGTTTTGCAGATGTGAGCTGTGATCCTTGTTAGGGGCACAAGACACACCTATCTCAGTGCACACTGTCATTTAGCCCAGGATTCCTTAGTCCAGCAGGAGGAGGGAAGTTAGTGGGAAGGACTATGAAAATCAACGTCTGAGAAAATGAAGGCAGCAGCAGATTCTCCCGAGGCTTTACCCTTCTCTCTCCTCTTTGCCTTCTGCACTCTTCTTTGACTTCAAGAAAGAGCTGGGTGGTGCTGATGCTTTGTTGATTCCCTCTCCTCACTTGCCTCCCTCTCCCTTCTGCCACACCACTCTGCCTGTCTCTCCCACTCCCCCTTTTCTAGGAAGGCAGAAACTTTCCTGCAGCTGTCAGGCTTCTTTCTCTGAAGAATATCTCTAATCGCCCCGCCTGATTGGGTCTCGTTAGCGGGCTGGTGGCATTGATTGTACTCAATCAGCATCCTCCTGCCCAGCTGGGAAAATGTCCCATTTATTCCTCCATTTTATCTACTCTTTCTTCTACAACTATTTTACAGTTTTTTCTGGGATTAAAAAAAAGCGAGCCCAAAGACCAAAATTTTCTGTTGCCCCCGGTTATGGGACTCTATGATTTTACTTTGCACAAAGCTTTTCTGCTCTATCTATCCCAGGAAATTTCTGGAAGTTCCCAGTGGGATCTCTGAGGGCACTCAGACTCTCCTCCCTGACCCTCACTTGTCAGCAATAAAAACAAAGCTAACAAAAGTAAGCATTTACATACCCATAAGGTTGACAAAATATATTTGCATGATAAACTCATTTGTGCCTTACAACAATCCTGTAGCGCAAATGTTATTATCACTATCATCATCCCTATTTTGTGGATAAGAAAACCGAGGTCTAGGAAAGTTAAGGGACTTGCTGAGATCATACATCTAGGAGGTAGCAGAGCTGGGATTCAAACCCAGGCAACTGGCTGCGAAGTGCTATGCTATTCCAATCCTCCAAGCCCCACCCTTGGTCCAGGTGGTGGCAGCCCTGCCTGGTGGCAGCCCTGCCCGGTGGCAGAAGGTGTTCTGATTCTGACAATGCCAGGGTGCCCTGGCACTGCCAGCAGACGTCACTCTGCCTACGGCTGGAGCAGGCAGCCTTTTGGGAGCCCTGAATCCAAGTCCCCACCCAATCTCTCCCCTGCTGATCCAACACGGTGGGGAAGCACCCATCACCTCACTCCTCTGAGTTAAGGGACCTGGAGAAATGGGTCAGTTTCACCCTGGTGGGAGAAAGGGAAAGAGGAGGAAATGATTCAGATCATGACGGGAAATTCCTCAAGGCAGGTCAGATCCAGCTGGGGCACAGAGGAACTCAGGAGTCCTTTCCTGCCTCTGGCATCTGGTATGGAGAGCAGCCTCATGTGACTGACAAGCCACCAGAACTGACATCTCAAGACCTGGGTTCAACTTCCACGTTTTCTGCCTGCTGACTTTGTTACCTTGGGAAAATCACTTACGGTATTTGCCTCCAATAAAGGTCCCCCTCCACTGGGGACTGAGCGGGCAGAAGCCGAAGGCCATCTTAATGTCCCCAAAAGATAATATGTAAATATGAGAAATGCAATAGACATGAGGTTCCGTATTGTGTCATAGTTCTCAGAGTTCTATGGTCCTGCAAAAATCTGCAGAATTTCTCTCAAGATTGAAAAGAAAAATGTGAGCACTTTGGTGTGATTCCACTACTCATGCTCTGATCTAGACTTTTCTACCCAGATGGCAAACTGCTTGTGCTTACGCACCAGCTCTTCTACTCTTGTTCACGCTGGCAGTACTTTGTGTCATTTGGTTCACTCTTTCCTACTCTCCTCAGTTTGGTTATAGCTTCTTTATTGGTCACTATATTTCAAAATAATGTCAAAACAAATCTTTTTTTCCCCTCCTCCCAGTAAATCTTTTATGTTCCACACGAGCATAACATCACAGAAAGGAGAACTTGTTCCTACCTCCCACCAACTGTGAGCATTTTAGTCATATTGCTGAAAACTTGCCCCAGCTTTCTCATTAGCAGGATAGAGTGATAATATATTTCATGAGATTTTTATAAGACTTTAGTGCAGTGACTGGGTGTAAAAGTGTTCTTTAAGAATGAAAACACTATACAGATGTTAGGGATTATTTGTACTTCTCCTATGCACTTCCTCACATTTTATGTTTCATATTTGTTTGTCTTATCACTCACTTACCTGTAAGTAACTGGAGGGTAGGGGAGCCTACCTTATTAATATCAATATTCTCAGTGTATAGCGTATTGCCTGGAACAGAGCAGGTGTTTAATACATATTGAATAGATGGATGGATGGATGCATGGATGGATGAGTACTTAGGGATTAGAAGATAAGATCGTTGAGCTGAAAAGGGGATACAGGATTTGTCTGACAATGACAATTACAGTTATAATTTACCTTTAACCCTCAACTGCCATCTGTGAGGTAGGTATTATTATTCCCATTTTACAAATCAGGAAGCTGCAGCTCAAAAAAGCTCAGGCTAGTAAACAGTAGAGCTGGGATTCAAGCCAGATTCGTGTTCAAACTAAAGACTTCTTTCATGAAGGCAGAGGACAAAGGATTGCAGGAGAACAGAATTTTCTATCAACATCCATTTGAGTCTCTGGATACACCCAGGTCCTTTCAAATTATGTGAACCAATGCATTGGCTGTTTTGTTTCTGTTCATTTGAGTTGAGATTCTGTCACTTGCAACCAAAGAACCTTGATTAATACACTCCTCCCTACCCATTTCCCCATAGCATGTTCTTATATTTTATTCTAGCATCAAGTGTCACTGCCTGATAGTACAATTATTTATGCATACCTTTCTCTCCACTAGACCTGGAGACCTCGGAAGGTGTGGTCCATATCTTATTTATTCATTAAACTCATCTTTGTGTATGGGTCTTACTGGGTACCAGCGATGTTTATTGATGATATTCAATAGGCATGTCTGTGTTTTAATAATTATAATGTACAACTCTTTTATACTTGGGAATTTGTCTTGATTTCCTGGGACTTATTAAGCACCTACTGTATGCCAACACCCATACTAGCGGACATCGCTAGGTGTAGAGACATCATATTATCTCTATTTTATCTCTCATAGGTCTCTCAGAACAGGTAGCATGTCACGATCTGCCACCATCATTCCCTCTTTCTTCCTTTGGGAAGAACAGCAAGTCGCCCTCAAGCCACTCAGCAAACATATAGTCAGAAGATGATGAAAAAGATGAATCTTTGTTTTAAAACCTTGTTAAATTTTCTGTTTAAAAATGTTTTGTTCACATAGTGATAGGAGGTCTTTTAGAAATTGGTTCCGAGGAGCAGTCTTCCTAAGGCAGTCAGTATTCAAAGCAGTTTGGAGAGAGAGCTGGTTGCTAGGGGCAACACTAACTTCTAAGGGGGAATCTCTGCATGTGGACATAAAGCCAATGCCCTGGGGACCCTGGAGGAGTGGGGGTCTTCTCACAGAGGAGCCCATGATCGGAAAGTGGCTGAGAAGCCTCTGGACTGTGCTGGTGACCCTCTTCTGGTGACTAGCAGGCTGTAGGAGTCACCTGCACGGGGCATGAGGCTATAACCCAAGCATGTAGGTGGCCGCTTTCTTTCCTCCAACAAGGCCACTAGGACTACAGAAGGGCCTCAGATGGCCACATTCACCTTCTCGTGGGGCCCTATTCCATGCAGCAAGGCAGTTCAGACTGGAGACAGGGTGTCGCCTCTCTGTTTACTCATTATTATGCTATTTGCTTACATATTTGCTTACATATTTATTTTATTTGTTAAATCATCATACAATAACATGAACTTTTTGCTCTTGATATACAGTTTATGAATTTTAATACTTGTAGAGATTTAAGTTACGACCACTACCATCAGGATATAGAACAGTTTCATCGCCGCCACCCCCAATTCCCTCGAGTTATCCTTTTATTAAAGCCATACTTGCCCTCCACCTCTGTCCTCTGGCATCAACTGATATGTTCTCCATCACTACGGTTTTGGCTTTTCAAGAATATCATATAAGTGGAACCATACAGTGTGGAATCTTTGAGACCAACTCGGAACAACCCCTCTGAGAGTCTTCGGGACCGTTGCACGCACCATCGTTTGTTCATGTTTATGGCTGTGTAGTACTCCCCAGCACACACAGACAGTCAGTCCTCATCATGGGCGCATTCTATGTCTGCAAATTCGCCTACTTGCTAAAATGTGTGACCCCACAATGGATACTCCAGGCGCTTTCTTGGTTATTCACAGACATGTGCTGAGTGGTGAGAAATTTGAGTTGCTTGATGCGCACATTCTCAGTGGAGGTTGCACAGGGCAACACTTTGCCTTCTTGTTTCAGCTCTCAGCCTGTAAACAAGTGTTCTTTCTCGTGGGCCCTTTTGTGCCACCTTTTTTCTGCATTTTTTTGTGCTTTTCGTTGGTGATTTCGCTGTTTAAAAGGGCCCCCACGTGTGGTGCTACAGTGCTGTCGGGTGTCCTGAGCACAGAAGGCTGTGATGTCCCTTATGGAGGAACACGTGTTAGATGAGCTCCGATCAGGCATGAGTTTATAGTGCTGTTGGCTGTGAGTTCAATGTTAATGAACCAATGATGATATTAAATAAGGTGTCTTTAAACAGAAACGAGGATAAAACAAGGTGATGTATTGATGAGTTGATGAAAATATGGTGACCAGAGGCTCACAAAACCTAACGCTGTTATCTCCCTTTGGGACCAAGGTTCGGTGTTCTAACTGACTTTATGGAACGTGACTACTGTGGATCACGAGAATCGACTGTAGATGGCATTGACCAAACTGAACTCTGGGCTACTTACAGTCAATCTCAAGACCCAGTCCCTGACCTCATGGTGGACCTTCCACGGAGGGCCTAAGCTTTGTGTCCTGGGTGACACAGAGCAGGATGGACATAGCCAGTATGGATGCAGACCAAAGACAATGGGGACTGGGAATTAACCAGATGTGGGGAACTCAGGGAAATTAGAGGCTCTGTAGTCCCACAGGTGGAGAGTTGGTGATTTTGGTCAAGTTTACCTATATTTGGGGGGTGGGGAGGTCTCAGCTGACACCCGGACTACACATAAAACAGTGGCCAATAGGTAGAGGATCCAGATCATCAAACACTAGATGGGTTCAGGCCAGATTTTTGGGATCATCTGAATCAGATGTGGGTGGGAGTGATCTGGGAGGGCTTCCTCTTCATGCAGGCTCCAGACTGAAAGTAAAAGCCTTTTCCTTTCCAGTTGCATAATAATGATAATGGCAGTAAATTACTCCTAGCATATAAACTCACATTCTAGTTTACAAAGCTATTTTACATATATTATTTCCATGATTCTTTTCCTTCTCTTTCCAAGACAGATGACTTTCAAATTTACACAGATTATAGGCATAGATAAGATTGGCTGTGGGTAATGAGCAGTCCCAGTGGTACTAATCATACTATCACCCTTGTCTTACCCCAGAGGGTACATTGAAGTACATACAAGTTATACAAGTGATGTTCACTCTAGTTTATGTGTCTAATTTACCACTAATAGCATCAAGGCTGCTTGCCACAAATCTGTGAGTGGTGCATGGTATTGTAATATCATAGTTAAGAACTCTGAATTCTCTTGTATGATTTTCATAACTTTCTGATGTAATTACTATGCCTAGTTTACACAGGTGCATAATCATTATCATTGGAGCGAAGAGGTGTCCAGAACACTGGCACGGTCCTTGGTCACTTTAGAAAATGTCCTTTGACCCCATCCACCAGGTTCTCTAGGTCTTTTTTAACCTCCTTGCAGGTCATGAGCTCTAATTCACCAGTCAGAAAAGAAGATTTCTAGAACTCCCATCGTGCATCCCACCCCCACCCTACCCCCCGCCCCCCCCCCCCCAAGACAGTGAATGAGACCCTCTCTGCAGCACACGCATCTTCCAAATCCAGGGCAGTGAATGAGGAGATGGTCTGATGAGGCAGAGGCAGAGGAGGGCTGGTTCTTATCTGCGGGCAAGAGTGGCCCCATCCTCTGAGATTCTGTAACTCTGGAGGAGAGGGTGGGCACTGGAAGAGGCGGATAGGGTGGTCAGAGCCTCGCTTCCTTCTTGGTCACTCCTCTCTCGTGGAGGGAGCTCAGTCGGTGTATCTCTTGCTTCTCTCTCTCCCCTTACTCTCTCTGCCCCAGCGAAGGGGAGCAGACTTATCTGCCTGGTGTTTTGGGGAGAACACATGGGCATGCCAGCTTAGCTCCTACTGGTTTCTTTCCTCTGTTAAAGATCAGCTGATGGCCGGGAGCCCATTTGCCTTCTGCCCCCCGCCGGTGACACCCATCGTACTTGGGCAGGCCCTCCACCATTACCTCCATGTGCAAAGCCTGCTGGTCTACCCTGCCTGTGATGGCATGGTCATGGCCACCTGACTCGGGGGTCCAGGAGACCCGTTTGCCCCCTCAGTCAGCTAGATCTACCAAGTTTGCCTTTATTAGCAACAAAGGTGGCATTTCTAGCTCCCATCTGCCACCATTTGCCTTTTTTCCCTTAGTTTTCTTAGAACATGGAGGGAAAGAGGGGTGATAAGTATTGGGCTCTCCTCTGATGGAGACACAGAGAACGGAGGACTCTTCCACCAAGGAAGCCTCTCGCTCTTTTTCACACCTCGTTCTAAATTCACCTCTTCTAGGCAGTCTCCCTGGATTAGTTGCAAATTTCTGAGCCGTGGCTTCATAGAATGGTGGGATAATAATGCTGAAAGGGACCTTAGGGATTATCTGGTCCGATTCCTCACCAGAAAACCTTGCCACTTGGGTGGAGGAGAAGAGGTGTGGGCTTCCACTTAGAAGACCTGGTGCGATTTGGGGAAGTGACTTGACCTCTCTGAGCATCAGTTTTCTCACTGGCAAAATGGAGTTAAAACTTTTCTGCCTCTCAGTGTTGTGGTGAGGATTGAATGAGATGGTGCAGGACGGTGCCTTATCAATTTCAAAGCCCATGCAAGCAGAATGGGCTGTTAGTAGTGGGGCAGGGCTGGGCCCAGAATCCAGGTTTTCCCAGGATCAGGTGTTATTGGGGACACGTCTGGGGAGACTGAGGCCCTTTCCAGGATACCGAGGAGTGGGGTTAGACAGTAAAAAGTCTAAAGAAAGCAAGTACTTTGGGCCCTGGTACTCCTGGCCGCCACTAGATGTGAGCCGGAGGCTGGGCCATACCTGCCATACCCAGAGGCAGCAGCATACCTGCTCCTGGACCCCAGGACCCTGTCATCAGGGGCTCAGGGAAGTCTCCACCTTGAGCCCTCACCTTCAGGCAGAAGTTAGGGTCAGCTTGAAATCACGGCATCTCATCTGCTCCTTTATCGCTTGACTCACTCCCAAGCCTGTAGGAACTGATGTGAAACCAACACTTCCCAAGATCAATCCCTGGACCCCAGCAACCATCCCTCCATTTCCCCCCACTTCCCCACCATCTCCTTGGGACCCAGAAGTTCTTATAAAGACCTGGAAATGATCTTCTCTATGGAGATGGGTGACAGCAGCAAAGCCATTGCGCCTTTCTGGGCCTCAGTTTCCCTTTTTCTTAAGAGGAAACAATAATCTTATATCATCTTTGGTACTCCTGTTCATCAGTATCACTATCGGAAATATAGTGATATAGCCTCTGCTGAGAGGGCAGGGAGGAGCGGGTGGAACCCAGCCTGGAGCTATACTGGGTGGGCATGGTGGGTTCCACTCCCCAGGGGTGTGTGTGTGTGTGTGTGTGTGTGTGTGCGCGCGCACGTGTGTGTGTAGAACAGCAGGTTCTGCTCACATCCAATGTACTTGTTCTATGAACACCTGGGTTTACACTAATGATAAATTAGGGGGTAATTATTCTCTTTATAAAAGGATGCATATTAGGATTCCCCTAGTGCATTTATAATGTGATTCAATTTACCCCATATTCAGTCACCATCTATTGTGTGAGGGAGGCCCTCTCTGCATAAACAAGAGCATGTGTAGGCAGTATTTTGAGCCTTATGGAAGGAAAGAATTAGAAATACTGAAGAGGTTTTTATTGCTGATAACAATGAGTAATACTAGTGCCTGGGAACAAAGGGGACTGTGGATCACAATTTCTTTAGCCGCAAGAGCACCTCGATGCCAGGGGGCTGGGGAAGAAGTCCAGCTCCCTGCTCTCGGGTCTGACTTGGGACCAAGGTGGACCCAAGTGGGGACCTGGAGTGGTCGGAGGCCTGGGAGCCAGGAGCTCCGGCTTTGGTATCAGGAGAAATGAAGAGGATGTAGTTATTTATCTTTCTTGAGATCATTTAAGGCTTGGGGCGGCTGAGCTGAGGCCAGTGGAGAGACTCTTAAGGAGGAGAGGGTTCCCAGGATAGCTCAGGGTGCTGGCAATGCTTAGCACTTTATAGATATCCTTTTCCTATCCTCCGCCCTCCCCAGGAACCCTTTTCCCAGTGTCTTGGGCTAGGACACAATTCTGAGTTTTTCTTGCCCATTTCCTTGTCTCTTGCAGGATTTTGCAGAGCCATCTGACGATGAGAATCTCCCTTTCTGAGGCTCCCCAGAAGGCGAGCTGCACCCTCTCCCTCGAGCATCTTTTCCAGTCTCAGAGTTTGCATGACCACCCGGGGAAGACAATGCATTCCAAGGTATGGAGCTAGTTTTATTAGGCAGGCAATGGAAGAGCATCACAAGTTTGTAATCAGAGGAGTGATGGGGTTAGAGCTGGGGTTTCTAAAGAGCTGGGTTCTGATGGGGGGCGGGAGGGACTATGAACACGTGGGTGAGGCAGAACTGTTGGAGGACCACTGTGAGGATAAGGTATTGGGGATGAGAAGGTGGTATATGGTATGGATGTGAGGCCCAGTGAAGACACACCGGGCAGGTAACTGGAGTGAGGGGCAGAGATGGACTTTCAGATGCTTAAAGACCATCCCTGACCCTTTATGTCTTCAAGAAAAGCATCTCCATTCCCTTCGCCTGGCTCCCAAGGTAACCGACATCTTCCTTCATTCTTGAGCACACTTCTGACCCCTGGTCTTCCAAGCTGTGCCCAAGCAAGGGTCAGATTTGCCACCATTAGTTAATGACCCCATTGATATACTGTGACCTGGAGTAGAAAATGCCACCCTGGAGTCCACCCTGGAGTTTCTTGGGGCTCCTCCCTCTCCCCGTGTCACCACTTCTGCCTGGAACTAAGGGTCCTGAGGAGGGCTGGACAGCTGGCTCAGACCTGGGGTCACCTACCACAGACCCCCTCCCCAACATTGGGCATCGTCAAAAGACTCTTTGGTGTTGCTCACCAAGTCAGCAGGGGCTGGGAGGGAGCCCGGAGCTTTATTCACTCATCCCTGGTACTTGAGTAACGTATTACGTTTAAGCTGGTACCATCACGTCTCTCAGCGGCGCCCACGTGCGCTGGGAAAGAAATTAAAGGCTGTCCACACATACTTGGATCATCTGTGTGATTGCTGGGCTGGTGAGGCGGAGGTTTAAGGCTCTCTCTTCTTGCAAATTGGAAATTAGGAATTAATAAGACAGCAGGCCAAAGAGTGCGGTGGTGGTGGCGACTTGCCTTCAGGGCCGGGACTGGGGGAGGGAAGGCCTCTGCTTAGAGGGCGGGGAGGAGCGGGTGGAACCCAGCCAGGGTCTCCATGTGGTGGCCCATCCAAGGGGCCTGGCAGGGCTGGGCAAGGGGGCTCTTCCTTGGCCTGTGGGGTAGGTAACAGGGATTTTTCTGCCTCCTGAAAGAAGTTAACTGGGGAATGGAGAGAACCCTAGCCTGGGAGCTGGAGGACTTGCTTGTGTCCCCAGCCCTGCCGCTGCCCGCTGTGTGACATTGGGCAGACCTCGTCCTCTTCTGGGCTTCTGTCTCATCAGGAAGATGAGGAGGTTGGACTCAGGGTTCACGTTTCCATTAGGCATATGGAAATGTGTGATTTCTTTGAAAGTCCGAAGAAAAAAATGAACTTTTAGGTTGAAGAAACGTTATGGATGTAGTATAAATATTTTCATCTTTATACCAAAGCAGTCATAAAATGTAATTTTTAGGATGGACATTTTTGTGGGTGAAGGCAGGGGCCCAAGGAAACCTGTGCTGCAGCCTCTGTTGGACTAGCTGACACCCAAGGCCCTCCCTGTCCTAATGGCAGCGGACTTCCAAAACCCTTGCCAGCTCCTGGCTCCAGATCTGAACTGCTTCTAGCCCACGAGCCCCTCAAGAGCAGGGCCTGCGTCTTGCCCTGTCCACCCGCCCTGCTCCTGCGGCAGGAGCTCCAGGTCCACGGAAAGGCCCACCATCCACCTGAGAGGTGGGTGTTGGTGGACCCAGGAGAGGAACCCAGGCTTTCAGGCCTCCCAGTGCCCCAGGCTTTGATTCCTCACCGATGTCCAGGGCAGAGACACATGAAACGTCTTCTTCCACAAGTCCCTCCATTTAGGCCTGGCCGTTGGGTGCCCTGCCTCAGCCCTTGAACCCAACCCCAGCCCTGCTTTCTGCTTTTCTGCCCCCATGAACTCTTCTAGCAGGGCCCAGGGCAGGGCTCCACGCAGCCTCCGCACGGCAGCGCTGCCTCAGTGATCAGTCCTGGAGGGGCCACAGCCTTGGGGGCCCAAAGCCAACTGAACCCGCTCAAGAGCCCTGGCCTGTAGTTGGGTGGCCTCACCACCAGGTGGCAGGCTTGCTCTACACAGATGCCTTGGCTGGAGCATTTGCCGGGCAATGGCGAGGGGTGTCGGAGGATGCCAAATCAGCCCGCGGCCCGGGGACTGTTGAGGCCTTTGTGGGTGGCTTCAGAAGCAGGGCTGAAGCCTCTCAACTTGGCATTGGATTCCTGCTGAGATTCTGGCTCCAGGGGCACCTTGGTCTCCTGGAAGTGCCTCCAGGCTGCTGTCAGGTGTCTGACCAGAGAGCGCCCCCTAGAGTAGGGAGGCCTGAGTTGCCACCCTTTGGATCCGTGTGTGTGTGTGTGTGTGTGTGTGTGTGTGTGTGTGTGTGTGTGTGTGTGTGTGTCGGTGGGAGAGAAATGGACCTCTTCTCTTCCCAGGCGTCCCAGGGCCCTGGTTCTGGAGAGAAAGGTAACTCATCACCCCACCACTTAGACTATTCCTGCTCTGGGCAGGGCAGCCTGAGTGGTCCTCCACCTCCACCCGCCCCTCTGCCCAGCCTGGGGAGTGGTTCCGTCCCTCCAGCACACTGGGCTCTCCCTGAGGGGCCCCGGGAGCCAGAAGTCAGGCCACACGGAGCCCAGGCCCTCTCTTCACCCGGAGGGGAACAGGAAAGGATCCAAGCCCGGGTCAGTTGAGTGCCAAGGAGAAAAGATGAGAGTGAGAGGTGAAGGAGGAGATGGCCCTGCAGTAGGAGTGAGGCGGCTGAAGTCCCGGCCTGGCTTCCTGGAGAAAGGGAGTGGGTCCCGGCCCAGGAAGTGGGATGGCCCAGCCTTGCCTGGCACCGCTTTTTCTCGGGAAGGACAGGTTCTCTCCAGGGCCTGGCATCCTCCTGGGGTTCCTGAGTGGCGTCCAGAATGCCCTATCACCAGCCAGGCCCGAGCCCCACTCAGCAGATGACCCACACCCTTCATTCTGTGAGCTTCATGCCTGTCATTCAGGTCAAAAGCCCAGAAATGAACCCTGTCTCCCTCACCTTGCCCGAATTCACCCTCCCCCTGCTTGGGCTGGTTCCGGACCCCGCCCCAGTCCTTCCTTTCTCTCCTGGTCTCTGCTTCAGCTTTAGAAACAACGGGGACTTGTAGGGGCCATGCCCTCTGTTCCTCCATCCCAGTAGCGTCAGATTTTGAGACCTTACCTGACGCTCCACATCAGCACTCCCCTGGACCCGTCCTCTGTGGGCATTGTGGCTCCTTGGGGCAGGAGGAATCAGCTGGGCCTGGGAGGGGAGTCAGGCCGGGCACAGATGCTCAGGTATCCCTAGGTCTCTCGCCTTTACAGTTCACATGGTCAAGTCTGAGCCAGAGCCCGAGAGACACAGAGGGAGGAAAACAGAGGCAGAGAGGGAGGGGCTGGGAGGGGGGTGAACTAGACAAACAGAGAAAAGAGATGTTGGGAGGATGCAGGGAAAGGTGGAGGATGGAGAAGCAGAGAAAGAGAAAGACAGAGATGGAGACAGAGACAGAGAGAGGGACAGAGATAAGAGAGAGAAGAGAGAAAGAGAAAGGAAGGGGACAGAACAGAATAACCATGCCCACCAGAAAAGGGGGAAAAATGGAAATGAGGTTAATTGCAAACTGAGGAAGGAGGAAAACAAAAAGAAAAAAAACACCCAAAAGACAGAAAAGGATAAATACATAGACATACACAAACATGGGTGTGAACGGTTGTGTGCTCATGGGAGCATGTGGGTGGTCGCACACACACACACGCAAACACACACACACTGCTTCTGGTCACTGTTCCGGCCCATCACTGCTCCTCCCTTTGTGTCTCCATCCCCTTGACCGGCTTTGGGCTCCTGAGAAGGGTGTGGCCCCCAGGTAACATCTCTCTGGTGACCTGCCCCCCTCGCCCCAAAGATGCCTCCACTTAGGCTAGGATGCACAGAGGGTCCAAAATCTTTATGCCTCACACTTGTCGCCCAAAATTGGATCCAACCGCCTCTCTCCCTTTTTCTCTCCTTCCTAGTTTCCTTAGTAACTGACAGTTCCCCAGTGAATTCCAGACCCCGGGTGACAGACCGCTGTCACTGTCACAGAAGCGCTTTCTCTCTCTTTCTCTGAACTGTCCCCCCCTCTGCTCCACATAGATTCACAGACTTGGGCGGGGGGTGTGAGGATGCCTGGGTAGGCTCAGGGGTAATTAAAACATGTACCATTTATTCCATAACAGGGAGCAGAACTTTAATTACTCACTCTGAGGGTGAGGGCATGAGCGAGAGGTAGCTACTGGGGGGATCTGGTGCGGGGGGGACTGGGCACGTGTCTGCTTCTCTTCTTTCCTATCCATTTGCCCACCTTAGACTGGAGAACGGGGAGGTGGGTCTGGGGAAGCAAGGGCTTGCTAAGTGAGTGGTGGGAGAAGCAGAGGGTGAAACCTGATTGTGTTCATTAAGGCAACACAAAACTGGGAGCCGTAATAATAATTAAATTAATTATAAAAGCAATTTACTTTTGAAAATTTGATTTGACAGCTTACTAGTGGCTGCACTGATCTAGCAGCTCGGGCTTAAAAATAGTCAGAACAAAAAAACCAACTCGAAGAACCATCAGCTAATTTTAATTAGATGCCAGGATTGGTAAACAAAAATTCCGCACCACCCTTTCATTGTGGCTGACTTCGATTTAAGGAGATGTCGGGATTGATTCTGGGGAAGGCCGGGGAAGGGAAGGTGCCTTTGGGAGAGGGGATGGAGGCTCTGGGGGGTCTGAGCAAAGGCAGCTCCCCTGGGGGCTGGTCCCTTCGTCCCTACCCCTCTGGGGAATATCTACTCGAGGGGATGCTGGCAGCCCCTCCCCGACTCGGTGACTTGCTGCCTGACCTTTGCTGAAGGCGGAAGTGGCTCTGCTGTGTGACGGTGCGTGTGTGTGCGTGTGTGTGTGCGTGTGTGTGTGTGTGTGTGTGTGTGTGTGTGTGTGTGTTGGAGGGGGGAGGGCACACTGACAGCATTCACTGAACTGGAAGAGACAGCTAGAACTTTAGCCACACTCTTGCTTCTCCTGCCTGGGTTCCCGAATGCCTGAGGGTCTTAGGAAGCCAACGCGTTTTCTTGAAGCTGTGGTTCTGGCAGGAGAAGGCTGCTGTCTGGGGACCTAAGTCTCCAGGCGCTACCCGGACGCTCTCCCTCCCAGGGCCTGTGTGACTCTCTTTAGTCCCCTTCTCTCCCCAGAAGTGCACACATCCCCTGTTTCAAAAGACGGTGTTCCTGTTTTGTGGTACCTACAAAACAGAAATAGAGTCACAGATGTAGAAAACAAACTTATGGTCACCAAGGGTTAAGGGGAGGGAGGGATAGGTGGGGAGATTGGGATGGACATATACACACTACTATATATAAAATAACGAACAAGGACCTACCGTAGAGCACAGGGAACTCGGTGTTCTGCAGTGGCCTATATGGGAAAAGAAGCTAAAAAAGAGTGGATAGATGTATATGTATAACTGATTCACTTTGCTGTACAGCAGAAACTAACACACCATTGTATATCAACTATACGCCAATAAAAATTAAACAAAGAGTGTGTTCCTGCCTTGGCCCAAGCCCTGCCTCAGGGTGCTGTCACTGTGGGCCCACGGCTTCTCTCCCCCGCAGACTGGGAAGCCCTGCCACCCCCAGCCTCCTCGGGTCCCACCGCCCCGCATCAACGTTGTTGACTGGAACCGAGGACCAATCTTGACCTTTCCGACCACCCCTTCTAGCTAACGTCTCTCTCTCCCTTAAACCAGTACTGCCACCCTCCAAGCTCCCCCTCTAGTCCTCTGCAGGCCTGCTTCCTCTCACGGCCATGCTGACATGGCTCCCTGGGATGTCCAAGCATCTCCTGGCCTTCCTCAGTCCCTCTGCTCCCTGCAGTGTTGGCAGCTGTTGACACCCCACACCCTAGCCACCCGTGGGGTGCAGGTTGTTCTTATAGGGTCACCCTCAGGATGCCGTCACCTGCCTTCACTCATCAAGTTTCTGCTGAGGCTGGCTGGCTCAGGCTCCTGGCAGGGCAGGTGTGGCCGGGGGTTGCAGACCTGGGCCCCCCATGCGCAGCTTAGAGTTCAGAGCACAGTCATTATATAACCCACCCTGCGCCTGCCTTGCTGCTCTGGTCCCTTTTGTAAATCACCCAACAGGCATTTCCACTTAAAAAATCCCTCTTATTTCAAAACCTGTGTTTGAAACTAGATCCTCCACCATCTCCTGCCCCACCACACACACGCACACACACACCCCCCCCCCAACACACACGGAGTTTTCTCCTAACAGCTTGATTTCTGGGAGGCTCGCCACACCTCTCCCATCACCCAGGTTTCCCCTAAGCCTTGGTGCCATCCTCTGCTGGTCCCTCCTCTGGGTCCTAATGAATCAGCAAGTCCTCTGGCTTTTTCCTTCCAAATCCGCCTCCCCTCTGTTCCCTGGGGTACTCCTCAGCCTGGGGGCCAGCCTACTCTCCTCCAGCCTGAGTGGCGTCGGTGACCTCTATCTCCTCCCCTCCGCACCGGCCGCCATCGCGAGCCCCTTGCGGTGGAGCCCATCGGGGTGTTTCCTGCTGTGATCTCACCTGTGAGTACCCAGGCACCTGTCCCTCAGCCCCTGCGCTGAGCCTGATACGGGGCCGTATTTGAGAAGATGCAGAGGAGGGATGCGGGATGGACACACCCGCATCCCGAGAAGCCAAGAGCCCTGAAGCCGAGGACATGCAGCCGGGGGCGAATTAAAGTCACGGGAATAAGGAGAACCAAGGATGTGGAGTGTTCTGGGAAGGTGGGGTCCCTGGGAAAGAGGCTGGAGATGAGTCATGGGCAGGGACCTCAAGGAGGGGAGGGTAAATCTGGGGGAAAAAGCAGGAAGGAAATGAATGACAGATGGAATGGAGCCATTTTCTCTGGAGCAAAAATTGGGATTTGTGGTCTAATAAGAGTCTTTGACATTGAGAAAGTGCTGGAAAGTTAGGGCTGCGCTGATACCAGAGGAGGGAGAGGGAGACCCTCGAGGCTGATGGGGAGATGCAGGCCCTGAGCATCTCAGCAGCTGCACCCGGAGGGAGGGGCCTGGCTCGAGGCAGGATACGGGGTGAGTGTGTGTGAGTGTGTAGTGGGTGAAACAATTCTGACCTCACTGATTACAAGCTGCGTGACCTCAGACAATTACTTAATCTCTCTGAGCCTCAGTTGCATCATTTATAAAATGAAGATGATTAAAGTAAGATCGTTGCAAGGATCAAAAGAAAGAACAGGTGTGAAGCCCCTAGCTGACTTCCTAGAACGTAGCCCTGTATTTAAGGAATGTTACATTCGACTTATTCAACCCCATCTCTTCACGACTCCTAATTTTCTTACTCCGTCTTTACCCTTCTTCCTAAACAACAGAGCTGGGCCTGGCAGAACCGGAGGGACCCTAGAGATAATCTGGCCCAACATCCTCACGTCGCGGGTGGGGGACACAACACCCAGAATGTGTAGGAGACTTGACCAGGGCGTCCTGGGAGTTGGTTCAGAGCTGAGGCTGGACCCAGGCCTCTGGACTCCCATTCCAGGGCTTTCTTTGTCCAGGATGCCTCAGAGTTTTCAGTTTAGACTAATGTAGGTATGAACTGATGAGACAGAAGCTGCAGTGGGGACCCCAAATTTCAGCCCTGCCTGTGGGGTGCCCAGCTTGTGGGCAGCAGCTATGACATCCCCCCCCCGGCGTCAGCACATCCTGGCGGCGTCCGGGCTCTGCCTCGGGTGGCGGTGAGGCTCATCACAGAGCACCGTGAGGCACTTACAATCTTCTGGCTGAAAGTCCTTCACGGTCTCTGTTGGTGCACGTTGGGGGAGAGAGGGAAGAGAGCAGAGTTGCCTCGCCCTTGAAATCCCTCCAGATGCTCCAATCCAACTGGCAAGAAAACACCATCCACCCCGGCCCTGCCCAGCCTCTGCCAGGAGACACAGGCAAGGGCTGGACTCACCCTGAGATGGGTGAGCTCACGATCCAGTACCTGGGTCCAGCTAGAGGGCAAATGCAGCTAGAGGGCGAATCCTAGCTCTGCCTTGCTGTGTGGCCTTGGATAAATCACTCCACCTCTCTGGATTCCACCTCCCTCACATGCAAAATAAAAGGATCAGAAAATCTCTAGTAGGCTATGATTCTAAGCCTTTGGGAAAACCTTTTCTAAAGGATGTCTACCATTTGATCCCTTGGGCGGTGGGTACTTACAGATCACGGTATGGATAACCCTGGCGGGGGGCCTGGCTTCGGGGGTCAGGTAAGGCAAACTCACCGGAGGCCCAGCTCGGTCTGATGGAAAGAGGCTGGGAGCCAGGGGAGTCAGTCATTGGTCTACCCTTGACCCTTGTGTGACTGTGACCTCGATTTCTCATCTATAAAATGGGGACATTGTATCTACCTGAACTAACTCTCTTTGAGAGCCAGTGAAGATAAAAGCAAGGTTTGGGAAATGTTGAAAATTCTGTGTTTCGTTCATAATGAGTAAAAGCCAGCTGTTTTGACTCCAAGGTGGAAAAGGAAGGACAGGCAGAGACCGGCTGGTGCAGAGTCCTAGGCTTCCCCTGTCTGGGGAGATACTCTAGGAGCGGATCCTGCCATGTCCCTAAGCCAGGACCCGTGTCTTCTCGCCCAAGCTGGGGCCCCGCTGGCCAAGGGCTTCTGTGCACACAGTGCCTCCCGAGATTCTCCCCCTCCCCTCTCCAGGCAGGTCCCAAGGGACGACTGGGAGCTCTGTTTTAAGCATTTCTGGGTCTCCTGAGGGTCTGAGCTGCCGAGGACTGTGCTCGATGGCTGAACATCATCCCAAACACCCGCTTCTCTCACGGATGCGTGGAGTTGGGTGCGGCCAAGCCTGGAAGGTCGGAGAGCCTTCCACGGCAGCAGGGAGGACCACCTTCAGGCACAGACCTTCTTCCAGTGGGAAGGAGGCTGCAGCGGGCTGGTTTCTTGGGACTGCCCCACCTTCCCATCCTCTTACCCTCGCCCCCCAGCTCTCAGTGTTCTCCAGGTGAAGAGGTCAGGGGGTTGGAGTGACCAGGGTTGGGTCAAGCGCTACAGCCCAGGTAATCTCCTTCCCTCAGAACTGCCTGACCCTCTCCACCATCGTTGGGAAGAGCAATCCCCGGACCAAGCGGCAGCGGTCAAAATGCTCTGCATGCATTCCTCTGCAGAGCTGTGTTTATGAGTGAAGGTGGATGTGTCAGGAAGAAGTGGAGAGCCGAAGTTGAAAGGAAGGGCGAGGAAGGGAGAAAATAAAAGGGTTAGGACAGAGGCAGAAACCCAGGAGACAAAGCAAAGGCCTGGACCGGGTGAACGGAAGAGTGCTGTCACCGCTTGGCCCCTTGGTGGTCCAGCGTCCAGGGTGATACTGAGCGTCCCCGCGGGGGAGGGCCCTGCGTGGCTGGTGCTCTGAGGCGCGGTGAGGCATTCTCAGTTCCTCTGCGAAGCGGGGAGAGAAGCAAAGCCATATCCCGAAGCTGCTCAGGAGGCGTTCAGCGAACACACCAGAGAGAACTGTCAAAGGCCAAAGGACACAGGATCAAGGAAAGCTCCTCTGACAGTATTTGGGAAAGTGAAGCTCATCGTATTCCTCCCCCTTTTGTGTTTTGAAAGCTGCAAACATTATGCATGCCTGATGTGAAACATTCAAACAATAGACTGAGAATAGCTCATGGTGGACGCTCAGTTTCAGAACCATCCCCATCCCACTCCTGCCCCCAGAGGCAAGCACTGAGGGTGCCTGGTGTAGATTCTTCCTTATGCCCCACCTTTAAAAATATATTTGGAAATAATAGCTAAGTATATCTAGAACTTTCTATATGCTGGACACTGTGCTAAAGTTTTGCATGCATTATCTTATTTGAAATTGTGTATCCCTCAACAGGCACACAGGTTTTAAAAAAAAAAAATAGGACTATATCAAACATATTGTCTGTGGCTTGCTTTTTTACTGAATGTGTTTGCATCTTTCATGGCAGTGTCTATTTCTCCACTTGATTCTTTTTACCAGATATGTTGTATTCCACAGGATGGCTATACTATGGTTTATTTCATGATTCCTTTATTCACAGATATTTATGAGCTTCCATTTTTATTATCATAAACAATGCTGAATCAAACATCCTTATGCTTACATCTTTGGGCAGAAGGTGTAAGGATTACATGGGATAATGCCTTGAATGGTACTCTAGACCAAAAAGCATGTGCATTTCTTAGCTTGTGAGATCTTTGCACATTTTCCCTGAGTATTCTTTGTCTGGGGGTTTAATCCTGCCTGAATTGGGAGGGGTAGAGGTTGGCAGAGCTCTGGCCCTTCTGTTCTGCCCTTGGATTAGGTGACCCACAGATGAATGGCAACAGGGTGAGAGGCAAAGGACGCTTGTGCCCACCATCAGACCAGTCAAAGATGCCCCCGTCCAGGGACCTGGAGGAGGCACTGGGCACTCAAATCCTCAAAGCCCTTCTGACCAAGGCCCAGGGAACCAATGGTAGCTTGTTTGCCAGATACTGCATTCGGAGGGCAACCCGAAGCCAAAGGATAATCCACAATTAATTTTGTCTTTGTTTGGAATTCACAAAGTGATTAGATTTTCAAAAGACATTGACCTACTCTTAGATGCTTGAATTTGAGATTAAAAGGGTTTATTTTCATCCCTGGAGTATGTTCCTGGAGTATCCCTCATCATGCTGGGGAAGGGGAAGCCTGCGGCTTCAAAACCCATAAAGCTGACCCATGTGGGTGCCAGGAGGGCGGAGACTTATTCGGTTGTGCTTATTGCTGTATCTCCAGTGCCTGGATCAGAACCTGACACCCACAGTGGGTGCTCATTACATATTTATTGAATGAATACAAAGGCTTTGGAGGCAGCATAGAGTAACTGAGATCCCAGACTCTTGATTCAGACATAGACCCTCAGACTAGCTGTGCGATTCTGAACAGTTAAGAGTTTCTCTCTGAACTTTGGTTGCCTCATCTATAAAATGGGAATCATAATGTTCCCTAACAGTACCAACCTCATAGGATTGTTGTGAGGGCGATATAATAAAATTATTAATACCATTCATTATTTTAATGACAACAAACACTTAGCCCAACTTCACAAGAGTTTCTCCTTCTTTCTCCTCTGATCTCTATCCCAGCTCATCTCATTTCTCTCAAACATTGTAACTGTCCTATAATGTCCCCCACATACATAACACTTTCTTCTGTCTCTCGGGGACCAATTTCAGGGTGTTGTACCCTACGGGTCAGTGGGGCAATGAAGCCGTGGGGCAAGGTGGTAGGTGAGGGAACATGGCCACCCTCGCCATCTGTTCTCCGCAGAGTGTCCCTTGTTCCTCCACTCCCATGTCCTTGTGCCTCTTTTCCTGCCCCTTCATGTGTCCCATTTGTTCTGATTTCAGACTGCCTGGGGCCCTCTGCAGGCTGGGCATTTCCAGCAGTTGAGCCAGCCCCTCGCTCTGTGGGCCCTGACTCTGCTTATGTTCTTCTTTTTTTTTTTTTTTAAAGTATTTGGCTGTGTTGGGTCTTCGTTTCTGTGCAAGGGCTTTCTCCAGTTGCGGCAAGCGGGGGCCACTCTTCATCGCGGTGCGCGGGCCTCTCACTATGGCAGCCTCTCTTGTTGTGGAGCACAGGCTCCAGACGCGCAGGCTCAGTAATTGTGGCTCACGGGCCTAGTTGCTCCGTGGCACGTGGGATCTTCCCAGACCAGGGCTCGAACCCGTGTCTCCTGCATTGGCAGGCAGATTCTCAACCACTGCGCCACCAGGGAAGCCCTCTGCTTATGTTCTAATCACTGGGTGCTGGAGACCCCAGTTGGCATTCATGGGTCCGAGGAATCTGTGAGCAGGATGGGATGACTCTTCTCAACTCATTCTAGAAAACAGGGATGAGAGTCACCATTATTGAGCACCTGCTATGTGCCAGGTACTGGACCAGGAGGGTTCACTTGTGGCTGTTACCTGACTCATCATCTGAGGTGTAAGCACGAGAAGAAAACACAAGCTTACCCAGCTGGGAGAGGTCAGAGCCCAGGTCTGCACCTGGGTTAGGGTGTGACCTGGTGTTCTGGAGTGAAGAAGTTTGCTCCCTGCAGCTGTGCTGGCTAGGCACCTCCTCTCTCAGCCCTGGTCGCCTCACTCTGGCAGCCCCATCTTCCAGGGCTATGTGCGGCCCTGAAAGAAGAGAGGCTGAGATCTTACATAATTACCCAAATCATGGCTCCTAAATGAGGTCTGATTATAGTGCTAAAGCCCCTTTCTGCAGTGAAGCCCTGGCTCTGCTGAATAGAGCTGCGACCACTTTGTGCGGGATATTTTTTTTTTTTTCTTTTAAAGCGAAGGAGATGGCTTATCCGCATGCAAAGTAGGTCAGAACCTTAGCAAAGATCTTTTCAAACACTTGGCTTTTTTGAAGTCCTGCTACGAAACTCCTTTTGTTTCTCCTGCTTTTGCCTCTTCCCTCCCTCCCTTCTCCTTTTTCCAGAGGCTCAATGACGTCAAATGGCTTTAAGTGACAGCGACAGTGAGAACGGCCCGCGATAAGCTCAATTACAAATGATGGTGGGCCAGCCCGGCTGGGGCCGGGGTGCCTCGCTCAGCGCCTTCCAGCCCCGAGCCACCTTTACAGTGTCATGGGCACCTGACTCATCTGCCTGAAAAGTGTGTGCTTTGCCCTGGGTCCCACCTGCCCAGATGGGGGGACACGGGGATGGTGCCCGTGCCTGGGAGCCATTGGCTTGCCTTTGTGGTTCTCACTGTTAATCCAACTTGCAAAAGGCCTCTGCTCCAGCGGGAAGTCAGCTCAGCTGGAATGGTTTGGTGCTTTGCCTAATGGCCTGCTATGGGGGTGTTACTTTTCTTCCTTTTGCTTTTGTTTCTTTAGCCCTCCAGCCCCACCCTCACCAACTGTAGGTAGAAATCAGCAAAAGTTGTGTGGGCACTAAGGATGCTTTTCAGTAGGATGGTATTTACAAAGGTGGCCACACCTGAGACCAACTGAGACCCTCACCCCACTCTTACACTGCAGGTAGAGGATGAGGGTGCATTTCTGGCCCCATTGAACAGTGAGGGAAACCAGGTCTCAGCAGCTTGGTGAGATGACTGCCGGCACTAAGGTCTGCAGAGTCCGATGCTGACAGGAGGGACTGGAATCCATCACCTGTCTCTGGAGCTCTTTTCCTGAAACCCCAATGACCAGAGGAGGAAACGTGTGTGTGTGTGTGTGTGTGTGTGTGTGTGTGTGTGTGTGTGTGTGTGTGTGTGTGTGTGTGTGTGTGTGTGTATGTGTGTGTGTGTATCCTCACCAAAGGAGAGGCTAGTGATCACAGTGACTTTGCTCTGTGCCCATGGTGATCAGTGGGGTTCCCACTCTGAAACATCCCCTTTCACCCATATCCTGCCCACTCTGGACCTGGAAGGAGGAAATTCCCATTCTGTTATTCCCTGCCATCTTTCTCCTGACAGTCTCAGTCTGAGTCCAAAGTATAAGTAATTTTCCAGGAGGGTGGGTGTCTTCAGAGGTATTTGGAAGAAGCATTGCTGTAGGCACGTCTGGGGAAGTGGGAGGAGCCGACGTAGGGGTGTGTCTTTCATTACATGAATAGTTATTGAGGACCTACCATCTGCCAAGATGCTTCTAGGTGCTGAGGAAACAACAGAAAACAAAACAGTCAAAACTCCCTGCCTTCACGGAGCGTGCACTCCAGTGAAGGATCCTGACAATGAACTAGGTGAATAAGTAATTAAAGATGGTGATAAAAGCTGAGACAAAGTAGAACTGGGAAGAGGAGTAGGGGTGGCTGGGATTTTAGATGGAGGAACTAAGAAGTCTCACTGAGAAAGTAATGTTGAAATTCAGGCCTGAGAGAGAGAGATGTGAAAACATCTGAAGAAAATGTTCTGCGCAGGGGAAACAGCAAGTGCAAAGGCCCTGAGGCCCAAAGGGCATCTTATGTGCTTGGAGAGTAAGAAGGAGATGCTGTGACCTGGTCAGAGCAGGTGAGAGGCAATGTCCCAGGGGAGTTCAGAAAGGTCATGGGTCAGAGGGGTGTGTAGGCAGATTTCACAGGGCCTTTATGTAGGAACTTTAGCTTTTTCCCTGAGTGAGTTGGGAGCTGTGGCAAGCTCTGAGTAGAGGGCTGTCAGGGGCTGACCTGTACTCTCAGTAGCAAGTGCTCATCTTGCCAGGGCTATTCTGGGGACTGCTCCCCTCCCTAGCCTCCCAGTTTATTGGTCTTTGCTCGTGAGCTGGAAGGGGCTCGGCCAGACTGGAAGGAAAGCTGAGACCCTATTTGCTCCAGGAGAAGGCAAGGAAAGAGGAACAGAGTTCGGATCAGACATGGGGACTCTCTGCCCGCTGGGTGCTCCTGGGGCTTTTGGAGTGACAAGAGAGCTGGTCCATTAGCCACTCCAAGGATTCTGGGAATTTGGGGGCTGGGACAGCTTCAGGCTGGGGCCCATCTCTCCCAAGAAGTCCAGGCGCACATCCATGTATGCGCATCCCTTCTCTTTATTTTCTCACCCTTCGGGTTGTCCGGCTTGCATCTTTCCTGTGGGCTCTCTAATGACTGTGAGATGAGATATTGCTCACAGTAGAGAAGCCAGCAGTGTGGGCAGGTCTGAAGATGCTGGATTTCTCACCTCTCCCGCCTGCTCCCTCTCTTGCTGCCACCTCTCCCTCTCCCCTCTTCTCACCCCTTTGCAGAAGAAAACGACAATGCATGTGTGAAGATTGCTTGCTGGCTGGAGATGCTCCCTGTCTCCTCCCTTCCCAGCTCAGAAGCAACAGCCTTCCTTTCCGCATTCCGCCCCAGCCCTGTTTCTGGGTATCCCAGTACCTCCATCCCTTCTCTCCTCTTTTCCTCCTGCACCACTCAGACACTCCTGCCCTTCTGTGCAGAGTCAGGATTCCCTGGGATGCTAAATGGGGACAGGTTGCATCGGGATGCTTAGTCCAGGATGCAGCTCTTGAGTGGGGATGGTGTGGAAGTCATCCCAGTGAACCCAATTGGCTTGACTCACCCTAATATGAAGGATCCTGGGCTTGCAGCAAGTATAGAGGTTGTCTGCACTTCAGAACCCCAAAGTGAATGAAGCAAAAGATATCAACTTACATCGACACACATGGCTGAGTTGCTCCTCCATTTGGGTAGGAGAAAAGGTGAACAGCCCTAGGTTTCCCGTTCATCCTTCCATCATCTTTCTTTCCTAGGAACCTCCTGTTGTAGACCTTCAGATACAGGGTTCTCCCTCCCTCTCTCAGCAGGAGGCCAGCTACCATGCAAGGGTGGGCCTAGCAGCTTCCTTCCAGGGCAGGGTGGGGTTTGTTTGCCTGTGTGAATTGCCTCTTCTTTTTTAGAGAGTTCAAGAAGAAGAGAGAAAATGAAACACTTTTGCCACCTCCTTGTTAGCTCGGAGTCCCAGGTGAGCTGGGGAGCTCACAGCTCCTTTTGTGTGGCTGCAGCCTGTATCGTCTCCATGGTGATGCCTTGAGGCTTCTCGGAGCTAGGGACCAGGCTCCTTCAGTAGCATTCCCCGAGAGCTGCTAGTCAGAGATAGGTGGGGAGAGGGACCCTGTGGGATCACAGGAGGTCTGGATGGGGTTGTCCTGGGCACAGGTAAGTGTATGCTTGACCCTGGGCTTCTTTAAGACCAGCAGCAGCTCTGGAACCTGGGATCCAATCAAAGAACGCACCTGGAGTGTGACATTCAAGGTCTTCTAGAATCTAGTTCCGTGCTCCCTAGGCAGGTTCATCCCCTATGACTCCGCTATACAGAACTGGTACATGAGCCTGGCCTGGTCTCCTCACTCCCCCCCTAAAACAATATTTTTTCCCACCTCTGAGCCTTTGCCCCAGCTGTGCCTATTGTCTGGGACCTTTCCCTTCCTCAGCATTTCTCTGACTTGGTTCCAGAGCCACCTTCTCTGGGAAGCCTTCCCTGATACAGACCTCAGCCCCTGGGGCTCTCCCCGTCTTCTAAATCCAGACACCACTGCCCCTCTGGGTCTGGCTTGCTCCTAGGAACACATAATGGCTTGTGCTGTTAATCACTTTGCATGTGAAGGGCAGGTGGCACAGTGGGGAAGGCACGGGTCCAGCCTTTGACAGTCCTGGGCTTGAATCCTGACTCTGCCACTTGATAATTTGTTCTTTTCGGACGAGTGTCACTTCCTAGTGGTCTCATGGAGCTGGTAAGCAACTGTGAGCCTCAGTTTCTTCACCTGCAAGTTGGGGATGCTCGTAACTCCTTACAAACTTGTGAAGATGAAGTAAAGTGCTGGTATAGAGAGTAGCAGGCACAGCCCCGTCCCCCTGCCTCCCTCCCACCACCAGTTTAGATGCTGCTCTTTGCTCCTCAGCAGCCTGTATTTTTCCCTAGCAGTGCTTTGCCCACACATGTAATTAATCGTTGGTTTCTTGTACCGATTCATTTGATTTTTCTCTTGGGGAGCTTGCAAGCAGTGGGCTTTGTCTGATATGTCCATCACTGTTTCCCTGTGCTTAGCACAGAATCTGGACACTGTGGGGCTTGAGGAACATTGGCTGACTGACTGAAACACGGATCAGAGCCCCTCCATCCGAGGCCATTGGTTTCTAGGCTATAGCCACTCCTTTACTTCTTTGAATGTCCACGCAGCCTTGCACATAGTAGGTGCCCTATAAGTGGCTCATTAGAGAACGCTCCTTTTCTTTAATTATTTATTTTTTATCAGAGTATAGTTGATTTACAACATTGTGTTAGTTTCAGGTGTACAGCAAAGTCAATATTCTGTCATAACCTATATGGGAACGGTCCTCGGTTGCACATACAGGATGAGTGACTGCAGAGCTATGCTCCTAGGTGATTTCTAGGAACTGAAGAGGGACCTCCTTCTGCAGAGTGGCTTAGGGGAAATCTCCAGTTTGGGAGGCAGGGCGACCAAACACATCCTTTGATGCTCCGTCTAATCCTGGAGTTGATGGTCCACAGAAGCAGGAAGGACTTTGTTCCAGAATATATCAGTCAGCCCCAGAGAGAGGGCACCAGGCCTTGTTCTCTGGGAGAGCTGGGCTAGCACACTGGCTAAAGTTCATTCCCATGAGCATTGCTAAAGTTGGGACAAACTCGATTTTAAGTTAAGCGGAAATATTTTTATTTGAGTTAATGTACAATGGGATCTGGTAAACACACAGAGTATATTACTACGCGCTCTGGAAATGTGCAGTCCGATCAGCAAACAGATTAGTTTTAAGTGAAAAGACACTGGCAGACGCTTAAATTCATTGACTTGTTGAGAACGTCTAGATTTGGATACAAATGCACTGGAACGCTAGATCAGTTTGGTGTCTCAGCCCATCCGCACGGAGAAGCTATTGATTTTAGTTGATATGCATTGATTCCCAGAAAACAGGACGGCTTTTGAAAATGAACTTCCAGTAATTTCAGGGAGAAGCTGGCGCGTTTGTCTCCACGCGAGGCTGACTTGTTTTGTTGAACGTGTTTCTACGCCTCGAAGGAACTGCAGCAGACAAATATCTTCGTATGAATTAAAATGCATTGATTCTTGGAGGGAAATGATGGTCTCTGTTAAAAGCTTTTTGGAGATGTTAGCATGCAGGAGTTTGAATAAAGCCTTTGTTCGGATCCCCTTCCTCTCTGACTTCTGCTCTCCCCCAAATGGTGGCAGTTTGCAGAGCCCATCTGAAGCTGGAGGTGCTGGCGGGTAGGTGGGGTGGGGAGAGGAGGAGGGGACCTGTCACACTGCCTATCCCTTGCAGCAAGTGGGAGCATGAAACTGCTTCTCCTCTCCAGGGAAGAGACTGTTGAAAGGGTTCAATGTGGTTGATCTCCAAACCAGACGGAGAGAGATAAGATCAGGTGCCCAGGTAGGGGCCGAGGGAAAGGGAAACAAAGTTTCCATTGATAAAGAAAATAGCAAGGAAAAGGGGGAGCCCGGGGGTCCGGTGTGAAATGCAGAAATGAGGGGCAGTATGTGCAGTTTGGGTCTCCTGGTCAATGGCCTCTCTGTGTTGAACGGAAATGATTCGATGATAATGGTTGAAACGGCGCGGGAGTGAGTTATCTCACTTTCTTACCTTCTGAATGAGTTGGACGTGAACCAGAGGCATAATTTAGGCATTTCTCACCCTCATTAACGAATAGCTCCCATGGGGTATGCAGACAGCACGGCTGGAAAAATGATTCCAGGAGCCAGGAAGGAAGCAATTGGTCTGGAACTTATTTTTTGTGTTAAGACTCCCTGGATCTTTCTGGATCAAAGCCACTTAGGACAACTTTGAGGGTTGATCATGGACTTAACTCCTCGTTAGCCACTGCTACCTTCTCCTCAGCCCGCACATACACCCTGGGTGGGTGATTAAATCCACTTGGGGGGTGTTTGTTGGCTGTGGGTGAGAGAGGATGCTGACCAGTTGCCCAGGTAACACTGCCCCTGGCAGCTAAAGCTCCTCCACGAGTGACAGGAAGGAAGGCTGCTGGGAAAGACTTAGAGGAGGGTCGATTGTGAAGGCTCCTCCTTTCACCTCTGGCTGCAGCTGTTATAAGTCAAGGGTCATGGTCCGCATCTACTTACCCCAGACAGTGATTCTCTCCCCCTTCACTCCCCTCTGCTTCTCTCCACTCCCTTCCACTTGCCCCTACTCTGCATTAGAAAGGGGATTACCTAGCCTTGGAAGCATAGGATCAAAGCACTGGGAGAGATTTTATGAATCCTTCAGTCCACCCCCCACCCCCTGTCTGCTGCTTCCTCCTCTGCCTCAACAATATTCCATGCCAAGTATAGTCTCAGCTTGAATACCTCCGGCCATGGACTGTACTTCGTTTCCCAGGAGTCTTTTGCAAATAGATAGTTCTAGTCAATGCAGAGTGCCCCTGCCCCTTGCCTGCCAACATCAACCCCAAATCTAAATGAGCTTCCACCCCATGGTCCTGGTTCTGTCCTCTGGGGTAACACAGAAGGAGTCTCATTCTTCTCCCCCTTGACTGTCTTTAGGTATTTGGAGACAGTTAGGATGTCCCCACTGAGGCTTCCCCTCTCCAGGCAAATCACCCTAGGTTCTTTAGCTATTTTTCATGTGACATGGTTTCCTCCCCCATATGCAGGACCAGCTACATAATTTGCATGGGTCTTGAAAAAATGTGGGGACCTTTGTTCAAGAATTACCAGGAATTTCAGGATGGTGACAGCAGGCAGGGTTAAATCAAGCTCAGGGTTGTATGCCCATGAAGCCAGCCCTCACCATATGGGACCTCTTTTCCCAGATTTCAGTCTGCAGTGTCCTTCTAAGTGATGTTCTGGGACTAGACTGTCCAGGGCAAAAGCACAATGACTGTCCCTTTTTTTTGGATATATTCTTTGGTGTTGTTGAAGCAACTGACAATCGTATTAGCTTTTACCGGCAGTCAGAGCATACAGGTGCATCACACTCAGCGTAACGTCCACGTTAATCTCTAGATATGATTCATACCTGTAGCAGCTGAGCCATCTCCCTTCCACTCTTGGGCAGTTGCAGGAATCCACAGTGGTGAATTTTGCTCTGCCCACAGAATCCATCCCAGTGCATTGTCCTTTAGGCAGTGTATTTATTCACTCATTCAATCTATAGCGAAATATTTACTGTGGGCCTACTATGTGCTAAGCACAGTGATAGAGTCAGGATACTTTTTTTTTTTATACATTACATTCTTTTTTCAAAATTGAACTGTAGTTGATTTACAATGTTTCATGTGTACAGCAAAGTGATTCAGATAAACATCTCTCTCTCTCTCTCTCTCTCTCTCTCTCTATATATATATATATATATATTCTTTTTCAGACAGGATATTTTATTGACTAAAACCTGACCCTGGACTTAAAGAGCTTTAATTTAGAGGAGAAAAGATATTTAAACAATAATTACCCGAAAACCTACTGGTTCCTATAATAGAGATGTACACAGGAGTGGAAAAGATGGCAAATTACTCTGCCTGGGAAGTTATGGAAGGCTTCAAAGAAGAGGTAGTATTTGAGATGGCTCTTGAAGAATGAGTAGAAGTTTGACACATGGGAGAGGGAGGAAGGGATTGATAGCCTGCTCTCCTCCCCATGAATTCCCAATTCTTTTCTTTTGGCCATTCTTCTGGGGCAGCACCAAGGAGTTTGGCCCTGGTGGCCCCCCACAGATTTCCACAGCCTGCTTCATCTCTGGAACGCTTCAATCAGATCCCACTGCCTTGATGAGAAGACATTTCTGGAGTTTTTGCTGCACTTTTAATTTCTTGACATCATCTGGGTGCGTTGGGAAAAATGAGATCTAATAATGAATGATTACAACTCTCAAGTTAAGTCTAGTTGGTTGACTAATCAATTTGGTTAAGTGAAAATCCATAGCAAATGAGTCGACCGCAGTATGACATTTCTCCATCCAATTTAAATTAAAATCACCAACCATAATAATTTCACAATTACTCAGGGAGGGCACACTGGAGACATGACCCCCGGAGCAGAGAAATTGCAAATGCCGCAAAGAGTGGGCTGAGAGTGGGGGTGATGACGGAGTCGCTTAAGATGAACTCTGCCTGAACTGCTCAGCCTCGTCAGCGTCAGGGGAGGCAGTGGGGGGGCATCTGCAAAGCAGGCTGATCAGCAGTTCCATATTCTTGGGAGCAGGCCTGCTTCTCTCCCCTGGGGAGGCAGGAGTTTCTTTCCTCTCGGCTAGAAAGCCCATGAGAGTTCCTCCAACAGGAGAGCAGGGTCTCTCATCTCCAGATAAGAGGGTAGGGGAAGAGGTGGGTGTTATTCTTTCCATTTCAAATTCTCCCAGATTTAGATGATCAGTTCTTGGGCAGTGGATGCCACGTCTGTTGATCTTGAGTTAAGAGTGCCAAGTGCGTGTAACAGCTAATTAATTGGTTTTTGATAATAAGGGTGATCATGACAGAGCAAAGGAAATAATTATATTTGATCTAGTATCACAAATGTTTATTTGCTGAATGTCCCCTTTATGCCAGGCATGGTATCAGGTACCAGGGAGAAAGAAATGAATTAAATGTATCGCCCTGCCTTCAAGGGCACTGTGCAGCCCACCTTGTGTAGCCTGAGAGATAAACACTATTAATGCAAGGTGGAAGGTCATTGACATTCAGTAAGTAAGTTGAAGGATAATAATGATTTTGGTCAGGGAATTTCATGCAAAAATTTTGTATGCCAGTTACCTTATCTGTAAAAGGCATTTAATAACAGTACTACCTCAAGAAGTTGTTGTGAGGTGAATGACATGAGTGATGCTGCTAGTGGTCCCTCAGTCACTTTTCTCTTCTTCTTCTACACCAATAGAACTCCCAAATGTTAGCTGCCTGGAGCACGTGGCTGAATGGAATCCAGACTACGTTTCCCAGCCTCCTTTACTGCTGTGGCCACGTGACTAAGGTTGGGCCAAAGGAATGCAAGTTGAAGCGGTAAGTGTGGCTTCTAGAAGTGCCCTTAAAGAGAGGGGTCATGCTCTTATCCTCCCGTTACTGCATCCTGCTGGCAGGAATTAAGGCACAGTGGCTGGAACTGGAACAGTCGTGTTGGGGCAGGAAGTGACTTTGGAAGTGGAGACCATACAGGCAGAGCAACAAGACAGAAGGAACCTGGGTTTCGAATACTGTGATTTGAATACTAGCCCTGGACAGCTCACCTCAAGAGCTAAAATAAGCATCCTACTTAAACTACTGTTATTTTGGGTTTACTGTCACTCCCAGCTGAGCCTAATTCTAATTAATCCAAATGAATATATTTACATATAAAGCATTCAGAAAAGTGCTTAGCACATAATAATGGCTCAAGAACTGGTGGCTCATGTTAGTATTTTTGGTCCTTACTTTAAAGGAGACAAGACAAAGATCCTGCTTACTGAGCTGCAAAGGGTTTGCCTTATTTCCCCACTGGGACTCTTGGTGGAGACACCTAGCATTTTACATTGTCATCGAGGCCCAGCTCTTTGGCCTCTCCTCCCGCAGTCCACCCTTCTCAGCTTCTCAGCTGACCATCCCCAACACCTCCCCCGCCCCCCACACCAGACTTAAATCCTGCTGTCACCAGCTCAGCCTTTACTTCTAGAGAGAAGCATCAGTGGCAGCCCAGGAGAAGTATGAGCAGGGAGTCAGGTCCTGTGGATCAATTTGTAATATTTCTTGTGGCGGCAGGAGGAGCATGAGCGATGCGTGCACTAAATCCCTGGCATGGTAGCAGCACCGTCGAATGTCTTGGCTTGAATTATTTATCTTTGGGTGGGACTGGGGCCCTGGGTGGAGGGGAAACCCTGGGTGCTTGTAAGTGCTCCCCAGCATAGTCCATCAAGGGGGTTGGGAGCAGCGGTGGGCTAATGATGATGTCACTCCTGAATACCTTGCTATAGGAGAGGGCAGGGCAGTCTGTCTGTGTAAGCAGGCAGAGGTACTTTGAGTTTCTGGGAAGATGAGAGTTAGAGAGTCGCCGATTGTCATTTCTGGGGACCTTAGTAGAAAAATGTTGAAATGATTGACTCAGAAATAATGGGTGGCTTTTTGCCTATTGTTGGGTGTATACGTTGAGAATGTATAATTATTAATACATACATGTTCTATACCCTCGAGGGGAAGAAGGGAATGTGGGGGCTTTCCTGGCTAGGGGGAAGTCATGGTTATTAGAGAGAGTGAGTTTGATAGACATTACTCGTGCTCACCAATATTTCTACATCTTTTCTCTTTCCTGTCACATGAACAAGTTCACCTGTATTGTATGGCCAGTTCTAGCCAGCGGAGTGCAACCAGAAATGACATTTCTGTGAGCATTAAAGAGTTGGTGTGCATTTTTCTCCATTTCTTTTCTCTCTGTCTTTAGAAAATCCTGCCGTGTCACAATCTGGAGGAACCTACATCTGCCTAGGTTCCTGAATGACTGTGTGGAGCAGAGCCCCATGCCCTGCAGCATTGGACATGTAGATTAGTGAGAAACAAATCTGTTAAGTGATTGTGGTTTTGGAATTGTTGGGAACTGCAGCACAATCTCATCGATCCTGATGAATGATGCCAGAAGTGAAGGGGTGTGCAGAGCCTTTAGCTTCAGCGGGAGGCCAGGGTTAGCAAACCAGAAAATGGAGTCTGAATGGGTCATTAGAATTTTGTGCATGTGGTCTGGGCAGAGAAAGAGGCAACAACAAATACTGATACATAAAACTGGGGCTGGCCGAGTCCAGGAGTGATACCAAGAATGGCAGGTCAGCTGATGAGATCCGAGAATGTACCTGGGACAGATGCCACCGTTACTCTGACATTCTGCTGAGGCACAGACCACAGAGGGCAGGCTATGTCTAAGTTTGGTTCCCAAAACGAGAGGAACAATTCCAGAGCACTCCTCAGAATTTATGGACTGAATTATGTCCCCTTCCCCCAAATTCATATGTTGAAGTCCTAACCTCTAATATGACTGTATTTAGAGGTAGGTAATTCATGTTAAATGAGATCATATGGGTGGGACTCTAATTCAATAAAACTGGTGTCCTTATAAGAAGAGGAAGAGACACCAGGGCTCTCTCTCTGTCCACATGCACACAGAGAAGAAGCCATGTGAGGTCACAGCGAGAAGGTGGCCACCTGCCAGCCAGGAAGAGAGCCCTCAACAGAACCCCACCCTGATGGCATTCTGACCTTGGACTTCCAGCCTCCAGAACTGTAAGAAGTAGATTTCAGTTGCTTTAGACCCCCAGTCTGTGCTACTTTGTTGTGGCAGCCTGAACTGACTAACACAGACCTTGAACCTAGGATTTGTTTTCTCATGTTCTCTTCTCCACCCATTCCCAAGTTTTCCAGTGGGGAACTTTTTGTATAGAGTCAGATTTTTTTGAGGTGGAGAGGAAAGAGAAGAGAGGGGAATAATGAAAATAGTAACACCTCCTTGCACTTTTAACAAAATGCTTTTTTCTACATTATTACACTGGATTCCAATTACAGCCCTGTAAGAGAGAGGGAATTATCCTAGGCTTACAGATTTTATTCATTGGCTTAGCAACATTTTGTGAGCATCGACTATGTGTAGGGGCATGAGGCTAAGTGTTGGGGTGCAGAGTTGAACAGTACAGCTCCTGTTCTCAAGTGGCTGAGTGAATTGAGGCTCCCAGGACAAGCCGGTGACCCCACCTCACAGGGCTAGTAAGGATTCGATCCTGGCTGCTTAGCTCCGTGCCCAAGTTCAAAGAGGAACAAAGCAGAGACTTCGGCTGTAACAAATGCTGATGGACCTTTGTATTCCAGTGAAGGCTGTCTCTTCATTGTCCCTGAGAAGCTGAAGGTCAACATCACACATAGGTAGCGTGACCAGCTATTGGTTGCCTGCATGCCGTTCAGCCTCCACATTGTTCTTTACTGGCAGAACACTTACTCTGTCTACATCTCCTGTACCCATGCACCTCAAGGAAAGCTGGCTTCTCCCAGAACCAGAGGGCGAATCATGTAGGCAGCCAGGCAATCATACTCCATCTAATTGCCTTGCAATTCTAACAAGTGGGACACAATAGAGCCTGCAGGGATTCTTGGATTTCTCACCCTAAAATGAGCACAAAAGAGGGGCATTTTATTTTTTGAGCAGTATTATTATGTGAGGGCATGATGCTGAGAGCTGCTGCAGCCACTTTATGACCATGAGGAGGTGAGCCTGAGGACAACTGCCAACGTGCTGAGCATGGCAGAGCAGAGAGAGGGAAAGAAACGGCTCTTGATATTGATCGACAGAATTAACAGTGCCTCTTGTTATATCAGATAATACATATTTTCATTGTTAAGCTCTTTGGGGTTGAACATTTTATTACTTGCAGCTAGAAGCTTCCTAACTTGTATAGGCAGAAACGATCAACCATGTGTGTACTGCGTGTGTGTACTGAGTTGCCACTGCCTCCACCACTGACTCAGTGTGTGGCTTCGGGCAGGTCTCATTACCTTTCTGGGCCTCAGTCTTCTCATCTGTGAAACATGGGTGGGGATAATTGTCCATTCCAGATCTAACCTTTCCAATATTACTCTTAACTCAGTGCTGGGTTAGGTCGCCTGCGGGTGGGGAGGTGCAGAGAAGGATAGGAAGAGCTGATTAGAGTCAGAGAGAAAGGCATCTGTGATGTGGCTGGTAGAGGGCAGAGGAAGAGGAGGAAGAGGGGTCCCCGTCTTCACTGTCTGCAGGAAGGCGCACACGGTGTGTACCGCCTGCTCAGGGAAGTGTCTGGGGGACATGCGGTCGCCATCAGCCACTCACCTAACACTTCTCTGACCCGAGTCAGCTGCACACGGTTTGCTCCCAGACCTTTGTGCCCTCTGTGCCTCTCACTCTACTTGGTGGGATTAGCTCTCCCTGCAGGGGTGGGGACACAGTGATCTTGCTGGTGTTTCCCAAACAGAGAGGAGAGGGGTGCATGGCAGTCCACGACAGGATTGGATTCTGCCCACTCTCAGGGCCGCCTGAATCAGAAGTGCCAGGATCCCTGTGAAAAGCAGATGTGGCTTCCACCCACGACCTCATGAACCAGCCGTGCTCCCTGCCTCACGTGCAGGACCACTGCTTGTGAGCCTCATGGCGATGCCGGAAGGGAGGAACTTGCAGTGACCATATTTTACAGAAGAGAAAACGGAGGCTCAGCAAGGCGAGAGGTCTTGACGGAAGTCACACTGCTGATAAACACTGAAGCTGGGACCCAAGCTTAGGTTTGTCTGACGTCATTCCCAATTCTGGCCAATGAGTGAGGCCTTGGATCACTGGGGCCAACCTACTCCTTCAGCTCACTCGCCTGCCCCTCAACCCCAAACTCTTAATGTTCTTCTTGCCTCTGCAGGCTCTTTCCCCCTGCAGGGAGCGGTTTCTTTCATCCGTGCCTTTCTCTGTGAAATTGAACTTCTGCTCTCCTCCAGGGCCAGCTCCACAGGTACCTTGGCTTTTAGGTCTCCTGTGACAGGTGCCCTCCCCCGCACCCCACAGTCACGCCAAACAAAGCAAAACCTAACAAACAAAATCTGTTTTCATTTTACTTATAGGTCTTGATGGTCATTTATGTTTTCACTCAATATTCATCAAATATAATTGAGTACTTATTATGTGCAGATTTTGTGAAGTGCTAAAGATATCAAGAGTGAACTTGAATGGACATGGTACCAACCTTCACAGAGTTACGGTCAAGTGCACTTCTCATATCAAATCACCCCCCTCCCCCATATATATAGCACCTCCTCAGTGCTGGCTATCCGTGATATGAAACCAGTTCTTAGCGTGGCTGGGACAATGTCTACCATTAGTAGGTGCTGCATGGAATAAATAAATTAATGAAGTGGGGTAAAGGGCCAAGAAGGGCTAGGTGAGTACATCTGAGCTATATTTCAAGGAGGTCAGGCAGCCTGCCTGCGGTTGCTGCATCCTCCGAAGATGCTAAATTGTCTAATAAATGGTTTTCCAGCCCGGGCCCCTGGAGAGGGCAACTGACATGGCCGAGGCCTGAGGCCAGCGCCCAGCCCAAGCCCATGTTGGGTGGATGCATTATGAATGCAAGGTGTAGGAAATAGAAATTATTAAACTCGCAGATAGGGACAGAAATGCCTTTGTGTGGCTGCAGAGTTGGGACATTATGCTGAAGCAATGCATTGCAAATCAGCCCGCACCAGGCAGAGAGGGGCTTTTATCCTCCAGGTCCTGAAGTTCCTTTGGCAGCTTTTGTGCACAGCCGCAGAGGCCCTTCTGGGAGGAGAGGGAAGCTGGTAATTTCGTGGCTGATTGGCAGACTGTCCAGAGCCAATAAAGATATATGCTTTCTTGCTGAAGTACTCACACACCCAAATCTCAGCTCCTCAGTTTTGTCTTTCTTTCTCTTCTTGTGATCCCCACCCCCTTTCCATTACGGAGAAGAATGAAACCTGGGCTGTCTTTCCTCATTCACATGGCTTAGTGTGGGCCTAATGGGGATCGGGGTCCCCATCCTGGTGACCCATGAGGACAGAGGGTGTTTGCCCAGGGTGTCTGGCCTCTTCTCCGGGCATCCAATTTATTTTGGCACAATCTAGAGATTAACTGTGCCACTTTGGTGCTCTGGATAAGCCTGATGTTTACATTCCCACGAATCCATCCAATATCCCTGCAACGTTGGATATTGTTTGCCCATTTTAAGGATGAGGATAGGTGACTTGTCCAAGGTCTCAGAGTTAGAAAATTGTGGCATTGGGATTTGAAGTCAAGTTTATCAAATTCTGAAGTCTGTGATATTGGTTTTTTTGAGTGCCCTAATGGTGTCTCACTTTGGTAGTATTCATGGCACCCCTGCTGATGAAAGATGTCATCACTGGTACACTGGGGACTCTTGAACTGGGTTCTCTAACTGGTCTATCCTAAGTTACTGGGATATCTTGAAATTTTAACAGAAGTATCTGGTTTGGAAATTGAATGGCTCTTTGAAACTATGTAATTCATTTCCTCTGTCATCTGGACCCATTTTACAGATCATGAAGCTTAGGCCTACAGAATTTAGGGACTGGCCCTAATTTACAGCCAACTCTAACGGCAGACCCAGGACAAGAACCTGTCCTCTCTCTCTCAGTCCAGTGTTCTGTACACTTCATCTGCAGTATCAATTAGAACTAGGTTTGGCTCTGAGTAACAGAAATCGCCAAGCAGTGACCTCACTCCCTGATGTAAAACAAATCAGAAACAAACAAATCAGATATAAAACAAATCAGAAGGAGTTATGGCAGATCACAGGGTTAGGGACCAAGACTTTCTCTATCTTGTCACTTTGCCACTTTGTGGCTTCTTTCCCAAGTTTACCTCATGGTCCTAAATGGCTTCTAGAGCTCCAGCCATTACATCCAGCAGCTGGAAGGAGGAGGCCCTTCCTTTTCAGGAGACTTTCTGGAAGTGTCACACAGTACTTCTGTCTCACTGGCCAGTATTTAGTTGATGGCCATGCTAGTTAAACAGGAGGCTGGAAAATGTCATCTTTTAGCTGGGTGCCTAGTAAAAAGTCAGAAAGACTGTCTGTATTCCTAAGAAAACAGGAAGGAGTGGCTATTGGGAAGCAACTATCAGCCTTTACCACAGCTTCTTAGTTTCTAAACTGGCTGCTATCACTGTATTTCCTGGTCTGCAGCTCTAGGAATTCCCAGCTGAGAGGAAAGATGAACCAGCAGACCTTGACTGGCAGAAAAACAAGTGTTTTTTTTTTTTTTTTTTTCTTCCCCTTCCTCTTCCAGATAATGGCAGGGCACTTAGCTCTGGAAGAGTTTGCATCATGGGACTTTCAGATATAATGCCACCTTGCCTAGTGGTTTTGGTACTCATCTATTTTTGTCCGCTTCAAAGACAACATTGCTTTTGTGCCTTCCTGGATTTTGTAAAACATGAGGGTAGAGGTTTAGGATAAAGGAAGATGGGGTGTATACGAGTGTGTCAATGTATGGACACATATATTTTTAGAGGGGATGGAAACCTCCACTGCCATGTGTGCTGGTACTTTCCCAGTCATGTCCCAGGCTGACAAAGCATGAAATACTGATTTTGCTCCTGTGCTGGTTCTTCAAGTAACGTGGAGTCAGGGCTGCTTCTTTGAATACCTAGAGGCAGTTAAGGGCTCTGAATGAGAGAAACAGAGTGTGAAGCAGCCTAGAGATGGTTGAGTCCAACCACCTGCTTTTACAGACAAAAATCCCAAGGCCCAGAGAGGTTGCAGGTTTGCTCCAAAGTTACAGAGCTGGGACCAGGATCCCACCTTTCTGACTTCTAGACTAAGGCTATTGTGCCTCTCTGAAACATATATACATATTTTATATGATTCTCTAGCCATTTCATGTGTGTTACTATTACTTCCCCAACTAAAGACTCTGAACCCCTATTATGTTAAAAGCACTAGGCAAGGCTTTGGTGTGAGGAGGATAAAAGATGAATAAAACACAGTTCCTCTCAAAGAATTTGCCATCTAGAGAGGACTACAGATGCATTGGCAACTAACGGTAAGGCAAGACATTGGGCTCTAAGTGTTGCACAGACACTAGGTGGTGATGCTCTGGAGGGTGGATGGATTGGCTGGGGTGGGGGCTGTGGAAGTCCCCATGCGGGGGTCATTGAAGAGGGGAGAGGTAACCTAGATTGGATGAAGGGCACAGACAGAGCCTGAAAGTCACAGCACTAGCTGAAACCTCCCTGCCCTGGTGCTGTCACTGGAACTTGGAGGGCTCAGTATGAGGACCCAAGGAAGGAAAGCCTGGAAGGGTCTCCCCTGCCTCCAAGGAGAAGCTCTAGTCCCACTAACTTGTTGGGCAGTGTTCTTGGTCCTGTATGACCATTCAAGTGTCTGAAATAAACCCAGCTGGTGTCTGGGTCTTTACCAAGGCTAGCCGAGCCAGAATCTCTAGGGGTGGCTTTCAGGCATCTGTCTATTTAAAGCTCCCCGGGTGATTCTGATGTAAAATGGGATATTTCAGAGTTAAGGAAGGAGGTGAGTGAAGCCCTGCCCTGGGTGATGAGAAGAGGTGTGGTGTGTTAAAGGCTGAGCTCCACAGGAGAACCTCCAAGAAGAGGAGGCCAGGTAGGAGAAGTGAGTCACCAGATCCCGGGTCGCACTGAGCTCAGTTCCCTCTGTGCAGATGGGGAGACAGGGACCCAGAGCAGTGGGGAGCTTTATCCAGGCCAGCCCTGCAGCTTGTCGTAGCACTACCACGGTCTGTCCCTTGCCCGCCATCCCCCGGCCCCCGCCCCGTCCAGAGCCACCTTCATTCCCGCACCCCGTCCCTCTGCCATGGCTCAGTCCCCTTCAAAGCCTTTAAAGGGGATCTTCATTTGCGTGCAGGGGGAGGTCCGGCTGTTTCCGAGAGTGTTAATTAGGAAGTTGCCTGGTTCTCATTTTTGCTTGTCTTTCTTCTTGTTACTGGGGCATATGTGCAGGGCTGGGACTTCAGAGAGGACGGACGTGGCGAGTAACGGTGGTGATGGCGGGGGTGGAGGTTATTACTCTGCCGTCCACATTGGGGGCGGGGATGGGGACAAGAAAGGCAGTGCTCCACGCCTAATGGGGCAGGGGTTGGCAGCAGGAACTGAGCAGGATCCCATCACTGGGAGCTAGTTGAATGTGGTGAAGGATGCCCCGGGGTTAAAGGAATAGTTAGCGGCTACCTCTGATCTGCAGTTGGTTTCTTGGCTGTAGTTTGTTCATTGTCTTACCTTGGGGGCAGTCGAGTCCTGACTGGTTCTATTTCCCTACTTACACACTCCCATGAGCCCCCATACTCCTTCTTGTGAATGCTTTTGTCCATATCTGCAATAATTTGTTTAATGTCTGCTTCCTCTTGAGGCTCTCGTTTGGTCCCCCCATGCCTTCAGTGCCTTGCACAGAGCTTGGCAAACAGCAGGCACTTAATAAACATTGGTAGATGGTGCAATAGGCTGACGGACGGGGAAACACTCAGTTGGACCTTTAGGAGGCAGATTCTTGTCTGATTCTGTCCCGGATGCTCTGTGGGCTCATGAGCAAGTCTCTCTGTGCCTTGTGTTTTCCCAACAACAATGATAAACAAATGTAAATCTGCAAAGAGCATCGACAATCTGTTTCTCAATCTCTGCGGCTTATCAGATGGGACAGTTGACTGAGTTTGGGGGGCATGGTACTAGTTCCAGATCTGCCACTTACTAGTACCCATATCACTGAGCCTCTTCCTCATGCCTCAAGGGAGGCCGTGGGGACCAATCTGCAGGGCAGGGGTAGGCACTTTGAGAAGCCTCAACATGCCATACACTTGGATGGCTTTATTTATTCAAGGGATGGCCCCCATTAGCTTTAAATAAGGACAGAGTGCAAAGTCTGTTGAAGAGAGATTTAAGACATCAGCCAGAACTTACCAAGTTAGCACAGATAGACCATGCTAACTGGACGTCAAGGAAGGAAGCAGTGTGATTCCAAGGAAGTAGGGTGCCTAACTTACTTGGGGGGCTGGTCAGAGCTGGTATTGCCTGGATGAAGGGTCTGGATTAGAGGCGCTAAGAAGACTTTGTCTATCATCAAGTTCAATAGCTGGATGAGTTTGGGGACAGAGACTTCTGCTCCTTTGCTGATTTCCTGAAGCTCTGAATCATGGTGTTTGCGTGGCTGCAGATTCCCAGCGAGCACCTGCTGAATGCCCTGGCCTTGGGAGAGGCTCCAGGAGACTCCAGGAGATTTGGGGAAGAGCCTGCCAGGCTAGCAGCCTGCTTTTCTCCTTCCTGCAGGGCCCCCAGGTCCTGACCAACAGAGGGATTGAGGACCCAGGTGTCCCCTCTCTGCCCCTGTGCAATTTGGGGCTTATCCCTCTTGGCTCTTGCGTGGTTCAGGAGGGACCCAGCCCCAATCATCTCAGCTCCAAGAGAGAAAAGGAAGAACATCTGTTAACACAAATGCTTTTCTAATTTCTTTTTAAATCTCACTCAGCATCTGCGTTAAACAAGGCTGATCGGCTTGTACAATATTTAATTTTGGAACTATTTCAAAAGGCGCTTGTAAGAGGGGAACAGGGGAAGAGCAACAGCCTCCTAAATCTTTAATAGCATGCCAGTGAGGAGCTTCTGCCGGCTGGCTCCGTCCTAATCACACGGAGGAGAATAAGCAGAGACAGAATTTCTTAATAACAAATACCCTTGCAGCACCTCATTAAATCACTGCATTTCAGAGACACAGCAGGACACTTGGGTGAATAAATAGTGCAATCTCCCAGTCTGAAGGATTTTCACATCTGAGTTATTTCTCCTGCATATGATCAGTTCCTTTTCTCTCTCTCTCTCTCTGTCTCCTTTTTTAAAAAAAAAAAAATTCTGCAAATGATTTTAGCTGATGAGTTCAACTAACGAAGACATTAGAGGCAAAGTTGTACCTCTCTTCTCTCCGCCTGCCCCATCCCCTACTCTCCTCCCGCCCTGTAAATACAGAGCCGTATTTGGTGTGTTTTTGCGGTTTAACAAATAGCACTGCCAAAAGAGATGCAAGAAGGAGAGGGGGAGGGGAGGGTGATGCTGGTTGATGTGAAGCAAAGCACTCCCTGGCTGGGTGTTTATGAGGATGGTGACGAGTGGAGCCTAGGAAGGAGAGGCAGGTAGGGACCGAGAGTGGAGGTGCTTCTGGGCTCTGGACCACCTGTGGACATGGGTCCCTTTCTATACACGGCCACACCCAATCTCCAGCTGGGCCTGCCACAGGACAAGGGAGCTGAGGAAAACCATCTGTTTTCAGTTGCACTTAAATATTTATTAATTTTATTTTTTTTCCTTCCTTTTAAAAAAAAATTTAAGTATAGTTGATTTACAATGTTATGTTAGTTTCAGGTGTCCAGCAAAGTGAATCGGTTTACATATATATATATCTGATAACATATATGTATATATATATTTTTTTCAGATTCTTTTCCCTTATAGCACTTAGATATTTATTGAGCACCTATTGTATGCCAGGCCCTGTGCTAGATGCTTAAGAGTTAAAGCTGTCATTACAAAATCTAAGCCAAAGAGGGCTCTCCCTACATTCTCTCTTACTACGGTTGAATCAGTCAATCCATCATCAATCCATCAATCAATACATTTTAATGAAGGGGACATAAACTGCCAGCCCATGACTGTGTCCAGCTCAAAACCGTTTTTTCTTGTTCTTAATACTGTTGGTTGCTTGTTGTTTTTGTTTATGTGTATTTTGATTTTTCTTTTTAGTAGAATTAGTTGCTCTGGTGTGGTGTTTTTTAAAACTGTGGTTTATGATCCCTTAGTGGGTCTTGAAATCAGTTTAGAAGGGATCCCAAGTTACTCATTCTTAAATTTTGATTTGGGGAAAAATTTATCTCTAAGTAAATTCTTAAGTGGTTATCTTTTCTGAGTCTTTCAGTGCATGGGGAATATTTTCTCTTACTTTCAGAAATGAACATCACTCTGCCTGGGAATGAAAATGGAATGCAATAAGTAGGATATGATGGGATGGGATAGGAGAGAGTAGACAGACAAGAGAAGAAATAAAAGAAGAGAAGTGAAAGGAAGAGGAAAGAAGGCTGTCAGCAGAGATTGTACACAGCAACGTAAATATTATTTCAAGTTTGTATGTGGTGTGTTTCTATGCTGGTCTGTGATCTAAAATGCATTTCTCCTTGTGGGTCCCAAACAACAAGCCTAAAAGCCACTGCTCCTTTTGGGAGTGCCCGTCACTCCGACATTTGTCTTATTACAGAGCCTCCCTTGACATGCTCCTCGTGTTGGGGAAGGCAGCAGGCTCTGGGGCCCGACTGCCTGGGTTTGAAGCCCACTCCCCATGTGCTTTCCGTGTGATCTCAGGATTGGAGTGCGGTGGCAGCCAGTGGTGTGGTCATGAGTGGCCAGCAGCATCAGTGTTCCGAGCAGGTGCCCCTGTGGTCTGGAAATGGCAGGTCTCCCTTGGATCCTGCCCTTTTTCCAGGTTTTGTTTCATCTTCTCAATTCCGTGAGCTCATCTATCTCCTTTTAATACAGCATTCATATTAGCTCATGTTAGCCAGAGTTGGCTTCTGCAACAAAAACCCAGACTGCCGTACTTAGAAATCGGGACCTTTCATATTGAGTTTTTTAAAATTTTATTTTAATATTTATTTATTTTGGCTGCGCCGGATCTTAGTAGCAGCACGCGGAATCTTCACTGTGGCATGCGGGATCTTTAGTTGCGGCATGTGGGAAATCTTTTAGTTGCGGTGCGTGGGCTCTTAGTTGTGGCATGTGGGCTTCTTAGTTGTGGCATGAGGACTCTTAGTTGCGGCATGCATGCAGGATCTAGTTCCCTGACCAGGGATTGAACCCAGGCCCCCTGCACTGGGAGGGTGGAGTTCTACCCACTGGACCACCAGGGAAGTCCCCGGGAGCTTTCATATTAAAGGTTAAATTTCCAGGTTCTTTCGGGGGAAAAAAAGGGAAGATCTAGTTTCAGTCTGTGTTTCCCCATGGCAGGCCTATAGATGGTGCATTAGTTTCTTGTGACTGCTTTAACAAATTGCCACTAACTGAAAGGCTTAAAACAACAGACATTTATTCCCTCACAGTTCTGGAGTCCAAAACTCCAAAACCCATTGAAGCTGCACTTCCTCCAGGGGCTGGAGGGGAAAATGCACCCCTTGTCTCTTCCAGCTTCTGGGGGCTGCCCTGGCATTCCTAGGCTTGTGACTGCATCACTCCGATCTCTCCCTCCCTCCTCAAATCACCTCCTCTTCTGTGTGTCTGTGTCATCTCCCTTTACCTCTTGATTAGAAGGACACTTGTGATGACATTTAGGGCCCACACTGATAATTCAAGATGGTGTCTGTATCTCAGGATCCTTAACCTTATTACATCTGCAAAGACCTTTTTTCCAAATAAAGTAACAGGCATAGATTCTGGGGATTATGACATGGACATATATCTTTTTTGGGGCCACCATTCAGCCTACTACGGATGGAATTCCACAGTCTCCTCTGGCCAGCTCCATTCATTCACATAGCCGCGTAGGCCAGCTGGTTCATGCGTTTTTAAAAGCCTGCTCCACACCCAAGCAGGGTGGGGAGATGCAGAAATGCAAGGCATGGTTTCCATCCTCAGGAGCCTTGTCTTCCTGAGTGTGGGTATCCAGAGAAGGCTGGAGTAGTGGTGGGGACTTCATGCTGCTGGTGGGCCTTGAAGGATTTAGATGAGTAGAAGGGGGTCGGGGGTAATAGGTTCCTCGTGTGAACTGCTCCAAGCGCTGGGGAGACAGCAGCGAGCAAAATAGACAAAGTCTGTGCTATTATGCAGCATCCATTCTAGTGGGGTGAAGAAGACAAGAAGCAAAGTCTTACAAATGTCAGGTAGTGTAAGTGTGATTGAGAAAGATAAAGCGGGGAATGGGGGATATGGGTACTGGGGGCAGGTGGGTGTTGCTATTTTCATAGCGTGGCCAGAAAGCCTCTCTGATAAGGTGACATCTGAGTGGAGTCCTAAAAGAAAGGAGAGAGGGATTCATGTACATATTTCTGGGAGCAGCAATCCAAGCAGAGGACAAGCATGTGCAAAGGACCTGAGGCAGCTGTACGCTTGGGGTGTTCAAGGGATAGCAAAGAGGCTGATTAGCTGGAAAGGAGGGATCTAGTCATCAGGTGGTAGGAGATGAGGACCGGAGAGGAGGCTGTGGCCATGGCAAGGGCTTTTCAAGAGTTGGGGATCAAGAAAACACTCCTTAACAAGTCTTCAAAGCCGGGGATAATAAACATGGATGAGAAAAAAAGTCTTTAATTTCACTAAACTCTCACTGAAGTTAGCATTTCCTTTAATTACAAATGTAGGCACCATCCATAGCATCTAATCCACAGCAATTTTGGCAGTACTCGTGATTTTGTCATCAATGGAAATCACAGATATTTTTATATCATATTATAGTTATTACACTTAATCTTGAAATATTGTTTTCTCCCAGCACTATTTCAAAATCATGTAATTAGACCTGCCACCAGAACTGATTGTTTACTGCATTAATAAAAAGCTCATATATTACTATATCACAAATTAGTTTTTAAAAAATATTTCTTTAACTGCACTTCAATATAATTTATTTCCTATGTAATCCTATGTATTTTATTTTATGCACTTGAAGACATTATTCTGGGAAGAGGTCCAAAAGCTTCACCAGTCTTTCCAAGGGGTCCATGGTGCCTGAAAAGGTTAAGGATGCCTGTCTTCAAGCCTCTTGGATGTAGCCCCTGCTTCACCATTTGGCTTCATCTCTGGCCACCCCCGAGCCCCTGGCCCCAGTGACTCCATACTTCATCCACACTGAACCGCAGATACTTTCTCCAAATGTCATGGTCTTCACGGCCTGAAAACCTTTGCAAATGCTACTCCTTCTGCTTTGAACACCCTTGCCCTTTGCCGAGTTTTGTTGGTCCTTCAAGTCTCAGCTTTGCTGTCACTTTCTCCAGGAAACCTCCCTTAATCCCACCACTGCATTTTGGAAGTGTCAGTGCTCTCAAGTGGACGATGTACCGGTTTGTTTCCCACCAGACGGCCAGCTCCCCCGGGGCAAGGACTCGGCGTGGTTCCCTATGGTTCCCAGTGCTTAGCTCAGTGCTTGGCACATAGCAGGTGCACAATATTCTCAAAAAATATCCATGGACTCTGAGAATGAGTCATTTCATGGAATCCTGAGACAATCTTGTGATGTAGTTTGTATTGGTTGCACTTTGTGAATGAAGAAATAGGAGGATGGGTTAGCCAGGGAAGGAAAGTGGCTGGAGGAAAGGCTTAGAGATTTGGGGGGCTGTGAGAACCCTGTCTGAAGCAAGAGCATGGGGGGGAACAGGGGAGACTAGGCTGTGGGGTGAGTGTGGAGCCAGTTGAGTGTGGAGATGCTGAAGGCCAGGCTATGGAGTTTGGGCCTGACCCAGTGGGCAGTGAGGGGAAGGGCAGGCCTGGACCACTTCTACCATCTCCCCACTTCCTGTCTCTGGGGAGGAAGGGCTGAAGCCTTTGGTCACCAGGTTTGGTGACAGTTCTTACCATCTCATGCCTCGCTCAGTATTCTCTTCTCTGAACTGGGTACTTCTAGTTCTTTTTTGCCTTTTCCATTGGATTGATATCTTGTTTCTGCAGATAGAGTAAGTCAAATCTTGGCTTAGTAAGAAAGTCAAAAGACATAGATTTCAACTTCTCTCTGTAACACTCACCAGCTGTATGACATTGAGCAAGTTTCTTAGATCCCACGAATGCCTAGTATGTGTAGGTTCCCCACCAGACACGTGCTCCCACAAGCCCCCTGTCCTGAGCAACACCTGATTTGTTGTCACCCCCCCCCCCCCGTCTTCCTTTATGCTGTCTGCCCATGTGATGGCGCTGCTCAGAAGGCAGGCCCCTCCCAGGCCAGCTTCCTGTTTGTAGAAACCCTACCCATCTTTCATGGCCCAACTCAAGTGCCACTTCTTTTTGGGCATCTGTGATGCTGTGTGGCACCAGGCAAGGTGTTTAACCTCTCTGGCCTCAGTTTCCTCACCTGCCTACAGGGAACTACTGTGAAGATCAAATGAGCCAATATATGGACAGGGCCTTGCACATCTCCAGTTTGTTTTGTCCACTTTCTGGGAGCAGCCTGCCGGCCAGCAGCCCTACTCACATCTCCCTTAACATGGACGGGTCTGTAATCACGTCTCTCAGATGTTCTGTCCCTAGGCACGTGCACTTTCTTGCTTTCCAGCTTGCCCTCCTCTTGCTATGTCCCCCACAGATCTCCTCTATAAATCTTTCAGCACCATCTTCATAAGCAGTGAGACCCACAGGCCTGGGTCGTATCCATATCAAAGGACTTCTGTAGGAGCTGGTGATGGAGTTATCTTCTGAGGTACCCAGGAGGCCTCTCCATTTGTCTGTACCTGGAGCTACCTGTCTTTATCTGGGCTGGTGCTCTGGGCAAAGAATAAATGCCACTGGGTGAGTTCTCTAAACACTGTTCTGGAAGAGTGGTTAGCAAAGAGGTCTGGCATTTACAGAGGGCCCTTTGGGATAGGCATTAATCAACCTTGTGTGGACCCTTGCACTTCTCTGGTCTGTGTGGTAGATATTATTTGCTCCCATTTTATAGACTAGGAAACTGGGCCCACAGAGATTAAGGGATTTTTCTCCAGGTCACACAGTTTGTGAGTGGCACAGCCAGGAATCGAGTCTGTGTTGGTCTGCCTCCAAAGTCCAAGTTCTCCCTATTTTGCCCCTCTGTCTGTGCAACCCCCCACCCCCAGTAAATGAGAAGGCCAGATTCCTGCATCCTCTTAGGAGAAGGAATCTGGCTCATGGTGGGTCAGGTGCACAGAGATGCTGCGGGGCTACACCTGTTCCAATCTGCACAGCAAAGACAGACCGGGAATTCCATGAAGGCTACCATCTTAAAGGGTCAAGAATGAGGGGAGCATCTGGACACCCAACATTGTGGCCCAGGGTCATGGGAACCTCCCAGGGGTGCTGTGGCGTCTGGGGGCTGGTGTGCTAACCGGGCCATCAAAGTCACAGTATCATCTGCCCTCCTGACCCTTGTCCAGCAAGCACTGGGAGGGGCTTTTGACACACAGGCTAGAAAAGGCCTCAGGAACATTTGGCCAGACTTGGGATTGCCGGTTCTTATTAGGGGGCTCGCTCACCTGAGCTTCCCAACAACTCCACCCTCCCAACTCCTTTTCCTTCATCTTCTCATCCCACAAAGTGCCCAGACATCTGCAGGGCCCCTCGTTCACTTTCTTCCCACAGCCCCAGGCTGAGATTACAGTTAAGAACAGGGAGCCGACCCCTGGCTGACTGCAACCACATTCACTTGCTGTGTGACTTCTGTAACTGCTCTGTGCCTTGGTTTCTCCATCTGTCAAATGGGGATAATAATTGTGTCAGCTTCATAGCCTCTCTCCTACGCCCTCCTGTGGGTACACAGTGGTCCAGCCACCCTGGACTCTGCCTGGTTTCTCCACCCCTGCCTTTGACCAATCTGTATTCTGCTGGAACAGCCTCCTTCAGCATCAATGTCCTTCTCATTCTCCTCTCAAAAGCTCAGTGAGCAAACATCCCTCCAGGAAATTCTGCCTCTACTCTGAACTTGGTCTGTGAGCCCCATAGAACCCTATAAGACATTGTATTCCTTTCCTCAGTCTTATCTTTGAATTTGAATATGTGCCTTCGATATAGCTCAGTACTCATGTGTTAAATTAAACCAAAGTCCTGTTACAGTTTAACTTATTTCTTCTAAGCAAGTGTGCCTCAATGACAATTCTTTATAATTGAATATCACTCTAGAGTAGAGAAAGATCACTTTCACAGATAATTTCTCCCTCAGAGCATCTCTGAGAAGGTGGTTATTATGTTAGCCCATTTTACAGATGGGGAAGTGAGTATCGGAGACATTTCATATGTGGCTCAAGGTCACGTGGTTAATAAGTGGTGGGCCAAGGGTTTGTGCTCTGAATCCCAATTTCTTTCCTTTTCAGATTCTCCCTCCTCGCCTCCCCCTTGGTTTAGATGCAGACAAGGTGAGCATCTCAGGTTGACCCAAAACATTTTGGAGTCACAGCTCTTGCCTTGGTATTGACTGGGAAGTCCGAGGTGCCTCGGTCTCTCTTTCTCCCCTCCTGGGGGCTCTCTCTCAGGAGCTGCTGGGGGAACTTGAGTGAAAAAAAGCTGCCCCAGAAAGCAGATGGAGCAACTGGGGCCCCAGACATAATGGGTAGTGCAACTCAGTGGTTTGGAGTCACATAGACCTGTGATTAAATCCTACTCACCGTGCTTTTGTCTCCACCCGTGTGAAATGGGATAATGCCACACACCTGCTCCAGCTGCGGGGCATGGCATGTTTGTAAATCCTGTAGCACAGAGCTGGGGATGCCCAATAAATAGTAGCTAATGGTAATAGTTAACATTTATTGAGGATTTACTTTGCACCAGGCACCATAAGAAGTTACTTCCATGCTAGTCTCATTTAGTCCTCCCCACAGTCCCTTGTACTTTTTACAGATGAGGAAACTGAGGCTCAACACGTTACATCATTACCAAATGTTAACATCGGTTTTTTAAAAAATTTATTTTATTGAAGTATAGTTGATTTACAATGTTATGTTAATTTCTGCTGTACAGTAAAAGGATTCCATTATACATATATATACGTTCTTTTCATATTCTTTTCCATATGGTTTATCACAGGATACTGAATATAGTTCCCTGTGCTATACAGTAGGATGCTGCATCGTTTTTAAACAGTGGGACAGGCGAGGCTGTGTCTGTTTGTTCATGGATGCCTCCCCTGCTTTGTTTGTCCCCCTGGGACAAGGTCCGCAGTTGGTAGCAAGGTCCGCAGTTGGTAGAGTCCACAGATGGACACAGTTATTATTACTGCAGCGCCAGCAACCAAATCTGGGGCGGGGGGCGGTTTTGATATGCTCAGCCTGCCAAGGAGGGGTGGGAAGTTTGAGCTCGGGTATGCATTGCTAGGGGTGTGACATGGATGGGGAAGGAGGCTGGGGGTGGCCACTGCAGGACCACGGAGCACGGGATGGGAAGAAGCCGCATCTCCTCTCTAGGCGCGGGGGCTAGAGGCAGAGCCCTTGGCCACTGGTGCCTGTGGTGCCCCCCACGGTGCCCTGATGGATGGGATCTGACAGAGCGCCCTAGGTCCTCCCAGCACAGGGAATCCGAGCGCCAGCCAGCTGGTGACTCTGTCCAGGGGAGCTGCAGGCCTCAGGCAACAACAGACACTTTGTGCAAACAATACCTCCTCCCTGAAGACTCTGCTCCCTGGGCTGTCCTCCAAAACGAGAGCGGGGAGCCTGCAAGTCCCAACCCACAGGGGCTGTTGGTCCAGGGTGGCCTTTCCTGCAGCAGCCTCGGCCTGTCCTGCTCAGATCAGGGGCCCCCATCCTCTCCCTCCCCTCCGCTGGGCTCTGGACGGTGAGGAAACTATTGGAGGTTTGCTTGGTGGTCCAGACAGAACACTAAAGATAAGGAAGGCTCTTTTGGCTTTGAGGCCATTTCCTCACCCCTCCCCTGTAACGCAATTGCCCCCTTCTTTTAAGGACTTAGAAGGCTGGCGCGGGAGGGGCCTCAGAGATGTTTAGTCTAACACATTCACCGTTGTCCAGAGGCGCCTGCGTGTGGGTTTGAAACAGCACTCCTCTGGGTCGGCTCCGTGCTGCGGACTTGGCCCCAGATGACGCCTGTGTGAAACTGTGGAAAAGATGCCTTCCCCTGGGGAACGCAGCCCTGCGTTAGGATGCAGCCTTGGTGAGTGGAGAGAGGGTGGGACTTCAGTCCCCACTAGTCCCCTTGGAAAGTTCAAATCCTCAGCATGGTCTGCAGTCACTGGGTTTTAGCCATCACCAGTTTCCCCTCCCACCCACTGTGTAGCCCCACTAGTTCCTCTGGGTGTCCTTGCTGGCCCGGAGCCTTTTGTACTGGCTGCCACTCACCCCTACTGGCCTTGGTGTAAATGTCATTTCCTCAAGGTGGCCTTTCCTGACCTCTCGATTGGAACAGGACCCCATCATACACTCTTGTGACAAAGAGTCATTTTAGGCAGTCGTCGGTAATTACTGGGTACCGCCATGCCGCCCCCCTCCCCCACCCCATGCCTGGACTCTAAGCTCCATGAGGGCTGGGACTATATTGTTTACCTTGGTATCTGTAGCCTTTGGGGCAATGCCTGGCACATGGTGGACACTTGATAAATAAATATTCGTTACATGACTGGAAGGCCTTCTGATTTGCTGGTCCTACAGGAAGTTTGGGGCAAGATTTGGCAAAGCACTTTTAAAAGGGCAGTACCTGTCATGGTAGATACGCTCATCTGGGCATCTGGCATCTTCCGCAGCCCTTCTCTTCTCTCCTCCTGCCCCAAAGAGCCCACAGATTCAGACTCCAAACACCGGCCTACAGATTCTCTCCTCTTCCCCATGAGCCTTTGCCCTTTGCTCACTCACCAGTGTCCTGAGGAAGAAGGTTCTGGCTGCCTATGCACTGGACTTAGGAAAACACAGCATCAGCACCGCCTTAAATTTTATTTTTAACCCATAATTCATCTTGCTTCCAACAGATTTATTTTCAGCGTAGGGCCCGTGGGCTAGCACTCATTTGCATGCCTGATTCTGCTCTGGGGAGCTGAACATCTTAGGTGATTGTCCTGAGATGCAAGAATGCTCCCTGACCTTTTCTCATTTTCCTCTTCCCAATGCAGAGCCAGAATTGAGGTGCTGACTGCAAAAAAGGGGTGTCCGGAGTGGAGAGAAAGGACCTCAAAAAAAAGAGTATGGGGTGGGAGATGGGGGCTGCTTCCACCAAATGCAGGGGTCAGGCCTGCGACTCCAACCATCCTCCCTGCGATGTGATCTCGACTTGGTGGAGGAGCTACACCCACTCTTAACTTATTGGGCACGTGCTTGGGTGAGAGCATGGTGCTGGGAGCTGGGATTGGCGGTGGGATGGCAAGTGGGATTCCAAGACATTAGTCAGCCTTTGCCTTGCTTCAAAGTCACAATCTGGGGTGAGGAAAACGGTTTCAAAACAAGTTTTTATAATTGATGGGATGAGTACAAAGTAAAAGTTTTGCACAAAGGTGTGCGGGGAGAGGAGAGCTCGTTAATCTGCCCAGAGGTGGGTCAGGGAAGGCTTTGTGGAGAACATGTGATTTGCATTAGGTCTCTGTGAGCCGAGACCTTGTAGGGATAGGGACATTCCAGGAGAGGGAACAGAACGTGTGTAAGTATGGAGGCCAGAGGGCAGATGATGAACTTGCGAAAAAACCTCTTTAATGTGGCTGAAATGTACAATGCACGAGAGCAAGTGGTGAAAGATGTGAGAAAGAAAGGTATTTCTGCCACTTTGAGAGGCTTATGGTCACCTCTCTGAATCTTTACACTCTGTCCACCTCTCTAAATAGACTGTCAGGACCTCGAGGAGAGGCACCCTGGATGGGAGGCTGCTGCCTTGCCCCCGTCCCTATCGCTCCGGGCCCAGGTCGTGTGCGCAGTAGCCAAAGGAGCCCAGGCCTGGCTGGGCTGGGAGGCAGGGCCACCTGGAGTCGGAACAGACCCTCCCACATGTAGTTTGAAAGGAAGCATCTTGCAGCTCCGTCTAATTACAGGGTAAGTGAGTGGACCTCCCTCACGATTAATTTGCTGTGTGTCTTTATTGCCAGCGGAAGACAGATGACTCACAGAGGGTACTCCATATAGGCCTGCCAGTAATTGTCTTTATGACTTCATGAGCCTTTTATGGCCCCCGCCGGGAAAGGTGTTTTATTTTCCTTCTTTTAATTCTCCATTTTCAGTCGGTAAATAACCATCTTCCTGGGAGCAGGAGGAATGTTAAGTCCGGGATCTAGGTGAAACCATCCCAACAAGAGAGGCCATGACCATGAGAATTGAGGCTGAGGTCAAAGGCAGAGGACAGAGGGAACGGGGACAAGGTGACTCACCCAAGAGGGTGTGGAGTGGATAATCCTCAACAGTGATTAATACGTACATCCTCAAAATTTAAAAATGAATAAATGTTTCTTTTCAGCAGATGTACTTTCTCAATGATGCTTGACTTAGATTAATGATAATGTGCGTTTATGTTTCCAAAGTACACACAGACTGCTCTGCTTGAAGGGTTGAGGGGAGGACGTGGGAGTGGGTGGATGGGGAGGACATTTGCGGTGGCCCCCAAGACTGTTGAGTGGGAGAATAGCCACAAGGACATTATATTTAATTGTCATCCAGTCTCTCCCTATGCAAGATGGGCAACAGTCCGATCGTTGTTTAAACAGAATGAGAATGGGAGGTATTGCATCTCAGTGGTGCTCTGGTGCTGTCTCATAATGGCGTGCAAAAACGAACTGTTAAATTTTCAGGAATTCTGTGAGCTGTTTTACAGTATGTTGGTAGCTTGCAATCAACCACAGTGGAATTATTTACACTGAGGCAATTGGCAAACCCAACAAAGTTGAACCCCACCCCCAGCCTCTGCTGGTTGTTAAACGTTTATCAGCTCACCACAGTGGTAGCGATCCTTTCCACTAGTGTTCGAGCGGTGGGGAAGGACCACTTGGCAGGATAAAAATAATACAAGTTAACATTCACTGATCACATACTATGTGCCACGCACTATTCTAAGCACTTCACGTATATAGTCATGAATCCTCTTAACAACTTTACGGGATTGATGTCATTCTTGAACCTAATACTGTACCCAGAAGGCTGAGACTTAGAGTCAGAGCCAGAGGAAATTATTAATCCATATCCCCAGTCCCTTGTTTTTCAGAGGAGGAATTGACAGCCAGAGAGGGGAAATGACTTGGCCAAGTTCAGTGGCCTGGTGATGGGGCTACTGACTCCCCAGCCAGTGTCTGTTCTCCTGCTCTTATTCTTTTGGCTTGCCATGCCATAGCCCTGCCTCAGTCCAGGCAAGCGCTGAACCCAAAGGTTGGGAGCTGGGGCTTCCCTGGTGGCGCAGTGGTTAAGAATCCTCCTGCCAATGCAGGGGACACGGGTTCAAGCCCTGGTCCGGGAAGATCCCACATGCCGTGGAGCAACTAAGCCCGTGCACCGCAACTACGGAGCCCGCGTGCCGAAACTACTGAAGCCCACGCGCCTAAAGCCCGTGCTCCACAACAAGAGAAGCCACTGCAGTGAGAACCCGTGCACCGCAACGAAGAGTAGCCCCCCGCTCGCCGCAACTAGAGAAAGCCCGTGTGCAGCAACGAAGACCCAAAGCGGCCAAAAATAAATAAATAAAATAAATAAATTAAAAAAAGAAGGTTGGGAACTGACCAAAGGAGGCAGCCTCAGGCCCGAGTCCACGGATGAGCCTGGTGGGCTCCATTTGCAGTGTTCCTGCCGCCTCTGGCTGCTTGATAGAGGCTTGACTGCTCCCTGGTGCCCCAGCAACGTCCTGAGCTGCCTTTCCTTCCACTCTGCCATTGTCTGAGCGTCCCACTGGAAGTAATTCATACTTTAGTCTTTCAGCAACAACCGTCTGGAATAACGAGAAAAAATAAATAAAAATAATAAATCCAAGCCGGAGCTCTACCTGTTAGCCTAGAGTCCTTAGCTATGGGGAAGTGGGGAAGGGGATAGATGGGCTGAAACTTTCATGGACAAATGATCACCCTGGAGAATTCACTGTTAACTGCACAGGGGTTCAAGTTAAGCCCAGTGGGGACAGGGGTTAGCCTCTGCAGCTTATTATGATGATTGCTTTTGGTGTGAAAAAGGTGGCCTGAGTCAAGGAAAAGAGACTCAAGATGAAAATCCCCTCAATTCTTAAACATATAGGTATATTCTAATGTAGACTGCATTCTAATATGGTAAACATTCCAATGTAGACTATAGGATCAGGTAGTCCCAGAGCTGAAGGGGCCTTCTAGAATGCTTTGCCTGCCTCCTAGCCTGGGAAACCAACTGTCTCCTGGGAAAAAGGAGGGTGTGAATGCTTTTCTGCAGAGCAGGGCCTTCCCAGGCAGGGGCAATGGAATGTTTTCCTACGTCCGAGTGTGTTGCCGGCAGATGGGGTGCTACAGAAGAAAGACAAGGGTTCTAGTTGTGCCACCTTGCACAAATAAATTCACCTCTTTGAGGCTCAGTTTCTTAATCCAAGTGGAGATTTCGGAGTGTGTGGTCCCTTCCAGCTTACATTCTATATCCTAAACAAAAGGGAACATTTCAGAGATGGAATGACACACACACACACACACACACAAATTGACAAATAGGGAAAGCTTTCAAAATCTCATTCAAATGATTGCTGGATTTGTCTATTAGTGAGATTTGTTTCTTTGCATGTGGTAATTGGTCTTGGCATTAATTAATCTGATTTCATTATATTCTCTTTAATTTGTCAAGATATCATTTTGCTATTGGGTGACAGAACACTTGGGAGGATTGTTAGAATCGGAATATATTTCCCCCCCTTTTAAAGTTCCTGGAGAAAAGTCGTTATCAATTAAGTTAATTTGCATACACATTAGGTTAATCGTTTTAGTTTAGCCAAATTTGTGGAAATTTACATAGCAAATTGACCCTCCACATTTCACTTAAACATATGTAGCACACTGAATAGTGCATTTTGAGTTGCTAATGAAACTGAGGTTATTTTACACGCTTCTTTTAGTAAAAGAGGTCCAATTAGACCAAGTAATTTTTTATTTCATCTGTAATTGCAAAACAAATAAGCTTCCTGGCATTTTTTTTTTTTCTAGTGGCAGCATCACACAGATAGGGGCGTTAATAGGGAAGTCATGTTTTCCTAATTAAGCCCGGTTTGATTCCTGCTTACTGTTCTGGCGTCAGCCCTCTCCAGGCTTCTCCTAGGTACTCTTTTGCCTGAGTTGCTAAGCCTCCTGGTATACCTATTAATAGAAGACTCCCCCACAAGGAGCCAGCTGAATTAAAAAATGTAACTAGGAAGGCAGGGTGGGAATTTTGACAGATTTGTTTTTAAATTTTTTTTTTTAATACCAGAGAAGAGAAAGTTGAATTCAAAAGGGGTCTTGGTTCTCTCCATCAGGGGAAGAAAAGAGAGAAAAATAGCTTTTGCTCTCCCCCAGAAAAGAAGCTGGCACAACATATTGGTGGTGTTTCAAAAGTGACTCCAGGGGCTAGCTTGTTCAGTGTTGGAAAATTGGCTGCCATCTCCCTCTCCAGGACGATGGAGCGGTGAAGAGCTTATGGTGATGTGGGAGAGTTGCAAAAAAATGGGATCTGGGATCCCTCTGGCTTTGCTGAGGGTAGAAGGAGGTGGGAGTTGGGAATGACAGATGCGTTGGGAGGATGTTGGGATAGTTATACAGAAACTGTGCTCCTACTGTTTCTCCCCAGCGACACAGAGGAGCTTGACCTTCTGTCCAGTGCTGGATATTTTTTTTCTTCTAGCGCAGAGGATGTTTCTGGATTGCAGAGGAGGACACTGGCATGGATGGTAGGGAAGACAGATGGATCAGATGGGATCAGAAAAGGGTGCTGTACCTTCAGCATGGAGTCAGCAGACTTGGGTTCCAGTCTTGGCTAAAGATTGCAAGAAGTGCCCACCATCCTTCACTCCTCCCTGTGTCCCCAACTCTTGCAGTGTGACATTGCAGCTCTCCTCATCCAGAGGTGGAGTCTACTTCCTTCCTCCTTGAACCTGGGCTGTCCTGTGACTTGCTTGGGCCGATAGGATGTGGTGGAAGTGATCCTGTGCCAGCCCCAAGCTTAGTCCTTAGAAGGCTTGCCTGCCTCTGTTCACTCTCTTGGGACCCTGCTGCCACCCAGAGCAGTTGGTTGAGATGGTGAGAGACACGTGGCCCAGTTGTCTCCATTATCCAGCTGACAGTCAAAACCCAGAAAGAGAGCCGCCTCGCTGACCTGCAAGTGGTCTCAGGTTACATGAAGCATCCCGACTGAGCCCACCTAAATTTCTAGTCCGCAGAACTGTGAGCTAAATAAGTGGTTGTTGCTTTTAGGCCCTTAAGTTTGGGGCTGATTTGTTGAGCGGCAGTACTGGATGTGATCATTACCCACTTGTGTGTTCTTGGGAAAATTCATTTCCTTGTCTGAGCTTCAGCCTCCTAAGTCTGTAAAACCAGTTGGGATGAAAGGATCCCTAAATTTTGTCCAGCTTTAGAAAGCTCCCAAATACCATGGTGCTGGATCTGACAGCCTGACATTTCCCCAGAAGGGACTCCAGGTAAGGCACTCTCGCTGAGCAGTAGCACACCAGGGGAAATTAGTTTATTAGCTCCTCTCAAGATGAGAAGAGGACATAGTGCGTGTAAGGAGGAAAGAGAGCATTGTCTGCCTTGGGACAAAGAACGGGAACTGGGAACCGTGTTGGGGCTCTGGAACGGGATATGGTGAAGAGGTGCTGTGTGTGCATGTGAGGTTTCTGACCGCCTGGACGTCAGTGGAGGGAGTGCGCTTTGAATAAGCATGAGTTTGTTGACAGTAGTTATGCAGCATTGGCCCTGGAGCCTCACCAAGGGAGAGCACCCAGCCTGTGGGCTGCAGGCGCAGTCACAGGCCCCAGAGGCCCATGGCCACAGGTCAGTGTGGGCTGGTGCAGGAAGTGCCCAGCTAGCCTTTTTTTTTCAAATTTTTATTTATTTATTTATTTATTTATGGCTGTGTTGGGTCTTCGTTTCTGTGCGAGGGCTTTCTCTAGTTGCGGCAAGTGGGGGCCCCTCTTCATCGTGGTGCGCGGGCCTCTCACTGTCGCGGCCTCTCTTGTTGCAGAGCACAGGCTCCAGACGCGCAGGCTCAGTAGTTGTGGCTCACGGGCCCAGTTGCTCCGCGGCATGTGGGATCTTCCCAGACCAGGGCTCGAACCCGTGTCCCCTGCATTGGCAGGCAGATTCTCAACCACTGCGCCACCAGGGAAGCCCCCCAGCTAGCCTTTAGAACTGGTTTCTCAACTTTGTTTCATTACCATACATGCAGATGCCGGTTGCATATAAGACACTTCTGCGGCATGCCTGAGTTGCGCGGCTCTACCTTTCCCTTTGCCATTCGAGAATACGCTTTGTGCAACAATTGAGAATGAGAGGTGCAGGGCTTATCTTATATAATCAAGGCTAGTATTTGTGAAATAAATGAGTGAATAAATGAATGAATATGATTTCATGGATAAGCTTGAATCCACCCTGATTTAATCAATTTATTTGCAAAATTCAATTTTTTAATTACTTGGAATACATTACTTCTGAAATCTCTCTCAACTGATAGAGATCTGTGGGTTGAGACGTTCTCCTTTAGAAATATCCCACTGTAGGCAATTCCACGTACAGGGTTGGGGCCCAGGATAGGTCTGACTTTTCCCTGCTCTCCTGAGTTTCTGGGAACCCAACCAACCCATGTGTTTCTCTTGTCCTGGCCACGCCTAGGCTCAAGCTGGTCTCCCTTTCCCACCAGACTTTGCTGCTGAAGTCTCAGCATTCTTTGCGCTCAAGCAGGACTGACTTATGGCAGAATCTGGTACTTCTCTCTGAGTTTCCCTGATGCTAAGGAAGAGAGGACAGGCACTCAATTGAGCACAGCCACTATGGTCAAATGCTTGAGCTGGCATCTTTTTTTTTTTTTAAATTGGAATATAGTTGACTTACAAGGTTGTGTTAGTTTCAGGTGTACAACAAAGTGAATCAGTTATACACGTACATATATACACCTTTTTTTTTTTAAGATTTTTTTTTCCCATTTAGGTCATTACAGAGTATTGAGTAGAGTTCCCTGTGCTATACAGTAGGTCCTTATTAGTTATCTATTTTATGTATAGTAGTGTGTATATGTCAATCCCAGACTCCTCATTTATCCCTCCCCTGCCTTTTCCCCTGGTAAACATAGGTTTTCTTTTCTACATCTGTGACTCTATTTCTGTTTTGTAAGTAAGTTCATTTGTACCATTTTGCGCTGGCATCTTGATATCAGAAGCTCAAGGCATCTCTAGGTGGGGAGTGACTGCAGCAGGGTGCTGGGCCAGTTGGAAGTCCTGGGTGGCTGGGAGCAGGGATGCAGGGGAGAAAGTCATATTTTGTTTTGGTTTCCTCTCACCTTCCCTTTCAGCACCGCTCACCCCTTTACGGTCCTTTCCCCTCTCCTACCACGCCCCAGGCTGCCATGGTTCTATGGCATCTTTGTACCCACACCACTGGCTTATGATGTAATTCTCGTGTCTGTTTCCTATAACTGATTACATGGCTGGAGGGAAAGGACCACACTTATTCATCTTGGTATCCACCCAGAGCCTAACAGACTGCCTTGCCCACAGAGTTTAACACGTGTTAAAAGTGAGCAAGCTATTTCCGAGCAGAGGGGGCTGGCTAACATCCTAGAGATCCCACACCATTGGTGCCCCCTTCTCTGTGTAAATGCAGAACTGTCCTTAGGTGGCAGAAGCCTTATGTGAGGGGCAAATTCTAGAGCCAGGCAGGGAGCATGCATGTATGCACTTGTCAGTGTAACACAGGCGGGGATGAATGATGTGGGTAACTGGGGTACATGTGCTCTGCCTAAGACATCTAGATCCACTTCTTTCAAAAACACTTCTGGCAGAAAAAGCATGGCTGAGATCTCCCATGTGTGACTGCTGCTTCAAGGTCAAACCTTAACTCTCCATCTCTGGGGAAACAGTGACTTTGCTGGAGTTTTGCCAGCAGCTGCAAGGCCGGGTGGCACAGCGTGGACTTGGAGTCAAAAGATGAGTATTGGTCTTGACTCTACCATGATTAGCTGTATGATATCCAGGGCAGGCATTTCAAATCGTTGTGCCTCAGTTTTCACATATGCAGAATGGGTGTGCGAATGACAAAATAAAAAAGGTGAATGCACGTTGTAAAATGTAAAAATTTCAATAAAAGGCAGGGCATTGCTCTTAGGGTTCTTCGTAGAACCCTCTATGGCTTCTCCTTTTAGAAACTGCCCTGCCCTGATCTTGTCATCAGTCAAGGACCAGTCAGGGTTCAGTGTGCCACCCTCCATCTCAGCCCCGCCCCTTATTCCCTTGCTGATCCAGGAGCAAAGTAGAAAATGGCATTTCTGAATGAGGCTGACAGTTCACCAGGCACAAAAACCCACCCAGTTGTGACTCAGAGTTTTGGAGGCACAGATAGAATTAAGGAAATGTTAATGTATTCGCATGGCTTTGCCTCCTGCCTACAAAGGCATAAGCAGTAAGGAGGGAGGATGGGGTGGGAAAGGGGACAGAGAGATGGGGAGTCGTGCTGATGGGCTCTGGGGGTGGGGGCTGGTGGGGACTGCAGGGTCCCAAGGCTGCCTGGCTGCCGCAGCTGGGCCTGAGATCCCCAGGGGACAGGGAGGGATGTGCTGGCATCTGGTCTCTGCCAAGCGAGTCCGCTGCCCAGAATGCAGTAGCAGCTTGGGCACAGGGCTAGAGCAGAGGGGCCCTGGGGTGCATGCGTGTGCCCACGCAGGGGATGGAGGTGTGGGGGGATGTGAGCTGGATAACCCAGAGCTGTCTGCCTTGGCGCTGTGGCTTGTCAGTGGCAAACAGCCGTTTAGAATCAACGTCTTTTCCAAATGAGGCCCCTGAATGTTGTATGCTTAATAAGATCTATCTGTCTATCTGCGCATTTATGCAGGGAGCTGGTTCCCCAGGGCACAGCAGCCAGTATGCTACCTCAGCGTGGAACATTCCCCTGGGAAGCTGCTTCTTTTTCTCCCCCTCCTGTGGGGGACTCCGGGACTGAGCCCTAAGGGGCTGGGTTGAGTGGCTGCCAGTTTGATGGGTGTTTGTAGAGGTACCTTGTATCACTGGCTCTGTTACTTCGCTTTTCATTTCTGAATGCCAGTATCTGTTGTAGCATTTGCCAAGCACTGACCGGGTGCCATTGAGGGCGTCAGAAAGGCGGTCCCATCTCCTAGGTTCACAGACGACCTGTAAACTAGACCTGTGGCCCCTGCAAAAGCTTTCCCCTCCACTACCTAGTATCTGGCTGTGGGAGATGCCCAATAAATGTTATTATCAGAAACAGATGCTCTCCGTAATATCCAGCCAGACTCAGGAGTGGTCTTTGTTCAGTTCAATTATGGGTCCGCTAGGGGGACCCCTAGGCACCACTCATAAGTATGGTGGCTGGACCTTTGGGTTCCAAGGGCGAAGGATGCTCCAGAATTGGTGCAGGGGCGGCTTGCTCGTAGAGCAGGGGTTGTCAAGAAATGACATGGCATGCTTGTACTGGGGAGCTTCCGTCTTGTCCCTCCCTCTGACAACCTCAGCATCGTCCAACTGAACTCCCAGAGGAAGGGCCCAATACAGGGGCAGTGACCCCAAGAAAAGAGACCCTGTGAAGAGATTGGAAGCTCTGGGAGAAGAGGCCCAGCCCGGGCATGGGCTTTGAGCAATCCCAGGTGGGGCTCCTCCTGGCTTGGAGAGGCTGGGAAACGTTTCAAACGTTACTCGTCAGGAAAAAGCACTGATTCTCTCTTGCTTTCTCTGCCCTCTCCTCCCCTTCTCAGGCCTTGAATGTTTTAAATGCCAGTCTTCATGGTTTGATGGAGAATTTTACACTAATGCAGAGTATTACCTAGTTAATTTGACTAGAATAGACAGTGATTTTACACAGTGAGGCTGTTGCCTCCTGAGCTAACAGTTCCATTACCGTGGGCTGGGCTGCCTGCTCCCCTGGAATCTGATGAGCTAAGGGCCTTCTACACATGGACTTCCTGGGAGCCCCCAGGAGGCTGGAGAGCAGGAGGGGGGAAGCAAAGCGCTGGGTTTGTTCATTCACTCCTTCAGCCATTCACTCATTTATGATTGTCTTCCTTTACTCAATAACTGACTTATTCATTATGTCTTAAGTCCATTCATTTCATTCCTTCCTTCAACAAGCTTTGAGCATGGCCTGTGAGGTGCCCGACCTAGTGGTAGGTCTTGAGGGTACAGAGATGCAAAGCCCATCCCTTGCCTGCACAGTTAGGCCAAGGAGCATGGTTGCAAACAGCTAAGGACACCACAATGGGCCAAAAATCAATCCAAAGCACTGTGGGAGCCCGAGGAGAGGCTGGCTGCTTGGTGGTGGGGCGGGGCTAAGGGCGACTCCACAGATGGGTGAAACCTATCTGACCCTCAAGGTCTTGCATCAGGCAAGCGTATTAGGAGGTCGACTTGGCAATGGGATCAACGGCTGGGTACAAAGAAATGATAAGAAAACCACACTAAAGAGGGACACCAACACCTGGGCTTCTTCAGGGCTTGTGAAGAGGCACATCTGGTACTGTCATACCCCCTCACCACACCCCAGTGTCCAGTATCCCAGGCTATGGAAAAAGAGAGAGGGGAAACCACCGGTTTAGTGGAAGCTGTTGTGACATCGTCTCTCCCTCCCCCAAGCCACGTGAGGGAAGCTCTCAGGGCATTGTTCATGGAGGCTGGGAGGGCCAGTAAGAAGAGGGATGGAGATCTCACTCCCAGGGTGAAGGAGACATCCTAGTGCTTTGGATGGAGTTGAGGATGGAGGGCATTCTTGGGACAGCAGTTCTCTTCCTGCTTCTTTCCTGGAGATGTCTGAAGTCAGGGTAGGGGAGATGGGAAGTGAGGAACAGGATGGCTTGTTGAAACAGCTTGGGTGAAGGCCAGAAGGAACTGTGGCATAGGGAGCCTGGGAAGAAAATGGAAGAGTCTCCCCTCCATCCTAATTCTCTCTGTCTCTCTGGGGGTACCAAAGAAAACCCAGATCTCATGGATGTGAAAGAGCCAGGTCTAGAGGAGAGGCAGGTACTCTGGGGCTGTCTGCTATATGAAGAGATAGCCCTCCCAGAGAGGGTCCTTGGGGGATAGGCCACTGGTGGGGGCCTAAGGTAACCATGGCCCCCCTCTTCCTGACATGATCCTCGGCACCTAGCTGGCCAGTGAAGCCAACACGGATCTAAGACAGCCATGGTGCCTACATATGGGCGGAGCCACCAGCAGGAGATGGAGGCAGGCTGAGTTGTTAGGGACCAGGGCCCTCCCTACGGGGTCAGGCTGCCTGCCATGCACTATGGCTCCAGCCCTCTCTCCTAACCCCCTCCCTGTCCCTAGCACCAAAGGACCCAGATCCAGGGAAATGAACAGAAAGTTAGAGTATCTGTTAATGAGAGACTCCAGAGAACTGATGAAAGTTATGGCTAGAAAAAAAAAAAGTGTTGTATTTATGCTCCAGTGAGTATAAACTGTTTAAGAAACCAGTGAAACAAAGAAAATGGGGAAAGACATCCCAGGCAGAGGTAACCACGAGAACAAAATCACAGAGGGGTGTGAGCACATGGCAGGAGAGTCTGAGGGGTCTGGTGAGATGACCGGGTAGGTGATGGGACAGGCGAGGGTGGAGCACGGGAGGCTATCCTGTGCTCTCGGAAAGAACCTGAAAATGATTTGAGAGGTTCTGGCCCCTGGGCAGTATCAGGTGGCCAGCTAGCCTCAACCCCTCCAGCTCACAGTTTCCAGGAACAACGTTCCTCTGGGCAAGGGGAGAACGTTACCTGGGCCCTGCACTTCAAAGGTCCCAATTACTCACCCTCCAATCCCCACACTAGTACATTTATTAAAGGACACGTGGGTGCCTCTGTTAGTGCGTTCCAGGGCTCAGCCCTGGCTGTAGCCCTAAGCATCCACTCTCATGACTATCACGGTGCAGGCCCCAGGGAAATGCTTCTCCCTGTCTCTTGCCCTCCGTTCTTGAAACAGAAGGCAGCTGGGTAAGAATGACCCGAAGCTTGGTGGGTTGTACTGTTGCCCACATCAGGAGACAGTGTTTTGGGGTGGGGGGGGTGGGGAAAACATGCATTTAAGCAGCGAAAGTGCTTAAATATAAGACCAATTAATTAACTTGTCAAATCCTTCCTCTCAGCACGGTGCGATAGATTCTTTCATCATCAAGTATCCAGAATGCTGAGCATCCATTTTCTTGTTTTCTTTGTGTTCAAATTCAAATTCGTGGAGGTATTTACTAATTAGTGTGGTATTTGCAGTAGCTGCACGTAAAAGCTCAGAAACATTTTGCAATATTAAACAACTCACATTTCTCTTAAATTTGTGTATATGTAGGTCTAGATATAACATGCACGCAGTGTGATACGGATTCTCTACATTACTGTGTGGATCTAGATATTGCTGTAAGAACAGTGGTGAAAATGAACTATTTTATGTCTTCTGAAGTGATAATCTGTCATATGTGGCCGCGTTATCATGTTTGAAAAATAAGTAAAATTCAATGCTCATTTCTGAATACATGGAAGTGTGGCTTTAAGAATTCTATTGCCATTTCCAACTTCTCCTGCCTCAGCAGAGAAGTTTTTCCAAATTGAAGTTAATAAAAAAAAAAACGATCTAAGAATGACAATGACTCAAGAGATGCCTAAGTTGGCACTGATCTCAATAGAACACAAATTATGTGAACATCTTGATTATAACAACATAATTAAGGATTCTGTTTAAATAAAGGCAAGAAAATTAATTTTGGAGTAAATATTCAGTAGTTTTTGAATTATTTTATCTTTGTTTTGTTACTCATACAAACGCTGTCGGCACTCAAATGTGCAATAATAATTAAATTCGTCTATCTTTGATATTTGCCAACTTTCAATCACATGAAAAGAAATCCATGGTTTTCCGCTGATATTTTTGACTTTGTCATCATGAAGGTGTACTTGTCAAGGGGGGTGGGCAAGCATATTTTACGAAACACTTTGTTATCTTAATTTGTACCTTTTAAATATTTAGACCTAAGTTTTGTTGGCCTCTGTTGCCATGGGCTCCCCCAAGGTTAGGAGAGGTTCTGCTCATCCCCTGTGACAATCTTGGTTGACTTCTTCCAATCTCAGCCTTTATACTGACATCGTAGCCCTTGAAGGCACAGGGAGAAGGTTGGGCAAATGGTTGTAAGCCTTAGCAGGAAAAGCACTGGGGTTTAAAGATTTTCTTGTCCTACCGTGTCATGTTAGTGGTGAAGAAATTGAGTTAGAGAGAGAGACGAAGTATCTTGCCAAGGTCACATGGTGACTGAAGCACTTGGAGGCCCTGGAACGGGGACCGTCTACCGAGCCAGTAGGCAGGGGGAGGGATGGAGGGAAGTTTGCACAAAACACTTGCACCTCAGCAGCCCCCCAAGGCTTTAGTGCCTTCTAGCTTGTGGTGCTCCACAGAGTTAGTGCAGAGCGAGGGTGTGGGAGGGTGGCCCTTTCGGTGCCTGCCGCCTACGTGACTTCTCGGTGGCATCACTGACGGTGGAGGGAGAGCTGAGATATGCCCTAGCCCTTTCACTCACCTCCTCTCTCCAGGTCTCAGTTTCCCCCCATCGTAGAAGGAGCAGCTAGACAGGATGATCTCTACGATACCCTCCAGCCCCGACATCCTATGTCTGTGTGATTTCCCAAAGGCTGCAGGTTGGTGGAAGCCTGAGGCCTGGATTTGGCCTCAATCCATGTTTCTCCTTCATTTCTAAAACCACATGCACTTGCTGGAACACTAACTCCATCTGGCCTTGATTCGCTTCCTCCTGATTTTACTCCCTGCTGGAAAGCACTGCCTCCCACCCGAGGCACCTCAGGGAGCTGCTCTCACCAGCTCCCTGTTTTTTCTCCCCTGAGGCTTAGCAAGTCAAGCATTGCCAAGAGCTCCCTTCCTTCTGCCCCAGCAGAGAGGAGCAGCCACTGGGTGTGCAGACTTTTCCCTCCTTCCTTTGGGGAGGCTGGCAGGAATCACCAGCTTCCCTCCCACAGGTGCCTGGGGTCCTCTCACCCTCCTTGGCCTGCCGCTATCTCTCCAGGAAGTCCAGCCTTTGGAAGCTTTGCTCCCTCTTTACAACTGCATCTCCTGCTTGCCCACTTCCGCCCCAAGTTCCTACTAACATCTGTCCTCTTGCTCTTCTTCTATTCTCCCCTTCAGGCAGGAGGCAGTAGAGTATATCACTTGAGAACATGTCTGACATAGAGAACAGACTTGTGGTTGCCAAGGGGGAGGGGCTGGGGGAGGGAAGGATTGGGAGTTTGGGATTAGCAGATGCAAACATAATATATAGGATGGATAAACAACAAGTTTCTACTGTATAGCACAGGGAACTATATTCAGTATCTTGCGATAAACCATAATGGAAAAGAATATGAAAAAGAATGTATGTATATGTATAATGGAATCATTTTGCTGTACAGCAGAAATTAACAACACTGTAAATCAACTATACTTCAATAAAATAAAAAAAAAAAGAACATATCTGAGTCTGAATCCAGCTCCCCTATTTATGTGGTGAGACTTTCTCTTAGATTTTCTCATCTGTCAATTGGGCACAATCCCTACCTAACCTGGCTGTTGTGAAGCAGAGTACCTGGTACACAGGAATAACCAGTGTCTGTTGGTCTTTGATCTGAGAACATTTGTGAAACATTTTGTGTTATGTTCATTATTTTCCCCAGGTTTCCTCTAGATTTTTATGAATATCCCCCCCACCTTTTTCTTAGTTTCTAAATAAAATGATCTGAGTCTCCATCCCACACCCCTCTGGAGAGTCACTCTCCCCAGTAGTTTGAGGATTCTCGGGGTGGCCCCGTGCTCCGCTGGTTACCGGTGGTTCTGAATTCCTGTCCTTGACTCAATTCTGGAATCCCCTCTTGATATCTTGCTTTCTGCTGTTTTTTTGCTGCCTGCCCAGATTTGCCCACACGTGATCAAAGGCCTCTTCCCTTCCCAAGACACCACTAGTGCACATCGTGTTATGAGTGACAATTTTTATAGGGCTTTTGGGAACAGGGGGGGATTATAGGTACCAGAAGAGAAGAAAATATTACGGTTGAATATTGTATGCTATTGTTCACAAAGCCACAGAGTTTGCTGAGTAGAAAGAAGGGAAGTTGGGCCCGGGGGAGGCATTCCAAGCAGAGGGCAGGGGCTGGGCAAAGATCCTGTGTGGCCCACTGTGGCAGTCTACTAGCTCGTCACTAAGCCCACGGCCTCCTGGGCACCCTGCTCTTCCCTGGACTTTATGTGTGACGTGGGGCTGAGGTGCCGTCACTAAAATATGAGTGGGAGTGACGTGTGCTCCTCTCCGCCTGGCCCATGAAAACCTTCCTGTACACTCCTTCTAGCCCCTTTCCCTTTGGCCAACTGCAATGGTGACCCCAGCAACGCCTAGGAGGATGTATGTTGGGATGGCAGAGGTGCCGGTAGCCTGTGTCTGAAAGAAATGAAAGAAGAGCCGCTCTCACCAATCAGGAACATTCATTCTGTCCTGCTGCGTGAGTGAGGCATATAGTTCTTGAGTTTGAGCTATTATACGTTTGGGGGTCTATTTGTTTTAGCAGTTAACATTACCCGAGCTAATATACATCCAAACCTCTTTCTTCTTTAAACTCATCATGCTTGCAATTACTTGAGTAAGATCAACCTTCCTCGGTAGAGTCTATGCTACACAGGGCAGGAATCATGCCTTTCAGTCATCTTATCCCCCATGTGTCTCATCAAATGGAACGGAAAAGATGCTCGGGGAGGCGCTGCATAGTGCCATCTGGGGATGTGTAGAGCAGCGTTGCTTTGCTTCCAAGGCTTGTTCTTGCTGTATTGCTCCTCTTCAGGCCATACTCCTGCCCTGGCCCTACACTGTAGTCTCATTCTATCTTTCGAATTTAGCCTACGCTCTTAGTCTCACTGTTTACATGACAGGAGCCCAAAGCTTCGCCTTAGTGTTCAATTTCCTATGATGCCGGGAAGTGCATGGACCTGCTTCCTCCTGTTTTCCGCTGAGCCCAGCCAGTTCTGGAGAACTGTCTTATATCACAACAATCACTGATTAACACTTGTAGAGCAGATAGAATTAAAATGCCAAGGTTTGAATCCGGGCTCCACCCACTTATTAGTTGTGCGAACTTTGGGAATTTATGTATGGTAATCTCTCTGTGCCTTAATGTCCTCATCTGAATAATCAGGATACTAATAGGACCTGTCTCATAGGATTACTGTGAGGACTGAGTGAACGGTGCTTGGCACATAGTACATGCTCAATACATGTGGTTCTTGCCCTTTCCAGGTCATAAAGCTGTTTCACAAATTTCAACCAATACTCCTTCTTCAACTTTAGGAGAAATCCATGATAGGTAACATGGCCACTCAACACATTCAGATTCAGATAATATTATTATTGATGAGTTCAAGTCTTCATGCCAGTTTTTCACATAAACCAGATGGAGAAACTATGCCCAGAAAGGTTACATACAAGAGTTGCCAGTGAGTGTTAGAATGGGACTCAAACTCAGGACTAAATCCCCGTGCAGTTAACCTGTTGATATCCTGCTGCTCAAGACAGCAGTGCCAAAGGCATCACAGAGAAAGACCTTTATGTCCCAGGCAGAGTCCTCAAGACACACACACATGCAAACCAGCATCTCTGGACATTTCTGGGTTCACTGGCCAGGTCATCTCAGTGGTGCTCTGTCCCTGACCAGTGTCCGGCTCATGTCGGTGTTCTGCCCATCTGCAGAATGTTTCTCTTCCACACATGCCCCAGACCATTACTTCAAAGTGGGTTAATGCCCTTATACCTAGCATCCTGATATCACCTTCCGCTTTTCTCCATTGGTCTGCCTTCCCTAGTTAAAGCCACACATTCCGAACTTCCCTGACTTCTCTTCCTCCATGGAACCTGTTCTGGGTCCCAGCTTTTTCCATTGACCCTGATAAGTGCCAACGAAACTAAAACCCGGGTTCCTGCAATTTGTTAGGAGAAACTAAGGGGGAAATAGTGAGTCACCCTACTAAACGACCAGTTGGCATTTAGCACATGGCTCTGGGTGGGTGGCCCAGGAATGATGGTCTTCGCAGAGAAGCCTTTCCAAGAGCCTGCCTCAGCCCATACGGCCACAGACTGGGCTGACCCCCTTACCACTCACCCTTCAACTCATGTCCCACCTGTCCCATTGGGGTGTCAAGGGGCAGACACTTCCCTGGCTGAAGATTCAGATCCTCATCAGCCTCTCACCTGAGCACTTCCCAGACTCCTGCCAGCTCCCTGGTGCGGCCTGTCGGGCCAGCCCACCGTCTCCTTGCAAAGGCTTCTGGGGAGGGTGCCGCTCCAGCAGGAAACAGCTGCTGTGGTTAATCCATTTTCTCTGTGCATTTGCAAGATACATAATTAAGACTTCTGCTGAGGGGGGAAATAAGGCACACCATTAGATTTGTTTAGCATATTACGCCAAGTCTAGTGCCCGTGTGGGCCCCCATGCCACACAAGACATTGAGGTAAGACTCCAGAAACAGCCCCAAGGTTGCTTGATGGGATCTGTTCCATGTTAATTCTGAGTAAATATTTGCTATTCAGGTTTTTATATGCTTCACCACCAGCAGGGATTTTGAAAGGTGGGCTTCTCCACCAAACACTTTTCATTTAATTATCAGACCACTTAAACACAAGGTTCCTAAGGCTCTCCGCATTCGCCTTTGTGTTTTCTCTTGCATTTTGCTTCCTTCCTTTTTTCATCCTGACCCTGCCTTCCTTCTTGCTGCCGGTTTTGCTTCTCTCTTTCCCTTATCTGTGTCCTTGGTGTCCAGAGCAAGAAGCACAAAAAATCCTGGATTAAGGGTGAGGCTGAACTTTGAGGTCCTCCTTTGAACCCTCTGCAAGATGGGATCAGGCATGAGTCTGTGGACCCCACCTGAGGGGCTGGGGAGGAGAGGGGCTGGAAGCCTCAAAAGAGGGATGGAAAAGTCTGGAACTTGGGAGGAGACAGCAACTGAAAGAAGGTTGGGGTCCAATGTGAGAAGGGGAGGAGGAGTTTCTGAGGGTCCTCCTAGAAGCCTGTTGGTATGGAAACTTACTTTCAGGGCCTATAGGGTTTAGTGTATGAACTGGTAATGACCAGAGGAGGGATGGACACCCTCACGGCCCCCTGTGAATGGAGCTGTTCATGGCCCACCCAAGGGCCAGGTCAGGAGAGGTTGTCCCTTACGCCTGCCACAGGAGAGCAAAGGATGCTGGCAAGGAGGGAGGGAACACTGGCAAAGCTTAGCTTGGAGCCATATTGAGAAGCCATGGTGAGTCTCACACTTGGACTCAGAGGTCATGTAGGCCAACCCGAGTATAAATCCCCTCTATCCATCCCTAATATTCACGTAGCATGCAACCTCCTGTGTGCAGAGCCCATTATAGAGCAGTGCTGAGGGTTAAAATCTCCTCGTCCCACTGAGACAGGTCTTCCTGTTTTCACTGTGCTGTCCTCGTCCCAGGTCCCACCTTGGGGTATCCAGAGAGCTTGTTCAATCCCTCTACCTTGTCAATCCCTCACATATTTGAGTTCACCTGTCAAAGTACTTCTAAGTTCCTTTTCTTGGCTTCAACGATTCCCATTTTTCCCTTGTCAATATTTATCACAATTCCACTATGGAGTCTGTGTGGAAGTTGTAGTTTAATGTCTCCCAGTAGACTGGTTACTTCAGGAGGACAGGAACCACATTCCATTCCCTGCTATAACCCCATGCCCAGCAGAGTGTCAGCAGATAACAGGTACCAATCAATATCTGCGGGGTGAATTGAAGATGTGGTTTGAATTCCTTTCCTTTACCATCTTCTGCCTCTGCACTCCGCAGTTTCTCTATTTACCTCTTAGAGTGTATTGTGCTGTTTTGACCAGGGAAGACCAGAGTAGGACTACCACCGCCATGCTTGACATCAGGTTGGCAAACTTTTTCTATAAAGGGCCAGATACTACATATTTTACTGGTGATGGTTTTAGTTGTAACTACTGAACTCTTGTCATTACAGCCCCAAAGCAGCCATAGACGATACTTAAACAAATGGTGTGACCATTCCAATAGCACTTTATTTACAAAAACAGACGGTGGGCCGGATTTGGCTTGCAAGGCCGAGTTCTAGGAATTCAGTTCACTGAAATTCTAAGAATTTCGGGCTGCAATTGGATTAGCTTTTAAAAATAATCGTATCAGAGAACTACTAGTGGCAGCCACCCAAGCAAGGAAGAGTAGGCAGGAAAGTGCCCTTGGGCCCCTCGTGGGGACAGCAAGCTCTGTAGAGGGCAAAGAGAAGGCGGTTAACTGCAAGGCCGGTGACTCATCTGAGGCCTTGAAGCAGAGAATGAAGCAGGATGGCTGCTGAGGAGACACTCTCTGTACCCAAGGCCCTGTTGCTGCTGGACTAGGTCCTCAGTGAGCAACCCAAGAGAGGAGACTCGGTCCCAGCAATGCAGCGCTCAGGGGAGAACATTCTTGCCTAGTAGCAGCGTTACCATCCAGGAGGAGACTGATGGTGACCTGTGAAGCCACTATGACTAAAGGCAATGAATGATCACACATGGTTAAAGTTGGGGATGTAGGCACAGAATGGGGGTATATGGGAATGTGAATTAAGCTGTGCCCATTTGTACATCTGAGATGTGCAGGTAGAATGTTCCTGTGAATTTGGAGCCGCTGAGAGTGTGTGCTCGTGTGTGCACATACTTCTGTGACTGAACTAACTGGCTGCTTTCTTATTCATTTCTCTTCCTAGACAGGAAGCTCCTGAGGGTAAGCGCTGCCGTTCTTTTCCATCTGCATATTTCCAGCACTCAGCACCGAGTCTGAGATGGGCTCAATCACTTACTTTAGTTTTAATTAAATGGAATTGATGGTGAGCATTTGATAGAACCGTGGTGTGTTAGCGGGGATTGTACATGCTGCCTTTGCATGTGGAGATGGTGGGTTTGGGTGTATGTCCACGCACTGGGGTCTCTGTAAGCAGATATGGAATCATTGCAGGGCTTACACACACGCAGAGGTAGAATAGAGCATTTGGGGGTGTACATTTGAGATGTGCATGCAGACAGGAAGTTGGAGTATGAATATGGGCAGAACCAGAGTCTTCTATGAGTTCATATGATGTGAACATACAGACAATAAAACATTGTGGGATGTTTACATGAAACATACATACAAATGGGGTTAAGAGTTTGTGTGCATGGGTTGTAAGCACGTAGAATGGGGTATAGTGTATGTGTGCACATGAGGTGTGTACAAATATACCTGAAATATACATTAAAGGCCAACTTGCAGATAGGCTGGTGGGAGTGTTGGTTTATAGGCATATGCAACAGACATGAGGGTTTGGGGACATATCCAGGGGTAGGGAGTGGGGTGCACATGCAGACAGGACCTGCCTACAACCTGTGTATATGCAGGAGTGTACACTGCAGGCATGGGTCGTTGAGGCTGAGTGTATCTGGTGTGTGCACATGCAGATGTGACTATTAGAGGTGCATGCACGTTGGAAGTGTGTAGGCAGGCTTCAGCAATTGGTTGTGTACATAAATGGGGGGGTGCGTGCAGAAGCAGTTGTGAGGTACTTATAGGAGTGTTGTTGTTCACATCAGTTCTGAAGGTGCATCTACATGGGGATATACTTGAATATGGCCTTTTGATGGGGTGTCTGAAGGCAGTGAATGCACATGTGGACTTGGGGGTGTGCCTAAAGACCTGTGTCGTTGAGTGTGTGTGTGTGTGTGGGTGTGTGCGTGTGAGAGAAGTGTGCATCCAGGCTTGAGAAGGCCCCTCGGGAAGGGGTGCAGAGAGCGGGCTACAGTGTAGGTTGTGCACTCAGCTGTGGGCTCTGTCAAGTGTAAATACTCAAGGGTTCCCGTTTGCGATGTGGATTTTTTGAGGCTGTTAGGGTCTGTACATGCCGATGTGGATGGCTGAGTGTGTGCATGCAGAGTGGGGTTTTGGGGGTGTGAGCAGGTGGTAGGGGGGCCTGCCGATGCAGGCAGTTGACCACATATGCACAACTGGAGGCGTGTCCACGCAGGCATCCGTGTCCCGCATCTGGCAAGTGCTCTAAACTAGGTGCCTCTTCCTTGGGCGAAAGCTCACTCTGGGCTGCCTCTGTCCTTGAACCCGGCTTCCTGAGCAGGAACTGAGGACAAAGCATTAACTCGGCAGAGGCAGGCGAGACTTCAAGGCTAAGTCTTCTTTCAAACTGGCTGCCTTCTCTCAAACTTATTTATTTATGATTAAAAATAAATAAATAAAAATGGGACCCTTTAGCTGTTTGGGGAGGGTGGGAGGTACAGGTTGGGGAGACAGAGACTTTGGGAAAAAAAAAAAAACCAAAAAACAACAAGGAGAGGGAGAGGGAGGAAGAGAGCAAGGCAACGAGCAATTTAGCTGAGCCGGAGGCAGAAGAGCAGCCACGGCAATGGCAGCAGCTAACGGGCTGACAAGTTGTGTATGTTTTACATGCCCATTAACTCGCTTACTCAATAAAAAATGCATAGTTACCACCAGCCAGAAGTGCTTTGCTGATGGAGGCCTGCCCAAGCTGCCTGCCTCCAGTCCGTGGTCGCAGGGACAGCCGCTGTCAGGCAGCAGGCAAGAAGTCACCAACCTGTGAATGAGAGAAATTAGGCAGCTCCCAGAGGAAATCAGGCATCAGCACTGTAATAAAATCCAATCAGCTTTCCTCTCTCGGATTCTTTTGGACAATATTAGCTTCTCCAGGGACACTAACTTGGGCTGGGAACGTGCTGTGTTCTTAGGGGCAGGAGGGAGAAGGAAAGAGGAGAAAGGAGTGGGTGGGCTTGGCGGACAAGGTAGAGAAAGAACAGGGTCCGGGGAGACTCAGCTTTTCAGAGTTAGGGTGCCAGGCTGGGTTCCGGTCTGCAGTATCAACAGCTTCTGCCCAAGCTTGTTTCCATTCATGAATGAATGACCCACGGCAAGTTATCGAGAGAAGGCTGGGTGTACATTTCAGCGTGTGCTCTGACTCTCCTGCAGAAAGTTCGCCTCCATTTGCTCTCAAGGGTTGAGTGCGTACCTGCGGTGTGCGCCGGCTGGGCTGGGTACCGTGCAGGGAATACTAGAAGGGTGTGAGACTCGGTGTCTGGCCTGGGCCAAGGGCCCTCTGGAAGGGACAGAAGATGAGCAGGATAGGCTAGAAAGAACATGAGATTGGGGAGTCCAGCTCTGATTCAGGCTCTGACTTTCTAGCCATGTGGCCATGGAAGGTGATTTATCCTTTCTGTTTTTTTTTTTTTTTAATATCACAGATAAGAGATACATCCAGCTTACGTGATCAAAACCAACACTTCATCAGCATTCAGGTTAACAATGGCATCAGGCTTCCCCTTAGAATAGCTGTAGGAAACTTAAAGGTCCACAGTGATGTCTCCCCAGAACGAAGGGCAGCCTTTCCATAGGTAAATTCAAGTCTCTTGGTAGCCTATGTAGCCAGCCATCAATCCTGGGCAGACGACTCAAGCTCTCCAAGCTAGGTTTTCAACTGTAAAACGGAGATAGGGATGGTTCCTGTCTCGTGTCTTGTTGTGAGGATTAAATGAGATAATACATGTGTAAATTAGCAAAGGGCTTGACACACAGTAAGTGCCGAACAAATACGAGCTGTTATTGTCATGAGCTATTATTTGAGGATCTCTAGGGTTCTCTCCAGGGATGTTCTGATATTCTCATGGCCTAAGTCAGAAAGCTTTCAGGGCTATAGGAAGTCGGCAAGTAGGCATCCTTTGGAAAGCCAGCCCTGGTGTATGAGCCAAGCCCACTGGACTGTGGGGTTAGAAATAGTCCATATCCTGGACTGGGCTCAGTGGAGAGGAGTGAGATGCTGGATTAATGACCTGCACAGGGGCAAGGGTAGGAAAGGAGCAACCACTTGCCCCTTAGGTGCTGGCACGGAGCTACATAGGAGAGAAGAGCTCACACGAGGGGTGGTAGCCACGCCCCTACCCTTTCACCCCAGCAAAGGCAGATTCCTGGACAGGTGATATTTTGTTTTCTGTCCTCCTAGAGTGACTTCCTCTCTCTCGGGCTACCTGCCTACCTGTTACGCAGCTGAGGGCTTAGACTTCTCCCGTGGAAGCCACAGCTGCTGGGGAAAGGGGGGCTGGTCCCTACTCCCCACTCCTCACAGGGAAGATAGTGCAAATAGCCATCATCATCACCATCATCATCATCATCAAACTATCGGTGATGCCGCCCCACACGTATTTCATGTTTATGCCAGACACTATTCTAAGTACTTTGCATATACCAAAACATTTAATCCTTATGACCACCTTTCGAGGGCAGTACTATTATTATCTCCTTTTATAATAACTGAGAACATGGAGGCACAGAGTTAAGGCAGGGGCCCTGGTCACCCAATAAATCATGAGCTAAAATCCCTCCCTCCCCGACACAGGGGGCATCTTTCTCAGGCAAGAGAACCCTTGCACGTCTCTGGTACAAGTCCAAGGGCAAACTCGAATTCAACACTTTTAGGAAAATAAAAATGTTAGAAGGTAATGCATTCAGATGTTAGCAGTGCTTGCCGTAGGTCATGGCCTCCCCTTCTACTTTTTAATATTGTGCCTATTTTTCTCAAGTTAAGTACAATATATTTGTTGGTAATGTGAAAAAATGAAACTAAGTTCTATTGAAACAGTGAAGGCACCTCTCTGTTCCCCAGAACTTCGGGCAGCTCTGGAGGGCCCTCAGGGCTGCCGGAAAGCCGGACACCACCCGGCAGGCCTCTGGGCCCTGCCGAACTGCTCCTTGTGGTCCAGAGCAGCAGGGAGGCTGCATTAAACAGCTCAGGCTGGTTTGTTTGCTGAAGTCAGAGGCCAAAATCCAGGCTCTGATTCGCTGTCGCCCGAGGGAATTTGCTGGGAGGTTCGGGCGAGGCTACCGGGCAGCTTACAGAGCTGCTTCCCCAACAGGCTCGTGTATGAGCCAGAAGTACTCAGAGCTGCCCCAGAGCCAGTGCAGGGCCCCTGCTTGGCTCCGATAAACACTGCACAGTCTTGAAGGCTCAGAGACAGATTTAGAAGTAGAAGGACTAAGGCTTTTGTGGGGTAGACCCTCCTGGTCCACCCATGTATTTCCTCACACCAGGGCCCAGGCCTTGGGCCCTGCCGCTACGTGTCTGCCCATCTCCTCCACCACCTGCCTTTATTCCCTGCCACTCTCTCTGGTCCCATGCCCACCTTCTCCGGGGCCTCGAGGCGCATGGAGGGTCCACGGAAGGAGACAAGGAAGGAGGGAGAGAAAGAGGAGTGGGGAGAGGAAGGGGAGGGTGCAAGGTCTGGGCAGGCTGGGTCTGGGGGCGTTGGGAGGACCAGGCACAGCGGCCAAACTGCAGGCTCCTCTGCTCTTTCCCGGGCCGCTAGGATCCTCCACCCAGGCCCGGCTTTTCTCTAGAGAGAAGGCAGCTGTCAGAAGCGCAGAGGGGATGCCCTTGATGACAGCGTAAGAGGCAGAGTTGCAGAAGCAGCGCTGCCCGCAACGGTCAGCATCCCAGAGGCCATTGTCCGGACCACAGCCAGCCTGCGGAGGAGGGCCCTAGGGGCCGGCCCTGCACCCCGCCCACCGAGCCAGCCTGAGCCCGCTGACCCGCCGCCCCTGCCCTCCTGGGAGGCTGCCCTCCCGCACAGCCCATCCTGCAGGGAGAGAGGAGGTAGCTCAAGGGGGCTGAGGGGTTCGCCTTTGTCCCCCTCGAAACTTCCAGCGGATTGTTGCGAGCGGCAGGGGCTGCTTGGGTCCGGGCACTCTCTGCTTGAGTGTGTAGTGTTGATTATGCCTGGTTAAAGATCATTAAAGCCTTTGTTGGGGGAGCTGACAGACAAGGAGACTGGACTAATATTAGAACACCCTGTCACAACTGGTGGTGAAAAGGCGGGCTTGATTTTATAGGGAGTTTAGTCAGAGCTGCGTGTAAAACCCCTGGGGCTGCTCTGGAGTGTACGCATCTCCTCCATTAGGAAAGCCCCATGGGAATATTCAGCTGCAGTGTTTATTACAACCAAAGCTGCATATCGTAGATATAGTATTCGCTGCTTTTATTCAGCTTTCTTGCGCTTGATTGCCCTGGCTCCTAGTGGCTCTGTCCTGTGTGCCCAGGCAGCCGCCTGGTCAAAGGGCACAGGCATAGGCTGGATTGGGAAGGTGCGCCCGTGTGTATTTACATGTGTGCATGTGTGTGTGCACGCACACGATGGGCTGGAGATGGGGTAGCTCCAGAGCTCCCCCTTCTGGGGGACGCTGGGGAGAAACTTCTGTTATGCCTGCCCCAGAACTATGCAGCAAGACTCATGTTTCTTTTCACCCCAGCCTGGTGGCTGAAGATTGAATTGAGAAAGTAAGGTCTGTCCTCTTTTGACAAAACATGAATTAAAACTTAGAAAACTTGCATCCCCGAGAGACTGTTTGCCTAAGAATTCTCAGAGTGATGGTTTAGACTGAGTGGCGGCCAAGAGTCAGTTCTGCCACTTATTAGCTGTGTGACCTTGGACAAGTCAGCTAACTTCTCGGGGCCTGGTTTCTTCATATGGGTATAATGAAAATGGTGCCTGCCTTGCTGGGGTGTTCTAAGAATTACATGGACATTACAAGCAAAGTACCTGGCACGTTGTATATACTCCACGCTAGTTAGTGCTGTCATGTCTGATTTTTGCGTTTGTAGCTGATTATTCCACTATATTCTAAATGGGATTCAATCTACAAATATTTAGTTTAAACAAAACTTTTCTGGAAGACTTTCCTTACAGAAATGTGGTCTACTTACAGAAGCGGAATGGTCACGGAAGAATGTTCATCAACTCCTCCCCAACTGGAGGGCTCATGGAGCATTGGGAAGAAACTGAGACCCAGGTGGGAGAGCTCCGGGGCCAGCTGTGTCTCTGTGCACTGGGGTGGGGACGGGACACCTGGCCCGCTGGGTCTGAGATGACGTGGAGCAGGGTCCGGGCCAGCCAGCCCAGTTCAGGTGGACACAGCTGGAGGCCAGCCCAGCAGACATTGCTCACTCAGAATGGATACCGAGTGTAAGTAACAGACGAGGTGTCACACCAGGGCAGAGATAAAAGCAGAAGCTTGGTTAGGTGAGCAGCTAAGAGGAAGCTGGTTACATGTCTGGGTCTCATGCCAGCCAAGAGTCTGAGAGCAGAAGAATCCATGACGTTTTCACTGAACTCCTGCAGTCCTTTTTATTTTTAATTTTTTTTAGGTCTCCGATATACTTTATTTTTATTTTTATTTATTTATTTATTTTTTAATATATTATTTTCTGTTTCCTGGAAGGGTTTTTTTTTAAATAAATTTATTTATTTTATTTATTTATTTTTGGCTGTGTTGGGTCTTCGTTTCTGTGCGAGGGCTTCCTCCAGTTGTGGCAAGCGGGGGCCACTCTTCATCGCGGTGCGCGGGCCTCTCACTATCGCGGCCTCTCCCGTTGCGGAGCACAGGCTCCAGACGCGCAGGCTCAGCAGCTGTGGCTCACGGGCCCAGCCGCTGCGCGGCATGTGGGATCTTCCCGGCCCGGGGCACGAACCCGTGTCCCCTGCATTGGCAGGCGGATTCCCAACCACTGTGCCACCAGGGAAGCCCTACTTTATTTTTTTAAATTGAAGTATAGTTGATGTACAATGTTGTAGCCATCTCTGCTGTACAGCCAAGTGACTCAGTTATACACATAGAGATGTTCTTTTTAAAATATTCTTTTCCATTATGGTTTATCCCAGGAGATGAGATATTGTTCCCTGTGCTACAGTAGGACCTTGTTTTTTATCCATTCTAAATGTAATAGCTTGCATCTCCCAACCCCAAATTCCCAGTTCATCCCTCTCCCTCCCTCCCTCCCCCTTGGTAACCACAAATCTCTATGTCTGAGTCTGTTTCTGTTTTGTAGATAGGTTCATTTGTGTCATATTTTAGATTCCACATATAAGTGATATCATATGGTATTTGTCTTTCTCTTTCTGACTTACTTCACTTAGTGTGATAATCTCTAGTTGCATCCATGTTGCTGCAAATGGCATTATTTCATTCTTTTTTATGGCTGAGTAGTATTCCGTTGTATATATTTACCACATTTTCTTTATCCATTTGTCTGTCCATGGACATTTAGGTTGTTTCCATGTTTTGGCTATTGTGAATAGTGCTGCTATGAACATAGGGGTGCATGTGCCTTTTTGAATTATAGTTTTGTGCATGTAGATGCCCAGGAGTGGGATTGCTGGATCATATGGTAATTCTATTTTTAGTTTACTGAGGAAACTTCATACTGTTTTCCATAGTTCTGCAGCCCTTTTTATAAATGTCTATCACAAGACTCAGCAGCTGGCTTCCTTTTTTTTTTTTCATAGAGCATGGCGTTTAAGACTGATGTCTCTGGAGCTGGATTACTGGGTTCAAATCCCTGATGTACTGCTCAGCTCTCTGTGACCTCAAGGAAGCTACCTCTATGCCTCAGTTTCCTCCTCTTTAAAATGGGTACAGTAATAGTGCTTACTTCATAGGGTTATTGTGAGGGTTAAATGAGATGATACACACAAAGCATGTAGGGCAGTGCCAGGCGATAATAAACCTTCAGTGTCAGCTACCATCATAGTGGTTGCCCCTCAGTCACCTCCAGTACACTGAGCTCCCCTCAAGAGTAGGGACCTACGCTCATGGTTTCTGTGCTCACAAGACTCAGCCAGGGCCTGAGCACATAATGAGCACACAGTGGGTGTTTTTGGAACTGTGAATCAGGTAGGATGGGGCATTGTCACGCCTAGCATGGTAGGGTGCCTTGAACCTGCCAGGAAGCAGCAAAGTCAAAGATGAAAGACAGAGCACGGTCAGATACCAGGCTGGGTATTACCAGCACAGAGCTCAGGTGAGGAGCAGAGTTGATGGCAGGGGTTTCCACATCTGATGAGAGCTCAGTAGTGGAATCAGAATCCAAGGTGCAAATCTGAAGAAAGGGTGGTAGAGGAAGGTGAGAGGGCCCTGGTCAGCCCGGACAGAAGAGGTTTGAACAGCATCTTTCTGATGGTGGTGGGGCAGCGGGCTTGGGGTGTGATGGGGTAGAATCTGATTATGGAGTTCCCATGGGCTTGCACCTACTGAGATACCCCAAACTTGGCAAGAGACGACTGAAGTTCTCTGAGGAAGGTGAAGAAAGTTAATCAGATTGCAGACGTTGATAGGCACGACATGGAAATCCAGGCTATTGGGATATTGTAAAATAAAGAAATAAACCAGTATTTGTGAGCCTTCCCTAACAGAAAATGTTACAAATTATTTTTTGTAAAACGTTTGAATAATAGTAAAAGTTCAAAGAAGAAATTAAAACATTCCGAATCCCACCTCCAAGAGATAATAACTATTAATATTTTGGTCAACACCTGTCGGCAGATGGCCACTGCCCTCCCCCTGCCATCCCCAATGAACATATATTCTAAGAAAAACAAAACAAAACAAAAAACCACAAAAACTTGATGGTTGGTTAGCAAATGCAGCTTCAAAGTGGGCCCTGATCCTCTCCCCGCCCCTCTGTTCCAACCAGATTGCAACCTTTAAGCCCCTTCTATCTGAAGCCAACAATGCTTTAGGCGTTTAGTTATCTAAGACACACATACAGATTTCTGCATATAACTTTACATAAATGGGCTCAGACTTTGCATGCTGTTCTGTGATTTCTTCTCACTTCATAAAATGTCAGACATCTTTCCAAGTCAATAAATATAAAGCTGCATTATCATTTTTAATGACTGCATACTATTTTGCTGTTTTGTATGTTTCACACTCATCTGAACCATTCCCCTATTGATTGAACAAACATTGTTTTGCTTATACCTTTTCACACTTAGGTGATTGCTCTCATAAGGTAAATTCCTAGAAATAGGATTACTAAGTAAATAATCACACATATTTTATATTTTGATACATAAAACTGTCTTCCAGATAGATTCTCACCCTTCCAGCCATGTAAAATATTGTCCATTTCTTCCTCCAGTTAACAAAGTAGAATTTTGCCACGTTTTTTTTTTAAACCTATGCTAATCTGATGTGTAAAAATAACATCTCGTTCCTTTTCTTTGACTATTGTTGAGGCGAAATTGTTTTCATGTGTTTATTGGCCCTTAGTATTTCTTTGTTTGCAATTTGCCTGAATATTAAAAATCATAAGAAAAACTACAAATATAAGAAAATGCCATGTTGTAGAAGAATATCGATATAAGGAAATGTTTAGAATACATTCCAAAGTGATTAAAGTGCAGACTGTAGAGCATTTTTACAGTATAATATTTTTATTAAAAAATATAAGAAGACGCAAAGACTAAAGATGAAAATAACACATTCCAAAAAGCTTGGGAAACAGGTTTTTTTAAAAAAAATGCTTACTCTTGGTTTTCAAGTTTTCTTGCAATTGGAATGATTACTTTTATAATTGGAAAAAAATCCCAGTAAGTGTTAATAAAGCCAGAAAATATCTTTTAGGTAATCTGTACTACCCTACTACTCCTTCTGTGCAGACTGTCATAAAATGATAGGCTCCTTGAGCTACAAGAAAACTTAAATATCGTATGCTCTCTGCTTCCCCATTTTAGAAAAGAGATAACTGCAGCCCAGAGAAGTTAAATGACCCGGCCAAGGTCTGCCAGCCAGCGGAGACAGGAGAGGAGTGAGGTAACATTCTATGAAATGCCAGCAGAGAAGGTAAGAACGCCCCACTCCCACCCTCACTCCCTCTTCTGCGGGGGGTCCTGCCTGGTGGATAGAGAACCAGGACTGTACTTAAAGTGCAGCAGGGTGAATTTGAGTTCCACTTCATATGTGATCCCGGAATCAGTGGTAGAAAGGATTGCAGAAATCTGGATATCTTAAGGACCAGGAGACCCAGTGTCTGTCTGTCCAAGGTGAGGAGTCAATCCTGCCTGAGGTGAAAGGAATGACAGGTGATTTCTGAAATCCAGAGATTTGAGGTGATGGACAGTAGGGAGAGCTCAGCTCACACCAAATGGCCCCGCCCAGCTCCTCCTTGTTCAGGCCGCCCACGCCATCCTCAGGAAGCCCTCAGGAGCCCTGGCGGGTAACCCTGCACTGCCTCCGAAGCCCCATCCCAGCTGTTCCTCCCCAGCAACCCCAGGCCCTCCCCAAGCCCCTTCCCTACCCTCCCTTGGAGACCTTGGAATCGGTGTTTTGTTTTGCAATTTGTTGCAGGGTTTTTTTTCCTTCCCTTTCTTTCTGAAGCCTGTCTGGGATTCTGCTCCACACTGAGGTTGGAAAGAACAGCATGGCTGCCTCTGGAAATCTTGTTTCCCGCGCCATATGACATCAGTGGGTTATATTGCAACTTTCCACATGGCTGCCCAGACACAGACAGTTGTGTTTATGAAAATCCTCATGATACAGGCTTGGCGCCTCCCTGGCACTCAAGGCTCAAGTCTCTTTCTCGGGCTGCGGCGTGTTCTGCTCAGAGGAGCAGCTGACAGAGGGCGGTTTGGAAGGCCAGGTTCCCTGCCAGGTGCTTGGTGGTGGGGCGGGGAGGGAGGCCTCAGATCCCTCTCCATCCCAAGAGAGTAGGAGCATCTTGGCCTGCGCTGCACCCACCTCCATTCCGGGGGGCCTCAGCTGCGCATAATCAGGGTTTTTTTTGACAGTGGGGTCAGTTGGGGTTGGGTGGCGGGGAAAGGTCTGGTCTGGGGGTCAGAACCCCTGTTTTGGCTAGTTCTGTTGCTGACCTCTGGTGTGGTTTGGGGTACTGCCAATCTGGGTCTCCACTTCACCAATGTGGGTCTCAACGCTTCCTTTCAATTTCCCAAAACTGGAAGAATGATTTCCACAACCCCCCTACCAATGTGGGGATAGGGATTCAATGCCAAGAAATACAGAGACACATTTGGAGAGAAGCTCCGTGGACTTAGGGAAGCCATCTCAACTCTCCAAACTTCAGTTTTCCCTTCTATAAGATAATGGTGTAAATTTGTTGGTTCCTAAGGTCCTTCCAGTTCTAAGAAAAAAAATCATGACTTTGTGACTTTCAAATCTCTAGGCACGAACACTAAAAGATTAGTTAATACTCAGGGACCAAAGCCACCCAGGAATCTTAAGTATGAGTCAAAGCTTAGGAGGGTTAATTTAGGGTAAATTCAGTGAATTGTGGAGCTATATATTCCTTTGCATAACAGCCCTTTGGACCATAAGTTCTCCCTATGGTGATGTCTGGGGCTGTCTAGGCCCTCCCTAACCTCCTGTTACTCCTTCTTAGAGCTCCTGGTGCTGGTGGGCCTGGGATCCAGTCTCTAAGTTTCTGCTGCTTGGCTGGGCCATGGGACAGTCTCCCTGTGATGGCTGCCCTGGCAGCCCAACGAGAATGGAAGCACTAGGCAGCAAAAACCATGCTTTGGGGTCTTTGCATCCCCCATAGTCCCATGCTCAATGATCTCCCTCCCTCCCCTTCCCCCTCCCTCCTCCCCTCCCCTCCCCTCCCTTCCCTCCCTCCCTCCTCCCCTCCCCCTCCCTCCTCCCCTCCCCTCCCCTCCCCTACCTTCCCTCCCTCCCTCCCTCCCTCCTCCCCTCCCCTCTCCTCCCCTCCCTTCCCTCCCTCCCTCCCTTCCTTCCCTCCTTCCTTCCCACACCTTGAACAACACACGGAAAGACACGGTCTAGTGGAAAGTAAACATTCAGCATACTTCCTGGGTCCCTCCACTCCCACCCACCCACCCACCCCAGGGAATACTAACAAACAACAAGAGCAGCAGCTAACATTTATTAAGCTCCTACTGTGTACCAGGCTCTGCTCTGAGAGCTGTATGTGGATAATTCTCACAATGATCCTACGAGACACACGCTCTCATTATCCTGCCCTTTAGAGTGAAGGATACAAAGGCACAGGGAGGTGAGGTCACCGTCCAAGGTCACGCAGGAAGTGGTGGAATCTAGATTCAAATCTAGGCAGGATGACTTCAGAGTTCACTTGGCCACTGCACCAAAGGGTCTTTGGACCCAAATGTTAAAGAAAAGAGAGGAGGGAGGGACCAGTTTTCCCCAGGAGGACTGGGAAGGGTCTCCTAGAGGAGAGGCTGTTATAGGAGGATTGCAGAGGATGAATAAGAGCTCCTGGAGGAGGGCGGTAACCAGGGCCCCAGCTCTAGCCAACAGCTGGCAGGGCCCAATGGAGGAGAGGAGACGGCAGTGCCTCCACCACACCATCCTCCTTCAGTGACTCTTTCCTCAGAGAGAAGGAGGTGACGTCACAGAGGGGCATCCAGGGACTCTTACCCTCTCACAGAGGGACTGGAGACCTTGTCCTTTTCACACCCATCAGGGCTCCCGTCCCCTACGACATACAACCTTCGGTACCAACTTCTTGGAATCCTACAAAGGGAGGAAAAAATTCTTGGACAAGGCTGAGAGAGAGTGTGTCTAGACACAGCAGTCACGGGAGGGCCTGAGAAGAATGTGGGGGGCCCTGAGTGCGGAGGGGAGCCAGGCCAGGCTGGGCGAGTCCCCACCCTTCCAGCCTCCCGACCACTTTCCCTGCCTGCCAACTGCAGCGCTGCTCTGGATTCAGCGACAGTCTTCTCAGGCGTGATTTAGAAGGGGCTGTGCTGAGCGGTCATCCCTTCCTAATGGGCCTGAGTCATAATTCTCAGCAACCATCCTCCTCTCCCCCATACCCACCCCTTCCCTGTGGCTACTGCTCTGAGGCAGTTAGAGCAGATTTAAGATCAAAGTCAAATCAGATTCACCAAACAAGGTGTCAGGCCAGGCAGGAGGGGCTGGGGGCTCAGAGTTATATAGCCCGGAAGGCCTGGCAGTTTCTTGGAGACTATTAAGTGAGTATATTTTATGGCCAGACACAATGCTGAGAGAACCATCCGTAACACAGTTACAGGAAACTTCCCCACGCATCTCAGGGATGCTGTCGATGGCTGGTGGGTGATGAGTAAGCATACATTTGTGCCCATCAGGCATTGCTGAGGGTCCCACCTGCTGGTGACTTGCTGCGTGGCTCTATCCTTAGGAACCAGGCCGACTCGGGGGCAGGATTACTTCCCAGAAAGGGTCAGGAGGTGTGCTCTGCATTTAGAGAGCAATGAATTCTGAAGATGGAGGGCACTCATTTTACCAATGGAAGAACGGACGCTCAGAGACAGGAAGAGCCCTTCTTGCCTGCAGTCACACTGCTCCTGGGAACCAGAAATGGGTCTCCTGACTCCAAGGCCAGTGCTTTTTCAGGCTGCCAAGTCTCCCAGCCTCCTGTGGGAAAAGGCAGAAAGCAGATTTCCCCCACATATCCTGCCGGTTAGGATTCTGTGCCAACACCCCCGATGATGAGTCTTTACTAGTTTTGAAGGTAATTTTCAGGAATCTTGCAGACCTCAGGTCCTGGTTAGGCCCCTGGTGTCCACTGGGGTGGAGATCATAGCGTGCATTCTGGGCTCATGTTCCATGAGGGATGCCCTCACCTGGGATCCCCTAGATACCTGTCATTCAAGCCCTAGATCATGAGGTCCGAGGAATGTCCCGCCCTCCCTACAAGAACACCAGTCTATCAATACCTGAAGTCAGGGATGTATTTATTCATCTTTGCATCGTATAAGATGGCGCCTGGTACCTAAGAAGTATTCAGCGGATATATGCTAAATTAATGAGTGCACCTAAGCCATCCCCTTTACCATCAATTCACAGAGGAGGAAGTTGACGTGCACAGAGGTACCGTTACTTGGTCACGGTCACACAGTGACAGTGACAGGACCCGGATGAGGACCAAGGTCTTTATCTCCGGTGCCCTGCACTCTGCCCTCTACAACAATTGTCCCCGCTCAGATTCCCCAGGGCTGAACTAATATTGATCCAGAATGAATCCTCTGCTCCCTTCCCGCTGGGAAAATCCAGTTGTGCCATCCATGCAAGCTGTTGGGGTCCCACTTTAGAGTGGGTGGGATTTAGAGGAGGATGGCACTTCCTCTTGTGGAGCCCTGGGGCCCCTCTGCCCTCTGCAGCCACCAGCCCTCCCCTTTCTGGAGTCAGTGCAGAGCTCTTGCTGGACATCTCTGAGGACCTGGAGAGGCTCTGGGGAAACAAAACCCAGGGGACCCAGCTGCTTCCCTGTCAAGTCCAGCTGCCCTGAGGGCTGCCAGCTTGACAAGTGGCATTAGAATAAAAAACCTCACAGTGGCGGCTGCAGGCTCTGTGCCAGGGCCTTGGGCGTCCCTGCCTGGTACCACTCACTGTCACCAGGGGCAGGCCCCTGCCAGCCAGAGGGGTATGGCTGTGTCTCAGGCCCGGGTCCCAGACCCTGAGCACCTCCTGCTCTCTGGTCTCCGGCAGCAGCTCTCTCAGCAACCCAGCAGCTCACCCAGGCACCTCTGAGCCCTTTCCCCAGGGGGCAAAGAGCCTCCCTGCCTTTGTCCCAGTTTTTCCTTGTCCCGAGGAGGGCCCCAAATGCCCCAGGCCCCTCCAGTGTCCTGATGGGAAAATTCTGCTCTTCCAGCGTGACTCAGCTTAATTCCTCCCATGTCCCTCACACTTCTCTTTCCTAATTTTTTTTCCTCTCTGTCTAGGATGCCGTGTGCCCACCCTCAATTTCTCATCTGGGGTGACAGAGGGAATCTGTGAAGTGCTAATGGGGATGAGGACCTCGATCTTGCTCAAGAGCAGGGGGGCACACTTTCCTGGATTCTCTGCCTAACGCCCTGGATAATAAGTCTTTACTATGTGGGCAGAGATGCGCGGGGCAGCAGTCGCCCTTGTTGACAATAAATGGCAGGCCCTCCAAGGTGAAAGGCAGAGGAGACCTTGGGGCTGTGGTGCAGACAGGAGGCTGGGACCAGATAAAGTGACCTTCCTCTGGGATACCCCTCCCCCAGGTACCATGACCAAGGTCTTGTTGCCCCCTCTCCAACCTTTGTAACTTGGATACACAGATAAGGCCTGAAAACCTTCCCTGGGTTTCCAAAGCACGGACTTTATTAAAACAGAGCAAAGCTAGTGGAAGACAAAAGAATAGCAACTACAGTAAACAAACAGCTTATGAGCCCTCTTCTGCCCTGGGTCCAGCTGGTCACTGGTCACCCCGGGGCTTTCTACCTGGGACATACAAATGTGGGAGCAGCCCATTCTCCCCCTCCTTCTCCCCTTTCCTCTCTTTCTCCTCCTCCTTTTCTTCTTCCCCCTCCTCCTCTTCCTCTCCTTCCTCCCCTCCCCTCCCCCTCCTCCCCCCTTCTCTCCCCCACTTCCCTCTCCTCCTCCTCCTTCCTGCCCTGGGCCTTTGTGACTGTCCACCTCCCCAGTACCCTCCCCTCTCACAGCCAACGCACCCTGTTCTTGTCTTTCATGGCCCCTCCCAAATTACAAAATTGTATACTTTTGTGTAAATACTTATCTTAAAAACACTTATCAGTTAATATGTCCTTCCTTTCCTTTGTAAATTACTTTTTAACCAAAGTGATAGACACACAAAATTTAAAAATCAAATAACATCAAGAGGTTTTGCAAGAAAGGCACCAGGCCCTTTCCACCCTCCAGAGTCAACCACTTCCAACTCTGGGCTGCTTCTCCTGGTGTTTAGATCTCTTCATCTAAGCAACATATTCACACTTCCACCTTTTTCTTAACATCTTATTACAAAAATTTTCAAACATATAAAAAAGTTGGATTTACAGCGGACATCCATAAATCCACCATCTAATTCTACAATTAATATTTTGTGATCATTGGCTCTATCACATAACTTTGTAATTTTCCATCCTTGTATCCATCTGTCACTCCCTCTTATCTTTTGGTACATTTCCAAGTCAGTTGCAGATAGGAGTACACTTTAGTCATCCCTAAACACTTCACCATACATATCATTAGAATTCAATATTTGCCTGTGGTTCTTTTCTCCTTCCTTTTGAGATAAATTTTACAGGCAGTGAAATGTGCAGATCTTCAGTGCACAGATCCATGAGGTCAGAGCTATGCATGCGACTATGTAACCAAACTACCACCTAAAATCAGAACTTTACCGTCCCCCTGGGGAATTCCCTCAGGCACCCTCGCAGTAAATACAGACGGCTGCCCACATAAGGCAGGCAGCTACTGTTTCTTCTTTTTCTTTTTTTAACTCTATTTTTTGACAAAACAATTTTTTGATCTTGTCTACTGACTTCCTATGATGGCATGAATCTTAGCTCATAGCTTTGCCTCCCCATAATATACTTATATTACATTTTGAAAATTAAATCTATATTCTCTTCTTCCACAACAAGAAGTAAAACATGTCCACTCCTGAGACAGGACTCTATGATGGTTCTGTTTCCTTTCTTGGGCAACTTTATGCTTTTGCTCTTTTTTGGTTTGCTTTCTTTTCTATGGTTTTCTCATAATTTTTTTTTAATGATTCAACAGAATGGGAGACCATCTATCAGTATTATTTGTCACATGAGCAAGTGTATCAATAACCTATAACTTAATTTTTTCCCCAGGAGACTGTCCTCTAATCCATTGATGGTGAAGCCCCTGCTGCTCCCTTTCTGGAAGCATTTTGGAGCCTCTCATTTCTGGTGTCTGAAACATAATGACATTATATTATACTTTGGGCCTTTAGTGAAACCTCAATCTGAAAACCAACATCGCTCAGTTCTGGGAAATTTTCTTCTATTATTTCTTTGATAATTTTCCCCTCCATTTTCTTGGAACCTGTCTAGAATTCCCAGTGGTCAAATGCTGGACCTCCTGAGCTGATCCTTCTCTCCCATGATCTGTATTTCTCTTGCTCTCTTTCTGTTCCACTTTTGGGGAAATTTCTTCTATTTTATCTTTCAGAACTTTTATTGAATTTTGAATTTTTGCTATCATTTTTAATAGCCAAGAGCTCTTCCTTGTGCTTTGATTTTATATATGGCAGTCTATATCACGCTTCCTCCCTCCCCATTTCCCCCTTCCTTCCTTCCCTCCCTCCCTCCCTCCCTTCTTCCTTCCTTCCTTCTTTTCTTTCTTTCTTTCTTTCTTTGTCTTTCTTTCTTCCTTCCTTCCTTCCTTCCTTTTCTTCCTTTCTTTCTTTCTTTCTTTCTTTGTCTTTCTTTCTTTCTTCCTTCCTTCCTTCCTTCCTTTTCTTCCTTTCTTTCTTTCTTTCTTTCTTTCTTTCTTTCTTTCTTTCTTTCTTTCTTTCTTTCTTTCTTTTCTTTCTTTCTTTCTTTCTTTTCTCCTGCTCTTATTTCAGGTAAAATATCTACTTTCATCTCTCTGAGAATATTAATCATATATATTTTTGAATTTTTTTTTTTAATTCACAAGCTTGTCTCTGTTTCTTTTGAGTTCCTTATTTTCTTCCTATTTGCTTATCTAGTCTTAATGGTGGAGGCTTTCCTAGAATGGCTGGTTCTCCTTAGTTGCCCATACTTAAGAGTGTGAATCATTAAAAATAAAACCTGATTGGCAGTTGTTTGAGTATGGATGGGTCCCTGTTGGTGGGTGGGTTTCACTGTAGGGTGAATAGACAAGGAGCTGGCTTTTTTTTTTGGAAGACCCACAACATTCTGTTGGCCCCCTACAAACTTGGGCCATTCAGTTTTTCCAGAGGAAAATTCTCCTGCCTCCAGTCTGGGGTGGGGGTGAGGGATGGGAGTTGAGTGATATCTCGGCTGTTACCATTATGAAATCTCAGTTGGGAAGGAGGCTGAGGTTGTCCCTGCTCAATATGCAGAATTTAACTTAATTTTCCTGTTTTATACTACTTTTTGGCCCGCATCTGTCGGTGTGTGTGGTGTCCCTGTGCTCTCTGGTTCAATTTCTTCAGGAGCTGGCTTCCCCCTCACCTGCCCTCTCCCTCCCCTAGTTTGGGATAAGGACGCTTGCTTGGCTGCACAGGCCAGGTGAGGGGCATGAAGGTCTAACTGGTGCCCCTGTGTTAGCCCCCTGCCCCATCCTACCTTCTGCCATGCTGATGCGCTGATTCCTCAGGCTTTCTTGAGGTACCCAGGGGCCATGACTCCTTTCTCATGACACCTCCCTCCACGGTCTGGGCCACTTAAGCCTCCTCCATTCTGCTAAGTCAGTTGTCACTCTTCCATTTACTTTCTCTCTCCCCCAAATTTGATACCATTTCTCCTGTGCTGTTGTCACCTCTTCCACTTTCTTTTTCCTGCAGGATTTTTAGTCACCTGAGTCTCACTTTAGGGTGATCTGGGGAAAGAACAGTGATAAATGATTGTTATCAATCCACCATCTTTAGGATACCCCTTAGAGGGAGTGGTGGCTGGGCGTCCTGGGGTGCCTGGCCCCAGTCCCACTACCTGTCCCACTCTCCCCTTCCCATCCTCCCCTCCCAGAACAGAGGTGCTGTCTCACAGCTGGAGGGAAGGGAGTGTGCCAAGGGGGACTTGAAACCTCTTTCCTCCCCTAGAAGGCCAGGGAGGGAGGAAGGAGGGGAGAGGAAGACCAGGGAGGGTGGCGTACATCAGCATGGGAGCCCACATGCTGGCTGATGAGCTAAAAATATAGCCAGAGGTGTCCCCCCTCCCCCACTGTCTTAATGTGGTTTTTAAAATAAGTCAGCCTCTCTCTAGTTCTCCCTTTCCACTGTCATTTATTTCAGTTTTTATCTCCACAACAAAAATTCCTTCCAACTTTTTTTTTTTCCCTCTCTCCCTCTAATGCTCCTCACTTTCAAATGCTAATAATCTCCAGCTGTAAAAGGCTTAGAAGTGGCTCTAGATTGTTTGATCTTTGGCCTGTGATCTGCTTTCATCTCTCTGCTTTCAAATGTTACTTTAGATTTACTTTAACCTATTAACATGCTTGGTATTCATAGGCACGCGCCCAACCTGCTTCCCAGCACCGCGGCCCCCCAGCCTCCCATCAGAACTAGATAAGCAAAGTGAAACTCCACGCACAGAAGGTAACTTTGGCAGTGAGGGGGCAGGAGGCTTTGAAGGCAGGGCCAGGTGGATGGAGCGAGAAGGAGGGGAAAGACTGGCGGCGGGGGGGTGGGGGGGGCGGGTTGCGGGGAGAGGGGAAGTACGGAGGGGAGGTGATGGGGAAGGAGAGGGAAGGAGAGGAGACGCAGGAAAGAAGACAAGAAGGTGGGAGAGGAGAGGAAAGAAAGGAAGAAGGAGATGAAGCCAGAGAAAGGGAGAGCTGGATGGACGCGGAGGGACAAGTCTTCCTCGCCGAGCACGCTGCCTCCTGGCTGGTTAGACACCAGCTAAATCTGCGCTCCCCGGCGCTGGAGCCGGGCTGGGGAGTGGAGAGACTGAATTAGTGCTTCAGATTTCTTGCTCCCGCCGTCGTCGTGCTGGAATGTCGCGTGTTCGTTTCCACAGGAAACGCGAGGCATGAATATGGATGAAGCTCCTCACCGAGACCACAAGGGTACGGCTCAATTATTTGCCATATAAAGCAGCACAGGAAGATTCTCTGCACTTGATCGTCTCCTCTGTGTAGGGCTGTGTGCTCGTGCACGTATGTGTGTTTGGGGGGGGCCTGTGCAGGGGCTCGGGAAGGGGACCCAGGCTGGTCAGGCGGCGCCTCTGAAGGGTACCGTGTCATTTAGACCCTCCGCGAGGCTCCGGTTACAGCTGAGTGTCTGGGGGTGCTTTGGGGAGAGAGACGCCCCCGCCCTCGCTTCCCACCTCGCCACCCAAAACACACACACACACACACACACACACACACACACACTCAACAAACACACACACACGGTGACAGCTGTGACTCCACAGTCTCTGACATAGAGCCACAGAGACCAAAGGAGGAGGCCTGCTGATAGCAGAATTTTTGGAAAACCCAGGGCAGGAGCCATCCCATGCCAGGCTGATGGCCTCTTTCTCCTGAGGCTGTTCCTTTGGGGAGAAAGCAGATGTCCCGTCTCCCCGAGGGAAAGCCTGAGCCAGCCACCCAGCTTCTGAAGGGTGGCGGCTCCTTCAGGAAGCAGGAGGGAGAGGCTGTCTTGGGCTGGCTGAGAGGGACACTGAGGGGCACCAGAGTCTCCTGGACAGTCTCTCCATAGCTGAAAAGCCACCGAAGCCGTTGGGGGCAGAGGAGTGCAAGGAAGTCTCACTCGGCACCAGAAAGCCTGAAGTTCGAGTCTTGGGCCGGTGATCTTGCCCTTCTGCCCTCAGTTTTCTCATCTATGAAATGGACTAACGCTACTCCTGACTTCCAAGGGCAATCGTGATGGCAAAATAATCGTAAGGATTACAATTATAATTCACAGAGCACCCACCATGTGGCAGGTACTATTCTAAGTATGTTATTAACTCACTTAATCCTGCATTAATCCTCACTTAATACTCATTTAACCCTACGAGGTGGATCCTGTTATTAGCCTCATTTTGCAGATAAGGAAACTGAGACACATAGGGTTTAAGCAATTTGCACAAGGTCACACAGCTAGAGCTATTAGGTTCATTGTAGGCTAATTAGGCTACTGGGTCACTTGAACTCATCTGTTACTCATTTCCTCCCCCAACATCCCTCTGGGTTGGTATTATTGCTTCTACTTTACACAGAACCTAGCAGTAAGTACTAGCCCAGGTCCTCTGTCTCCCAAGCCCACACTTCTTATCATCCTGCTATGCTGCAAAGATGCTTTTCAACTGCAAAGGGCTTAAAAATGTCAGTTATTATTATCTACAAATGTTGAGGATTTCTGCCAAAGGGGAAACTCACATTCAGTGAATTGGAGGCCCGGGGTGCAAAGGAAAAGCTGGGGTTCCTAAGCTGTCCTCTCTGTAAGGTCTTCTCTAGGGCAAACCAGCACCTTTCTGCTGTAGCCGGTCAGCTGCTCCTGATCCTGAACAAGGAGGAGAGGGAGGGTGCAAGTTATCCCACCCTGTAGCCTAAGAGACTCTGCACGGGAAGGTGGGGAACAGGGACCCACCTTAGGTTAGGGGATCCTCTCCACGGGTGCCACACCCCAGCTTCCCACGGTGGAGGTGGTGGAGGGGGCATTGTTTACAAGGGCTCAGCAGAGGGGTGACTGTGAGCTGAGCCCTCCTATGGGCATCTGGGGCGGCTTTTCAAGTGACTCTGTCCATTGAAGCGGAAGGAAGCGGACCCAATCTGAACACCGCCACATGCCAGGCAACGCAGGAGGTCTTTCCATACCTATTGGTCTATTCAGACTTCACACCAACGCTGTGAGTCAGGCGTCCATCCTCATCATCATTTCTGAGATGCTGAGAGTTTAAGTGACTTGGATGTGGTGGCACGGAATCTTCTCACTGCACCCCACTGCCTCTCTTAGTTCTCAGCGGGTATAGATGGACAATAATAATCCTGTGTTTACCTGGAAAGAAAGCAGCTCTGTGGGCCCTCCAGAGGCCTAGACACCAGTGACCCCATGGTCCCACGAAGGTCCCGTTTCACAGGACGCTGGGCTCACCCGGGGCAGGGCCTGGGTCTGCTTGTGACCCGGTGGCGCTCAAGCTTCAAGCATTTCTTCTTTTCACTCTGGGCTCTGTCTCCTCCCATTGCCTGTGCAGGAGTGAGCCCGCACGCCAGGTGCCTGTGCGACGAGAGGGAGCTCCGCTCGCCAGCTTCCTGGCTGTGTCCCCTGCATAAGTACCTTAGCCTCTTCGAGGCCAAGTCCCCTCATCTCCCTAAATGGTGGGGTGGCCCGAACGAGCCATGGCGCCAGGGGTGATGGGGCCCTGGGGGTGCTGTGCTTTCTGCTCAGCCCCTTGGACTCTTCCTGGGGCGGGGAGGGCATCACGCAGAGCCCCTACCTCTGGGGCTCGGTGAAGGCTCCTGCTGGTGATGAAGGAGGGAAGGACACTTGTATCCTTCACTTTTTTGGCTCCGGCAAAGCTCAGAGGCCCCACCTCCACCCCAAGCATACAGTCTAAACACCAGTGGCTGTTTCCAGATGCGCCTGCCCAAGGGCAGGACAAACGCCAGAGCACCCAGCCTCTGCGCTGAGGTCCCCTCCCCTCGAAACCCAGGAGTCAGCTCTTCAGGCCAGAAGAATCCTTCCAGGTTGCCATGGGAGTGGAAGAGAAACCAGGGCTCATTAGGGCATTTGCTCTAGCTTCTCTGTCGCTCTCTTTGGTGTCACAGCCTCACCAGGAGCCTGGCGAAGCTGGGGGTGGGAGGTGGGCAGTGGGCACTGAGGCAGAGTCCCTACTTCCTTCACACCCACCCACCAGTTCTTAGTTACTGGAAAGAGCAAATGCAAATGGATCCAAAGCACAACATCCAGAATGCACTGCCACGCTTCCTAGGGGCTCACTCTAAGTTAGAGCTGGGCTCCTCCTGGGGGCTGACATTTTCCCTGGTTCAAACACCTGCGCCTTGCCAAGCTTGGCGAAAGGTGAGGGAGCCAGTCACTGCGACCTCAGAGTCAAGTGAAAGAGAAAAACCCACCCCCACAGGTTCCTCCCACCTGGGTGGAGCTCTGGGCCCCATGTGCACTGGCACACATACACCCACGCGTGTGCATCCCTGCATGCATGCAGACTCATGCGTGTACCCCCTCACTAACCCTCATGCTTCCTCAAGCACACACATGTATGTACACGTGTATCTGCCCGTGAGCAACACGCAAGCATCTGTGAACCAGGGGAGCAGGTCTGCCCTCACCCCATCTCCCCCCACCCCCAAGAGGGGCTGCTGAGGATTTGAAATAAATGCATCCTTAGGAAGAAGGACCATCTTTCCCTCCAGGCTCCAGGCCAAATCTCCAAATGAAATCAGACTGGGAGAAAGGAACCACTGAGATGCACAAAACAATGTGAAGAAGAAACTCCAAAGAAACGAATAATCATATAGAAAAAAAAGGTGAGAGTTATTTTTCAGCTCACTGGCTTTCTGAAAAGTAATATAAAGTTGGGCAGCATCTTCTTGGAATCGACCTTTCTGAGCCGAGACCCAGACCACACGCACATCTCTTTCCTCTCTTTCTATTACCCGAAATTTGTATGGTTTCATCGCCTCTGATTTTCTTTCATTTGTGCGCCTGTGCAAACCCCTTGTGTCAGGGGCTTGTTCCTAACCCGACAGCCGGCCGTGCTGGGAGCTGCTTCTCCCTGGCGCCCCGCGGGGCTGAGAATTGAGAGCCTCCCCTGCAGTTCTCCCCAATCTAGGCTCTGCCACCCTTGACTCTGTCCCCTCCCTTCCCAGAAGGGCTGCAGACCTCCTCCCTCCCCTTCTCTGCACCAATCTGGCCTTCTTTGTTCCTAAAAGAATTCTCTTGCACACTGTTCCCTCGACCAGGGCTGGAAAGCAGGCCTGGATGGGGTGAGGGGCCCAGGGTCCTGGAGCCCAGAGCCCAACCCAGGCCTGGGTGCAGAGAGGAGCAGGAAAGATATTTAATAAATGCAGGAAAGAGCAGATGTACCAACAGATGATTCTGCCTCCTTCAGGGTGTGGAGGGAAAAAGATTTCCCTTCTAAAATGTCCAGGAAAGGGAATTCCCTGGTGGTCCAGTGGTGAGGACACGGCGCTTTCACTGCTGTGGCGCGTGTTCAATCCCTGGTCAGGGAACTAAGATCTTGTAAGACACGTGGCACAACCAAAAAAAAAAAGAACATCCAGGGAAAAGGTTTAGGAAGGGGAGATGAAGAATATTCCTAACAATGACATTCCCTGTAGTTCCAGTTGATTCTCCAGCAGAATGAGGCTGGGAGGACTTACCTAATGATGGTCCCTCTGCTTCTCCTCTTCTGCCACCTCCCACCCGGGGACACACACATTTCTGTATGTGCACACATGGACATCTGCACATGTGCGAACACTGCAAATACCAATAAACACACCACACAGGGGGTGATGGCACGTTGCATCTTCTTTGCTGCAAAAGGGAATGAAGGGGGCCTGGCTTCCCCCAGCCTGGGGGTGCAATGGTTTCAGTAGAAGCTTCAGTCTGGCACCTGCCCTGGGTCCACCCAGCAGAGATAAGAAATCTCTGTATGGATGTGTTTGGGGTAGGGAAGTGGGGACATGGGGATATAGGGAAAGTTATTGAATCTTTTCTCCAGGAGAGATTAGGATAGTGCACTAGTCAGGCTAAGCTCATTGCTGTGACAAACAGCCCCCAAATCTCCGTGGATTAGTTCAATCAAAGTTTCAAAGACATGTCCCTCTTCAGTGAGAGTTGGCAGGGATGCTCTGCTTGATGAAGTATTTCTGGGACGAGATTCCTTCTGTCTTGTGGCTCTGGTGTCCTCCAGGTGTCTGGAGTATCTTGATTTAGCAGGTATATGGAAAAGCCAGGAAGGGTTCATATGGAATGCTTTTTATGGGCCATGCCTGGAGATGGCATGCATCACCTCTGCTAACACTCCATAGGCTAGAACACGGTCCCATAGCTACATCTAATGACAGGAAGGCTGGTGAATGTAGTCCAGCGGGGCATCCAGGAAGGAGAGGAGAATGTGGATATTGGTGAGCCCTGCCAGTCTTCATCACACCCGGAATCACACAGCTAATCATGGTGGAATCAGTTTTTTGACATAGGTCTTCTGATTCCAGAACTGTGCTTGTTCCTTCCAATACTTTACTTTGAAGCATTAAGCTTTACTAACAGAGCACTGTTCCTTGGTCCTTGTTCTAGGTCTAGAAGTCCTTACATTTATAAGAATATAATGATAATGACAATACTATCTGTTCTATTACGCATGATATCTCATTTAACCCTTATCACCACCCCATAAGATATGTAGTATAACCCTAGCTTCTAACTGAGCACATTGCAGCTCAGAGGGATTAAGGAGTCTCTCTGAGGTTGTAGGAGAGTGAGAATGTGAGCCTCAGGCTTTCTGGTCCTGGTCTCCCATCTTCCTCCCTTGCTGCCATGGCTCCCCCTAGACATGAGATTTGAGGTTGGGTGGGTGGAGCGTCAGCCTTCTTTATCCTGTAGAGCAGACACCCTGGTGAAGCTTATGTAGGATGCAAATGGTGTCAGGAGTGGGCAGAGTTCTTGCTGCCTTTCTGCTCTGGGAAGCACCTGGAAAAATCTGAGAGCCTAGGCTATTGTAGCTTAGTTTAGTTGATAACTGTTTACCTGGAGATATTAGAGGCACTGGGATTTGAATTCTGATTATATGATCTTCAGCAAAATATCCTGGGTTAGGAGTCAAAAGACATTCATATGGAAATCCATCCTAGTTAACTGTGTGACTTTGAGCATCTCATGTAGAGTTTCTGGGGTTCAGTATGACCAGCCTCCCTCCCTTGCAAATTGGAAATTGTAGCCACCACCCTCATTCCAGACCCTGTGAGGATGTCAAGACTCCCAATTGGTTTCCCCAACACCATACACTTTCTCTTCAAATCCTTCCTGCCCATCCCTGACAGAGTAACTTTCTTAATGACACACACATTTCATCATGTCTTTTTTCTACTCAGCAACTTTCACGACTACCATAAAGTCCAAACTCCTTAGTCAGCCCTCATATTTCTTTATACTCTGCCCTTAGATTACTGGTCCAGATGGAGCACCCTTGACTAGCCTAAATATCTCAAATTCTCCTGCCATGCTGCCCTTTTCCTCTCCTTGAATGCCCTTCTCTGGGTGGCCTTCATTGCCAGCCTACCTGTTGTCACTTCCAATATACCTCCCTTAATCACCCCATATAATCTTCACTCTTACATCATCACATTTGTGCCCTCAGGCAATGTTTGGAGAGGAGGTACTCTTGGTGCCTTGGTCTTCTGAGAATGTTTCTTATTTTCTTCAGCAGATTGCCAGCCTCCTCAGAGTGAGAGCTAGGTCTTGTACAATTTGTCCCCTTGGATACAACAGCCCTTGGACAATAGTTTTTGAGTGAAAAAAATAGTCAAAAGATAGCAAAGACTTTCAGGGATATGCAAATGAAAACTTAGCTTAGGAGCCTCATTAAAGTTTTTTGGACTGTTTTCCGCCAGCCAGGGATCATGGGGCAGCTCCCACATCTTGCTGGGCTGGTAACCTCCTTGGGTTTATCTGCAAGAGTTTATGGCTGGGACCTCCAATCAGAGACTTGGGGCACTTTGGGTTGTGTTTCTTTGCCCACTAGTCGGGGAGGGGATAAGACCAGTCCTCCAACAGGCTGACCTGTCAGGTAGAAGCGAGCTGGGTGTGTGCATTTGGGGAACATCTCAAATTGAGCTCTTTTGGCTTTCTGCCCACACTCAGCCCCTCCACACCAGGCCAAACTGTAGGCTGAAGCCAGTGGAGAAAGTAATAGGTTGGAAGCAGGATGCTCAGGTTAAATGGGCCGCTTTGTGGAGCTCATCCATAATCCTGCTGGAGCCCAGAGAACAATACGTTAATTAGAGCCAAAGGCAATGTTCCCACCAGCCATCCATCCTGCCTGTGTCTGCAGGGCCATCCCCATGGACACGCCAGCCCCTTCCCTTCCCTGAAAGAGATTTATTCGTTATCAATGTTTGTCTGCGAGAGGGACTAGCGGGGAGAGAATGAGATTCCTAGAGGGATGGGATATGAAAAAGGCAGAGCCAGGCCTGCTGGCAGCTAACAAAGTGGTGTGCTTGGGGGCTGGACACGGGGTGTTCCCAATTAGGGGGATGAGGCACATCTACCTGGTTGGACAGGGCAAAGGTGAGCCAAAGGGAGTGAGAAAAATTTCAGTAAATGTGTCTGACAAGGGGTCCTTGTGGGAGTTTTAGCTTGAGACCTCATTTTCTTTAAGCTACAAATGATGGGGAAAGAAGATAAGGAAGAGATGAAGGCCATTTATCTAATGTCTACACTGGTGCTTTCACTTAAAAAGCACTCAGAAAGTGCTTGTTGAGTGAATAAATAAATGACTTTTGTGGCAGCCAGAGGGATAGCATAAGGAACTCACTGCTGATGAGCAAAGAGAAATAGGAGCCAGAAAGACCAAGAAAGGATTCTGGGATTTTTTACCCAGGAGTTCCTTGAAAGAAGAGGAGATATATTTCATTTTTCCTGGATCCCATTATCTGTGTATCATGTTGAATTTTGGAGAAAATGGGAGAAGACTGGCTCTCCCCAAGATAGTATGGCAGCCTGCAGAGGGGAGAAGTCTACAAGTCAGAGACAGCAAAGGACCAGCCGGGCAGTGGCCCACTGACCAAAGCTCCAGGGAGAATGAGAGAGAGTGAGCAAAGGGATGCAAAGTCACTGCTTCTCAGATTGTCTCATAATAAGGACACGAAGAATTAGTGCGCCTTCTCAGTGGCTCCTGCTGCCCAGGAAAGGGGAGGTGGGGGGCGGTGTCTTGCCCAGAATCCCACAACTAGTGTATGCCAGCATTGTGCTGTTCAAGGAGTGAACAGAATCCCACCACCCAGGGCCTTGTTGGAAATGCAGAAGCATGGGCAGCACCGCAGAACTACTGAATCCAAATATGCATTTTAACAAGATCCTCATGTGATTTCTATACACACCAAAGTTTGAGAAGCAAGTCAGCTACATCGCGTGCCTAGTTCTTAGGGGGACCACATGATGTTTTAGGGAGAGCGTGGTGGATTGGATGTTCTAGTGCTGACTCTCCATTAACTGGCTGGGGGAGTTGGGGGAAATCACTTAGTCCCTTTGGGTCTTAGTTTACTCTTTTTTTTTTTATAGAAGTATAGTTGATGTACAATGTTGTGTTAGTTTCAGGTGTACAGCAAAGTGATTCAGTTATACATACATATATATACATATATACATATTCTTTTTCAGATTCTTTTCCATTATACATTATTACAAGATATTGAATATAGTTCCCTGTGCTATACAGTAGGTCCATGTTGTTTATCTATTTTATATAGATAACTCATTTTTAATATGAGAGGATTGAAGCAGATCAGTGACTTAAATTTTAGCCATCATCAGGATCACCTGGAACAAAAGGCGGGTTCCTGGGTGCCACCCTGAGTTTCTGTGTAGGGCCTGAGAATTTGCATTTCTAAGAGGTTCCTGGACCATGATTATACTGCTGGTCTGGGGAGCCCACTTTGAGAACTGCTTGCCTAGATGATTCCTAAGGTTCCTTCTGATTCAGATATTCTGTGGGATTCCCATCCCCAGTTTGTAAGCTTCCTCCTCCCAGTGGCATCGACTGGTCCCCTGTTGTTTCTGACTTTCCCTCCTTCTCCAGGTATTTAATGTCATTTTCCCAGCACACCTGGGACCAATGAGCTGTCTTATAAAATGAACGGAAGGTAATACAGGCAAAGTATTATCCACAAGATTTAAGAAGAGTCCTACAAAATACAGCAATAAAACCTGGAAATAACTATCTGTTTCCTACAACAAAATGTCTCATTTCCGAGTCCATAAACGTTCCCCCTCCAGATCCCCAGACCCATCTGTTTTGTAAGCATGTATAATTATTAGCACCATAAAGTCTCTTTCTATACCTAATGTAATTATCGGGGACCAAAATAATATCAGGTAAAGGAGGGGGATGGCGAGGGAGGCTTGCTCACCACAAACTCAGACTATTTTTTTAAAGAGAGGGAAATAGACACATGGGAAAATAACGATTCTTTATGGTGATATTACACTTCTCGTGGAGGCTTTGGGGATAGCTTTGCAAATAAGACTGAGCTGGTTCATCTCAAAGTAAAGAGTGGTTTCCAGCCTTGGACAGAGGATTTAGGTCCTATTGGGCACTAGGAATTAGGATCACCTTGCTTCCTCTGCCACCATCTTCAGATTCTCTGGAGACCCTGAGGACATGACTTCCTATCCAGAGGTATTCCCAAAGCCAGTTTTTTCCTTTCCTTCCTTTTGTACTTCCTCTGGAGGAAAAAAAAAAAGTTTACAGAGCTACTCTGAGATACTGGCCAGCTGGTAGTTCAGAGTAAATTCAGGACTAGTGTCTTTGTGTCCTGCCTCCGTGACTTGAGTAAATGGATGAAGTGATGGACGAATGGATAAGGCACAGATGATGACAGGACCTGTTATTACAGCAGGAGGAGAACATATTCCTTCTCTTTTTATGTCTCATTTCTGATGGGGTGCAGGACCAAATAAGGACCAATGAGACATTACTGCCAGGCTGATTTTGATTTACCTTATTATTAGCAAAATAGCATTCTGACCATGAGAGCTGTCCAAATGGAAGTGCCCTCTTTGCCCAAGGGGTGAGTTTTCCATCATTGGAGATTTTCAAACAGAGCCTGGGAAACTTTCCCCATGAGTCTAATCTAGGAGGTTGATGTATTTGGTACGAAAGAGGGGTGGGGGCGATGAGAATATTTATTGAGCATTTACTGTGTGCCCGACTCTTTATATAATCTTGTTTAATCCACTCACCAAACCCATGAGGTAGATGCTCTTACTCCTATTTTAAAAATACAGAAAACAGGTTCAGAGATTCATTGAACTCATCCATGCCACCCAGCTAGTAAGAGGTGGAGCTAGGATCCAAACCAGCTCTGTCTGCTCCAAAGTTCATCTTCCTTCTACAGCGACTGGAAATACCACGCTAAGCTTCACATTCTTTAGTGCACTCGGCGGAACTGAACTTGACATGCCTGACTTGGGAAAACACGGGCTGCTGCCACTGCTGGCTGAGACATTGGTCTATTTTCTGGATCCGTCACTGAGAATTCAAAGCTCTCTTAAGAGGGCCTGTTGTGGGAAGTGACTGTTTTCAAGGCAATTCTCTTTGGGTTCGAATTGTTTTGTCAGGCTGCTCTTGCACCTTCTCATCTGCAGATTTGCTTGCCTGCCAGGATTCTGAATCAACGTGATGGTTTAGGGCTTTCATTCTCTGATCTGGGAATCCATATGTGCTGTGGGCCCTTCATTTCCCTCCCCTCTCTGGGGAGTGGGCCCCCGTCTCCTGCTCTCACACTGACTACATTCAGGGCCGCCTGGAGGAGCATTTCAGCCGGGCAGGGGCAGATGGCAGGGGCTACAGACTGCCCAGCTGTCACTAATTTCTACTGATGAGAGAATCCCCAAGGGGCTGGTCGTGCAGTCTGGACAAGACTGAAAAGTTGGACTGATGTGCTTTCTGAAGCCTCTTGGCAGCCTTTGGAGGCAGCTTCGTGTGCCTGTGTTTCCCTCCTGTCTCTATCCCTTGTTCTCATGCCAACCTTCCTTGGGTGCCCACCAGGTCCCTTCCGTGTCCTGTCTCTCATCTCCCTTTGTAACCGCGTGGCGGGGACTCCTTGCCCGTGTGCTGCGGGAGCGGGTGATGAAACGGGGCCGTAATCAACTTGTCTGTTGGTGTCAGGCCACCACCTTTCCTCTCTGAAGTCCACCCCTGTCCTTTGCCTCTGCTTGCCTTTGCCTCTAGTTCCTTCCAATCCAGCTTAATATCATGCCAGGGTCACCCCAGCTAGAGAAGGGCACCAGCCAGGCCTCTGGGAGGGCATCTGCTTCTGCTGATAAGTACCCCGTCTTTCTCCTACCCTTCGGCGGGGCAGAGATGCCCTCCCCCATGAGCTATGGAATTAAAGCAGGGAGCTGGGCTTTGGCAACTAGCATTCCCACTGGCACCACGCCTGCTCTGTCTCCACGGATTTCTCTCCGAGCGTCACTGTCGCCTGATGAAAAACGATTCCTTCTTGCAAAGCAAAATAGGGTTTTGTGTGGAGCCCACCCCCTAAATGTGATGGAAAGTTGGAACTCTAGGGGCCCAGACCACAGTCGATAGGAAAGATGGACTTCAGGGTCGGATCATCGGTTTCCCTTCCAGGCTGAGGGGAGGTTCTGGAGCAGAGGCCTGCATGGAGGGCAAACCTGATCTTCCCAGCCTCAGGCCTGTGGTTATCCGTCTAGCCTAGTGTGTTTGTCTGCTCGGGCTGCTGTGACAAAGTGCCACAGACTGGGAATGTACTGTCTCAGGGTTCTGGAGGCTGGAAGTCCAAAATCAAGGTGTTGGCGGGGTTGGTTCCTTCTGAGGGCTGTGAGGGAGGACCTGTTCCAGGCCTCTCTGCTTGGCTTGTAGACGGCCGTCTTCTCCTCGTGTCTCTTTGTATCATCTTACCCCTGTGGGTGTCTCTGTGTCCAAATTTCCCTTTTTTATAAGGACACCAGTTGTATTGGCCAGCTCAGGCTGCTGTTACAAAATATCACCCATGGTATGACTTAAGCAATAGATATTAATTTTCTCACAGTTCTGGAGGCTGGGAAGTTCAAGATCTAGACCTGGCAGGGTTTGGTTTCTGGTGAGAGCCCTCTTCCCAGCTTGCAGATGGCCTCCTTCTCACTGTGTTTTCACATGGGGGAAGGAGAGAGCTCTGTGTCTCTTCCTCTTCTTATAAGGACACCAGCCCTATCAGATTAGGGCCCCACCTTTATGACCTCATTTAATCTTTTTTTTTTTTTTTCAGGAAAGTTTTAGTTTATTTGTAAATTTTGGACTTTTTTCCCCTTCTTCCAACAGTTTCTTTGACAGTCTTCTTTTTCTGTTGGGTTCCTTTGAGTTCAATTTACCTGTAATCTGTAAACATTTCTTCTATCAACAACCTGCTCCACAGTTGACCTAACTCTTCAGAATTACACAGCCTTTGCTTAAACTAATTCCAATGTATAATCTACAATTTCCATGTATAATTTCAGTACTCTATAATCCAGGATGCCCTCATTTAATCTTAGTTGCCTTCTCACAGGCCTGATCTCCAAATACACTCACATTGGAGGTTGGAGCTTAAATATATGAATTTTGAGGGGATGCAATTCAGTCCCCAGGCATATAGGATTAAGCCCCACTCTAATAACCTAATTTTAATTGATTACCTCTGTAAAGACTCTATTGCCAAATAATGTCACATTCTGTGGTACTGAGTAGGTCAGGACTTCCAAGGGACATAATTCAACTTGTAATACTCAGACTCCACTCAACCTACGCTGCCACTGTGAAATCTATTCCAGAGAAGACTAATGGCTCCTCAACAGAGTTCCCCTTCCTTGTCGGAGACTGCCTGATTTTCTGGGGGCAAGGGGTGAGTACAGTCCCCTTATCAGCTCCCTTTTCTGAGGCTGGACACCCAGGGCACCCTAGGTTCTGCTCAATAGCGCCACCTCATGGTTGCCAGCTCTGCTCACAGCTGCAGCTTCCTGTGTGTCAGCTCGCCCACTGCCACCTTGGCTGACTCGGCTTCCGGTCAGCAGGATGTGAGGAAGCACAGCATCGGGGTGGCCGTTTCAGGTCTCCTTGGGGACATCTGGGCCAAGCCAGCCAGAGAGCAAACAGGGAGCACATTTGAAGAAGATTTGGGGATGGGGTATGTGGGGAGGGTCAGAGAAGTGGGGGAGATGGAGAAGAAGGGTAAGAAGAGAGGCAAGTGGGAGTTAGATTCTCTTTTTTCTAAAATAAATTTATTTATTTATTTATTTATTTTTGGCTGTGTTGGGTCTTCGTTTCTGTGCGAGGGCTTTCTCTAGTTGCGGCAAGCAGGGGCCACTCTTCATCGCGGTGCGTGGGCCTCTCATCATCGCGGCCTCTCTTGTTGCGGAGCACAGGCTCCAGACGTGCAGGCTCAGTAGTTGTGGCTCACGGGCCCAGTTGCTCCGCGGCATGTGGGATCTTCCCAGACCAGGGCTTGAACCCGTGTCCCCTGCATTGGCAGGCGGACTCCCAACCACTGCGCCACCAGGGAAGCCCTAGATTCTCTTTCCTTCCAAATTCGCTGTCACGGCCGCGTAGAAAACCTTTTCTCCACACTTTCTCCTCATAATAGGATTATCCCCAAAACATTTCAAGCAAGAGAAATGCTGTTTTCTTTTAAATCTGTATTTAAACTACACAAAGATCAGAATTTTCTTCTCTAGATTAAGTAGCCCTTATATCTTTATCATTCTCCCATTATTTCCCTCTGGGGGTAGAGAAGGCAGACCTCGGCTATTCTCAGGTGGCCCCCAGGCCATGCTGTGATTCTGTGATTCTGAGTTTCAGAGCTGGGGCCTGGGTCAGGGTGTTTGGGCTCCTCTCCCGTCCCCTCCAGATGACCACACACTCACCCCTTGACTCCCACCCCGGATGAGCCCTGGATCTCTCCAGGGCTGCTCCTCCACCTCCCTCCTTAGCCTCTCCACACCCCTCTCAGCATCGCAGAGAAGGGAGAACACTGGGCTGGGAGTTAGAAGAGCTCACTTTGCTCACTGTGTGATCTAAGTGGATTGGGGTGCTGGGGGCTCAAAGGAAAAGCTCACAGGGGAGGTAGATTTCATGTCCCTTTCATTCTGGTTGCAGCTGCCCTGGCCAGCTTCTGGGGAGAAGGGTGGCTGCATGACGCCCTCCCCATCTCTGCCTTAAAATCACAGACTTTGAGAGACAGAAGAGTCTTTGGAAAGTGTCAAACTCAGCTCCCTACTGAATGCGTGGATGCCGGATGGGGCTCTGCTTTCATACATCCAGGGTGGGCAGCTCAGAGTGTTAGAACATCTTTTCTAGATGTTCTCTAGAGATGCGTAGGATTCTTCCTGTATTAGTCAGGGTTGTCCAGAGAAACAGAACTAATAGAATGTGTGTGTGTATGTGTATACATATATATATATATTTCCATATATATTTATATATTTTCATATATATGTGCATATATATTTCCATATATATGTGCATATATATAGTTTCACATTCATATTCCATATGTATTGTATACAGAAATATATATTTCCATATATATGTATATATATATGTGGAAGGGGATTTATTAAAAGGAATTGGCTCATGCAATTATGGAGGCTAACAAGTCCTAAAATCTCCAGGGTCAGTGGGCAAGCTGGAGAACCAATGGTGTATTTCCAATCTGAAGGCTCAAGACCCAAGACATGGCAATATTTTGGTTTGAGTCCAAAGGCAGCAAAAAGCCAATACAGTAAGTCCCCTACATATGAACCTTCAAGCTGTGAACTTTCAAAGATGGGAACGTGTGTTCACATGTCCAATCGTGTAAGTTAGTTCACGTGTGTGGCGTACGTGCATGCATCCTCTGCAAGGGGTTGTGCTTTTGTGTACTTTACTGTACAGTACTGTATAGAGTACAGTAGTACAGTATCTTTATTTCAAGACCAGGATGTCCAGAAGCAAGTGTAAAAGCATCAGTGATGTAGCTGGTACTACTGTACTTTTCAAGGTACTGTACTGTAAGATTAAAAATGTTTATTTTTTGTGTTTCTTTGTTTTTCTGAATTATTTGTGTGAAAATTATTATAAACTTATTACAGTACAGTACTATATAACTGATTGTGTTAGTTGAGTACCTAGGCTAACTTTGTTGGGCTTACAAACAAATTGGACTTATGAACGTTCTCTAGGAATGGAACTTGTTTGTATGTAGGGGACTTACTGTATCTTAACTCAAAGGCAGGAGAAATTCTCTGTTACTCATGGAGTGTACACATTTTTGTTCTATCCAGGCCTTCAACTGATTGGACAAGGCCCACCCACACGAGGGAGGGCAATCTGCTTTACTCAGTCTATTGATTCAATGTTAATCTCCTCCAGAAACACCCTTAGAAAAACATTCAGAATAATGTTTGACCAAATGTCTTGGCACCCGGTGGCCCAGTCAAGTTGACATGTAAAATTAATCATCACACTTTCTTTCTACAATTCCCCATTAGCCTGGTCCTCCTTATCTGGTCTTACAAGGAAGGGGGAAGCCCCTCAGTGGGGCTCAGAGTGTTCAGCCTAGTTGACTGCTCCTGGGAAGGGGCCTGGGTACCCCACCTGGAAGATGCTTCCCATTCCCACTACGTTGCCTCTCTCCACAGTCGAGCAGCCAGCTCCTCTTACCTCAGCTGGGCCAGAAGGCACATCTGCCATGCCTGTGCCCTGCCCACCCTCTCCCCAGTGCATCCAACTGTGGTGCCAGGGTGGAATTGTCAGGGGTGCTCAGGCCAGAGGGAGTGAAGCTGGCTGGCCCGTGCTTGGTTCTATCTTAGAGATAACTTGCTCTCAGGGTAAGGAAGCCCATGTCCCTCCCCCTCCCCACCACGTCCCTCTCTGCTTCTGGCTGAATCACTGGCAGTGGTGATTGGGGCTAATAGGAACCATATCCTGGGGCAGATCTTTGCAGAAAGGAAGAAAGTGCATTTCCATTTCTAGGGGCCTCAGGGAGGGAGGAGAAGGGGGCTACTACTTAAATGCTAAAGGCTCTACATGCCTTGCATCCTTAAAACTGCATGAAAACTCAGCACAGGCAAATCTCATCTCTGTTTTAACCACAGGGAAACTGATGCATGGTGGGAGGGGCTGCATGTCATCAGCTCAGAGTCAGGTAGCTGCCAACTGCAGGAGCCAGGATTTGAATCCAGCTTTTGTGGGTTTCAAAACCTCCTCTTGGGCTTCCCTGGTGGCGCAGTGGTTGAGAATCTGCCTGCCAATGCAGGGGACACGGGTTCGAACCCTGGTCTGGGAAGATCCCACATGCCGCGGAGCAACTGGGCCCGTGAGCCACAACTACTGAGCCTGCGCGTCTGGAGCCTGTGCTCCGCAACAAGAGAGGCCGCGATAGTGAGAGGCCCGTGCACAGCGATGAAGAGTGGCCCCCGCTTGCCACAACTAGAGAAAGCCCTCGCACAGAAACGAAGACCCAACACAGCCAAAAATAAATAAATAAATAAATAAATACATAAATACATAAATAAATACATAAATAAAAATAAGGTACCGCTTACTAAAAAAACAAAACAAAACAAAACAAACCCTCCTCTTTCTCCTACATCTTGGGATGTTATGTGCCTGTGCAGGCCCCATAAACTGTATTGCCTAAGGGCTGAGGGGCAATGCTCAGATTTAACAGAATTCCTACAATAGCAATGTAGTTCTGCCCAGGCAGCTCAGTGGTCAGTGGTCAGTCTGTAAAAGGAGTCGCTGGAGGTCTGACACTGCTGTGTGGTGTGATCTGCAGTAGACAGTAAGTGAGGAGGCTGGAGGAGACGACCACTAAGGGCCACCTTTTCCAGTTCTGGGACCCTAGGGATGAAAGCCTTTCCAATGACAAGGAGGATCCCCAGGGCAGGAAGCCTGGAGGTTCCTTCATTTTGGTGGCACTGAGGAAAGTGACAGGTGGAGGAACAAGTGGCCAGCTGTCCCAGAGTGCCTCAGGGCCGGCTGTCCTTTCCCGTGTCGTGTGAGAGCAGGGCCTCGCCGGGGGAGGAGGGTGGACGGGAGCCTTTGCAAAGGGCAGAGCGGAAGTGGAGCCTGGTCTCCTGTTTGTCTGGGACCCTGCCGGCCTGTGTTCTGCAGTGACTCGGAAGAGGAAAGCAAACAAGGGATTTTCGGGTGGTCTTCAGGTGCGTTCTCCTTTGTCTTCCCTCAGAGGGAGAAGCAGCCCCCATGGGTCCTCTAAATCTCGGCCTGGAGGAGCCAGGCACAAGAAGTTGGAGGGGGGATGGCTTATGTGAGATGAGAAGGCTGAAGCCACGTTAAGTCGAGCTGGGGAGCAGTTGATCTGCGCCCTGCTTGGGGAAGCTCCGGCTTCTCCGGAGAGGATGTGTGCGAACCTTTCTGGATCTCCTTGCTTCTCTTACAACGGACTCTAACGGGAACTGTTGTTAATGTGGAGAATCTTGGGGCTGAGGTGGGGTCTGAAGTTAATCACTCAGGTACCCCTTGAACACCTGTGGAGACGGTGACCTCACTAAGCTTCCAGGGCCGCCCTTTTCATCTCTGTGCAGCTCCTGCCTGGGAAATCTGTCTCCTGTTAGTTTTCATTCATTCCGGGGTCTCCTCCTTCATGGCAGTGCCGTGCATATGCATGTCCTCTGACCCCGCATGTGACTTTTGCTTGGAGAGTCGTCGCACACCCATGGGAATGTGGCCCTTGCTCAGATTACTTCCTGTGATTGATAGTCATTTCATCTCCTCGGCTGGATTGTAAGCTGCCTTCAGCAGGGATGTCCCGTCTCTGTCTTTTTATCCCATGTTCACTACTAGAGGGCTGAGCATATGGTGAATGTTTAATCACTGCATGGTGGAAGGAAGGAAGGAAGGAAGGAAGGAAGGAAGGAAGGAAGGAAGGAAGGAAGGAAGGAAGGAAGGAAGGAAAGAAGGAAGGAAGAAAGGAAGGGAGGGAGGGAGAGATGGAGGGAGGAGAGAAAGATTTGCCCCCATCTTTTTTGTCTGCTAGACAGCGGATGTGCACCCTGGATTACAATTAGTTGTTCCTGTCTGGGGGGTACCCTGGTGTGGGGAACAGCTCCAGGCTCTGGCCTCAGTACCTGGGTTCCAGTTCCAGCCTTTGTATTTCCCAGCCAGGCAACCCTGGGCAAGTTAGTCCTCTGAGCCCCAGTTTCCTCTCTGTACAAAGGGAATAATAATCATTCACTTCATACAGGGCTGTTGTGGAGATCACATCAGATCAAGGACTCACGCCCTTTGTAAACTGGGTTTCCTTAGGCACGAGGGGCAATGCTCAGGTTTAGCATATGGTAACCTTGATTCTAACATTAATGATGCTGTTACTACTTGATTAACTTCTACTGTGTGCTGACCATTGAGAAGTTCCTTATGTATGTTGTCTTTGTATATACAAGGCTTATGAGGTGGGTAGTTTACCAGAGAAGATCAGAAAGCTTAAGTGACTTGAAAAACTAGGATTTGAATTCAGATCCCTAATGGCATCCAAGCCCAAATACTCTTTCTACTGCATCAGGCAGCTTCCCATTAAAGGCAAACGAGGGCCAATATGAGGGGGCGGTTGACCAGGGTGGTGAAGGGGATGCTGGATTCCAGGACCCTAGAAGAGACCCTAAATCTTGCGATTTTACACTTTCCCATCGAATAGGGCAAAGCAAATACCCAAGGCTCTTTCTTCTCCTGGGTTGTTTTTTAAAATCTTTTCCTCCGTCTGAGTGTCTCATCTGTAGTCAGATTCGGATCTGCTAGCCAGGCACTACTTCTTTTCCAAAGCACCAGGGGCGGCTGCATAAAAGATACGGGTTTCCAGAAGCACTCAGTGGGACTGTGTTTTTGTTGGGGGTGGGCGGGAATCTAGAAATCAGGCAGAACAAGGCAAGGAAGATGTGGCTTTGAGGCCGTAACCAACGGATCATTCGGCAAAATTTATTGAGCATTTACATGAGCCAGCGCTGTGCTAAACCCTGCAGGGCTGAAGAAACCTCGCGCTCTGATCTCCAGGAGCTTACAGATTGGTGAGGAAGACAGGATTCAAGGCAGATGGAAGCTCCTTCTGCTTAAGGATGGGCTGGGGAGGGGAGGGGAGGACGGCGGGAGGGAGGGTGTGCGCTGGGAGAGAGGGTCTGTTGCGGGGGTCAGTGGAGGAGGGTGGCACACCTGGGGCCCTCTCTGGAATTCTGTACCCCCGCAGTCCCCGTGGTCCTGATTCTCAGTTTAAGTCAAATGACTTTGGTCCCCAGTTGCCTCCTGCCTGCCACGTTCCAACTCAATCATTCTTTGAAATTTGGAGCTGTAGCTAAAACGCCTTTGCCCGGTAACAGGATTTTCACAGGCTCCGCAGCGGCGGTAACGTGGCTCATCACCTGCTGTTGTAATCGGGCCCCACTGAGCCCGCGGCTCCAGGCAGAAAGCTTAACTCGCCTTGCTGATTCCAGCTTGCTCTTCCTGGCATCAGAGCCGTGTTTCAGGAGGGGGAGCTAATCCATTCCCCCCGACTTGCATTTCAAAGGAAATACAAATGGCAGAGGGAGGGGCTGTGAGAACCCAGTTCCTCCAGACCTAAGGGGCGGCAAGAATGGTGTCTCGGGGTCTGTGACCTGTTCCTTCTCCTGAAGGGGGTGGGTGAGGGAGCTGGCGTTGCTGCCTTCCCTGAGGGTCCTGTTTCTTGGCCAGGTTTCAGGGTCTATATTGGGAGAGCTGGCTCTGTTGAAGGGAAAGGTGAGTTGTGAGTAGGAGTGAGTGTGTGTACATTTGCCCACTGTGCCTGATGAAACACCTAGAAACTTTTTCTAAAATCAAACTCGTTGCTGGTAATTTTTTGCCCTCTATCTCTGTCTTTGTACTTCCAAAGACCAGATCCCGGAGCACCTAGAGAGAGTGTCTGACACACATAGGAGTTCACTGTGTGCTCCTTGAATGAATGAGTTCCAGCACTTTAGCTCAGCTTTGTTCCAGGCACTATGCTATGCCCTTAAACCCATGGGGGCGATGAGAATCAGATCACATAGGTGATAAGTGGGAAAGGAGATTGGAAATAGGAACAAGTCATAAACTCCTCGGATGCGTACAAGCATTCATTCATTCAAGAAATATTTACTGAGCTTAACATGTGCCACGTGTTCTTACTAGATGCTGAGGATATAGGCATGAAATATATAGACAAACATTCCTGCCCCTCTCCTAGTGGAATATACTGGACCGAGACTGGGCAATGATCAAATTTTAGCTTAACCTAAGAAATAACTTTCTGACCACTAGAGCTGCCCGACAATGTAATGTGCTACTGTTTTAGGTAGTGAGCTCCCCGTCACTGGAAAAGTTTGAGCAGAGGCTACATGGGCATATACTGGGGATACAGAAGAGGGGGTACAGCAGATCCTATGGATGACTGCCCACATACCCCTTCCCTTATCTCTTTGGTGCACACTGGAAAACTTCCGATTATTAACACCTGCATTTGTTTGCCTGACAGTTTTTCTGGCCCCCAGAATCTATTGTTCTGCCCACTCAGCAAGCTGAAAGTGCCAAGGAATTAATGCCCCAGGGAGTATCCTTTTCTGTGTCACCTGACCAGAGAAGAACCAGGGCAGAGGACTGAGCAAGCAGTTAGTGGGGCTCATTGCCTATCACCCCACAGGGCCTGGACACCAAAGGCCCAGGAGTAGTATGATTAAAGCATATTTTCTTGTGGACAGGGGAGAGGGACAGTAGGTATGGTAGACACCCTTGCAGGATGCGCAGATTTGCCTTCAGTGCAGGACTTGACCTAGCTGCTGGGGAATGAATCAACAGACAGACTTCAGCAGTTGGCCCCATCAGAGACTGCTTCAGCTGCAGAAAGCTTCCTGCCCAAGGTTATCCCCCTTCTGGGGTGGCCCACATCCAGTGACAGATTGATGCGGGAATAGAAGGCCTGGCCATCTCGGCTGGATCGGGGACCAGCTCCATAGGGCCATTCCAGGCTCCAGAACTCCTTGTGGGGTAGGCCAAGGTGCTGGTGGTCTATATAAAAGCTGAGCTCCTCCCTCTGCCTGTGCTTACTTCCTATCCTTCTTTCCCACTGGTGTGGATCTCATGAGCACTCCTTAATAAACACCTTGCTGGCTAAACTCCATCTCAGAGGCTGCTTCCCAAGGAACCCACCACATGACAGTGGGACCTCACCCCTGCCTGCTTAACTGAGCCTCTGGAATTGGTCTGCTAAACCCTGTTCTTCCCAAATTGTCATTTCTACAGCAAGCTCTAGCTACCTTAAAGACTAAGCCAGGCTCAGCTCCTTTCCTACTGGTCTTCATCTCGGCTTCTCAAGGAAGGGATGTGTGTCAACAGGCTGGTGGGAGTAGGGTACCTGCTTCTCTGATGGCCATGGCCTTTCCCTTCAGCACACACGTGCCACCCCATGGTGTTGTGTGTGGACGCCTCAGGCACTGTGCACCCAGACAAATGTAGTCAGGGGGCCGCCAAGAAGATTGAGACAGTCATGGGCCCCAGAGTAACGTTTCTGGGTCTGAGGCACATTCCAGCAGCTGGAACTACGATGGGAGCTCGCTTTACTAGATCCCATTATAAATGGATGATTTGTCATCTCGGAAGATAAATGGGAACCTTAATGCAGAGGTATCCTGTCTGGAGAAACTGGAGAGTTATGGATGTTAGCTTTGTAGCTTTATGAAAGCACTTTCTTATGGAAACTGAAATGACCAAGATTAGATTGAATTAATAGGTACTGGTATGAGCTTTTTCTCCCGCTAACCACCTTGATTTTTTTTAAGGGGAAGAGATTTGCCTCCTGTATGAGCATTTCATAAAAATGCAAATCCCAAGTTTGGGTTTGGTAATTAGCAGAGTTGTCTCCTGGTGCCAGTGAGGCAGCAGCCCAGCTGGGACTCTCTTTGTCGGTGGGGAAGGAGGCACCCTCTCCTGGCTTCGCCCCTGGGTGGTGTCTGCTCCTTCCGGCCTGCTCCCTTCCCGCTGGTGTCAGGTGTTCCCCTCACCTGTCCCCATAGAACACAGATGGATTAGTGAGAACTTCTGTCCCAGCAGCCGGGCTCCTGGCCATCCCCTTTGAGGGATGGAATCTCCCCATCCTACACAGATCCCGCTCTCCATCATGAGTTCTCCAGCCTGAACTTTGGGCCCAGATGCTAGCTGGGTGGCAAGGCTTTCTGCCAGCAAACAAATCCATGATGGATGTTTGAGCACTTGTGATAACAAGCACAGTGCCAGGCACCGGAGAAACAAAGATACAGATGCTGATCCTCTGCCCTTGAGGAGATCAATCTAATTGAGGGAGCAACGCGGATATAGATACCTTGCAAACCTGAATGGCCCAATAGAACTTTCTGTGATCGTGGAAATATTCTATATCTGTGCTGTCTGCTATGGTAGTCACCAGGTGGTCCCATGGAAATAACTTAAGAATGGGATTCTGGAGAGGAATTCCAAGCTTAGTTTTTCAGCCAATCATTTTGGAACCTCAGTTTCATCTTCTGTAAAATGGGACTATTAAAACCTGCTCTGCCTCTCTAGAATATTAGAACCAAGATACCTGGCCCAACTTCCTCATTCTATGGAGGAGGGAGCAGAGGTCGTGACCTGTCTGGTCTTACGGCAGGGGAGGGGCAGAATCAGACCCTTAACGTCTAGTCCCTGGCTTTTTGGCCACAGCAGGCTGCTGCTTGGGGTACTGTGGAGATTGAATATAGAAAAAGAAACGAAGATCTTTGAAGAGTTAAACTGTATTTAAGATGGTGGCTGTTGAAACCACTCATAGGGGCCATAGCAGCTGTTCAAGACCAAGTGTTAAAGCTTAGAGGACAAAGGTGGAAGAGGCCTTGTTTGTGATACTACCCGGGCTCTAGGCCCAGCACACATCCCACAGTCAGTGTCGGCCCCAAACATCAGCATGGTAAAGGGATTCCTAGAGTCAGGCTGCAGAAGGAGATAAAATGATGTGTGTGCCACCTGAGGTCAGTGGAGACCTCAGATGCGGGGAGACCTCAGATGTGGGGAGACCTGAGAGCTTCAGAGCCTCTCAGATGCTTTATTGGGGTTGAGGGCTGACATGTTGAGTGCCCAGGATACCTACCAGGCAATGAATGGGGTGTCCCAGACAGCTTCTGGAGCTGCCTTTGAGCCAAGAAACTTGGCAGAGATGGAGAGAGGGAGCCCCCAAATGAAATATCAGTGGAGGACTCCTAGCAATGGATTCGGCCTCCAGGGGAGGGGTGTCAGGACAGAAATGGAATTTGAATGAAGGGTTGAGTGCTGGACAGGGAGATGAGAGGGACAGTTAGCCTCAGGAGGGTCATTTAAAATTTAAAACACAGATTAAACATCTTTCTTTTTTTTTTTACTTGAAAGATATAAAATGCAATTTAATGAAATCACAACAGATAGCTAAAGATGTGTAGTAGTCATAAATTCAATGAATTTTCACAAAATGAACACACTTCTGTAGCCTACATACAGAATAAGAATAGGTAAATGTATATGTATAACTGAATCACTTTGCTGTGCACATGAAACTAATACAACATTGTTAATCAACCACCCTCCAATATAAAATAAAAATTTTTAAAAAGAGTCAAAAAAACCCATATTTGTGTTTCAAAAAAAAAAAAAGAAACAGAACTTTAACAGCATCTTGGAATTGCTCTCATGTTCCTTTTTTTTTTTTTGTAAATTTTAACAGTCACTTTCAAGGAAGCCTTTTTTTTTTTTTAACTTATTTATTTATTTTTGGCTGTGTTGGGTCTTCGTTTCTGTGCAAGGGCTTTCTCTAGTTGCGGCAAGCGGGGGCCACTCTTCATCGCGGTGCGCGGGCCTCTCACTATCGCGGCCTCTCTTGTTGCGGAGCACGGGCTCCAGACGCGCAGGCTCAGTACCTGTGGCTCACGGGCCTAGTTGCTCTGCGGCATGTGGGATCTTCCCAGACCAGGGCTCGAACCCATGTCCCCTGCATTGACAGGCGGATTCTTAACCACTGCGCCACCAGGGAAGCCCCTCATGTTCCTTTTGAGTCACTAACCTCTTTCCCAAGGTAACTGTTATAATGACTTCTAATAACATGACATTAACTTTGCATGTGTATGAACTTGATATAAAAGGAATCACACAGTAAATACCTTACTGTATATTGACTTCTTTTGCTCAACAGTATGTTTATGAGACTCATCCATGTTTTTTATGTATAAGTTCATCTTGTCTTTCAGCAAACTAAATGTCCATCAACAGATGAATTGATAAAATGTAGTATATATATATGGAATGGAATACTACTTAACCATAAAGAAGAATGAAATTTTGCCATTTGCAGCAACAGGGCATTAGGCTAAGTTACATAAGTCAGACAGAGAAAGACAACTGCTATATGATATAACTTATATGTGGAATCTAAAAAATACAACAAGCTAGTGAATAAAACAAAAGCAGGCTCACAGATATAGAGAAGAAACTAGTGGTTACCAGTGGGGAGAGGGAAGGCGAGAGAGGAAATATAGGGGTGGGGGAAAAACGGGTTATAATGGGAATATATGAAATCACGTGTGTGAAACTTTTGAAAACTAGACAGCTTCTTTTTTATGATGATAAGTGCTGTGCCTCTCCCAGTCCCAGGGTGCTTTCTCTGTGAGGTGCTGAGCTCTGTTGAATGGAAGTCCAGCACTGGACTAAGGCCTTGGGGGCTGCTTTTCCTACAGGTCCCCACCTCAGCCCCCAACATGGCCCACTGGGGCCTCAGGGGCTCTGCCCAAGGCCTGCCAGCCCCAAGGCTGCCTCCGTTTCAAGCTCCATCCAATAAGACTGTTTTTGCTCAAAGGAGCTGCTTCCCTCTTGCCTGGTGGTTCCTTTCTTTGGGCCTGGAGAAGGTGAGATATTGCTCAGATGAGATGTGCTGCTTCCTCTTAACGTCGGCTTCTCCATCTCCTCCAGGCTGAGACAGGAATAAAGCTGAAAGCACCTTAGGGAGGACTGCAAACATCTCCTCCACCCCCATCTGACAGAGGAAGAACTAAGGTCCCGAGGCAGGATGTGACTTGTCCAAGGTCACACAGCTCGTCAGCAGCAAAGTTGGAACTGAAATTCAGGATGTCTAACTCATTCAATCATTCAATCCATGGATTTTTAGTAAATACCTAGTATATGCCCCAAACTGTGCCAGCCAAGGGGATGGTAGAGAAGAGACACGGTCTATATTCAAGGAGTTTGCCTTGGAGTGGGGCCTAATGCGTATATAATCCTAGGCTTTTACAGGTGTTAGGAAGGAAATTAACAGGGTGACATGAGAGAGAGAAGTTGGATGGGGGTTGGTAGAGATGTCTCATCTGAAGAAGTGACATATAAGCTCAGATCTGCCGGATGAATCGGGGGCAGGTAAAGATGGGGAGGAGAGTGTTCCAGGCAAGGCAACAGCCTGCACAAAAGCCCTGAAGTAGGAATGTTTGGCATGTTTAAAAAAAACAAAAACAACAACCAAAAGGCAGTGTGTTTGGGCAGAGTGAGTGTGAGGGAGAGTGGCAGGAGATGATGGTGGGGAAGGAGGTGAGGCGAGACCACGAGGCAAACATTCCTAAGACAAGTTAAAGACTTTGGATTTTATTCTTATTTCCACTATGCAGTAGGCATGTGACAGATGCACTTAGTTGGCACAGCGAAAGGCCGAAGGATGACCATGGCCTCTGGAAAAGCAGGGGGATAGCAATGATGAGTGGAGGGCTTCTGAAGACCCTGGTGTGACTCGCGGTGGGGGGCACTGGTACAGCTTAACTCAGCCAGGGAAGAGGATGCCCAAGAGGGCACAAACAAAGAGGTCCTGGAGGAGGGGCCTTGGGACTGGCACCAGAGGCTCTTAGGGGCCACTGGGAGGGCAGTTTGACGAGAAAGGGCTAGGTGCACCCAAGGACTGGGGCCAAGGGGGATGGCCTAGCTAGCCAGGCCTTAATAGCTCCTGATGGAAGAGGCCAGACTTGGTCCTTAGGCTGTGATTAAGCTGGAGATCTGTGATTCACTTTCCTGTATGTGCTGGTGCCCCCAGCAGTCCTGACCGGTGATTCTAACGAACGGGTGGAGTGCAATACTGACATGTCACTTACCTGGGAGATAAGCTGCAGAAGATGCATGTGGACAGGTGGCAGGGCCGAGTCCAAAGGCTGCTCCCCTGGATGCAGCAGGGATGGAAGATACGGGAGGAGAATGGGGTGGGGGGCTTCCTTCAGGTGAAATGGACCTGGGTCCGCCATTCCTTCCCAGGGCACCCTCTTCTCTGGCTCTGGCTGTGGAGATCCAAGGCTATAGGGTCAGCCTGCTTCCTGCCCCAGGTGAGTGTGGTGGGCACAGCTCTGGAGATGGACCTTCCCAAGCTTTCATCCAACGTGGCATAACAACCTGGTTGACCTTGTGCCCTCTCCACCGGCCATGATAGTGCTCTCTCAGGGTACCAGCACCGGATGAAAAAAGGCATGTAAAGCACTCAGCACACGCACAAGATACTGTAGATGCTCAGCCTAGCTACCGTTATCCTCATTATTTATTGGATCAGGTGTCCTCTGTTAATGTGGGTTAACTCTCTTGCCCTGAAATGAGCTCCCTGGCCTCCTCCCACGACCTGATGTCCTCCCATCTTTCAAGAGCAGACAATATAGTACAGGGACGTTAGTTTTCCACTTGGTGCTGGCCCAAGTGTGTGACCCCGGCCAAGTCACTTTTGCTCCCCAAATTTGTTTTCTCATCTGTCAGTGGACGAGCTTATTCTGAATCTGAGCTTCCCGGCATATGTGCTGCGGTACATGGTGGCGGGGTGGCAGGGTGAACTCAAATAGGTAAGATAAGGATTGTTGAGATAGGGATTCCCTCAGCCCTCGAGTTGCCTGGGTGGGTGGGGACGGCCCCCGGGGCCCTGGCCGGCTGTCCTCCAGCTGGGAGTAGCCGATGCTGTATGCTCCAGCGTGCAAAACAAATGTTACCATTTCTCTGTGCGCCATGATGTAAGAAAAGTGAAGAAGTCCTGGAGATCGACTCTGAAGTCTGCTGGGATAATATCACTAATGTTCTGAGTCATCTCCTAGCTTCAAAACGTACCTCTTCTGAGAAGTCTGCCCCTACAACATCGTTCAACGACGTATCACCATCATGGTCTCCTTAGTGTTCATGACCTGCTTTAGCCTGAAATTTAGTTAATTTGTACTTCTTAATATGCGGCCTGTGGGTTGTTTCCTGTAACAGCTGCTGCTACTGCTACGACTGCTCCTGCTGCCATTACAAACGTGCAAGTGCCGGACCCTTCACGAAGGGCTCTGCTATTCACTCTCACGACAGTGCCATGGGGTGTGCGTGAACTATTGTGCATTGCACATGGGAAACTTGGGACTTAGATGGTTTGAAACAATTACCCAAATCATAAGTAGATGAGTCGGGATTTGGACGTGAGCCTCTTGGTCTGATGCAGCCCACGCTCTTAGCCGGTGAAGCAGTGTTTGTGTGTGTGTGTGTGTGTGTGTGTGTGTGTGTGTGTTCTCTCTCCCGGTTAGATGGCCAATGTCCAAGGAAGAGGCTTGCATTTTCTGCATTCTTTCCATCTCCCCATAGTTCAGGACTGGGCTCAGTAGTGAGAGCTCAAGGGTGATTGCTGGCATGCCAGATACTTTAGTGTGAATGGAAAGCAAGCGCTACGACAGCCTTTCAGGACAGCCTTCCCCGGTCAAAGATGGAAGGCACAATTGACCTCTAGTCATGGATCTCTTTGGAGGTGAGTGTGTGAAATCTTACGGGCACCATGGTACGGCAGAGCAAGCCCCATGTAGCCTGACCTCTGTTGTTTTAGGGTAAGACGTTGCCCCCAGGGAAGTCCAGAACTGATACCAAGTACCCAGCCAACGAGGACCGATCCTGAGGCCCCCCAAAGCTTGCCCCACAGCCCTGTCCAGAGCTCTCCACAAGAGGGAGAAATAAGAGTCAGTGATGGGTATCTGGGACCAGTGGGTCCTGGGAGCCTGGAGTGGGGTTCAAATAGCCAAGCAGTGCTCACCCGGGTGGCCCTGGCCTCCAGGCTACAGGTTACAGAGCCCCAGGACTCACTCTTGACCCTCTCTCCTTCCTTCCTGGGGCTCAATGTCCCCTTAGGTTGTGAATTGGTCCTGGCCTGGCCTTTTCACTGCCTAGGCTGCCAGTTAGGTCCTGTGAAGGATTTACATTTGGACTCTTGGCGAGCTGTCCACAAGGACCCTGGGCAGCCCCCAGCCCACTCGTCCTTCACCTGAACACCCAAACCACACACGTACATGCTGCGTGGTTAAGGGTCAGACAGACCTGAATTTGACTTTCGGCTACAACCCAGAACATGTAACCTTGGATAAGTTTGCTAACATTTATTCAAGAAATATTTACTATGTATTTTATAGTACCTGCTGAGTTTCAGGTACTGTTCTAGGCATGTGGTGGTATAGCGTATAGAATAAGACCGACAGGTGCGTGCCTGGGAAGGTGGTCAGCTAAGGCCTCTTTGAGTTGAAACCTAAGTGATGATGCCGAGGTAATCTGGAGCAAGAACATTCTGCTGAGACAGAGGGAACAGGCAGTGCAAAGGCCCTGGGGCACAATGAAGGCTGACATGTCCCCCGGGTTTATAGCTTATTGCTCTGTGTAGAGCGAATTGCAGGGGATCGACAGTGGAAGTAGGGAGATTGGTTAGAAGGTTATTTCAAAGGTTCAGGTCAGCAAGGATGATGGCTGGGTGAGTTACATGAGCTCTCTGAACCTCAGTTTCCTCACAACATGAAGATAACCCCAGTACCTACCTTACAGGGTGGTTGTGAAGACTAAATGAGTAAACACATAGCATACAATAAATGGTAACTATTAGCATTAATAAAAAGAGTAATAATCATAAGCATGAGGGCTTACATAGCTAGGCCCTCAGAGGAGGGCTAAGCCTTTAATTAAGCCGAGAATTTTCCATTCAGCAGGTCCAGGGATGCTTCCAGTGAGTCAGGAATTGGATGCCTCCTGCCCCTCCTGTCTCACCTATCCTGGGCTTAGCGCAGGGAGGGGGAACTGATACGTGGCCTTGGGAGGGAGGGCAGTGACTTCTCTGTGTTACAAAAGCGAGCCAGCCCAGCAATGAGAAAGCCCAAGCACCCCACGCTCCATTTATTTCTGGGAAAGACCCGGGAGAAATCCTCCCCTCATCCAAGAAGCCTTCTGAGTTGAGAAAGACAGGTTGATGAGCTAGCAGGGAACGCAACCAGGATAAGAAGGCAAGGAGGCAGGCTCTTCTTATTTCTGACTTTCCATAACCCAAGGCAGGGATGTGGGGCGAATGGAGGAAGGGTATGGGGCCATTACCTGAGTTTAAGTCATCTTTGAGATGAGAGGACGAGATGGAAGAGGCTGAAGCTCCCACGAGGGATTTGTGGAGACACTCACAACCTCAAAGGCAGCAGCTGGGCCCTATGGCATATTTCTGCCCCAACAAGCAGGGGCTTCTCCCCTGCAGAAATCTTGTTCCACGCGGTGCTGGGGGCAATCCCACCCAGAGGCGGGTGGAGCTCCAATGACCTCCAGGGGGCCCCCACCTGCTCTCAGCCTCTGCAATGGCTGTAGAGGGACATTTTATGAGCTCTTCAGTTCTCGGGTCCCACGAGGCTTTTGCCTTGCTCCAGACCATCTCTGATACACACATATATCTTAAAAAGGAAAAGAAAGAGAGAGAAAAGTTATTTTATTTCATTGCCAAACTATCCACTTTAAATACCCTTTTTATTACAGTATCTGCATAGTAATACTAATAATAGATCTTGTTGGCAGCTCTAATGAGGGTGGAGAATATAAGGTTTCCAATAAAAATTGTTGCCTTTAATGTTCTCATACATTTATACATGGTAAATCTTTAAAGGAGAAAAAACACTCCATTTCTTTCCTGCTAAGCAGCCGGTTCTAGACTAGATGGGGAGAGACTGCCCTGGTGACGTTGGCAGAGGGCTGGACTCTCAGACAACTTGGATTTTTATTTCCCAAGCCTTTTTTCCGGTGGTAAGAGCATGAGTCTTGAGCCAGAAAGATCTGGGTTTCAATGCTGGCTTTGTCATTTCTAGCTTAGTAGCTAGAACAACTTGCTTACCTTCTCTTAGCCTCAGTTTCTTTGTGTGTGAAATGGGAGTCATGATAAATGCATATCAGTCTCAACATAGTGGTTGGCATTTAGTCAAGGCTCCACACATGCGATCTATTTCTGTTATTGGACACTATTAAACATGACTATTATGATATTCACTCACTATATCATTAATTGTGGAATAAATCAGGGTGTTACAATCATCGTAGTTGAACTTCACAGCTAGCTGCTTTTTTTTTTTCTGTTAATAGTTTCTCAAGGTTACCCAGCAGTAAGTGACAGATAGGATGAGAAGCCAGGAGTCTTGGTCCCCTGCAGCTTTGTAACTAGGCAGCCCTTGACCTCCACAGCTCCCTCCTACCCCATGTCTAAGCGCTTCCTTGACCAACTTTCCCTTCTGCTCACCTCTTCACCGGACCTGTGTCCACTGCCTGGGCCCCGGACCAACCTGGTTAAAACGCCGTCGTGAAGGGAGGACTCTTCCCCCAATCCTGGGACAGATTCTCATGACTCCACTCCAACCTCTCCCAGCGGTCATTTTTCTTTGTTTTTACCTTCTCTTGAAGAAATTTCATGATTTTTACAGTCACAGAACAAGGAAGAACGTATGTTTCACCATTTCTTATATAGCTGATTTCATGTATTTTTGACAGTGCCATCAGATTTCTGACATTTACAATGTTTTTCTCCCAGGAGGGTGAGTAGAAGGAGAGGTTCACCTCCATACGCCACCCCCATGATCCGGGAAAGGGAGAGAGGGACTTGAAATGCCCTGGGTTAGGGACAGGCCTATGTGACTTGGGTTTCAACAAATGGATCACCAGCAGGGGACCCCCACCTCCCCGACCTTCCCCACCCAGCCAGGGTTCTGCTCTACACATCAACGCCTCTCCCGCTGGCAACTGGTAAGAAATACTATGTGACAGGACGGTTTCCATGGCAACCCTCATTTCCAGTTAAACAACCGGGCCCTGATGAAAGGAGTCTCGTTTGCTTTGGTTAAAGGGTTTTTTGGGAAGAGTGTGGGGCTGTTTCTTCCTTCTTCTCTCATCCCCTTTCTTACTCCTTACCGTCTCCTTCTCCTTTTCGGGGACGAGGTAGAGGCAGTGATGGGCCAGGATCTGTCCAGGCCCTAGAGAATGGGAGTCTAGTTCCAAGCTGGGCCAGAGGAGCCAGGATGGGGACTCAGTCTGAGATGAGAGCCGAGGTTGCATTGTTCTCGGCAGACAGCCACGGTTCTCCTCCCAGCCCCGCCGGTCCCAGGTCCCCAGGTCCCCAGGTCCCCTGCCCTCCCAGAAGAACGACCTGTTGGGCGAAGAAATGGGCTGGTGGAGGACCCTGTGTCCCAACAGGTGGTTGGGTAATTAAGTGAGCTTTATGCACACAACACTGTTTTGCCCGATGTAATTGCAGTTTCCATATAAATAATTCACGGGAAATTATTAGAGTGAGGACATGGCCCGCCTCCTCATAATTTGCTTAACCGAAATAGGCTCTTTCATCATCTACGTTGATTTGCCTTAAGACCATGCACTCAGCGTCCTTCATAGGCCTGCTCCTTCCAAAACGAGAATGCAGAATTTAATTAAGTTATGCAAATCGGCGTCCCCTGCCTGGGGAGAGGCAGGGTGTTTGCCCACATGGCTGTGGGATGGTGCGGGGAAGGGGGGCAGGGGCTGTGGCGCAGCCCAGGTGATGGGCAGCTGTTTGGGGAGGTGCGAGGAAGCTCCCCCCACCCCAGACGAGGAGCAGCACACCCATGGCAAGTTCAGGAGCTGAACTCCACAGATAAGGTAGAGCAGAGTCAGAGCTTGAACTCTGGGGTCTGCCTCCTGGCTTACTAGCTGCATAATTTGGGGGGAAGTACTTAATATCATTATACCTCAGCTTCCTTCTCTGTAACATGAGGATAATAAAGGCCCCACTCTCCTAGGATTGAGGTGAGGAATACACGAGGGGACCTGTGTAAAGTGCTTACTATGGTCCTGACCATAGTGCTTCTTAAGCAGCTGCTATTACTGTTGTTATTATTACCATTACTATAGTTGTTATTATTGATATTTTTAGATGTATTAGACTTTTGGCTTGTGGCTTCCACTGCTCTTTTTTTTTTTTTTTAATTATTCTTAACTGAGCACCTTAACACACCAACTTTTTTTTTTTTTTTTTTTAAACTTTGGGTTTATTTATTTATTTATTTATGGCTGTGTTGGGTCTTCGTTTCTGTGCGAGGGCTTTCTCTAGTTGCGGCAAATAGGGGTCACTCTTCATTGCGGTGCGCGGGCCTCTCACTATCGCGGCCTCTCTTGTTGCGGAGCACAGGCTCCAGACGCGCAGGCTCAGTAATTATGACTCACGGGCCCGGTTGCCCCGCGGCACGTGGGATCTTCCCAGACCAGGGCACGAACCCGTGTCCCCTGCATTGGCAGGCAGATTCTCAACCACTGCGCCACCAGGGAAGGCCTTCCACTGCTCTTGATGGAAATATCTGATTGATTCCATCCTGTCCTTCTGCCATGGGGAGGGTTAAATTTATGACTTCATCCATAGATTATTCCATGATTTTGGGAAGGAATAGTCGAATTGGAGGAAAAAATCCTGACATTTTGGAGGCAGACAGATCAAGGTCCAAATCCCAGTGCCATTGCTTGCATGCTGTGTGGTCTTGGGCAAGTCGCTTTACCTTCATGGGGCCTTGAGTGCCTCTTGGGTAAAATGGGGGGAGTATGTTGGCCCCGTTTGGGGCTTGTGAGGTGTAGGAGTAATGGGTGAAAGGCACCAGGCACGTGTCTGCCGCATCATCTGTACCCAACAAATGCTAATGGGAATCTTCACGTCTGGAGCTAACATCCCTGCAGTGAGTCCCGGCAGAGCCCTTCCTCGCCTCCTCACTCTCCACTGTCTCTTTTCCTTAGTGGTGGGCCTTCCTCTCCATCCTTTCAGTCACCCTTCCTCTCATGCTCTCTGTTCAAGGGTCCAGTAAACTCACTCACCCTGAGGTATTAGTGACTGATGTGCTTAAAATTTCTACTTCTCTTGAGGAGACTTTCATTTTCTCAGGGGAATAAAATGCTTGATTATTCCTTTTTTCTTTAAGATTTATTTATTTATTTATTTATTTATTTAATTTATTTTTGGCTGCATCGGGTCTTAATTACGGCACGCGGGATCTTCGTTGAGGCGTGAGGGATCTTTCGTTGGAGCGCGTGAGCTTCTCTCTAGTTGTGGCGTGCAGGTTTTCTCTCTCTAGTTGTGGCTCACAGGCTCCAGGGAGTGTGGGCTCTGTAGTCTGTGGCACACGGGCTCTAGTTGAGGCACACGAGCTCTGTAGTTGCGTCACGCAGGCTTAGTTGCCCCACGGCATGTGGGATCTTAGTTCCTGGACCAGGGATCGAGCCCATGTCCCTTGCATTGCAAGACGGATTCTTTACCACTAGACCACCAGAGAAGTCCCTACTTGATTATTCTTAAACTAAAGGTTTGGTGCTTTAATGGAAGTATCTCATAAACTTGCAATAAAGCAGAGAGGTGTTCCTGCAATCTCACCTGGAAAGCAATGGCTTCCTTGCAGAAGAACCACTGGGTGTGGGGATACGTCCTGATGGCTGGTGCCTCTCATCACTCTCCACCTCTTGCTCAGATTCAAGCTCTGTCACAGAGCCAGTTGTTTTATTCATTTGACAAAGATTTATTGAGCACCTACTATATGCCAGGCATTGTGGGAAGTATTGGGTTTACATTGGTGAGCAAAAGAGCACTGCTCCTGCCCTGAGTGAACTTAAAAGCTAGTGGGAACTACTGGGCATAGACCCTGAGAAAACCGTAATTCAAACAGAGACATGTACCACAATCTCCACTGCAGCACTATTTACAATAGCCAGGACATGGAAGTAACCTAAGTGTCCATCGACAGACGAATCAATAAAGAACATGTGGCACATATATACAATGAAATATTACTCAGGCATAAAAAGAAAAGAAACTGAGTTATTTGTAGTGAGGTGGATGGACCTAGAGGCTGTCCTACAGAGTGAAGTAAGTCAGAAAGAGAAAAACAAATACCGTATGCTAACACATATATATGGAATCTAAAAAAAAAAAAAGGTTCTGAAGAACCTAGGGGCAGGACAGGAATAAAGACGCAGATGTAGAGAATGGACTTGAGGACAGGGGGAGGGGGAAGGGGAAGCTGGGACAAAGTGAGAGAGTGGCATAGACATATATACACTACCAAATGTAAAATCGATAGCTAGTGGGAAGCAACCGCATAGCACAGGGAGATCAGCTCTGTGCTTTGTGACCACCTAGAGGGGCGGGATAGGGAGGGTGGGAGGGAGATGCAAGAGGGAGGAGATATGGGGATATATGTATATGTATAGCTGATTCACTTTGTTATAAAGCAGAAACTAACACACCATTGTAAAGCAATTATACTTCAATAAAGATGTAAAAAAAATAAAAGCTAGTGGGAGGCACAATTATTAAACAAATCATGGCAATTAATACATACTTACATACTCAACAGGATTAGAAAGGAAAGGAGCAAGGGGCAATAAGAGAACAGCAGGGGGACTAAATTTAAATGGTGGGTGGGAAATGAAAGAGAGAAGGAAGAGGAGTGAACTGGGTGAAGAGTGAGAGGAAGGGCATTACTGGCAAAGGAAGTACATGTTCAAAGGCTCAGAGGCAGGAAAAAGACTGGTGTCTTTGAGGAACTGAAAGGAGATCAGTGGCTGGAGAGACTAAGGGAGACACGAGGTGAGTTTGCTGACGTAGGCGAGTATCACAAGTGGGGATCTTAGGGCAACAGGGAACCATCTTGAGCAGGAGATGCAGAGTCTGGGATCTCGACCGAATTCACTGATGAGGAGACCCTTCAATATCCAGGCTTTGTGTCCCCAAAGAAGCCTATGCTCTACCCTAGAGGGAGAAGGAGCAAACCTGTGTGCAGGAGGGACTGGGGAGAATCCTGGACTCAGTGTCAGAAAAGCCAGTTTGGTTCTGGCTCTGCTAATTGTTCCTTAGGAAATTCTCTGCTCTGAACCTTCACACCCTCACCTGCAGTGGGCACACTGCTGGCACCTCCAGCCCCACTTGCCACCTCTCTCTGCACTGCTCTGGGCCCTGGGGCTGCTGCTCTGTACGGACTGCATCAACGGGCCCCCTTTGCCTCCTGTGTGGCTGATCGGAGGTCCCAGTACAGAGACTGGGTCAGGAGGAGACTGAGGGGAAGGGACTTATTAACCTCACTCCCACCCTGCTGGGCCATGGGTCGTCTGCCTCCCTGTCTAAAAGGCCACCGCTCATCTCCTGTTGCTCTCCTACAGCTACTGAATCTAGTTCTGGTCACTGCTCCCCCCGCAGATCCCTTCAGCCTAGGAGTGACAATGGCTCCCTGCAATTGCTAGCCCTGACGTATGTCACTCTTCCTTGCCAGTTTCCCTTAACCCTGCCCACATCTTTGCAAAGAGTCCCCTCCGTGGATGTGAGGGTTAATTTTACACATCAGCTGGACTGAGCCACAGGTGCCCAGACATTTGGTCAAACATTCCTTTGGGTGTGTCTGTGAGGATGTTTCTGGATGAGATGAACATCTGAACACAGACTGAGTGAAGCCATGGCCCTCCCTCATGTGGGTGAGCTCCACCCAATCAGATGAAGACCTGACTAGGACAAAAAGGCTGCCCTTCACTGAGTAGAGGGAAACTCACTCTGTCTGAGGGATGGCCTTCAAGTTGGGACAAGCCGGGATGTCGGTTCTTTCCTGCCTTCAGACTGGAACCAAAACATTGGCTCTTCCTGGTCTTGAGCCTGTGGTTTTCCATCTGGAACTTACACCTGGTTCTCCAGGTTGCTGTCTGCAGATCTTGACCTGCACCTGCCCTGCCCACCTCCCTGGGCCAGCTTGAGGCTCTGATGAGCCAGGACCTGTGAAGGTGCTTTGCAAACTGCTAAGTGCGACACAATTGTGAGACATGACAAATGTTGCATTTTTGTTCTCGTGAAGGTTGGGTCTTCTGTTTGTTCACTGAGGTAGGGGTCGGGGACATGACACTCAAGTGTGTGATTTCAGGTCTCAGTACATTGTCACTAAAGTTCTCTGGGAACTGTCATTCAATAAAACAGTTAGTGAGGGGTGAGCTTGGCCACAGCTGCCATACCAGCTCTCCCCTGCCCCTTAGCTCACAATTAGAGCAGGAGGGAGAGAAGTCAGGAGCACAGCCTTGACAGCCAGAAGGTCTGGGCCCAGATCCCAACTCCTCCTTTTCCCACCCATGTGGTGTTTGGCAGCTCTCTTACCTCCTTAGGCCTCAGGTTCTCACCTGTAAAACAGGGACGCGAAGGTTATTACATAGTTATCTATATGCACACCACTGCCTTGTCAGATTATCTTGGCATAGTGCGTGGCACAGTGTAAATTTTCAGGAAATGCTAGCTATTACCACTTTGTCAGTAACCAGCTGTGTGACCTCGGGCAAGTCACTTTACTTTTCTGGGCCTCAGGGATCCTTTCTCTAAAATATGTCTGGAGTGAGTGCACGTATTAGTTTTCTATTGCTGCATAACCAATTTCCACAACTTTAGCACCTTAGAACAGCACCCAAATCCTGCGGGTCAGAAGTCCCCGTGTGGCTTAACTGGGTCTTCTGCTTGGGTCTCCCAAGGTTGCAATCACGGTGCTGGTCGGGCTGCGTTCATAATTATCTGGAGCTCAGGGTGTTCTTTCAAGCTCATTCATGTTGTTGGCAGAATTCAGCTCCTGTAGCAGGAAGACTGAAGAGGCTGTCCCTCTCCATGGACAATTCACAACATGCCCGATTGTTCCTCAAGGGCAGCAGGAGAGTGTCCTTCTCAAGAAGGGCCTAGTCCCTGTTTTAAGGGTTTTGCCAGATTAAGCCAGGCCCACCCAGGATAATCTCTCTTTTCATTAATTAAAAATCAACTGATTTGGGACCTTAATCTGAAAAAAATAAATGCCTTCACCTTTGCCATTTAAAGTAATATGATCAAGGGAGTTAAATCCCATCACCTTTGTCATATTATATGGGATGAAAGCAAGTCATCAGTTCTGTCCACACTCAAGGGGAGGGGATAGACAAGGAAAAGCACCAGGGGACAGCGATCATGGAGGCTGTCCTAGAATTCTGTTGACCACAGTGAATTATGGTAACAATGTCCTTAATGTCTGTCTCCCTGTAGACTGAATGCTCCGGGGGTCAGGGACTGAATGTTTGTCTTGGTTCCTCCTTTGCTTCTGGTATCTAAAACACAGTAGGAGTTTGTGATGGTTAACTTTATGTGTCAACTGGATTGGGCTATGCGGTGCCCAAGCATTTGGTCAAACATTATTCTGGGTGTGTTTGTGAGGGTGTTTCTCGATGAGATGAACCTTTGAACCACGGACTGAGTAAAGCAGAGTGTCCTCCCTAATGTGGGTGGGCCTCATCTAATCAGATGAAGACCTGAATTGAACCAAAAGACTGGCTTTCCTGTGAGTTCCCTTCTCTTGTCTGACAGATTCAGCTGAGGCATTGGTCTCCTCCTGTCCTCACAATGGAATTTACACCATTGACTCTCTTGGGTCTCTAGCTTGCTGACTGCAGATCTTGGGACTTCTCAGTCTCTGTAATCATATGAGTCAATTCCTTAAAATCAATCACTCTCTCTTTCTCTCTCTTTCCATACATATCACACACATGTGTATATGTATGCGTGTGTATACTCTTGGTTCTGTTTCTCTGGAGAGCCCCAGTACAGTGTTCAATAAATATTTGCTGACTATTGTGTGTGCTTTATTATCTCTCAGGTCCCTGCCAGCTCTCAAACTCATCAATTTAAGAAACAGAGAGTCGAGGGGGATGGGGAGGGTATGAGGTAAAGGAGCACATTAAATGCCCTGCGACTGGTCCAAGCCCAGATGTCCTTTCATCTTTACTCTTTCTGTCTCCCTCCATCATCTCCAGGCCTTGACTGTGGAATTAGTATCAGGGGAAGGGAAGAGACAAAACAATAATCTTCCCTACTTCTCTTGTACCTCTTTATGGATCCTTTCATTTTTAAGCTGTATTGAAATATAACTGACATACAATAAACCGAACATATTTAAAGTGTACAATTTGATAAGTTTTGACATATGTATATTAAAACTAATGAATATATCCATCATCCCCCAAAGTTTTATTGTGCCCCTTTATAATCTCTCTCTCCTGCACTCCCCCACCCCCAATCCCCAGGCAACCACTGATCTGCTGTCACTATAGATTCATTTGCATTTCCTAGAATTATATAAATGGAAGCATACAGTATGCACTCTTTTTTGGCCTGCCTTCTTTCACTCAGCATAATTATTTTGAGATCCATCTGTGTTGTAGTATATATCAATAGTTTATTCCTTTTCATTTCTGATAGTATTTCATTAAATGAATACACCATAGTTTTATCTGTTCACTGGTTGATGGACATTTGGGTTATTTCCAGTTCAGGGCTATTACAAACTGTGCTCCTGGGAACACGATTTTTTGTGTTTTTTGTGAAGACTTTTTGTGTAAAAGTCTTGGTCTGTACCTACACATTCATTTCCCTTGGACAAATAAGAGAGGAATGACTAGACCATATAGTAAGTGGATGTTTAAATTTTTGAGAAACTGCTGTGCTGTTTTCCAAAGTAGTTGTGCCATTTTATATTCCTCTCAGAAGTGTATGAGAAGCCCAATTGCCTCATTTTTTTGGCAACACTTGGTATGGTAGGCTTCTTAATTTTAGCTATTCCAATAGAGGTACAGTGTTTTGTGTTTTCTTTTTTAATATATACAATTTTATTTGTCAATTACACCTCCATAAAGCTGAAAAAATCTAATGAAGAAATGACCAACTGAAAAACAATTTGATACAATACTTTTTAAAAGCACAAAAAATATTTAAAGCCCAGAGAACTACAAAGGACTAAAAACATGTATTTTATTACTTAGGTACAGTGGTTTTAATTTGCATTTCCCTAATGACTAATGACATTGAGCATCTTTTCATATACTTCTTTGCTATCTGTATACCTTTTTTAATGAAGTCAAATCTTTTGCTCATTTTTAAATAAGATTATGTTCTTATTGAATTTGAGAATTATTTACATATCCATAGATATAATTCCTTCATCAAATATATGATTTGCTGTTTTCTCTTGGTCTGTGTTTTGTCTTTTCATTCTCCGAACAGCGTCTTTGAAGAGCAGTTTTTAATTTTGATGAAGTCCAATTTACCAATTTGTTCTTTTTTTTTTTTTTTGGCTGCTTTGTTGCTGTGTGCGGACTTTCTTTAGTTGCAGCGAGCAGGGGCTACTCTTCCTTGTGGTGCGCGGGCTGCTCATTGTGGTGGCTTCTGTTGTTGTGGAGCACAGGCTCTAAGCACGCAGGCTTCAGTAGTTGTGGCTCATGGGCTCTAGAGCGCAGGCTCAGTAGTTGTGGCACACGGGCTTATTTGCTCCGCAGCATGTGGGATCTTCCCGAATCGAACCCGTGTCCCCTGCACTGGCAGGTGGATTCTTAACCACTGTGCCACCAGGGAAGCCCCTCAATTTGTTCTTTTATACGGTTGTATCTAAGAAATCTTTGCTGAACCCAAGGTCATAAAAATTTTCTTCTAGAATTTTTAAAGTTTTAGGTTTTACATTTGTGTCTATTTTAGAGTTAATTTTTGTATGTGGTATAAGGAATGGATCAAAGTTCTTGTTTCTCGTGTGGATATCCAATTGTTCTAAGTACTATTAGTTGAAAATATTATGCTTTCTCCACTGAATGGCCTTTACAAATTTGTCAAAAATCAGTTATCTATACATGTTTGTGTTAATTTCTGCTGTACAGGAAAGTGACTCAGTTATACACATATATAGAATCCTTTTTTATATTCTTTTCCATTATGGTTTATCCCAGGATATTGAACATAGTTCCCTGTGCTATATAGTAGGACCTTGTTGGTTATCCATTCTATATGTAATAGTTTGCATCTACTAACCCCAAACTCCTAGTCCATCCCTCCCCCACCCTCTTCCCCCTTGGCAGCCACAGGTCTGTTCCCTGTGTTTGTGAGTCTGTTTCTGCTTTGTAGATAGGTTCATTTGTGCTATATTTTAAGAGTCCACATATAGGTGATATCATATGTTATTTGTCTTTCTCTTTCTGACTTACTTCCATTAAAAAAATAAATAAAAAATATGTATGTTTGGGTCTATTTCTGTACTCTATTCTGTTACATTGATTTTTTTTAAATTTTAGTTTTTACATCAATACCACACAAAGTTGATTACTGCAACTTTATAATAACTCTTGAAATCAGGTAGTGTTGATCCTCCAACTTCATGCTTCTTCTTCAAAGTTGTTTTGGCTATTCCAGGTTCTTTGCATTTCCATACAAATTTTAGAATCAGTTTGTCAATTTCTACTAAAATGTATGCCGGGATGTTGATTGGGTTTGCATTGAATCTATTGATGAATTTGGATAGAATGGACATTTTAATAATAGTGACTCTTCCAACCCATGAACACAGTATATATCTCCATTTATTTAGGTATTTAAAATTTTCTTTCAGCAATGTTTTATGTTTTTTGGTGCATCTATCTTTTACAACTTTTGCACATTTATCCCTAAGTATTTTTGATACTATTATAAATGATATTGTGCTTTCTTAATTTCTATTTTGATTATTCATTGTTAGTTTATAGAAACAATTGATATTTGTCTATTGATTTTCTATACTTCAACCTTGATAAACTCACTTATTAGATCTAGTAGCTTTTAATGGGTTCCACTGAATTTTTTTCATAGACAATAATGTCGTCTGTGAATAATGACTGTTCTTCTTCTTTTCTAATCTTGATTCTTTTCATTTGTTTTTCTTTTCTTATTGCACTGGCTGGAACCTCCAGCACAACATTGACTATAATGTTGTGCTGGAGGACGTCCTTGTGTTGTTCTTGGTCTTGATGTGTCTGTGAGCATTAATCTTTTTTATAGGTGCCCTTTATCAAGTTGAGGAAGTTCCCCTCTATTTCCATTAAATTGTGAATTTCTCTCTTATATGGATGTTGGACCTTTTCAAATGATTTACCTGCATGTATTGAGAATATCATATGGCTTTTCTTTTTTTTTTTATTTGCTCCTATTGTGAATTACATAGATAAAATTTTAATGTTAAGCTAGCTTTACATACCAGTGTTAAATCCACTTAGTCATGATTATTACCTTTTTTATTTATTGTTGGATTCAACTTAAATTTTGTTCAGAATTTTTTCATCTATGATATTAATCTGTAGCTTTCTTTTCTTATAATATCTTTGTATGATTTTGATATCTGGGTAACACTGGCCTCATAGAATAATTTGGGAAGTATTGTCTCCTCTTCAGTTATCTAGAAGACTTTGTGTAGAATTGGTATTATTTTTCTGTAAATATTTGGTAGAATTCACCAATGAACCTATTTGGGCCTGAAGTTTTATTTATCAGAAGATTTTAACTTCAAATTCAATTCCTTTAATAGCTATAAATCTATTCAGGTTGTCTATTTCTTCTTTAGTGGGAGTTGGTAATTTGTATCTTTCAGTGTATTGATTTTTCCTAAGATGGATCTATTGACCTACAGTTGTTTATAATATTTGCTTATTCTTTAATATATGTGTAATCTGTACAGTTGCCATGTCTCTCATTATTTATATTCGTAATTTGTGTCTTCACTCCATTTTTAGTGATCAGCCTGGCTAAAGGTTCATCAATTTTATTGATACTCTCAAAAAACCAACTTTTGGTTTCATTGATTTTTCTGTTTCATTGATTTCTACTCTAATCTTTATTAGCATCAGAACACTTTGCTTACTTTGGGTTTAATTTACTCTTTGTTTTCAAGCTTTTTAAGGTGAAAGCTTAGGTCTTTGATTTGATACTTTCCTTGCTCCTTCTTTTCTAATATAGGCATTTAGTGTTCTAAATCCCTGCATCTCACCAGCCCAGTACTGCTTTGTGGCTTCCCACAATTTTGACTAGATTGTGTTTCATATTTACTCAGCTGAAAATACTTTCTAATTTCCTTTCTTATTTCTTCTCTGACTCACAAGTTATTTAAAAGTGTGTTATTTTGTTTCCAAATATTTGGGGATTTTCCAGAGATACTTTTGTTATTAATCTCTAATTTAATCCAATTAAATTGAGGAAACATATTTTGTATAGCTTGAGCTCTTTACATTTATGTGTGGTATGGAATGCATTCCATCTTGTGAAATGTTCTTTGTGCACTTGAAAAAATTTGCATTGTGCTGTTGTTGGGTGAAGTGTTCTATGGTGTCAATTAGGTCAATTTGTTTGATGGTGCTGTTCAAATCTTCTATCTCTTTAATAATTTTCTGTCTACTTGTTCTATCGATTATGAGAAAGGAGTTTTTTAGTGTCTGACTATAATTGTGGATTTGCCCCATTTCTCCTTGAAGTTCTATCAGTTTTCTGTTGTTGTTGTTCTTTTTTTTTTTTTTAACATCTTTATTGGAGTATAATTGCTTTACAATGGTGTGTTAGTTTCTGCTTTATAACAAAGTGAATCAGCTATAGATATACATATATCCCCATATCCCCTCCCTCTTGTGTCTCCCTCCCACCCTCCCTATCCCACCCCTCTATGTGGTCACAAAGCACTGAGCTGATCTCCCTGTGCTATGCGGCTGCTTCCCACTAGCTATCTATTTTACATTTGGTAGTGTATATATGTCCATGCCACTCTCTCACTATCAGTTTTTGCTTCATGTCATTTGAAGCTCTGTTATTAAGTACATAAATGTTTTGGATTATTATGTCCATTTGATGAATTGACTCCTTTTCCATTATGAAATAACTTAAAATATATCTAGTAATATTCTTTGAACTGAAATCCACTTTGTCTGACATTAATGTAGCCACTCAAGCTTTCTTTCTTTCTTTTTTATAGCTTTATTGAGATATAAGTTAAACAACATAAATTTACCCATGTCAAGTGTACAATTCAATGGTTTTTCGTATATTTACAGATTTACCATCACCACAATCTAATTTTAGAACATGTTATTAACCAAAAGAAACCTCATACACATTAGCAGTTACCCTCATTCCATTTTTCTCCCTTAGCCATAGGCGACCATTTTCACTTTTTACAGATTTCCTCATTCTGAATATTTCATATAAATAGAATTGGACAATATGTGGTCTTCTCATTGAGGCTAATTAATATTTTTATTTTGAGATAATTGTAGATTGCATGCAGTTGTAAGAAATAGTATAGAGAGAGTTTATATATCCTTTAACCAGTTTCCCTAACATCTTGACAAATTTTAGTACACTATCACCACCAAGATATATACACTGACACAAGATGTAGAACATTTTTATCACCACAAGGATCCCACATGTTACTCTCTTATAGCCATCCCCACTTCACCCCCATCCACACTTTCTCCTTAACTTTTGGCAACCACCAATCTGTTCTCAATTCCTATAATTTTGCCATTTCAAAAGTGTTATATGAATGGAATCATGCGATGTGTATGGGATTTTGGGGGGGGGATTGGATTTTCTCACTCACCATAATTCTCTGGAAGTGCATGTAGACTGTTGTGTGTAAGAATAGATTTGTTCCTTTTTATTGCTAAGTAGTATTCCAAGGTATGGATGAATCAGTTTGTTTAACCATTCATGCACTGAAGGACATCTTGGTTGTTTCCAGTTCTGGGCCATTGTGCAAGGTTTCTATAAACATTTATGTACAGTTATACTTTTAATGTCTGCAGGGTGTATAATGATATCCCCTGTTTCATTCCTTATATTTGTGTAATTTGTGCCTTTCCTCTCTCTCTATCTTTTTTCTTTTGTCAGTCTTGCTAAGGATTTGTCAATTATATTGATCTTTTCAAAGAATCAGCTCTTTGTTTTATTATTCTGTTTTCAATTTCATTGATTTTTGCTCTTATCGTTATCATTTCCTTCTTTCTGCTTTGAGTTTAATTTGCTCTTTTTTTCTAGATTGTTATAGTGGAAATTTAGATGATTAATTTGAGACTTTTCATCTTTTCTAATGTATGCATTTAGAGCTATAAATTTGCTTTAGCTGTGTCCCACAAAGTTTGATTTGTTGTATTTTAATTTTCCTTCCATTCTCTATACTATTTATAGATTTCCCTTGAAACTTCCTTTTTAATCCATGGATTATTTAGAAATGTCTTGTTTGGTTTCCAAATGTGTAGAGATGTTTCTGTTATATTTCTGTTATTGATTTTTATTGATTTTTTTTTATTCCATTGTGGTTAGAGACACAGTTTGTATGATTTCAATTATTTTAATTTTGTTGAGGTTTGTTTTATGTCCCAGGACATGGTCTATTTGGTATATGTTCCAGGGCTCTTGAAAAGAATGTGTATTCTATTGTTGTTGAGTGGAGTGTTCTATAAATGTCTGTTAGATTGTTTTGTTTGATGATGTCGTTGAGTTCTTCAATATCCTTGCTGGTTTTCTATCTAGTTGTTTTATCAGTTGCTGAGAGTACAGTGTTGAAGTCCTCAGTTATAATTGTGTTTTTTCTATTTCTCCTTTCAGTACTACCAGTTTAGCTTCATGTATTTTTCAGCCCTGTTTGTTTGGGTCATAACCTTTTAGGATTGCTATGTCTTCTTATTAGATTGACTGTTCTATCATTACATAATGTCTCTTGCTATCTCTGGTAATTTTCTTTACTCTGAAATCTACTCTATCTGATATTAATATAGTTATTCTTGCTTTGCCTAGATGAATGTTTGCATTATATGTAATTTTTTCATCCTTTTACTTTCAACCTGCCTATATCATTATATTGAATGTGAATTTCCTGTATACAGAATATAGGTTGGTCAGTCTTTTAATCCACTCATTTAATTGATATATTTATACCACTTACATTTAACATGATTATTGATATGTCAGGGCTTAAGTCTGTTACTTAATTTTTTTGTTTTCTGTTTGGTCTCTTTTTTTTGTTTGTGTCTATTTTCCTTTTTCTGCTTTCAGCTGTGCTACTTGAACTTTTTAAAATATTTTTTAAAGTTCATTTTGATTTACTAATAGTGTTTTTCAATATATCTGTTTCTATAGCATTTTTAGTGACTGCTCTAGGTATTATATATACATAATTTACCACAGACTATGACGTCATTATTTTACCAGTTTGAGTGAAATATAGAAACCTTACCTCCCTTTACATTCTTTTACTTTCCCCTATTTGTAAGATACTTGTCTTAAATAGTTCCTCTGCATGCACTTAGGACAAAATCATTTTTGATTTTGTCCTAAAAAAAAAATAATTTTTGCTTCAACTGCCAACCGTAACTTAGAACATTTAAGGGAAGGAAAACCTTTTGAATTTACTCATATTTTTGCTTACCATGTTCTTTCTTCCTTCCTGATGTTCCAACATTTCTTTTTCATCGTTCACTTTCTGTGTAGTGAACTTCCTTTAGCCACTCTTTTAGGTTAGGTCTTCTGACAAAAAAATTTTTTTAGTTTTCTTTATTTTGAGAATATCTTTATTTCCCTTTCATGACTAAAGGATAGTTTTTGCCAGATATAGGATATATACTGCTGGGCAATAAATTTCTGGATTGACAGTTCTTTTCTGTCAACACTTGAAAAATAATGTACCACCGCCTTCTGGCCTCTATGGTTTGTGATGAGAAATACACTGTAATTTGAATTCTTTACTCCTCTGGCTGCTTTTAAGAACTTTTCTTTGTCTTTATTTTTCAGGAGTTTAATTATAATGTTTACCATGGATTTCTTTGGGTTTTTCCTGTTTGGGATTTTCTTAGCTCTTTGAGCCTACAGGTTTACATCTTTTGAGAAATTTGGTAAGTTTTCAGTCACTATTTCTTGGAGTAGTTTTTCAACCCCACCCTCTTTCTTTTCTTCTGGGACTCTGATAACACAAATGTTAGGGCTTTTTTTATTACCTCCCAGATTTCTGAGGCTCTGTTGTTTCTTCTTTTTTTTCCCCCCTTTTCTTTCAGTTGATATTCTCTCAGTGGTTCAGAATGAGTCATTTCTATTGTTCTATCTTCCAGTTTATTGATCTTTTTTCTCTCTCTTCTATTCTGCTATTGAGTTCATTCACTGAGACTTTATTTTGGTTTTTGTGTTTTTCTGTTCAAAAATGTCAATTTGCTTATTCTTTATACCTTCTATTCTTTTTGCTGAAACTTTCTATATCTTTGCTGAGGCTTTCTATTTTTTTCATTTGATTCAAGCGTGTTCATAGTTGCTCATTGAAGCATTTTTGCCGTGACTGCTTTCAAATATTTATCAATAATTCTAACATCTCTGTTATCTCAGTATTGGTACCTATTGATTATCTTTCTAAATTAAGTTTGAGAGAGATCTTCCTAGTTCTTGGTATGATGAGTATTTTTTGATTGAACCTTGGAAATTTTAATAATATGTTTTGAGACTCTGGATCTTATTTACACTTTCTGTTTTAACTACCTCTCTCAGACACTGCTCCATGGGGGTGGGCTGGTGCTGTTACTGTCTTGATACTGGCAGGTAGAAGTTCAGGTTCTCCATTCAACCTCCATTGACGTGCAAGGAGAGAGACTCTTCATTACTACTGGGCCACTATGAGAGGTCCAGATCACAGGTGGTCTCCACTGATGTCATGGTGGGAGTGGCCTCTTTACCACTTGGTGATAGTGAAAGTCCTGACTAGGTTTCCTTTGACTATTCCCCAGTGGGGAGGGGAAGGGTTTCCTCTTTACTGTCAAGTTGGGGGGGAAGTTCTGAATCCCTATGTAGTCTGAACTGACATCATGGGGGCGGGGGGCAGTGGATTTAAACCAGCTGGGAAGGAAAACCCTGACTTCTACTTGTCCTTCTCTGACACCACACTGGTGGGGATGTTAAGGATTCTTGTTATAGCCTCATGGGGGTGGAATCTAGGCTCCCTACTCAGGCTTTAGTAGCATGGGTTGGAGTGAGTCCATGTTTTTTGCTGTGTTATTTGGCTGGGGTAGAGAGGTTATTGTCTAAACGTTTTCTGTCTTGCAAGATGCTGCTTTCTTGGTCTTTGGCTAGAAAAAACAGGCTTTTTTGTTTGATCTGTGCTCATTGGCATTTCTGGGTTGCTGGCTTCTTCATATATTCTTCTGGGATCATGAGGCAAAAAGAAATCCCAGGAAAATACCACCATATTATTTCTGGCATCTTGAGTTCCCTAGCTGATATGACTTCTTCTCTCCACCTTTTTGAGTTGTCATGTTTTATATGCAATGTCCAGAATATTCAATTGTATTTAGTAGGAAGGACAGGGAAAAGTGCATCTACCCTGTACTGCTAGGAGTATAAATCTGTTTCCAGCTTTCTTTTGATTAGTGTTAGCATGCTATATCTTTCTCCATCCTTTTATTTTTACCCTCTTTGTATCTTTATATTTGACATACTTTTCTTGTTGGAAATACATAGTTGGATCTTATATTTTTTATCCAGTTTGATAATGGAAGTATGTAAAGTTAATTTAAATTTGAAGTGATTATTGATATGGTTAGTTTTAAATTTATCATATTGCTCTTTATTTTCTATTTCTTCCATCTATATTTCTCTTCTTTTAGATAAATTGAATATATTTAAAAATTTAATTTTATCTCCCTTGTGTCATTAGCTTTAACTTAATTTTTTTATTGGTTACTTTAGGGTTTACAATATCTTTTCCTCACCACAGTTTAATTTCCAATAATATTATCCTATTTAATATGTATAATAAGAATCTACCAATAGTATACTTCGATTTCTCCCCTCTCACTTTTTGTGCTATTACTGTCACACATTTTATCTATTTTATAAATCTCATACTAAATTGCTATTATTTTTGTTTAATCAATTATTTTCTAAATGTATTTAAACAATGAAGAAAAACACTTACATATTTACCATATTCGTTCTCTTGGGCAGATCCATATTTCCATCTGGTATCATTTTCCTTCTTCTTCTTTTTTTTTTTATTCATCCAGTTTAATATTTCTCTTAAATACTTAAGTAATTTAAAATATACTAACTGATAAAGTCAAAGCATTGGTTTCCAAGAATCTTAACCACCAGTATTTATTCTTTGTCAAGCATAAAGATTGAGTTGGTATAATATACTACAATTTGTCTAGTTTGGACTATCTCTGACTCCTGTGTAAATAAAAAGGCCCTTTATATTTTTCCATATCCATGTTGTTTTGCTTTTACAGTGTTAGAATTAATTGTTCGCTTGTGTTTTTTCTGTTTTTTTAATTTAATTTAATTTTTTTATACAGCAGGTCCTTATTAGTCATCAATTTTATACACATCAGTGTATACATGTCAATCCCAATCGCCCAATTCATCACACCCCCACCCCCCGCCGCTTTCCCCCCTTGGTGTCCATACTTTTGTTCTCTACATCTGTGTCTCAATTTCTGTCCTGCATACCGGTTCATCTGTGCCATTTTTCTAGCTTCCACATATATGTGTTAATATATGATATTTGTTTTTCTCTTTCTGACTTATTTCACTCTGTATGACAGTTTCTAGATCCATCCACGTCTCTACAAATGACCCAATTTCATTCCTTTTTATGGCTGAGTAATATTCCATTGTATATATGTACCACATCTTTATCCATTCGTCTGTCAACGGGCATTTAGGTTGCTTCCATGACCTGGCTATTGTAAACAGTGCTGCAATGAACATTGGGGTACATGTGTCTTTTTGAATTATGGTTTTCTCTGGGTATATGCCCAGTAGTGGGATTGCTGGATCATATGGTAATTCTATTTTTAGTTTTTTAAGGAACCTCCATACTGTTCTCCATAGTGGTTGTATCAATTTACATTCCCACCAACAGTGCAAGAGGGTTCCCTTTTCTCCATACCCTCTCCATCATTTGTTGTTTGTAGATTTTTTGATGATGGCCATTCTAACTGTGTGAGGTGATACCTCATTGTAGTTTTGATTTGCATTTCTCTAATTATTAGTGATGTTGAGCAGCTTTTCATATACCTCTTGGTCATCTGTATGTCTTCTTTGGAGAAATGTCTATTTAGGTCTTCTGCCCATTTTTGGATTGGGTTGTTTGTTTCTTTAATATTGAGCTGCATGAGCTGTTTATATATTTTGGAGATTAATCGTTTGTCCTTTGAATTGTTTGCAAATATTTTCTCCCATTCTGAGGGTTGTCTTTTCGTCTTGTTTATGGTTTCCTTTGCTGTGCAAAAGCTTTGAAGTTTCATTAGGTCCCATTTGTTTATTTTGTTTTTATTTCCATTACTCTAGGAGGTGGATCAAAAAAGATCTTGCTGTGATTTCTGTCAAAGAGTGTTCTTCCTATGTTTTCCTCTAAGAGTTTTGTCGTGTCCGGTCTTACCTTTAGGTCTCGAATGCATTTTGATTTTATTTTTGTGTATGGTGTTAGGGAGTGCTGTAATTTCATTATTTTACATGTAGCTGTCCAGTTTTCCCAGCACCACTTATTGAAGAGACTGTCTTTTCTCCATTGTATATCCTTGCCTCCTTTGTCATAGATTAGTTGACCATAGGTGCGTGGGTTTATCTCTGGGCTATCTATCTTGTTCCATTGATCTATATTTCTGTTTTTGTGCCAGTACCATATTATCTTGATTACTGTAGCTTTGTAGTGTAGTCTGAAGTCCGGGAGTCTGATTCCTCCAGCTCTGTTTCTTCCCTCAAGACTGCTTTGGCTATTTGGGGTCTTTTGTGTCTCCATACAAATTTTAAGATTTTTTGTTCTAATTCTGTAAAAAGTGCCATTGGTAATTTGATAGGGATTGCATTGAGTCTGTAGATTGCTTTGGGTAGTATAGTCATTTTCACAATATTGATTCTTCCAATCCAAGAACATGGTATATCTCTCCATCTGTTGGTATATCTTTAATTTCTTTCATCAGTGTCTTATAGTTTTCTGCATACAGGTCTTTTGTCTCTCTAGGTAGGTTTATTCCTAGGTATTTTATTTGTTTTGTTGCAATAGTAAATGGGAGTGTTTCCTTAATTTCTCTTTCAGATTTTTCATCATTAATGTATAGGAATGCAAGAGATTTCTGTGCATTAATTTTGTATCCTGCAACTTTACCAAATTCATTGATGAGCTCTAGTAGTTTTCTGGTGGCATCTTTAGGATTCTCTATGTAGAGTATCATGTCATCTGCACACAGTGACAGTGTTACTTCTTCTTTTCCAATTTGTATTCCTTTTATTTCTTTTTCTTCTCTGATTGCTGTGCCTAGGACTTCCAAAACTATGTTGAATAATAGTGGGGAGAGTGGACATCCTTGTCTTGTTCCTGATCTTAGAGGAAATGCTTTCAGTTTTTCACCATTGAGAATGATGTTTGCTGTGGGTTTGTCATATATGGCCTTTATTATGTTGAGGTAGGTTCCCTCTATGCCCACTTTCTGGAGAGTTTTTATCATACATGGGTGTTGAATTTTGTCAAAAGCTTTTTCTGCATCTATTGAGATGATCATATGGTTTTTCTTCTTCAATTTGTTAATATGGTGTATCACATTGATTGATTTACGTGTACTGAAGAATCCTTGCATCCCTGGGATAAATCCCACTTGATCATGGGGTGTGATGCTTTTAAGGTGTTGTTGGATTCTGTTTGATAGTATTTTCTTGAGGATTTTTGCATCTATATTCATGAGTGATATTGGTCTGTAACTTTCTTTTTTTGTAGTATCTTTGTCTGGTTTTGGTATCAAGGTGATGGTGACCTCATAGAATGAGTTTGGGAGTGTTCCTGCCTCTGCAATTTTTTGGAAGAGTTTAGGAAGGATAGGTGTTAGCTCTTCTCTAAATGTTTGATAGAATTCACCTGTGAAGCCATCTGGTCCTAGACTTTTGTTTGTTGGAAGATTTTTAATCACAGTTTCTATTTCATTACTTGTGATTGGTCTGTTCATATTTTCTATTTCTTCCTGGTTCAGTCTTGGAAGGTTATACCTTTGTAAGAATTTGTCCATTTCTTCCAGGTTGTCCATATTATCGGCATAGAGTTGCTTGTAGTAGTCCCTTAGGATGCTTTGTTTTTTCTGCAGTGTCTGTGGTAACTTCTCCTTTTTCATTTCTAATTTTATTGATTTGAGTCCTCTCCCTCTTTTTCTTGATGAGTCTGGTAATGGTTTATCAATTTTATTTATCTTCCAAAGAAGCAGCTTTTAGTTTTATTGATCTTTGCTATTGTTTTCTTTGTTTCTATTTCATTTATTTCTGCTCTGATCTTTATGATTTCTTTCCTTCCACTAACTTTGGGTTTTGTTTGTTCTTCTTTCTCTAGTTCCTTTAGGTGTAAGGTTAGATTGTTTACTTGAGATTTTTCTTGTTTCTTGAGGTAGGCTTGTATAGCTATAAACTTCCCTCTTAGAACTGCTTTTGCTGCATCCCATAGGTTTTGGATTGTCGTGTTTTCACTGTCATTTGTCTCTAGGTATTTTTTGATTTCCTCTTTGATTTCTTCAGTGATCTCTTAGTTATTTGGTAATGTATTGTTTAGCCTCCATGTGTTTGTGTTTTTTACGTTTATTTCCCTGTAATTCATTTCTAATCTCATAGCCTTGTGGTCAGAAAAGATGCTTGATATGATTTCAATTTTCTTAAATTTACTGTGGCCTGATTTGTGACCCAAGATGTGATCTATCCTGGAGAATGTTCTGTGTGCACTTGAGAAGAAAGTGTAATCTGCTGTTTTTGGATGGAATGTCCTATAAATATCAATTAAATCTATCTGGTCTATTGTGTCATTTAAAGCTTCTGTTTCCTTTTTTGTTTTCATTTTGGATGATCTGTCCATTGGTGTAAGTGAGGTGTTAAAGTCCCCCACTATTATTGTGTTACTGTCGATTTCCTCTTTTATAGCTGTTAGCAGTTGCCTTATGTATTGAGGTGCTCCTATGTTGGGTGCATATATATTTATAATTGTTATATCTTCTTCTTGGATTGATCCCTTGATCATTATGTAGTGTCCTTCCTTGTCTCTTGTAACATTCTTTAGTTTAAAGTCTGTTTTATCTGATATGAGTATAGCTACTCCAGCTTTCTTTTGATTTCCCTTTGCATGGAATATCTTTTTCCATCCCCTCACTTTCAGTCTGTATGTGTCCCTAGGTCTGAAGTGGGTCTCTTGTAGACAGCATATATATGGGTCTTGTTTTTGTATCCATTCAGTGAGCCTGTGTCTTTTGGTTGGAGCATTTAATCCATTTATGTTTAAGGTAATTATCGATATGTATGTTCCTATGACCATTTTCTTAATTGTTTTGTTTTTGTGTTTGTAGGTCCTTTTCTTCTCTTGTGTTTCCCACTTAGAGAAGTTCCTTTAACATTTGTTTTGGAGCTGGTTTGGTGGTGCTAAGTTCTCTTAGCTTTTGCTTGTCTGTAAAGCTTTTTATTTTTCCATTGAATCTGAATGATATCCTTGCCGGGTAGAGTAATCTTGATTGTAGGTTTTTCCCTTCCATCACTTTAAGTATATCATGCCACTCCCCTCTGGCTTGTTGAGTTTCTGCTGAGAAATCAGCTGTTAACCTTATGGGAGTTCCCTTGTATGTTATTTGTCATTTTTCCCTTGCTGCTTTCAATAATTTTTCTTTGTCTTTAATTTTTGCCACTTTGATTACTATGTGTCTCGGCATGTTTCTCCTTGGGTTTATCCTCCGTGGGACTCTCTACACTTCCTGGACTTGGATGTCTCTTTCTTTTCCAATGTTAGGGAAGTTTTCATCTATAATTTCTTCAAGTATTTTCTCGGGTCCTTTCTCTCTCTCTTCTCCTTCTGGGACCCCTATAATGCGAATGTTGTTGCGTTTAATGTTGTCCCAGAGGTCTCTTAGGCTGTCTTCATTTCTTTTCATTCTTTTTTCTTTATTCTTGTCCGCAGCAGTGAATTTCACCATTCTGTCTTCCAGGTCACTTATCTGTTCTTCTGCCTCAGTTATTCTGCTATTTATTCCTTCTAGTGTAGTTTTCATTTCAGTTATTGTATTGTTCATCTCTGTTTGTTTGTTCTTTAATTCTTCTAGGTCTTTGTTAAACATTTCTGGCATCTTCTCGATCTTTGCCTCCATTCCTTTTCCAAGGTCCTGGATCATCCTCGCTATCATTATTCTGAATTCCTTTTCTGAAAGGTTGCCTATTTCCACTTCATTTAGTTGTTTTTTTTGGGTTTTATCTTGTTCCTTCATCTGGTACATAGCCCTCTGCCTTTTCATCTTGTCCATCTTTCTGTGAATGTGGTTTTTGTTCCACAGGCTGCAGGATTGTTGTTCTTGCTTCTGCTGTCTGCCCTCTGGTGGATGAGGCTATCTAAGAGGTTTGTGAAACTTTCCTGATGGGAGGGACTGGTGGTGGGTAGAGCTCTCATTTTGCTTCTGCCTAAAGAATATTCTTTAACATTTATTATAGTGTGGTCAGCTGATGATGAATTAATTTACCTTTTTTACATCTGAAAATCCTTTATATTGCCTTTGTTTTTTGAAAGTATTTTTGCTGGGTATAGAATTCTAAGTTGCCCATATTTTTCTTTTAGTACTTTAATGATGTTGCTCTACAGTCTTCTCACTTGCCTTGTTTCTCGCAAGAAATGTATTGTCATCCTTATCTTTGTTCCTTTGTTTATAACATGTCTTTTTTTTTTTTTTTCCCCAGCTGCTGTTAACAGTTTGAGCAATTTGATTATGGTGAGGCTTGCTGTAGTTTTCTTCATGTTTCTTGTGTTGAGAGTTCATTGAGTTTCTTGAATCTGTCAATTTGTAGTTTTCATCAAATTTTGAAAATTATTGACTATTATTCAAATATTTTCTCTGCCAATCCTCCTTTGGAGACTCTAATACATATATATTAGGGTGTTTGAAATTGTCCTATAGCTTACTGATGTTCAGTTTATTTTTAAAATTGTCTTTTCTCTCTGTGTTTTATTTTGGTTTGTTTATATTGTTATGTCTTCAAGCTCACTATTCTTTTCTTCTTCAATGTCTAATCTGCCACTAATCCTATCTAGTGTATTTTTTATTTTACTCTCCGGAATTTTTTATTTCTAGAAGTTCAGTTGGGATTTTTTTGTGTGTGTCTTCCACATCTCTGTTTAGTTTCACAACATGTGAAATACAGTCATAATAACACTTTTAATATCCTTGTATCCTAATTCTAACACATATGCCGGTTCTGAGTTGATTTTAATTAATGGATGTAATTACAAAGGTACTTATGGAGGCAAGAGAGTCAGAATTAGAGAAGGAGATGTAACAACAGAAGCAAGGGTCACAGTCAGAGAGAGATTTAAGGGTGCTACAGTGCAGGCCTGAAGATGGAGGAAGGGGCCATAAGCCAAGGAATGCAAGTGGTTTCTGTATAAAGGAAATGAAATGAATTATTCCCTAGAGTTTCCAAAAGGGACCCAGGCCTGCCAACACCTTGATTTTATCTTGGTGAAGCTGGTTTTGGACTTCTGACCTCCAGTACTCTATGATAATAGATTTGTGTTGTTTTAAGCCACTAAATTTGTGGTAATTTATTATAGCATCAATAGGAAATGAATATGGAGACAAAAAATAAGTGAAGAAATAAATCATTAATAAATTATACATACTGGTAACTGCTATAGATGAAATAGAGTATGAATGATGCAGTGATAGAGAATAATGAGTGTATATGATGGTGGGTGGGGGTAGATTTGGATTGGATGGTCAGGAAAGGTAAAAACTGACCTTCTGAAGAGATGACATTGAATCTGAGTTCTGAAGGATGAAAAGAACCAGCCATATTAAGCTTCCTTCTCTTTCTCTTTCTGGCCCAGCACAAGTTCCCCATGCCCACTCTTGCCAAGAACATTGGAATAAGAGCAAAACGTGATGACAATTTGCCTCTAACCTAGAGATTAACAGAAAAAGAGTGAGTTGAATTTTCAAGACAAAGTGTTGAGGTTATTTATGGAGGAAGAATTTTTGGCTGGCAGCTGGTTGAGAAGAGGTCTTTTTGATCTTGGGACACTGACATCACTCACCTTTGAACTTGGAAGATAGGTCAGAGGCAGTTGGTACAACCCTACAGCGTGAGGAGAAGAGGGAGGTCTGGTAAGGGAGGTAATTTGTCTGCAGTTGCTCAGCGGGTTATCAGCAGAACAGGGTCTGGAGCCCAGGTGTTATGTATCCCAGTTCTGTGCTGTCTTCTCCACCTCCTGACACAATACCACCAGAATTAATTTTAGATTCTTGGGTTGGGCTTCTGGAACCAATTACCTGGTTAAGGCCCCTAAGTGACTTGGACACAACCAGCTTCTTGTGGAGGCAGGGAGATGGACCCCAGCTTGCTAGACTTGTGCAGACCATAGGAGAAGGATTAGGGCTGGTAGTGAGGCTATCTGATGAGGAGATGTTTGGTAGGAACCTGAGTGTCAACATTACTGTCCCGCTGAAGAGTTGGGACATTCCTGCTGGCTCCAAGCCACTGAGGCTGACAATGCTAGCAAGGATCCAACCAAGCTGATCTGTCACCATCTGCCTGTGGCCACTGCCTATCCTGTAATTACAGGTCAGTCAGGGAGTGGGAATGACCATAGAGAGAGATAACTGGGTCAGGACTTCCAGTGCCTCCCCTGCCGTTATTGATGCTAACATAAACCGAGTGTCCTGGGAGCTGTCTTGAGAATGCAAATTCACTTCCATGAAGTTGGCAGATGTCTACTGAAGCTTACCCTGTACGCAAAAGTGTGCTAGATCCAGCAGGCAAGAAAGGGAATGAGGGGGTAAAGGGAACAAAAGGAAGAGTGGACGTGATTGTCACCAAACCAAATTCAGGCCTGCTGGCCTGCATGCAGTAAAGCCAATCTACTGATACCGGGTTGTGGTGAAGGAAAGTGCAGTGTTTATTACAGGGAACCAAGCAAGGAATTCAGGGCAGCTAGTGCTCAAAAAACAGCCTGAACTCCCCAGTGGGTTTCAGAAAAGCATTTTTAAAGGCCTGGTGAGGGAGGGGTATCCCAGGGTGTATGATCAGCTCATGCACAATTCTCTGATTGGTTGATGGTGAGGTAACAGTGATGTCACAGGGTTTAACATTATCAATCCATAGGCGCCAGTAGGTCTGGGTGCTACATGCTCATGATCATCAAGTAGTTAATTTCTTCCATTTGGTGGTGGTTTTAGCATCTGTAAAACATCTCAGGAAATGTGCATCAGATACTGTTATCTAGGTACTTCAGAGAGGAACTACAGCAGAGGATATGGGGGAGGGGTCTATCCTGGGAAGGATCCATAGAGTCCTGCTTGGTTACATGATGAGGGTTTATGAGTCCGTCTGCCTTGTCGATTCTCAAAGAATGCTAGTTAGGTAAAATCACTAATTCAGAATCACTGGACACTTATCTGTTGGCTCCAGACACCTGGGGCTGTGCTAGGTGTGTTTCCAAACATTATCTTAATTAATGTCTATACAGTTCCCTGCCAGATTTGTTCTTATCGCCCCATTCTTACACAGGACACAACTGCAGTCTGGAGTAGTCCAGTGATTTGCTCAAGATGGTGAGATGCAGGTCCACTGAATATATGAGTGAAGGAATGAGTAGGAAACAAATAGTGTGCAAGCTAGCTTCAGTGTGTGAAGGACAGGTGAGGGCTCTGAGGAAGGAAAGATGCCCGTGGAAGAGGGTGTTGGAAAAGGCTTAGCAGGGAAGAGGGAGGACTTTGCCCCTGCTCACGCTGGGCTAATAATCACTCGGCGAGGGAAGATATACATGAAAAATGAGAGAATAGCTTAAACCAATAAATATGTCAGGAAATGTGAATAGAGTCACACACAAATTCTAGTGGAGGAAGTAAGAAAGATCCAGCTTCAGGGGTGGTGATGCCCAGGGTTGAAGGGAGGGAACCCAGAACCTGGAGGAAGAGGGTGGTGTTTATGGGGAGAGGAGTTAGCAATCTTCTCCATCAGGGGTGGGCACAGAAACACATCTGGGATAGTACATGGTATGTAGAGCCAGACCCTGGCATGGGTGGGTATGTCTGGGTGCCATACTGGAAACTGCATGTCTGAAAGGAGGGGTAGGGTTGTTGCAGGAGAACGGGGCACGAGAGGATGGTCACATCGCAGATCTCGGGTGAGTCCCTGGGACAGGCCACCAACTGAGGGTCCTTGGCTTCATGCAGGAGAGAATTCAAGAGTGAGCCATAGTAAAGCGAAAGCAAGTTTATTTGGAGAGATACACACTCCATAGGCAGAAGGCGGTCCATCTCAGAAGGCGAGAGTGGCCCCGAAGTATGGGGTGGTTAGTTTTTAGGGGCTGGGTAATTTCATAGGCTAATGAGTGGAAGGATTATTCCATCTATTTGGGGAAGGGCAGGGATTTCCAGGAACTGGGCCACCACCCTCTTTTTGGCTTTTTACAGTCAGCCTTGGAACTGTCCTGGGGTCTGTGGGTGTGTCAGCATGCTAATGTATGACAAATGAGCGTATAATGAGGCTCAAGGTCTATGGGAAGTCAAGTCTTCTGCCATCTTGGGCCTAGTTGGTTTTAGCCAGCTTTCGTGTATACTCAATGGCTGTGTCATTCTTTTAATGGTTGTCCCTAACCCCTTCCCTCCTGTCTCAGGGTGGCAGGTAGAGGGGGCACCACTAGGCAAGGAAGCCTAAGCTGGCAGGAGTCTGAGAGCAGAGTGAAGTTGTTGAAACAGCCCAGGGGGAGGCCCCAGGCCCAGCCCTAGCCCTGGTCAGGCTGCCTGGGCCTCAGGGTTTGAGAGTCCCCTGCTTGCTGGGAGTCATCTTTCGGGAGCACCATATTTTTTCTCAAGCATCTTCAATGGCTCCCAACTCCCAGAGGCCGTGGTCCTTATTCCTTAATCTGGCATTTGCTGCTGTCCAGGCTCTGGCCCCAGCACGCCTTTGGAGCACCATCTTCTGCTCTTACCCACCTACATCCTGTGCTACAGGTGTGCCAGTCTTTAACTGCTCCAGGATAATCAAAGGCCTCTTGCATGGAACGGCTGATTGGCCCACGCTTTGCCTTCTACCCTCACCCCGTGGCCCTTCTCCCTCCTTCTGTCTTTCTAAATCCAACTTCAGCCTTTGAGACCTAGCTCAAGGACCACCCCTCCTGGCAGCCTACCCTGGCTTCCCTGGTTCAGGACGGCCTCTATCTCCTTGAATTCCTGTAGAATTTGCTGTCCATGATTCTCCTTTCACACTTGACACATAGTCCTTGGGTTGTCCATTGTGCTGTTGTGGGGAAATTGTTACCGGACTCATAAGATCTGGCCTGTGGGACTTTTAATGTATTAATAAGCCTTTTTGTTCTACAAATTCCTTTTTTGTAAAATAAATGAAGGTGATTATCCTGTTAGAATTCCATTGTAAGGATTAAAACACCTAGTATATGGGATATGGTTAACAAACAGTTGGTGCTTGACAAACAGTTATAGGATGTGTGGTTTCTCTTGCCCTTAAAGCCTCCCCAGCATGGGGGTTCAGGTACTTTACGGGGTCAGCCCCTGCTTGCTGATGCCCTGAGGACCGGATGAGGTAGGGAGGTGGTCACTAGCTGATCCCTGAGTGTCAGCACCAGCCTGTGTGCCTCAGTCCATTGTCGCTGCTTTTCCCGCCTCCACAGCAGGTGCAGACACAGGTTCTAGGCTCACTGCAGAGTGCTGAAATGCTGAGGTTCATTGCCAGTGATGATTGCTAAGCTCCTTGTGTTCTTGGTTCCCAGGAATCTGTCTGCTATCTTCTTGAGATTCTTAAACAGGTTCTCAAATCCCGCCCCCGGGGATTCATTCCTCTTTTTTGTTGGTCACAAAGACCTACTTTTAATGAGCTGCTAAGGAGCTGTCAATTACAAATGTAAATGAAGAGGCCGGAAACCATTACTGGCCCAGAAATGAATTGAAGGAGCCACTTCCCTTCAGCCTCCTGCGCTGGCTCTGGGTCTGCCCTGGGAAAGCTGGACCAGGAGCGGGACACTGCCCAGGCCTAAGGCCACCAGCACCTCAGGGCTTCCTTCTTCCCACGTGACCCCTTCTGCTCTGGGGGTTGCTCCTCAGAATCAGGTCGTAACGGCAGAGGATTGTCTGTGTATATTATATGCACTTTATGAGATTGTGTGTATGAGATTGTACACACACACACACACACACACACACACACAACTAAATTAGCAGCCCAGCCATTGAACATATGTGGTAGACACATTTCCTTCATCTAAAAACATTATTATTAAACTTTCTTTTCTTTTATGTGGCCATATGTATGTCTCCCACAAAAATCTAGGGCAGTAGTTGTTCAATAAACTTTCACTGAATTGAATTTTATTTATTTATTTATTTTTGTCTGTATTGGGTCTTCGGTTCGTGCGAGGGCTTTCTCCAGTTGCGGCAAGCGGGGGCCACTCTTCATCGCGGTGCGGGGACCGCTCTTCATCGCGGTGCGCGGGCCTTTCTCCATCGCGGCCCCTCCCGTTGCGGGGCACAGGCTCCAGACGCGCAGGCTCAGCAATTGTGGCTCACGGGCCCAGCTGCTCCGTGGCATGTGGGATCTTCCCAGACCAGGGCTCGAACCCGTGTCCCCTGCATTAGCAGGCAGATTCTCAACCACTGCGCCACCAGGGAAGCCCCTGAATTGAATTTTAAAAGGGAATGTATGAGCCCATTGGGCTGGTTAAGAGTCGGGTGGGAGGTAGCCCTGAGGCAGCTTACCTTCTTGGCCCCTAATTCCTAGCACCCTCTCTCCCAGCCAAGCCCCCTTTCCTGGTTCCCAAAGACCGCTTGTTTTTTGCCTTCTAAAAACCAAAAAATATTTCAGTAAAATATTTGACCAGGACACCATATGAAGTAAAGATTAGGAGTGTGGGTTTTGTATCATTCTGCCAGGGTCCAAATACTGTCTCCCCTTCTATTTAATAAAGTAGTGCAACCAGTTGGAGCTGCGGTCTCCTTATTTGTTACATACAGACAATTCTAGTACCCTATTGGCCAGGATAAAATGACGTAACACATGGAAGGGTTTGATGGTCTAGCACACTGAGGGTCTAGCCCTCAGTCCATGTCACAGGACTCCGTCTGTCACCTCACAGTGAGCAAAGGCAACGCCTGACTCAATCCTCACAAAGTTCCTGTGAGGGAAGCGTACAGCCACCATTGTGCCAGTGAAGAAACTGAGGCTCTGAGAAAGTAGCCCAAGGCAGTTAAACAGAGGTAGGAGTCAAACCTTTGGCATGGAAGACTAGAATTCTTGTTCTCCCCATTACTAGAGCTTGTGTTGCCTCTCCCAAGGGATGTACATTTTAATTGTGGCCAGAGGTCTTATGTTCATGCACAGACTATGAATATCTAATTGTCAAATCTTAAGATCCCACCTATGCGGATGGGTGGAAGTGGGCAGTAGGAGGTAGTGAGCTGGGGAAGGAGGAGGGTGAAAGAATAGCAGGGAGGGAAAGAAAAATCTGGCTGCTTCTGAAATCCTGACATACAGGCATAAACTCTTCTTGTTCTAAAAGAGGGGACTGAGGAGGTGGGTTTTGAGGCCTGCAGGATTCTAGGTAAAGAACTGTTGCACTTGGGTCTTTGGAATTTGGAGAAGCTTTTCATGGTCACAGGTCTAGGAAGGAGCTCAAGAGGCAGCTTGAAGCTGGAACAGACGTCTACAGAAGAAGGCTGAAGGATCTGCCAGAAGGCTGAAGGGTCAGAATCTTTAGCTGGACAAATGCAAGAGAAAATGGGCTTAAATAATTGCAAAGGGAATCTTGTTAGACTGGGCACTGAGAAGCCCTGGGCTAGCACTGGCTTCTGGCAAAGCTGGATTCAGGGGCTCAAATGATGTCATCGAAGTTTCACTTCACCTCCATCCCTCTAATCTGCGCTCCATTCTCAAGTTTCCTAGGACGTCTCCCAGCGGGGCCAGGATAAAATCATCGTTGCTGCTAGGAATCCCCGCGATCGCATGAGAGCACCCCTGCATGTATCAGTGAAGGTTTGGTCAGGAAACAAGAAACCACTTTAGGTATATGGAGGAACAATGCATTTAATACAGAGAGTAAAACTTATACAGCCATTGGAAGGACTGGGGAGCAAATGTCAGGAAGGTAGCTGCTAGCCCCCAGGAGATCTGGAATGCAGGAATCTCAGGGAAGCTGTCACTCCTGGTCTCGGGGCTGTTAGCAGCTGAATGAGTGATTCATAAGGGGATGCCTGGAAACCTGCAAAACTCCATGCAGCTGGAGGAAAAATGGCTTTCTTTTCTTCCACTTTCCATATCCCGTACACGTGACTCTCACTGGTGAACTCTTCCAGAGACCAGGCTGGCGAGGGAGTCTGGGAAAGAGAATCTTCTGGCTTTTGGTTCTATGTACTGGGAAAGAGCTAAGAAGGGTGGAGACAATACTGAGTATCAACAAATAGCCCCTCTCCTCATAATTCACTTGCTAAGGATTGATTGTGTTTTGTTGGTTATGGTTGGATTAGGTGAATATCCTGAACAAAGCACTGGGTCTGGATCTGCCATGTTCTAAAGATCCACCTGAGTCACAAGACCCCTGAGGTTGGGAGTTGAGTTGATTCCTCCCAAAGCACATGGAGTGAGAGTGCAGAAGCATGTCTCTTGAGAGAAAATATGGAATATTTTTATTGAAAGAAGAGGGGACTGACACTCGGAAAAACATTCATTGCGATTTTTATCTTGGACAGACAACATAAAAATGGACTTTGAAGCCAATTGGCTACTGGTTCAAATACCCGTATGATTTGGGCAAACGTCTTAAATGTCTTGGAGCTTCATTTTCCTCCTGAGAGTAACAAGGTGACGCTATCTAGTTAACAGGGGTTGGCATAAGATTCATGAATGAATAAATGTCTATGCTACTACCTGGTACAGAATAGATGCACAAAAATGTTAGTCTGTTTTCCTTCTCCTTTGCCCTTCCATTTATTTATTTATCGATTCGATAAATAATTAATTGGGAGCCTACCATGTATATATCAGCACCATGCTGAATGCTGGGAAACAAAGATGAATAGGACAGTCTGTGATCTGCACTAGCTCAGAGTCTAGGGGATAAGACAGTCATAAACAAATACCAAAAAAATGTGTGTTGAGTGGTATAAGTCATTATAACACAAGGTCTCTCTCTTCTGATGTATAAATACAATGGGATGCATAGTAAACGACATTTCACTACATACTCAATACTACAGTTGCATGCAATTAGGGCTATTCTGGGAAAGCCAGGGTTTTCGGTTGCCATCATTCTCTACCTGTTATCCTTGCTCCATTCCCTCCCTGTCTCCACTGTGGAGCAGAGCTGCCCACAGGAAGCCAAGGAGATGTCCCAGTTCATCACTGGCCCTCTTCTCCCTTCCTCACAACCACACAGCTTGGCCTCTGCCCTACAGATAAGAAAGGAAGGTCTGGGGGTTCCTGCAAATCAGATAACCACCCCAGAGTAGTGCCCTGTCCCCTTCTCACCTTCTTCCCTCTACCCTGGTTTAGGCTGTGCTCCTGGGGGCTGGTGGGACATGCAGTCAGGGAGGCTGGTGGTCTTGGTGCTTCCCTGCAAGAGGCTTTCCCTGGCCTGTGAGGAGCATCTTCCAGCCTTCTCTACAATTTGGCTCATGAGGGGTTAAACTCCCAAGGAAAAGGTTCCCAGGGCGCCCTGGCTGGCCTATCTCTTACTGAACACTGGCAAAGATTCTTCTCTGGAGTAACCTTTGATCTAATGGCCCACGCAGTGTCATTCAGCCAGACTCAGTTCTTACAGAGTAGGGAAATGACAAGAGACTTGAAGGGCCACAAAAGTTCAGGCCTTGGCTTTGTGGCTTTTTGCCTCAATGCCACCCAGGCCCCTGCTGTAGGAGCATGCAACCATGGCTCCAAAGTCTAAATGCCTTGATAGTCGGGGTGCCAGGGGTCAGAGCTGTGCCAAGGAGGGGAGAGGAATGGCAGAGAGCGGGTGGGCACCCTGCGGATGGATCCAATGCCCAGCTGCCACAAAGGTGGACTGAGAAGGGCATTCAAACCCAAACAGCGATCAGGCTGTGTCCACGTGTCGGGGATGCCTTCCCCCGAGGGGTTGACTGTGGGCAGGTAGGAGAGGGTGAGGAGCCTGGGGCAGGTCCGCATAAGAAAGAGCAAAATGGAGAGTGGGATGGAAAGCGCCTGGCTGCCTCCTGAGCATTGAGTCTGAAAATAGCAAGGCAGGCAGATGGCGGGGTCCTTATTGCATCGTCCAGGGAAACAGGCTGAGCTGAGAGACATCCCAGGGGGAACAGAGAACAAGTCCCTATATTCGGTGTCCTGTGCTGCGGTGCGGGGCGTGCCCCTGCCTCTGTTTAGGCCCTTCCAGCTCCCGCACTGACTTTCCTGCCTCCACGCTGTCTCTCACTGCTGTCACCGTAACCTTTGTAAAACATAATTGGAACAATGTCACCTTCCCCAGATCCTTCAACAAGTCGCAAAAGCCTGTGAAATAAGTTCAGACTCTTTGGTTTGGCTTTTAAGCTCATCTAGGAATTGGGCTCAACCTACCGTTCAAGTCTCAGCTCCTGCAACATCCCTCCACACACCTGGAGCCCTGCCCACCCCATTCTCCGCCATGGTGCAGTGTGCCGAGCAGGGTCGCGCCATCCTCCTTGGCTGATGTGATCTTCTCTGTATCTGACTGTCTTTTCTTCTTCACCCATCCATATTCTGCCGAGGTTTCAAGCGCCAGGTGAAGCTAACCCTGAATTCAGCTGAGGACTGCTGGCTCCTCGCATACCTTGATTTTAACTTCAACTGGAGACACGGGTACACCTATGAGGCTGTAAACTGTTAGAGGTCAAGAACCATGTAAAAGTCATTTGGTACCATCCCTGTGCCCAGTTCAGTGCCAAGCAAGTCCCCAGCGGCTGGTGACTCAACGAACCCCCTTTGGAGGTGAGTGGCAATGAACCATGGATGCTCGTCCAGGAAGGGCAAGGTGCTAGAGAAGCAGCATGTCTCTTTTCTTTCACTCTCATTATCCATGTGCCGGGCTGAGCTCAGCAGCCCTGCCACCGAGGAATAGAGAGCTGGAGGCCTGGGGGCCTGTTTCAAATGGGTTCAGCTATTCTTGGGAGCTTTTTGTGTAATAAAGAGAGTCCCCTGACTGGCCCTCTGACCTTTCCCCAGGCCTCCTGAAGTCTGTTATGGCCTCGTAGGTAGCACAGGAGCTCCTTCCCTAGAGAAAGAAGAAAAAGCATACAGGAGGGATGATAATAATAGCTTCCACTTAATGGGTATTTCCATGAGCCAGGCACTGAACTCAGCACTTCGGATAACTCTCCCATTTGCGCCTACAGCACCATGGTGACTTAAGAATGATAAGAATATGAGGCTCAGAATGCTTAAGTCACTTGCCTAAGACCACACAACTACGAAGCAGTGGAGCTAGAATCTGGACCCAGGTCTCTCTGACCCCAATTCTCATCAACTACATTTTACAGTCTCTGGTGGGACAGGGCCCCCGTAGCTCTGCCTGCTTCTCAGGAGAACTTTGTCACCTTGAGGTTGGTCCCAGGGCTATGAATGTGCAGTTGGTTTATTCTCACCCCTTGGGTATCTGATGTGTGTGTGTGTGTTTGTGTGTGTGTGTGTGTGTGAGAGAGAGAGAGAGAGAGAGAGAGGGAGAAAGGGAGGATTTATTCTACTGATTATGCCACCTGTTCTGTTGGGGGCAACAGAAACATGGCATGCCAATAAAGAGTGTCTTTATGGCATCTCTGACTACAGGGGCTAGAGTGTCTTGAGCTGGAGATAAAGTCGGGAGAGTTGGATTAGACCCTGTCCGGATCTTGGGCAGCAGAAGAAGGAGGCAGGCAGCAAGGGGCTCAGCTCAGCCCCCTTGCCCATGGGAGGTGGGATGGGCAGGGCGCGGGGCTCGGCTTGCCCTGGCAGTGGTGTCTGCCCCCTCGGGAAGGGGCTGCTCTTCACGCGTGTGGATGCCCGTGTGCGTGTGTGAGCCTCTGTTTGCCTCTTTCTAAGGAAACACTAATGCGGTACAAAGCACATTCTAATCACCGCATCTAATGACAAGAAAAGAGTAAATCACCCAACAAAATTAGTTTTCAGAGTCTTAATTATCACCAGAAAGAGTAATTAATAAGCGAAACAGGAAATGACCCTGCTGAGTCCCTCAGTCCTCAAAGATGTGCTTTGCTTCTCAGCACCACTTGGATGGGGAGTGGAGGAGACCAGGAGGGGCCGTGCGGTGCCAAAGCTTGCAGAGCGCCAGTGAGCATTACACATTTCCTAAGGCGCCCCACATTCTCCGAAGTTTGCATGCCTTTCAAACTTGGTTTGCGGAGTTTCTAGGTCATTCCTTCCAGGCCTTGAGGCCAGCGTAAGGCAGCAGAATTAGAATAAATAGACAGACCATCCTTCCCTTTTCTCTCCCCCAGTGTAACAGGCTCTGGGCCAGAAACTCTCAAACCAATTGACGATAACAAGCTCAAGTTCAATGCCATTGGCTGTCTGGTGAGACCTTCCTGGCTTTTCTTGTCTCTACTCCTCGGCTTGTATTTCTTTCTTTCTTTATTCATTTTAATAGTGGCATCATATAAATAAAACACTATTACAAAAATGTCACAGAAAGTTCAAAACTATTCATTATCCATTTCATACAGATTAAAATTGCCATCAAGGCTGTTTGGATTTGACTTGCGTTCCTTTCCTTCTAATGAGCCGGATAGAGAAGGCAAAAGATGCTAATTCATCCTTACATCTCTATCATATCTCGGCTTTTACTATATAAAGCATCAAGGTCGCATTCTGGGGAAATGTCTTTTTACCAAAGGTGCTATAATAATAATGAAGAAGCAATTTGTTTCAGCAAACTGCCTGCAGTAATGAGGCTTAATTATAACCATGTTATTAATACCGCTGCTTAAGGTAATTCACTTCTGAGCGGGGTGCAGAACAGTAAACTATAATTTAAACAAGAATCGAGACCTAATTTAAATCATCGGATCTACTGCGGAAAAAGGCAAACAGAATCCACATGTGATTTAGAGCTTCCCCTTGGTGCCATTTCCGGGAGACTTAGGTGACTGTCAGAGGGCCGTGGGGGCCTGGGATCTGGGTCTTGGTCCTCCTGCTTTCTTCCAGGAGGCTGTGTAAGTGACGCAGCTGAGTGGACCTGCATCCAGACCACTGCTGCCTCTAGACCCCCTTCCCCATGTAGGCGGGGGAGGCTGAGAGCCAGGAGGAAGGTCTTCATCACTTCAAGGTTATCTCTCATATGCTCTTGAACTCATCTTAGTTCTCTCCCACTCATTTGTTACGAAAATGTGGAGTTTTGTGCTGGACGGGACCTTGTTGTCCTGTTCTCAGCATCTGCAGAAGACCACACACAGTCCCAGAAAGAACAATTGTCTGTGTGTCCTCGCCCAAGAACACACAGTCGGCTGCCAGGTATGAACCGAGATCACCTGCCTCCGGTGATATCGGTGTCATCTGGTGGTCTCAGTGTCCCTATGCTGGTCTCACGTGGTGCCTAAGATATCCAACCCAGTGACTCCCAGTCCTGGTGGCTCATCAGAATCTTCTGAGATGCTAGTTAGAAAATACAAGTTCATGAGTCCTACCTCATCACCTAGATTCTGGTTTTGTTAGTCTGGCTTCTGGGCAGGGAATCTATCACCTATTTACCAAGAATCTTGGTTGTTCTGATGCAGGCAGACTAAGACAGAACCAGGACATTGAAATGGTGTGTGTGTGTGTCTGTGTGTTTTCTTGATTACCTCTTCCGAGTTACATTTATTCGTTCATCTATTCAGCATTTACAGGGCACCAGTTCTGTGCAAGCCACAGTTTACGCACAACAGCACTTCCTAGTCAACTCTGCTTTATTCCCTGCTGCTGTATTTTCACTGACTTTTCCTCCTTTTAATGCAGGACTATATTCCATGTTATTTTCAATGAAAACAAATAGGAAATTGAGAATAGACTGAAGTGTATGGTAAATGTTATAAAAGACCACATCTAACCCCATGTTTTATACCAGTGCTCTGTGGATGTTAGGTAATACCAAGGTAAAGAGCTCTTCTTTCTTAGAGTCTTTACTAATGTTGGCTGAGTAAGACTTAAGAATTCCTGGCAGCCAAGGCTAGGTTAATGAGGCAGTTAGGAAGGCTCCATTGCTAGGAATTTACAAAGGTGGGAGAGATTTCTGGAGTCAGAGCAATGAAGACACGATTTCTAGCCCAGACACCATCATAAAGCACAGGGACCTCTACACCCAGTGGGTGGTCTTTGACGGATACTAATTCCTGCCTGTCTATCCTCCATCCAACCATTGGATCAACTAATCTCTTCCTTGCCCTAACTGGATGCAGCAGGTGGTAGGGTAGGGGGGGAATCCAGTGGCCTGAAACCCAGAGCTCACCGGAGACTCACACACCTTCTCAGACTGAGGTCTGCCTTCAGAGGGTGGAGTCCCTCATATTCTTCACCCTTACCCCCTCCAAACCCCATGCACAGAGGCAGGTCCAAAGCAAAGCTAAACGTGGACCATTGGAATCAAATCCAGAACTCTGTTCTGAGGGAGTGCCCCCAGCAACGTTGTTCCTAAATTCTGGAGAACTTTTCCAAAGGGTTCGCTGTTTTGTGAAATGTAAAATGGGAAGGTGAAAGGGATTTCCAATGGCTCGAAAGACGATAGAAATCCTCTTTTATTGAAGGGAGAAGAAGGCCTGCTTTGTCCTAAATTCAGCCAACCCAGTCAGCCAACTCAGTTTACCTGTAACATCACCACCAAACATTCCGTTTCTGCCTCTTCTCAAGAAGCCGGCTGTTCCTTCCCTCTGCTTTCTGTGCTTTCTGTTTCTCTCTTACCTTTGTTCTTTTCCAAAAGAACTCTCCCTCCTGGGTTTCCCTCACTGGTACAGGAGCTCTGCAAAGCCAAATGACACCAAATGATGTCTCCAGCTCGTGGTAATGATTGGACTCTGGCTGAACTGCAATAGCAGGGCTCAGAGCTGTGGACAGAACCCAGACTGTACCGGGAGGGATACTGCCTTTCCTCTCTGTCTCTCTGTCTCTCTGTCTCTCTCACGTGTGCACTGCATCCCACAGTTTATATACATACACATATGCATGCATGTATAATGCACGCATGCAAATTCACATACACAGCATAAACACACACACATGAATGCTGGTTTGCATGTGCAAAGATATACACCCATGTAGCTACAGATGCAGACATAGTTTCATGCAGCAACCTTCCCTTTCCCTGTAATTAACCCCTCCTTCCTTCCCAAAGTGCTGGATTCACCCCTCCAGTTATGGGGGCAGGTGTCTGGGGAAGTAGTCCATTTCAATCCTGGAGACACCGTGAACCCGTCCAGATAAAAATGTCTGGAGCCGAGCTGACAGCAGTAGCGGTGGGGGAGGAGAAGGAAGTTGTGATGTCTAGAGCATTTCCCTTAGGGGGGGAAATAAAACCCCTCCACCGCTGTTCTATTTCTTAGCAGCTTCCCGCAGGCTGTTTCAACTCATACTGCGTGAGCTCCGAGGGGGTGTCCGGTTTGAGAGGCAATAACTGCAAAGTCATGTGCAGTGTCCTGCTGTGGCTCGGCGTCTGCCTGACCTGGCTGCATACGTCACTAGCTCCGAGGAGCTGACCCTCGCCGTGGGCCTTGCATACAGCTCCCCACCCCTCTCCCACCACTGGTGCCCCCAGTCCCGTGTCCCTGGAGTCCGGACTCGAGTCCCTCAGAGCAGACCTTCCAGCCGTGGCTTTGGGAGTTCGGTGGAAGACCAGGGTGGGCTCATTTTGCACAGGGAACTGAGGGGTCTAGGTGACAGGCAGTGACTCCAGAGAATGTTTGGGAGTGGCGGGACCCCCTGAGGTGGATGCAGGAAGGTACCTAGAGAAATCCCTCTCCTCCCTTAGTATGGCATGTGGCTTGCGTCTGGAGGCTGAATGCCCTACAAAAAAACCTGTGACTTATAGCTAGGAGCCTCAGGGCTGCCTTTTAAAAACCTGGATATACCCCCTTTTTAAGGTAATGCTGAATAGGTGTCACCTTCACAGGTCAGTTGGCCCAGCACCTGGCCTTAAGAGCGAATTCACCCCTCCTCAGGCCAGAGTTCCTAGGAGGGCCTCTGCTTCTGGAAAGTACTACTTAGGCTTTCTCCATCACTATTCTGATGACAAAAGTCTCTTTCATCTTATATTTTTCACAGCACTTTCACATGCATTAACCCATTAATTGATGCATTCATTGTACACATCGAAACATGAGGCACTTCAAATCGTTTTAGAACGAGGCAGGATCTAGATAAATACATACTTAAGTATTGAGTATCCACAAGGTGTGACTTGCTCTGATGAACACCGTGGGGAGTGAAGAGGATTTTCCAGAGACAATGGAGGGCAGCCTTCAAAGTGCATCCCCCTCCCAACACTCTGTGAGTCAGATGGCAAATGTACTATGTCGATTTTGCAGATGCGTAAACTGAGGGCCAGCGAGGTTCACTGGCTTGCTTCCGGTCATGAAATTAGTTAGAGGCAGAGCCAGAAAGCACCTCCTGATTCCAATTGGATGTGCCCTCCCATTCCATTTTCTGAAATGCTGCTTTCCAGAAAGTTCTTCCTGTGTCAGATCTCCCCTTTCTTTCTTCTTTTCTTGGCCTCTCTGAAATAAACGATCTCAAAGGAGAAATGGTCACATTGCAGTTCTTTCTGGGCCCACGTATATACTGCTTCAGGGACAAGAAGAAAAAAGATGTCTTCTCTGTTTCCATAGGTCAGCAAGACGGAGTGGTTATGTGCATTCACGTGCAGCCCCTCTAAGGCCTTTCCTTCCCTCCAGCAGAGCCTTGGGGTGGGCGAGGCAGTGCCCGTGCGTAGTGTCTACCTTTCACAGCACTCAGTGCCCGTGCGTAGTGTCTACCTTTCACAGCACTCAGGAACGTCTTCCTCTAGCCCAGCCTTTCTTCACAGACTGAGAAGATGAAGGAGGACCCCCCTCCGCCTTCCAGCCAGGAAACCTGAAGAGGAGAGAGGTTAAAGGGCCTGCCAGAGGCCGTTCGAGGTGGTAGCAGAAGTTTGGCATTACTTGAGCTTGGGATCTTACCTGTCTGTTCTAAGGAGAGACGTGTGTGTGTGTGTGTGTGTGTGTGTGTGTGTCTGTGTGTGTGTGTGTTTGGGGGGCATGTGAAGCAGGTTCGAGGTTGAAGGAGGAAGCCATGTAGCTGTTTTCTCACTGTGCCTGTCATCTTGTCAAAAATCCGCAGGCTCTTCAAGCCCCGGGCCCCTCTCCAGTGAGGACACGGTATCAACCCATGAGCAGCTGCAATGGCCACAGGAATGCTACTGGCGCTGCCCAGGCCACTTAGTGGGGCGCTGGCCTCTAGTGCCCAGGCCTGCCAGCCTCTGCCAAGGGGTGAGCCCCGCTCTCAGGAGAGCTGCTCTGGGGCGGGGCAGCTCCGGGGCCACACCTGTCACGTGCTTGCTCAGGCCCTAGGGACAGAACAACCTGGCCTTCTGTCTTTTTGGAGCAAGAGGCAAGTTCTTGGTTGCAAGCTGGCAGAACTGGCTCTGGGTGGAGTAAATAAAAAGGAGATTGTTTTGGAAGCATGTCAGGGGCTCACTAAATCTTTGGAAGGCTGCCTGACTAGGCTAAGGAATGGCCAGCCACTAAGGTGGTCCTGGAGAATAAGACAAGGGGGACAACCATTGGTTTCAAGCAGGAGCTGTCTGGCCAGCACGTTACACTACTATTGCATGGGGCTGTCACGGCCTCAGCCGGACACACTGTATGGCCACTGCCACTGTATGACCCTTCTTTCCTGTGCCCCCCATCTCTAGGGCCCAGGGTCCTGGGACGCCACTGTCTTTCCTTACCCACCCAGAACCAGGGCCCAGGTGGGAGCAGGTGGCCGATTGGGCCCATGCCACATCCCAAGGGTGGGCAGCAGTAGAGCCCATGTCTGGCTTTTTGTAGTGGGAGGTGGGACAGCAAGAAGGAAGACATGTCCATCTGAGAGATGCTGGGGATCTGGCGCTTCTATTGTGGGAGAATTAATTGCAGTAACACAACTCAAAGAGGTTTAATAACACTTTTTAAATAACTAAAAAGTTCTTTTATTTTTCCTTTCTTCCTTTCAGAAGATGATGGACAGATGGCAAATGGAGAATGAAATGGGCTTAAATCCCTGCAGGAGAGTGTGGATTAGATGTGTGAAGGAGTTTGCTGGTAGCGAGGGGGTTTCTGGGCCCTGGGGTAGAAGACAGTAGGGTGGTGGGTGAGATGTAAAGGAGATCCCTCAGGCCTACTCTTTCCCTCCTGCCCCACCCCTACCCCTTGGAGGCGTGTTTGCCACCTTGAAGGGTATAGGGCAGCATCCTTTCCTGGAGATACATGGAGGGGTGTAGTGATGGAGGGCAGGCGGGCAGTGGTTGAAGGATGGGGTTCTTTATTTCTGGGATAATGTGAGAAGGCTCTATCGGGGCCTTCACCTTTAGCTCCAAGAAAATGAGACTAGGATGAAGCTCCCAGTCTGGGAAGGCAGCATACTCTAGGTCAGAAAATGGAAATGCCGTACATTTTCCCAAGGGCCCCCACCCCAGAATGCCTCAAGCCATCTAGGAAAAAGGTGTGCCCAGAGGAGTCCTACCTTTCCCCAGAATACGCATACTTGGAGTCCTGTTCCTTTAAAGCACTCCCCAGCTGACACCACAGCCCACTTGAAAATGGGGCCAGCCCAGCAGCTCTCAAAGGAGCCAGCGCAATAAATGATGAACATCTCTCCTGAACTCATCTCTCCGAGCCTGGTGTTTAAAGTGAATTGAAACGAATATCTGATAAATGAATAAACCTGTAAATGGAATCAAAAACCTTATGAACCTGAAGGAGAAATAGGAGTCCCAGGTCTGTTAAGTCTAAATTGAATAAATCTGATCAACTCCCTGACAATTTCTGCCAACGCTCTTGAAGAAGAAGGAGAAGAGGGGTGAGCAGAGATCGGGCAGAGGAGGGGGAAAGAGTGAATGGGGGAGGGCAAGGCAGGAATTAGTTCAGTAATTAAGCTATTGCTGTGAGCCAACAGAGGAGGCCCAGGTGGCCCCCAGCTTCACTCAGTTGGACTGGATAAATAGATGACCTTAGGAGACTCTTGCAAGGCTGGCTGCTCCTGTGTGTCTGCCCCAGAGGACACCTCTGGAGAACAATTAGACATTTGTACAAAAGGGGGAAAAGTGAGCTCAGCTGTGGGGATGGGAGTCCTTGGTGCTGGGAGTTGGTTGGGTAGCAGGTATGGGAGGTCGGGAAGTCACATTCAGAATGAGCTCAGAGCAGTGATGGAGCCAGAGAACTCCTTCCTTAGTCTCCATTGGCCTCGGTCACTTTCTAACTATTGTGTTGGGCAAGTTACTTTCTGTAGTGGTTTTAAAACATGGCCACAAAATTCTTTCACACACATTCCAAAGAAGGTGGTGGTGGTGATTGGGCAGTGGGGGGGGGGGGGCTTTGTGCTCTCTCTTCTTGAATAGGTGGGTTTGTGATTGCTTAGACCGATACAGAACAGTGGCACTGATGCTCTGTGACAGTTAAGGCTGCGTCGGAAAAGGTCACACAGCTTCTGACGAATTTTCTTGGGATATTCTCTTTGGGGGAAGCCAGCCATTATGTAGGAAACTCAATTACCCTGAGGCTGCCCTGCTGGAGAGGTGTTCCATCCACAGCACAGCTGAGCTCCCAGCTGACAGCCAGCGCTGAATGCTGGCCGTGACAATGAGGCCTCTTACCTATTCAGCCTAGTCAAGCCTTCAGACGGCTGCAGGCTCAGCCCGCATCTGACTGCAAGGGCCAAGGAGAGTGGACTTCCGCCACCCCCAAGCCCTTCCCAGACTCCTGACCGGCAAAATTATGAGCACCAGAAAATAATTTTATAAGCTGCTAAATTCTAGAGTAATTTGTTAGTAATAAAAAATATTTCCCCTCTTGAGTCTTGATTTTCTTCTTTAAAATGATGGGTTAGACCGGACAATTTTTAAATCTTTATTTTGAAAATTATAAGTAGTAGGTGAACATGGTATTTTCAAAAAGAGTTCACATAGCACAAAGGGATAAAAGCAGAAATGAAACTATTTCCTTCCCTACTCTTGAGTTCTTCCCACCATTGGGAGGTAACTACCTTCTACAAATTATAGACCCTTCCAGAAATGTTTCATGTGATCACAACATATATAATTACATCTTTGACAACTACACATAGAATTATATTATACATGTTTTGGTAATTTGCTTTGATCATGTACTAATACAGATTGAAGATATTTCCATATCAATATACATAAGCCTACCTCATTCTTTTTATGGCTGCATAGTATTCCATGGCATGGCTGTATCAAAATGTACTTTCTCATCCCTACTGATGGTTGGTTGGTTGGCTTTTGCTACTGTGACATTGCAGCAAACATTGTTGTACACTAATTTGTGCCTTCTTATATAAGTGATTTGTAGGTTAAATTCTTAGAAGTAGAATTCATGGCTCCAAGGATATATGCACTTAACATTCTGATAGTTATTGCCAGAGCTGACTTTCAAAGAGGTGCCACAAATTTATACCCCACCAGTGACAGGGCTAGTTTCTTGCCACCCTCATAATCTTTTAAGTTTTGTCAATGTGCTAAAAGAAAAATAATGTTTTATTTTCAAGTTCTCATGCTTCAGTTGTGAAGTTGAACATTTTTTATATGTGTTGATGATTTTTAATTACTTTTTTACTTTGAACAGCTTATTTATATGCTTTGCCAATTCTGCAGGTTTATTCATCTTTTTTAAAACACCTGATTTGTAAGAGCTTTCTTGCATGAACTTTTTTCTATCATCAGTTACAAATGTTTTGCCCATTAAACTTAATTGTCTTTTGACCTTAATAAAGATAATTTTGTGTATAGACAATTTTATTTTTTATGACATTAAATTTATCACTCTTTTTAAAAAATAGCTTTTGAGTTTTGTCATGGTTTCAAATGTCTTCCCCACTCCAGGATCATAAAATAAAATAATAAAATTAATTACACATATTTTCTTTCAGTTATATTTTCATTAAAATTATTGATCTGGACTTCATTTTTGGTATAAGGACTGAGATGGGGATTCAATTTTACTTTTCCAAATTGTTAGACTTGTGCTGTCCAATAGATATATAATGTAAACCACATATGTGATTTAAAATTTTCTATTAGCCACATTAAAAATAAGTAAAAAGAAACAGGTGGAAGTAATTATAATAGCATATATTATTTAACCCACCATATCCAAAATATAATTTCAACATGTAACTGATATAAAAATTATATATGAGCTATTTTACATTTCTTTTTGCATACCAAGTCTTCAAAATGCACTGTATATTTTGGACTGGACACATTCCCAGTGCACACCGCCACATGTGGCTAGTGGCTACCATATTGGACAGCACAGGGTTAAATGATAACCCCAATAACATTTATCAAGTCCGCCCCTCCCTGCATTGGTTTGAAAAGCCACCTCTAACATAGGTTAAGTGATTTTTTGTATTTAGCCCTATTTCTGGTCTCTATTCTTTCCCGCTGAACTGTCTTTCCCTTTGCACATGAATAATGGGTTATTTTAATTATAATAGTGTTAAAATATTTTCAGTACCTCATAGAGCAGTTCTTCTCTCTCATTCTTTTTGTTTAGTTTTTTGTGGCTCTTCCAGTTTTGTTCTTTCTCTAGATAGACATTAATACCTAATATTAGATAGTATCTAACACCATAATATATATACTATACTATATTGTGGATACTATCTCTACTATATATAGATACTATACTGTGATACATGGTACTGTAATAGAGATACTACCTAATTTTAGATGTCATTATCTAATGAGATCTATTAGATGTACATTAATATCTAATACCGTATTATTTTGAATAGCAAACTGCTATATTATTGGTATTGACTGGGCTCACAATGGATTCCGGGGCCAGAAAATGGATTTCTAAGGGTCCTTCTACTCTAAATGTCAATGGCCCCACTTTGCTCTGTAAAGGAAAGCAGGAGCTGGTGATGCACATCCTGTGTGACTAGTGTGGTGGCTCATTTGTGCTGTGAGGGACCTGTGTCCCCACCAACTGTGTGACCTCCTGGGGGGTGGAGGAGCCTGTGTGTGGTCTCAGGTCTATGTGGAGGAGATATTCCACGGCAATGGTTTAGAAAGGCCAACATGCCAGAATTGCCGGGGAGGCTGGCTGGGAGGAGGTGCTGTGCTTGCTCCTTGGGACGGTTGTCTTGGAAGATAAATTAGAGAAGAGTTGTGGGGAAGGAAAGACTATGAGGGGTAAGAGGAAGGGAGGAGTGGGCGGGTGAGAAAAAGCAAGGAGGAGAGAGAGAGGGGAGGGTAAAGGAAGAAAAAGGGGAAAGAGAAAGAAGAAGGGAGGGAAGAAGGTGGAGGGGTGCAGAAGGTGTTTAATAAGACAGAAGGGCCTGAAAGGGACCAGGGAAGAGAGAGCACACTGCTGGAGGGGGAGATCCAAAGGCCTAAGACAACCCAATGGGGTGGGCAGGGACGGGGGGCTGGAGCATCTGGGCGTTCTCATCATCAGCACCTCTTGCCCAGGCAGCCCCATGGCCGTGGTGGAGAGGAGTCTCTAAAGAGTAGGAAGGAGAGCTCTCATCTACAGAAGTTGGGGTGTCCTTGGGGACAGGATTAGGGTGTCTGGGGCAGCTCGGGCACAGGCCCGATTGACAGAATCCATTATGCCTGGGAGTTGGACCCGGAGCCCAGAGCAAATGCTGACAAGTCTCAACTTTCAACAGTGACCTTGGTTGGGCTATGGAGAGTCTTCTTTACCCTTGAGACTGGACTGTCCTGGGAGAGAGAGACAAAGACGTGGGAGAGGTGGAGCTGCCCTCACAACGAGGAAGAAGAGATGGGGGCTCCTCAAAGGCACTCAGTCCCTTGATGCCACTCAATGTGACCGTCTTGCGGCTTAAAGGCTATGGAATGGATGAAAGGCTATGAAAGGATTCAGGAAAAGGGGAATGGCCACCCTCACATAACCCTCTGGATTCAGGGGTCACCTCTCCCACCGTGATCCTCACCCTAAACCGGAAGTGTGGAGGGACAGACAGGTCCCCTGCTCGTTGCATACAGGGGATCTGAGGCACAGTCCTAATTCCCCCGGCCCAGGGCCTCCTAAATGGGCCAGTGGTGGGGTCAGAACCAGAAACCTGGCAATTCACAACCTGGCTGAACGCCCTTGCCAGGGATTTTCTTATTCCTCCTCCATCTGGAAAAGCAGAAAATGGAATGTTAGGCATTGACTCTGAGCCACCGGATTTTCAAGGAGTCACAGGGTCAACCTGAGATGGAAACAAAAGGGAAAACAACCCATCTTCCCAGCTTCCAGGAGGTGTGCAGCCTGTCTCCACAGACTGCTTGCTCCTCATCACAACGGCGACAAAATGCTATTTTCCTTTCAGCGGTGTGCACAGGTGCCAATCCAAATGAATATTATTCACACACCTCTGTCCAAACACAGTGAAGTCTTCAAAGGTTGATTAAACCCCTGACACTGTTGCTTTATTTTTCCTGTACTTCCTGCCAGATGAAGACCTCCCTCCTATGACCTCACCCCTCCTACTCCTCTGTCCTTCTCCCCACACGCCCTTCCCCCACAGGAATCCAAGTATCCGATGAGAGGATGGCATCTTGTCTCCTTGGGAGGGGGGATGGCAGGGATCCTGGCTTGGCTTTGGTTTGCTGAGGACTCAGGGAGTAGGGTACAGCCAGGACACCTTGTGTGTGATGGAGGCTGGTGGTGGGGGGCACTTAAGGGTGGGGAAAGGGAGAGATTTGACTTTGATTACCCGGCAAAAATCCATTTCCTGCTAGTAATGACTGGCTGGTGCATACTGGAAATCACAGCCACCCTGCTCGACTCTCCCAGTGTCATTAGTCCTCAGTGGAGCGATGTCTCATTGGAAATCACACCTGGTGAAATGAGGCGTGACATGCAGCTCTCCAGACCTGCCTTCGCTTTGCAGCCTGACAGTGGCTATTCAGAAGTGCCCAGCCCTGCCCAGGGTTCACTGGATAACCCAAGAGACCCAGTAATGCTTTATCATTCTTCAGGCTTCCTTAGTCTTACCTATCATCAGAGGTGGGGTGGGTACAAAATCTTCAACCATCTCTACCACCTGCAGAGATTCACAGAGTGCCTGGTAACCAGGAAAGTCTCACGAATAAGTCAGATCAGGAGAGTGACAACGTGAAAGATCAAGGGGCCTTCCAAAGGTCACAGAGTCCAAGAAGTTCTTGTTTTGTTTGCCCCAGCGTCCATTTCCCTTTCTTTTGGTAACAGAAGCCCAAGTGTCCTTAGAAGAACCACACTCTTCCTACCGCAGTTGAGAGCTTTGGATGGGTGCCTCTCCATGTCCTCCACCCCTCCTTCAGGGGTGGGCGTATGACCAAATACTGGCCAATCAACATTTCACTGTACCGACTGGTCCAAGGATTAGTATGGAAACCCAAGTGCAATGGTGGGATTACTGATTGGGAAAGAGGTATTCTTTTTACCTGGTGCTGCTAAATTGATTAAGGTAAGACTGGGGCCACTTTTGACTGTCTTGATACCACATGGAGTGACCACATTAGTGGCTAATAAAGAGTAAAGTATAGTGGAAACATATATACAATCACCTGGTTTACAACAAATGCTTCCCTACAATTCACTGAGGGTAAAGGATGTACTTTTTAATAAATGGTGCTGGGTTAATTGGGTATTCATATGGAAGAAAATGAACCTTGACCTCTACCTTATGCCATTCATAACAAATTAATGTGTGAAGGTCTAAATATGAAAGCTAAGACTATCAAGTTTCTGTAGAAAAACAAAGGAGAATATATTCATGCCTTTGAGAGATACAGAATTTTCTTCAGCAGGATATACACACCCCCCCACACAAAACTAAACATAAAATAAATGTTAAATTGGACTTTATTAAAATTAAGAAACTCTGTTCATAAAAAGACATTATTAAGAGAAAGAAGAAGCAAGCCAAAGACTGGGACAAAATATTTGCAACTCATGTATCAGAAAAAGAACTACGATATTCAGAATATATAAAGAACTCCTACAAACCAGTAAGCAAACGACAGACAATCCAATTAAAAAATGCTGGTGGGGATGTAAATTGAGACAACTGCTCTAGAAAACCATTTTGAAGTATCTATTAAGACTAAACATACAAATGCTCTATTTTCTGGCAACTCTCCTTCTGAGTATATATACCCAACAGAAATGAGTGCTTTTGTTCACCAAAAGATGTGTAAAAAAAATGCTCATAGCAGCTTTACTCACAGTGGCCAAAATTGGAAACAATCTATGTGTTTATCAACAATAATTTGTGATATATTCATATAATAAAATACTGCACAACAATGAAAAAGAACAAACTTTCTTTTTTCACACAAGAAGAAGCACAAAGTCTACAATCATAATCCTGATGAGGCAAAGTCAGCCACACAAGAATACCCACTGTATGATTCGATTTATACGAAAGCAAGATAGGAAAGACTAGACTGTGGTGAAAGAAGTCTAGCACAGTAGCTACCCTTAAGGGGTTATGGATCACAGTGGGGCAAAAGAGAGCCTTATGGGGTCCTGGAAACGCTATACCTTGATCTGGGTGGTAATTTTGTGTGTAGAAATTTACTGACATGTACACTTAAGATCTGTACACTTTACTGGATGTAAGCTATACCTCAATGTTCAAAAAAGAATAGTGAAGAGAAGGGACAGGCTGAATCTTGTGATATCATCTGAGCACCTGGATCCAGCCATGCCTGAAGATAAACACTGCTGGACCTCTTAGGAGCCAATTAATTCCTTTTTTTTTGGCTTAAGTCAGTTTGTACTGGGTTTTCTCTCCCTTGCTACTATTACAATTATCCTCATAATTACCATCCCCTTGTGTCCAAGCCAGAATATTCCTCCTTCAGCCTGAGCAGATGGGGGAATTCCTACACTCATTGGGTGCCTAGGCGAGCAAGTTCCTCAATCTGTTTCTGGCTCTACTAGAGTATGCCATTGGGCAAGACTTCAACATCTTTGTGCCTCAGTTTTCTCATTTGTAAAATGAAGCTGATAATATTACCTACCTCATACAACAAGACATGTCCCTGTATGAGTCTCACAGATCTTTTATTCTTTCTGGTCCTCATTTGATTAGTGTTTATGACTATGAGTGCCATGGCGACAAGGACTGTGTCTGTTTTGCTCCCTACCATCTCTCTATGGTAGAGATAGAGATAGTGTCAGGGCTACCCCTTGAGTGTGTAAAGTCCTGTGAAAATTTTTTTTTGGTGGGGCCTCTGTCTACATAATCAGTTTAAGTCACATGAAGTCAGTGTGTCAGCACCTTTCTGGTGGGCCAGTCTCATGGGACTCCATGAAAGAAACTGCTATGGCTACAGAGAGTGACCTGCTCACCAGTCCACACTCCTGGAGGAGTTTCCATAGGTGACTCACCTCAGAGCATCTGGTCAACCCCACGTACGTGTGTACGGGAGTTGGGGATGCCCTGAGGGGAGGAACTGGGATGGAGCTCTTGAAGGGCTCAGGGTTGCCCATCTGGTCAGCATTGCCAGCTCCAGTAGCTACCAGAGAGAGACTTAGAAAATTCACAGAAAGATGTTCCAAAGCATGGAGCTTGGACATACTGGCCTTTTTTACCAAGGTCTTAGGTCAGGACTGCCCAATACAGCATCTGGCCATTCGGAGGTCCTCAATTCATGTTTGTTTGAATAAATGAGTGAATGAAAGTCTTCCTGAGGGTTACGTAACTCATGGTAAGTGGTCAGTGGTGTGGTTTTATTCTTATTCCTGAGACGCAGGAACCCTCCTTGCTCTCATGCCCCCCAAAGCAAAGGAGTCGGGTAATGGGCTCTTGTGACTGAGGATCAAGTGGGTCAGCTTCTCATAGGGTCAGGCTTGGGGACAGTCCCATTGTGGTCCCATCATGGAGGACAGATTCCCAAGGAGAAACAAAGGGGCCCGGAAATCAGGCCAGGGAGCAAAAATACTCTTTTGGGGTTATTTAGCGTTTGTTAATTGGTCACCTCGTTAGCAGCCCATCTGCAGCCTGATTCTAGGAAGTGAGCAGGGGAAAAGGGAGGGGGCCGCCCTGGCCACGACTGGCCTCCCGGACTCAATAAGGATGAAGCAATTACCGGGACTTCCAGAGCCAACTCCCGTTAAGAGTGCGCCAGGCCTGGCTTTGTCCTGTGGAGGAGGAAAAGGTCAGTGTGCTCCGTGGGAGGAGAAAAAGGAGCCCTTCACAGCGAAAGAGCCTGCCTGAGGTAGGGAGAAAAAGGAGGGCTCTGCTGAGGTGAAAAACTAAAGAAAGACTGACATTTGGAAGTTCCTCAGAATGAGGGGAGGAGGATAATGAAATGAAAATTACAAGGGAGAAAGAACCAAGGAACAAACCAGGAGACACCAAGGGGGAGCATGCTGGGGGCTCATGATCAGCTGGCCGGGCAGCCTTGCGGGGGGCTGCCCGTGTACCCTGAGCCCACTCTCGGCCTCATTTTCCCCATCTGTAAATGGAGGGGTTTTGTAGATCTGGTGCCTGTTGGTCTCTGACTCTATGCTTGTGCAGGCATGGGAAGGGAGGAAGGTAGGGCTGAAAGACGTTACTAGGAATGCTAATTTCTGCCATACCCTCTGACGTGATCTGGGGCGTAAATAGTGCTGCTTCCCGAACATTCCTCCATATGTCCCACCTGTTGCACTAAAGTGGAGCTGTGTGGCTAGACCTGGCCGGTGAGCTGTGAGCAGCTCATGGGTCATTTAGAAGCTGAAGCGAAGAAGAGCCGACGAATGGCCCTCCAATCGTCTCCTCCCTGACATGACACATTCTAAAGCCTGAGTTCCTGAGTCACTAAGTGGAGCAGAGGCCCCCACTGACCCACACGGTATGGGTATCATGAATGAGAGATAAACCTCGGTTGTTGGTAGCTTGTTTTGATCTGGGATTGTTTACCACGCAAACATAACCTAGTCTGTGCTGACCCATGTACAGGTTAAGTTTAGACCCCCAGGATTACACAATTGCAGCAGCTTCCTATAGGGCAATTGTGTCCCCAGGATCATCCTTTCTGGCTCAGCTGCCTCAGTGCTACTGATATACTGATCCTATATGTCGGTCCTTATTCACACACCCTCCGTGGTTCTCCGCTGCCTGCCGACGGGTGAAAAGTAAACTCCTTTCAGTACAGGGTAAAGGCCTTGCAAGTTCGCGTTTAAGACCCGCGCTGAGAGTCATTTAGTTGGGACTGAAAGAGAAAGAGAAGCAGAGATGAGGGTAGCAAGTCACCCTGTTCTCAGAGGCCCAGGGGCTGAGGTGTAGACCTGACAAGCAGGCGTCCGGGGCTGGGCTGTGTGTCTTAAACAGGCTTGGTCTCTATGGGGCCTGGTTGTCTCTGCAGTTACTGAGAGTCCCTCTGCTTTCTTGTCATCCACACATACTCGTCCCAAAACACCCCACCCACTGAGATGAGAGGATGTCTCTCTCCTTTGTCTGTTGGAACCCAATGAGCTGAAAGAAACAAAGTCAGCAGCTATGTGAGACCAGCTTGTGGATCAGCCCTCTGGTCCTGAGCCCTGTGGGATGGGGGGGAGGGTCTGTCCTCATCGAGAAGTGGGTATTTTTCTTTCACAGTATGTGGTTTGCTCTCCCAGGACTAGGCCTGCAGGGATTAAGGGGAACCCGTAAAATCAGCTCCCTTCCTAAATGCGTCAGAATATCATGGCCCCGGGATTCCTGACTGCGTGGAATGATTGATTCTCTGATATCTCGGCCCAGCCCAGGAAGCCCAGAAACAGGATCAGGCTCCCATAGACTCACTCTCCCTTTTGCTGGAAAGAATCAAGACATCAACAACAACAGACACAGGATTTATCCACATATGCACCGCTTCAGAGCCCATGGGGGCAGGGGGACACTTTTCTCCTGACCCTTCCTCTGTCTTTGTTTCAAGAACATGTGTCCTTGTTTCCCAAGAACCCTTTCCAAGGGACTATGTGTAGGTGTGAGTGGAGGTGGGACACAGAGGGAGTTTCTGCATGAAAGAAGGAGCATGGAGGCTCCAGTGGGCAAGGTGAGGATGCTGGAGGCATATATTCTCTCCCCTCCCCTAGCCCTCCTGCCCTCATCCCTGGAATTCCTCCCTCGCCTTCTCTCCTGACTGGCCCAGTCTGTTCCTAGATTCTGAGCACTGCTCCAAGATCCTTTCCTTTTTTTTTTTTTTTTTTTCCCCTCGCTCTCCTCCACCCTTGTCACCCGCAGCAGTGGGTATTCATTATTTAAACAACCCATGCCTCTGAAGTCTTATTTATCCAACATCTTTCCACAGCATATGTCAAAATTTACAGTAAGTGCATTCATCCCATAATAAACATTTGGCTTTGCTGGTCTACCAGCGGCAGGGCTAATTAGGGAGAGCGATTCCCTTGTTATCTGAAGGGAGGTCAGATATAGCAATTAGCATCCTTGCATAGCTTTCATAATTGTGACTTTGAGGCTAGGCCCTTTGGTGCCAGGTGGGGAAGAGAAGTTGGCAGGGAGGAAAGGGGAGCCTTCCCCAGCAAGTTCTGGAAATCCAAAGCTAAGCTTTGAAAAGCAGCCTGACTAGTTAGTTTCCTGGGCTCCCACATTTCTGCCTGAAGTCAGAACTCCCTGCTTTCCTTTCCGCTCCCAAGCAGGGCCCAGATCTGAGAATATTCTCTCTCTCACCCACATCCATCTACCCAGCTCTGTCTGTGGGCATTCGAGAGGACATTTCCACTTGAAAATCTTGTTATTGCTTCAAACTGAAAGCATAGGAACCAAATGAACACAGCTAGCAATCAACACTTTAGGGTTTGAGAGAACCTTAAAGGTCACCTGTTTCATCTTGTGCCTCCCCTCCATTGTCTTGAGCTTCTGCCAAGCAGTTGTTCAGCTTTGGTGGGGCATCTCTGGCCTCCCTTCCCTGGGGAGGAGACAGCTGCGTGCTCCAGCCTGGGCTGGGGTTCTCTAGGAGCCAGACTGAGCCATGGGCATGGCTGGGATGCTGCGTGTGCCATCCTTGGACAACGCAGACTTGGAGGTAAAGATGTCCAGAGGGGCAGGTGCAAGGGAACATGTAGAGAGCCGGGCCCAGGTCTGAAGCAAAGGTGATGAGAGGGAGCAGGCAGGAGCCAAGAGGACTGCAGCTCGGGGGTCCCCATGACCATGCTCAGGTCCGATAATTCACTAGAAAAACTCACAGAACTCAGCTGGACTGTTATACTCATGGTTACAGTTTATGATAGCAAAAGGATACAGATTACAATCAGCGACAGGGAAAGGTGCACAGGCAGAGCCCAGGAAAGTTCCAGGTGTGAGCTTTCAGATGTTCTCTCCCAGTGGAGTCATCTAGACAGCGCTTACTTGCCCTGGCAACCATGTGTAGCAACACGCACAAAGTATTGCCAGCCAGGGGAGCTTGGCTGAGCCCTGGTGTCTAGTTTGTACTGGGGACAGTCATGTAGGCAAGGAGCATACCTGCATGATGGGCCTTAGTGTCCAGTCACCCCAGAGGTCACACTGATGCTGAGTGACCCTAGACCTCCAGGTGAAGAAAGACACTCCTATCAGGCAGATAGTCCAAGGGCTTAGAAGTTACCTTCCAGGAGCTGGGCAAGGGCCAAACATTTCTTAGGGGAAGGTTAGTCCTTGCCCACCTGGAAAGGTATCCAAATAGGAGGCTGAGGATGTGTTAGCAGAGCAGGCGGTTCCAGATGACATGGAGGTCCAGGACTGCCTGGAGGAAACCTCCCTCTCCACCCCGCATTTCCTCATAGAAAACACTAGAATGTGAATCCAGAAAAAGTTTGGAGTGACCTCTCTGCCTGGGGGGTGGGCTGGTCTCCAAACAAACAGTCTGAAAGAGGAGGCTGATTATGGCTCGAGAGCGACACACATATCCGGGTGAGGAGTGATGGCATAAGGGCTTGGAGCTGGTCAGATGTGCATCCCCAGGGAATGGAATTTTGCTGTTTGAGAGGCAGTAAGTGCATTGAGGTTCCAGAATCAGGAGAATCTGGGTTTTAAAGCCTGTCTCTACCCCCTCCCAGCTTCGTTGCTTGGGTAAATTACATAATCTCTTTGAGACTTGGCTTTCTCACCTGTCAAGTGAGGATGGGTCCCATGTCATCTGGCTGGGGTGAGGCTTGCATGAGATGAACATGAGATCAATGGTAACTATCTTTATCCTCACCATCGTCACCTCCTGATGAAGCAGAGTTGATCTTGTAGAAGCTCTTGGTCTCTATAAAGTTATTTTTTATATTGAGATGAAAACTTTTTTTTTTAAAACAACTTCCTTGTTACACTGGCCTCGCTCTTCATCTTCTATTTCTCTCAGTGGCATCACCATTTTTTTCAGGACCATCAACTATTCATTTATTTATTCCTTCACTCATTCATTCAAAACCTGTTTATTGACATTTGTCTGTTGATACCCATATTGCACTAAAGACCATGGAAAAATAAGGCACTCCTCACCCTCAAGGGACTTATGTTTAAGTGAGATAACAAACAACTGCATAAAGCAAACAGTTAAAATGTTTTGTTTGGCAAATGTACTGAGTACTTAGGGTATAAAAGAAGCAGTGATCTGTTTTATGTACTCCATTATCCCCTTGAGATAACTTACAAATTCTCTCTCTCTTTTTTCCTATTCTCCTTGTTATGGGTTCAAGGATTGTAAATAAATTTAATCTCAGGTTGGAATTCACAGTGACTGCTAGTGTCATCCTCGAGGGCTGTGTTGAGAGAGATTCTAAGGCTGCATCTCGGGGGACTGGATAAGATCATCTATCTAAAGAGAATTTGAAAGCCATGATTACTGCATAAGTTGACCTTCTATCATTGACGCATGCTCAAGGCTCAGACCAGACTGTCGCCCTCTCTGCCTGCAAGCCCCTTCATGCCACTGCCCTTCTCTGATCCCCTAGCAGGAATACCCCAGCTCAATCCCTACCCATGGGTCACAATTGTCTCTCTCTTCCCAGAATAATGCTCATTACATAACTCACTGTCTCATGTTTGGTGGAGTGTCTTCACTTTGGGTCGTATAGTCCTTGAGCAGGACTTTTATATCTTCGTCCGTCTCCTCCCCCCAAGGCTAGTACCGGTCTGGGCTCATGATTGGTGCTGACTGATTGATAGACAGACAGCCATTCCAGGGGATTATGAATGGCTCTAGCAAAACTTCTGGGTTAGAAATGCCCTGCCACGTTGCCTCTAGATAAGGCACTTGCCCAAAACTCTGCAAAGAAACAAATGTGATGTTAAGTGAGTTGCCCGCTCCCTTCCTCTCTGCTGCTTTTACTTGGTGCTTCCTTGCAGTAACACCTCTCTGCTTCTTCCATCCGTGCAACCCAAGGCAAAATTTCTGAGTGGACCTGGGAGCACTCCCAGCCTGGCTGGAGCCAGAGGAATTGGAGGAGAATTAAGTTGTGGATTTGCACTGTGTTAAAACTGCCTTCAAAATGATGATAGCTCAGAAGAGAGTGTCTCTGAGGGGAGGCAGGTTCTGGGGGCCTCTGGTAGGGAGACGGGAGCTCTATGGAGAAGCCAATGGCAGAGAATTTGAAAGCTATGATCATTCTACAGATCTGACCTTCTGCAATACGAGCATTGGAGGACTGGAAATTTTCCTGGGACAGGGAAATTTGAAGCCTGGGGAAAAGAGCCCATGAGAAGCTGATCTTGATGAGAGGGGCGGTGGCAACCCATTCCCTCGGAAAGTTGGAAGGGATAAAGATGTCTAGGGGGCCCTAGCTATTAAAATCTGGAAAGAGGGTTCTCGGATATAGTGAATCCAACAGTTTTGGAGGTTGGCATTCAGGAAGCGTTCAATGAGCAGGGTTCAAGGATGCATAAGGGAAGTGCTGTTGAAGAGGCATCTATGCATCATTCATTTCTTCAACAACAAGCTCTGAACAGCCACTGTGCGCCAAGGATGGTGTCAGGCACCAGGGACACAAAGAGAAATAAGACATAGTCCTTGTTGTGGAGGCTGTGTAGGATCCATCCAGGCCTCTGAAGCACAGGAAACAAGGACAAAACAATGAGCTTGGAGAGGTCAGCTGGAGGCCAATAACAAAGCGCCCTGAACACGCTGAAGAACTTAATCTTTATCCAGTGGGAAATGGGGCCACCCTGAGGGCACTTAAGCTAGGGAAGGACGTGGGTGTTTAGGAAGGCTGTGATGGCAGCGGCGTGGAGGGTGGCTTGCAAGAGAACAAGCTGAAGTCAGGAAAGCCAATGAGGAGAGAAGAGGAATTCCAAGGACTTTGAGTCAGACTGGATTTGAGGAATACGTAGAAAACTGTCCTTCACAAGGAACCATGGGCACTGAACAAAACCACTCAGTTTGGGGATGGTATGGAAGCAAGATAAAGTAGCCAAGATGTTAAGTTATTATATATAGAGTGGATAAACAACAAGGTATTGCTGTATAGCATAGAGAACTATATTCAATATCCTATGATAAACCATAACGGAAAAGAATATTTAAAAAAAAAGAAGGTATATATATATATATATATATATATATATATATATATATGTATGTATAATTGAATTACTTTGCTGTACAGCAGAAATTAATACAACATTGTAAATCAACTATATTTCAGTAAAAATATAAAGAAGAAAAAAAGATAAACTAGCCAAGAAGACTGTGACCCAAAAACCAGCTTAAAGGAGGAGCAAATTCACTCACCTACTGGAAAATTCACTTTTAAGTGGTACCAGTACAGGCTCCGGGGTCAGATAAACACATAATTTGACATTTACCAGTTGTGCAAATTTGATGTGTAACTCAGTTTCTTTATCTTTAAAATGAGCTCAAATTGTACCCACCTCATGGTGGTTTGGGGGATGAAATGAAGTAATAAACGTGCAGAGCTTAGCACAATGCCCAGAATGGAGCAAGTTCTCATTAGGTGTTATCCATTGTATATATTATTAGGGATTAATTGACAACAGTTACACTTAATTGTCATGGCGTATCCTTTTTCTAAGAAGATTAAAGAAGAAAAAGGGGAGTTTAGGGAGTAGAGCTGAGCTGCAGCCGCGCCTTCTCCAATGAGGTGTGAATCACACTGGCCTTTGCACTGTGAGCTTCAAACGTTTAAAAATCTTTCAGATGAGGTTAGAAATGATATTAATGAATGTGACTTTCCAAAATTGTATAATGAAATGTATTGACATCTGCAAGACCTGCATAACTCAGTGAACCAATATTTCCAAAGCATCAATGCATGATGTAAAACTTTCATTCAAAGTGTAAGATAGACCAATGGATTTTAACGTAACAGAGAGTGAAAAAGTTTTCTATTCCAAACTGCAACTAACCTTCAAGGAAGTACCATTTGTTGAGTTTTGATATAATTTCAAGGATATCCACAATCATCAGAAAAAGCTAATAAAATATTCCTCCCTTTTCCAATTACATATCTGTGTGAGGCCATATTTACTTCATATACTTCAACAAAACAATATATCACAACAGGATGTATTCAGAAGCAGATAAGAGAATCCAGCTGATTTTGAATTTGCCAGACATTAAAGAGACTTATGAAAGTGTAAAACAATGCCACTGGTCTCATTAATTTTGTTTTGGAAAAACTTTTAAAAATAAAATACATTATGTATATTAACATGTAATGGATTTATTGTTGTTACATTTAAATGAATTAACAAATATTTTTAAATTTTCTCAGTTTTAATTTCTAGTATAGTAAATATCGATAAATATAACCTACATAAACAAAAGCTCTTTTGAGGTCTTTAGGGATTTTTAAGATTATAAGATCAAAACTCTGCTGCTCTAGATTAGAGTAACTTTCCTTCCAAATGTGAGGTCCATGGTCTTGTAAGTGAATAGCAGATAAGATCTTGTGGCGTATCAGTCATGGGGTATCTCTGTGCCAGAGGTTTAAAAATTCATATATATTCGCATTCAGATCTCTTGACAGGCTTCAGAAAAAAGCAGAGAAACATCTCCTGTGTCATTTCTTACAGCACAGCCCAGCCCAGCCCAGCAAAATTCCCTGGAATCTTGCCTCTGTTAATGTTTTCACGTGCCTGTGCCTAGGCTAAACCCTAGCACTTGCAGTAGAGACGCCCATGTTGCTTTGAAGAAGTCTGACTCAAGAGGAAGTTTTAGATGACCTTGTATGAAGGGGTTTTGGTAGGAGTTGGGGAGTCATTCTAATGACACCCCATGTGAGCATCAGGGTAAACTCCTGCTCTGGTACATATTTCTACCTTCATCACTCTGTGCTTCCCATCTATTGAACAGAGCCTGATGATGACGATCTGTAATCCCACCTGTTTAAGAAGTCTTGCTTTCACCTTCTCCCAGCTGAATGTAATGTCTATGTACTTTGTATGATTTCTTCTTTCTAGACTTTAGGGAGGATTCAAGAGATACCCTTGGAGCCAGAGTAATGAATGAAGACCTGGTTACTCAGCACTTTCAGGCAGGGGCTTACCACCCTAGCTGTCAGGAGCTCCCAAGAAGAGTGGAAAAGTATGAGAACAAACTCTCTGAATTGGAGCTAAAGTATAGAAACAGGCTGTCTCATCTTTGCTGGTCATATCAAGGGGAAAGCATTGACCACGGGAGGGGTCCTTGCGCTGTATGTAAAACTTGTTTGAAACACACCGTGTTGAGCACTGTTGGAGCCGTCCGCGATCTTGCTCCCATGATGGTGCAGACCTCATGACATCATTGAAATCTCCTAAGATTCTGCAGGCTAGATGGGTTGGGGTCTTCCCTACTTTAGCACTAGAGCTATGAGGAAGGAGAGGTATAGAGAAGGGTACCCAAGAATCTGCAAGAAGGGGTCCCACTCAAACTATGAGGAGGAAGCAGTTTCCTGCACCTATACATCACCCAAATCACAGACACCCTCCAGTGAGCCTTGGTGGGCAATTTCCCAGAGAGTAGTCCCACCCAGTACCTTCCGTCTCAGGCCGCAAGTTGCCTGTGAGCTCTGCCAGGGGAGGCTTCAGGTTGACCAGCTCAGCAGAGAGAAGGACAGAAGGGGAAGTTTCCTCAGTCACTTCTGAGATAAAAAGAACAAAATAAGAGAGAGGGAAAAAGAGAGAGAGGAGAAAATCAAAGACTAATCCTAAAAATTCTCCTTTAATCTTAGAGCTTCCGGACCTAGTTTCCTTTTCATCTAGGACTTGGAAGTTATCTAGTTATTTTTATGGGTAGTGAAACCACAAGGCAAAGAGAGGGTGGGGGGGGGGTGGGCGGAGATTAAATTAATGAGCAGGTAAGCAGGTTTATTATTTCGTCTGATCTTTCTTTCCTTCCTGCTAATTTCTCTGAGCTAATTTGGGAGGCAGAGCCTATCATGTTAACTCAGAGACAGACTATTTTATCCATGTTCTTTCTGGAGCCGTTTATCTGAAGGATATTAAAGATCCAATTTACATAGACATTATGGCATTGTGAGGAGAATGTGTGCATGTGCGCACATGAGAGAGAGAGAGAGACAGAGAAAGAGAGAGAGAGAGAGAAAGAGAGAGAGAGAGAGAAAGAGCTAGGGTACACATCCAAGGAGCCTGTGTTTGTGTCTTGCTCAACCTGCATTGAATATCAGGTCCCATGAGGATCTCAAAGAAATTTGCAATCACTCAACAAGTTAGTTCAACAAGACATTGGGTCTCAACAGAAATCAGGATCCAGGCAATGGGGGAGATGTTCATTAAACTGTGACTCAAAGCTCAGGATCCTGCATCTCCTTATCATTGCTACAAGGTCACAATGGAGGAAATGGGACCCTTTTGAGTTTGATATCTTCCTACTTGGACACCCAGTTGTGTTGCCCCAGCCTTTGTGTGTGCCTGTGTGACGGGGAACAGGGTAGAATAGATGTTGGGAAGAAGAGGTCAGACTCCCAGTTTAACCCTTAGCTTCCAGGTGAACCCAATCCAGAGCAGAGAGTCCTTGGTTCTGCCTCAGGGAAATGAGTGACATGGGACAACATGTATCATCTTGGGAGAGGGGGCACTTCATTTTATTTACTCATGAAACATAGATAAAAACACCTATCCTGCCTATGACCCTGGTTTGTTATGAGAATGAAATGGAGAGAGACACATAACAGTACATTAAACAGAATTTGGCAGGGAAGAGAGGATAACACACCCAGCTACAGTGGTTTGTTGTGAAGATTCTTTCAGCGACAGCCAATTTCCCTTTGCTTTGATGTTGGGTTCACGCAAGATCCTTGTGATGGATAACTTGATCTCCTGAGCAGACCTGTTCACCAGCCCACGCCGATGCCAGTGGTCCTGCAGGAGATGCTGCCATTGTGAATGAGTGCCAGCATTCACATCCAATTCTCCTGTTCCTTCATTGGTTCTTTCATTCATTCAACTCACATTCACAGATGAACTGTTGCAATGGTTCATGGCCTTGGCTCCACTTCAGATCTTCTGGGGAGTTATAAAAAACTCCCAGATTCCTCCCCAGACCAATTAATTCAGAGGTACTGGGAGTGGCTCCTAGACATCAATATTTTTATAAAGCATCCCAGGTTGCTCTAATGAGTGGCCAGGGCTGAAATCATTGACCTGGTGTGTGACGGGCATTGTGCTTGCCTCCAGAAAAAAGACTAAGATGCCCTTAGCTCAATGTAAAACATCCCCCTTGCAGCAGATCACTCCTGGGAGAGGTAGGGGGATTATATTACTGCTTTTGCAAAGTTGAGGATCAGGATGAGACCTAAACTTCTTGATGACACCATGAAACAACCTTCCCATCTACGCCTCCATCATGAACCCAGGCTGCTGGCCTTACTCCTTCAGAATAATAAGCCCTTCCCAAATCTCAGGTACCACTAAGCTTACCCTGACCTCCCAGTGTGGCCTCTTCCCTGGCCCGGGCATCTACCTAGGTCCCTCTGTCTGTAGCACAGATGGTAGAGTTGGTTTGGTGAAGCTCAGCCTGTTCTCCACCCAGGCTCTGGGCCAGGTCCTTCCAGAATTCATGAGGAGACCATCATCTCAGGAATCACCTGCCTCATATTTCTTTCCTCCAGGAGTTCCCAGAAGACTACTTCTGTTCTTCCTTCCTGAAGCCTGGACTCCTTTGGCATGGGCAGCTAAGGTTATAGTTTGTTTCTGAAATAATGTAGCTCGTTTGAAAAGGAAAACAAAAGATGCCTATGCTCTTACCGATGACTCTAGGTCAGGCGATACGCTCTCCCCACTTTGGGTTTTTATGATTTGGCCAGGTGACACCTCCTTCAGGCAGGAATCTTTCAAGGGTCACTTCCCCACCCCATGTCTTTGTCCTCCATACCTCAGTTAGGTTTGCTTCCCTGCCCCCTGTCCCCAGCAGCCCACACCCTCATGCTTAGCCCATGCCTATCACAAGTCAAGGAGGGGGTACCAGCTTAGGGCAGGAATGTGGCTCACTGCTGGGATAGAAGTCAGGCTTCCCAACCAATTGTCTCTGCCTTTGGTCTCTCTTCAGAGCTGGCTGCTGAAATTGGATGGGATTGTGATGTTTTATCATTCAGGTCTGTTAAGAATCTATTTCTTTCTGCATTCAAAACTTTATTCCCATCTTCTCAGGGACTTAAAATACTGTCCTTGAACCGAGACGGGACCCTGGGGCATTAAACACACTCACAACTCCAAAGCTCTGTATGTGTTGCTGCAGAGGGTCCCAGGGGAGTGTCAGTAGGAGATGTGTGTTTGCTTTAGTACAAAGAGAAGCCTTGCTTCTTGATGGAGTTGATCTGAGGGGTGGGGGTGATGGAGGGGTTTGTTGTTTGTCTCCAAAGGAGAAGAGGGGAGGAGAGGTTTAAACTCCAGGAGGAGTTGCTGGCATTAGCAGCGGCCTTCCCATGGAGGATCCTGGTCTCCTCCTAGAGGAGAAGCAAGGAAGACACCAAGGCCCCTGAGACGCCACAACGCCAACTGTTTCTCCCTTGAATAATCATAAAGACACCATCATTTGTGTGGTACTTTTCTATGCACTACCTCATTTGCTGCTCATACGAGCCCTGTGGGTAGGTAATGCTGTTATTACAGTTGTCAGATGCAGAGATGGAGGCTCCCAGAGAACAAATGGCATGCCTGAGATTGCCCAGCTAATATTGGACCTATGTCCTTTCTTTTGTTGAAGGTGGCAAATAGGTTTCAATACCTGATTGACTGATAGCTGTTGCTTAGAAAGTAGGCTGAGTTGAGAAGGATTTTTGAGATTGCATCTGAGCTCAGTGGGAAAGAAGGCTGCAGTTGATGTGGAAGGTAAACTGATATTTTAGCATCTAAACTGGGACACTTTTGAGAGTGAAAGGGATTATATTAATAACTATGGCTGAACAAAAAGTATAAATCGGTCTGTCCCCGGTCAAGCAGGATACATGGTCACGTAATTAAGTAATCACGTATGATCTGGGTATCAGGGTGTGGGTAGCAGGTGGGGTTGACAGGCAGCAATGAGCATGTCAGCTCTGACTTACTTCTATGATTCCTATGAGGACTTTTCTTCTCATTCCCACACCAATGGGCAAGCTCAGCCTTTCACGTCCTGCCAAAAGTTGAGAGGAGCTGTCACAGATCGGAGGTCATCTAATATGACTGCAATCCAGACCATAGTATGTCTGGCCATTTGTGCTCCCAAATCCTCAGTCCCCTCATCTCCTGGAGGGAGAATAAGCAAACAATGGTGCAAGGGAAGGGGACCCTCACAAGCTGAATACTTCTCTTTTTTGACAGCAACATTAATATTATGACAATCTTTACCCATCACCCAGCTTGAGGATAGCCACAAAATCTCTGAAATCCCACCCTGTGCTTATTTGACAAATATCTGTTCATTGCTGGAATTTGCTGCCAAACCCTCATCACCTCTTGCTCTGACTGTTTCAACAGCATCCCACATTGTCTCCTTGCCTCCACTCCTGCCCCTCCAGTTCATGATCCCCTCTGCTAATAGATGGGTATTTCTAAAAATTCAAAGCTAACTATACCACTTCCTAAAAATCTGCCTAAAAATCTTCACTGGTTTTCCACACTTGTTATGGACTGAACGTGCATCCCCAAAATTCACCTGTGGAAGCCCTAATCCCATTGTGATGGGATTTGGAGGTGGGGCCTTTAGGAGGCAATTAGGTTCAGATGAGATCATGAGGGTGGGGCTGCCATAATGGGATTAGTGCCTTTACAACAAGAGACACCAGAGAGCTTGTTCTCATTCTCTTCCTGCCCACACTGAGGAAAGGCCATGTGAGGACCCAGTGATAGTGACCACCTGCCAGCCAGGAAGAGAGGCCTTGACAGAACCTGCCCATTCCAGCACCTTGATTTTGGACTTCCAGCCTCCAGAACTGTGAGAAATAAATTTTCCTTTAAGCTACCCAGTTTTTGGCATTTTGTTATGCAAAACTCAGCCCAAGCAGAGTCAGGCAGCATCTAAAACAATTAGACTCCCTTTTACAGCCTTCCATAATCACTTTCCCTTACCTCCCCATATGGACTCTGACATTACCAGATTATTCAACATTTTCTGATTACATACATGGCACCTATTTCATGCTTCTATACCTTTGCTGGAATCTCTTTTCTCGTATCCTTTTACATCTAGTCAATGCTCACTTAACCCTTAAAGCCCCAACTCCTATCAAACCTTCCCGATGCCCCAGCCCCAGGCAGAAGTAATCTCTCCATCACTTTACAGCTTGGTTCCATTACAGTGTGCATACTGGCTGATGGCTTTCTCCCTCCCATTAGATATGAGTTCAAAGGTGTAGGGATTGCATAGTGTTCATTTCAAACATGATGTCTGGCATACTAGGTGCTTGAATAACATTTGAGAAATTAATAAATACACAGAAAAAGGATGAATGAAAAAATGAATGAATGAACGAATGAATGAACGACACCAGGTCCTTGGATAGAGCTTCTCGCTACAAAAATGTTCAGGCCATCAAGGAAATACACTCTGGCTTCCACGGAGTTCCCTCAGTAAAAGAACTGGTGGGGAGGAGAATGACAATGAAATTAGCCATGGAGGCTGAACACATCTGCAGTTGTACCGGCTGCCCTCTGTGGACTCACTCTGGGTAGGGGTCAGAGGACAACAGTGGGGAGCAGTAGGGCTGGGTAGTCAGGATGGGGGTCCATCGCGTGGCCCACCTAGCTTGCTAAGAAAGTTCTGCTGAGAAGTGGAAAGTGGAGGAACAGAGAGTGGAAAAGGAGCTAGGCAAACAAACTCCTGTCTTTACTTTCACATACCTTCTTCCCTACCCTAAGCTTTCTCTTCTGTCCCGAAACTGTTCGTGATTTCCCTTGCCTGCCCCAAGCAGCATTCGTCCCCATCCCTCCCCTTCTTCCATGACGCTAGCCTTGCCCTCTGGAGAGACTCCAGGAGCCTGCCCTCCCTGGTCTTCCTCCTCAGCCTCCTTCTTGGGAATGCTGGGCTCAGAAATCCTACCGCTGTTCCCCACCAGCAATCCTCCACAGTGATGCTGCAGATGGCGGGGGGATAGAAATATGGTCTGGACCTGAGCCTGAAATAGGGAGTTCATTGGGCATCAGCCCCCACGAGCTGCCCCAGCCTCACTCGGAAACCCCACTTAGTCCTCAGGCTCTCGCGCTGTGGAGGGTCCTGGTTGTGCCTTTCCCTGGCCTCGTCGCCGACCCCTGGCTGCAAATCTGTCCCTCTGCATTTCTCCTCTTTGCCCCAGTGCATTTTGGCAGCCCAATTAGTGCCTGGTGGATAGTTTCTTGAGTCTGAGCAATCCGCCCACCCAACCTTTCACCTCCCAATTTTGCTTTCCTGCCCTTGTTGGGAGATGTTTGACAAGCTCTCTTCCATTTCATCTTCAAGCAACTGACGTGCTCAGAAGCTCTGCTGCTGTCTTCCAAATGAAAAGCAGGTTAATTAAGGCATATTTTCCAGCTTGTTTTTAAAAGAGAAAACAAAAGAGAAAGAACAGGTATCCTACTTAATGGCTCTTTCTGCCGAATGTTTCTTTCCGCAGAAGTCTTCAGCGTGTAATGGCCTAATTGAGGGCTTCCTAATCTGGCACTGAAGAAGAGAGCCTGGCCCCCCACCTAACTCCCACTCTCTGTCAAGGTCCAGCTTATGTGCCATCCCATCACGGAAGCCTCGCCTCTCCCTTGGACTATGTTAGGTGGTGATGGTGGATATTGTGCTGTGCAGCCCAGAACCTTCTGAAGAAGGCACTGAAGGAGGCATTCTGCTAGCTGTTGGGAGGGATGTCAATTGACAGCTCTTACCTGTTAACCCTCTTTAGGAATTGCCATTGCTGAAGAGAGTCATCTTGCCCGAAGTCATGGCCCTTTCATGGGGCAGCCCACATCCGATGATTGGCCCATGGAAAGGTGTCAAGGTCTAGGCCCTGTTTCAGCTTGGTGCAGCTCTGAGATGCCAGTCTAGCCTCAGTTTCCTGTGGTGTCACTGTAGCCTTTAAAGAGACTGCATTTCAGCCCAGCTCCTCCCTCTGCCCTGTCTTGCTGCCTTCACTTTCTCAGAGGGGTTGATCCCATGAATACTCCATAATAATATTCCTGCCCACTAATTTCCATCTCAGGGGCTGATTGCTGGGCAACTTGACCTGTAACACAGCGAACCTCATCTGTGTTACTGTAGTATCCTTTCCAGCCATCATCATCAGTGTGCAGTAGTATGCTGAGTACCAAAGAGGCATGTTAGGAAGGACATAATGCAATGAGGCCATTTACATTTTTTCATCTAGCAGAGATATGTTGGTTTGATTCTTTTCAGACTTCTCATGCTCTATTAATTCCTACAAAACACTGTCTACCATCTACCTACCCACCTACCTACTTACTTACCATCTATCACCTATGTTTCTTTCTTCCTTCCTTCTATCTATCTATCTACCTATCTATCTATCTATCTATCTATCTATCTATCTATCTATCTATCCATCTATCCATCTATCCATCTATCTTGCTGTAGTAGATGCTGTTGGTACTCCACTCAGATAACCTTTACTGGCTGGCGCGCCTGTCTCCCAGCTGCTATAAATGTTGGCTCATAACACTTCACAGCTGCCTCCTTTCTGGAGAATTTCCCTTGGCCAAACAGGAGCTGCTCTACTCTTGAGGCTATGCACCCATCTTCCCTTCCCCAGTGGCAGATCTCAGGCAATGACTGAATGGCACAGGGTAAAAGGGCAGCCCTCTTGCCTCAAGGTAAGACAAACTCTGTGGTAGAATTTGCACTGCAGACCTTCCCATGAGATCAAACTGATGCTAGTTTTCAGCCACGGACATACTGTTGCTTAGCTTTTTTCCCTCACCCTCTTTTGCTTTTCTCAATCCCCCTCTCCTGAGTATACTGTCCCAATAAATCAATGAAAGTCCTTATCTAAGGCTCTGCTTTTTGGAGAGTCTGACCTAAGACATTTTGTATCGAGTGGTCCTAAAAAAGCGTGCAAGCAAACAAACAAAAAGCAGGCATTAAGTATAGGATTCTAGAATTGGATTGCAATGGACCCCCATTGCTGTTGGTAGATGGAGTGTTGATGGTCCCTGGCAGGCTGCAGCACAGTGATTACTAAGATTTTTACCAAGGTGAACTGAGAAGGGGATGCACTAGCTGTTTCAGTGTCTTGGGAATTTGAAAGGTGTCTTAGTCTGTTTGGGCTGCCACAGACTGGGTGGCTTAAACAATAGAGATTCATTTATCATAATTTTGTAATTGGAAGTCCAAGATCAAGGTGTTGGCAGATTTGGTTTCTTCTGAGGCCGTTCTCCTTGGCTTGCAGATGACCACCTTCTTGTGTCTTCACCTGGCCTTTTATCTGTGCACACACTTCTCTGGTGTCTCTCTCTCTTTTTAGAAAGACACAAGTCCTATTAGATTAGGGCCCCACCCTTATGACCTCATTTAACCTCAACTGCCTCTTTCAAAGGCCCTATCTCTAAATACAGTCACATTGGATATTAGGGTTTCAACATATAACTTTTGGGGAGACACGATTCAATCCATAACAGAAAGAATGGGGGAAATAACAACTAGAAAGACTGTGGGATTGGGTGACTTTTGCTAAGCACCATTCATTTGCTGAAGAGAGAAAATGGCAGGCTAAAATTGATTAACAATTTAAAGAAAAGTTGCAGCATTTAAAGAGAAGTTTCATACCTATAGCCAGAAGCAGACAGAGCTAAAAACAAGGCAGGCATAGGCCTTTATTGTAGGAGTGGCAGAACTTCAAAGAAGACTGAATTCTCAGCCAAGGAGAGTTATCTATGCTGAAAGCAGAGCTCTGTTAGGGTAGGTGTGGGACCGTGATACTTGGAGTGGGAATATCTGGAACTGTGTACTTAAGACTGATTCCCCAGAGTTCCCTGAATCATTTGGGCCTGCACAAATGGCCTACTCTCCCTTGTTAAAAGGCAGAGGCTCCTACTTGCTTGAAGGTGATGCAGAGGCTTCAAATGACGCCTTATGTTTGCCCTCCTCAGATCTCCCCACCTCCCCTTCTGGTCATCAGAACCACAGACTAGGGTCAAATCTCAGCATAGCCAGACTGGGGAAGTGCTGGGCCTGGCTAAGGGATTAGAGGATTATATCCAGAGCTACGGGATCTGGCTGCAATATAGTGGCAGGAAACAAGGAGTAGACCCAGAAGGGCCTGGATTGGGGAGGGGGTCAGAATATAAAGTCAGATAGGGTTTTCCAATACAGGGCACTCTCCCATGACACAGGATATAAAGCCTTGGCAAGTGCACCAAGTTTCTATTTTAATACACTGCTAAGATGGCTCTTGGAAGCTTGGCTAAAGCAATGGCCCACATTAAACAAAACAGAGTTGCCAGAATTGCCATGTTGAACTAGGGAGGAGGAGATCAAAAGCTTCAGACAAGGGGGCATGTTAGAGTGGGTCTGTTATATAATCTGGAAAATCCACCAACTAACCATGCTTTTCAGGAGGGTCTGGATGACACTCTGATTACCGAGATGATAAGGGGCACCGACATCCCCAGAGAGCTCAGCGTTAGGACTGATGGAGATCTTGTTACACACTGGGCTCCCTAGTAGAAATGGGGATGTTCCAGAATAGCAGAGGCCTAGTGGTAGCACCTAGTTGTCAGAAGCAAGGTGAGCATAATTATTGTAACGGACAAAAAGGTTGGGATGGCAACTAGGAGAGCCTGGCCTGCAGGGATTTCTGGATATGGTACATAGATCATGGTGTTCCGAGAGGCAAAATAGATGGGCAGCCAGCAAGAATACTGTTTTATATACACTAGAAAGAGATCTAGGATGGATGAGCTTAAGGCCGAGTTCAGCTTCTCCAATAGAAAGCCACGATCCCTTGTCTAGCTTCCAGACGTGAACCAGTTCTCAAACCCAGAACTCATTGACTAAAGGAGAGGCCAAGTTCTCACACAGAGGGGCCCTGCACCACTATGACAATTATATAGAGTAGAATACTGTATACAGTACTGATTCCCCAAGTTTTCCCCCAAAGCACCTATAGTCATTTACTTGCATAACCAGGCACTGGGAAAAGGAATTCTCAGAGCCTTGTGAGGTCTGTTTAAGACAAGGTCTGAGTTGACACTGACACCTGGGGACACAAAGCATAGTTATGACACACCTGTGAGGTTAGAAAGGGCCAGGTAATACATGGAGTTCTGGTCCCAAAATGTCCCCAAATGTCCACTTGGTGGTCATTTCTCTGGTTACTGAAATATAATTGGAATGGACATAGTTAGCAGAAGGTATAACCTTTACTTTGTTCTTTGACCTATAGTGTAAGAACTATTGAATAGGATAGACCAGTAGGACCCCCTGAAAGTTCTCTCCCTCCACCAGGATAGAAGACCAAAAACAATATCACATTCCAGGGGAAGATGGCAAAGATTAGTGCCACCCTAAGTGATTTAAAGGACACTGAGGTGGTGGTTCCTTGTCATAGCCCCATATAATTTACCAGTCTGGCCCCTGCCAAACACAGGTGGGTTGTGACAGATGACAGTGGACTACTGCAAGGTAGTCCCAATTGTAGTTGCTTATCAGTCATCCTTATTTACTAGAGGAGATTAACATGGCCTTGGGTAAATGATATGTAGCTATTGATCTGGTGAATGAATTCTTTTTTTCATACCCATAAGCAAGGAGGATCAAAAGCAGTTAGCATTCATATGGAACAGACGACAGTATATATTCACCTTCTTGTTTCAGGGGGAATGTGAATTCTCTGTTTGTAATATGGTCCAAAGGGTCCTACACTATCTGGACCTTTGATAAAACATCAGAATGGTCCAGTATATTAATGCCATCATGTTGATTGGATCCAGTGAGAAGAATTAACAAATACTATGGATGCCATGGTGAGATCCATGCATTCTGGAGGGTTGGTGATAAAACCCTAGAGACTTTTAAGTCCTAGAGACTGCAACATCACAGAAGTTTTTAGAGGATTAATAGCCTAGAGGTGGTCCCTCCCCAGGATGAGTTATTGCTCCTTGTACCTCTTATCACTAAGAAAGAAACATAACACCTAGTAGGCTCCTTAGGGTTTTGGAGGCAACATATTCCACACTGGGGAATTCTGCTACATCCCATTTATCAGGTGATGTTAGCAGACCCCTAGCTTGGACAGTGCAAGGTAGGTCAACCCCCCAGATGAGTTACTTAGACCAACAGAAGTGCTAGAATGTGAGATCTAAAATGGGTGGTGGCGGTGGAAATATCCAGTAGCATCATGGCCTCGGGAACAAGCAGCAGGGCTGTGGTTCATTCTATTCACCCTCCTTTTAGTGTTTTCCAGGAAACTGTGACCTATCAGAATCCTGGAGATACTGTGTCTGGATGGAGTAAACTTAATGGGAGAAGTGAAGGGGTCAGAGTTGTGCAAAGGCGAACTGCAGAAAATGCTTTCGGTGCCCAACCCAGGCACTCTTTACCCCCTGTGAGTGCGGGGCACCTGACGGGGGAGGCGACACTCCCCTTCCCACTCTAAGAGATGATCTCAGCCAATGACTGACTGGCATGGGGAGGACAAAAGTCCTATAGGTGGGACTAACTCTGGTGCATTCAGTGCTCTAGATTAGAGCTTCCCCATGGGATCAGCCTGAAGCTACTTCTCACATTTTTACTCTGCTTCTCCAGCCCTCCTAAGAGTGCTCCCCCTAATCCCCCTAATACATCACTTGAGCAAGAATTCCTACTCACGATCTGCTTCTAGTACTCAACCTAAGACAATATGTACATTTATGTGTGTGTATTTGTTATTACTATCTCTTAACAGACTATCTCTTTTCCAGTGCTGTCGTTCAGTGTATACCCCACAAACCCAGTTGTCATTTTGCACTTCCTGAATTATGTTCATTAACTATATGACCCTCATATATCAAAGCCCAATTTACTTTATGATTTCTCATGTCTCAGTTAAGTAATTCCAATCTACATATTTTGAGGGATGGAGAATTTTACACTAGGAGAAGTTTACTAGTTCAAACTAAGTTAGTAGGTGGAATCACATAACATAATTGAACTTGAACTTCCTGAATTCCATTATAGAAATTCAGAGAGAAAGAGAGAGAGAAGAAAGGGAGACTTTTATTTACCCATTGTCTTTTCTTCCAGAGCTCAGATTCAAAGAGAAATAAAAGGAATTAATTTTTGGCTTTTGAGCTTCTGAGAGCCCATGTTTTAGAGATTTTAAGGATTTGCAAGGAGAATTTTGACAATACCCCCTTTTTACTTCACGTGCTTGATTTTAAAGCAGACTCTCCTGTGAGAAACTATTGAATTATTCCATAATTTAGACTCTTCATTTCAGACCAGGCTTCCCCACTTCTGTCGGAATTAGTGAAGTCTGACTAAATGTGGACAGCAAATGAATTGCAAATTATATGTAAATGTGTATAAATTAGCACTGTTATTAGAATAATTTGCATCAACAGCTCTATAATTAGGCAGCAACCTGGGAGAGAAGGGCAGTGGGCAAAGATGGAGGAAGCTGGGAAGACAGCCCAGGAGTCCTGGGTCCCCAGCTCTATGTTAATGAGACTCCACTTTCCCTTCCCCAGACCCCTTGGCACAAGACCTTGGGGATCTAAAATCCATACCCTGCTTTTGTCTGGTTCCTGCTAAGATTCCTTGGTGCTGCTCTTGGTGCTGCTTGGGGAACTCGGCTTTTCCTGCTCAGTGTAGCACCACGGGAGGCCCTGGGATTTGGAGTGTAGAAATCTCAGATCTATTGCTTTCAGGGTGCCTTTGGCTAAATCACACTCTGATCCTCAGTTTCCTCATCTAGAAAATGGGATTTGCAAAAAGTACTCCATGCCACACTGTCTCCCAGTACTCTGCCATTCAGATGAGATTATGCATTGACCTGTATAGCCCTCTAGGTGCATTTGGCATTATGCTGATAGCTGAGTTCATCTAGCCAGCAAGTGGCAGATCCAGGACGGAACCCAGATTTGTCTGGCTCCACAGCCTCTGCACTGCTCCCTCCCCCTGCCCAAGTGGAAGCATGCATGAGACCAGTTTATTCCCAAGTCATCCATTCTTCTAGCCTCACTCGGTCTCCTGCCTCATGTGGGTAGTTCTCTTGAGGCAGAAATGGTGTCCTCTATGCCTTTTGCATCCTGTCCTCAACACACTTTCTGGTGGGCTGTGCCCAGGTGAGGGCCAGTCCTTGGGGCCTGTCTATGGACTTACTGACAGCACTTCTCTCTCTCTATCTCCCTTTAGCCTGGAGCAACTAGGGAAATGACATGAAGCTCCCATCCTCTTGTCTATAGCTACCCTTAGGCAACGCACCTTTGAGCAAACGAGGGCAGCTACGGGGGCCCAGGGAGTTGCAAAGAGTGTCTGATGAAGCAAATGACCACCTATTTGCCTTTGGAATGAATCATATGGATTTTCTTTTTAGCATATTTGCCATCTTTATTTTCCATGAAAACACACGTCTGTGCTCTGAACCCAGACCAGAGGATAATCAGTGCCAGAAGAAAAGCACTAAGGTGCGTGAATCATCCCAGGCCAGATACCTGAGGGAAGAGCACCTGTCACGGAAAGATCACAGGTTTTGGGTTCAAAATCAGGTGCTTGTTCCGGCTCTGTGATCTTGTAAGTCTTCTGAGCCCCCTTGTATCCTTCACAGAGTGACCATGAGGATGAAATGGGATTGTCTATGTAAAAGGAATTTGCTGTTATTTCTTGATGATCAAGGGCCCCCAGCACAGACTAGCCAGATCTTCGGTTCCTGGCTGCCCTTCCAACCTCGCATCTGCCTCTCCATCCCTAAACACACATGGTGCTCTAGTCCTGGAAAGCTGCTGGTCATTGCAGCTGTCTTTACTCCCACTGTTAGCTCTTCCCTGAATGGCTTTTCCTGCTCCATTTGCTTGGCCAACGTCTACTGATTAATCCATCCATTCAACAGATGGATGTTTACTGAGCATCCACTGTGCGCCAATCACTGTGACAGGTGCTGGGGACACAGTGGTGAACTAAACAAAGATGGTTCCTTTCCTCATGGAGCTTATATTTTCTGAATGACTGAATGCTCGGCTTAAATATTACAGCCTTCCCTGACATCCATCCTCCCTCAGCAGATTTAAGTGCCACTTCCTGTATACACGCCAGTGTCTACAGTTCTTCTATCATAATGTCTTTAATATTGCACTAACTTTTACACACTCTGCCCCACCCTCCTCTCTCCCCTCTCCCTCATCCTCTCTGCCTGTCTTTCTTTCCTCCTTTCTCCTCTTTCCCCTCTCCCTCTTCCCCTTTCTCCTCTTTCTCTCTCTCCCTCCCTCCTACTGGCAGCCATCTTCTTTGTCCTTCCTTGGAATTTATGAGGCCAATCCCCTGAAATGAGAAGGTGACTGCTTTCAAACAGATAAAAGAAAGCCCTTCTTTTCCCAGCAGATAATTAATTTGTGTCACTTGCTGGTCGTAGAACGTAATTGAGGCCAAGGGCTTAAGAAGGACCGGAGAAGGAATTAGACGTGTAGTCACACTAGGGAGAATGAATCACTCACTCTGCTTCCCCATCCCTGGAGGGCAAGGTGAGTAAGCCCTGCCCTGAGATGGGTAGCAAAGAGCTTCTCAGCCTGTTACGGGGCCCCAACCAGGTAATGTGCTCACTTACCACAGAGTGAGCTGAGAACTAGCTTCCTGGCACCAGTGACGGATTTGTCATCAAAGGGTGGCTGGAGAATAAGGTGGAAGCCTTGGATTCAAGTCCTGGGTCTGTCCTTTTGCCAGCTGAACTATTCAGATATATTCGTTAACCTCTCACAGCCTCCGACTCCCTGAAACCCACACATCCTGTGTGTTTCTCCTCCCTAGGCTGTGGAGAGGCTCTGGAAGTGGAGCTTGTCAAGCTATAGGATGTGAAGGACTGAGTGTTCCATGCATACTCGTCTTGTTTCTCACCTTTGGGTGTAGTCAAAGGCTGGGTGCTGAAGAGAGGGTGCTCCCCAGAAGCTTACAGTCTAAAGCTGCCGGCACTGATCTTGGCTACAAGGCCCATCCTGTGGGCATGTGGTGATCTCAGGTGAGATCCTGGGAGCAGAAGCGACTCAACATCCCTGAGACCCAGGCCTGCATCCTGCATAACTAGCTGTGAGGTCTTCTTTTTTTTTTTATAAATTTATTTATTTATTTTTGGCTGCATTTGGTCTTTGTTGCTGTGCGCGGGCTTTCTCTAGTTGTGGCGAGAGAGGGCTACTCTTCGCTGCGGTGCACGGGCTTCTCATTGCGGTGGCTTCTCCTGTTGCGGAGCACGGGCTCTAGGCACGCGGGCTTCAGTAGTTGTGGCTCGCGGGCTCTAGAGCGCAGGCTCAGTAGTCGTGGTGCACGGGCTTAGTTGCTCCGCGGCATGTGGGATCTTCCCGGACCAGGGCTCGAACCCGTGTTCCCTGCATTAGCAGGCGGATTCTTAACCACTGCGCCACCAGGGAAGTCCCCAGCTCTGAGGTCTTGACAACTCCCTTTTCCTTTCTTGACTCTGTTTCTTGATCTGCAAAGTGGACATTGGATGTTGGCGCGAAGAGAATTGTCCCAGATCATCATTTTTCAAACGCTATTCCTCAGAACATTAGTGAAAAATTTCAAGAAAGAAAAGAGTTCCAGAAAAAAATAAATAAAGAAAGAAAAAGTGTGAGAAATGCTGCCTAATATATAAAGATAATTAACAGGCAGATAAACATAATGCAACCCTTAAAAGGCCTATAATAGGGAGAACTGTTTCTGTTCAACCTGTTTTGGCTTAAATTTTGCAGAACACTTATTAACGTCCCATGCATGTTGATGCTTACAGGAATATGCTTTTGGGGGTCTGTGACAAAAAAGTCTCTTGGGTTTTTTCCCCCGTCAAATATTTTGTGCCTCTGTGACTCTCACACAGCAATTCTACACGGAGGTGAGGGGAGTGGGGGAGGGGAGAGCATCCAACCTCACACCAAGGCAGAGCCAGTGGTCACACTGCGTGGTTTTGGAATGTCCTATAGAGTCTGTCTGCCAATCTCCTTCTTCCCGATTATGCTTTTTCTGGTCGGTTGACTTTCAGCCAGCTTTCTCTGAGCAGAAACACCCAACAGAGGGAAAGGCTGGCAGCTGGGGATCCAGCAAATAGGGAGCCCCGAGTGGTAATTGGGGGTGCCTGCAGGTACTGGCAGGATGTACGTGTTGCAAGTTAGCCCCCCGGGCACTCAGTGAGCTGGGTCTCGGGAAGCCGTAGCAGGTGTGATAAGCCAGCGTCTATTTGTAGAAGAGCCGCAAAGACGGAGAAACCATGAAGCGTGACGCAACATGGCCACAAAAAAAGGCACTGGGTACTTCAACTGTGCAGCCCCTGCACTGATGCTGGAGACCCAGGGGTGACTCAGACCTACTTCCTGACCTGGAGGTGCCCTTGGACTGGGGCAGGGCGGGGATGAGAGACAGCATGTCAACAGGTAACAGCATCTACTTTCCTGGACTTGTGGACAGTATCACCTGGGAAGTTGGTTAAAAGTTCATTTGCCTGGCTTCCAGCCTAGATTTCGAGAAAAAGAATCTAGGGAGTGGGGCCCCAGCAACTGTATACTATGGTGTGTGACTAGATTGAGAAATGACTGACTTACATGGCTAGGACTGATGAGAAAAGCATGCACTTTGGAGTCGGAATGTTGGCTGGCTGACCCTGGACAAGGCTTCCCTCACTCCGAGGCTTGGCTTCTTTTTTTCCCCCAGCTTTACTGAGGCACAATTGACGGAACTGTAAGATATTGAAAGGGTACGACGTGATGATTTTTTTTTTTTTAATTTATTTATTTTATTTATTTATTTATTTATTTTTGGCTGTGCTGGGTCTTCGGTTCGTGCAAGGGCTTTCTCTAGTTGCGGCAAGTGGGGGCCACTCTTCATCGCGGTGCGGGGACCGCTCTTCATCGCGGTGCGCGGGCCTTTCACTATCGCGGCCCCTCCTGCTGCGGGGCACAGGCTCCAGACGCGCAGGCTCAGCAGCTGTGGCTCACGGGCCCAGCCGCTCCGCGGCATGTGGGATCTTCCCAGACCAGGGCTCGAACCCGTGTCTCCTGCATTAGCAGGCAGATTCTCAACCACTGCGCCACCAGGGAAGCCCCGACGTGATGATTTGATATATGTACACATCGTGAAAGGATTCCCCCATCTAGGTAATTAACACATCCATCACCTCATGTACTTAGCTCTCTTTTTTTTTTTAATTTTTGGTGAGAATATTTAAGTTCTGCTCTCCTAGCAAATTTCATCTATACAATCCACTGTTATCAACTATCGTCACCATGATTTACTTTCATCCTCAGACCATATGCATCTTACAGCTGAGGGTTTATACCCTCTTACCAACCTCTCCCTTTTTCCCCCCACCCCCCCGCCCCCGCCAACCATTCTTCTACCCTCCGTTTCTTGGAATTTAACTTTGTTTTTAGAGCCCACGTATAACGGAGACCATGCAGTGTTTGTCGGTTTTTCTCAGGTACCTTCTTTACTGAACACGCTCATGCATTTGTGGCAGGAGTGACATTGGAACAGCACGGGTAAAGCAGCTGGTACAGAGTCTAGCCTGGCACAGGAGCTCAGCGGGTGGTGGGCATTCTTCGTATGTTTACTGAAGTGTGGGAGAAACACAGAAGGCAGAAGTTACTAGTCCATGCAGCAAGCCACTTCCACCAACTTCATCTCAGAGGGAGGAAGGGGCCAGTCTGTGCCCTGGATGTGCCTGGAACTCCCAGGATCGAGGGTATAAACAGATGCCATTTAACCACAAAGGTGGACATCGAGCCAGACACTTCAGTGCTTTTTACAGGAGAGGATTGGGGGGTTTGTGGGGTTCCGCCGCTTCGCATGGCTTTCTTCAGCCAAGAGCCAGATTCCCTGTTACACCCGCTGCTTTGGTCTGATTCACACATTTAGGACCAAAGCATTCACTTTTTTACAGCATTTATGAACTTCCTGTGGGCGTGCCTTGCTGCCTTTGCTAGCTCCTGAAGGCCAGGAACTGGACGTTTGACACCTCTTCTTCCCTAACCTAGTGCCGCGCAAATAATAAGCCCTCAATAAAAACTTGTGGCTAATTGATAATTGATCTGTTGCAGCAGGGAGGAGAGATGCCAGCTGTGGCTATTTTGTCCTCAATTTGGGTTCATTTCCACCTCTAAAGAGCGTGTGCATTATTATATTATCATATTACGCAAACCAAATATTCTAAAAAGACAGATAGTTAACAAACAGACTAGTAGATTAGGGATTGCCTGTGGGATTCCTCCTAATCAACCAGCCTACTTATCTGCCTGTGATCAGGGCTCCGAATCTTTATCATTCAGCCGAGTGAAGCAACATCCCAGGTTCCCAGAGGAGTAGAACAGGATTTCAATTACATATCCATTTTTTTTTATCACTTCCCTGAAATAACATGGGTTCCCTGGCTCTAAATTGCTAAAAACCAGTTCAACTTAAGGAGACAAATAGACACTAATTACAGAGCAAAGTGGAGTCCAAAGCATCAAGGCACTTGGCTGAGGAATGCCTTCCGTCACTCCCTCCAATGCAAAGCTGGAAGAAATGGAAGTTTCCTCTCCTGCTTCTCCACTCTTAGAACCCCTCCCCCCAGGAGGGTAGGAGTATGGGGGAAGGGGTACAAAAGAGCCATCTGGGGAGAGAAGCTTGTATGTTCTTCTTTTAGCCCTGGCAAACTATTAACTTGAAGACCATGGCATCTACTTCTTTTGTATAATAATCTGTGCTGTTGTCTATATTCTTATTTAGAGGCACCCTCTAAATCCTAATCAGTTCTGCAGCTTCCAGTGAAAAGAGTGATAATACACAGGCATCAGGTGACCTGACTAGTACCAGCTTTGCGAGCACAATTGGTTATGTGATCTTGGACATGTTACTTTACCTCTCTGCTTCCATTTCCTCTTCTGTACAGTGAGGTCCAGGGGTGTGCTGGGAAATATTTAACCAGCTCTCCAGGGAGGAAAAGCCTTTATTTACAGCTTTTGCCTATTTCCAAGGTGTAAATATACCCACCATGGCCAGTTTCAAGCTGCCAATCTGACGTCACTGAACAAGGAACTGGGAAGAAATGCCCACGACCAGCTCTCCTGAGCTGGCATGGGATGGTTCCAGCAACTACTGGCTGAGATCTCTTCCATTATCAACTCAAATAATAGTATGACAGCCATGCAGAATACATTCAATCTCTCCTTGTCTAGGTAAATACATATCCTTAGTTCCTAAATCTAAAACCAGATGGCAGGTAACGAGAAAAACTTCTAGCTTCTGCAGGTCTCCGAGGCGGGGTAGGAGTAAAAAAAAAACAGTGCTTTCAACGTGAGATAAAAATAAAATACAGAATTTTGTTCATTATTTATATCAGTATTTAATGAATATGGAATAACATTTATTAATAAAATGTAATAATATATTCACACTTTCATTGAATGTAAAACACTCTTCCTGGCTTTTGTCCCTTTGTGAAGGAGAAGGTGGACAATTTATTCCATGTCAAGTTTGACAAGGGACAGATGGACAAAGTGCCTTCTCTCCATCTATCATGCCCAAGTTCATGCTCAACAAATGCTTAGTGGCTGTGTATTGATGAGACCTCTTGGCCACGGGAGCTTTCCTCTTTCACAAATGGCAGAGATCTGATAATCAGGCACTGAGTACCAACTGGACCATTCAAGTTTCCCCAACATGACTGTGTTGCCTGCACACGTGTGCATTTGCCCGTCCCAATGTCTCTTCCTCCAGTTCTTCTGCAGACCCTTCCCTTCTTTACATAGCCTCTCTCTCTCTGGCCCACCGTAGCACTTTCACCTCTCTTATGGCACAGATTTTATAGTCGCTGATGCTCTTGTCCTATCCCCCAACCAGACTGTGAGTATCTTGAAGGAAGAGATTAAGTCTTATTCATCATTTCTGTATTTCCCACAATGTGCTTAATAAAGGCTTTTTGAATTTTAATTGAATTTGTAGGACCAGAAGGTGATAGAGTTCCTTAATCTAAAGAGTTCTTTTAAAAAAATGAGTTCTGAAGTTCGATTCTATTGAAGAATATGCAGAATAGCACTAGCCAGTACTGTTGATATGCAGAGGAGTAGTAGACAACAAAATTCTTAGTATGCTCTGTGGGATGCCAAAACGTACATCCCCACTCCCTCTCACACACACACAGTAATTTGCTTGGTATTCAAACATTATTCACTTCTTCAAATGAAGTATCTATTTATACCCACATTCATTAATTTTATAATTGAAATTAATTGAACAAGAATGTTTTCAATATTTTCTGAGCACTTGGAACACTGCTAGGCGCCATGGAAGATAGAAGTGGTAGAATACAGAGTCTGTGCCTTCAGGGAGCCTGGAGTTTGGTGGGAAGGACAAGATGAATATATTTGATATATAAGTAAGTGGCCTGGGGGTAGTTAGGGAATACTTGACCTCAGCCTTGAAAGATGAAGTAGAATTTGGGTAAAAGAGGAAAGAGAAAAGAGGGAAATAGAGAAGCACAGGAGAAGAGATAGAGGAAGAAAAATAAAGAGGGAGAAAAAGGTAATTCTAGGACACAAAGGGAAGGATGCGGGCTAGTTAGGGAAGAACAGAGTGAGCAACGTGATGGGGAGGCGTTTTGACTGGTGGGGGAAGGTTTTTGTGTTGGAAGATAATAACACAGGTTTATCTGAGAACTAAGAGATGTAGGACCTTGAGTCTCTGTTGAGTTTAGACTTCATCGAACAAGCACTGGGAAGCCACCAAAACTTTTGAGAGAAGAAGTAGCTTGATGCCAGATACTAGAGAGTATAAGTCATCTGGAGTTAAGACACCCCCCCGCAGCGGGATGATGGAATTAGAACTGAACCCAGAAGTCACTGAGAAACCCAGGAAGACCCACGGAGCCAACTCCTCTTTCCATCTCTGTCTCTTTCCCTCTTGGACCACAAGGTTCCTATCTCTCTGGATCCTAGGATCAATCCTTCTTCCTACACAGCTTCTCCACTCTCTTCCCTCCCCCCACTGGCTTTCTCTGATCACTCACTTTTTCCTTTCTCTCAATAACTTCAGCTTTTCCAAGTCAATGGTGACCCTCCAGTCGTCCCACTGCTAAGTGACTCAGCTGCTTAATATTTAAATCTGCAACTTCTGAGAGTCTGATTGACTCAGTTTCTCCTACCTGTTACATTATAGTATTGTAGGTTACCAGCCACCTCAGGTGATGCCCACTCCTGGTCCCATCACCTATAGTCTGGTGGGGGTGGTAGGAGTGGGGTGGGGTCAGAATCTGGGTCACATGATAAAAAACATAGCTCAGGTACTGCAGGCAGGGCCTTAGAAAAAGCTTTAGGTGGGGAGGCATCACAACCATTATCTCTTTACATATTTTTTGGATTTAGAGGCTAAAGATAATGATGGGATCAAAAATGATAAAAGCTCACGAGACTGGCTAACTGGAAGAATAGGAATAGCAGTGACAGAAAAATAAGGAAATGTAGCAGGGAAGCTGGGTAGGGACAGGAAAATATGTTCATTTAAAGGCAAGTTGAATTTCATTTATTCATTCATTTAGCAAATATTTATTGACTGTCTACCATATGCCAAGAACAGTGCTAGGTGGGTACTAGGAAGAATTCATGGAGCTAAAACATTGAAGATGACAGTGGAATACTCAATAAAATGTAATAATAATGATACTTCCCATCTGTTAAGGTCCTACTATAGACTATGTGCATTTGTTATACTATCTTATTTAGCCCTTATAACCACTTTTTTTTTACCTTTTAAAAATTGAGATATAATTGATGTACAACATTATATAAGTCACAGGCATACAACATAGTAATTCACAGGTTTTACAGGTTATATTCCATTTATGGTTATTATAAAATATTGGCTATATTCCCTGTGCTGTACAATACATCCTTGTAGCTTATTTATTTTATGCATAGTAGTTTGTACCTCTCAATCCTCTATCCCTATCTTGTTCCTCTCCCCTTGTCTCTTTCCACTGGTAACCACTAGTTTGTTTTCTATATTGGTGAGTCTATTTCTTTTTTGTTGCACTCACTAGTTTGTTGTATTTCTTAGATTCCACATATAAGTGATATCATACAGCAATTGTCTTTCTCTGACTTATTTCCCTTAGCATAATATGCTCCAAGTCCACCCATGTTGTTGCAAAGGGCAAAATTTCATTCTTCTTTATGCCTGAGTAGTATTCCACTATACATATATGTAACATTTTTATCCATTCGTCTGTTGTTGGACACTTAGGTTGCTTCCATATCTTGGCAATTGTAAATAATGCTGCTATGAACGTTGGGGTGCATGTATCTTTTTGAGTTAGTGTTTTTGTTTTTTTCAGATATATACCCAGGATTGGAATTGCTGGGTCATATGGTAGTTCTATTTTTAGTTTTTTGAGGAATCTCCATACTATTTTCTACAGTGACTGCAATAATTTACTTTCTCACCAACAGTGTATGAGGGTTCCCTCTTCTCCGCATCCTTACCAACATTTGTTATTTGTAGTCTTTTTGATGATAGCCATTCTGACAGGTGTGAGGTGATATCTCATTGTGGTTTTAATTTGCATTTCTCTGATGATTAATGATGTTGAGCATCTTTTCATGTGCCTGTTGGCCATCTGTACATCTTTGGAAAAAAGTCTATTCGGGTTTCTGCCAAATTTTTTAGATCAAGTTTTTTGTTTTCTTACAGCCGTCTTAAAAAGAAGATATTATTCATTTTATTTTACAGTTGAGGAAATTAAAGCTCAGAAGGATCAAGTAACCATCCTAAGACCACACAGATCAACAGCTGAACGGATAATCACAATGTGGTATGTACCTACAACGGAATATTATTTAGCCTTAAAAAGAAATAAAGTTTTGATACATGCTACAACAAGGATGAGCTTTGAAAACCTGATGCTAAGCCTGACACAAAAGAACGGACTGAGATAAGCCAGACACAAAGGAATGGACATTATATGCTTCCATTTATGTACCCAGAGGAGGCAAATTCACAGAGACAAAGTAGATCAGAGATTATCAGGGGCTGGGGGAAAGGAAGGTACTGTTTAATGGGTACAGAACTTTTGTCTGGGGTCATGAAAATTTTCTGGAGATGGACAGTTGTGATGGTTGTACAACATTGGAAATGTATTTAATGCCACTAAACTGTATACTTAAAAATGCTAAAATGGCAAATTTTATGTCATGTAAATCTTGCCATGGTAAAAAAGAATGGCAAACAAATTACTCTAGCTACTGAGTGGAGAATAGATTGTGGGGTTTCCTGGGGGTGGGGAGAGTGGGAAGAAGCAGAAGACCAGCAATGGGGGTAGGGGTTCTGTCACTTGGTGTTGTTGAGATGATGGTGCCTTGGACCGGAGTGGTGCCCCCAGCGGTGGAGAGAAGTGGCCAAATTAAAGAGCTTTTTGGAGGCAGACAGCTGACATGATGTGTTATGTGCATAGGAGGTGATGAAAGGGGATTGTATGTAACACGTAGGATCTTGTCTTTAGGTACAGAGTGCATGGTGGTGTTGGGTTCTGATATTTTTAGGGGAAAATAGCTGAAGTGCTGTCAGGGGGAAGAAGTATTACGCTTGCTTAGAGCCACCAGAGGGGTAGATGAAATCATAAGGAGACAAGTTTGAGCTCCATATTTTTAAAAAATCAACAAAAAAATCTTTCTACTAGAGTCATTATGAGCATGGAAGGGGCTGCTCGTGGGGTAATAATCTCCCATCTGAGGGTGTGTGGGAACTGCGCACCCCCTTGGTGAGGCTGTCAAAGGGAAGATACACGTTGGACTGGATGATCTTTAAGATCCTCGCCAACCCTCCGATCCCTTCATCCTAGGTCTTTGGAGGATTTTGCAAATGGAATATCTGTCGCAGATTGAGACAGAAGCCAGATTACAGAAGCGGTTAGTAAGGCAATAAGGCTGTGCCTAGAGATCTCGTAATTGAAATAATTGTCAAGAATCTCATAACCAGGGAAGTCAGTGCGGTCAGAGAGGGCTTTTTCCTGCTTTCTCTCTCTCTCCTTCCTCCCTCCCTTCCTTCCTTCTCTCCTTCCTCCCTTCCTCCCTCCCTCCCTCTCTTCCCTTCCTCCCTCCCCTCCTTCCTTCCCTCCTTCCTTCCTTCCCTCCCTCCCTCCCTCCTTCCTTCCTTCCCTCCTTCCTTCCTTCCTTCCCTCCTTCCTTCCTTCCCTCCCTCCTTCCCTTCTTTCCCTCCCTCCCTCCCTCCTTCCTTCCCCCCTTCCTTCCTTCCTTCCTTCCCTCCTTCCTTCCTTCCTTCCTCCTCCCGACCCCCACCTCTTTCTACAATGGATGAAAGCTATCTCACACTGGCTGTCCTCTGAGGGAGCCCTGGGCCCTAGGTGACGTGAGGCTGGTCATTTCAGGTTAGAATTGGAACACACGGAATGATTCCTTCTCTCTAAGCCAGGTCTCAGCCCTGTGTCCTCGTAGTCACCACAGTGATTCCCTGACATAGCATCACAGACAACTTCCTTGGCTCAAATCATTTCCTGCTGTGCACCCATAACACACAGATTGGAGGTAACTTTACTCCAGAAAACCAATTAGCACAGACCCAGGCTGGGTAATTACGGTTTGATAAGATCCCTGCAGCCGATATCCAGGACAGATAAAGCACTAGGAAGCCATTTCTCAGCAGGACTTGGGGGGAACAGTATTACAACTTGCCTTTCCTCCCCCCCCGCCACTTCTCTGCTCTTGGACCCCCACCCCTCCTCTCCCAAATTTAAACTGACCCAGAAGAGGAAGGAGATGGGATGAGAGAGAAAAGACCCTGGAGTGAACAGCTGCTCCTCTCCTGGGGCCAGGCCCACCTCCCGGACTGGCCTTTCCATCAACCCTAAGAGGTAGCTGTTACTCCAAAGCTGGAGAAATGAGACCAACTGACTAGGAGAGCCACAGGGTTCTAACCCAAGTGACCAGATTAGGAAGGGGACTATACATCTCATCTTCATTGATGGGCGACGCCCCAGCACTCTGCTCAGAGAGGCCCATGGCCCCACCAGGATCCCCGACCCTCTTCCCTCCCCTTCCCTTTGGACCTGTGCAGAGGCTGTTGCTGTGTGTGAACCTGTTTATCTTCAGCCTCCTACTCCAAGTCACTTTCACCCACCAGGACCTCCCTAACTGCCCCTCACTAGTCTCCCCGTAGCCACTTGGGGCTCCTTTTAATCTACTCTATACACTGCACCCAGAGGAACTGTGTTAACGTGTAAATCCGGTTATGTCCTTCCCGTGCTCAGAACCACTCAGTGTCTCCCCACCGCCATCAGGATAATGTGCAAACACAGCCTTGGCTGATTAGTGTTTTCTTTCAGATCTTGTAAGAAACAAAATACTGCAGATACTGTTGAGATCCACTGTCTACCTTTCTCCAGCCCCATTTTTCCTTTTTGAGGTCTTCAGCTATAAACTTTTTCTTTTGTGACTTAAAATTTTATTGTTTAAATTAGCCAACAGGAAAATTGCCTGCTATTTTTGGTGTACAGTTCTATAAATTGTAATACATGGGTAGAGGTCTACACCACCATCACAATCAGAGTAAAAAGAGTTCCATCACGCCTGTAAAATCTGCCTTGTGGTCATACTCTTCCCTTTTTCTAAGTCCTAACGTGCACTAATCTGTTCTCCATCGCTATAGTTTTCTTTGAAAGATGAGATATCCATGGAATCATACACACACTATGTAACCTTTTGAGACCAGCTTCTTTCACTCAGTGTGATATCTTTGCGATCCATCCAAGTTGTTGTGTGTATCAATAGGTTTTTCTTTTTTATGGCTGAGTAGTATTCCATTTTATACATGAAGATAGGTTTGTCTATCCGCTCATCTGAGGACATGATCTTTTTTGTCTCCTGACATTTGTACATGTTGTTCCTTCTTCTAGAGACATCCTTCCCTTCCTCCTTCCTCCTTCTTGCTTGTCTAATTCCTTATTCCTCTTCAGATAGCAGGTTAAACATTCCTTCCCTAGGGAGACCCCTCAGACTCCAGACAGAATTAGGTTACCCAGCTGATACTTCCTCCAGTGAACACGTTCCTCACACTTGAAGGTAGTTTTTGGTGAAATCATTTGCCTTCTCCACCATCTGTAAAGCTTCATGAAGACAAGGGCTGTAGCCACGTTATTCCCCATTATATGTCTATCACCTGGCAAGTCCTAATAAATATTTGCTAAATTAATGAATATTATTTGCTTTTATACCACTCGGACCTAGTATTATAGTAAACATTCAGTAAATCACAAAGGATGTATGACAAATTAATGAAAAAATGTATGTTGCTGTCCATCTCTCAATAGACTCATATGTTTATTTTGCTTTTGTCTAGACTACTCTTACCCCTTTGCCAAACTTTCATAATACTCTGAACCACCAGTCTTTTTTTTTTTTTTTTGCAGCATTACAAAAAATAATGACACACCACAATAAGAAAAAAAACATAGATAAGTGGTTGGGATAAAGTGAAGATGAGGAGAAATAGAAATATCAGACCGAGGAAAAGCTAGAACACAGAAATTCATGCCCTAAGGTCTGCGCTTCCTAGCAACCAAAGTCAAAAGGAAAGCCACCAGTGACAGATTTTGCATTGTCCATTAGTCAAAATTAGACCAGTTTCCCCGGAGAAGCTGAAACTAAGGGAAATTTCCCATGTGGGACTTCAAAAAGGAACACAGAGATCTAACAGGCAATTTGAAAAATACTCTTCTTCCATTAAATATAATAGCTAGGCTTGGAGATTTCCCTTCAAGCTTTCTTCAGTGCAAACTTAAAACCGTATGACTAAACACAAGTCAATAAATCTGCTTCCAAGAGAAGCCAAAACCATTTGGTCCAGATATGCAGTTCTCTGATCGTCTGGCTTGATCCAGGGATAAACATCTAGAAGATCTGGAGGAGTAGATGGGCTGCATGTCCTTCAGATAATCCCCCATGATGAGTATTTCTTGCACTGGGCTTTTCATGACAGCCAGCAGCAGACGATTCGAATTTATGTTTCCCAGTGAGGGTATAGAGTGTTGGCATTCTGTGTTGTCAGCACAAGGTAGCATACATCCTTCATAAATCAACCAAATGGGTGGCAGAATTGGCATCTTCTTATGAAATCAAGCATCCTCACCAAGGCTCTTGCCTGAACAGACTGTCATCTCTCCCACCACGCTCGGATGGGCCACAAATATAATAAGGTCGTGGAAGAGAAACTGAGGTCCCCCTCCCCATCCTGTGCCCCAGGTATAGGCAATACCAGGAAGAGCCCTGTGGAAAATTTGGGGATCTTTTTCAAACCCTCAGTTTCAGGAGGATTTGAAAAAGACAACTTTAAGACAATCCCAGATCCTGGGATTAAATATTCTGAAGAGAATGACAGTATCAGCTAACATTTGGATATAGAATGCTTTCCCATTAACACAGTCATTGCATTGGATGTTCACAAATGCAGGGCAGGAGGTAGGCTGGGCAAGGTTCACCATTAGACCCAATTTATAGATGGCAAAAATATATTTGGGAGGTTAAATGGGTTGCTAGAAGTTGCTCAACATAATGTGTCAGAACCTATACTTTAGCTTTTCTGGACTGAAACTTTGTGTTCATTGCATTTCCCATTTAATATATTAACATACTAGATGACTGCATGCAAATGTAGTGTAATGACTTCCTAGAATAATAACATAGAGACGCAACCTTTATCTTTAGATCAAGAAGGCGTTTCCAACTATAATAAAAGGGATTTGGGTTCGACATTAGGAAGATATTTCTGCCAGGGAAAGTTATAAGTCATAAGAACAACCCGCTGAGGGAGACTCTGGAATTCTCTTACTCATAACCTTTAAAAATGTGAGTATTGCTCTTGGCCTGGGACAAGTTCGGGGTTGTCCTATGTAGAGAGCCCATGCCTGCCTTGAACTTCTTTGCCTCCCACCCCATCCTTCCGTAGCAGAGCCTGGGCTTCAGGTCAGGGGCGTCAGCCTGGGGCACCTGCCATTCATGGATTCATTCATTCAACAGTATTTGTTGCGCTGGACCTTAGTTGTGTCAGAGTCTCAGCAGGAGATGTTTTCACCCCAGATAGTTCAGATGAAGAGGCTGTAATGGAGGGACTCGCTACAGAGATGCGAGCAGACCAAGGGAACCCCCAAAGCATGGTGAGGGCTCCGAAACCAGGAATAACAGGGCAGTCAGAAGAAGTAGAGTTACTGAGTGGAGCTCGTGAGCCCTGGAATCATAAGGCAGAGGCTCTCTGGCAAGAGCTGCGGCTGTGGAGGGAGGCAGCTGCCAGATTCCTAGAGTCAAAGGGAAGGAGTGGAGAAGAAGCTCCCCATCTCCCTCTTCCCCTGCCTTCTGGTCTCTCTCTGGTGCCCACGTTGGCCACACCCAGCCAGGAGCTGGTCAACAAGAGAGGCCTGGAGGTACAATGCCCACAGGTCAGCTTCCTGAGGCCAGAGCAGAGCGGAGTATGGACCAGAGTGGGGCAGGAGCTCATGGAGATCAGCCAGAAAAGTAGGAGCAAAATCAACAAAATCCCTGCCTTCCTCCAGCTTTCATTCTGGAGGGAGCCAGAGAGTAGATACACCCCCCCCACTCCCCCACTCCCGAAAATGAAAAAAGGGCACGACCCAGTAACATTGAGTGCTGTGGAGAAAAACAGAGCAGGTGCAGAATTAGAAGTGGAAGGGGCTGTTTTAAATAGAGTGGCTGGGGGTCTCTGAGGAGGTGACATCGTGCAGAGACCTGCATGAGGCAACGGACTGGGCCCTGGTCCCCATTTAAGGGCCTGGCAGCCCAGTTCCGGGGGGCAGAGAGAACCTGATTTGGGAAAGTGAGGAGGACCCCAGAGGAGGCAGGTTCGCAGAGTGCCCCGCACGTCTGAGGGCAGAGCCGGGCACAGGCGTGTCCCACCACTCTGTGTGCCAAGCAGACACCCGCTCACAGAGGCAGAGGTGCCACAGCCGGGGTGCCTGGGGTCCCGGGAACCAGGAGAACCCAGGGCTCCCCTCAGCTGGGCCTAGAAGGCTGGCCCACCACCATGGCAACGGGTGCTTGTGAATGAGGCGAAGGCGGGTTTCAGGGCTCCCTCAGTGAGAGACCAAGTGCTAGGCGGTGACCCAGAAAATGCTTCAGACTCCCGTGGCTCCTCCCCAAGAGTGTGAAGAGAGTGGCAGCTGGTGGCCAGGTGGCCAGGCACCCACACGCGGCTGTGGCCGTCCTCCATGCTGGTCTCGGGGCCTGGAGTCGGCTATAATTAGGACTGAGAGACTCACACCCACCTCCCCCTCACATAGACACTGTCTCTGTCTCTCTCTCTCTCTCTCACACACACACACACACACACACAGTCCTAGAAACACAGGCTTCCATGAACGCACACAGCGGCAACACTGAACTCAGGAGCACTGGTGGATCTGGGAAGGCCTCCTGGAAGAAGCGACATTTCAACTGAGACCAGAAGGCAGAGTAGGAGTTAGCTGAGCAAAGAGAAGGTGGGAGAACATTACAGGCAGAGGGATCAATGTGCCAACGCCCAGAGGTGAAAGAGAGAGAGACAGAGAGAGAGAGGCAGGATGGTGGGCCAGAATGGAGAGAAATTCAGATTGGCTGGAGCATAAATGGGGGGAGACCCACCAACACAGAGAGGCAGCAGGTGGCCTGGGGTGTCCACGATCTCCCTCTGCCCCCTCCTGTGATCTCCTGGCCGGGAAGGGGACAGTCACTCTTCCTATTTCCGGCGTGCTTTGCCGTTTGTGAAATGCTCCCGTGCCCATGTTTTATCAGCTTTAGTTATGACAAGACGCAGAGCTGGGATTGTGTACACGGGTGAGGACAGAGGCTCGGCAATGTCCAGTGACTAGTTACAGGGCCCTGTGCGAAGGGTCGGGACTCGCACACGAGTCCTCTGACTCCTAGTGTGATACCCGCCTCACTGAGAGGTAGGTGTGCAGATCCCCTGGCCTGGCGCCCGAGCTATCAGCACAATCTGTGTTTCCACAGTCACCAGCCTGAAGCCTGGACCCTGTTAGAGTCAGGCTCTGACTCCCTCAGCTGGCCTCGGGCTCATGCCCTGGGCACACGTGTGTGTGTGCGTGCAGCACACTCAGCCTTCACGAGGCCCTGCCCAGCCCTGGGTTCTGTGGCTGAAGCTTTTGTCCGAGTGCCACCCTGCTCATCTATGCAGCAAGGGGTTCCTGAGCTGATTCCCAGTTGCTTTCACTCCTCTGAAGACGGCAAGAAGCTGCAAGTTCTCAAGTGTGAAAATTTGTTTTGTTACAGTTTTGCTGTCTTGGGTCCCCATGTCACCCAGCCACCTCCTCCTACGCCATTCTCCAGTGTCCTTGGCTTACACTGTCATCTTATCTCCCATGCTCCGTCCTCTTCTGCTCTGGGGCTCTATTATCTGTCCTGGGCTCTCTGTGCTTCTCAGACTTTGTCTCCCTTTCCTGAAGTTTCCCCTAGTGGTTTGGCAGTCCCAGCCTCTCTATTCCGCCTATTCCTTCCCTTGGCCTCCAGCCCCTCCCAGCCATGCTCTCCTTTCCACAGCAACCCCTCCCTGGAGAGAGGAACCCCAGGACCCAAAGGAGGAATTGCCTGGAGGGCGTGGCCTTGCTTTCTAGATCTGTGCTCCAGGGAATCATGTGGGTCCAAATGGGATGGGGAGGAGAAGGGGGAGAGGAGACTCTGAGACTCCGAAGGGAGCAAAGAGAAGCTATTAGTCACCAGGAGGAGAAAAAGAAAAGGAATCGGTCAGACAGTAGGTGGTTCAGGAAAATCACACAGCCCAAATCAGCCTTGAACTTAATAAGGGACAGGAATTAGTGTCGGCAGGGAAACACAATATTGCTGGCCCAGCTTCTTCTCTCCCTGCTCCAGCCCCGGGGTTGGAAGAAAGGTGAGCAGACAGGGCACCTGGGGTGGATGCCTGATGGTGTCTTTAGAAGCCAAGGCGAAGATAACAGGAGGCAGAAAGAAGAAGATATAGGCAAGAGAAAAAGGGACAAATGGCTGCTAGCATCCTCTGGGGCTCCAAATATCTCTTATGCATCCCAATGAAAGGACGCAGCGCAGGGTCCTTTGTAGCTGGCTGTGCTTGTCCTTTCTCCCTTTTACCCCTTTCTCATAGTCTGTTTGTCACATGACCAAATATTAGTTAAGCATTTAACAGTAGTTGTTGGCACTTACAGGTACCAGCCTCTGGGTGGGCGCTGGAGTCAGAGATGAGTAACGAACGCACGGTCCGTGCCCTCAAGATGTTCACAGGCTACTGCAAGATGAAGACGCCCACACAAGGATGCCCTAATTGACAAGCACAGTGAAAGCGATCAGCGCAAAGTCCAGGGCTGGCTTGGCTCTTACTAGAGGGCTCGGCGGGCTTCCAGAGCCTGGCTTGAGACCCAGAAGACAAGGCAGAGTTAGCCAGACAGGTAGAGAGAGGAAGGGGAATCCCAGCAGAAGGTAGAGCATTGTTCAGAGCCCTGGAGTCATTCATGGGCATGGTGTGTTTCGGGGAAAATGGGGGATGTGAGAGCAAAGGAGGGAAAACCAGGAGAGGCTAGCAGCTGATGTTCCCTCTAGGGCCCCCGGCAACAAATGGCAGTAGGTTCAAGAAGCTTCCAGCTTTCCGGGATAAAGGAATTACATCCATCTCGCCACACTGGTCAATATGACTAAGCCACACTACCGAGGGTAAGGTTCAGAGAAGCATAAGGGGACCAGGAGGCCCTTGTTTAAGAGGCTTTATAGGGAGTCTGTCATCTTGGTGAGCTTTGCTTTGGCGGGAGGCAGCAGGAGTGGTACATCCCATTCTAACCCCCTCTCTGCTTCTGTTTCCAGTCCTAGAAGATCTTCATCAATTCCCTTTCCTCCTCCTTGGGTAAAGTTCATCTCCACTCAACTATAACAGCCTCAGGCCAGAGGCCACTTGTTCCCTCCCACCCTGCCCCACCCCCATCCTTTGGCAGAAATGGGAATAGAGCTGTGAGGAATCCCAAGGAGAACTAGAACAGAAAAACTAGAAAAGGTTTTCTCATTGTTGGTACATACGAAGAATTTAGAAAACAAATTGAAAAAATGTAGCAAGAGTCTGCTTAAAATCCCTTACTGGCTTGCCATGACCTTAAGGGTAATACAAACTCCTTGGCATAGTACATAGGTTGCCCACCTACCTGTTCAGTTTTATGTCCCCTCATTAGCCTCTGGGAACCCTCTCCTTGTCTACATCTATATCCCAACATTATCAAGCCACCAGCAAGTCCTAGAATACACTGTGTTTTCTTGTGCTATCACTTGGATCTTGCTGTTTTCCCTGTTCAGAGTTTCCATCCCCAACCTGTCCACCAGGTTGACATTTCCTAAAATTCCCAAGTAATCTGTAAGTAAATTCCACCCTGGAGCAGCTTGCATGACCACGCCCATCTTCCTCAGCTGTTAGAAATAATTCCCTGGGACCCCAGAGCTCTGTTTCTATCACAGTTGCAGCATTTATCAAACTGTATCACTTATGTGATTGTGTCCCCTCTCACCTGCGAATCCCATGATGGCAGACACTTTATTTCACCTTTGGATCCTTAGTGTCTGACACAGTTTTCTGGCACACAGTACGTGTTCAATAAATATTTGGTGACAGCGTGGGTCAGTCTTAAAGTTATTCTATCCCTTGACCTAGTAATCTCAATTGTAGGAATTTAACCTAAGGAAATATTACAAAAGAAGGAACAAGAAATGTGCATGTAGATATTCATTTCAGGATTATCTTCATTAGTAGAAAACTGGAAGCAATCTAAATGCCGACAAGGGGGGAATTGTTAACTGAGTTACAGACTATTCTCCTGCCATTAAAAAGACTAACCATGGAGACTATGTAACAATGTAGAAAATGTTTCCCACACAATCCACAGTTTTAAAAAATGGTATACAAAGTTGTATGTTCACTCTGATTATAATTACGTAGAATTATAAGCAAGGACTAAAAGAGACTATACAAAAAGAAAATTAGTTTTGGGGCTGGGTTTAGTCAACTAGAGTGATTTATTTTCTTTCCTTAAAAGTCTTTTTAATGCTGTTATGATAATATTTATGTGCAGAAAGGAAATAGCTATTCAGCTCATGAGCCAGGCAATTTGGGGGTCTGTCTCTGTGAGGGGTTTGGAGGAATACGTTGTCATTTTGTACATCAATCCTTAAAAATCTATAGATAGACCCAGACACTCTGGTTTCTCCCATTATATCCCTGTGACCCATAATATATTCAAACATTCTTAAATCTTCTTTTGTTTCAGCTGGTGATGTTATAGATTTGGGTTATATCTACTTTCAGCATCTTCCTTCCCAGGTCAATAAAGCCTTATCTTTGGGGAATCTGCTAGGGTGCTTCCCATTACTACCCTCATCCCTTTCATCATTCTGTAATTATTTCCTGGATCTTTTCCTTATTTATTGCAGTATTTGCATGTTAGCTATTTGCCAAATGCTTACCACGTGCCAGGTAGGGTGACCAATCATTCCCATTTGCCTGGTACTCTCCTGGCTTTAACTGAAAGTCCACTGTCCATTCAGGCCCCCCGGCAAATTGGGATGGTTGGTCACCCTATTCCCAGGCTCCATTTGTTAAATGCTGCCGTTAAAGTTATGAATCAGATGGACAAGATCCTTCCCTTGAAGCCAAATCTGGCCTCTGTACTCTGACACCGAATTAAATCTCAGAGACAGAGTTTTGGGTGAAGTAGAAAAGAATAGCCTTATTGCTTTTCTAGGCAAAGTGGGTCACAGCGGGCTAATGCCCTCAAAACTGTGTGTCCCTACCTGGAGGGGCTAGTGAGGAGTTTTATAGTAATGATTCCAAGAGGGTGTGATTAGCTTAGACATTCTTCTGATTGGTTGGTGGTGAGGTAAGTGGGAGTTGGCATCAGTCAACCTTCTGGTTCTAACTGGTCTGAGGTCTACCTGCTTGTGGGAAGCATACAGTTAACTTCTCCCACCTGGTGAGGGTTTCAGTATCTGCAAAACAGCTCAAAGATATTGTTACATATATCCCTTGAGGGGGAACCAGGACCCTGCCCCAAGGCTGCCCTATTGTTTCTTGACTGTTCCTCCCTTGCCTCCCGTACTCTCCCTTCACTAATTAGCAACTCTTTGAACCTGCCTGTTGGAACTCAGGGAAGTTTATGGAGACTGAATGAAGCCTATTTCCTGTACTCAAGAAATGGGGGACACAGAAAGGCTTTTGTGCCCAGGAGCCCTACAGGGTCCTGCTCGGTATCACCCTTAAGAAGCTTACACCCTATAAAGTGGGAAATGACCAAAAAAAGCAATAGACAATTTGAGCATGCTGTTAAAAGGTTGGCACCAACTACCATGAATGCATAGACTAAAAAGCAATGATTGTTGCATGTGTGTGTGTATGTGCGTGCGTGTATGTGCATATATGTGTGTGTGTTTGGGACAGAGGATGGTCTATAGATGAGCTGGTATTTGAGCTGCGCAGTGAAGGAACTGCAGGAGTTCTCCTAACAGACAAGGGAAGTTGCTTACAGTCACCTTCTGGAGCTTCAGGTTCGGTCCTGCCTGGCAATCTATGCGTGGCTGCACAGTTATTTCTTCAAGGGAAGGATAGTGTTCCTGTTTGGTTTCCAACACCCTTCTTTGTGCGAGCCAGCGGTTGGCCTTTTCTGTCATCTGCTCACTGGGGTCTAGTCTTCTTGCAATGGGAAGGAGTCCAGCTATTAGCCTCTGTCTTTTGTCACATTTGCTAACCAGTCATGCATAACCCAAGAATTAAATCTGAGTGCTTTCTCCTTGCCCCGATGTGGAATGTAGGTTTTTCATACCAAAGCACCTGTCATGGGCAGCCCTCTCCTGGCCTGGCCTGCTGTCTATGTTGTCCACCTTCAAGGACAGATGGCATGAGGGACAGGAAATGTTATGAACTGAATTGTGTCCATACGTGTCCAAACATGTGACGTATTTGGAGACAGGGCTTATGAGAAGGTTAATGGATGTTAAGTGTGGTCACAGATATGAGGCCCTAATCCCATAGGACTGGTCCTTAAGAAGAAGAAGAGATCCCAGAGATCTCTCTCTCTCCCTGCGAGCACATGGAGGAAAAGCCCCATGAGGACACAGGGAGAAGATGGCTGTCTGCAAGCCAGGAAGAGCCCTGACCAGGACTTGAATCTGCCAGCACCTTGATCTTGGACTTCTAGTCTCCAGAACTGTAAGAAAATAAACTTCTATTGTTTAAGTCATCCAGCCAGTGGGAGTTTATTACAACAGCCTAAGATAACTGACACAGGGATGCTGTAATATTTCTCAGGTGAGGGTCTGCTCTCCCCAGCTGAACCGTAGCACTTAGGAGCAGAGAGTCAATCTTAGACCTATGGGTCTGCCCGGGGCTTTAGTATGAGGCCAAGCATGGAGTAGGTAAACAATCAAAACCTATTCATTTCTTGAGGAGGGAAACTAGGAGAGAGGAGACCCTCACCAGCAGGAGGGAGGAGCTGGGGTCTTAGGATAAGACCATGGAAAGTGTGGGAAAAGGAGCCAGTTATGGCCACTCCCTCCCTCCCTTTAGACATCTTTCCTCTCCCATGAGTGAAGGCACACCTTGTACTTTGGGGGTATCCCAGGCATTTGTTGTGATTGGAGACAGGAGTCTGGAGACCTCCCCTGTTCTAGAATCCTGAGGTCTTTCTTTGGTCGTTTGACCCTCGCAGCCAGGCTTGGACGTAAGGACCCTGCATCACTCTGGTTTTACAGGTGAGAAAACTGAGGCTCAGAAGCCAAGAGCCCTGTCCAAGGTCACACACCTACTAAATGAGAGACCGTGGCCTCCATGATGGGTCTGTTTCCCTCCCAGGCCTGTGATCTTTCCACCCGGTTCCCCAGGAGCAAAGACCCCATCCCCTGGATCAGGCTAACCTAGGCTGCCCCTGTGACCAGCTCCCGCCCAAGTCCTTCTCATCCCCATCCCGCGGGGTAGGGAGCGAGATTCCTGGCGCGAGAAGTGAGCCCGGAGCTGTTCATCCGACAATCGCTCCTTTCAGTCCGGATTTGTTTTTTGGTTTGCTTTCTGTTTGTCTTTTCTTCTGGGGAGGGAGGGATGCATGGGAGAGCCTCAGCCTTTTCTGAGAGCTCCGTGTTTATTTCTCCTTCCGTTGTGTGGGGATTTTAAATGACGAGCCTTTGATTTTTCTGCCTCCTTGGGAGATGTGCGCGATTTCTTAAAAACACACTGGCTCTGGTACTACATCACTGCCCGTTTTTGCCTGCTGAAGAACCCAGGGGGCTCAAAGCCCCGTCTGTGATTGTCTGTGTTCCCTCTCCCACCTTGCGTGGGGCATATGAAACATACTCTGTGTGTTTTGCTGAAGTAGAGAATGAGAGAGAGAGAGAGAGCTCATGGGAGTGAGAGAGAAAGACGGGGTGCGAAGGGAGACTTTGGAGTGTGTCTTGGCCAGCCATTGTTGGAGCATCTCTGCTTGAACATCCGAGCTCGCCTTCATGGCACCGAGAGACCGTTACCAGGACACAAAAGAGGGTGGGTGAACATGCATTCGCTTGTGGTCAAGAGAGTACATTTGAGGGAGCAGCTGCTGAACACAGTTATGTGTATGCTCAAGCATGTTGAGCAAGGAGATGTATGTCAGTTGTAGGTACTTGGCATGCAGGTATGCGGTCAGACCTGGAAGAGACCTTGGGTGTGACGACCTCCATGAACCACATACTTGCCAGTGAGCAAGAATATACACGTGCAGAAAAGATGTCAGATGAAACTGTGAGGGTCTGAAAAGGTTTACGGAGCCTGGATAAAGCAGCAGAAGACCCGGGTCCAAGTCCCCTGCCAACCTCTGACAACGATAGTCCAGTATTTTTAAGCAGATGTGGGAATTAGCAAAGGTACGTGCGTGGACATTTGTGTCTCTATGTCACACCCCAGGGTGTGTCTTTGTGTCAGGGGCACGTTCATGAGTGTGCCTGGGGCTCTGGGAGCACACGGGAAAAGAAGGGCCTGGGTATGCCTGTGAGACTGTCAGGGTGCATGTGCGCAGTGCCACCCTGCATTGGGGTTTGCTGTGTTCAAAACCCCGAGAATTTAAAACCGCAACAATAATGACAAAGAGGACTGGAAAATAGCAAACGCTGCATCCGCTTCTGGAGCCCCAGGAGCCGGCCCCGTGCTGGCTATGATTCCAGCGGTGTCCGTTACTATGACTGTCCCTAAAAGGACACTGCTGGTGTCTCTGTTTGTTTTAAAATCCGCATCCCTGTGACACCCCCTTCTGAAACTCAAACCCCATTCCCTCCACACTTCCTTCCCTTTAGATCAGGGAATGAGAGTCCATTTTCCCCCCAGTCTCCAGCCAGGAAGTAAGAGGAAGTCAGCCTCCCTATTGTTCCAACCCCCTCTCCATCCTCAACATCCAGGGACATCTGGGGGTGGCTTAGGACCCTGTTGGGAAACCAGAGCACCCAGGGAAGATGGAGGACCTCCTGTTTGTCTTCAGGTCTGATCTCCTGGCTCACCTTCCGATTAACTGGCTGCCAGGGTCTGGGAAGAGGAGGCTAAAGATGATGCCGGGAGTGGAAGCTGCAGATTTCCAAGAGCTGCTTCCCCAGCCCAGGCCGGAGGGAACGGGAGACAACAGAGCTTGGCCCCAGGCTGCGTGAGGCGGGCCTTCACGCACCTCAAACACCACTCTTGGACCCTGGCCCAGTTTGAGAGTGGGTGAAGGGCAGGCTGGAGGAACTGGGAACTGCTAGGAGAGAGCAGAAAGATGGGCCAGGCTGTGGGTGCTTGTTCCTGCTCACAGGTGTTCCGTTGTGTTAGTTCTTTCCTTTAGAGGATGGGCTGGTGAGGCTCAAGCCACGGGTCCCTTTGCCCATCAGCTAGTCAACTTCAGATGCCCCAGGCCTCTTGCTGGACCTGCAGCCCTGGCCCTTAGGTGGGAGGGGCATCGGTAATACCAACAAGAGAGAGGGGCATACGCGGAGCACCCCTGCTGGAGGGGAAAAGTGCACCCCTGGCTTCCCCATCAGACAGCTCCCCGGGGGCAGCAGCTGTGTCCTTTTACACTATACCCAACCCTGCTTCCTCCAGGACAGAGCCCTGCCCTGGGCTCTGGTTACAGCACGTGCTCAGGAAAAGTGCACTGAATTCAGAGCCCTGGGCTGGGAGCCCTCAAACCTGACTGTTCCCACACAGGACACTTACTATACATGCAGGCAGTGCTGTGCATTTTCTCAGCATTGCTTTCTTCATCTAAAAATGAGGAGCTTAGATTGAATTACCTCTACACTTCCAGCACTGACATTTCATGATTCTATTAACTAATTGAATTGGATGGACATTATGGAGAATGTTGAACAACAGGTCATTTTTCTTTGAACATTAACTGGATCCCTGGGCAGTGTCATCATCAGGTCAGCGTAAAGCCTGACATGAAATAATTTTACCTTCTCCCCTTTCCTAAGTGAGCAGATTCATTGAGTCCATCCTGAAACCTGTGGTGGGGAGTTGGGAGGTGAGCTCCTCGTCCTGCTGTGAGTTTCTGGTGGTTAGAATGCTTTGGGCACTAGGTAGCCCTTTACGCTAAGGAGACCATGAGGCTCCCTTCAGCCGTAACATCAGGACTGTCTGCTGCTTTGGGGAGTAAAATTGGGGGGGGGGGGGCGAAAGAAAAGATCTGAGTTTGAGAAGCAGATCCTGGCTCTTCCAACAGAAATAAATAACAGGGATGTGTCTTTGTGGAGCCAAGGGGAATAGAGACTGGAATGCTTTCTCCAACTCTGGACTTCCTGGGTCACCCACCCTCTTGATAATCTTTTATTTCTTTCTAATAGATAAGAGTTACGGGTTGAATGTGTCACCCTAAAATCCATATGCTGAGGTCCTCACCCCCAGTACCTTAGAATGTGACCTTCTTTAGAAATAGGGCTGTTGCTGATATAATTAGTTAAGATGAGGCCATTCTGGAGTAGAGTGGATCCCTAATCCAACACGACTGGTGTCCTTATAAAAGGGGGAAACTTGGACACTCACAGAGGGAGAACATCATGTGAAGATGAGGGCAGACTTGGGGTGATGCTTCTACAAGCCAAGGAACACCAAAGACTGCCAGCAACCACCAGAAGCTAGGGAATTGACATGGAACAGATTCTCAGAACCAACCCTGCTGACACCTTGATCTTGGACTTCTAGCCTCCAGAACTGGGAGACAGTACATTTCTGTTGTTTAGGCCACGCAGCCTGTGGTGCTTGGTTACAGCAGCCCTTGCAAACTCTTCAATTAGAGATACAGCTGCTGGAGAAAGGCTTGCATCTCCCATTCCCTCCTCTCTACTCCCCACGCCCACCCCAGGACTCCACCCAAGTGCGTCAGGTGGAGGGCCCAGAAGAGCAGGTAAACACCCTCGGGGAAAGTGATTTTTCCAGCCTCGCTTACCTTTTTTTTTAATTTTAATTTTAATTTTTAGTTTTTAACATGTTTATTGGAGTATAATTGCTTTACAATGGTGTGTTAGTTTCTGCTTTATAACAAAGTGAATCAGTTATACATATACATATGTCCCCATATCTCTTCCCTCTTGCATCTCCCTCCCTCCCACCCTCCCTACCCCACCCCTCTAGGTGGTCGTAGAGCACCGAGCTGATGCCCGCTCGCCTTTATAACTGTTGTTATGGATCAGGAGGTCGTTCCTTCTATTCCACCTAAATCCCACCTGCTGCAGCCCATTTAGTGTTATTTTGCCCCCAGAAGAGATACTGATTAAGCAGAATCCCCACCTCCAGAAAACAATCCTTCGTTGCCTAAAAGTTACATGTGTAAATCTCCTTTGCATAACAGCTGACTGCTCCCACCCTCTAGAACAAGGTAAACCTTCCGTGCTGGGCGCCCGCCCCCTGTCCAGACTCAATCCTCAGACTGTCCGTTTGTGATGGCTTTTTCTCCCACCTCCCAGAGCGGGCTACACAGGATCTGGTCTCTCCCTCCCACCCCAGCCCTCTCCTGCCTCCCTGGCCCCCTCCACGCAAGCTGTCCTTCCAAAAGACAGTGCTTGTTTATGCGCTCACACTTGCCTTGTCTCCAAACACAGCGTGGAAATAAGTCGTAATGACTGAGATGCAGCGGCTTCGAAATCGCAGTGACCGATGAGAGGGCCTGATTGCTTGTGCATAGCTGCTGAAAGGGGTCTTGACATTTTAAGTGCTCGTCAGAGTGAGGAATGACAGCGGCAGACAATGAGACACTTCCTCTTTGCCTTTTGCTGGCTATTAATAAGTGTTTCTGATTCTGCAGATGTGGGAGAGATTCTGGGCCATGGGGTTGGGTGTGCTGCGGTTTTGTTTTTTTTTCCCCTCACTTTGTCTTTCTCCCAGTCCGCATTTCCTCCCCCTCTGCTAGCCGCCAGCCTCCTTCTCTCCTAGGTGCTGCCGGCTGTTTGTCTTGGAGTCGGATTTGTTAGTGCTCAGAAAATGTCATTAGGAAGCTGGGCTCCGACCTGCTCTTGGCTCTTTGCTGGAATTCAATCTCTTAGTCTCCCTGGCTTGGAACAACTGCCAAATCCCACTCCCTTCCCCCAGGGTTGGAGAGGAGTGGAAGGGATAGAGCAGGCTGGCAGAGGAGATAGGGAGGGTGCGAGGCTAGAACAGGGAACGGGGAACTGGGGCTCTGGCTGTGTGCAGGCACATTGAGAGCGGTCAGAGCCGGCCGGGACAAAGGACCAGGCCTGGGATGGACCAGTGCAGAGAGAATAGGGACAGAGCTTCTTCCCTCCCTCCCTCCTCCCCGTCTTCTGTCCTTCCAGCAGCAGTGGCTTCAGAAAAGCCACAGCATTCTCCTACACAGCCCACACAGGGACGGGGGCTGTTTCCTGGCCTCAGCGAAGATGCCGCATCCAGGAAGGGGCCGTTTAGTTTCCAGGGTTCCCTACCTGGTTCCCTGAGTCTCACGGCTCATTGTTCTGAAATCCACCCTCTCCCCAAATTAGGACCTAACACTCATTGTGCCCGGATTTGAGGCTAACACTGGGGTAGTCCTGGGCAAACCAGGACCTTTGGTCACCCGACCCAAATCACCCCATGACCCCTGACCTGGCTTCTGATGTCCATTTTTGAGAGGTACCTTCCTGGCTTTAAATGCATGCTCTTGGAACAGGCAGTGGGCAGTGAGGGGCATGCAAGAGGATGGGATTAGGTGAGAAAGAAAAGAGCCTTCAGATTGGAACAGCGTGGCCTTTTCATCCCGCAAAAGAGAAAAGAGATGTCGGGCCAAGGTGGAGCTGTACTTAGAGATGAGCTTCTGTATCTGTGGGGAAAAGAAGGCTTAGGGGAACCAAGCAAAACGAGGAGCAGCACCCCTGCTCCCAGGTCTGCTTGGCTCTCTGCTCTCCATGCCTCCACCCACCTTCTCACCCTCCCCCAGCCACCCCCCCTCCAGCTGACCCCCCTCCAGCCTGGCTTCACCTGGAGTCCAGCTCCAAAGCCTTATCCCAAGCCCGCAGCCTTTGGATCTCTTTATTCTGATTCAATTACATACACAATATGATCTTTGCAAACAGAAAATTACACGCTGCAATAATTGAATTCTTTCCTGGACTTGAAGCCTGCTGGGCTGTGGTGTGGAGCAGTTTCCAGATATTCAGCCTTGCTCCAGGGCCCCAGCTTCACTTAGCAAAATAATAACTAATATTTAAACACCATTGTATAGTTCATGGTGCTTCTACTTCCCCCATCTCCTTTGAATTTTACAACTAGGCTGAGTAAGCTATTATGTACCACTTTTGTTTATTATTAAGATAGTATATATCATTATTTATCATTCCCTTTTTACAAATGAGGAGACTGGGGCACGGAGCAATTATAAGATGTGCTCACGACCATGGAACAGATAATAGTTAGAGAACCAAGATCCAGATCCAGGTTTAGTGAGACAAATTTGATGTTTTTTCCCAATCCAACCTGACTCCCATTTCCTAACTACTACATGGGCTTGGCTCTCCTGGTCCCATGTGGTTCATAGGAAAGAGGACAATTCCTTTTTCTCCCTCCCACAAGTCTAGGCGTAAGTGTTATCTCCAGAACCATGGACAGAATGCATCCTGTCTTTTACCAGAAACGAAAGCCACTCTTTCCTGTTAAATATCAGCAAACAAAAATTATTGTTGGATATCCTCAAGAGTTTACTTTTTCCATTGGTCTACCAAAGCTTTTCCCTGTAGGACCAACAAGGCAACTACTTTCATTTCATTTTCCTGGCCCTTACTTTAAAATAAAGCCAAATAGACTCATTTCTTAGGCATATGCAGGAAATATGGCAGTGACTTTTGTTACCCTTGTCAGCATTTGCACAATGAATGTTTATTGAGCAACTGTTTATGTGCCAGACATTTGTTATCTCATTTGGTCCTCACAATAAATTAATGAAATAGCTACTAATATTTCTATTTTAGGGATTAGGAACTGGAGCTTAAAGCAGCAAAAAATCCCCCCCTTCAAGTCTCTACTTCCAGCAAGGACTAGAACTCAGGGCCCACAACTGCAGATCCTGTGTTCTGAACGACTGTGATACAAGGCCGGTCAGGAATACGGCCCCTTCTTTCCTTCCCTCCTAGTTCAGATCAACCTCATCTCTGAAATGGACTACTGAATTCCCTCCTTAATGGTCTCCTTGATTTTGGTCTTATGTCCATTAAATCCCTCCTTTATACTCAGCCAGTGGGTGACTTAATAAATGTCTCTGACAAAGCCATTCCCAGGCTCCAAGGAAAGCTCAGTAACTCCCAAATACTTACAAGAAGAAAAAAAAAGAAAAAAAGTGCCACTCTCGGTGGAGCACCGGACCAGGTCTTCCGTGACTCCCTGCTTATCTTGCAAGCCCCATCTTCTGCCTTTCACCTTGCAGTATACTCCACAGTTATGCTAAACTGCTTATAATTCTTTTTTTTGCAAACCCCAGGAGGTCTCCCGTCTCAGCGTTTTCATGTAAAGCTTCTCCTTCTCCCTGGAGTGCCCTCCGCACTTTTCTTTGCTGGACTTAAGCTTACTTTTTCATCAAGGCTCAGCCTAGGCACCATGGTTTCCAGAGGCCTTTGCTGAATCTCAGGTGTGCTAAGTCTCCTATCCTGTGATTCACAGCCCTCTGTGCACTGACCTGAGGACAATTCCTTGTTCAGGTGTCTGTGGCCTCTAGCCCCGCCCTCCAATCCTGGAATGCAAATTCATTATGCAGAGACTAGATCATTCTTGGTGTGCCCCAGCAGCTAACACATTTCCTGGCTCATGGTCGGCACTCATGAACTATCTGTTGAAGGTCTTTAAATCACTATGTTTAGCTGACGACACAAATGTATGAGCCTATCTTCCTAAATACCTAACCTCAGAAGATTTTGCATGACTCCTGACACTTAAGATAAAAATAAGTATTTGCCCAACTGGCCTGGAGTACCAAAGGAACCTCTGCTTCTTAGATATGCAGAATGATCCTAGAATAAGAAAGTCTCTTCTGACACATCAGTAAACTTCACACTGACTTTCTAGAGGGTCCCAGAAAATGAGAAGGGAAGTTTGAGACGGTGCAAAGTCTACCTATCAGTCTGGGGCTATTCTGATACACAGCTGGCAGACACGTCAGAGAATCCAGTCTCCTCCTAAGAATATGTCAGGCTTTACTGTCATAAAAGGAAACCTGGAAAATGGAGACATTTACCATGTTCCTGATAAGATTCAATATTGCAAAGAAGTCAGTTCTTCCCCAAATGGTCTATAAATATTTAATGCACTCCCAATCAAGACCCCAACAAGATTTTTCATAGAACTTGACAAGCTAATTTTGAAATCCAGATTGAAAAATTACTATCAAGAAAAGCAAGATAATTAAAAGAAAAAGGAAAGGGGATTTGTCCTCTCAGATATCAAAACATATTATAAATGTATGGTATTTAAAACAGTAAAATTCTGTGCTATTGACTCATAAATAGACAAACAGGTTGACAGACTAGAATACTGAGTCCAGAAATAAATACATATATTTGCTGGGCACATAATAAACGATAAATATTTTTGAGTAAATAAAGGTGGCATTTCACATCAATTGGACTGGGACAATTAACTATTCATTGAGGAAAAAAAATAGAGCTAGATTCTACCAGTCACAAAAGTCAACTCCAAATAGTCTAAAAATCTAAACATAAAAATATCTATAATATTTAGAAGAGACAATAGAATAATTTGCTTATGACCTTAGGGTAAGAAGAGTCTTCTTAAATAAATGAAAGTATGCAAAAGACATAGAACAAGGGTTGGCTCACCACCTATTTTTATAAAAAAAATTATTGAGACACATCGTTTATGTATTGCCTCTGGCTGCATTTGTGCTACAGTGGTGGTGTTAAGTACAGAGACCAGATAATTCACAAAACTCAAAATATTTACTATCTGGCCAATTACAGAAATGGCTGACCCCTGACACAGAGTGAAAATATTGCTAAATATAACTACATCAAAAATAGAAACTTATTAGTTACAAAAATGCCAAGAACAAAGTTTGAAAAGCAAAATACAGACTTGAGAAAAATATTTTCAACATATGTAGCAGACAATAGATTATTAGTATCGAGGTTATATGAAGACTGCTTACAAATCAAGGAGTCACTCTAACAAGAAAGAGACAGTGGGCAGAAGATATGAACAGGAAAGTCACAGAAGACATTAATACGACCAAGAGAGACCTGGAGAGATACTCAGCCTCACTGGTTTTTATCACTCAAAGACCCAGCAGGAAACAGAGGGTAAAAGTAGGCAATTTGAGGAAAGTTTAATGAAAGAACTATTTACAAAGTGTGAACTGGACTTAAATAACAAACAAGGGATGGTACAGTATCCTTGGCCAGTAATTTTATATTACAAAGATTTTCTGTTATATATATATATTTACCACAATAAATAGCATGTATATTCTCCCCCTCCAAAAAAGCATTAAAAAACCAACTGTATGGTGTTTAAAAATATTTCAATATAAAAGCATAAAGAGGTTAAAAATAAAAGCTGTAAACTGCAAAGAATAAGCATAAAAAAGCTGGTGTGGCTATATTTCTATCAGAAAAAAATAGATTCTAAAACAAAACATTACTGGAAATAAAAATTAAATAATGGGTCAATACATTAAAAAAACTTAATAATCTTAAATGTCTATGTACCTAATAACAGAGTTTCAAATACAGAAAGTAAAAATTGACAAATCTAAAGGGAGAAATAGAGATATCCACAAGTATAGCTTTTTTTAACAACTTCTCAGTAATTGATAGAACAAGTAGCAAAGTAACACCAAAGATATAGATGGTTGGATATGTAGGAAGCTGTTACCACCCCAAGGCCTGAAGGTACAAGAGAAAGAGTAGAAGTCTGGGAGAATTGTATGGAGAGGGCTTGTGACAGGAACTGTGGCTTTGGGTAGTGGGGTGCACTACGCCATTGGGAACTGGCAGAGAAGGAGAGGGAATAAGTTCCCTAACTTCATTTTTCTCCTGTCCTCTGAGTCTGCTATTGGCAAAGAGCCTGTTGACGTAGTCCTTACAGGCCAGCATCCTAGAGAATGGGGTGGAGAAATGTGGAGAGTGGAACCGGAAGGGCAAACTGAAGACGTTCAGCACAGTAGTAATCAGGGAAATGAATATCAAAGCAACATCGAGTTACCCCTTGTCACCCACAAGAATGGCACATACTTGTAAAATGTGGTGTTGTGAAACACACCCTCGTACACTGATGATGGAGGATAAATTGGGACAGCTGCTTTGTAGTCCAGTTTTTCAACTGCCATTAAATTTTCAGCGTGCATGTACTATGTCCCAGCAATTTCACATCTCTGTATCTAGAGAAACACTCGTGCTATTGCATAAAGAGGTATGTACAAAGATGCCCAGTGAGAAACGAAAAAAATCCCAGGTTCCTATCAACTGAGGAATAGATAAATTGCATTACAGTCAAATAAGTTGAATTGTAGTCATATGACCGAATAATATGCATTAGTTTAAAAGAATAGAATAAATTCTAATAGGTAGTATTATGGGTAGTTCTTCAAGAAGTATTATTGAGTTAAAGATGGAAGTTGTAACATAATATGCATAGTATTTTATTTACATATGTAAAACATATGTAAATCATGTACATTTTTATACACGATGTCTACATCAATGTAAATTTATGGACATAGTCTAAAAGGATATATCTCATGATTAGCCATGAGGAGATGGTAAATTTTTTCAATAAGAAGAATGTATTTATTTACTACTTGTGAAATTAAAAATTCATTACCACCAACAGCAACAAAAGAAGACCATCAGCCCTGCTGGAATGCTATCTCTGCCATGAAGCCTTCTGGTTCTGCCTGTCAGATTTCTTCCCTCTGTGCCTGTCTGGACCAGACATCTCTGTTCCAGCATGCATCACAGTCGATCCTAGATTAGAGTTCATGGTTGATGTGTTGGCTTTCCCTTCTGGACTACAATCTCCTTGAATCCAAGAACTGTGCCTTTATAGTGGACATTTTTTACTTTCTTTTCTAATCTGTACTCCTTTCTGGCAACTCTCCGACTCAAGCCCAACCCATACGTGACAGCAGTGCCCTGCAGGAACCGTGCTTGTCAATAGTGAGTACCTGGGCAACTGACCCAAATTGGACCAATTAGTGTATTTTTGTCAAAAATGAGGACCTGGGAGAGACAGGAAGTTAGACCTGGGTCATGTCAACTGCCATATTTTCAATTAAGTGGACCTGAGAAGCAGACAAAGCTGGTTCCTCAAAGAAGGAGAGAGAAGAGGAATGAAAAGACATGCAGAAGGGAGCACAGATAGGAATCTTGCTGGTGTTTGAAGACCTGAGTCTGGCTTGTTTCAGCGACATCTCTGTACCTTTGTATAAAGATCATCCCCGTGTCTTTATAATGAATGCCCATTTTTGACTAAGATCTCCAGTTGGTTTGTGCTACTTGTAACCAGGAGAATTCTAATTAATAGTGCAGGGTTCGCTTTTGTATCTTCCACCGTACCTACCTCATGGCAGAGCTGGCTTCCTAGTAGACACTCAGCAAGCTTTTGCTAAATTGGACCAAATGAGGCATTCATTCCTCCTGTGGCACCCTCACCCCGCCTCTGGTTGACACTTGTAGTGCTGCTAGCTCACCACCTCCTAAGATTCCCCATCCCACAGATGGGCAGCTGTTCCACAGTGGCCCCCACGGGCCCCTCTTCATCACGGCAACTCTGCAAACTTGGGAAGTCTCTTTTCTGAGCTAAACATCCCCACTTCTCCTATTATTCCTCATAAAGCACTCTTTCCAGACCTTTCTTTTCCTGGTCATACTCCTCAACACCAAGTCCCATTTGCCAGGGTCTTTCTTAGAGTGAAGTGCCCCAAATGGACTCTTCAGACTTAAAGCTCCTGTGACCTGTGGGTGAGGCAGATTTGCAGGATGTCATAAAGAGACTCCACAGGCCTGAGAGTTGGTCAGGCTCTGGATTATTTTGTTGAGTATTTAAAAATGAATTGTGCTTTGTAGGGACATGTTTGGAAATTGCTTCCGTACAGAAATGCTTTGCTATTAAAGGTGTGTGAATATGAAATTTGTTAGTACCCAGAATTCGGTTTGCTGGTGTGAAACCCTAAGTATAAATTGTTACCATAGCGCAAAGCACACATCTCCCCAATCAGTCCCACAGTCCCTCTGTGACTATGAATCACTCACACTCAAGGGGCAGCTGGCATCCCTCTGACTTGGAATTGAACTGCAGAGTCTGCAAATTCAAGTGGCAGGCAAGACTGTCTGAGCTTCCTAGTGTTGGGAACGTACCTTAGAAGGGATCATCTAGTCTAATCCCTTCATTTTACAGATAAGCCACCTTAAATCAGTTCTGGAACAAGTGGGACACTAATAAATAAATAAAGTAAATTTTACCTATGAAGAAGCTAAGACTTATAAGTGGATAAGTGGCCAACCCAAGAGCATGTGGCAGGCAGGGGGTAGAGACCCGCCCTTCCAGTCCAAGCTTCTTTCCCTGTACCCAGCCCTTTGTGAGAGGAAGCAGGCACAGACTAAGCGCCGTTTGTTAACAGCCAGAAATCTAGAAGCAGCTGAACTAATCAAAGCTTGCGATTAGGGAGCATTCATCAGCCAGACTCCCTCCCAGAGCTAGTTTCCCAGCCTGGTCCCTTCCCACGGGCACACAGGAAGTCAAATCAATATTAGAGTTCAATTCTTCCCTCTTCTTAAAGGTTAAATCTGTGGAACTGTAAGGGACAGCAATCGATTAGAACCCTGTACGGGCTTTATGTGCGTGTACAAATCTCTCACCTTCTTCATAGGCCCCTGAAGCTCACTTTCTCCTGCGGTAAGGAAACTGGAAAAGTTGTCTCTCAACGCGATGACCAGACAGAACATATCATGCCCCTCTCTGATGACTTTTCCAAGTTCCAGCATCTCTAGTCCGCGGAATAAAATTTATCTGTTTCACCTGGAGAACATCAAACCCTTTACCTACAGTCATCGTTGATTGCTCCGGGCAAACTGTGAAAGCTGCAGGCTATTTGCAATGAAGAGTTGAGCCCGAGGAAGAGCCCTGGTCAGCTCTCTTTGAGTTTCCCGGTGTGGTTGAAGAGTGGCCAGAGACAAGCACGGTCCCTGGAGATGAATTCAGATCCCTTTGGAATTCCAAGAATCTGAAATTTCATGTCCTCACTGAGAAGGGAAAGAGTTGAGAAAGACTCTATAGGGGTCTTGGAAAACAACACGTATAAATTACATAACCGCTCACAATGGAAGTAATAGAGAAGAGAGGAGCCAGCAAGAGGATTGGCCAATTCCAGAAGGATTGGACAGCAAGTCAAGCCTGAAGAATTCAATCTCTGAAAAAATCCATGACTGTAGCCCTACACCAGCCTCTTACCTCCTCCTTGCCCTACCAGCCAGCCTCTTTTCCAAATAGAATACCTCTTTAGTTGATGGCTTTGCTTGGGTGCCCAGTTTCCGATGTCTTTCAGAAATAACATTTATCTGGCTTTGAAGGTCTTATTCTAGGGACATTTCTTATTTTCCTTCTTTCTTCTTTCAAAAAGAAAGAAAGAAAGAAAAAACAGCAGCTTTGACTAGTCTGAGGGTGACACGAACGCCTGATTTTTATGCAATGTTGCAAGTGCCTTTCAACAACACAATGGCAGTTTCTTTGACAATGTCATGCGTCTATTCAAAACAACCAGCATGCCAGTCAGAGGCCTGGGCGTTTGCACAGTGCTTGTTCTCCGTAGTGATAAGGCATGTTAGATTTTCCCATTCTATTTGAGAAATAATTCTGGTCTTTTTTAAGTCCCCTGCTTTTTTGATTATTTTTTTTTCTTGCCTCTGCTGAACAATAGAACCTGTCCCTGTTTGATTCCTTCTGTGATGCCTGTGTGGTAACAACTTGAGAAAGAGAGAAAAGGAGAGTGGGGACAGGGCTGGGGGTGGAGGGGGGAGAATGTGATGGCTTAACAGGCCCTGCCGGGTGCTGGCCAACAGAGGGAGAGCATTAAGGAGGGGCTGGGAGATTAGCGCTGATAATTTCGTTGGGTCCATTTGTACAGCTCCTTTTGTTGGAAGCCAGGATATGTAGGAGGATGGGTTAATTATCAGGCGTCCTGCTCCCCTGTCTGGTCTACCACAGCTAATCCTCTCTCCCTTTAGCTGGTGTGAGGAGCAAAGAATGAGAACGCCTGCTTCCTGCCTCTGCTGGAAGCATGATGGATGAAGAGAGAAAAAAGGACAGTGGTGACAGGGATAAGGGTTGGGAGGGTGTGAAGTCATCCAGCTTTACAAATGTAGAGAAAAAGGCCCCAGCTATCTTCTATCTCCAGCAGGGTCCCCAACTGGGATTTGCGGGTTCCAATTCTCATGTCTTCATGAGAATGACCTCATGACCTCCCATCTGGTATTACCAGTTCGCCTTTGCTGTATAATAAATAAACCACCCTAATACTTAGTGGTTTGAAACAACCATCATTTCTTTAGATCACGATTCTCCTGGACAATTCTGATGTGGGCTGGGCTAGGCTGATCTCAGCTGGGCTCAGTGTTGTGCAGATGGGCTGTCTGGGGGCTGATTTATGGCCCCAGTCACACTTTGGATGGTTGGTTATGACAGTAAGGGTCAATGTGCCTCTCATAATCTAGAAGCTAGCTCAGGTAGCCAGGTTCCAAAAGCTTCAGGTAGCTGGGTTCCGAAAGCACAGATCTGGTCCTATTTAGGTCATATTTGCTAATGTCCCATTGGCCAAAGAAAGTCATATGGCCTACTCAGGTCAAGGAGTGGAGAAATAGCCTCCAGGATTCCACCTCTGCAAATGAGGCCAGAGGGGAGGAATTTGTGGCCATTTTCCCCTTTATCGGCTACAACCTGAATAGCCTCTTGCCTCTGTCTCCTCACGCCCAATGGAGACATATACACTAATGTTTGGCTTCCACACCTGGTTCAAAGCTTCAGCAGAGCTTCCTTCTGGGACACAACACCCAACGATGCTCATGCCATCCATTCTCTGCATTTCTACTACTTTGTGCCTGTTCTTTTGTTGTTTCCCTTTTTCTCTTGGTGGAATTTTGGAGCCAGTCTCATCTCCCCATTTGTGAATGAGGAAATTGTGGCCCAGAGAGGTAAAATGATTTGTGCAACATCACCCCTCAAATCAGTGGGATACCTGAGACCCCAGACTCTCAATTGTAAGTCGGGGCGTCTAGTCCCCGCATAAGACACCTCATGAAGATAATGCATGCCTTTCCTCCCCCACCTGAAACCAAGTGGGAAACGCCTCAGAGTTGTGTGTGAGCGTTTGAGTCCTATCTATTACCAGAAAAGGATTCAAAGTGATTTTCACCCCAAAACACAAAACAAAAAGTAAGAGAGACTATTGAAAGAGCGCAGAAGCAGTAGACACGCTCAGGCTTCTGAAATGAGTCGATTACACGATTTGGGCAGAATTACTCTGGGTTTTCTGGCAGCTGAGGCAAAAGAGGGATATTCATTGAGCTATACAGTGTTTTTTTATTTTCTAACAAAAAAAAGCATACAAACTCAACTGTGGAGAGAGTTTATTTTTGCTGGCACAAAACTCAAGTAAACGTTTACTGGACATATCTCTCTCTACAGAACACTGAACAGCATTTTGGACACTGTCCTCCTTCATGTCTCCCAAAGCACATTTCTTTGTTGTGCTCCTCGCCCACTCCCCCGCGGGCCTGGCATGATGTGCTGCCCACAGTGGGCGTTCAATCAATGCTGCAGGCTGATTGGCGAGTGGTATCTGCAGTTTTGACTCCACCCCAGGAGTTGAGTCTCTAGCCCTGGGTGAGTGGACAGGGCTATTTGGAAGGCTAAATTAATGGATTTAGTATCGATTGGGCTGCAAACCTCTGTCCGATATCTCTAGAATTCACCGATCCCTTAGTTGCAGAAGCCCTTCAAATTCTATCCAGGCTTCATCTAAGGGGCACACATTTGTAAATCACTATGCAGACCAGACAGAGTTCTAGCCCCCATCCTTCCATCAACTCATGAGTGGATGGAGCAGATTCTTTCCCTTCTCTGAAGACCTACCTGCCCCTTCCCCCATCCAGGTACTCAGACGATCAAGCGATCTGATATATGCGAAATATTAAGTGCAGTAGAGATGGAAGGAATCTTGGTAATACTCCGAGTTCAGAACTCAGCTGAACCTTCCATCTTTAGTCTCAGGCCTTGAATATCTGAGTCTACCCAAACCTTGTGCCTTGTGGTAGCATGTGTTAGAGGAGAAAAAGGAAAAGAGGCTGAAGAGTCTCCAGTGACCAGGCAACCACTGTAGGAGCTGGTGTCTGTCTGGCAACACTTTATGGGTTAGGTGCTCCAGGTCCCCAGCAGCGGGATATGAGGGATGGAAGGTCCTTCCTTGGCTGAAGCTTGCACTCCTGCAATATTACCGTGCTCTGGGGCTGTGCTCCTTAAACTGAGGTGCGTACGAATTCCCAGGGGTCTTGTTGATATGCAGATTATGATTCGGTAGGCCTGGGGTGGGAGTCTGGGATTCTGCACCTCTCACAAGCTCCCAGGCGATGCCAATGCTGTTGGTCTAGGGACCACACTTTGAGCACAACTAGAGAGAAAAGGACCCATACTACACTGATGGATGGGTTTACTTATATGGTATCAGGGTGCCCAAATCAAAAGGTGTAGTTCGATCAAGGAATGCAGTTCTTGTGGGTCATACATGCCCCTGAACCTCAGAGCAGGTGGGTTCAGGGGAAGGCCAAGCGTGCAGAGGGCGTCTTTGTTATCCACGTATATTTACCTCAGCCCTGTAAATCAGGGCATGATGAGGTAGGAATGAGAGGTTGAACTGGACATTCTGCCTCTGGCTGGATCACCAAAGGGTCTGAAGGGAGTGGGCTGTTAAGAAATCTGGTTTCCCTCCAAGTTAAACCAACAAATAAAATCATACAGAGATGGCCTGTTTACCAAGCACACGTATGATCTCACTTAGTACCACGTGTAGTGTAGAGAGTTTGAGTAACTCCTTTTTACAGATGGATAAAACAGAGGCACAACAGAGAGGTCAAGCAGGCATTCTCAGGTGATTCAGTCAGTAAAGCGCAAGTCAAGTTCAAGGTTGGGTGCTGGACTCCCAAAGTCTACATGTTTCTAGGACACCATGTAAGTTCTGGACATGGGCCCAGCAAAGAGCCCCTGGCTTGGGAAGCAGCAGACACGAGTCACCAGAGGAAAAATTGATCTCCCCACTGGGAAGAGAAAGGACACCTAGTTGGCCTATCTTCCTTTCCCACTCCAAGACGAGTACCTGGTACACTCCAAGAGCAGCCTCGTACCTGTATTCACAGGGGAAAAGTGGGAAGTGTGCAGAGGTACTAATCAATTACTTACGGAACTGACAGTCTGGAGGTTTTTGCTTAAAAAACAAGTTAAAATATATCACTTGCTTTTTATTACTTTTTTAAGAGTGCAACTAGATATGGGGACTTTAGCCTCAGATTTCTGTGTCGATCAGATGGATCCTGAAACTTCCTAAGTGCTTCAAGTGTACACATTTTCGCTTGAAAAATTACTAGGTTTGTCTAAAGAAAAATTTTCAAACATAAAACACAAAGCTCATCTGAAGAGAGAAATTCTCCAATGGAGTGAATCCAGGCTGTCATAAAAAAGTTAAACCAGGCATAAAGGAAAATGTCAGATGTGTGTGGGAGAACCAGCTGTCTCTCCTTTTTAAAAAAAAAAAAAAAATTATAAACTAGATCAGATTATAGGCAAATATATGAATGTCCAAAGCTGGGCATCGGGAGGGCCAGGGGAGGGTGAGACTTGCTCTCCTGGGTGTTGCTGAGCCCTCTTCTGGAGAATACATTTTTTTTTTAAACTTCTAAATAAAGCATTCTAGAGTGGCACATTTATAACCAGCAGAGAATTACTCAAATAAGAGACGCTGTCAGCTATTTATTTTAAAAGCTTTTTTCCTGAAAGAGAAGGGAAAAAAATCTCTCCACTTTCCTCCATGTCCCTTCAAAAGGTTTGTGAGTGAATTCTTTCCTGGGTTGATTTTCCTCCTTAGGAGACGAGGCTGTCTCCTGGCCTGACGATTATTTCTGCTGCTCTTTCTCTCTCTTCTCTGCCCCCAGCTGAATCACCTGTCCACCTTCCAGGAAAAAGGGAAGCTGAGTCTTTGGCTCATGACGTGGGTTGGGGACGAAGATGCTAGAGTGTATGTCTGTAGGAGGCAGAAGGGGTTCTTAATTCAATTCCAAAACTAGCACCCAGCCAGAAAGAAGGGAAGGAGGGAGAGAAGCCTGGAGGGAGGGAAGGAAAGCAAAGGAAGGAAGAAGACAAGAAAAGGAAAAAAAAAAAAAAAGGAAAAGGAAAGGATGGTTGGAGGGGGAATGAAATAATGCCATTTGCAGCAACATGGATGGACCTAGAGATTATCATACTGAGTAAAGTAAGTCAGAGGAAGACAAATGCCATATAATACGACTTATATGTGAAATCTAAAAAGATGATGCAAATGAACTTATTTACAAAACAGAAATAGACTCACGGACATAGAAAACAAACTTATAGTTACCAAAGGGGAAAGGTCGGGGGAGGGATAAATTAGGGATTGGGGATTAACAGATACTACTATACGTAAAATAGATAATCAGCAAGGACCTACTAAATAGCACAGGGAACTATATTCAATATCTTGTAATAACCTATAATGGAAAAGAATCTGAAAAAGAATATATATATGTATAAATGAATCACTTTTCTGTACATCTGAAACATTGTAAATCAACTATACTTCAATTTAAAAAAAAGAAAGGTTGGGGGCGAAAGGGAAGGGGTGTCCTAGTCTAAGAAGCACCATGGGATTAAGGGCTGGGCCCCAGGCTTCCACCTCACGCTGTCTTTCCGAGAGTCTTTCCCCTTCAGTCCTATTTCTAATCACGCCTGACTCAAAGCTAAGAGCGTGGGTGCCATTCAGTGTTGGTTTAGCCCTTCCCTTTGCATAAAGTCCTGGATGGAGTGGGGTAAGGCTGGGTCTGCACAGGGGCTCCAAAATGAAACGTAAACAGGAACGCGCTTGTGTCCATGAACATGCCAGAGAGATCTTTACTGGGACTAGGATGGAGAGTTACGCTATGTTAGGGGGTGATGCTAGTTTACCCGTTTAACTGACTTCTTTTTCTTCTTAGCAGGCATCACCTGGGTGCATCAGACACCCCACTAGCTGATGCCTGATGGATGTGGTAACCTGCTTACTGGTTTCTCCATCTATTAAAACCCTGCCCGTTCCCCAAGCTCCAGCTCACCGTTTTTCTCCCCACCCAGTCAGGACTGATCTCTTTCTAGAAATGCTTTACTTGCACTTCAGAAACAGCACCTGATCCCCTTCTGGGATGAATTAGTTATTTGAATACACACCCAAGGCTAAGACTAGGCCTACTTCTTTTTTGTATTTCCCACAGGGTTTGGTACAGGATAGGTGTTCAATGGGAAGACTCAGTGAATTGCTAAGAGTAGCCAACACATCACGCACCATGGGAGGGCAGGCGGAGCTGCAAGCACTTTGATGGTGTTACTCCTAATCCTCACAACAACCCCAGGAGGAGATGCTGTGTTGTCCTCATTTCAGAGCTACAGTGATTGAACTTGCCCAAGGTCATACAGCTTGTAGGTCGTGGAGTAGGGATTTGAACCGGTATCTGGGGCTGAAACCTGCTTGTTTGACCCCTACATGAAGTCCTTGAAAACCTCACCAGCTACTTAGGGTCCAGTTAGAACACTCAAGTCAACATTTTATCATGTTCGATAGTCCAACTCTAAGACCATTCGTTAGCCTATGTGTGTGTATGTGTGTGTGTTTCAACCATGTTTATACTGTTCTTATACACACCTTCCCCCACACCCTGCCTGGGATTGCACAGCACAGCATCCCACAGGCTTCGGATGTGCGTCTGCAAGACCCAAAGTCCTTATTCTTTCCACCAGATCACAGTGGACAGGAGTCAGAACAGCAGAGGAAAGATCTGAGTCTCAGGTCTTCACTCACCTACCTCACAGGGTCATTATGAACAAAATAAATGAGTCGTGGGTATGAAATGTACAATGTGGGGAATATAGTCCATAATTCTGTAAGATCTATGTATGGTGACAGATGGTAACTAGATTATCATGGTGATCATTTTGAAATGTATAGAAATGTCGAATCACTATGTTGTATACCAGGAATTAACATAGTGTTGTAGGTCAGTTATACTTCAACAAAAAATGAACTAACATCCAAACGAACTTATAGAAAAAGAGATCAGATTTGTGGTTACCAGAGGTAGGAGTTGGGGGACGGGGAATTGGATGAAGGCAGTCAAAAGGTACCAACTTCCAGTTGTAAGATAAATAAGTACTAGGGATGTAATGCACAACATGATACCTATAATTAAGATACTGCTGTATGTTACATGTGAAAGTTAAGAGAGTAACTAAGAGTGCTCGTCACAAGGAGAAAATATATTTTTCTATTTCTTTAATGTTGTATATATATGAGATGATATACACACAACAAACCTATTGTGATAATCATTTCATGATGTATGTAAGTCAAATCATTACGTTGTACACCTTAAACTTATACAGTGCTGTATGTCAATTAAAAAATTAAATGAGATAATAATGTAACATACCCACAATAGGGCCAGGCACGAAATTATTCATGTTAATGGAAAGGATTTCTTTACCACTAGGCCTTTGTGAAGTGCAGGGCGAGTCCTGGCCATCTGAGATCTGGCATCTCAAACTCTGCTTTCTCCATGAAGCCCCCTGAGACTTCTCCAACCCCAAAGATCCCTCTTTTCTGAAGGTGCCACATGGCCCAGCCGTAGAGGAGGTGCCCCCTGTACTGTCGTCTGGTGGCTTTGTAAGGGAATCATAAGCAGGAGAATCTTGGGATGGTTAAGCCCTTGGCCAGCACCTCTGTGCGCGGCTGCCCATCTTGTGCACCCACGCCTCTAGGGGGCACCATTCTCACCAACTACAACTGCACAGAGCCCTCTGGGCAACCCTGAGTCAGACAACCCCGAGTTCACAGCCAGCTTGTACCCGCTGTTACCGTGTGATATTAGACACATTATTTACCTCTCCAATCCCAGTTTCCTCACCTGCAAGATGGGGACATGGTTGGCCCTCTCTCCTAGGATTGCTGTGAGGGTGGAGGAAGGCAGCAGAACCTGCGTGGGCAAGAGCTCAATAACGTCAGGCATTATCTTTAGAGCTTGAACAGAGGGGAGGGCACAGAGGTCATGCTCAACAGATGTTCACTGATGGATGAATTTCTCTCCTAGAAAACCTGGACCGGGCTCTTCCTCCAAAGAATTCTGCTTGAACAAGCCAGCTTGACTACAGCAGGGGAAATGTGGCAGCTCTGAGCACAGGCTAAGGGGGGCAGAGGGAAGGGAAGGAGAGATAGGAGACAGCAGAAGGGACGTGTCAAAGGCTCCTCTCATTGCCCCTCAGGCCGGGGGCACAGGTGCCTAAGGGCAGGGCTGCCCTCTGTGTGTCCGCCCTGCCAGCACCGTGCCCGATGCAGGAATCACGGCTCATTCACCTGTCACGTCTCCCCATGCTGAGGGGTCCTGAGAGTTGCTTTCCAGGCCTGGCCCTTACATGTGTGTCCACTTTGTCGACAGAGAGAGATATGTGGACCATTTGCAGCGATGGAAACTCAGATGACTTGGATCCTGGTCTGGGTTCAGCACAGTTGCCTTGGACACCCACAGTTTCTGATGGCCTCAGGCTACCTGTACCAACATAAGAATAGCCAGCAAATCCTCTGTCTGACATAGGAGGTTGGGGGAATCCCCAAATGGATAACATATGAGGGAACTTTGAAAGGTATAATGAGCCACTCAAAAGCAAAGGATCATAAGTCTAATAAATATAATAACAATTATTAATTATTATGTACCAAGCAAGACCTGTGGGCCTTATACTTCTCTAAACCCATCTGCCCCTCTGGTAAGAATATGTGTAAGCTGATATCGGATGGATGGAAGTGGCTACCTTTATGAAAATCTCAGAAGAGTATTGCAGGCAGCGGGGAAAGTATGTGCAAAGGCCCTGTGGTAGGGAGGAGTGTTGAACGTTCTAGGAATTGGCAGACCATAGCATGGCTGGAACATAGTGAATCGGGGGCAGTTGGAGAGAGACGTGATACACAACAGGTGCTCAAAAACTCATGATGAATGAATGAATGAATGAGTTGGTGAAGAAATGAGGTTGCTGTAGGAGTCTGGGGAACCTGCCGTTTTCTAGGGGTTCACATCTTTCTAGTGCTGCTGCATGCTCAGGGAACCTTGACCTGGACTTCCTGTGGGGCTGCCCGCTCTACTGGCAGAGACCCGCCCCTTCCGAGCTCCACCAGCTCACCTGGCGTTCAGATGCCATAGGAAGCTCTGGCCTTTACACACGGCTGACCTCGTCCACCTTGCCTGCTCTAGGAGCCCCTCCTTTCCCCTGTTCAGACTCCTCCAGGGGACCACGGCCCATGTTTATGAAAACCGAACATGTCATTCAAATCGGCACCTCTGGCTTCACACAGCGGAGGATCAGAAGCCACTATTTTTACCTCTCATTGCTGTCACTGGACTTTACAAGCAAAGGCTGGTCTCCCTCTCGGCGGTTCCCAGAACCTCGAAGACAGTAATGAGTCTGGGGTTGGTGTTAAGCTCAGATGTCAAACAGAGTGGCCAGGGCCTCCCGAAACGCGGAGAGAGCCGTGAGCTTCTCCCTCTACAAGGTCAGCTTGTGTGTAACACTTCATTAAATTGCTCAAACACTGAGCCGTGTCTTTAACCAATACCTTTAATGTCATTTTCTGCAGACTTAATAGAAGAGCATTAGCATACCTGTCAAGTCTTCCCATTTAAACTCTGAAGCGAGTGAAGTTTAAAGTGCCTCCTTAAGCCCACAGTGGATTTAGCTTCAAACTTTGGTTTAAGAAAAAGGAAAAAAAAAAAAAAAAAAGGAGAAAGAGGGGAAATCCTCTGCGGGTCTGTGTGACGAAGTAGAGAATGTTCTTGACTACTATCTTCTTCCAAGTCTGTCTTCTTGCCTCCAGGAAGTATGCCTAGCTTAAGAACAGTGGGAGGCAAGGCACAGAGTTGACTAAGAAGTGACCTTTCCTTGTTTCAGATTTACAGACTAGGTGGAGCCCCAGGAGGTCAATTAGTCCATTCCCCTGCCCCCCAAAAAGCATGTTGCTCAGAGCAGGGCATTGAACCATTCTGGGTAGACATAAAAACCAATGCAAAGGGCTTCCCTGGTGGCGCAGTGGCTGAGAATCTGCCTGCCAATGCAGGGGACACGGGTTCGGGCCCTGGTCTGGGAAGATCCCACATGCCGCGGAGCAACTAGGCCCGTGAGCCACAACTACTGAGCCTGCGCGTCTGGAGCCTGTGCTCCGCAGCAAGAGAGGCCGCGATAGTGAGAGGCCCGCCCACTGCGATGAAGAGTGGCCCCCGCTCGCCACAACTGGAGAAAGCCCTCGCACAGAAACGAAGACCCAACACAGCCAAAAATAAATAAAAATAATTAAAAAAAAAAAAAAACCAATGCAAAGAGTGGTACTGGGAGCATATATTCCTGCTTGCACAGACAATTAAGATGATTTGGGGTTGTGGTGGGGAGGGATAAATTAAGAGTTTGGGATTAACAGATACACATCACTACATATAAAATAGATAAACAACAAGGACCTACTGGATAGCACAGGGAACTATACTCAATATCTTGTAATAACCTATCATGGAAAAGCATCTGAAAAAGAATACTTTGTGCTACACCTGAAACTAACACCTGAAACTAACTTTGTACGCTCCTGAAACTAACACAACATTGTAAATCAACTATACTTCGGTTTTAAAAAATGATGACTTGGGGTTAAACTCTGAGGCTTTTTCTGATTGTATGTGTGGACAGCTTAGTGTGTGGATATTGGCATAGCTCTGTCCTCGCCCTGGTGGTGTGAGGAGAAGGAAGAACAGACGAGGTGGCCAACAGGCAAGGACCTGTGAGGGGGCCAGCGAAGGCCTTCCTAGCTTCGGAATGGAGTTGCTGTTCTCCGGGTCGGCCTCAGAGCTCCTGGGAGAGAGTCAAAACAGCACACTCATAATAGTGCCTGTTCACTGGCCAGGGACACCCACAAAAGGAAGGGCTTACAAAGAACACGCCGACTAGAAGATTCCCCTGTTCCGTGAGGAGTGGGAAGGGTCCGTCTTGAACACATTTGAGATCTTGGATGGACCAGAGAGCAGGCATTTGGCTTCCGGAAATCCCATCTGTGAAATGGGTTCAGCTGCCAGTGGGAGGTCAGCTGTCAGGTAGATGGAGGCGGAATGGGCTTGATCACTCAACGTGAATGTCTTGGCAGGAGTCAGAAAGCGGGATAATGAATGTGCCTCTGCCATTAAACCACTAATCGTTAATTATCCCCCAGACATTGAGGTGCTACCCAGGCAAAAATAAAATTGCTTGAACTTTTCCACCAAGTTCTAGTCGTAAACAAATTACTTGCGTCAAAACTATTTTAGGCATTTGTCAGACTTCATAACATGCTTTAATTAGTGCCAGCTAATAAAGTTCTCTTGTAATTAAGCACACATGCATCCCTTGTTGTTTTTTATTTAAAATTTTTGCTTATGATATTTTTTTTAAAATGATATAATGCCTGGCTTCCAGAACACACGTGTATGCATGAAGGTGTGTGCCTTTGTGTGCGTGCGTTTCCAGTGTCACTCTGTAATGAGACGCCCACATCATTAAAGCACCCACTTAATTATTAAGGCTGCAATTAAGGCAAAAAGGAGGAGTTTCTCCCCCAAAAGTGGAAAGTTGATCCCTGGCTCCCAGTGCAGTGGGAACGGGTGGAGACTGGCACTTTCCCCTTCTGGGTCCCAAGGGGCAGATCATACAGTGTGACTTGTGCCTGGAGGCCCTTAGGGAGCGAGCAGGTCTGTAAGGAGCCTGCTGGTTTCCCTGACATGCTCCTCCTGAGAGCCTCCAGAGTGAGGATGGCAGCAGTGACAGTTCACTCTCAGCTCAGAAAACTGCCACTTGGAGATCAGCATTTTAACTACCCCTTATCCCTCCAAAAAAATAAAAAGAAGGACACCTCAATTTACCCTTCTGATTGGTTTGATAGCTGTCATAGTGACAACCTGTCTCTGGCTGAAAGGGACCTGGTGTTAGTTCTCAGGCTGGCTTTGTGTGCATCATATGGTCGGCTTGCTCTCAGGAACGGCAACATGGAGGCAGCTGCATGGTACCCTGATCGCCGCTCTCCCCCAGCTCCTGCCTCCCCACCTGCTGGCCATGGGCTGATCTCCAGGTTGAAGCTGGGGACCATGACTTCTCCTTCCCCCAACCCTGGGTGTACCCAGTGGACATTCCAGGCCACGGATGGACCCATCTGCAAATGGCATGCCTGGCAAGGTTGCCATTCCACTGTGTGCTTGAGAAAGGGGCATCGGTGACTCAGGCAGATGGATTCTTCAAGGGTTCCCTGGTCTCTGACATAAAGTCTAAGGCTTAATTCAACCTCTGCATGACACTCTGCAGTTCTCAAACTTGGTTTTTCTCTCAGAAAATGAGTTTGGTAACTTAGATGCTGATGACAACATCATCTGAGAAATTGCTCTGCCCCAGAAGGCTAGTCCATTTCTTAGTCTTTGTAAATTCATGTCTATTTTTGGCAAACATAAAAAATTTCCCAGGCCCCTTACAATGTCCAGAAATTCAAATATACTTTCCATACCTCCCTGAAAAGTCCCATATGTGACTGACAGTCCGTCTTCAATGTGACCTCACTAAGGTTTTGCCAAGGTTTATGGTCTGTAGTTTGTGCTTATAAATGAGTTTTTAAAAAAAATTTCCAAGTGTATTGTAGTATTTATTTGCTTTTTCAAAGTACACATGCCTTCCTCTAGGCCCTACATACCTCCCTAGGGGATATGGATACATTCCCCAGGCCCCAGACAACTCCATTTAGAGCTGAGGCCACTAGCCCATGCAGCTGTGGAGCACTTAATGTGCTAGTACAATCCGACACGTGCCGCAATTATAAAATACACCCAGACGCTTAGTGTGAAACAAATAATGTAAACTACATCAATAATTTTTATATTGATTACATGTTGAAAGAATGATATTTAAAATAGGTTAAATAAAATACCTTAAGATTAATTTCACCTATTTCTTATCACTTTTTTAATGTGGCTACTAGAATATTTAAAGCCACGGATAGGGCTTTCATTATATTTCTGTTGGGCAGTGCTGATCTAGAGGACATGATGGCATCAGACACATATGGCAGATGAGGACAGACGGTGAGGAGATTTCCAGCCTGGACCTGGGTTTGGTCCAACTCTGGCACTCATTGCCTGTGTGACCTTGGACATATCTCTATTTCTCTGGGCCTCAGTTCCCTGAATTTTAAAAGGGAAAGTTGACTTTGCAAGGTGATCTATGAGATCTATTCCAGTTGTAACTTTCTGTGGTTGCACAAAATGGGATTGCCATCTCTCCAGAGACCTTAAAGAAGAGGACAAATTCTCTTGGCTGACTTTAAAGATTGAGCCATCACCGCAGGAGAAAATAAGAAGGGATATAGTGACCTCCGGTCTTTCTGATTGGCTTTTGGTTGCCTTGTACCTTTCCTTCCTAGTCATCCTAGAAGTTGCACTCAAGCTCCAGAAGGTAGGGCCTGGTGAACGCTGATCTCTTCACCTGGGTTCTCCCATTCCACTTTGCCAGGCTTAACAGCTCCTGGGGAGGGGCACACCTGTCTCGTCCTTTAACCCATGGTGATATGTCACTGATCAGCACAATAGGTTCTAATAGCTTCCCAGGTGGGTTCTAGGGAGCAATGAGCCGAACATAAAAATCCCTTTATTATTGCCGTTTCACTTTTATATACCCATCATGCTTTCATATTTAATCTCCTACATCACAATAGCTGATCATTTTTTTTTTTTTTATTTATTTATTTATTTTTTTCAAACATCTTTATTGAAGTATAATTGCCTTACAATAGTGTGTTAGCATCTGCTTTATAACAAAGTGAATCTGTTATACATATACAATATGTTCCCATTTCTCTTCCCTCTTGCATCTCCCTCCCTCCCACCCTCCCCATCCCACCCCTCTAGGTGGTCACAAAGCACCGAGCTGATCTCCCTGTGCTATGCGGCTGCTTCCCACTAGCTATCTATTTTACATTTGGTAGTGTATATATGTCCATGACACTCTCTTACCCTGTCACATCTCACCCCACCCCCTCCTCATATCCTCAAGTCCATTCTCTAGTAGGTCTGTGTCTTTATTCCCGTCTTGCCACTAGGTTCTTCATGGCCTTTTTTTTTTTTCCCTTAGATTCCATATATATGTGTTAGCATACTGTATTTGTTTTTCTCTTTCTGACTTACTTCACTCTGTATGACAGACTCTAACTCCATCCACCTCATTACAAATACCTCCATTTCATTTCTTTTGATGGCTGAGTAATATTCCATTGTATATATGTGCCACATCTTCTTCATCCATTCATCTGTCGATGGACATTTAGGTTGCTTCCATGTCCTGGCTATTGTAAATAGAGCTGCAATGAACATTTTGGTACATGACTCTTTTTGACCTATGGTTTTCTCAGGGTATATGCCCAGTAGTGGGATTGCTGGGTCGTATGGTAGTTCTATTTGTAGTTTTTTAAGGAACCTCCATACTGTTCTCCATAGTGGCTGTATCAATTTACATTCCCACCAACAGTGCAAGAGTGTTCCCTTTCCTCCACACCCTCTCCAGCATTTATTGTTTCTAGATTTTTTGATGATGGCCATTCTGACCGGTGTGAGATGATATCTCATTGTAGTTTTGATTTGCATTTCTCTAATGATTAATGATGTTGAGCATTCTTTCATGTGTCTGTAGGCCATCTGTATATCTTCTTTGGAGAAATGTCTATTTAGATCTTCTGCCCATTTTTGGATTGGGTTGTTCGTTTTTTTGTTATTGAGCTGCATGAGCTGCTTGTAAATCTTGGAGATTAATCCTTTGTCAGTTGCTTCATTTGCAAATATTTTCTCCCATTCTGAGGGTTGTCTTTTGGTCTTGTTTATGGTTTCCTTTGCTGTGCAAAAGCTTTTCAGTTTCATTAGGTCCCATTTGTTTATTTGTGTACTTATTTCCATTTCTCTGGGAGCTGGGTCAAAAAGAATCTTGCTGTGATGTATGTCATAGAGTGTTCTGCCTATGTTTTCCTCTAAGAGTTTGATAGTGTCTGCCCTTACACTTAGGTCTTTAATCCATTTTGAGTTTATTTTTGTGCATGGTGTCAGGGAGTGTTCTAATTTCATACTTTTACATGTTCCTGTCCAATTTTCCCAGCACCACTTATTGAAGAGGCTGTCTTTTCTCCACTGTATATGCTTGCCTCCTTTATCAAAGATAAGTTGACCATATGTGTGTGGGTTTATCTCTGGGCTTTCTATCCTGTTCCATTGATCTATATTTCTGTTTTTGTGCCAATACCAAACTGTCTTGATTACTGAAGCTTTGTAATATAGTCTGAAGTCAGGGAGCCTGATTCCCCCAGCTCCATTTTTCGTTCTCAAGATTGCTTTGGCTATTCGGGGTCTTTTGTGTTTCCATACAAATTGTGAAATTTTTTGTTCTAGTTCTGTGAAAAATGCCAGTGGTAGTTTGATAGGGATTGCATTGAATCTGTAGATTGCTTTGGGTAGTAGAGACATTTTCACAATGTTGATTCTTCCAATCCAGGAACATGGTATATCTCTCCATCTATTTGTATCATCTTTAATTTCTTTCATCAGTGTCTTATAATTTTCTGCATACAGGTCTTTTGTCTCCTTAGGTAGGTTTATTCCTAGATATTTTATTCTTTTTGTTGCAATGGTAAATGGGAGTGTTTTCTTAATTTCACTTTCAGATTTTTCGTCATTAGTGTATAGAAATGCAAGAGATTTCTGTGCATTAATTTTGTATCCTGCTACTTTACCAAATTCATTGATTAGCTCTAGGAGTTTTCTGGTAGCATCTTTAGGATTCTCTATGTATAGTATCATGTCATCTGCAAATAGTGACAGCTTTACTTCTTCTTTTCCGATTTGGATTCCTTTTATTTCTTTGTCTTCTCTGATTGCTGTGGCTAGGACTTCCAGAACTATGTTGAATAATAGTGGTGAGAGTGGGCAACCTTGTCTTGTTCCTGATCTTAGTGGAAATGGTTTCAGTTTTTCACCATTGAGGACAATGTTGGCTGTGGGTTTGTCATATATGGCCTTTATTATGTTGAGGAAAGTTCCCTCTATGCCTACTTTCTGCAGGGCTTTTATCATAAATGGGTGTTGAATTTTGTCAAAAGCTTTCTCTGCATCTATTGAGATGATCATATGGTTTTTCCCCTTCAATTTGTTAATATGGTGTATCACATTGATTGATTTGCGTATATTGAAGAATCCTTGCATTCCTGGGATAAACCCCACTTGATCATGGTGTATGATCCTTTTAATGTGCTGTTGGATTCTGTTTGCTAGTATTTTGTTGAGGACTTTTGCATCTATGTTCATCAGTGATATTGGCCTGTAGTTTTCTTTCTTTGTGACATCTTTGTCTGGTTTTGGTATCAGGGTGATGGTGGCCTCGTAGAATGAGTTTGGGAGTGTTCCTCCCTCTGCAATATTTTGGAAGAGTTTGAGAAGGATAGGTGTTAGCTCTTCTCTAAATGTTTGATAGAATTCGCCTGTGAAGCCATCTGGTCCTGGGCTTTTGTTTGTTGGAAGGTTTTTAATCACAGTTTCAATTTCAGTGCTTGTGATTGGTCTGTTCATATTTTCTATTTCTTCCTGGTTCAGTCTCGGCAGTTTGTGCATTTCTAAGAATCTGTCCATTTCTTCCAGGTTGTCCATTTTATTGGCATATAGTTGCTTGTAGTAATCTCTCATGATCTTTTGTATTTCTGCAGTGTCAGTGGTTACTTCTCCTTTTTCATTTCTAATTCTATTGATCTGAGTCTTCTCCCTTTTTCTCTTGATGAGTCTGGCTAATGGTTTATCAATTTTGTTTATCTTCTCAAAGAACCAGCTTTTAGTTTCATTGATTTTTGTTATTGTTTCCTTCATTTCTTTTTCATTTATTTCTGACCTGATCTTTATAATTTCTTTCCTTCTGCTGGCTTTGGGGTTTTTTTGTTCTTCTTTCTCTAATTGCTTTAGGTGCAAGGTTAGGTTGTTTATTCGAGATGTTTCCTGTTTCTTGAGGTAGGCTTGTATTGCTATAAACTTCCCTCTTAGCACTGCTTTTGCTGTGTCCCATAGGTTTTGGGTCGTCGTGTCTCCATTGTCATTTGTTTCTAGGTATTTTTTGATTTCCCCTTTGATTTCTTCAGTAATCACTTCGTTATTAAGTAATGTATTGTGTAGCCTCCATGTGTTTGTATTTTTTACAGATCTTTTCCTGTAATTGATATCTAGTCTCATAGCATTGTGGTCGGAAAAGATACTTGATACGATTTCAATTTTCTTAAATTTACCAAGGCTTGATTTGTGACCCAAGATATGATCTATCCTGGAGAATGTTCCATGAGCACTTGAGAAAAATGTGTATTCTGTTGTTTTTGGGTGGAATGTCCTATAAATATCAATTAAGTCCATATTGTTTAATGTATCATTTAAAGCTTGTGTTTCCTTATTTATTTTCATTTTGGATGATCTGTCCTTTGGTGAAAGTGAGGTGTTAAAGTCCCCTACTATGATTGTGTTGCTGTCAATTTCCCCTTTCATGGCTGTTAGTATTTGCCTTATGTATTGAGGTGCTCCTATGTTGGGTGCATAAATATTTACAATTGTTATACCTTCCTCTTGGATCGATCCCTTGATCATTATATAGTGTCCTTCTTTGTCTCTTGTAATAGTCTTTATTTTAAAGTCTATTTTGTCTGATATGAGAATTGCTACTCCAGCTTTCTTTTGATTTCCATTTGCATGGAATATCTTTTTCCATCCCCTCACTTTCAGTCTGTATGTGTCCCTAGGTCTGAAGTGGGTCTCTTGTAGACAGCATATGTATGGGTCTTGTTTTTGTATCCATTCAGCCAGCCTGTGTCTTTTGGTGGGAGCATTTAATCCATTTACATTCAAGGTAATTATCGATATGTATGTTCCTATTCCCATTTTCTTAAATGTGTTGGGTTTGTTATTGTAGGTGTTTTCCTTCTCTTGTGTTTCTTGCCTAGAGAATTTCCTTTAGCATTTGTTGTAAAGCTGGTTTGGTGGTGCTGAACTCTCTCAGCTTTTGCTTGTCTGTAAAGGTTTTAATTTCTCCATCGAATCTGAATGAGATCCTTGCTGGGTAGAGTAATCTTGGTTGTAGGTTTTTCTCCTTCATGACTTTAAGTATATCCTGCCACTCCCTTCTGGCTTGCAGAGTTTCTGCTGAGAGATCAGATGTTAACCTTATGGGGATTCCCTTGTGTGTTATTTGTTTTTTTTCCCTTGCTGCCTTTAATATGTTTTCCTTATATTTAATTTTTGACAGTTTGATTAATATGTGTCTTGGCGTGTTCCTCCTTGGGTTTATCCTGTATGGGACTCTCTGTGCTTCCAGGACTTGATTAACTATTTCCTTTCCCATATTAGGGAAGTTTTCAACTATAATCTCTTCAAAAATTTTCTCAGTCCCTTTCTTTTTCTCTTCTTCTTCTGGTACCCCTATAATTCGAATGTTGGCACGTTTAATGTTGTCCCAGAGGTCCCTGAGACTGTCCTCAGTTCTTTTCATTCTTTTTTCTTTATCCTGCTCTGTAGTAGTTATTTCCACCATTTTATCTTCCAGGTCACTTATCCTTTCTTCTGCCTCAGTTATTCTACTATTGATCCCATCTAGAGTATTTTTAATTTCATTTATTGTGTTTTTCATCATTGCTTGATTCCTCTTTAGTTCTTCTACATCCTTGTTAAATGTTTCTTGCATTTTGTCTATTCTATTTCCAAGATTTTGGATCATCCTTACTATCATTATTCTGAATTCTTTTTCAGGTAGACTACCTATTTCCTCTTCATTTGTTAAGTCCAGTGTGTTTTGAGCCTGCTCCTTCATCTGCTGTGTGTTTTTCTGTCGTCTCATTTTGCCTATCTTACTGTGTTTGGGGTCTCCTTTTCACAGGCTGCAGGTTCGTAGTTCCCGTTGTTTTTGGTATCTGTCCCCAGCGGCTAAGGTTGGTTCAGTGGGTTGTGTAGGCTTCCTGGTGGAGGGAACTAGTGCCTGAGTTCTGGTGGATGAGGCTAGATCTTGTCTTTCTGGTGGGCACGTCCACGTCTGGTGGTGTATTTTGTGGTGTCTGTGGCCTTATTATGATTTTAGGCAGCCTCTCTGCCAATGGATGGGGTTGTGTTCCTGTCTAGCTAGTTGTTTGGCATAGGATGTCCAGCACTGTAGCTTGCTGGTCGTTGAGTGAAGCTGGGTCTTGATGTTGAGACGGAGATCTCTGGGAGATTTTTGCCGTTTGGTATTACGTGGAGCTGGGAGGTCTCTTGTGGACCAGTGTTCTGAAGTTGGCTCTCCCACCTCAGAGGCACGGCCCTGATGCCTGGCTGGAGCACCAAGAGCCTTTCGTCCACACGGCTCAGAGTAAAAGGGAGAAAAAGTAGAAAGAAAGAAAGAAAGAGGCTATAATATAGTGAAGTAAAATAAAGCTATTGTAAAGCAAAGCTATACAGACAAAATCTCACCCAGAAGCATATACATATAAACTCACAAAAAAAAGGAAAAGGGGAAAAATTAATATCTCCTGCTCCCAGAGTCCCCCTCCTGAATCTGGGCTGATTCGTTGTCTGTTCAGGTATTCAGCAGATGCAGGCACATCAGGTTGTTTGTGGAGCTTTAATCCGCTGCTTCTGAGGCTGCTGGGAGAGATTTCCCCTTCTCTTCCCTGTTCGCACAGCTCCTGGGGTTCAGCTTTGGATTTGGACCCGCCTCTGCGTGTAGGTCGCCTGAGGGCGTCTGTTCCCCGCCCAGACAGGGCGGGGTTAAAGGAGCAGCTGCTTCGGGGGCTCTGGCTCACCCAGGCCGCGGGGAGGGAGCGGTACGGAGGAGGCGGGGCGAGCCTGCGGCGGCCGAGGCCGGCGTGACGTTGCACCAGCTCGAGGCGCGCAGTGCGTTCTCCCGGGGATGTTGTCCCCGGATCCCGGGACCCCGGCAGTGGCGGGCTGCACAGGCTCCCGGGACGGGAGGTGTGGAGAGTGACCTGTGCTCACACACAGGCTTTTTGGAGGCGGCAGCAGCAGCCCCAGCGTCTCACGCCCGTCTCTGGGGTCCGCGCTGATCGCCGTGGCTCGCGCCCTTCTCTGGAGCTCGTTTAGGCGGCGCTCCGAATCCCCTCTCCTTGCGCGCAGCGAAACAAAGAGGCAAGAAAAAGTCTCTTGCCTCTTCGGCAGCTGCAGACCTTTTCCCGGTCTCCCTCCCGGCTAGCTGTGGTGCGCCAACCCCTTCAGGCTGTGTTCACGCTGCCAGCCCCAGTCCTCTCCCTGCGATCCGACCGCAGCCCGAGCCTCAGCTCCCAGCCCTGCCCGCCCCGGCGGGTGAGCAGACAAGCCTCTCGGGCTGGTGAGCGCCGCTCGGCGCCGAGCCTCTGTGCGGGAGTCTCTCCGATTTTCCCTCTGCGCCCCTGTTGCTGTGGGATCCGCGCTGATAGCCGCGGCTCGCGCCCTTCTCTGGAGTTCGTTTAGGCGGCGCTCTGAATCCCCTCTCCTTGCCCGCCGCGAATCAAAGAGGCAAGAAAAAGTCTCTTGCCTCTTCGGCAGCTGCAGACTTTTTCCCCGGACTCCCTCCGGGCTAGCTGTGGTGCGCTAACCCCTTCAGGCTGTGTTCACGCTGCCAGCCCCAGTCCTCTCCCTGCGATCCGACCGAAGCCCGAGCCTCAGCTCCCAGCCCCGCCCGCCCCGGCGGCTAAGCAGACAAGCCTCTCGGGCTGGTGAGTGCTGCTCGGCGCCGAGCCTCTGTGCGGGAACCTCTCCGCTTTGCCCTCCGCACCTCTGTGGCTGCGCTCCCCTCCGAGGCTCTGAAGCTTCCCCCCTCCGCCCCCCGCAGTCTCCGCCCGCGAAGGGGCTCCTAGTGCGTGGAAACCTTTCCTCCTTCACGGCTCCCTCCCACTGGTGCAGGTGCCGTCCCTATTCTTTTGTCTCTGTTATTTCTTTTTTCTTTTGCCCTACCCAAGTACGGGGGGAGTTTCTTGCCTTTTTGGAGGTCGGACGTTTTCTGCCAGCGTTCACTGGGTGTTCTGTAGGAGCAGTTCCACGTGTAGGTGTATTTCTACTGTATCTGTGGGAAGGAATGTGATCTCCGCGTCTTACTCTTCCGCCATCTTCTCTCCCTCCTAGCTGATCATTTTTAACATTTGACATTGATAGAGTGCCCACTGCTATTATTCTGACATACTATAAGGCATTGCACCCATTTGCAATAGAAAAGGCCGAGAATCAATACCCAGCCTCATTTTCCACTGTGGCCGTAAATCACGAAGCACCTAACAAATTGGTTTAAGTAGAAGAAACTTCAGAACCAATGAATGGCCTGACCAGTCCCCACCCTCTGTTAGAGCTGACAGGGACCTGCGTGCCTGTGGGCTGGCTGCGGGTGAGGGGCAGCTGGGAGAGCTGGTGCGCAGCCAGGATTCTCCATAAGGCAACCAGGCTTCTCCAGGGAAAGGATGTTCATCTCTCTGGGCCCCAGAGACACCTATAGAGAATAAAGCGCACTTTTATTCCACTCATGTCTGCTTCAGCCCTTGCTTTATAGCAAGTGGTCCCACATTGGGAAGCTGGTGACTTCCTACTTCCTACAGTCTCCAAAATCCATTGTCAAGGTTATTGGTCTATTTCATCAGTTAGTCCATTCATTGGAATAGCCAGATGTTAAACTGAATTGATTGGCTATTTAATCAAATTGACTTTAGGATAAATTAATGGATCAGTTCCGCTCAAAATGGCCAAAACTGAGTAATATCCCATTGTATATGAGTGCCACATCTTCTTTATCCATTCATCTGTCGATGGACACTTAGGTTGCTTCCATGTCCTGGCTATTATTGTAAATAGAGCTGCAATGAACATTGGGGTGCATGTCTCTTTTTGAATTATGGTTTTCTCTGGGTATATGCTGATTCACTTTGTTATACAGCAGAAACTAACACAACATTGTAAAGTAATTATACTCCAATAAAGGTGTTAAAAAAAAAATGGCCAAAGCCAGGAGTTAAAGAAAGTCATGGATTTAGGCATTGTTTAAAATATTTAGGATAATGGGTTGCGCTAAATATTCAGTCATTATCTTTGTACCTGAAGCAAATGACATTTTCAAAATCCAGAAGTTTAGAGTATTCAGAAAATCGCCATCATTTTCATTAGTTGGGCCTCATCTAGATCCAGCCTAAGGCTGTGCTGATTTTGTTGGACTCCATTGAAAGCTTCTTTCAGCTCAAGTTGCCTAGTTGAAAATACATGAGCCCATGGTCTGACTGAGTGCAGTGGCTGGGATGCTGGAACATTCTGAGGCATGAGGACCTGGCTCTGGGAGGAAAGAAAGGAAAAGCAGCTTATTTGTCAATTTATTTTCAATTCAGGACTGTATTTCCTATAGAAGTCTGGTATATGAGTGTATACATTTACCTGACTTTCCCGTGATAGGTATACTCCTAAAAAGTCACATATAAACCAGATTTTTTTTAGAATGAGTTCCATTTTCCTATTAACTTACATTATCATTTCAGAGATGATTTGCCTGCATTTCAATTAGCAGTGAGTGATTCTTTACATTACCTGTCTTACTTAACCTCTTAATGATCCTAGATAAAATGAAGAGCTTTTGTAAAAAGGGATTCTTTGGTAAAGGAACACATCCTGGTGCTTTGTGGATGATTCCAGTCATTCTGTTTTGCACATTTGGAGTGACATGCATGGGAGGTCACTGGAGTCACATCTGCAGTGTTTTAGGGGAAGCTTGCTAGAGTATGAAGAATACCAGATTTGGAGTCAAGAGTCCAATCCTGCTGTTTTCTAATTGGGTGATTGCAGGGATGAGCTATATGGCCTCTTTATGCATTAGTGTTTTCATTTGTTAAGTGGGGATAATAATTCCCTATCTCTTTCTTAAGATCTCTAATGAGGAAATGAAATAAAGGCATTTACTATTATTGTTATTACTGATAATGCATTAATAATAATAAAATATATTGAAGGAAGGAGCAAGAATAAACCATTTTTACATCAAGCTCTATCTTATGCCAATGGGAGCAAGTTTCCATTTATTCAGAACAAACCTAACAGAAAGCACAAAAGAGTCAAATCTAGGTTTCTCAATTTTGTACCCTGAAGAATTGAGAGTCAGAAAGACAATCAGCTACAGCTGGATCCTAGCAGACTTCTAAATCCTAAAAAAATAAGTTTGCTTTTTGCCATTCATTGCTTTTTACTTGAGCGTATTTGGATATATTTTAATAAATTCATTTACTCAGTCAACAAACATTTATTGAATGTCTATTCTGTGCTCCGTCCTGAACATATAATGAAAACAGACAAGACATGGGTGGATTGTCTATATATGAGGTTCTCAAGCTTTCTGGTAGATCAGAATCCTTTCTGAGGTCCCACCCCAAAACCTTCAAAATCAGAATCTCTCACGGTAGAAGTTGGATATCTGTATGTTGACAAATTTACCAGGTAATTCCAGCATTTGGGCTCGCTGGCCTATATGGGAACACATGATTAGCCCGAAGACACCATTACCAGGAACCAACCTGCTCTAACCGCCTGTCCTTTTCGGGGGTGGTGAGTTATGTCGAGATTCCAGATTTCTGGTTTTCCTAAAATTGGGACACAAGTAGAAACTGTTGTGTTCAGCTGGTGTGTGACCACTGCAGAGACACAGAAATGGGCCAAGTCCTTTGTTCTTAGCCTATAGCTCTGCTGCTGCCTCGCTCACAAATCACCTGGTTTGTTTGGCATCCTGGACTGCAGGGCTCCTATCTGAGGGCCCAGAGGACCACCCAGAAATCCCATTGTCCCTTTTATCATCAAGCATGGGATGGTTCTCTTTGGACTAAGTCTCTGTTTAGAATAAAGGGAAGGGATAAGCCAGGGAGAAAGGGAAGGAGGTCTCAGCTTCGTGGTAACTCAGCTACATTGTTCTCTGAGCTGAAACATTACTCCAAATACTGCTCACTTTTATAGTACCTGCCAAAGAGCTTTTCCAGAGCAGTTTTCCCTCGGTCATCTCATGTGAGCCTCTCGGCAACTCTCTGAAGGACCTAGGGTAGATGTCACAACTTCCATTTGATGGATGATGAAACTGAAGTTTGGAGCAATGCAGTGACTTCCCTAAGTCAAACATGATCCCTGAGGGCAAAGACAGTATTGGTCTTAATCACCTTTGCCCTTAGCATATTTCTAAGAACATGGTAGACCCTTTAAAAAGAGAAACACGATCAGTTAGAGCTGGCTCAGCATCAGACCCTCTTCTAGGTCCAGAGGCCGATGACCCCGGAGCTCTCCAGCTGCCCCAAGGAAAACTGACCTGAGTCCTGACCCCTCTGTTGAGGTCTTGTCTTTCTCAACAATCGTGTTGTTTCAAAGGTCACCGGAGTCTTTTGCAGTCCTGGCGTCGTGGGCTGAGTGCTCCTTTAGATGCCTGTTTCTAGCTTTTGCCTGAGCCCCAGTGAGGTTTGACGCACAGACCTTCTTTCTGCCTGTGATTTGGCGCCTTCCCTGGATGGAGAGCTTTTCTTAGCTTATACCTGCTCCTGCTGATTTTACAATATCATGATTTCAGCTCAATGAAAATGCATCTTATTCCCACAGAACTGCCCAGCGGTCTTGGATGGGAGTTGATTTGGGTGAGTGCAGTCTTGAGGGAAGACAATGGCAGATCACCCCATGTGAAAAGGTCTCAGAAGAAAAGAGCCTAGAGCCTGACAAAAATCACCCCGCTCTTCCGCTGCTCCAGGCTTTCTCAGTCCAGCCAACTGCACCCAGACAGCCTCTCCTGCTCAGGAGCTTTGTTTGGCGCTCAAGTCCATTTCTTGAGCCCAAATGTAAGTTCCTCTTCTTCTTGCCCTGGTCCTCAAGGAATTTGAAGAACCTGCCCGCTATTGAAGCCCAGGATGCTGGAATACACAACCCAGCAACCCTATAGAGCCTCTCTTCCAAGAGGTCTGGAAGGAATAGTGAGAAATCCTTGCCTCTGAGGGTTTAGTGAGGAGCAGGCTGGGCCAGAGACAGGGGCTGGGCAGGTGGACTTCTGCATGCCCGTGAGGATGTCTGGTTTTCTGAGGCAGAAACCTATTTCTAGCAGTGAGTTTCAGAGGGCAGGAGGAGAAGGTGCAGCAACCCATATCCCGTCCTGGTGAATGAGGAGGACAAAGAAGCAGGAGCCAGGGAGTAGTGCAGACCTTACTACATCGATGCTAAGGGGCAGATGGTACTAAATATTCTGTTTTTCAGACCCATTACAGCACCCCAATCTGCCCTCTGTTCCTCCTTCCACTCGGCCCAGGTGGCCAGGACCCAGGCTGTCTTCTGGGCCATCAGAAGTGACCCTTTGATATCTGATCTCCCATCTGCTGGGTTGGGCATGTGGAAGAGACAGCTGGCACAGCCCCTCCCAGGGGACTGCAATTAGGGGATATTTAATCCTGTCACCTGGTTCATTTGCAGTGATGGATTTGGAGTGGAGCACTGAGTGGCTCCGAGAGGCTATTGGATTACCAGGGCCCATCCCCTTCACCCCTCATACAGCGCCGGCCCTCCCCTGCCCTGCACCTGTCTTCCCAGGCCCCAAGGTGAGCCACTTGGCTCCCACGAATGAAGAGCAAGCACTTGCTGTCAACACGACCCCCCACCAGGATACTTCACCTGAAACCTCCTGCAGATATAAAAACATTGATGAGATTTTCAGGCCCCATGGTCATCACTCTCCCGCCTTGTGTTGGAGGTTCTGAGTTATAGATGCTGGAGCTTGAGGAGATATCCCGTCCATCACAAACATTTCATTTTCGCTTCCCAGACTCTCCGTGTGGGCAAACTTTGAATTGGTTGCTTCATGTGGGGACTCTTTTTCTGAATCAAGGGACCAGTCTAAGCTTACCTACTCTGTCCTTCTTCATGCTAGCCAAGTCTACTGGAAGGAGATAAGACTAAGACCCAAAGACATGGATTATACGGTTTTTATCAAGTCATTTGCCGTCTCTGAACCTCCACTTACTCATTTACAAACCAAGCACATTGGATGAGATATCCTCTAAGATGCCTTCTTGATCCAACATTCCATGTTTGTGGGGAAGGAGCTGGGCTATGTCAGAAGGGGAAGAGTTCGGGCTAATGGAAAATTCCCAGAGAGGACAATAATGGAATACACCAACAAGACAAAATGCTTATTAGGAATATTTCAATGCAGAAGAGGCACTGATATGTCTGAAATAATTCCGAGGTGACTTCAGTGATTTTTGGTGATCCCTGGTGATATAAAGAGTTTTGATTAGTCTTCCATCCACTCATTGGCCTTTTTAAAGGAGCCCACAAGACAGATGTAGCCTCAAGTTTCTGGGCTTTGCAGTTTATCTTAAAGACATATCTTAAAGCAGCCTTTGAGGATCGTGGACAGCGTCTCCACTTGGCAAGTGCCATGGTTCAGGAGAGATGAAAGGTTTAGGGTCATATGGGGAGTTTCACCACTTCTAAGACCTTGCAACAGCAGCTGCTGCTTCCCATAACACAGGCTAGATACGAAGCCTTTCCTGCGGGGGTCCCACCTTCCCCCTGCTTCCAGTGGGTCAGTGGCTTCCCATTGCCCCAGAATAAAATCACAGTGCATTACCATGGGGCACTAAGCCTGCGTGATCTGGGCTTTGCTGTCTTCTATCTTGATTCCTGAAATGCTCTTACTCTAGTGTATGTATGTGTGTGTGTGTGTGTGTTTGTGTGTGTGCTCACATGTGTGAGTGAGCACATGCACACGTCTTGAAGTCTCCAATTCTGCTCCTGCCTCTGCACTTTGCATTTACTCTTCTCTCTGCCTGGAATAGTCTTGCCTTAGTTCTTTGTATGGCTGGTTCCTCATTATTCTTAAACTCTTGGCTCAACTATTGCAACTTCAGGGACATTTTCTCTGAGACTTCTCTAGGACCCCATTGTTTATTTTCTTAATAGTATCTATACATTATCTTGTATAAAATTAACTTGCTGATTTCCTTTTTGTCTCGCTTAAATATAATCTCTGTGAAACCAGTAAACTTTTTTCTCTTGCTTGTAGCTCCATCCCTGGCACCTAGAATAATAGCTAGCGCATCATAGCAGTACAGTAAACATTTGTTGAATCAATGAACATAGAATACCTATTGTAAGGTGAGCTCTGAGGCCATATTTCTGGATGTTGTTTGAGGAGGACAGGCTGTGAACCAGGCAATAAGTTACATCTTCAAAAGCAGGGGTCTCTGCCTTCCACCTCTTATCTTGAGTGAGAGAAACAATTGTCACCCTGGCTCTGCCCTCGGCTGACCTACTCAAATTACCTCTCCCTAAGATGATCAAAGGCATTGGAACAAAGAATCATAACTGAATGAGTTCTGTGTTCCATACTGGAAATGGGGGCACTTTCAGAGCAGGCCCAGTCCTGAGAGAGAGCTCTTGAGAGCTGCAAAGTGGCTACCTTCAAAGGGTCGATGTGAAAGCAAAGAAAGAAACACTTGAGGACAGAGGATTTCCCTCCAGAGAAGGGAAGCACTTCAAGCCCATCACTCCACCACTGTAGCCACAAAGATGTGTGTGTATCCAACAGAGGGACAGAAAGTCTCCCACAAGCACTATGGCTCTAGAGCTCTCAAATACCCTTGCAAACCACCAGTGGTCCATGTAGCCCCTCCATCCATGAAGTGGCAGACTGTAAATTTTGTTTGTATTGTCAATGCCTCCCTATGTAATTCCCTGTTTCTCCAAAAAGCTTCTCCTGATTAACACCACCTGCCTGATTTATTCTGAAATCCATCAATGCTAGTGTCCTAGTTTAAAAATACAACTGCTTTTAGGTAATCTGATAAATCATCTTAAGGCATTTTTAGATGCATATTCTCTGCTTCTCCATTCCATTTATAAGCTCCTTCAGGGCAAAATCCATACTTTTTTTTTTTTCTTCATTTGTAACCCTCTCCACAAGATTCTTAGGACAGAATTCTTGTCAGTGTGCTTACTGTCTGAATACATTTTTATAGGCTGAGCATGTTTGGAAGCTGATTTTTTTTCATTCATTTATTTATTTAAAATATTTACGGAGACCTATTACGTGGCAGGCACTGTGCTAAGTGCTGGGGATTCCATGTTGAAGCTCACAGTCTGGGGCAGAGATAGAAATATACACAAATAATTATCACACAGTGTGGTAAGTGCTATAACATAGGTACTATAGACTCAGAGTCCTATAAGAACTCAGGATGGAGCTTATAAAATAATTTAATATTCCAATGTCTAAATGTGAATGTTTAAATAATGCCTTTCTTTTGTAAGTGCTTCTTGCTTTTCTTGGCATTTTTCACATCCAATATCTTATTTGATGCTTTTAGCAATCCTGTTAGTAAGCTTTCACTCCACACATTCACCCTCACACAGAGTAGGTGCTCAAGAAATATCGACTGAGAGACAAAATAGATGAATGGAGAGAGGAGGTTATTATCTCTACTTTACAATTAGGTAAACTGAACGTCACAGAGTGATGTGCCGAAGGTCATAAACAAGAACCCAGAAAGTCGGTATAAATACATATTAAACACCTACTATGTGAGGGTCACTATCCACCATGCTATAGCAGGTACAAAGAAGGGCGAGACACGTTCCTACCCCATGGAGCTTCCAGTCTCACTGGTAAAACCCAACATAAACCATGGGTAGTTAAATGATGATATAGGAGTAGATGGCAGCTTGGAACAATAGCACAGAGTAGTGCATAGGTAATCATCAAATGAATGATGCGACCAGAAGGGCCACAGGAGACAGGAGAGGTCGCTGTAGATTAGAGAACCCCTGAAAAGTCCTGCCAAGGGAAGTGGGAATCGGGTTGCATCTTAAAGAATGAGCTGATGAAAACTGAAAGAACAGAACAGGAAAAAGGGAAGGGGAAGACTATATAAGATATATTTAAAGGCATTGAAACCCAGTGACCCCTGAGCACCAGGTCCAGCATGTGACCAACTCTCATCAGTTACGCTCATGCTCATCCCTGCCTCCTTGCTCAGTGTCAGCTCACGTGCACCTGTGAATTCTTCCCATACTGCTCTGCACCTCCCACCCCCACCTGCCACCTGATCTCTCACTATTTACTTTTCCCCTAGTCCTTTCCCCTGTAACCCAACCAGTCCTATTGCATTGTAAGAAACCAAAATTCCTGTATGCGAACTCTGTCAACAATACTCTATCTTCTGGCTCTAATAAAAACCCAGATCCCCCAGAGGTCATGGCTTCCTCTGGAGTCCTCTTAATGGGGGACTCTTATCCTCCACCCTGTAGCATCTAGACAAGGTGGGGACTTAAGGGTCAACTTTTTGCTACTTAGCCATTTCTGTTACTAGATCACTATTCTTTCTCTCACGTGGAAATGCCTCAAATGACAATTTGAGGCTCAGAGCATCTGCTAAGACCCCTTTCTGCCTCTCTTCACTGTTATTATCTATGAGCCTCCAGGTCACTATGTGAGTAATGATGCAAAGGATAACATTTCTGCTTAAGGATGTAGTAAGTATTTTTGAGGGGTGTCTTCCCAATCCACAGTCATCCAGTTCTTTGACTACTGCCTGACATAGGAGTGTGGTCCAGAAACTGTCTTTTTATTATGTGGCCCTGATTCCTTGTCCATACCTGAGAGGACCAGCGTAGACTCATGACCCAGCAGGGCCAATCCAATCTTCTCCCCCGGAAGTTGAGAAAGGAGACTAAGATACTAGTTTCAGCCTGAGCTGGTCCCTTGAACAGAGAGCAGTAAACAGGTGAGCTGGGCTATCAGGAAGCTGATAGCCAAGTTTGGCCGCATCCATGTGAAGCAGGGAAAGCCAATCTGAAAGAAAGTAGAGAAAATAAGGCAGATGCACAGAGAGAGGTGAGGCCAGCATCCAGAATGAGCCCTGCTTGGGCACTTGACAACTTTCTAGTCCATCCTGAGGCTCAGCAAACACCAACAACAGGAAGATTTGAGTATCAGAAAGTTGACATAATAGAATAGCAATCTGAAAGATAATATAAGTATGTTTAAAATGAATAAAGATCTTTAAAAAGTAATGCAGATTCTAATACATGCATAAGTCATTATGAAAATAGAACAAACAGGTTTTAAAATGAACCAAATAAACAATTTTTTAAATACAGTCTTTGGAGCTAAAAGCTCAATGGAAGCATGTCAGAAATAGGAGAAAAGATAATAAATGAATTAGAAGTAGGATCAGGAGGCTTTAACCAAAGTAGAATATGATGTGAGAAAAAGATGGAAAATATGAAAAATGTAAAAATAAAGAATGGAATGATAAACTCACTGTAAATGCCTAATAGGAGTTCCCGAAGAAAAAAACTGAGACTGCATAAGAGGAAAGCTGTCCAGAATTGATGACAAACTTGATTAATTATATTAAAAACATAATATTCAGGCAAAATAAATTTTAAAAATCTATAACTAAACACATCATAGTGAAACTGCTAAATACAACAGTCAAAGATAAAACAGAGAAGATGATTTTCTGTAGACAAACAATAGTTACTTGGGCAGCAGACTTCTTAATGACAATATTTAACCCAGAGGATAATGGAACATGTCTTCAAAATGCTGAGGAAAAATAACTGTCAACTCAAAATTCCATCCTGATGTAAACTATCACTCAAAAGTGAAGGAAAAATAAAGATATCTTTAGAAAAGCAAAGATTAAAAGAGTTTATAGCTCTTAGAATCCCACTGAGAGAAAAATTGTAGAAAGGAATTAAACCCATAAGGAAAGAGTAAGATGGAAAATGTAATGGTGAATAAAGAAACTGGTGAACATGTGGGTAACATAAACAAAAATTGACTATATAAAATAAAAATAATGAAAATACTTCACTTGGGGTTTACAAAACAAGGTGGAAAATAAAATAGTGGACTATTATATCAAGCAAAATATAGCATAATAGTTGGAAGCTAAAGTGTTCAAACTTTCTTGTTTTGTTCAGGAAGCAGGTAGAAATATTGATTAACTTTAGATTTTTCAAGTCAGCAAGCATGTTAAAAATTTAAAGCTAACCACACACACACACAGGAGAAAAATAATGCATAAAAGAAGTAAATTAAAAAGAAATGCAATCGATTAAATAGAAAGCAGGAAAGTCTGGGGAAGAATAGAACAATGAAAAGTGCAATTAAATCCAAACATTAGTAAGCACAATAAATATTCTACATCTAATACTGTTTATGCACCTTACAATATACCCTAGGACTGTGTCAGGTAAGCAAGAGTGTATGGTTACCATTGCCAAAGCATATAAGCAGGGAAAATTTATATTTAAAAAGCATATGAGGACAATGGTGCTTATCCTCACTAGTAATCAAGAAATACAAACTTAAAAAATCTGATGTGACTTGATACCTATTTGATTTACAAATAAGAGTTAGTGAGGGATGAAGAAACTCAAACATTCCTAGGGGGGTACGGATTGCAAGTAATTGGGCAATACACATTGTAAAGTGAAATATGAACATATAATCAAGCAATACCCACTTTGGCTTTGAAGGAGTAAGAGTCCAGACTTGGCTTCCGAGGGTAAGCAAATGGAAAACTGGACAGATATGTGAAACAACATTCTTCAGACCTTGAACAAGAGGCAGGCACTACTGTAATCCCTGAGAGAAGGAAAACAAACAAGTGGACACCAAAATCACCCTGGCTTTCTGCCTTGAAGCAATTTCTGGACCGTGGGAAGGGGAACCAAAAACATCTGAGAGTCTCAATGAGTTGAGAAGTTAGATACCAGAGTCAAGCAAAACTGAAGTGACAAGAATTTGTGAGGGATAAATACAGCCCATCCTGAACTCTCCACAGACTGACCTGTAACTTGCAACGTTATGCCTTCTAGAATTGCAGTTCCTCTGCTATTCCTGAGTAAACTCAAGTTCAGAAACCCCATTAAAGGCTCTAGACTAGAGTTTCCTCTTGCTCCTGTCTTTGCGACCCGACAAAAACCTGGAGCTTCCTCTGTGGCCCTGCATGGCATGCAGTGACTCCCCTCTGGGATCTAACAAATTTATGTGATTAAAAGTATAAACCCAAAAGGACCTTCAAGATGGTGGAGGAGTAAGATGTGGAGATCACCTTCCTCCCCACAAATACATCAAAAATACATCTACATGTGGAACATCTCCTACAGAACACCTACTGAATGCTGGCAGAAGACCTCAGACTTCCCAAAAGGCAAGAAACTCCCCATATACCTGGGTAGGGCAAAAGAAAAAAGAAAAAACAGAGACAAAAGAATAGGGAGGGACCTGCACCAGTGGGAGGGAGCTGTGAAGGAGGAAAGGTTTCCACACACTAGGAAGCCCCTTCATGGGCGGAGACTGTGGGGGGTGGAGGGGGAGAAGTTTTGGAGCCATGGAGGAGAGCACAACAACAGGGGTGCAGAGGGCAAAGCAGAGAAATTCCCGCACAGAGGATCAGTGCCGACCAGCACTCACCAGCCTGAGAGACTTGCCTGCTCACCCACCGGGATGGGTGGGGGCTGGGAGCTGAGGCTCCAGCTTCATAGGTCAGATCCCAGGGAGAGGACTGGGGTTGGTTGCATGAACACAGCCTGAAGGGGGCTAGTGCGCCACAGCTAGCTGGGAGGGAGTCTGGGAAAAAGTCTGGACCTGCCTAAGAGTCAAGAGACCATTGTTTCGGAGTGCGTGAGGAGAGGGCATTCAGAGCACCACCTAAACGAGCTCCAGAGATGGGCACAAGCCACGGCTATCAGAGCAGACACCAGAGACCAACATGAAACGTTAAGGCTGCTGCTACAGCCACCAAGAATCCCGTGTACAAGCACAGGTCACTATCCACACCTCCCCTCCAGGGAGCCTGTGCAACCCGCCACTGCCAGGGTCCCGTGATCCAGGGACAAATTCCCCAGGAGAACACATGGCATGCCTCAGGCTGTTGCAATGTCATGCTGGCCTCTGCCGTTGCATGGTCACCCCGCATACCGTACCCCTCCCTCCCCCCAGCCTGAGGGAGCCAGAGCTCCCTAATCAGCCGCTTCTTTAACCTCCTCATGTCCGGGCGAAGAACAGATGCCAGAGGGCAACCTATATGCAGAGGCGGGGCCAAATCCAGAGGTGAACCCCAGGAGCTGTGTGAACAAAGAAGAGAAAGGGAAATCTCTCCCAGCAGCCTCAGGAGCAGCGGATTAAATCTCCACAATCAACTTGATGTACCTTGCATCTGTGGAATACCTGAATAGAAAACGAATCATCCCAAAATTGAGGCAGTGGAATTTGGGAGCAACTGCAGATTGGGGTTTGCTGTATGCGACTGACTAGGTTCTGAATCTTATGTTTATCTTAGTATAGTTTTTAGTGCATGTTATCATTGGTGGATTTGTTTGTTGGTTTGGTTGCTCTCTTTTTTTTATTACTTTATAAATTTTTTTATTTTAATAATATTTTTAACATTTTTAAATTTTAATTATTTTATTTTATTTGATTTTTTCTTTTTTTTCTTTCTTTTTTTTCTCACTTTTCTTCTGAGCCATGTGGCTGACAGGGTCTTGGTGCTCCAGCCAGGTGTCAGGCCTGAGCCTCTGAGGTGGGAGAGCCGAGTTCAGGACATTGGACCACCAGAGACCTCCTGGCTCCACATAATAAATGGCGAAAGCTCTCCCAGGGATCTCCATCTCAACAATAAGACCCAGCTCCACTCAACGACGAGCAAGCGACAGTGCTGGACACCCTATGCCAAACAACTAGCAAGACAGGAACACAACCCCACCCATTAGCAGAGAGGCTGCCTAAAATCATAATAAGTTCACAGACACCCCAAAACACACTACCGGATATGGACCTGCCCACCAGAAAGACAAGATCCAGCCTCATCCACCAGAACGCAGGCACCAGACCCCTCCATCAGGAAGGGTGGAACGGGAAGCCTATACAACCCACTGAACCAACCATACCCACTGGGGGCAGACATCAAAAACAACAGGAACTACAGAGCTGCAGCCTGCGAAGAGGAGACCCCAAACAGAGTAAGTTTAGCAAAATGAGAAGACAGAGAAATACACAGCAGATGCAGGAGCAAGGTAAAAACCCACCAGATCAATAAAATGAAGGGGAAATAGGCAGTCTACCTAAAAAAGAATTCAGATTAATGATAGTAAAGATGATCCAAAATCTTGGAAATAGAATGGAGAAAATACAAGAAACCTTTAACAAGGACCTAGAAGAACTAAAGAGAAAACAAACAAAGATGAACAACACAATAAATGAAATTAAAAATTCTCTAGAAGGAATCAATAGCAGAATAACTGAGGCAGAAGAACGAATAAGTGACCTGGAAGATAAAATAATGGAAGTAACTACTGTAGAGCAGAATAAAGAAAAAAGAATGAAAAGAATTGAGGACAGTCCCAGAGACCTCTGGGACAACATTAAACGCACCAACATTCAAATTATAGGGGTCTAGAAGAAGAAGAGAAAAAGAAAGGGACTGAGAAAATATTTGAAGAGATTACAGTTGAAAACTTCCCTAATATGGGAAAGGAAATAGTCAATCAAGTCCAGGAAATGCAGAGAGGCCCTTACAGGATAAATCCAAGAAGAAACACGTCAAGACACATATTCATCAAACTATCAAAAAATAATACAAAGAAAATATATTAAAAGCAGCAAGGAAAAAGCAACAAAAAACATACAAGGGAATCCCCATAAGGTTATCACCTGATCTTTCAGCAGAAACTCTGCAAGCCAGAAGGGAGTGGCAGGACATATTTAAAGTGATGAAAGGGAAAAACCTACAACCAAGATTACTCTACCCAGCAAGGATCTCATTCAGACTTGACAGAGAAATTAAAACCTTTACAGACAAGCAAAAGCTAAGAGAATTCAGCACCACCAAACCAGCTTTACAACAAATGCTAAAGGAACTCCTCTAGGCAGGAAACACAAGAGAAGGAAAAGATCTGTAATAACAAACCCAAACAATTAAGAAAATGGTAATAGGAACATACATATAGATAATTAACTTAAATGTAAGTGGATTAAGTGCTCCAACCAAAAGACATAGACTGGCTGAATGGATAAAAAAAAAAGACCCGTATATATGCTGTCTACAAGAGACCCACTTCAGACCTAGGGACACATACAGACTGAAAGTGAGGAGGTTGAAAAAGATATTCCATGTAAATGGAAATCAAAAGAAAGCTGGAGTAGCAATTCTCATATCAGACAAAATAGACCTTAAAGACTATTACAAGAGACAAAGAAAGACACTACATAATGATCAAGGGATCAATCCAGGAAGAAGATATAACAATTGGAAATATTTATGCATCCAACATAGGAGCACCTCAATACATAAGGCAAATGCTAACAGCCGTAAGAGAGGAAATTGACAGTAACACAACAATAGTAGGGGATCTTAACATGCTACTTTCACCAATGGACAGATCAACCAAAATGAAAATAAATAAGGAAACACAAGCTTTAAATGACACATTAAGCAAGATGGACTTAACTGTTATTTATAGGCCATTCCATCCAAAAACAACAGAATACACTTTCTTCTCAAGTGCTCGTGGAACATTCTCTAGGATAGATCATATCTTGGTTCACAAATCAAGCCTTGGTAAATTTAAGAAAATTGAAATTGTATCAAGTATCTTTTCAGACCACAACACTATGAGACTAGATATCAATTAAAGGAAAAAAACTGTAAAAAATACAAACACATGGAGGGTAAACAATACACTACTAAATAACTAAGAGATCACAGAATAAATCAAAGTGGAAATCAAAAAATACCTAGAAACAAATAACAATGAAACCACAACGATCCAAAACCTATGGGATGCAGCAAAAGCAGTAGTAAGAGGGAAGTTTATAGCAATAGTATCCTAACTCAAGAAATAAGGAATACCTCAAATAAACAACCAAAACTTACACCTAAAGCAATTAGAGATAGAAGAGCAAAAAAACCCCAAAGTAAGCGGAAGGAAAGAAATAAAAAATATCAGATCAGAAAAAAATGAAAAAGAAATGAAGGAAACAGTAGCAAAGATCAGTAAAACTAAAAGCTGGTTCTTTAAGAAGACAAACAAAATTGATAAACCATTAGCCACACTCACCAAGAAAAAAAGGGAGAAGACTCAAATCAATAGAATTAGAAATGAAAAAGGAGAAGTAACACCTGACACTGCAGAAATACAAAGGATCATGAGAGATTACTACAAGCAACTATATGCCAGTAAAATGGACAACCTGGAAGAAATGGAGAAATTCTTAGAAAAGCACAACCTTATGAGACTAAACCAGAAAGAAATAGAAAATATAAAGAGACCAATCACAAGCACTGAAATTGAGACTGTGATTAAAAATCTTCTAACAAACAAAAGCCCAGGACCAGATGGCTTCAAAGGTGATTTCTGTCAAACATTTAGAGAAGAGCTAACACCTACCCTTCTCAAACTCTTCCAAAATATAACAGAGGTAGGAACACTCCCAAACTCATTCTACAAGGCCACCATCATCCTGATACCAAAACCAGACAAAGATACTACAAAAAAAGTAAATTACAGACCAATATCACTGATGAATATAGATGCAAAAATCCTCAGCAAAATACTACCAAACAGAATCCAACAACACATTAAAAGGATCATACACCATGACCAGGTGGGATTTATCCCAGGGATGCAAGGATTCTTCAATATACGTAAATCAATCAATGTGATACACCATATTAACAAATTAAAGAAGAAAAACCATATGATCATCTCAATAGATGCAGAAAAATTTTTTGACAAAATTCAACACTCATTTATGATAAAAACTGCTCAGAAAGTGGGCATAGAGGGAACCTACCTCAACATAATAAAGGCCATATATGACAAACCCACAGCAAACATCATTCTCAATGGTGAAAAACTGAAAGCATTTCCTCTAAGATCAGGAACAAGACAAGGATGTCCACTCTCACCACTATTATTCAACATAGTTTTGGAAGTTTTAGCCACAGCAATCGGAGAAGAAAAAGAAATAAAAGGAATACAAATTGGAAAAGAAGAAGTAACACTGTCACTGTTTGCAGATGACATGATACTATACACAGAGAATCCTAAAGATGCCACCAGAAAACTACTAGAGGTAATCAATGAATTTGGTAAAGTTGCAGGATACGAAATTAATGCACAGAAATCTCTTGCATTCCTATACACTAATGATGAAAAATCTGAAAGAGAAATTAAAGAAACACTTCCATTTACCATTGCAACAAAAAGAATAAAATACCTAGGTATAAACGTACCTAAGGAGACAAAAGACCTGTATGCAGAAAACTATAGGACAGTGATGAAAGAAATTAAAGATGATACAAACAGATGGAGAGATATACCATGTTCCTGGATTGGAAGAATCAATATTGTGAAAATGTCTATAGTACCCAAAGCAATCTACAGATTCAATGCAATCCCTACCAAACTACCAATGGCCTTTTTCACAGAACTAGAACAAAAAATTTCATAATTTGTATGGAAACACAAAAGACCCCGTATAGCTAAAGCAATCTTGAGAAAGAAAAACAGAGCTGGAGGAATCAGGCTCCCTGACTTCAGACTATACTACAAAGCTACAGTAGTCAAGACAGTATGGTACTGGCACAAAAACAGAAATATAGATCAATGGAATAGGATAGAAAGCCCAGAGATAAACCCATGTACATATGGTCACCTTACCATTGATAAAGGAAGCAAGAATATACAATGGAGAAAAGACAGCCTCTTCAATAAGTGGTGCTGGGAAAACTGGACAGCTACATGCAAAAGAAGGAAATTAGAACACTCCCTAACACCATACATAAAAATAAACTCAAAATGGATTAAAGACCTAAATGTAAGGCCAGACACTATCAAACTTAGAGGAAAACATAGCCAGAACATTCTATGACATAAATCACAGGAAGATCCTTTTTGACCCACCTCCTAGAGAAATGGAAATTAAAACAAAAATAAACAAATGGGACCTAATGAAACTTAAAAGCTTTTGCACAGCAAAGGAAACCATAAAAAAGATGAAAGACAACCCTCAGAATGGGAGAAAATATTTGCAAATGAAGCAACTGACAAAGGATTAATCTCCAAAATTTACAAGCAGCTCATGCAGCTCAATATCAAAAAAACAAACAACCCAATCAAAAAATGGGCAGAAGAACTAAATAGACATTTTTCCAAAGAAGATATACAGATTGCCAACAAACACAAGAAAGAATGCTCAACATCACTCTTCATTAGAGAAATGCAAATTAAAACTAAAATGAGCTATCACCTCACACAAGTCAGAATGGTCATCATCAAAAAAATCTACAAACAATAAATGCTGGAGAGGGTGTGGAGAAAAGGGAACCCTCTGGCACTGTTAGTGTGAATGTAAATTGATACAGTCACTATGGAGAACATTATGGAGGTTCCTCAAAAAACAAAAAATAGAACTACCATATGGCCCAGCAATCCCACTACTGGGCATATACCTTGAAAAAAACATAATTCAAAAAGAGTCATGTATCACAATGTTCACTGAAGCTCTATTTACAATAGCGAAGACATGGAAGCCACCTAAGTGTCCATCGACAGATGAATGGATAAAGAATATGTGGCACATATATACAATGGAATATCACTCAGCCATAAAGAGGAACAAAATTGAGTTATTTTTAGTGAGGTGGATGGAACTAGAGTTTGTCATACATAGTGAAGTAAGTCAGAAAGAGCAAAACGAACACCGTATGCTAACACATATACGTGGAATCTAAAAAAAAAAAAAATGTTCTGAAGAACCTAGGGGCAGGACAGCAATAAAGAGGCAGACATAGAGAATGGACCTGAGGACACGGGGAGTGGGAAGGGTAAGCTGGGGCGAAGTGAGAGAGGGACACAGACATATATACACCACCAAATGTAAAATAGATAGTAGTGGGAAGCAGCCACATAGCACAGGGAAATCAGCTCGGTGCTTTGTGACCACCTAGAGGGGTGGGATAGGGAGGGTGGGAGGGAGATGCAAGAGGGAGAGATATGGGGCTATATGTATATGTATAGCTGGTTCACTTTGTTATAAAGCAGAAACTAACACACGATTGTAAAGCAATTATACTCCAATAAAGATGTTAAAAAAAAAGATTAGCTATGAATTCTTGAATTAATACTAAAAAAATAAAATAAAATAAAGTCCATCAGTAATATTTTATGATTCTATTCTTATTAAGTCCTCAAACTGGCAAAACTAACCTAAGGTGTTAGAAGTCAGGATAGTGGTTAGAGTGAGGGGAAGTGACTGGATGGTATCAGGAGCGGCTTCTGGGATTCTGGTACATTTCTATTTCTTGACTGGATGCTGATTACACAGGTGATTTGGGGAAAAGCTATTGAGCTGCACACTTGCAATTTACCCAGTTTTCTGTATTTTTGTTATGCTTCAATAAAAGAAGAAGCCTGTCAGCAAAAAAAAAAAAAAAAAAAAAAAGGGTTACTGTCCTGTGTTGGGGTTTTGGTGTGAGATTGTTCAGGACTGGCTCGTAGCAGCCAGGCATGAAACTGAGTGTCACTGATTATTTGATTTCTGAGTGAGGCCAGGTTGGGAAGCAAAAACAAGGTCCAGAAAACCTCAGGAGGGAAAATTAGGAAGGACTGAGTCTGAAGGGAAGAAATGGCCACTTGGAATGGATGAGCCAATTGAAGAGTGTTTGGAGGTGGAGCTGGAACGGTCCCCAAGGCAAAACATGAGATTGGATAAAGAGAAAACGTATTTCAGAGCAATAGTCTCCTAACTCAGCACTTTGCAACCCATGCTCTCTATTACTATCACCCAGGAAGCATTTAAGACACAGAAACCTAGGTCCAGCCCCAGACAGATTTAATCAGAATCTTGGGATTAAGGTCTCAGCATTATTATTATGTTTTTTTAATTCCACAGGTAATTCTAATGTATGGCATACAGATAGAGTTTAGAACCACTGTCCTAACTAGTCTCCTAATTTTCATCATTTATTTCTCTCATACCATATCCATCCACAATTACACACATACATAGTTTTTGTTTTTCTTTTTAAAAAATTTTTTTAATTATTTTTTATTGAAATATAGTTGCTGTACAATTTTATAAGTTACAGGAGTGCACTACAGTGATTCACAATTTTTAAATGTTATACTCCATTTATAGATATTATAAAATATTGGCTATATTCCCCATGTTGTACAATATATCTTAGTATCCTATTTTATACCCAATAGCTTGTACCTCTTACTCCTCTACCCCTGTATTGCCCCTCCCCCTTCCCTCTGCTCACTGGTAACCACTGGTTAGCTCTCTACATCTGTGAGTCTGCTTCTTTTTTGTTATATGCACTAGTTTGTTGTATTTTTTAGATTCCACATATAAATGATATCACACAGTGTTTGTCTTTCTCTGTATGACTTATGTCACTTAGCAAGATACCCTCCAAGTCTATCCATGTTGCTGTAAATGGCAAAATTTCGTTCTTTTTTATGACTGAGTAGTATTCCATTACATGTATCTACCACATCTTCTTTATCCATTTATCTGTTGATGGACACTTGGGTTGCTTCCATATCTTGGCAATTGTAAACAATGCTGCTATGAAAGTTGGGGTGCATGTATCTTTTCGAGTTTGTGGTTTTTTCCTTAAGGCAAAGCTGGTCGTGTCATTATCTAGCTTTAAGCCATTCAGTGGCTCCCCATCATCCCATAGGATAAAAAGCCCAATTCCTTAACCTATAAAATCCTTTCCTGATTATGTCCTTGTCTACTTTCTACTGGCTTGTGAGAGCCATTTGAACACAATTCTTCCCCAGCTCTGTGTTCAGTGATGTCACATCAGTAGTTTGAAATAAGTCATGATGGGAATATTTACACCATAGAAATAGGCAAATGCTACAAATCAGGATCCTCCCCAGCCCCAAAGGGCTTACTGTTAAAGATTTAGGAGCTCACCACTGCTTTTTCCCCGCTTTTCCACATATCCATACTCTACTGAAATGTTAGACAACTTGAAGTTTCTAGAATCTGGTCTTTCAGATGTTGTTCCTTCTACTTATAACATTTTTGTCTTTCCTTATTAACTATGCATACTTCTACCTATCATTCAAGTCTCAACTTAAACAGTACCCTCTCCTTGAATCCTTTCTTACCACTCTGAGCAGAGAAGATCACTTCCTTCCCTGTTAGCACTGCACATCGTTGCTGTGATATCTAGGGATTATTTTTTGTCATATTTGATAACACGAATTGTTTATGCCCATACATAGTTTTCTTCCTCACCAGACTGTGAACACATTCATGTCAAGGACTATGTCTCTATCATATTTGTATTCCCATTACCTGTCATATGCCTGGCATAAAGTTGACATTCAATAATTGTTTGTTTAATGAATAAATAGTTGAGTAAATGGGAAGATGAATGAGCAACCTTGGTTGAAGGGGGATATTCAGAACAGAGAAAAGCTTGGAAAAATACTGAGATGCTCATTTTGTAGGGTATTTAATGCCAGATTTGAACTTCATCTCATAGCAAATGGAGAACTGCTGCGATTTCTCTGACAAGGGAAGTGACCTGTAAAAAAACATGTTTTAGGATGGTTAGTCTGACAGCAGCTTGCAGGATGAACCTGTGAGAAGAGAAACTGGAGGCAGAGAGACTCTGGTCAAGTCCAAGGGGATCAGAGCCTCAGGCAAAAAGGTAAAGAGGCAGAATGTGGGCTCAGCTGAAGCACACCTACAGTCATTACATCTTGGGGTGTATCCAGGCAAAAACAAACGTGATCGTCAGAATCCCAGAAACAACAGGAAGAATTTGGTTTGCTTTTCTGAAGCATAGAAAACAAAAGTGACATGATGGTTCTCTTCAAGTCCTTTACGACCCCTCCCAGGGGAGCAGGAATTGGCTTATTTACTTCTGTGTTCTGTATTGCCTAGAAGTCAGATCTGAGACAAACATAAGGAGGAAAAGGGCACCTAAAGAAGTCGTGAGTTCCTTATCACAGGAAATGATGAAGCAGAACACTTGGTGCAGTTGTTATAAAGGGAATTCGACGATTAGACCAGGTTATCTTTCCAACACTTGAAATTCTGTTACTTTATGATGGCTTTGGTCCCAGTGAGTTTGAGCACAGTGTGACCTGCAAGTATACTGTCCAGCAGTTGGAGTTCCTGGACAAAAAGCCAAGGAAAACTTGAGGCCAGAACTGGACTGTAAGTGTTGGGTGTCCAAGCCAAGGGCTGTTTGCATTATACCACCATTACCCCAAAAAAGGACTGCCAGTGCCCCAAAGTGGCCACTGTAGGTTAAAAGAAGTCTCTGGGTCCTCCCTAACCCCAGGAGACATGAATAGAATATGACAGGGTGTCAGGAGGTCATCAAGCAAACACCCACAACAGCTTTCCTTCTCTCTTCCCCCTCTTCTCAATCTCTCAACTCTATGGGTGCCCCTTCTCAGCCTTAAAGATGATCTCACGATGTCCTCATCCAACAGTGATATCTTCAGCTCAGAATTTCCTCTGCCTTTTCACTCTCCCAGTGACGTGTCATGAGTGTCCCTCCACATGTGTTCTTGATCCCATTTCCCTTCTCCCCCTTTTGGGACATTGTTCCATTTCTTTGATACCCAGTCCTTCCTTTCCTGGTCCAAAACATTTAATATTATTTTCATCCTGGAAAAAAAAAGTCCCTCCAGTGACCACTCCGCTTCTCTTCACCATGCAGACTTTCAAAGAGGGTGTTTTATTCTCGCTGCCCTTGACATTGACCACGTCCTTGCATCTCACTCCTTCCTTGTGGTCCAGCTTTGGTGCCACGGTGCTCTCTTGAGGGATGCTGTGCAACACAACAGAATGAGGATGAGATTTGGATTCAGAAAACGTGGGCTCAGTTTCTGGATCAACTATTTACTACCTGAACCTCACTTTCTTCATCGCATTTTTTATGAATATCAAATGAGCTAATAGATAAGGAAGACCCCTGCCACACACACACTAAAAAGCACTGTACAGGATGTTAGTTACTGATGTTACTGAAACTGCTGTCACAGAGATGACTAATGATATCCTGATCACTTGTTTCAATGGCCTTTCCTCAGTTCTCAATCTCATAACTTCTTGGCTATGTTTAAATCTGCTGACTGTGTCCTTCTTTGTGAAACTCTTTAGTCCCATGATCTTCTCTTCACTTGTTTCTAGGAAATTAACATCTGTTACCCAGTTACCTCTCTCAATCCTCTTCCTGCCCCTAACAGCAACATTCCTGTAAATGCTTTTCCATTTTCTACTGTTATTCCTTCACTTAGAATTAAAGGAACAATCTCTTTCCTAAGCGTCTATCTCCTCTGGGTACGTAACTGGCTCCAAGCCTTGGTCCCAGGTTTGCAATTCTGCTGGATTTCTCCATCTGGTTTTCCTGCCAGACTCTCGAACTGTTCATTGTTGACACAAGATAAATCAATACATCTCTGTAGAGTCCCTGACAAAGCAGTTTGAAAAGGCCAGACACTGAATGATCATTGGTCAGCCCTGCAAAGGACGGTACTTACCATCAGGGACCACCCCTAAAATGCCAATCAGAGAGAACAACTTCATGTTATAAATTATAGCATCTGCATTCAAGTATTAGGTGGTAATATCCACTCCCAAAGGACTCTTAAATTGTTAAGGCGTCTTATCGGTTGACAGTTCCCTGATGTCACCCATCTCTCTGAGTCCTAGGTTCTAGATTCTTGAAGGTGACTGTGACCAAATTCTATAAACTGACCTCCTGGGTCCCTCTCAAAGTCTCCTTGATGGATAAACAATGTGTTCACTAGAAGAGTAATTAGGACAATTCTTATCAGATGACATTTTCCTGGCCTGAGCCAAAGAAAACCACTTCTCCTTTCCATCGTTTTCTGTCCTTCTGGAAAATTCTCAGTCACATCAAACTGTAAAACTCTATTCTTTATATCACAGATTATGTGTAATCTTCCCATGTTTCCCTCCTCCTGATCTCTAATTTTTATTAATGGTATATGTTTAATAAATGTTAGTTTTCTTTTCCTGTTTCCATTTTTTCTATCAGTTTGTGAGTACCGTGAGGGCAGGGACTCTGCATTTCTCATTTTTTGTACCCACAACACCAAGCCTATCCACCCATGCATACACATACGCACACATATTAAATGACGCTTACTACATTTTTTAAGTAGAAAATGTCTAGGTTGGTGATATGGGAATATCCAATTTTAAAATGGGATCTAGATGGATCAGGTACAGTGCCTCTTGCGTTGAATTGCAGAGTGTGCTAACCATATAATATTTAGTAGCTGCATCTGAATGTAGCAACCCCAGTCCTCAACCTACAGCCCCAGAAATCTCTCTCTCTAGTCCCATCAGTCTAGCCATCTGATTCCTTAGTATCGGCCAGGACCCACTGCCTACTTGCCCCTTGGTATGGCCAGGTAACCGTGAGCCAGTGAGTGGTCTGTTGGAGGCAGCTCACGCAGGGTAGTGGGTATCTGTTTTACACATCTCTTCCCAAGTCTGTGTGCAGCAGTATCATGTTGGCAGCTTGAAGTTGGCAGTGTGGGAGTATTTACACCATGGAAACTGGCAAACACTACAAATCAGGGCTTTCATTTCCCCCAGAGAGCCAGCTGTAAAACATTTACCAGCACACCACTGCTGCCAACACTCTTTCTGTTTATCTCTTGGCATGACTGGCTTCTTCTAATCCATAAATTTCAGCTCAAATATCACCTCTTTGGAGAGACCTTTTTATCTGAACTTATCCCCCACCCCACTCACTTTTTATTATATCATCAACTTTTTCTTCAGGACACTTATTTCACTCTGTAACTACCTTGTGTATGCATTTTATGGACTGGTCTATGGCTCAGCTTCCCACTAGAAATCTTGTCTTGTCTTGTCTTGTTTACTGCTGTCTACCCAGCATCCAGTGAAGGCCCAGACACATAGTTGGTACTCACAAAATATCTTTCTGATGAATGAATAAAAAGAATAAATGGTTCCATCAGTTCAGGCCTTAGAAAGGCAAAGCACAATTGTTGATATACTTGTTTGTGCCTCCCAATATATCCTGAGTGGTTTTTTTTTTTTTGGCGGGGAGAAGGGAGAAGGGAGAATTTATTACTGGCAGCAAATGAGGAGAACACCGAGATCTTTCCTAAAACAGTGTCTCTTATCTCAAGTGTTTTGAGAGTGTTTTTCATTGTATGCTCAGGACCAAGCACAGTGCCCAGAATTTTTAGGATGAATAAATGGATAAAATTAGGGACCATCCAATTCATTTAAGTTTCCCTATAACACCCTAGAGAACTCCATTCCTTTACCTTCATCAGCAACATTAAACACTACAGTTTCCTTCTGAGAAAGCAAAACCTCCAAGGCAGGAAGAGTTCCTCACCACCAGGACTGCTGGAAAGCCTGGGGTGGCATCAATTTATCTCATCCAACCTGTATTTTTCTTCTCTGACTCTGTCACAGCAATCATTATGTCACCCTTAGGCAAGTCACCAAACGGGGATGAGAGGAGCCATGGTCCCCCCTCTTCCAGAGGGCTGCAGCAGAGATAGCTTTGCTTGCATGGATGAATAACTGTAAGTCACCTTTGCCCCAGTCTCCTGGAGAAGGCGAAAGAAGTTTTCTAAATGTTTCCTGCCACACAGATCACTGAATTATGCATGAGGCCAAACCCAGGGAACAACAAATCTTTGTGGAATGGAGGGGTAGGGTTCATGTAGAAAGGAAAATCGAAACCTTACTTGCCTTCTCCTTGTGATGGGTTCTCTCAGTTGATAATTAGTGTTATATTATCTCACATCTTTAAAAAGTTATTGATGTCTTTGGCAGCAATAATCCTGGTGTCAAGAGTAATTCTTTCTTTCTATTAGGCTGCGCTGACTACACTCAGACAACGCAGCTTGGACACAGGGTCTGGCTGATCCAACTCAAATCAATTCGATCCAGTACTTCTCTGGGCATTGACATGCAGGAGGGAAGATGCACATTCACGATTTGCCTCAAAAGCAGGAGAGGGTGTGAGACTTGGGAGTCTAGTGGTGATACAGCTAAGGAGGTCTTTTCCCATCATCATCTTTGGATGGAAGATTCCAAATACCCTGCTGCCATGTTCTCAGTACTCATGAGGTTGTGCCACCCACCAAAGGTGGCTGGAGCTGCTCCCAACTTCAGAAATGGAAATGATCATCTTTGTCTTGGTCAACACCACATCTCCTAGGTAGATTTTCTCCCTTTTTCCAGTTCCTCTTTTCCTATGGGCATTAGTGCTTCTGGACCAGAGGACTCCAAGCAGTTCACAAAGCAGAAGTACCTCTAAACATCCAATATTAGACAGTTGAGAGTTGAGTGGCTAGAGGGAGTCTTTGGATATGAATCCTGGGTAGACAACAAAATTCCTGAACCATGAGGAGATGGCCATTGAGGTCAGATGCATGTATCCAGGGGATCCTGACAAACTTCCAAAAGGAGCTGAGGAATAGCAACCAAGTTAGGGTTCTACCAGTTGAGGCTTTATATAATTCAGGAAAGCACAATCTTGCAATAAGAGACTCCTTTTCTAGAAAGCTCACAATCTTCTCACTCACCTCCACTATAAAGGGATAAGCGTTGGTATTAAAGTGAAAAAAAAATGCTTGAGGCCTGGATGGGTCATTTAGAAACTATGTGATTTTGGTAAAGTTGCTTCATCTCTCTGAACCTTATTTTTTCTAACAGTGAAATGGGAACAATTATAAGTGCTCTACACTCCTCACAGAGTTTTCTGAGGGACAAATAAAATGAGATGATCCTAAAAGAGGCACTTGTAGCCAAGTGCTATATGAACTCCAGAGGCTGTTTGATCTGCCAGGACACTTCCCTTCTTCTAAGAACAGAGCCCCTATCTTCTGGGAAATGTTCCTCCCCCCAAAACAAACCCTGTGGTTTGAATCAAACACACTACTGTATACAAGATAGATGACCAACAAGGACCTACTATATAGCCCAGGGAACTCAATATTCTGTGATAACCTATATGAGAAAAGAATATAAAAAAGAACAGATATGTGTATATGTATAGCTGAGTCGCTTTGCTGTACACCTGAAAGTAACACAATATTGTAAATCAACTATACTCCAATAAAATAAAAATATTAAAAGAAATTTCAGGGGCTTCCCTGGTGGCGCAGTGGTTGAGAATCTGCCTGCCAATGCAGGGGACACGGGTTCGTGCCCCAGTCTGGGAAGATCCCACATGCCACGGAGCAACTGGGCCCGTGAGCCACAATTACTGAGCCTGCGCGTCTGGAGCCTGTGCTCCGCAACAAGAGAGGCCGCGACAGTGAGAGGCCCGCGCACCGCGATGAAGAGTGGTCCCCACTCGCCGCAACTGGAGAAAGCCCTCGCACAGAAACGAAGACTCAACACAGTCATAAATAAATAAATAAAAAGAAAGTGAATTTCTTTAAAAAAAAAAAAAAAAGAAAGAAATTTCAAATTCTTCCCCCCCCACCAAAAAAAACCAAGACAAAACAAAAAAACCCAAAACAAACAAAAAAAGCTGCCATGTTGTTACTCCATGTGGGTATCTGCCCAAAGCCAGACAATCATGGCAACCTTCTCTGTGGCTGTCATGGTTGATTGGGATGGCCCTGGAGAGGGGCACCGAAACCCCAGTGAGGCACTGAAGCCCCTCCCCGTGGGTCTTAATCTTGCTATGAGAAAGATTATGAAGCAGTTTCCCCCAGGGGTAGAAGCTACTGGATGTGAGGCATGGAGATTTTTGGTAGCTTTGTTCCCTAATGCGTGAAGGAAGTCTGACTGCTGAGGGAGAAAATAAAGCCAGAACTCAAAGGAGAGATGAAATACAGAGAGAGATCTATCTCATTCAGATTTTCCTGTGGGTCCAAATGAATCCCTTCTCTTTCATGGCTTGGAAGGATATGCCATCAATATCCTTCTAGTACATTCCTCTTCTTGCCTAAGCCAGTTTTTGTTATATTTCTGTCACTTACAACCAAAGGGGGCTCAATAAAGAAACTGCAATTCATTATTCTGGCTCCCAGCTCAAGGCTGAGCTTGGATCTTACATTCTGATCCCTCACAATGCACAGGCCTCCTTCTCTAGGGCCATTTCACTTGCTTTGTCCTTCGTTCACTCCACTAACAATCTGTGAGCTTTCCCCATGTTCCAGGCACCCTCTCAACCCTCTGGGTTCTGCATATAATCTAAGGAAGACATCTGAATGCTATCCAGAGGAAACTCACACAACACCATACCTTAGAGGCAACCAGTCAGTAGGTCAGGTCTAAGTATTTACCCTGATGCTCTTGCTTATTTATTTTATTTTTCTGTAGCATGTATTTATGTAGGATTCTTCAAATCCTTCATGGAATAGGGTAGGTTATAACTCACAAAAAAATTGCTGAGCATCTACTGTCAGCTGGAAACTATTGGGGAAAAAAGACATGCCTTTGCCCTTGAAGCGTGTAGACTCTTGCTGAGCAAACAGTGCAAAGCTAGAGAACAAGTCAGAAAAATCAAACCTGGCAATTTATGGGGCACAGATCATATGGATTTCAAACAAGCAGAGAAGGGAAGTATTTGACTGACTAGGGTGTTTAGGATAGAATTGAAAGGTGTACCCTGTTGGAATTGTTTTTTTTGGCCGGCACAGTAATTAATTTTTAAAATTAGCTGTCATCATTTGAAAATCAAGAGATTTTATGTTAAAAAAAAAAACACATAGATTTCCAGCTTCTTTTGATAAATTGCGAGAGTTGACAACAATTCCCACTTGGGCATAACCCGCTGGAACTGAGTAACTGCTGCCCCCTTCAGCATGGGCAGCCGTATCCTGGTTATCACCTGCCCAGCTTGGTACGTTTAGATCCCTCAACCTGGTTCCCAAAGGCATTTGGATTTGATACCTAAACCCCAAGTTGGCGTTCAAAATATCCCAGTTCCCCAGAAGCCTTGAAGAAGGGACTTTAGGGCCAACCCATATCTAGGGTTGATGCCCACCTTGACAGGCATCCAATTTAGCATATTTAAAGTGTCATTGACCAAAGTACCCTATACCAGCCAGTATAGGCTGCATTCACCCACCTGGCTCCAGTTGAACTGGAGCCCGGGGGAGGATTCTGTGTGGGAACATAAAGATGGAAGCAGCCTTCATCAAGGCATCAACCAGCAAACACCTGCTACTCAGAGCCTCAGACTTTCTTCAGCCCCTCTTCCTTCCTCTTCTTTTTCTTCTTTTTAATGGCCACATTTCCTCACTTTGTTGCATTTGAATGCACATGATACAGAATGAAATTCCTTTGGTGGCTGTATGTGCGGGAGCGCGCAAAAGTATTTATGAATCCTAAATGAAGCTGGCTGCAGAGCCCAGGAGCTCCAGCAGAGCGCCGGCCTGTGTGTCTGGTGGAGTCTGATCTCTTACACAAGAAGCTACTTTTGATACCTCATTTGTTGGCTGTGTTCCTTGCAAAGCCAAGTGCTGTTTAACCCACTTTCCCGTAGAAGAAGAAAATGCAGAAGAGGCTGGCTGAGCAAGGGGAAGGCCATCCCGCAAAAACACCCTGGAACGGTCAGAAGAGATGCTTGTAGGGCATGGGGAAGGTGCTGCCACCCTCTGGCGGGGTGTAGCATCACACCCTGCTGAACTAAGTTGGTACCCTTCCCCCCTCCTTGGGAGCCTCCCTACTTCTAAACTACCCTGAAGTCCCAGAACTGCAGGTGAGTTCGGACTGGCTTGGTTTTTATTTAGGTCCTTAGACAAAGATGTTCTTTCTCTGCTTCTGGTTTCACAAGAAACTTTTCTTGGGCAAACCAAGAGCCCCCCCTCCAACCCTGGCCTAGGAGACACCCAGCATGTAGTCACGCCTGAATCTGCCTCTTCCTGCTAGATATTCAGCCCACGCATGACAAAGACTTTGGCAAAATGCTAGCAATCAGAAATCCACTCTTCATAGACATAAAAGAGTTGGTACATAGGTCTCCCCAGTAATGACAGTCTACATGCATTAGCATATATTTTCTTGAGAAGTGAACTATCAGAGTATGTCCCTAAAAGCAATTCATTCTATTTACAGCTTTTCTGAAGCCCCCGAGAGGGAATCATCTTGGAGCACTGCAGACACCACACTGAAAATAGTGAAAAACATTCAATTTGGAAACAATTTTACCTCGATTTATCTTTTTTTCCTTTGTGAGTCTGCCTACTGCTTCTGCTTCTTCCCCTACCAGAAGGCAGTCGTCTCCATGATTCCTCCTGGGGTCACGATGATGGCAAGAATGATGCTGTATCCCCAAAGTGTGGCCAGTGGGAGGCCAAGGAGGACACCCCATCTTTCCTCCTGGTGGAAACACCTCATTCCCAGAATGGAGGAAGGCTGGTGAGGGAGGCAGAGAACAGAGGCTGCATGTGACCAGCAGCAGCGTTATTGCTACGATACACAGGTTATTCTCTGGGAGGTGACTGCACTCATTAAACAGTGACAATATGGATGTCGTGTCCTATTACCCCATCCTCTGGGTTAACAATAAGATTTTGTAACCATGTCAAAAGCGAGAAAAAGGGAGCAAAGAAGTATCCCTTTGATTACAAAGCACCCAGGTACCTAGTACAGCTGTGGAAATCACTCAGCTCCTAGGCACGTGCTGCCCGAGAGGGCTAAGGGGATGGCGGGCCTTGCATCTTCAGCAAAGCCAAGGGCAGACCTGCAGTCTGGACTAGGTAAGTAGTAAATGCCTACTGTGTGCCCACAGCCATGCTCTGAATAGGAAGGAAGCAGAATAAATAAATGTTAAAATACCCTTTCTGTTTTTGAAAGAAATGTACAAGTCAGTCGGAGATAAGCCGCTCCCAGTTGCGGGTTGTAAATACCCTGGATTTAGACTCAGGAGACAGAAGTTGGGAGCCTCCCTGTTCCCTTGGCGAGACAGTTAGCCCCTCTGAGCCTTCAGCTTCCTCTGCTGGTAATACCTAGTCCTGTTCACCCCATAAGCGCCCCATAAGTGAGGAGGAAATTTTAAAAATGCAGTGGTTTCCAAATCAATAGTGCAATCCTTTTTAAGAAGAAAAATTGTATGTGAAACTCCAAGCAAAAACACAGATAACAGCTGAGCTGGTGATTTTGGAGGGGTGGGACTCACCACCTGCTCAGCCTTTCCTTGCCCCTAGAGTGGCCTCTAAGGCTTCCTTGAGTACCCTATACCTCTGAGAAGTGTAGCTTGAAGGCCAGTGAGAAAATGCTTTGAGATAGTGCATTATCATTTTTATTAATGATCATACAAACTGGCCATTAGTGGAGGTGATTGTAGGAATTGAGAGAAGGGAGAGATCAATATGGGCTTAAGTGTTCAAATAGCAGTAGGACATGCACTGATCTTTAAAGGATGGCAGGTGTCTGGCTGGGCAGAGGTGGGTGGGGAGAGGATTCCAGGAAGGGCCGTGGACTTGAGAAATTACCTGTGCTCTGCAGGGCAGGGCGAGGGGAGAACCTGTCTGGTTAGAGCAGACCGTGTGTTTGCAGTGGCAGAGGGAGCGCGGGACAGTTAAAGCTGCCTCTTCAGGCAGATGAACGATGATACAGGTTGGAACTCATAAGGCAGGTCCTTTGGGAAGTCCAAACCAGGAAGGAGCTGGCTGGGGGTGGGGAAGTCCTTGAGGGTAGTTAGCCTGGCTTTACTGTCTGACTCTAGTTGGGCTAATTCATTGCCGTGAACCCTACTTGTTTGTTGAAGTCAAACATCCTGCGTTAAGGACCATTTGCTCTGCTGATGACAATTCTTTGCTCTGAACTCTGATTCCGAGTCCTAGTTACCATGTCACAGCTCTCCAGGTGTTCTGCTCTCCCCTGCCACTAACTGATGTGTGTGGAGGTCCCCTACCTCCATGGAAGCATCTCCTAGAAAGTCTGTTTACTCAGGATTTCAGTCTCCCCAGACCCCCACGGAGTATTCTCTGTGCCCCCTTTAGGGCCCTGTGCCTCTGGGGAGGGCTGTCCCTACCCTGCCTTCTCCACTGCAGTCCTTTTAGCCCCCAGGGATGATTGACCTTCCCTGCTTGTCTCAGAACACGTTGTTGTCTTGTCCTCTTTGAAATGCCTGACAGCAGCAAATGCTTGGGTCTAAAAGCAAAATAATGAAATCAAATGAAAGCTCCCCAATTTCTCATGAGCTTGTCCTTGGTCCGGTGTGGTGCACGGCATGCATTATTCAGAGAGGGGCAGCTGTGTTACCTGAAGCAGAAATTCTGTTTTTCAGGTACCAGTCTGGAGGGATAGCTGGAGTGGAGTTGGATGGCCCTACCCAGCAGACTGTGGGTGTTTTTGGGGCAGAGGAGGTCCAGCTTTGGCGCTGGATCTGACAAGGCCATTGAAGTAGCTTGTGTCTTCTGACCAGTCATGGGAAAGGTCAGGCCAGTTAGCCCAGTCAGAGAGGGTGGGAGGGCCCGAAGGGTAGGGCAGGTGGCAGGAAAGATGAAAGGAGAAAGTGTGCAGACTGTGTGGCTGGAGGGACTCCCAGAGAGATGGCCCATACCCATATTGCCCCCACTAAATTCACCAGCTACATGAAATTAAAGAACATAGAATACCTTCTAAATGAGAATGCTGTAAAATTGAAGTGTGTGGGGAGAAGGAGAGGGTCAGCGTCCACCGTGGATGGATTGTAGTCTAGTCCCAGTTACACATCCCCTTCCCATAAGACCATTATGTTCCCTTGCCTGTTTACCTGTGACTTATTGTGACCTTTAGAAGAGGGAACGTATTTTAGTCCCCCATCCCCCGCATCAGCAGGCTTGACCATGTGACTTATTTGGGCCAATGGGACTGGACAGTTCAGAGACTCTAAGAAGTATGGTACATTTGCTGGTTCTCTTGAGGTCTCTTGCTTGGTTCCTTCTACTGTCAGCACAGCAGGTTCCAAATTAGCTTCAGTCCAAGTCCAGGAATGAGGAGACACTTGGAGAATATCTGCAGCTGCCAACATGCTCTGTGAACAAGAAAGAAACGTTTCTAGTTATGAGCCACTAAGATTTTAGGGTGTATTTGTTACCATAGCAAAGCTGGCTAATACAGTTAATGTCAATCAATGATGAGGAAATTAATCACGTCTGCCTTGAGTTAAGTTTTCTTTAACTTGATTTGTTTATTTAATTGATTGTTGTCATCTTCACTTGGAGTGAATAACATTGATAAATAAGAGGGGTTGTTTGTTTTAATGAATCCATGGAAGAATGTTGTTGATTTTTACAGAATCCACATATTAGGATTTGACAAGTCCTATGGCTGGGCTTCTAACTGAATTTCTCTTCATTCATGGTTGACTAGGTCTAAACATAGTGTGTGGTTGTCCATTCTCTGCCCCGAACTGTTGAGAACACATTTCCACCAACCGTCTCCAGAATCCTACCAACTTTGTGCAGATAGCCCTCCTTCAACTCTGATTCAATGAATATTAACTAAGCCCTTACTATGCCCAGGGCCACGGGAGTGTATATCCATTACTTCATTTGGCCCTCCCAACAATTCTTTAGCAATAGGTAATATTGTTGCTATAGACTGAAAGTGTCCCCCCAAGTTCATATGTTGAAACCTAACCCCCACTGTGATGGTATTAGAGAGTGGGGCCTTTGGGAGATGCTTAGGTTATAGGGTAGAGTCCTCATGAATAGAACTAGTGCCCTTATAAAAGAGACCCCAGAGAGCTCCCTCACCCCTTCCACCATGTGAGGACTCAGTGAGAAGATGGCTGTCTATGAGACAGAAAGTAGACTCTCACCAGACACCAAATCTGTGTTCACCTTGATCTTGGAATTCTCAGCCTCATAACTGTGAGAAATAAATTTCTGTTGTTTATAAGCTACCTGGCCTATGATATTCTGTTATAGAAGCCAGAATGGACTAAGATAATTGTTATGTACCTTTTGAGGAAATCAAGGGTCCAAAGGGTTTGCCAGGGGCACAAAGCTGGTAAGAAGCAGATCACAATTTTAACTTAGGTTTCTTCATTCTTGGCCCGGGGCTTTCTCTTCACTACCCCACGCTCCATGGATTGCACATGCTCTGTATGAGGCTACCATCGAGGATCTAATCTTCCAGAAGCTCAGGGACATGGGTTCATGGGCTAGTAGTGGGGTGATGGGGCTGAAGATAAGACATTTTATGCTTCATACATTTATATTTCAATTTATATTTTATTCCCAGACATAAATTCATTTGTATTACATCCTTAGAATGAAAAGTTCAATAAACTAGGAGCCTCTGAACTCTACGGTGGTAATTGTCCTTTTTGGGAGGGACCTCTGTGTCCTCTTAGAAGGGAAGCACTAGTGGAATTAAAAATAGATACCTCTGCAAGAGAGTTGGTCTCCAAGGGGGCTGCAGTCTTTGAAGAATATTCTCACTGTTAATTCTCTGAGAGTAGCAAGACTCATATTGTTAACAAACAACAACAATAATATTAATAATTGAATAATAGCTTCAGTGTCACTAAGAATTTTGCACAATGCTTTCGTATAAATTGTCTGTCTGCAGTCTGAGAAGGCCTCCAAGAACCGCTTGGATTGACCCTGTCATCACCGCTGGCTGCCATCTGTCTGGGGCTCAGTAGTGTGTGTGTCCAGGCCTGGCAGGTCTCCATGGCGTCACCTCATGCCTTCCTGCCTCCAGAAAGAATAGCTCCTCAGTGGTCTGCGAAACCTGGCAGCCACTGAAAGAGACTCCTATCCTCATACCTTCAACTGACTGGACTATAGACTTGCCTGGTGACCTTGGCTTCTTATAGGGAGATGGGGAGAAAAGATAGTAGTTCCTGGTTTGCCTGTATTTGGCGTTCATACAATTTCCACTCTAGGAAGCAGCTCTTGTGGGACCCACTACTTTCTCCTCAGCAGCTGAATTACAGATGTATTGCCTTAGAAGCAAAGGGGTCCCAGCAAGAGAGTGTGGATGGCCCAGCACACATCCATTTCTACCACTGCCTGGGATGCCTTCCTAGAGTGACGCTAAAGGGCTGAAGAAACCCCAGGTCTGTTGGCTGGGTGCAAAGCTACGAGTCCTGTTCTCAAATTTTCTGCACGGGGAGCCCACCCTTTCCCCTCAAGCGTGGGGAAGGGCGAGGTTCTGAGTAGGCTTACCCCTCCTAAGCCTCATCACCCTGACCTCTGCATTCAGACCATCTGCTTTTTGGACCAGACTGCCATGTTGGAGAAAAAGAGGCGCTCTCTTTGAGAAGTTCTGATTCCTTCTCTGTATAAGCTTCTTTGAGGTCAAGCAGAGAATCCCACAAGACCTGGTTTCTGAGTGCCTCAAATTCCAAAGGCCTCAGTCCCTGCATATGGATTCTTCCCCTGGCCTGACTTTTTGACCCCTCCTGTCCTGGGGAGTAAGGCAGATAGCTACCTGGTAGACTGCCCCCCTCTGGGGACCCTCAGCCCTGCCCTCCCATAGCCATAGCCCTCTTGGAGGGTTTCTTATGCGTGGTCTCTGTGCCTTGGGCTTCTTAATCCATCCCTCTCACCACAGCTAATGGACCAAGAATGGGCCTTGGACCCAAGGCAGTCAACTCCAGCCTGCCATTAGCCGGGGTAGCGGTTAGGCTTTTAAACCTTGAGAGCTGGCCAGTCCCAGATGGTGACTAGCCAAATCAGTCAGATTCTGCTTCAGAAGTTGAATGTGAGAGGTACAGAGAGTGGGCTGGTGAGTAAAGTGGAGGTGGTAGGATCCAAAGGAGCAGATCCCAAACACCAGGAGTAGCTCAGTCTCCACGGGAGCGGGGGAGGAGGGCCCTAGGTGGGTACAATGCCTGCTCCTGCGGCTGTGACCCAGTGACTCAGGCACAAAGGCTGAGTTGGCACCTCAAGAATTGTCTTTTCGTAAGGCTGCATTCTTGCAACAATCTCAGTAACCTGAGTATGTTTCTTTTTCTAGAGCCTAAAAGAGTGTAACATGTACAGAGAGCATACTTGAGAAGTCTGATTTAAAAGGCAGAGCAAAACAATTGACCAGAAGTTTCTTGGACTCCCATCAACATACTCACCTGGGTCAGGCTGAGATGTGTCTCTGGCCCTGTCACTAGGAACAGTGCTCCCTGGGGGTTTGGAGGGCTACGGGTGAAGGTGCTTGCCTCTGGTCAGGGAGAGGGACTCAGAGAGGGACAAGAGAGGCTGTCAGGGTGGGAAAGTCTCTGATCTAAGAAGGCATCCCTTTGCTGTTCTACAAACACTCTAAGCAGAGGAAGGGGAGATTTGAGCGAGCGAGGTGAGGATGGTGGTAATGGTGGTGGGGGATGGGATAAGGGAATAGGATCCCACAGCCTCCCCAGGGCTTCAGCGCCTGGCTCCGGCCCAGTCAGACGGCGGGGAGATGGATGAAGTGCATGCCCGATGTCTGGGCCATCCTCCTTGCTCTCATTCTGGCTTCCCGCCTGATGTCCTCACTTCACCCTCTTTGCAGGTAGAGCTGAGCCTCCCCATCCTGTGGGGAAAATCTAGCTCTGTGTGCCCAGAAGCTCAGCAGGCATGGCAAATGGAGAGGAAGATGGCCTTTGAAGCCCACCTCCTTCAGGAAGCTTTCTCTGATTAATCCCAGCTGGACAAACTCTTTATTTTCAGCTGTGCCACCAGGGAATGTGAGAGTTGACACTGGCCGGCTGGGAGCACCAGGAGGACAGGAACCACGTCAGCCTCGTTCACTGATGCGTCCTGAAAGCTTAACACAGCGCCCGGCCTGGAGAAGGGGCTCGATTAGTGGTTATTGAATGACTGAATGAACAAACGGATGAATGCATGAATGAATGAACTCTTCTTGTTTTAAAGCCAAGGTGACTTTATTTTAAATGCAGCTGCCAATATGTAAAAGCAGAGCAACGAACTCTTATGGAAGCAGGGGAGAGGGTCCAGAACTCTGCCTCCCGGGCTCCCCTGTGTTTCTCTGCATCAGTCCTTAAGGATTCTCTGCATCCTTTGAAATTCAGTGTGAAACTCCTCTCATTTTCCCAAGGAAGAAACAGGTCCCCAAAGGAAAAGTGACTTGTCTAAGCCAGAACAGGCACCCTGGTCTCCCAACCCCCAGACTATTTTTCATGTGCTCAGTTTAGACTGTATTAATTCACCATGCTAGGAGCCCAGCAAACACCGGGTGACTGAAGCCTTGGGAGGGAGGGGAGGGGGGAGGGACTTGTTGATTCCCAGGCTGTGTGCGCTGGTGAGAGTCACGAGCGACACCCGAGACGAAGGATGCTGCACCAAAATAAAATGTATTGTATTTAAATATTCCCCAAGTCGTTTTGTGTATTTAAATCTTAATTCATCTCCTCTAAATCTCTCCCCACTACATTAATGTGACGACTTTGACAGAAAGATGAATAACATTATTAAAGAAGCTCATGAGCAAATTTCACTCATAAAAATCTCCCATTCACTCGCTCGCTTTGCTGTTCCCACTCGGTGTTCTGTTCCTGTTCACCCCCCAGGTCTCCATCCCTCTGGGCCCCAGGCTGATGGTGGGGGGCAGTGGTTGCTGGTAAGGAGGTTCAGCGGACAGGGGCATGTGTGCATTTCAAACCCACTTCTAAATCCTCCCCTTTCGTTCGAAAAATAAATCATTTGAGTCAAACTTCAGATGCGACAAGATTCAGGCTGGAGAGAGGGAGGGAAGGCAGACTCTCCTTTGAGAAAAGCCTCCTCCAGCAAGGGCACAGGATGGGGAACAAATATGGCAAGTGACCAGGTGGTGTCCTCCTTGGGGATGCACATCTCAGGAGAGCAGGGACCCTCACTACCAAACTCTCCTCTGGGGATTCGGCCAAACACACACCTTTCAAAATGCTGGCTCCTTCCCAGCCAGAGGCAGCCCTGGAAGCTGCTATAGCCTCCCGTTCCTCCTGGTGCCCTGCTTGGCCTCGCTGGCTGGGGATTTATGCCCCTCTTTGCCAAGCCTCCCTGATGGATGGCTTCCAGGATGGCAGCAGAGTCAGTGGTATTCATCTCAGCACTGTCTCAACCTTCTCCTTTAAATCATTGCTCACGTTGGCAGATGTTTGTTCACTCCTGACAGCCTGGCCTGAGCCCGGCTGCTGCATCTGTGGGACTCCCAGCCGGAAGGGCCTGCAAGGTCTACACATGCAGGGGCTGGAGGACCCTCCTCTGTCCTTTCCACACCTGCCTAAGCCCTCTGTCAGGTCATGTGAAGTCTGGGACGCCAACCCCGGAGACCCAAGTCACACCTCTGACCCAGCACTGACCGTATTACATAAAAGCCAGCTGTTGGTGTGGTGACTGGGCTGTTAGCTCTTCTGGCCACGGGTGGTGCCCACTTTCTTTGTGTTCCCAATGCCTAGTGCAGCTCCTGGCTCATAATATGTGCTCAGTGACTATTTGAAGAACTAAAAATTTAAATTGTGCAGCGGGTACAGTCTCTTCAGAAAATTATTTGGCGGTATCTACTAAAGCCAAACATACACATGCTCTGTGACTCACCTGGGTGAATATCCCACAGAAACAAGTGCGCTTCTGTCTATCCAAAGAAATGCACAAGACTGGCAAGCTTATTCCTAATAGGGCCAAACTAAAAGCAGCCCAAATGTCCATTCACAGTGGAATGGGCAAATAAAGTGTAGTGTATTTACACAAGGATCCCATGGCCTTGGTGCTGTGTAGCAATGAAAAAGAACGAGGTCCTAGTCACACAACAACATGGGTGAGTTTCACACAAAAGAAGGCAGACGCCAAACGAACTGTGATTACATTTACAATAAGTTCCAGGACATGCAAACCTAACAATGGTGATTGGAGGTCAGAATAATGGTTATCTTTGAGATGCGGGAGGTCATGGTGACTATTGATTGGGAGGAGGTATAAGGAAGCCTCCTGGGGTTTTGGAAATTTTCTAAATCTTTATCTCAGTGGTGGCTGGTTACACAGGTATAAGCAAAGGTAAACATTCTCTGGAGATGTACATTTACTACCTGTAACCTGTAGGTTAAATCTTATTAAAAAGGGTAAAGAAAATGTGGCAGGGTTCCCAATCTTTTTGCATCAAAATCTGTGCCTTATTGTATTTGCATTCTGTCTTCTGCATGTCCAAAACCACGCAAAACTATTACACTGAGCTTTTTCTATGTTTTATATTATGAAGACATTTGATATATTGCATACACATTTTCTAACTATGCAAAAGCATGCCCACCAGAAATTTTTTATTTTCTTATTTTTTTAATTTTTTATTGAAATATAGTTGATTTACAATGTTGTGCTAATTTCTGCTGCACAGCAGAGTGATTCAGTTATACATATACATACATTCTTTTTAAAATTCTTTTCCATTATGTTTATTACAGGATATTGATATAGTTCCCTGTGCTATACAGTAGGACCTTGTTTATCCATTCTCTATATAATAGTTTACACCCACCAGAAATTTTAAACATATCATTTCCCCTCCCCAATACCCTGCGTGAAAATCACTGCGTTAAAGCATATTTACCTCTTAGCACAAAAGATATTCATTACTTCCAAAGACTATGTCTCATTAGAGTGAGGTGGTAGGCAGAGAGGATGATTGCTAACTCGTAAAGTTGGGGGGAAGCGGGCTGTCATAGAGCAGAAGCAAAGGGGCCTTGTGTCCAAGAACCTCAAAATCATTGAAGGTCTGCATTCAAGGACTTTCCAAGAAGAGCAAAGGGCTAGACCAACCCTTACTTTATCTCAGCTCAATTCTCTGAAAACTGCGTGCTGTGTGCCCTCTGTAGGTAAATGTGCCTGGATATCCTCGGAGGATGACCACCCGAACCACTGGAATCACCTTCAGAGAAGAGAGGGGCGATGTGGGGAGGAAGGAGGCAAGGTATCAAAGCTGAGTCCAGACAGAAAAGAGAGGCAATCCACATGGGTAAATTGCAAATTGCCCATTTGTTACCCCTTGCCACCAAGATCTTATGCTAGAGCCCTAAGAAGAGGACCACTGAGGATATTTTTGAATTAGTTTATAGAAGGATCGGATCAGTTTTGATTGAAAATAACAAAACATAACTGGAACTAACTTAAGCAAAAAGGTAATTTATTGTAAGAAAAGGAATGCATGGTCAGGACTATGGCTGCATCTCAAAACAAACAACTGGAAGGAGGGTCTTGAAAGTCATCAGGCCTCACTCTTCATTCTTTTTTATGCATTGCTTTGAGCTGTAGCTCTGTTCTTCACTTTCTCTGCAGGTAAGTTTCCTCCACGTGGTAGAAAACAGAGCAACAGTGGTGCTGGAAGCTCCTTGGCCTTAAAGCATCCGGGTGTGAAATTCAAAAATCTCGGGAGAGAGATCTGATTGGTCAAGGTTGAGTCAGTTGTCTATCCTCAGACCTATCAGCTGAGGCTGGGAGCCTGACCATGTATATTAAATGGCTGTTCCTGCATTAGACATGGGGGTGGTGGATGCTAGGTACTAGGGAATGTGCAGTGTCCTGAAAGGTAGAGCTGGGCAGAGACAATACCACAAATAACCTCTACCAGGAACTTGGAAAGCAGTGGTTCTACCCCGTTCTACAGTGGGAGTCAGAATTAGACCAACAGTGTTTTCTCCTGACATTGTCACCATATTGTACTTAATCTTGGCTGATGAAACCTACATACTTGTTCCTGTTATGGTGAGAGTTTGTTCATGGTTTGACTTTGGTTTCCCAGTTCTTCAGTGTGTTTGCCATTTGGCACCACAATACCTCACTCTTGTTGCTGGGGACAGTTCCTTGCCTGGCTCCAGCCTTCATTTACCTACAGACAGCCCCTAGTCATTGGGCCTTCATCCAATGACATGATGGTGGAAACTTAACTGTAGGTTGTTTGGTTGATGGATGAGCACTTTCTTCTTGGGTAAACCATTTAAACTCTTTGAGTCTTATTTGTCTTCTGGTAATAATGGAATAATATTAATATAAAATTCCATCTGCCCTCTTCATTACATCCCTTCACTTGATCCTCCATGAGAGGATTGGTTCTATGAGATAGGCAGATATTTATTATTACAACCCTTTTCTTACATCTGAAGAAACTGGGACTCAGAGAGATCAAACAAGTTGTCCCAAGTGATAGATTCCAGCAGTAAGTGGTAGATCTGAGATTCAAATTCAGGCCTTTGGATTACACATCTTCTATTTGCCTAAAGATAGAACATTGGGCCAACCAGGTGACTTGTAAGTTTCCTTCTAGAGCTAAAATCTATGATTCTATAGAAAGTAGTAATGTTAAGAGAAATATTAGCTAACATTTATTACATTTGCTAGGTTCCAGGCAATGTTCAAAACATTCTACCTATATAGCTCATTTTAATAACCATATGAGACACATACTATTATTATCCCCATTTTACAGATAAGTAAACCAAGTCATGAAGAGTTAATGACCATACTCATAAGTGGTAGATCTGGGATTCCAACCCAGACCTTCTGGTGCCAGAGCCCAAGCTCTAAACTTCTACTGCCTTTGACAAGGAGCAGATAACGGGATGCTCCCTTCAGAACTCTCCAGACAGTTTACATAGCTGAGCCTCCTTGCAGATTGGACAGATCCTGCCAGTGGGAGCCAAGGCTCCGTGGGAGGGCAGTATAGCACTAAATGTCTCCCATAGTTGGGGTGGGGAGTAGTGGGAGGCAGGGTGAAAGGAACAGGGAAAGGCACTTAAACCACACACACTGTAAGGCAGAAAACAGCAAGTGGAGCGTGGGGTTTTGCATTCAAATATGGCTCAAATACTTGCTGTGTGTTTGACCTCAGGTAAGTTACTTAACATTGCTGAGCCTCAAGTTCACCATCTGTAAAAATCCCTCCCTCCTGGGTCTACCGTGAGGATTATAAATAACACGGAGTACTTAGCATAGTATAGGATATGATGAGTTCTCTCTATGTGCTTGCTAAAGCCCTTAGATTGGGGGACAAGTTAAAGGTAAATTAAAATTTTTTGGCCATGGGGCTTTGGTTTGGGGGAGTTTGCATTCCAAGGGGGGGAAAATAAGACAAACCACAGCAAAGTCAGGGAAAGAGCGTTTCCTAAGCATTCTGATGTGCTCCTCAGGATGTGGACATGCACCTTGGAATGAGTGCCATTCCAGTCCCGTTGGGAGGAGCAGCAATGGGACCAGGCAGGAACTAAGACACCATGTGGTGTGCCTGGAACTCAGGATGAGTGTTTCCTTGCCTGAACTGCTGGATAAGACAAAACCACTGAGCTTAAGGGAGGGAGGGACCTGGCTTAGAATCCCAGCCTGGTCCCTCATCGGTTGGTGACCTTGAGCAGGTGAGTTATATTCTCTGACTTACAGCATGAGAATAGGAGAAAATGTACTCAGGGCTGGTGCACACAGTCCCTAGGGGATGGTTAGTATTGGAGACATACAGTGATGCCATGGGGAATGTTTGGGACATTCTTTACTTAAACATCTAGGAAGGGCACTGTGTCTGCCACCCTGCCCTCTTCAGCCAGGAGGAATAATCTTCTTCAGTGCCTGGATCTGAAACCCTAAGAGATTCTCTTTCTGATCTACCCCATAATCACAGTGGGACATGTCAAATATAGTAGAAATTGCGCTGAAATGAGGGCCAGTTGAACTGGACTTAGGTAATTCACTCAACAGCTCTGAGCCTCAGTTTTTTTTTTATCTGTAAAGAGAGAAAGGGTATATTTGAAAGGGTAGTTGTGAGAACTAAACTAGGCATCTTCTATAAAGATTGATGGCCAATGTTCATTGAATTTGCCATGAACTTGGGGGTGGGCTTTCTTTACTGCCTAACCTCAAACCCCTATGCATCTCCCTTTTATACCCTAAAGGGGACCTTTTCTTACCTGGATGCAGCTATTCTTGTTCTACCCAGCAGGCACACTCAGGCCTTAGCCCCAGCATATCACACACACACACACACACACACACACACACACATCCACCAATGCCTGTCATGGAGACAGAAATAGCAGCAGGAGGAAATTCCCCCATCCTTTCTCCCCATGTCACTTTGTTCTGCCTGCACAGGCAACAAATTAAAACAAGAACCCCCCATCGCCCAGAGCTGCCTGGGCTTCTGCCACAATGGCTCTAATAATAGCTGAGCAGAAAGGCCCCCCATCCTTCAGGCCCCGGAGTGAAGAGGCAGAGCTTTTCATTGGCAGCCAGAGAAGTGGCTGGGAGTTTTGGCTGTGTTTATTTGGTGTGACTTTGGGGCTATTATATATTGTTTCTTGTTCTCTGTCTAAGTGCTTCATCAGAGATGGGGAAGGGGGAACAAGGGGTGAAGGGGCAGTAGTGGGAAGAAAAGCGAAAAAGAAATTCAACTTCCCCAAGAAAACACACACACAGTGCGCTCAGTCAATGCAGGCAATGGCACACAGCAAAATTGAACTTTCCCCGCCTCACAGTGGTCTTTGAAAGCATTCAATTATCTGTCTGTACCTATAGAAAATGTTAGGGATTGCTTCCAGAAGCCTTTAAAAGGGTCTCTACGCAACGTAGAGGTGCACACACACTCAGAAAAACAACAACAATCTATTCATTTACCTTTGAAAAAGCCAAAAAGGTATAAATTCTGCCCAGAAATCCATCTCCCTCTCTCTTTCTTTCTTTGTCTTTTGCCACATCCTTTCCTCAACCTCTCACCCCCATCTCGTGTTTATTTATTTTTCAGTTAAGGCCACAGGAACAGCCAAAGAAGGCAACATGACTGCAAAGAAAGAAGCGGAGTTTATTTGGATGGAAATGCCTGCTCCGCTTAGGCAAAGCAGAAACTCCTCCAACAGGTTCCCTGTGGGCCTCTGATCTGAATTGAAGGAATTTAACGGAGCACCCGCTACCTGTCAGGACACAGCGGCCAGCACTTTAAGGGATGCTTCCTCATTGGATTCTTAAAACAAATCTTTGAAGTCCATGGAGCTCCTCCCACTTCACTGATGAGGAAAGTGAGACCCAAAGAGAGGAGGGAGTTATTAAGAAGCAGAACTGGGCAGCTAGTTAAGATCCCTGCCTCTCAATCCAGGTCTCTTCCTAACCCTACCACTTCTGCTTCTGAACCTGGGCTATTACATTCCCTATCATGGGAGGAGACATCATGGTGGGCTCGGCAGATAACGTGCAGTTACCCACAGCCACAAAAGGAAGCTGGCTTAGCAGACAATGTTTATTAAGGGCTGGGGAATATTGTGACTGATGAAAATAATGATGATGAAGATGAAGATGATGAAGATAATGATGAAGTGCAGGGGAAGAGCTCTGACTTAGAAGGTGAGCGCTTCCAGGGCTCATCTCAGCTCTCCTGCTTACAGCTGTGTGACTCAGCCCAACAGTCACTTCACTCTCTGTGCCTCCATTTCCTTACCTGTAAAACGAAGAGGTTGGACTAGATCAGTGATTTTCATACTGGGTTCAGTGGAATAGCTAGGACTCTAAGGACCCCCAGAGGTTGCTGGGGAAATGGGTGGAGCTCAGGAGTCTGCTTCTACCAGAGAAGTTCCCACCTTTTAAAAAAATCTAGTTTATGTATCTACTACTAACCGGGTGGGAGCTAAAGGCTTTTCCTGCTAGAACATTCTGTGATGTGGTGGTGTCATGACTTCCAGAACCCAAGGAACTCACTTCTTGTCTCAGGGTCTTAGCGCCACGGGGGACTAAATAGCAGAAATGACTTGCACTGGGTAAACAGCTCTAGAGCGGGCAAGGAGAGTCTGCACCCCTCTCATTACCGTCGAGGGGGTCTGCACTGGGAGGCCAGACCTGACCATCAAGAACAAAGAACAGGTCAGCCAATGGGTGATAGGAGTCACAGAAAATTGGATGGGAACCGGAACCTGGATCAATGTGGTGGCTTCCCAGGAAGGAGCAGGCAGGGTGTGGGAACATGTTGTGCAGATCATGGCATCTGTCTCGCCTTCATGGGCAGGAGTCCAATGTGTTCAACCTGGGAACACTGGGTCCTGATGGCTGTAAAAACTTGACAGCAGAGGCGTTTCTCATCTGTGCCTCACTGTCTCCACAGCCCTGTGGACAGAGACCCTGGATGGGTCAAAGCATTCTCTAGGGCCTTCGTGTGTTTCTCAAAGGTGTTAAATGAGCCAGTCAGTGCCAAGTCTTTTGGAGCAGAAGCAGTTCATTGCATCTGCATGATCAAGAGTCTAATTTTGAACCACAAAAGCACAGGCTTGCAGCATTTTGGAACCAAGAAAACTTACAGTAGCCCAACTTTGCTACTGCTTAAAATCAAGGCTGGATTTTTGGGGTCAGTTTGCATTTGGAACACACAAAGTAGATGGGATGGGCACGATGGACCGCTTCCCAAGATTGGGCTAATGCCTGGGAAAGATGGCCTGGAAGCAAGGCTCAGAGTCCTGTGTTGGGTCCGAGTTGGTTTTACTCACACTAAATTTGGCGAGGTTGTCGGAAGGACCGATTATAACCCATCTGTTCCCAGCTACACGCGTCTAAGGGGCTTGGTGAAGAAGGGCTTTTGTTTCCCTAAATTACGTCTGAAAGATGATACTACCACTTTTAAGTTTTCAGTTTCTGTATCTGTTGTGTCTAATGAGTAAAACACCAAAGGTGTCTAGGAGGCAGTTTTATTTGTCCCACTTTATAGATGAGTAGACTGAGACACAGAGAATCAAGTGACCTACTCAGGGTTATTCAGTGAGTTCAGGGCAAAACTGGGGCTGGGACCCCACCTCCCGCCGCCAGCCTGGAGTTCTCTGGGCTCAGCTTCCTGGGGCCAACTGCTCCTCCATGGCCCCCCATCTGCTGAGCTCCCTAATCTGACCTCCTGAAGTCTCGCTGACCCCCGGCGCCCCAGCTTTAGCATGGAGAGATTGAGGGTAAATGAGAGAGTGACTTTCCATGGCGTGTGACTTGTCGACCAATTTGAAGAGAATTTTCTTGGCCAGCGCTCTAATTCCAATGCTTGAGTAATGCCCTGAGACCACATCGATCGGGCTCCGGGAAATTCCGACCCGACCGCCGACCGTAGCACGTTGTAATGGCCTCTGCCCGGGTGACCTTCTCCCTGTCAGAAAATATATCTTTTCTGCAAGTCCCTAGCCTGCAAACATCACCCACAGCCAGCTTAGCCCAGACAAAGGGCTTTGATATGGTCCAGATAATGCATCGAGGGGAAAACTGTTTTCCAAGTGTGTAATTCGTCCACTATTAACCTACAGCTGCGGGGATGGCCCTGCCTTTGATTCCTTTCTCCAGCTGGGGCCACTCCTGTCGTGTAATGCAATGCATGATGCATGGCAGAAGACAGGGGGCAGAGGCTTGTCATATTTCCTGAATGCCAATGACCCCTTCTTGGGCTGACTGACGTGCTTTTGGTTGCCTGGCTGCACCGCAGGCCTGACCCACCGTGGAACTTGTTGTCTTCTTGGTTCTACCAGGGAAGTTGTCCTGGAATTAGGCTGAGTGGCTTGAGAAGGGAGTTGACACCTCTGGCCATCTGGAGGTGTGTATTCAGGACAGGGCTTGACAAGAATACACGGTCTTCTTTATACCTTAGAAAGATGACTCAGATGCTCTGGGTTCCCGTCCTACTAATAGCACTGCAAGGCTGGGTGCCTTTGGGAAGAGCCCTCCCCCTTTCTGGGCTTCACTTTTGTTGTCTACAAAATAAAAGGACTGGGACTTCCCTGGTGGTGCAGTGGTTAAGTATCCACCTGCCAACGCAGGGGACACGGGTTCGAGCCCTGGTCCGGGAAGATCCCACATGCCGCGGAGCAACTAAGCCCCTGTGCCACAACTACTGAGCCTGTGTTCTAGAGCGCGTGAGCCACAGCTACTGAGCCTGTGCACCACAACTACTGAAGCCCACGCGCCTAGAGCCCGTGCTTCACAGCAAGAGAAGCCACTGCAATGAGAAGGCCGTGCACCACAACGAAGAGTAGCCCCTGCTCGCCGCAACTAGAGAAAGCTGGGACGCAGGAATGAAAACCCAATGCAGCTAAAAATAAATATATAAATAAATTAATTAAAAATAAATAAATTAAAAACAAAAGGATTGGACAAAGTAATTGGACTCAGATGGTCTGATTCTATTTTTTTTTTCAGATAGTTCTCTGTCTTGGATTAAATGATGGATAAAATTTAAAAAGAAAGGATGGGAAAGAGGAAAAGGAGGAAGGTGGGGGGTGGGGAGAAGGGGGGGCAGAAGAGGAAGAAAAGAAGAATGCTAAAGGCCTGGGGTGAATTTTTAGTTCTAAGCACCAAAATATGTGTGTATGGGGTGAGAAAAGAGTATTTTTACCACTATCCTCTTCTCTTTTCTTTTCCTTTCCTTTCCTGTCTTTTCTTTTCATCATTCTAGTCTTAGAAAATTTTCTGACCTCCTATGAGCTAAGCTGAGCCTGGGGTTTGAGGAAGCAGGACCAAGTGAAAAAGGGCTCAAACGGGCCCAAACTTTCACAGGTCCAAGGCACTGGAGCATTCCTCACCAGGTGAGAGCAGGCCTGTGAAGCCTGAGAATGAAAGAGGCAGGGGATGAAGAGCAGGTGTCAGAGCCAAAGCACAGGTTCGGCACCACTAAATGGACGAGGCAGCAGGAAGGGGGTGGGCAGGGCGGCACCAGTGAGACTTTCAAAAGCAACAGGAGGCCAAGGCTGAGGTCTTTCAGGCAGTGTCTTCAGAAAAGTGTGCGCAGGGGAGGAGCTAGGCTGAAAATCAAGCCAGTTCAATGACAGTGGTTTCCAACAAGTAACTCTTGGCCACTGGCCAACGCACAGTGTTAACCAGCTAATGTCTGGTCTAAGACTGAGGGTCTGTTTAATATAATAATCCAAGAAATCATACAGTGAAAGCAAAAAAAAAAAAATCCTCTTCATTAATTTTTCCCAAACTAATCAGGGCCCAAAATGAAAGAATGAAAGTCAGAAAAGCAAAATTACACTTAGATCCCCAAAGGAATGTGTTTCCTCTGAGCTTTGGGTTTCAGTCGTCCTCGGGGTGGCAATTGGATGCTTCACCTGTAGAACGTCTAAAAAAAATACAATGTCTGGGCCTCGCTCCAGCCCTAGGAAATCCAAGATGAAGTCTCCCCGAGGTCTGGACCAGGAGTTTGCCTTGCCTCTTGAGCGTGGGTACCAGAGGATGCCACCTGCTCATAAAACAAGAGCAAAAACAACTATAGGACATGGAAGCAACTGCCTGGAAGTGTGAGCAATCAGGCCAGCTGTTTGTTCGACCAAATGTTAAATATTTGTTGAATAAATATTTCAGGACTAGATGGTGAGTTCCACTAGATTCTACAAGCTTTCAGTGCAGGGGCCTTGTCCAAGTCATCTCTGTGTCCTTAATGACTGGCACATGGTAGATGCCCAATGCATATTTGCTGAGGGTCTAAGTAAAGGAATAAGTGAATACATGAATGTGGAACGAGGCTTCCTCTTGGAGTGGTGGGGCAGAAAGAGCCCAAGTTCTGGCATCAGACATCTTTGTTCAAATCCTGGTTGCGTGACTTTTTAGTATGGGCTCCTTGAGCGAGATGTTTCCCCCAACACCGAGCCTCAGTTTCCACATCTGACAAAAATGGGGCCAATACCGTGTGCCCCACAGGGCTAAATGCGTTAATTTGTATGAGTAGGCATATGTAACCGTTTATAGCACAGCATTCAATTAATGCGAATAGAACAAAGTTCCATCTGGGGCTCTGGTGTCAGATATTGGTTTCATTTCCCTGATGCTTCATATGCGTCACTTCAGACCCCACAGCCTGGAAATGCAGAGGAATTAGGGACTCTGGCTCCAAAATAACTCCCCTCAAGTACTTCTGCACCCTCAAATAAGACCAGAGCCAAAGCTATATTTAATGTTGAGTGGCCTTGATAAAAATGGCTCATTTTCCTTTAAATTCATCGTCAGACAACATTTCCTTCTCCCAGAAGCTGTACAGGAGTTTGGGTTGACATGACACACCAATGCAGCAAGACAACATAATTTAACGGAGCCCTGTGGCTTTCACATTTGAGGCCGGCTGTTTCGCCGCATTTGAGACAATGCTCAGAGAACAGTTGGGAGATGAGGTACTAACGAAAAGGAAATGATTTGAAATATCCACGCCACGCTCCCTGCAAATCAGAGCACTGCGACTTGGCAAGCTTCACCTTTCCTCCCCACCCCTTCCTCCCCCACTGAAATGTGTCTCGACACGGGGCTGTCTGTAGAGCGGCTCTGAGATGTTTACAGCTCTCTCACTCTCGGCTTCTGCGTACGGTCGTGTGATAAAGGTCTGGCTTTGTTGTATCGAGTGAAATCACAGAACTGGATGTTTCCCTTGTCTAAGAAATACTGCGAATATTACATCAGGTTGTGCCTTTGGGTGCTCTCATTTATCTAACCTATAGCTGTACCTTCTGGGGACCGTAGCGGGTAGCGGAGAAGGAGGGAGGGAGCTAGAGTGGGCTGCAGCACATCACCTGGTCCAGTCCCCTGCCTCTGGGCAAGGGCGTGCCTCTAAATTGGTCTAAGTAGAGTCGCCTGGCCTCTGGGGACTTGCTCCAGTGACCAGCTTGTCCTACTTGTGCAATCCAAGTGGAATCCCCTTGATCATCCAAAAGGCTTCCTCTCAGTCAAATCAATCCTCCCCATTCTTGTTTTCTAAAGTTCCAAGACTTCTCTTCTTTCATCTGCTCAATCCCGACATCAGTTTTCTTCTTAACTGGGCTTCCCCTGGAGACAATTCAAATTGGAAAAAGAACTGTTGCTCCTTCCTCCCTGCACCACCCCGCACCCCGAGCCACTTCTCAAGGTCATATCCTCTAAGAACTTCATAACTTATAAAGAAGCTACTTTTCACTCTCCGAGACAGGTGCAAATGATAGGCAGGTAAATAACAAAGATGCCCGGGCTGTTACCTTTGCAGCCTACTGGAGTGGGGGAGCGGTACTGGGCAAAAGGCTGTCGCTGCCTGATTAGGATTTGATTCTCCACGGTAATGTTGAACTAAGGCAGGAAGGAAAAATATTCAGTCAACAAACAACTGGGAGCAGCCAGACATCGTGGATCACTTTAGCCTTTGCTGTTTCCCAAGTTCTTTGTGTCTCTCTGTTATGCTAGTGTCCAGAACCTAAGACATGAGAGCTTAGCAGAGAGACAGCATCTTTCACAGAATACTGAGGAAGGGAAGCTCTGAACACACATGCTTTTTGTTGTTGTTACTATTGCAGATGCTTCTCTAACTAGAGCGCTTGTACCCCTGGGGGTATGCGGTGGTAAACGAGACAGTATAAAGGCACAGAATAAACAAATATATCTTCCTAGGGCGTCAGTTTTACTTGAAGATATTAGGTTAAACATTTTTATATTAGAACAAACAGATATATATTGTGGCATGGAATGCAAAATTCACATGCATTCCTGAGATAAAACAGAAGACTTCAAAGAAACGTCACACTGGTGGCGGGCCTGCTTCGGGCTGTGCCCCCAGTCCCCCCTGGGGGATGCTCTCAGCTCCTCTGCCAGGAGGAACTTGGGTGGCTGGGAGCATCTGAAAGGATCTGGTGTATCCCACCTCTGAAAGAGGACCAGTTTCCCGGCAGAGCAGAGCAGGGTGTCCCTCGGGCTCTGAAGCCCACCAGGATCACTGCAGGAGCCCAGGAACCAGGGAACAAACTAGGAGAGGGTGTTCTCAACAGCAGAGGGGCCTGGCAGGCTGCTGCAAGACAGCTCAAAGAGCTTGCTCCTGCTAGAGAAGGACTAAAATAGCCAATTTCTCCCAATCATGGAGAGACATCACCCCGGGGGCCTGTCATTCCTTGGAAGAAGTGGGATGGATTACGGTTATGGGAAGACAGCAACGAACTCACTTTTATTGAAGGAGAACTTAGTCCCCGGCTCCTCCCAGGGGACAGACACACTCTCACACATTCACCTATACATAGAAAGCCTGCGTACCTACCTGCTGTCCTCCTAGCCAGCCAGACCGAGGAGAGAGAGCAAATGTGATTAAGGGGGCCACCCCAGGGGACTTGCTGGATGGCAAGCAAACCTGCGGTACCACGGAGCCAATTTCAGTAACAGGTTTAAGGGAGCCCTGAGATGGGAGAAAATGCAGCTGACTCAGCCATTCCAGCCTCCTCTGGTCCACAGGGAACCTCAGGAGTAAAGGAGCTGGAGATTGCTGCAGGGACCGGTGCCAGGGAAGACTTAACACTCACACCTCCATGGCGGTAGCGCTGAATGTGGGGAAACGCAGGCATTACTAAGGACAGGGGGACTTTTTCCACGCACAGAGTTAACATGGCTCTCAGTCTTGGACAGCGTCAGAACAAAATACCATACTCTATATTCCTAGAGTGCTTTATAGTTTCCAAAGCATTTCCATGAACATTATCTTATTTAATCTCCATGCTAATTTTGTGAAGTGGGGATACAAAAGCTTGGAGACTTCACTGGGTTTGTTTTGTTTTTTTTTGGCACTGGGCCATAGAGTCAGGGTTGGAAACCTGGACCTGGCATTGAGGTCAGTGTCCTCTCCACTCTTTCATGTTGTCATCAGATGTGGTGACTCTCCTAGCAGTCAGGGCTGCTGATGTTGAAACTGGGGGTCCAGGAGAAGATCCAGGAAAGAAGATGCTCCAAGGTCAGAAAGGTCAGGGCTTGGTTCTGGGTTCCCCCACTTACTACCTGTGTGACTTTGGACAAGTTCCTTAACCTCTCTGAGCTTTTGTAAAACGGGGAGGACCTAAGTCCATTGTATGAATTAACAAAATAGCTTATGAATGTCCTTAGCACAATATCTGACACATACTACTTTCTCAGTAAAAATGAGATATTATTCCTAACACCCTTCTTTTTGAGAACAGAAAAATATTTTTCCTGTGCTTGAACAGGAAAGAGAAAATCTCTCCAGCACCAGGTCCACCAGAGATTTTCAGAAGATGCTTTAATCTGAAGAAGGCAGCAGGAAAAATCTAAATCCCAGAATGAGCCATCAATAAAACCTAATTTGAAGTAGCATCTGTTTATTAAAATATATATATATATACATATATATATATATATATATATGTATATATATATATATATATAAAACAAAATCACATTGAAGACATTTTCTCACAGTCTGCACCTGGGGCATCCCCAGCCGCTACAGCTAGATACCAGTGGGAGAAGGGAGAGCGTCAGAGAATCTTCTTGTGTCTCTTGTACAAAATATGCAGATGGATCCCAGTGGGCAGAGAGGAGGGCAGGGCCAGCTGCAGGTGGGGCTTCAGGCTGGAAGCCTGCCCCTGTCTGGTTGAGACCTCTTTGGGTGCCACTTGGGAAAGGTGGGCATTGTCCATCTTCAGGACCAAGGCAGGAGCAAGTGAGGTCCTATTTGTGAATGTGTTTTCCTTGTACCCCTCCCACTAAGAAGGTCTGAATCTCAGGATGCTCCTTTGAGACCAAATCACAGGGCTAGGGTACTCACACCCAAACTAGAAACTGACCTTTCCTTTTATAAACGAGGAACCAGAGGCCCAGAGAGGGAAAGGTGTCTGCCTTGGAGCTGCACAGCAATCTCTCATCTTTACCCAACTGTCCGGGGTCCACTTGGGCCTCCCAGGGCGCTGTTCACCGCTACTGACACTGGCTCCAAGTCGCGGACGCGGGCGCGGGCGTGGGGGAGGGTCAAGCTGCATCTGCCCAGCGGTCTCCCCCAGCTCCAGGCTGCAAGCCAGGCTCGGGAGAAGCATGTCTTCTGAGGCTCCCTGAGTCCTTGAGCAGGACTCCGGCACAATGCACACAGGAGAACAATAGGGACTGCGTGAGGGAGCCCAGCCCGAGAGGGTATTGATCATGTTTAAAAAAAGCAACACACATAGAGGAGCCCAGAAAAACCTTCCCAACGCAGCACCAGCTAGCTTAGCTAATTAGCGCGGGTGAGCCCGTGTCAGCCGCCAGCTCAGAGCCAGGAAGAAAACAATTCGCTCAACAAACAGAACATCTAAGAGGGAACAAAAAGAAATCAGCCATTCTCCCCTAACCTCCCGAGAGTCCGTGCAGGCCAGGGAAGGGGACGTGATGGGAGGCAGGAGCAGCCCCGAGAGCAGGATGGGGGTGGCGGGGTCTCAGGAGAGCGTGGGCGTCATTTAAACAAGGGACACACGGCAGGGCAGAGGGTCGAGGTGGCATCCAGACCGGAGAAGGGGATGTCATAGTGCTGAGGGCTGAGCTGCCCCTTCCGCTCCACAAAGGGAATCTTGTCGCCCCTCAAAGCACTGGCTCTGAGCCCTGCCTCTCTCTTTGAGGGCTTTTATCAGCCTGCACTCAGCTCCTCTTCTGGACAATTCACACTTCTGGTGGGAGGAAGCAGCCTTTGGTCAGGCTGAACTCGGACAGAAGGCCTCCCTGACAGTAGGCTAAGCACACTGGGCAGATCGTTTGGTCTGAATGTTGGTTCTGCCAGGGATGAAGGATATCCAAGGGCCCCTTCAGTTTGAATGAGCGTGGCCAGTGCTGAGTGACTATAAAAGGCCTGCCTATAGACCTCCTGTAGTTGTAAGGGATGCCCACGGCCCCATGGAAGACATCACTCACAGGAAAAGAGTGGTACATGCTATGGAGGAAGGGGAGATGGGTGAGGGTTGAGGGACAATTGGACAATCGAGGCTCCTGGAATGAATTAATTCAGGTTATTTGGGTTCAAAGCTACCAAATAGTGCAAAGAGAGGCAAAGGAGGGATGATGGAAGGGAGGAAGAAAAAATGGGAGGAAGGAGGGAGGGAGGGCAGGAGGAAGAAGGAAGGAAGGAGGGAAGGAAGGAAGGAAAGCAGAGAGAAGGAGGGAATTAAATGCCTCTCTCTCTTTTTTTTTTTTTTTCTGGTTTTCAGCAAGATCATTTATTTACCTCCTGTTCCCCGAGCACGTCACGTGAGCACAGGTAGCCGGGTACTGGGTACCTGTGTGGGCTGTTGGTTTTTTAAACGTAGAGCAGTCTGTATGTATATAAATCGTGTACCTTAGTGATTCTTTAACAAGAAAACTTACTGAGCAAAAAACTTCAGATGTGTTTGAAATTTCCGCCCTTTCCTGCATTCTAATCATTGAAAAATACCTGTGTAGAAATTTTACTCAAATGTAGACATGCCTCAGCAATCCTCATGGTACCTCTGTAAGACCAGGATTATCACTCCCTTTCTGAAGATAATGAGCACAAATCATTCACACAGGGGGTAAGTGAATGTATAGGTAGATTCAATATTGCTGGGCACACAAGCACAAGGATTCCACTGGGCTCTGCAGATGGGGTGAGTATAAGGTGAGTGACATTTGCACACTTACTAAACGTTGTGCATCCCAATGCTATATCTATGACTCCTCTTCTCTGCCTCTCAGGCCCCATTGCCCTTTCTCCCGCAAACTATGAGTCCTCTGATCAAAAAGAAGCCAAGCGGGCTTCCCTGGTGGCGCAGTGGTTGAGAATCTGCCTGCCAATGCAGGGGACACGGGTTCGAGCCCTGGTCTGGGAGGATCCCACATGCCGCAGAGCAACTGGGCCCGTGAGCCACAGCTACTGAGCCTGCGCGTCTGGAGCCTGTGCTCCGCGGCAAGAGAGGCCGCGGTAATGAGAGGCCCGCGCGCCGCGATGAAGAGTGGCCCCCACTTGCCGCAGCTAGAGAAAAGCCCTCGCACAAAAACGAAGGCCCAACACAGCCAAAAATAAATAAATAAAAAAAAAAAAAAAAAAAAAAGAAGCCAAGCTCCTGCAGTTGGTTCCCCCTCTATTTCAGAATCCTGTGCTAGAAAAGAATCTGCTAGAATGGAAAACACATTGGGACTGAGTTCAAGAGCCTGTGCTCGGGTCCCAGCTGCTCCACTTCCTAACTGGGTGATGTTGAATGAATCACCTCATCCCTTTGGACCTCAGTTTCATCATCTGTAAAATGGGGATAATAACAATTCCCTCACAAATGTGTGACGATTACATGTGACATTATACGAACACCCCCCCGAGTCCTTTTTTTTAAAAAATTAATTAATTAATTAATTTTTGGCTGTGTTGGGTCTTCGTCGCTGCACGCGGGCTTTCTCTAGTTGCAGTGAGTGGGGGCTACTTTTCATTGTGGTGCGCGGGCTTCTCATTGCGGTGGCTTCTCTTGTTGCAGAGCACGGGCTCTAGGCGCGTGGGCTTCAGTAGTTGTGGCACATGGGCTCAGTAGTTGTGGCTCACGGGCTCTAGAGCGCAGTCTCAGTAGTTGTGGCACATGGGCTTAGTTGCTCCACGGCATGTGGGATCTGCCAGGACCAGGGCTCGAACCCGTGTCCCCTGCATTGGCAGGTGGATTCTTAACCACTGTGCCACCAGGGAAGTCCCCTCCGAGTCATTCTTAAACCACAAAGCCCAATAACTTTTAGGAAGTATCATATTAGAAAAAGAGAATCCCAGAAAGATTCTGAATGTTATTTTCTTTCTAGTTTTAAAATGACATAGTGGATGGATCTTTTAGAATGCTATTTCCAGCATCACGGCCCAGAGATCAGGGAAATGTACTGGGGATATTTCCCAGTCCCTCAAATCACATTGCCTGGTCTTACCCCCCTTTCTCCCTCTCCTCCAGTGCATAGGGTAGGTCCTGAGCATGGGTGGGGGTAGGGAGTCGGGCTATGAATTAGGAGGTCTCTTTGCGGAATATCTTCCGGCAAGTGTGGACACGATCATGTTCATTGTCTGTGTGTTTGTAAATGTATATGTGAACGAGGCCACATTCATGTCCATCCATTTTTTCCTTTTATGTCTCAGTCAGTAGTTTTTGGCAATGCCTTTGCAACACCATGAACTTCAGACAGGAAATAAGACCTATCCATTTGTGCTGGTACCAGCTAAAGATTTTCTATAAAGTTCCCACATTTCTAGGCTGGGGGAATGGATTTCACTACAGGAAAAAAAAAAATATTGTGAGGTAAGAGAGGTGCAGCAAAGGAAAATATTGGCCACTTTAATGATTTACAGAAGCATAGAAAACCTCCTTGCCTGCTGATATTTCATATTTCCCCTTCTGCCAGTAAGGGGGCTGGGATAGGGGGTCTGATTTGAGCTGTCATGTGAGGAAGCGTGAAAAAAGCAAAGCCAAGGCTGGCCCCTTCCTGAATATTCTGTAAGCTCCAGTTGAGGCACTTTTTGACCCAAGGAGAAGGGGCTGGGTTGGGGAGGATGGAAAAAGGAATAAAAGTGGGCACACATTTTAGGGGTGATTACTTGTTCTATGCATAAAGTATAGAATACTAGCCCTGGAGGAGATGCTTAAAAAATGCAGGTTCTTCATTTTACATATGGGAAATCTGAGAGCCAGAGATATGAAGTGACTTTTCCAAGATCAGCAATCTAGTTTACAGAGAAACTGCAATTATACCCCAGACCTTCCAGCTGCCAGGGCAGAATTCTTTCATCTATATCGACTATTAATATTATCATTATTGTGGTATAATTACCATCACAAAAAGACCACTGAGGGCTTCCTATGTGCCAGGAACCATACTAACTCTATGAACACCATCACATTTAATTTTCATACCATCTCTAGAAAACATGTGTTATGATTCCCACTTTAGATGAAGAAACTGGAACCCAGAGAAAGACTAAATAACTTAGCAATTTCATGCGGCCAATATGGGACAGAGCCAGGGTTTCAGACAACTCCAGAATCCATGCCAGAATCACTTTCCAGCAGGTATTCCTAAAAAGCAGGAAATGTGAGAACAGAGAGTAATAAATGCTTCTCCTCAGAGAAGCTCCTCACCAATAAAGAAACACAGTCAAAATATCTGGCTTGGGCAATTTAGAGGATGGTGGCTTTAGAGCAAAGCCCAAGATGGTTAGAATTAAATGGTAAACAAATGGGAAGCAGCCCCTTTCCTGTACGGTTGCAGTAATCTGAATAGCTTGCAGCAGTGAGTCGTGGGAATTGAGCTATTAATAAGAGGAGCCGGCAGAATGATTTACAATCAGACATTAATATGGAGATTTTCATAAACACAATAATTCACACCCAAGCAGAGTCATAAATGTAAAGTTGCATTAGCTATTCTAGTTGGCATGGAATGCCACATACAGTGTGAAATTGAACATTCCATTGTACTGTAATAACAGACTAATGGAAAAAAAAATTTAGTGGGGGGAGGGGAAGAGTAGGGCAGTGGGGGGACCAGAAACTCTATATTTCAAACTTGCTTAGTCCTGGCAGGAACTATCCCCAAACTCTGCCCTTGCCTTCCACTTTAAAAAAAAATAAGCTTTTGGACTTCCCTGGCAGTCCAGTGGTTGAGACTCTGCGCTTCCAATGCAGGGGGCGGGGGTTCGATTTCCCTGGTTGGGGAAATAAGATCCCACATGCCACGTGGCCTGGCCAAAAAAATAAGCTTTTTATATTGGAATAATTTTAGATTTCCAGAAATTTACAAAGTAAAGAGGGTATATCTTTCACCCAGTTTCCTGTATTTTAACATCTTATGTAATTGTGGTATATTTGTCAAAAAAAAGAAATTAACATTTGTACAGTACTGTCAATTAAACTCCAGATTTTATTAGGATTTCACTAGTTTTTCCATTAATGTCCTTTTCTCTGTTCCAGGACCCTAACCAGGATCCCACATTGCATTTAGTCATCACGTCTTCTGAGTTGCTGTTCTGTGACAGTATTTCATGACCTTGACAGTTTTGAAGGGTACTCGTCAGGTATTTTGTAGAACGTCTCTCAATTTGAGTTTCTCTGATGTTTTCCTCACATTTAGACTGGGGTCTGGGTTTTGAGAAAGAACACCGCAGAGTGGAATTGCCCTTCTCATCACATCATACAGGGGGTACATTATATCCGTGTGACTTGCTGCTAGAATTGCTGACCTTGATCGCTTGGGTAAGGTGGGTGGTATTTGTCAGGTTTCTCCATTCTAAAGTTACTATTTTTTCCCTTTCTTCACCCTATTCTTCGGAAGCCAGTCACTAAATCCAGCCCAGACTGAGGGGTGCAGAGGATTAAGTTCTACCTCCCGGAGGGGGAAGTTTCTACATGTATTGTCTGCCTTATACTTATTAAAAATTAATTTTAGATTGAACTCTTTAAATTTTATGATAATATTCCCTGTCTTCTTAAGCACATTATTTTGAAAATAATTTGACTTTTCCTTGGTCATTTTCTGTTCTAAGTATACTCTAATCCCTCGCCCCCCAAATGTGTTCAGTTCTTACCCTCCTTGACCTCTCTGCAGAATTTGACATTGATAGCCCCTTTTCCTACGAAAAAAAAATTTCTCCCAAATGCCTTGCCATTATTCTCTTCTACTTTCTCTTCCTCCTTCTTAACTCATCACCATTCCAAATCTGTCTCCATTTCAGTCTCAATCTCTGTTCCTTTTCTCCCTACCCCCGCACCCCAGCAGTTGTACTGTCTGGGCATTCTGTGGTCCTCACCCCTTCTCTCTCTCCAATGTTTCCCTTAGCAATCCCATTTCCTAGATGGCTTTGATTGTCTTCATTATTCACACGACTCCTGCATCGATATCCCCACCCCTGCCCTATCTCTATGGCTACAGTGCCTCAATCTCAACTCTCTCCTGACCATCTCCATCTACCTACTGCTCTATCTAAAGCTCATCATCTCTCTACAGTTGGGGAACTGTCTCAGCTGTTTTAACAGAAACCAAAATAACAGTGGCGTAAACAATATGGAAGGTTTATTTCTCACTTATGTGCAAATTTGAGCTGGTAGAGATCTGGGGGCAGAGGAGCAGCTCTGCTAGGGCCCCATGTTGCTCTGATCCTAAGGCTTTGGGTGTTGCCCTTTCTGCATGGTGGAAGCTGGCTCTTGGCTACTGCATTTCTATGCAGACCTTCAGGAACAGGGACTAAAGAATGGAAAACAAGGAGCTCTTTAAAAGGGAATGATCTGGAAGGGATACACATCACTCTGCTCACACCCCATCAGTCAGAACTTAATCACATGGCAATACCCAGTTGCAAGGTAGGCTGGGAAATGAGGTCTCTAACTGTACAAGACAGAGGAGAATGGATATTGGGATAATATACAATCATCTCCAAAACTGAAACCACCATTTTGCTTTATTTTCTGACTCCTATAACTCCTGACCTACTTCTCCTCTTGTCTTCTTAATATTTGTTATTATATTAATACTTATTATTGCTCATGCCAGTAACCACAATTGGAAACTTGGGTGTCTTTGATATTTCTCCTTCTTTCCCCTTAATAACTTCCCTCATGTTTAAGATCTTTTATCCTTTCTTACTAATACTACACAAATTCAGGCCTTCATTGCCTCTCATCTGAACTCTTGCAATAATTCTGTAAACGATCTCCATGCTTTCAATTCCTCATTTCTTCAAACCATCTTCAGTATGGCTGCTGGTTAACCTCAGTTAACGCAGCTCAACTTCTCACCCTATTTGTAAATTTTCTGTGTCTCCTTATTGCTGTCTCAGAAGAGTCCAAATGCCTTAATCTAGCTCTAAAGGTCTTCCACAATCTCTCCCAGACTCTCTGACCTACCTTTACTCTCTCCATTTTGTTCTGCGCCTTATGCATTTCCTTTACACGACAAATCCCATCTCAAGCCCCACACCCTGTTACTTTGTCCTAATAATAGGATAACAGCTAACTGTACTGATTACTTGCACTGACTCCACAGCTAAATACATTATCTCATTAAATCACACAACAACCCCCTAAGATAAAGAAATAAACAAATGATTTTACAAATGAGGAGCAGAGGCTTGAAGGAGCAAAGTAACTTGCCCCTAATTCTTTGATTAGAATGTGAAAGAGTTGAGGTTTGTGCCCAGGCCTATGTGACTCCAGAGCCTGTCTCTCTAGACTAGACCTTCTCCTACCAGAGTGACTGCTTATGATGCTCCTTCAACTAGAAACGCACTTTCCTCTTATCAACTCGTGGCAAAATCTTATCCATTGTCAAAGCCCATCTTGAATGCCATTTCTTCCATGAAGCCTTCCCTGAATCACCCAGTTGGAACTTTTGGCTCTTCCTTCTGATTCCTATAGCCAGGTATCTCTGCCTCTCTTTCAACACCTAGCATCTCCTACTTCACATTACAGTGCCTTGTAGATATGTCTTAATTTTTCCATACTAGACCCTGAACTTGAGGATGACAGTATTATTGGGCAGAATAGGGCAGTTTTATTCATTTTTTGTTCCTAAAGAATTTATTACCTGACCTCAACCCCCACATCTAAATACAGCATCCAAAATATTTCTCAAATCGAACTCTTCTTTTCCACCCTAATACTGCTTCTCTTATTCAGGCCCTTAACTTGTCTCTCTTGGATCACTGCAATTATCCCTGGACTTCCCACTCTTAACATCCTCTCCATACGGCTGCCAGAGCAATGAGTCCCCATCAGTGGCTTCCAGACCCAATGCAATGTACTCTAAGCCCCCTAACCTTGTAGAGAAGACCCTCAGGGATGGGGACCAAACCTATCTCTGTTGTCTAGGTTGTACTTGCCCTTTTTTATGCTCTAGAAATATTGTGTACACTATACAAGGTTTCACACTTCCATGCCTTTCTCAAACTGTTCTGCCTTTCTGGAAGTTCTCTCCCATTTCCCTTTGTTAACCCTTACTTCAAAATTCACCTTGGTCAAGATGACCTTCAAGAACTTCACATTAGGCTAGCTGCTCTTTTCTTTTCTCTCCTAGTATGTTCATATCTTGTCGTGCTCAGATGCAAATCGTTCTTAGTTGTACCATTTCATTAAAGTTATCTATTTATGTGTCTGCTAACCCATCTGCGTGTACACTTTTTGAGGTCAGACACCATGTCTTGGTCATCTTCCTTGCACCTAAGTCAGTGCATATATGAGGTATTCAAGTGTAGCAGCTGGTCGAATGAATCACAAAAATCAATGATTGTATTATGCTTTAATACAGTGATACCACGAGGCCTACTGAAGTTCATGTGGATTATTGCCTATATGGAAGGATCCCATCTTTTTATGTTTTCCTGCAGCGTTTCTCCTGTCATGTCACACTATGGTGAGAAAACCTGCCTGGGTTGGCTCTTCTCCCAATAGGACTTTATTGAAAGTCCTTGTAATAAAGGACTCTGGGTATGAATCAGAAAACCAAGATGGTGACAATAGTATTGGAACAAGAGTATTTTATATGTGTTGTGGCAACAGCACCAACGCTGCATGATTAAATTTCTGTTCAATTTTGGTTCTTGGTATGTTCTGGCTCCAGGATTCAGGTAAGAGAGCCAGAACCAACACATAACGCACCATTCTGCTCTTTCTTTTGAGTATGACTAAAAAAAGCCTTAGTTTGACCAGGACTATTCTAGACATACTCTTTTTGCATTAACATATTTTATCTGATTTGATCCCCAGAAGATCCCTTTGCAGCTGATGTATTATCTGAATTTTACAGATAATGAAAGAGACACGTAGAGGTTAATGGGCATATCTAAGGTCACACAACCAGTAAGTAGCTGAGTCACGCCATGAATCAGGTGCCTTCACTCAAAATCCAGTGTTCTCCATCTTACACTTCACATAATTTTCCTCTAGGAAAATTATGTTTATCTAAACCAGCGCTTTTTCAGGATCTTAGTTCCCCGACCAGGGATGGAACCTGGGCCTTGGTAGTGAAAGCACCAAGTCCTAACCACTGGACTGCCAGGGAATTCCAAACCAATGCTCTTTCAAACTTCAGCTTGCAACCCATTACTTGGTCATAAAATAAAATTTGTGAGTACCAAGCAGCATTCAGAATGGAATGGGATGGGATAGGATCAGATAGAATAGAGTAGAATAGAATAGAATAGAATAGAATAGAATAGAATAGAATAGAATAGAATAGAATAGAACAGAACAGAACAGAACTATGAAATGTCAGAAAGTGAATATTGTTCAGGAAACTTTTGTCCCAGGTCACAATACAAAATATTCTTCTTATTCTGGGTCATAGTAAAAACAAAAACAAAAACAAGTTTAAAGTTTCTTCTTTTAACAACCTTGTCTAAAACTAAGCTGCCACAGTGATATTCTATTGCCAAATATGATAGGAGTTTCCGTCTCTATCTTCTCTGACTCTTGGTGGAATATGGTCCCTTCCCCTATTTTCAGCGTCACAAAGCACTTGTCTCCCTTGACCGTCTTAAGCCCCCCTTCCTTCTGGTACTTCCTTCTCTCTGACAGTCCTCACTTCTAGCACTTACATTTTGGTATTTTCTAGAGTTCTTCATGACCCTCTTTCTTCCTGCTCTATCGTTTTAGCATAAGACCAGCTTTACCCATCATCTAAAAGCTGATGACCCCCCGATCCTTGCTTCACACCCTCAGTCCTCTCCCCAGCTCCAGACTCATGTTTTTAACTCTCTACTAAACATCTCCTCCTAGACGGTGTCTACTTGTCTCTCAGAATCAACAAATCCAAATGAACCTATTATTATCCCTTCAAACCCACTCTCCTCCCCCTTGTGTCAGTGGGGACATCACTATTCACCCAGTCATCTAAGCTAACGACCTGGGAGTCCTTCTTGACTCCTCTCTTCCTCTCACGCCTTGACATCTAATCAATTGCCCGGTCCTGTCAATTCCGCCTCTGCTACATCTCTCCAAATTGTCTGCTCTGCCACTTTCTTAGTTCACAGCCTCATTATCTCTCATTGAACTGCTGCTCCGTTATTGCTCTCCTCCAGTCAATCTTCCACAGTGCTGCCCCAATTTCAAAAATGCAAATCTGACCACATTGGTTCTTTACATAAAATCATCCCATGGATTTGTCGGAGTGTTGATTAGACAGAGATCCATGCTTTTCAGCATTCCTTGTGAGCCCCTCCAATTCCTCTCACTTTTGCCTCCCAAGAACCTCCCTCTCCCCTCTTGTCTGTCCCCAAGTGTCCCCCTCTGTGCTTCAGATCCACCTGCTGAAATTCTATTTCAGATTGAACTCTATGGCTGCTTCCCCTGAAGGGTCCTCTTCTTCAGACTTATTTCCTGCATAGGTACCTGGGTGCACCTATAACTTCAGGACATTCTCTCAATACGTTTTGCCTCTCAGATCACACTAAATTGTAATTGATTATTTGCATTTCAGGCTCTGGCACTCTACCGTGAACAGTTCAAGAGCTAGAATTCTGTCTTATCCACTTTCCTCTGCCTGAGGCACTGGCGTATAGTAGGTGTTCAATAATGTTTATAAAATAAATGAAGTCTCAGTTCTGCCATTTACTGGCTGTTACTTTGAGCAATTCCCTTAACCTCTCAAGCTTCATTTTCTTCATCTTTAAGTGGATAGAAACTAATGATTACCCAGTGCTTCTATGCATCAGGGTCTGTGCTATGCATCTTTACATATGTTATTTAATTCTTACCACTCACCTCATCTTATAGGTTGTAGAAATGATTACTCATCTTATAGGTAAGAAAAAAGAAACTAGGAGAAATGAAACAAATTGTTTGTGGTTGGAGAGCTAGTGGGGAGTCATTGCCAGGATTTGAACTTAAGTCTCTCTGGTTTCAGAGCTCTTTCCACTACACTGAGCTGCCAATAGAATGGAGAAGAGACCACCCATCTCACAGGGATTAAATGTGATAATGTGTGTGAAAGCATTCTGTAAACTGTTAAACATCATGAAAATGCAAGATAATATTATTGTCATTAAGATCTGCTATGGTCTGCATATCATAGTCGGAATTCTCAGAAACTGAATATTGGAAATCACTTCATGAGAGCTGGCTGCAAAGGCCTATGGGAATCAGACACCACTCTGGGGCTCTTTCTGCAGAATCCCTGCTCCGTGCCTGTGGATGCAAATAAACGGTAGCCACGAGACAGGAGACCCAGTAGAGTGCAAGGATGCTGTGCCCGGGTAGAAAACACGATGGGTGCACTCGTCGGTTACAGGTTATGCCACCCTACGAAAACCCTACTGACACAATTGTGTTTTAGAATCTTCAGGCAGCTTTGTTGTTGCAACGGTCCATTTAGAATCTTGGCATCATGCTTAGGGTCACAAACTGCACTGCTTTTAGCTGCTGCCACCAGTTTGTGAATCATTCCATTTACAATCCTACGGATGGTGTCTGGGTGGTGCTCTTGCAGAGAGACGGTGATATATGGCAGTGCCTGCATCAGGGCGCATCAGGAACCACCAAGAGAGGCAAGATTCACAACCAAAATATATTGCACTTAGCGGGCCAGTTAGTCACGCAAAGCCAACAGGAGGGTCCTGAAAGGACAGCTGCACAAGGGCATATGGTGGCCATTGCCTTCTGGACCATCTGAATTACTTTCTCCCATTGATGGCAGGGATGGCAGGAAAGACAGGCTTGTTATTTTTACTGAATGGGTAAACTGTCCGGGCGGTGGAAGGTTAGCTCCTTAATTTTCCCTTTCATGGTCTGAATGCTACTTAATTCCATCTAACATCATTGCTTGTTAATGTCTCTAGTTTTTTATTGCTGCAAAGAAACATGCTCTAACCAATCTGGACAAACCATGGACATGTCTGTAAAGTAACGTCTGCTGACCCCAGTTTGTGGGGGGGTTTCTTCAGCATGTTTTCCCTGGGTTTGTAAACCCTCATTTGCATCCCCCTAACATACTTTTGCAAACTCAGTTCATTTTCTTCTCAAGTTAACTTTTTTAAATGGGGGAAAACTTTACAGTGACGCTCAGAAAAAGCTGTGGAGAGAGATTCTGCTGAATATGGAATCAAATCTTGAAAAAGTTTGCCTTGTTTCCTAGGAACTATGAAATGTGATTTTTCTATAGCGAATGACAACTAATTCAACCATATGTGGTAAGGCAAATACTCCCAATTTTGTCCCTTCAGGGACAGCCTCCACTGAACACTCAGTTCTGCCCCCAAAATGGTAGCCCATGATTGGTTTTGGGGTGCGATGACTAGGGATGTATCTGATTGTTCTTAAATATTGTCAGTGCTGGAAAATTCCTAATATACTAAGAATTACTATGTTTACAATAGTCTGGCTTCTACATCACAAGTAGATAATGAGTCATCCAACTTCATCAACAATGCATTTAGACATCAACTTGTTTTTAATTTCTCTTGGGTAGAGACATCATTAACCTTCTTTCCTCTCTTTCCCCAGAAAAAGGAGATGGTGGATTATGGCAGGTGCTGCTGCCCTTTGCAGAATGGCCATAGGATAGCAGACCAATTGGTAGAATACACTTACTAGTCATTACTTTCATCCTAAGAACTCAAAATCCCAGCTTGCAGACTGCTGTGTTTACCATGAAGGGGCATGCACTTGGGCATGTGTGTGTGTGTCGCCATTTTAAAGATGGCAAGAGCGAGGCCCACACACTAAGTGATTTTCCTCGGGCTGAGCAGTTTGTAAGAGTCAGAACAGAACCCAAGACTATTAATTTCCCATTCCAGCTCTCTACACTGGTCCCAAGCTGCTTCCAAACAGGCTAGAGGGAGTACACGTTTAGGGTCCTCTGGTCTTCCTGCCTCCATCTTTTGTAACAATTTCTGTTGTCTTTGGGAGCTAAGGGCGTCTGTGAGGAAATGAATCCTGTAAACCCAGCGCCTGAGTTGTGCCCCTGAGACGCTATAACTGCACAGATAACAAAGCCGAGCGGAAGCTAATAGCCCAGCATGGCTCACGGCAGGGTTCCGAGCTTACCTACAGATTCACTGCGGCGTTACTTATGGAGATGACAGATTTACTGTAGCTCAACTTAATAAAATAACCTTTATGGGAATATCTGCACAATTAGAGAACACTTCAGGTCATGAATACGTTCCAGCCAAATCCACATCATCCACCTTCCCCTACTTTTGGACCCTGCTGTTCTTTGGAGATTGATGAGAGCTTTTGTAGGTAATGAGTAGCTTTTTCAGGTAATGAGTAGCTTTTGCAGGTAGTACAGGGAAGAGGCCCGAAAAAGGATGAGGGGAAGCTCCCCAGTTCTCAGTAGGAAATTCTACTCCATAGCCCATTCCTTTTGAATATTCCCATCACAAATTCCTACACTGGATCCAGCTCTCCTGGTTCATGAGCACCCACTGGAGACAGCAAAGCACAGTAGAATTTGGGCAAGTAAACACTCACTTTCTACCCATATAATCCTGGGCATGTCTCTCTACCTTCCTGGGCCTCCCTTTTCTCACCTTTAAAATCTGGGAGTTGGGTTAATGATCTCCAAAAGGCTAGAATTAGTTTGTTTATCTGGGGTCACCCAGCTCAGCAATCTTGGATGAAAGCAAAACATTTGATCAGCATGAATCTGGAGGATTACCTCTGGATTTCACAGCTTTGAACTCCGTCTGACCGCTGTCTCTGCCTCCCACCTACAGATGCCAAATAATATTTAAAGCTGCTCACTCAGTCCCCAGACTTGGAATTTAACAGAAGTGGTATGGCGCTCCCAAAGCCCTGTCTCTCCTGTCTGCCATCGTTTCTTATGGTGTCCCCACAGAGGACACACTTAGTAGTGAGGAGAATAGTTGATTATTTGACTCTGTTGAGTAGCTTGCTGGAGAGTTTTCGAGCTGTGTAGACAGAGTCTGGATCAAATTGTTAAAAGCATCTGTGTAGGCAAGCCCAGCCTCAGTGTCACGATGACCAGCTGGAAAGTGAAAAATGTAACCAAACAATGGGCTGCTTTCTATCTACCATGCGAAATCACCAGTTTTACTGATTTTCTCTTCCCACTGACTTAATTGTTTTCTCAACGGGTCTGACTCATTTCACAGATTGTTTCCAATCATGCGGACGCAGCCCAAGTTGCCAAGTACGGTGGTTCCTGTTCCCTGCACTCCAGTGAGGATCCTGGCTGACTCACCACACGCCACCAGCCGTGTGACAGGGCTTCACCACATCCGCCTCTGGGTGCAGAACACTCAGCTGCAGACGCAGAAATAATAGACACTGGGAGACAGACAGACAGACAGATACACACACACACACACACACACACACACACACATACTGTCACCATATTAGGGAAGTATGGTCAAGACACGGTGAAGCTCAAAGGGCTGGGCCACCTGAAGTTTTGCAACTAGCCACTAACCCAAGACAAAGCAGCCCCATTAATAATGAAAAATGCCAATCTCATTGATTTGCCTGTCTTCCAGTCTACTTTCTTCTCTTCTTGGAATGACAAACTCTACCTCTGATCGCCTTACCCTCTCTAACGCACAGGCCAGATGCCGGGGCTGACCTGGATGAGTTCTGGGGACCCCAAAGCAGAGCTCCATGGGATGGGGGTGGGAATGTAGTCAAGAGTTTAATTGGGCAGAACAACTGGTCAGTAAGTTACAGAAGCATATCCAAAGGGGTCATTGAAGCAAGGAAGGCCCAAAATGGTTATAGGGAAACAGAGTTCATAAGAATCAAGACGTAAGAGAGGATGGATATCGGGTACCAAGTGTTGACATGGGTGAGCAGGTCCAACAGAATGCTGGACCAACAGAATGGTCCAACAGAATGCCTGGGACAGGCAGCTGTGGATGTTGGCTAATTTACCACGAGCTCCCAGCCTCTGTGGTGCGGGAGGGCTAGTCGCATGACGTCAGAGCCAAGGCATGACAGAGTCGTTTCACAAAACCCTTTCTACTAAACTGTTGTGACTCTACCCGAATATACCCACCTTGTGATTCTAATCATTCCACTCCCAAATATATAGAAATGCACACATTATACAGCAAAATCTCTATTAAAATGATTAGAACAGTATTGTTCACAGTAACCAAAATCCAGAAATAACCCAAAGGTCTATTAACAGTGGAACAGATCATTGTGAATTACTCATGCAGTGGAATAGTACACAGAAACGAAAAAGAACAAATTGCCTACAAACATATTATTGAACAAAAAGAGCTAAATACAACATAATACCTTGTTTTATGAGTCCAGTTACATAAGATTCCAAAACAGTCCAAATGAATCTATGGTGATTACTGTCAAGAGGTCACTTTTGGAGAGAGAGCAGGGTATTAGTGACTAGAGCGGGGACTAAGGAAAGCTTCTGAAGTGCTGTGAATTTTCTAGTGCTTGATACAGGTGGGAGTTACACTAATATGTTTATACTCCAGTCCAAATCTTTATTTATAAAAATTTTAGTCAAGTGATAAAAAGGAGGGCAGGAAAAGTTGACAGAATGCTATAAACACCCTCTGCCACCAGGTATCTTTCTCACATGAATGGGCAGGATCGTACTTACGGATCATGCACGTTCTGTCTTGCCTGGTGTCTGAAGGTACTCGGTCTGTGCGATCATCTCAGAAATTGGCTGAGAGACTGAAGATTGGGTGGGGGGGGGAGTGCAATCTGTGTATCCATGTCCTTCATCTAGAGAGGAATGTACGGAATGGGGAGGGTTGGCCTGGAGGGGATGGTAGGAGAGGATGAAGGTGCAGGTGGACGCACATGCTTGGGAGAGGAGAAAGAGTAGGAAGGGGTGGCAAACAGGGAAGGGGGTTCACCGGCCTCTCACATCTGGACTCTGAAACCACCATCTGATGCTGCGCCCCTCAGAAGCGCCCACGCTAATCACCACCAGCTGACACCCCAGCCACATCTGCAGCACCCCGGCTAGTCACTCTCCATGATTGCCTACACCTGTCTTCCCCGCCGCCAGCCCCCATCCCCTGCCTACCTGCCACTTTCAGTCCTCACTCTAAATCAACAACAAGGACCTCCGAGGGCTGCCTTGCTTCTGGGCTGGTGCCCCCTCCCCTGAAGCCCACTTCCCCTCCTCCCCTCTCCTGGCCTGACCCATCTGCCCAAGCTCAGATCTGCTCTGGCAGGACTGGCAAGCCAGCTCTTCTTGCAGACAGCAGGGCTCAGCCTGGCTTTAGCAGCTGCCAACGCTACAGTTTAAGAATCACCGAGTCTGGGGAAAGTCCATTAAAAGACAGTAACAATGTATATTGTGCAGTGACCCTGGGGGCACCCAATTCCACCTTGTTAATGATCTCTGAAATAGCCGACGCTATGGAGAGAGACACGATTCAGTCTCCAGCACGGTGTTGTTTGGACACGGCTGCCTTTGCTATGTTTGGGCAACTTGCAGGAAGCACTCTCATGCTAATGGGGGCAGGCCCTCAGAGACCCACGCAGCCAATTAAAATGCTCTTTAGGAGTGTCTGAGTGTCCAGTCACCAGGCAGATCTGTGAATATTAAGCCTGGTGAGGAGAAAGCTAAAGATCTGTTCATCTCTTCCACGTTGAATTAATGTTCTAAGTGCGAATCTCATACTTGTTTCCCTGCAAGTCAGGAGGCTTGGGTGAAAGTTACCTATTCAAAACACACCCACTGCCTTCACAGAGGTTATACACGGTGCCCTGTAACCCAGCTGTGACTCTTACTCCTTGCTTTCCCACTAAAAAAGCAAACAGAAAGGTCAGTAAAAGGACATTATGATAAGCGCTCTTTTATTTATTTTTAAACTTATTTATTTATTTATTTATTTTTGGCTCCGTTGGGTCTTCATTGCTGCACGCAGGCTTTCTCTAGTTGCGGTGAGAGGGGGCTACTCTTCCTTATGGTGCACGGGCTTCTCATTGCGGTGCCTTCTCTTTGTTGTGGAGCACGGGCTCTAGGCACGCGGGCTTCAGTAGTTGTGGCACACGGGCTTAGTTGCTCTGCAGCATGTGGGATCTTCCCAGACCAGGTCTTGAACCCGTGTCCCCTGCACTGGCAGGCGGATTCTTAACCACTGCACCCAGGGAAGTCCTGATAAGTGCCCTTTTAAACCTTCTCTATTTCACAAATAAAACCTTCCCAGACTTGATGCTTCATTATTGGTAACAAATTACTTGCATTGTACCTCCTGGAAGATAAGACAAGCCAGTGTGTTTTGACACCTAGGCTGAGAACTGTGGCTAGGGAACACAGGAACACACAGCTAACCACAGGATAAGGAATACAGGAGTGGCAGGATAGAAGGATGAAAGAATTCCTGGGAAAGAAGATTTGTTGAGCATTCAAAAATGTAGCAAACATTTAATGAGCACCTACGCAATGCAGGCTCTCGTCTAGGTGGAGGGCATGATTGGCTATATTGCAAGGGTAATGGAGTCTCTGAATATCTATAAGAATGGTTTGAAAAGTCATCTAAGCAGAGACAGGCAGAAAATGGGCAGGGCTAATGACATTCTGAGATATTTCATTCCTGTTTCTTTCCATTCCACTCTAAGCACTTAGGGATGATTTTGTGACCTTAGCCCTGGGACTGTAGAATATGAGAGTCTAAGAAGGAAACCTACCATTGGTTCGTGCACTCACCTGCCTTCACCTGGTCATGGGCTCTTGCTAATCCACAGGCTTCATCCTGGAAAGGTTGTTGGGACAATGGCTCTTAAACACTGTCCCTCTGTGGAGGGAGGGTACCAGTGCCCTCACCACCATGCACTTGCTAATGTGAGCAGGTTTTAGAAGGTCCCAAATCGGGAATTAAGAGACATAGGTTCTAGCTCCATCAGAGCATAATAATTGAAGGAAGACGTTAAGGGTCCAAGGCCTCACATATCCATCCTTCTAAAGGAGATATGCTCCTGGGGCCTTCAAGGAGGATCTGTAAGCCAGGAGTTTGCATTTTTTAGAAGAACATTGCTGTTAAAACACAGACCACTGGAAGCTAGAAAACATCTTACCCTAACCTCCATGTAGTGCTTGGCCACTGTTCAGTCCTACTCAGTCCTCACATGACATGACAAAATTCTGTCCACTGTTTTAAAACCCTGAGCACACCTCTGAGCCCACTGCCCTTCTGTGAACACAAGTTCTGTCCTTTCCTACCTCTCACTCTCTCCCCTTTAATTACCCAATTTTTCTCCCATTCCAGAATCTTCCCTAGTCTCCCGTCCATTTGTCCACTCTAGCCGCATTTGCCTCTCCAGACCCTGTGCCCCAGGCCAGCCACTTCACGTGCTCACGGCCACTTTAGAAGTCGCCATTCTCCCTGCCAGAACCCAAACACAGCCCAGTTTTATATGCTGCTGGGTAAGAATCAGGAATTCATCCTTAGTCAGCTGGACCATCTTCTCTTCAGGAACCCATTCATCCAGCTTTTATAGACTTCCTCACTGTGACTCTCCCAAAACATTCTCATTCTCCCAGATCTGTTACTATGCCCTCACAGCAAGGGCTGTGGTAACAACTTCCACATAGTAGGAGACTTAAACAATAAAACTTTATTTCCTCACAGGTCTGGAGAGGAAAAGTCCGAGATCAGAGTGTCGGCAGAGTTGCTTTCTTCTGAGGCATCTCCTTGGCTTGCACGTGGACATCATTTTCCAGCGTGAGCCTGTGTTCTAATCTTTTCTTATAAAGACACCAGTCATATTAGATTAGGGCCCACCCACATGCCCTCATTTTACCTTGATTACTTATTTAAAGGCCTTGTTGCCAAATAGTCACATTCAGAAGTACTGGGGTTAGGACTTCAACATATGAATTTTGGGGAGACACAATTCAGCCCGTAACACTTACCCTCAAAAGACAACCTTGCTTTCCGTTTATTGGAAGATCAGAGCCCTCTGACTTATTTTCCTCAACTGCCCTGCTTTTGACTCCAATTATTGCTCCATCTTCACACATCTTCTCCTGTTTCCCTCCCTCAGCTTTAAGTTAGTTAGTTGAATGATAGTCTCTCTGGGAAGCTTTACTGGGTCCTCTGAGCAGAGTAAAACCTTTCTTTGTCTACAATACCATTGTATTTTGCCCCAAGAAGAAAGGAAACTAAGCTTTCTGGAAGGCCTACTACACACCCATCACTGTGCCAGACACTCTGGTACCATACTCTTTCTTTCCTTTAAAGGAGCGTTTCTTTCCTTTACACCATAAATGTTCCTATTCAAGAACCTAACATGTTTCTAGGGATTGTTTCTTTCCACCTCCTTCACTTCTAAGGGAGTAGCTATTCCTTGCCCTCCTCTTTATGCCAAGTGCCCTGGCGCGAAGCCTGATGCACAGAAGGAACCTAATCCCTGCCTGTTGAATGATCGAATAAATGAATCCTCTCTGTTGAAACTAAACTCTTTTGACCCCACTTGAGTTCTTGATCCCTTCTCCCTCTCTGAGCCCTTCTCCATGTATTATTCCTTTTCTTTTGCATCTTTAATATCTTCCTTTCCACTGCTTAATTCCCTCTGCCTGGGATACATCTCTTCTACTCTAAAAGACATTCTTTTCCCTACCTCGCTGCCCCAGGCTATCAAATGATCACTGTTCCTCCCTTTCCCCACAATCTAACTGAGAGAGGAGCCCCCATCCACGCAGATTCTAGCTCAGTAGGTCTATTGTAAGATGCTGGTTATTTTTAAAAGTCTTTTCAGGTGCCAGGTATAGGAACTTGGAATCTATGCTCTGGGCTTCCACTTTCTTACATGCTTATCCTTTGCAAATGGCTTTCACTGTCATCACCAAAACCACTCTGCTGAGGTCTTCAGGGATTTCCGAAATGCCATCTTCTCCTGGGGCCTCTGCAGGGTTCACCTCTGGTGGCTCCGCTCATGACCCCTTCACTCTCACTACAAACACCACCCTGGGCCTCTCCTTACTATTCCCCATCTACTAGGTCTGCTGCTTGCCTTCCTCCCATGTGCCAGATGGAGAATTCCCCAAAGTTTGGTGTCTTTCCTTTCTCTTTTCCCCTCCACATTTTCTCCCTGGACAATTCCATTCACTTCCCTAATTTCAATCACCTTATCCCTGCAGTTGATTCCTGAATCTAGATCTCAAACCCCAGCCTCACTAGAGCTCTGGATTCACATTTACACTTGTCTTAGGAAGGGTCCACCTGAGTGTCCACCACCCACCTTACCCGTGATATGTCTGTCTCAGATCATCCCAGAAGCAAAGCTTGAGACAAGGAATAGGTGCAGATAGTTTATGTGGGAGGTGGTCCCAGGAGGGAGGAGTGAGGGAGTGAGGAGAGGGAGGCAGGGATATAGGAGCATCTATGGGAGGGAGCATCCTCAGAATCAGTGCTGTGGGTAACGCAGCCTCCATTCCACTGGGACCTCCTGAGAAGTACTCAGAATGCTCTCCAAACTGTGCTCCTAAAGAACTGAAAGCCCAGCCTTGATTCCATTCCCCATTGGCTGAGAGTTGCCCAGGGCATTCTCTTCCCCATGTACTTGGGCTACTCCTGTGGGCAGCCCAAGCAGGCTCCTAGGCTTTGGAGAAGGACCTGGGGCACAAAATAGAGAGAAGCCCAGGGGGCCCGCAAGGGGGAGATGCAAGCAATGTGCAAGGTGACTGAGGCCACGTGGATCTCCGCCACCGCCGTGCTGCAATCAGAGGCGGATCAAGGGGGCATCACCGCCATGAGCATCCTCTCTCCCAAGTCAGCTCAACCAAGCATCAAAGTACAAAACTGCGGAGTTGCTTTCAACTCCTCCTGCCCCTTTGAATGTGCAGTTATCAGAACCATGTTCTCTTGATTCTAACCAGACCTGCTTCTCAACAAAGTTCCCTCATCGATTTCTCACCAGGATTCCCATCTCTCAGACTGTCTCATATCTCAGCTTAACTTTTATCTCCATTGCCTGTCATCTTCCCCTTTTCCAAACTTTCTTACAACTCTTGCCAGATCATTCTTCCTAAAGGTTAGTTTTGATATCATCAACCTGCTAATAAATCTTCAATGGCTCCCAATGAATGGCCAAAATATGTCCAACCGCCTAAACCTGGCGTTCTGTGCCGTTTTGCTCTGACCCTACTTCAGCAAGGCAAAACCATGATTGTTATTACTCCTCTTCCCACATCTTCTGTCCAGGAGGATCTTTGACTTCTTCAATCCCACTACCCTAGTTTCTTCATCTACATCTTTCTTCTCTTCTTTCCCCCTGCCCGTAATTTGCCAGATCCCCCACTGCCCCATACACTGTAGCAGTCCTAAACTCACCTGTCCTTCCTGGTCCATGTAACAGTCCTAAACTCACCTGTCCTTCCTGGTCCATGTATGCTACTTGCCCCTCCATGACGGCCAAGGGAAAAACCCTCTCCCCCTCCCCCAAACTCCCAAACGCTTAATCTCTTCTAGTTTATATCTGATCTCCCCTTTATTTTTTTGCAGTACAGTGACTTTTGAGCTTGCCTTTCTTCTCAAGTTGAGTGTGACCAGGTCCTTGAGGGGAGGGGTTATAACTGCATCATCTCTGATTCTTCTGTGGCATGAAGCACAGTGTGCTGCACAGTAAATGAAGGGAGAAAAGAAGTCAGGAAAAGAGGAAGAGAGGGAAAAATAAGTCTGATCCCACACTGAGAAACAAGCTGCACAGAAGAACAAATGTTACCAACCAAGTAAGGCCTGGCATATGCCAACTGACCCACCTCTAGAACAGTCTCCCACCTCCTTGAAAAGGACTTTGTTGTTACTCATTATCTCACCTGCCCTTGCTGCTGAGTGCTCACCTGGAGTCAACCTCCTTCTGCCGGAGACAGCTGTTCCTGATGTCTGCGTAAAGGTTGTGTAGACTTCAGCTAGGGGGAGCTGGCAGAAGGAAGGAGATCTTTTCCTAGTTCCAGATGGCAAAGGTGAAAAATACATAAAGGAAACATGCCAACTGTTTCCACACTACCCCTAAGCTGTGTCAGCATTATTTCCACAACAACCGGGGGAAATGAAAAAAAAAAAAAAAATCAGTCCATCGAACATTGCTTTGACTACATTATGTCAAATACTTGGTATCACTGATCTTGTACCTATACTAGGCTCTCAGATGGACAGAATGCACCAGTGTACTTGTCACCCTATTGATGGGTTTTAACCAAACCGCCAGTGCCTTTCTGCATCATAGCAGAGTCAATTGCTAACCAGAAGTCTTCAGATATCCCAAATGACTGGTGCATTTGGTCAAACAAGAGGCCTGACTCACTCATCAATGACATGGCCAATTCACTTGTGAGTTTGGCTTTGCGCCGAGCCAGACTTTGTCACAGGCTAGCCACATTTAATTAAATCAACAGTCAGGAAGATTCCATTGTTCCTCAGTTCTCTGGCCCCATGAACGGCAGAGGGCCAGGAATAGGGCCTGTGGGATTATTCATGAGCTGCGGTGAATCACAACAAACTAACTTTTCCTCTTTGCCTCATGTTCCCGTTGGGGTAGAGACAGACCATGATGTTTATTGCTCTCTACATACTTTGCTTAAAAACCAGCTAGGGCCAGGGCTGGCCTTGGGAAAAATTAGACAGGAAGTGGGTATTAACTTCAGGACCTCCCACATTTCCCTCCAATACCATTGTCCTTCATTTGGGATCACTTGTTCCAGTCCCCTCTCCCCGAATCAGGGTCACCTGCCATAATGTTTATTTACCTACCCTGTGTTATCATGCATCTGCCCTCTCATTTATCCATTCAACATATAGACGTGGGGCACATATGATGTGCCCAGTAATAGGAGCTTTGGGGATATAATACTTCAGTTAAAGGAGTGAGCCAAAGGGTTGGGATTATGGGTACTGTGGCAGGCCCAGGGATGAGGGTGACTCTATGGGGCACAGGACTTCAATGATCCCCTGAAATCAAAAAAAGAGGTGATCAGTCCTTTTCTCTTTCTCCCTCGCTTGGAAGCATGGCCCTTCTCTCGCCATTCAGACAGGACTCTGTGAAACATGAAAAAGATGAAGTTCCCCATCCTCAAGGACACTATAATTGATGGGATTATTTGCCTCACTCACTCTTATAAGCCGGAATGAAGGACAGGACCATACAGAAAGTGGATTGGTCTCTCCTCTCCCTCCAAGGAAAAGCAAAAATCACAGCTCTGCCCAGGCCAGCAGTCCCAGCCGTAGCATCTGTTCGTGGTCCTATCTGTCTTGGAACCCAACGAGTCCACCACGTGATGGATGGTGTTCCACTTGATAGGGAACGGAATGAGCGATGATTTGTCATTCACCGTAAAGTACTGTTGTTTCATCTGCTCCCATTCCCCGGGACACAGCTCCGGCTGTTTGCTCTGGGCATCAATTTATAGTTTATCCTAAGACTAATGATGCTGTATTTAAGAGGCAAGGTGGGGCTTTGTTTTTGTGTTCTACCAGCAGAGGATTACATTACTGATTGATCGTACGCGGTTGTCTGAGGCAAAAACATTTTGAATTGATACCTGGATTTGGACTACAATCAACTTCCTTGACAATTGCCTCTTGGTGCTGAATAGATCAAGAAGCCGCAGCTTTCTAACAGGGCCTCAAGGAGATTTTGACAATCCCTGCTAGAAGTGAGCAGCTTGTTGTGGTGAATGGGAGGCAAATAGATCATCCACAGGGCTGGCTCATAGCTTCCAGGAGCCCGAGGATACACTCTAAGATCCTGCGATTCCAGACAGCTGAAATGGGGCAGGAACAGTGACATGCTGGTGAAATGTGAACAGTCAGCTCTCCTAAGAAAAACTACAAGACCTAATTTGTAACATTTGCCAATTTCTGGGGTGTAAACACTCCCACTATGGCTGCTTTCAAGCTACAAATGTGATGTTCCTGAACACAATTTGGGAAGCGATGTCCACCGATGGCTCATAAGCTGGTACAAACTGGCTCAACACAACACGGAACAAGGACTAGTATTTATTATTCATTACTTCCCATCCTGTTCTAGAAACATTATTTTCTGATGAGGATATTGGGGCTCAGAGAAGGTATGTAACCTACCCAAGGTCACACAGCTGTAAAGAAGTTGAGTCTTCATACCCAAGGGTTGCACTCTCTTCATCATCTCCTATAGTCCAGGGCATGGAGCATGCTTGTTAAGGCTAGTCGCTGATTCCAAGGCTCCTGGTCTTTCAGGGCGCCAGGCTGCTGCTACCAGGAAGGGTAGAATCCAAGGAAATGCACCTCACATCTAAACTTCTGCCATTTCAGCCTGACTCTTCCCATTCTTGCCAACTAACTTGCACTAGCGGGGAAATTCAGGTCTGCCTCTGAACTCATTTGGCAATTTCTCCAACCCTAGTAACTTTGAGGAAAAGGGTATAAACTTCCATGGTGACTGTCGCCTGGAGTCTGGGGAAGGAACAGGCTGATCCCTAGGAGAGCCCAGTCAAGCAGTCTAAGAAGCCAATTCAACAACCCATGTGGCTGAAAAACTAAATCACTTCCCCTTGGATTTCCTGTCTCCACTTCTAATTTTCCACCCACTGTCTGTGCTGGTTCATTTCCTTCCTGAAATTCGGAAGCAAATGAGGCAGTGGCAGTGAAGGGTGTGGTCAGCAAGGGGGCTGGGGCAGTGACCGGCCCTGGGGATCTGGCTGGCAGGTTCCCGTGCAGTGCAAAACAGTGGGGCATTAATGGCTATTAATATCTCCAGAGGAAGTGCTGAAAGGCCAACAACGTAATTACCATTTATTCAACCTATCAATAAATTACCATTTATTCGGCATTTTCAGCTCCTTCTGGCAGCATGTCATGTTGCCCTGAAGTGGGGAGTCTGGGAGGAAGGGGAGAATAAAAAGAATCAGCCCGCCCCTCCCCACACACCGCCCTACTGCACTGGGATGGGGATGTTGGACAGCCTGTAGGCATTGTGGCTCCTGGCAGATCCTGTGGCCAGAGTACCAAGGTGAGCAGAACATCCTGGGCACGTTTTGGATGGTGAAGAGCAGTGGTCAAGGAGGTTGGCTGCCAATTCAGGGTGGCAATGCCAGGCTATTCTAACCCTGCGTCCTTTCTTCAGAAGCTCCATAGCTGCAGAAGTTTCCATTGGGCAATCAGAGAGGAGAAAAATTACCTGCAATTTTCACCTCCTGAGAAGGGCTGTCTTCTGGACTGCTCATGAGCCCAGGTCACTTCCTAAGGATGCAGAGAAAGAAGGTGACCCAGCCACTCTTTATGGTACTCCCAGCCAAGGTGCCTGGGGCACTTTCCCCCCAATCCCATCCCAGGAGAATGGAGTAGTTTGACTTCTGGGGATTCCAGATCCGGACGGGATGGTGGGGAAGAGATCAGTGCTGTGGTTTTTTTTTTTTCCCATGGTACCAGCTTGACTGGCAGCCTGGGCAAAGTAGAGCCCATTCTAAATGCTCCCCGGGGTCCAGAATGGAACTCATTACATCAAACCTGCTGGTCGCCAGCAGCTCTGCTTTGTGAGCTGTGAAACAAATGTTTATCCACCACTCAGTGCGGTTCAGAGCTATTTAAGGAGCTCAGGGTGCTGAGCTGCAGGCAAGAGCTGTGTGTGCGAGGCCAGCGCTGGCACAGAGCGGGGTGGGCAGAGCCGGGGACCTAAGTCTCCAGCCTCCCAGCTCAGGACTCAGCCGAGGGTGGAGGGACCATAACAAGACGGGGTTATGTGCTGCCTTTCAGCTTAAGCCCCTTCCTCTCTTTTCTTCCATTGCTCCTTCATTTTCCTTGTCTCTGATTCTCTTTCCTTCTCTCTCTCTCCCTTCTTTTTTCCTTCTTTATTTCCTCCCTCTGTTTTCCTTCCTCCCTCCCTCCCTCCCTTCCTTCCTTCATTCCTTCCTTCCTTCCTTCCTTCCTTCCTCTCTCCCTTCCATTTCATTCTATCATTTTCCCCTTCTCTTCCCTTGGACAGGCCTGTGGTACCCTCATCATACATACTCTAATATGCATTGTTTTCTCTTGTGGAGACAGTGAGGAAATTCACAAACTGAATAGAAGTATAAAATAAAGCTAAAGCCTCTACCCTCACAAAACTTCCAGACTAAGGAAAACTGCACATGGTGTGACCCTGATGGGTATTTGCCAGTGAAGGAATCAAGGGTGGCAGCAGAGCTTGCTTGGTAAAGTTCCAGGGAGTTTTCTTGAGTGACACACAGGCCAGGGTCCTCCAGATCCTAGCATCATGGGCAGCATTTTTGGTTTTGAAAGGGTCCTGAAGATCATGGTTATATATGAGAAAGCTGAGACCCCCTGCACTGGTTTTCATAATTTAATTGAGGTGGCTACTCAGCTTGTGTAGAAATGGCTTTTGTTATGAGACAAGTGAAGAGGGGACCCAAGGAGGGCTGATGGGTGAGGGAAAGGGAGGTGGCCTTCACTGCCAGGGACTTGATGACACATTCTCAATTATTCTCCACAGCAACTACCGTGAAACAAGTATTATGTTCTGGCCATCTACTACTTCATAACGAAACACCCCAAACAGGACCTTAACAGAACAATGATCATTTTTTTGTTCACAAATCTGGAAGTTGCCTGGGCTCAGGGAAGCAGTTCTTACTGTGCTTGTATTCACTCACTTAATCCTCCTAACCTCCCAGGGAGGCAGGGATTACTGTGCTCATTTCACAGACGGGAAATCTGAAGCTCAGAGAGGTTAGGTAATCTGCCCTGGGTCACAGAGCAAGAAATGGGAGCCTCAGGATTTAAACCCAGGGCTGCCTGATTTCAAAGTCTATGTTCTTCCTGGTGAGGGTGGCTCTCTTGCAGCTGTAATCAGGAGGTAGCTGGGACTGGGGGTGTCCTGAAGGCTCTTCGTTCCACATGTCTGGAGCCTGGGCTAGCGAGACCCTCCTCTGTGGTCCCTCCACACAGCAGTTTCGGGGCGGCCAGGGTTCTAACAGGGCAGCTGAAGACTCCCAGAGCGAGTGTCCCAAGAGACCAGCAGAATCTGAAAGGCCTTTCCTAATACAGCCTTGGGCATCACACCGCATCGTACTGGCTGCATCCTAACTCTTCAAGGCAGGTACAAAGTCTACCCAGGACTTTCAAGGGTCAGGAGACCTAGACTCTGCCTTTTAACGGAAGAGTGTCAAGGAGTTTGCGGACATGCTTTGAAACCGCCACCTGTTGTTAAACTGTTTCTAAGGTTCAGCCGATTAGCCAGCCCTGTCGAGAAGTATTGCAGTGGTTCAATGCAGATGCTGCAGCCAAACTGCCTGAGCTCAAGTCTCATTGTGGACTAGCCATGTGATCTTGGGCAAGTTACTTACTATTCTGAGTCTCAGTTTCCTTATCTGTTAAATGGGGTTAAATAATTCCTAACTCACAAGACTGTTGTAAGGATTAAATTAATATATATTAAGAACCTAAAACAGGGCCTGTCATATTGTTGGCTTTCTACAAGTATTAGCTGCTATTATTATTATGATTCCCATTTATAGATGAGAAAATTGAGGTGCAGAGAGGGTCATGATCAGCCTCTGTCACGTAACTAGGATTTGAACACAATCCCAATAGATTCCAAAGCCAAAAAGCTTCCCTGAGTTCCTGATAGCAGCACCTTTTGCCTCCTCCGCATAAGAATTTTCCCCAACATTAAAATTCCTTTAAATATAAAGATTCAGAATTTGGGGCTCCCAGACCTTGGCAGAAAGTCCTACCCAGGAGCTTCTGGGCTTGTGACCCACCTTGACTCTGACCATATAAGACCAGCCACACAGTCGTGGATGGGGGGAGCCAGGCCCCTCATTTGGCCTGCCCTGCTCGTTTCTGACCCTTACAGGTTGACATGGTAGAGATATAAAACGAGGGGGTCCACAAATAGCAGAAACAGTACCTCGTGGCGTTCAAGGGCAGGGGAAGCAACAGCAGGTCTGACTTCAAAAGGCAGATGCTTCTGAGACTCTTGAGTCTTGGTTTCCATCTCATAAAGGCAACTGCTCTGCCCACCACACGTTTGCTGTGAGAGCCTGAGGGTGAAAGTCCCTGGTAATCCACCAAGTCCTGGCCACGCATCAGTATGAACTCAGCCCAGTAGAGGATGAGGTGGCTGTCCTGAGCTACTGCCCCACCTCAGAGCCCGAGGAAGCCGGGAAGTGGGCAGATCAGCCCTGACACAGAGCTGGAGGGCCGTCACTTTGGAGAATGTGTCATGGGGGCAGCTGGTGGAGGCTTCAGCTTGCCGGTATGACTCTAGGGCAGGTACGGACATTCGCATACTCAGACACACGCGGATGTGACTGCGTGCAGTCCGTGCACTGATAAATGTGCTTCACGCACGCACACACACATGCACACATGCACACAACACCCCTCTCAGACGTCTGCCCCAGCGGAGTTGCTTCAGATAAACATCTGTTGCCCCCAGGCCCAGGTAAGGTCCGTGGATGGCCCAGCCCTGCCCTCTGGAAGCTGAGTGTTGCCTGGGGTCCCCGCGGGCCCTGCTGGAAGAAGGACGTCTTCCTTTGGCTTCTAGAATATGCAGTTTCTTCTCAGCATCAGCGGCCAAGCAGCCCCCAGCCTTGCACAGCCGCCAGAGCCCGGCTCCCGGGTAAGTGGCCTTGTGCTTAAACAGCCTCCCCTTGATCCCTCGTAATCTCCTGGCTTTCCCTCCTTTCTTCTTCCTTCCTCTGCTTCTTCAGCTCCTCCTTTTTATTCTCTGCCACTGTGTCTCTATGGAAGCCTCCAGAAGGGCATGTGAGCCCCTCCCAAGGCCCTTGAGGCAGGTGCCCCGCTCTGTCCCCAAGGAAGGAAAGGAGAGGCGGTGGGTCTCTGGGGTCTGGGGCATGAGCAAACCCCCGAGCTGAAGGAGCGCCCTGCTTTCCAGCTCCAAATCCTGAGAAGATGAACTGTGAACTCCATAAGCCCAAAGCGGAGCTGTTTGAAGAACAGGGACATGGGTGAAATGGTTGATCCCACTCCCCACCGATCTGTAGGGGAGGAAGGTGGGAGGGTCGTGGGCCCCCAAGCATCCTGACACTGGTTCTCCGCCAGGTGGGGATTTGTTCCTCCCTCAATGAGAAACCGCTTCCTCTAGGACCCCCAGAGCTGGTGCCTGGCCACAGGCTGGGAGCGTGGGGTGCAGGGCTGGACACGGAGCTGAGGCCGGCTGGTCCACAGAGGCACACGCATGGCCAATCCGCAGGAGCTCGCCTGGGTGAGCCTGAAAATGCATCTCCTGGTAAAATTTCAGGCTTTTCAAGTCAGTGTGATCTTATGAGCTGAATGGGGCAATACCACCACCCCATTCCTCAAAGAAGGAAATTGAGACAGATGCCTTGGGGTTTTTTTGTTTTTGTTTTTTTTAAGTCATCATTATCTTTATTTATTTATTTATGGCTGTGTTGGGTCTTCGTTTCTGTGCGAGGGCTTTCTCTAGTTGCGGCAAGCGGGGGCCACTCTTCATCGCGGTGCGCGGGCCTCTCACTATCGCGGCCTCTCTTGTTGTGGAGCACAGGCTCCAGAGGCGCAGGCTCAGTAGTTGTGGCTCACGGGCTTAGTTGCTCCGTGGCATGTGGGATCCTCCCAGACCAGGGCTCTAACCCGTGTCCCCTGCATTGGCAGGCAGACTCTCAACCACTGCGCCACCAGGGAAGCCCCTGCTGTGGGGTTTTAAGACTCTGAGCGTTCACTGCGAGTCCCACCGATGTGAGGCGGGGAGAGGATGACCGGTTACTGATCACCAGCATACTCTCTGCACTAACTTCTCACCACGGTCCCAAGCTCTTCTCCTTCTGATCCCTAAGGAGTCTGCTGGTCAGACCCATCGCTCGTAGGGGCAGAGCAGGGGGTCCCGTAGGGTTCTTCCTGACCCCACTCCTCTGCGCTGCTCTCCAAGGCTCCTGGCCAGGGGCACCTGATTAATGAAAGTAACCACTCCCCCCGTCCCCATGTGTGGCACGTATAGTCTACAAGGGCTTTACATCCCCCGTCCAGTTGTCCAACCCCATCTTTGCAGAACTGGTCCTACTGTTGTTGTGTTGCTATAGTTCTTATTACCACTATGACTTCAGGGCCTCAGGAAAGGAGGCTCACTGAGTTTTAGGGGCCTGCTTGGACCCCTAAGCCTGGAGGGTGCCTGAGCTGGGCATTGAGTGCACAGGAACCCCAACCCCAGGGCTACCACTGGTCTGCCCTGGTCACTCCTTGGCTCACAAGCCAGTAGACCTCTCTTTGGATTTTCAAAATTGGAGAAGCTGGATTTTGTCTGAATTTGGGACAAGGCCAGCTGCCATGAAGCCAGGTCATTCAGAGCAAGGGGTTTGAAGGGCCAGGAGAGGCAGCCAAAAATTATCCTCTCCCTACAGCACCCTCTTGTATATACACACACACACATACACGCAGACATGTGCACAGCCACTTACACACACACACCATGATTGGGTGGGAAGGCTCTTGACTCTGCTGTCTCTTTCTGTTCTTGGGGATTTGGGTCAATATGACGTGTGCGTGGATAAGAGTTCCAACCTCCAGGAAAATGATGATCCATTCAGCGTGACCTCCTAGGAATAGCAGGTCTGGGCTTTGGAGGTGGATGTCAGTGATGTGTTGATTGGTTGCGAATCCTCTGTGGCCCCTGCGGGAGTCTCTCCAGGCGTCCACGGGGCTCTGGGGCTCTGGGTCCCCTCGGCTCCCCTCCCATCTGCTTAAACCACAACAACTCTTCCAACCTCAGAACAGACTGTGACAGACCCAGAAGGGATTCCCCTTACAACACCCCTGATAAAGGTTACCCAGCCTCTGTTCAAACCCTTCAGGAATGGGGCTTTCTCTGTCTCATCTTTCTCTAATGCCACCGACCAATGGGATGGACAACCACCAGCCCTGGCTCAACTTTGCCTTCTGTGAAATGTGGGGAGCCCAAAGTCCCCTCTGCCCCCAGTTCTCTCCCAACCAGACAGTCTGGTTACTAGAAATCCCACAGGGCCAGCTCTCCTGTAGTGCATCTTAATCATCGCCTCCTCGTGTCCCCTTCAGGATGCAGGCAGAGGAACTGGAGGTAAAGGAGAAGGAGGGGAGGGGAGAGGAGGTGGGGTGGGGGTGAAGGAAGGAGAGGAAGAAGTTCACTTTCTGCCTTTCACAGCTAGAACCTGGGGGAGTTTCCTGCCCTGGAAAGAGATTCTGCTGCCTCACATGGTAGGAAGCAAAGATGGGTCGTCTGAAAGCAGACACATGCCTGCCCAGCAAATCCCTCCAGTAGGTGGTATAGCACAGTGTCTGAGTGGGTTTAGGAATCAGATCACCCTAGCTTTAAATGGCAGCATTACCACTCACATAGCTCTATAACCTTAGGCTAATTAAGTTCTCCGAGCCTCAGTGAAGTCCTCTGAAACCTGGAGATAATAACACCACCCCTCAACCTCATAAGGTTGTTCAGGATTAAATATGATAAAGTAAAATATCTGGTACATGCTTAGCATATAAAAGGTGCTCAATAAATAGTCATTGTTATTATCAAGCCCAGAAAACCGTCATTTGGGAGAGATGGGATGAAAGACAAATAGTAACAATAAGAGCTAACAATTGTGAAGAGCTTACGATGTGCTAGGCATTCCTCTAAGGATTTTACATGTACTTATTAACTAATTTAATTCTAACAACAACCCTGTGAGGCTGCTACTATTATTTGCTCCATTTCACGGATGGAGAAGCTGAGGTGAGAAGTTGAAAAAACCTGCCCAAACACATACAATGGAATATTATTCAGCCTGAAAAGGGAAAGAAATTCTGACACATGCTATAACGTGGATGACCCTTGAAAACATCATGCTACATGAAACAAGCCACACACAAAAGGGCAAATACTGTACGATTCCGCTTGTATGAGGTACTAGAATAGGCAAATTCAGAGACAGAAAGTAGAATAGAAGTTATCAGGGCAGATGGGGGGAGGGGAAGATAGGGGTTGTTTAATGGGTATAGATTTCGTCTTTTGCAAGATGAAAAGTTCTGGAGGTCTGTGTGCACAACAGTGTGACTATACTTAACACGACTGAACTGTACACTTAAAATGGTTAAGATGGTAAATTTTATGTTATGTGTATTTATCACAAATATTTAAAAGATATGTGTATCATCCTACTTTTAAAATGTGATTTAGATATATGGCTGTGGGTGTTTCTACATGTACGCACACACAACCAAAGCTGAACGTGCTCCGTCCAAAGTGGTAACAGTGCTTGTTTGTTAGAATACGGGTTTATTTTATTTATGTTTAAACTTTCCACGTTTTCTGTAGTAACACATATAATTTTGTCATAAAATAAACTTATAGAAAGGAGAGATTTTTCAAAATAAACAATAATAATAGTATTTGTTTTAAAAGAATGACCTACTGAAAAACACTACCACCACCACCACCACCAACACCAGCAAAACGTGTCCAAGAGAATCCAGCTAATAGTAGCAGGGCCTGTAAGATGGGGGAATCATACCTACTGTCTTGGGTTATCATGAGGATTAAATACAACTGTGGGTGTCAATGATCGAACATATTGTCTGGTCCCTACTAGGTGTGCAAATAATCGTGAGTGCCCCTCAGCAGTCCCTATTCACACTCTAGTTCTTCTTCCTCCACTCCTGGCAGAAGAAAAAACACCGCAAGTAGAGAGTCGCCGGCCTGCAAGGGTTTGGAAAGGTAGGCAACAAAAACACCCCTCTGGTCATGAGCACAACCAGGGTCGGGTGTGAATGGCCAAGGTAGTCCCTGCCACGCCTCTGTCCCTACTTGAGAGACAGGGAAGGTCTGCGTAGATCAGAGGCGATGGAGGCCAGGGGATAGACACAACGACTGCACAAAACACGTCGCATCCCCTCTCCTGGCCATCCCCATGCCCACTGTGTACATAGGTGGCTCTCTTCCACAGCAGACTGAACCTTTCAGATTGGCTCTGCCCCTCCATCCTCACCTTTGCTGGGAATATGGAATAAATAAAGGCAGGGCTCCCGAAACTGTCTCTTTGAAGTTTAAAACAGTACAGGGTGGCCCCCCTCACCTGCCCAGAAACCCTAGCCGTCGCCTCCCCAGGCCCCCTCCCACTCCGTTGTTATCTTCAGCACACATTAAAATTCCTCTCCAAGGGGTGCTTTAGAGGCAGGCGTGGCAGGGCCACTAACAGACAGCAGGACCCCTGGGCCGGCGGTTCTGATAGCCTCGTCCACTAAGAAAGTCTCAAGGAGAGAGCAGGGGAAGCAAATGCCTTTCCAGCAGCCAGAGCCGGGCTAATTGCCACCAGGGAGAAGGGCAGAGTTCACCCAGGTGACAGGTGCGCCTTGTCTTAATGAAGACCGACTTGTTTGCCCAGAGCTGCCTGCAGAGGTGGGAGGAGGAGGAGGAGGAGGGAGGTTGGCTGCTCGGCTTGGGGCTGGATGCCACCAAATTAGAGGAGCTGCCTTTGTCCCCTCTGTGACCCACCCCGGTGCTGGACATGCCAGAAGAAGGGGACATAAAGGGTATCACACCAAATAGTGCTTGCCTGAAAGAATGGTGGTGACTCTGGATTATTTGCAGGGGGTGTATTGACTTTGCGGGGTATCATCTCTGGCCTTCCTACTGCCCAGAAAGGTTCAATTAGGGGACTGCAGGGACAGCAATGGGACAAGCGGGAGAGAGAGGACAGAGCAGGGTGAGAAGGAAAGAATATGTGTGCCATGGGAAAGGAGCGGGGGAAAGAGAGCTGGGGGTGTGCAGCTCTGAATGCAATTCAGCAACAAGTGTTTATTAATTGTCTATTATTTGTGTGGCACTGGGCTGGGCACTGGGGACCCGGGGAAGAATAAACACAGTCCCTGCTCTAAATACGGCAGGGGAGGCCGCCTTGTAAATAGACAATTACCGCACAATGCGAGGCTTTGCTGAGTGTCCTGGGAGGAGAGCAGAGGGAGAAAAGTGGAGAGGAAGGAAGGGGGAGTTAGGGAGTAGAATTATGCTGTCTCCCCACTGGGCCTGCACATCCTCAAGAGTGAGCAGCAATGCTTGGGGCTTACAAGGAGCTGTTCACCTTTCAACAGACTTTAAGCCCCTCTACTCTTCTTTCCATCTCATCCGCACCTCCTGCTCAGAAGCAGCAAAATGATCTCTGCTCAACAGACAGATGCACGAGAGCACAGAAATTTCAGGGACTCGCCCAAGGCAGCTCAGTGTCTGGTCTGAGTCCAGCTGTACTGTCCAACTCCTGATCCAGATTTAACTGATGAAAATCCCTCACCACGGAACTGGTCAAGGTTGAAAGGATGGAATCCTGGAATGACCAACCAACAATCAAAACTATCCACGACCCAGACATTTTGCCTAAAGCTCATCACAGCAGCGCAAAGTGGGTTTCAGTTTCCCGTGGGGAAACAAGCTCAGAGAGGTTAACTAACCTCCTCATCATCACACAGTTATTGAGAGGCTGCGTTGGGATTTGAAGCCAGGTCTCAGTGACCCAACGTCCTGTGTTCTCTGTGCCATCACCTCTCAGAACAGCGAGGCTTCTAGTAAGAGTTAAGGGAAAGACTAGGGAAGAGAATGAGTGGAGACGGCATCTCAAAATTGATCCAGTGCCAAGAGCTTAAATCTCAGTTAATTCTACCCTATGATTTATTAGTTAGAAACAAGGGGTTGGGGAGGACAACACAGTTGTGTTGGTTTTGTGTTGCGATTTTTTTTTTTAATCTCTGTGCTGTCCCAAAATATTTACCTTGTAAATTTGCTCAGTGGAGAGGTGGGTAAACACAAGCATTCGGAATGTGATCAGCACAGCCAGCCAGAACGCTGGGCAGGTTTGCAGAGGTAGATGCAACACACTGCACACAGCACGCGGGGGCAGCGAGGCTCCTGGAGCAGGAAACACAGCCTCAGCATGTACCTCGCAGCCCCCCACCAAGGCCGCGGCATGATCAAAGAGAGGACGGGCATGCGCCAGGCTGCCCGGGTGGCCCCTTGGGGTCCCCCCAAGGAGGGCAAGGCCGTGTCGTCCATAGCACAGCCATCTCAAGCCTCGCTGCCTTCAGTGAAACGCCATCTCCACGGGTCAGCCCCTCCCATCGCACCAGCACCACGCCCCTGCTCCACCGCAGAGCTTTAACCGGGCCTGGTCTCAATCAAACATGTCGTCCTAGTATCCAGATGCGTCCTGGGTGGCCACAGGAGAAGATCAAAGACCCTGAGAGGGACACGTGGGCTCTGTCTGGCAGTGCAATGGGAGCCCTGGGAGCTAATGAGCGCCCCGTCGGCGGCAACACCCGAGAAAACATCGGATGGTCATCTGCCTTGCATAGTGTACTTGCCAAGGACACAGACTCTGGAGTCACAGTGGTCTGGGTTGGAATTCCGGCTCCACCGTTTATTGGCTTAACTTCTTCCAGCCTCATTTCAGCCATCAGAAATGGGCGCTAATAATGGCATCGGTCTCCCAGGATGGTTGTGAGCAGATTGTGCATGAAAAGGGCTAAGCACAGAGCCCAGCATTTTGTGAAGTGCTCAATAAATGCCGACAACAGGGATGAGGTGAGGGCAGTGGAGATGGTCAGGTGAGGAGGAGGAAGAGGGCAGTGCCCATGAAGGTAGACGTTTGGTGAGGAGCTTTCTCAGTGGGCCCAGCTAGAGCAAACACCACCTTAATAGCCCTGCTGCTCTTTGAGACCCTAAAGAGAAGACACCTTCAGACAGCGATCCCATTATCCCATAATAAAACCCACCCAATCCCCTGTGCCTCGCTTGTGAGTTAGATGCTCCCTAACCATGATGGGTTGGACGGTGGGATGCAGTTCCGCCAGTCAGAGGGCTGCTTAATTGTTCGCATTTTGCAAACCACTGCCTTATTGGCTATAAGGGCAAGGATATCACAAAGACCTTGGGATGACTTCACAGCTGGGAAAAAGACATGCCCCTAAATCATACCCTCTGCCTGGGGCTAAGCGTCAAAGCCCTCCTTCCCCTGGGAAATTCTTTCTTTCATTTGCTGTAAAGTGACTTCTGCTGAAGTGTGTGTTTTTGAAGTGGAAAATTGAAAGCGCACGACTCATTCCCAAAGAAAACTGTGAGTTCACAGCTGAGAAATCACTCAGGCTCTTGGTCCAAAAGGGTTACTTCGCAGGTGTGAGGGGGGCAACAGTGCTTTCTCCCTCTGTGAATCCAGAACCACTTCAAGGATAGACCAAGAGCCAGAGAATTGGAGATCCAAACCTCACCTTTATTTCTGATCCTGTTACACGAGAGGGCGTGGCTTGGGTCTGGGCAGATGACTTGCCACCGCACGAATCTCACCATGTGGCTGATTGCAGAGATTCTGTGTCCTCTGAATACAAATCTATCCCAAAACAGGGGAGGGGGAGAAAGAGAGTGGGTAACATGTAAGGTTGTAAGGACAAGTCACTCCTCCTTGCTGGGTGAGGAAGGGGACAGCAAGGGGCCGGGAGTGTTATTCTAGGGAGGTCCCTCCACGTGGAAACCAGAGAACGAAGGGACAAGCACTGCACAGCTTTTTGTTTTCCCAGACAGTTAACCAATTGGGCTGAACTCTTTTTTTTTGGGGGGGGGGCGGTCCCACAGGTACATCTATCCATGCCCTAGGACAGTGTCACTGCTACAAGTGTACACAATGTCCCATGTTCCCACAACACAGCCAGACCAACGTCCCACCCAAGTAAAGCTGGTTAGTGATGACCATGACCAAGCACAAGTCTGGAAGCTTTCAAAGCTTTACTTCTTTTATCAGTACTCCTGATTTTATAAATGATGAAGCCCATCAACCCCATTCCTATTCAAAGCTCCTGGTAAACCTGGGTATAGTAAGGCTTCATGGGGATCCAAACATTCTTAATAAGGCTTTGAAGCACCTCGGTGCAGGACCAGCGGTTCAGGCAGCCCCAACCCACAACCGACAACTTGGAAAGGTCACTGTGGGCTGAACTTTTAAGCCTCTGGTCAAGCAAGTGTGTGGTTGTGCTGCTCCAGGGGAGGAATGTACTGACTACCTGAGTGGTCCTGCCCCACCTACACGAGGCTGCTTCTCCAGCATCAGGCTCTGCTTCTCCATGTATCTTCTCAGCACCACTGTAAGACAATGTTGACTTTGCTCCCAGGAGGCCCCGAAATGGTCAGAACAGTATGTTAATCAAATCTCCTCCAAAGCTATCCTGCACCCAAGGCTAAACGTTCAGAGCCTATTCTCTTTCCAATCCAAATTTATGTCCAGTCACATTGCCCAATAAACTCATCAGAGGTTCTGTAATGAGATTTAATAGTAGCCTGAAGATACTTCAATAATAAAATGCATAAAGAGCTAATAAAAAATGCATAAAGATTCTTCAATAATAAATGCCAAAATAAGACGCCCCAAATTTGGATATAAACCCTTCTCATTATCAAATTCCTAGGGAAAATTTAGAGAGTAGAATCCCAAAGAGATTAAAGTCCAAAATCAAAGTATTTAGCTCCTGTGAATTAAACTCCAAGGGAAGCCCAAACTGCCCAAGTTTAATTCAAGTTCAAGACAATGGAAGGCCTCCCCATTTTCTCACTTGCTCCATCTCAGACAGAGTGGAGATTTCTGGAGTGACTGGATCTTGAGTTGTCTCCCCAACTCCTCAGAGATGAAGTAGTTCAACCCCAAGTCTCTCGTGCCCTATTTTTCAAGAGCCCAAAGAACTAATAGCACATTAAAAATGATCAAACTCTGACCCCACACCAATACAGTTTAGAAAGTAAGACCATATGAAGTCCTCAGTACAATTGCCCAGGCAGAGTTATATTCCCAACACCAGTGCTCAGTTTTGCCAAAGCCCATAGCAAAGCATCATGGTGACCATGAGGAGGAGGACAGCCAGAGATGGTCTTGGTCCAGCCTCGACCAGATTCCCATCAGCACATGCCTGCAGCCCGGAGTTCATGACCTTCACCCTCCAAAGCAGGGGGTTAATCCCAGCACTCTTCCAGGAACACTCCACTCCTCCCTCCACCTGGAAGGCCACCACATCCCCAGTGTTCACATCCCTGAGTCTCCCCAGCCATAGTTAACACCTCCCTACTCTAACCCCCCAAGCCAGGACCAGAATCTGAGAGAGTACAGTATTGGATGCTCAAGTGAGCCATGACGGGTCCATCAAGGTAGACTTACCTGTTCCACTCACCTCTCTTCCCTCCCACTCCTACCCAGTTCTACTGGGTCATAAACAGAGGACTGAGAAGGGTGGGGAACGACAGAGGTAGAGAAACCCACCACATTCCCCTGTCCCAGATGACAGTAGTCAGGGGGTCATGCAGCAGATCCTGGCCAGGGAGAGGGTGAATAGCTGCAACTCTAAATGAAGTTGGATGCTTTGACCATTACATGGGATTGGGCAGTCTAAATAGGAGTTGAGTCTACATGTTAGTTAATGTGTCATTGGACTTTTACTACTGGACAGTGTTCATCAAAGTCATGGATCTCTTCAAGCATAGATCCACGGGTAAAAGAACATCCCTCTTGAATGAATGTAAATGGACAGTGGGAAATAGGGTTGCTGTGTGGTTTCATATCCCACGTGAAGCTTGTTCAAAGTGCAGCTTACAGACCCCTAGCACTTGATCTGTGCCTCCCTTACAGATGCTTCGCTATCTAACTTGCAGCGTGGTCATTTGTGGACACACCTCCTCTCTGCATGGCAGGTACTCAGTAAATATCTGATGATAAAATAAAGGAAAGGAGAGAAATATAGAAAAGCAACCAGAGATGCCTTCAAGATGGTGGAGGAGTAAGACTTGGAGATCACCTTCCTCCCCATAAATACATCAAAACTACATCTACATGTTGAACAACTCCTACAGAACACCTACTGGATGCTGGCAGACCTCAGACTTCCCAAAAGGCAAGAAACTCCCCACGTACCTGGGTAGGCCAAAAGAAAAAAGGAAAAACAGAGACAAAAGAATAGGGACGGGACCTGCACCTTGGGGAGGGAGCTGTGAAGGAGGAAAAGTTTCCACACACTAGGAAGCCCCTTCACTCGTGGAGACGGTGGGTGGGCGGAGGGGAAGCTTTGGAGCCATGGAGGAGAGCACAGCAACAGGGGTGCAGAGGGAAAAGCAGAGAGATGCCTGCACAGACGATCACTGCCGACCAGCACTCACCAGCCCGAGAGACTTGTCTGCTCACCTGCCAGGACAGGTGGGGGCTGGGAGCTGAGGCTCGGGCTTCGGAGGTCAGACCCCAGGGAGAGGACTGGGGTTGGCTGCGTGAACACAGCCTGAAGGGGGCTAGTGCACCACCGCTAGTGGGAGGGAGTCCAGGAAAAAGTCTGGAACTGCCTAAGAGGCAAGAGACCATTGTTTCAGGGTGCAGTAGGAGAGGGGATTCAGAGTACCGCCTAAATGAGCTCCAGAGACGGTGCGAGCCGTGGCTATCAGCGCGGACCCCAGAGACGGGCATGAAACGCTAAGGCTGCTGCTGCCACCACCAAGAAGCCTGTGTGCAAGCACAGATCACTATCCATACCCACCGTCTCGGGAACTTGTGCAGCCCGCCACTGCCAAGGTCCCATGATCCAGGGACAACTTCCCTGGGAGAACACACAGCACGCCTCAGGGTGTTGCCACATCACATGGGCCTCTGCAGCTGCAGGCTCACCCCACATCCATACCCCTTCCTCCCCCCAGCATGAGTGAGCCAGAGCCCCCTAATCAGCTGCTCCTTTAACCCCATCCTGTCTGAGCGAAGACCAGGCGCCCTCAGGCGACCTACATGCAGAGGCTGGGCCAAATCCAAAGCTGAACCCCAGGAGCTGTGCAAACAAAGAAGAGAAAGGGAAATCTCTCCCAGAAGCCTCAGGAGTAGCAGATTAAGTCTCCACAATCAACTTGATGTACCCTGCATCAGTGGAATACCTGAATAGACAAGGAATCATCCCAAAACTGAGGCGGTGGACTTTGGGAGCAACTATAGATTTGGGGTTTGCTTTCTGCATCTAATTTGTTTGTGGTTTTATGTTTATCTTAGTTGAGTATTTAGAGCTTATTATCATTGGTAGGTTTGTTTATTGATTTGGTTGCTCTCTTCCTTATATATATATATATTTTTCCTTTTTCTCTTTTCGTGAGTGTGTATGAGTATACTTCTTTATGTGATTTTGCCTGTATAGCTTTGCTTTTGCCATTTGTCCTAGGGTTGTGACTGACTGTTTTTGTTTTTTTGGTTTTTTTGGTATAGTTTTTAGTGCTTGTTATCATTGGTGGATTTGTTTTTTGGTTTGGTTGTTCTCTTCTTTCTTTCTCTCTTTTTTTTAATTACTTTTTTATTTTAAATAATTTTTTTCTGTTTTAATAACTTTATTTTATTTACTTCTTCTTTCTTTCTTTCTTTCTTTCCTTTTTTTTCTCCCTTTGCTTCTGAGCCATGTGGCTGACAAGGTCTTGGTGCACTGGCCAGGTGTCAGGCCTGAGCCTCTGTGGCGGGAGAGCCAAGTTCAGGACATTGGTCCACAAGAGACCTCCCAGCCCCACATAATATCAAATGGTGAAAACTCTCCCAGAAATCTCCATCTCAATGCTGAGACCCAGCTCTACTCTATGACCAGCAAGCAACAGTGCTGGACCCCCCTATGCCAAACAACTAGCAAGACAGGAACACAACCCCACCCATTAGCAGAGAGGCTGCCTAAAATCATAATAAGTTCACAGACACCCCAAAAGACACCACCGGATGTGGTCCTGTCCACCAGAAAGACAAGATCTAGCCTCATCCACCAGAACACAAGCACCAGTCGCCTCCACCAGGAAGCCTACACAACCCACTGAACCAACCTTACCCACTGGGGGCAGACACCAAAAACAACGGGAACTACAAACCTGCAGCCTGTGAAAAGGAGACCCCAAACAGAGTAAGTTAAGCAAAATGAGAAGACAGAGAAACACACAGCAGATGAAGGAGCAAGGTAAAAACACACCAGACCAAACAAATGAAGAGGCAATAGGCAGTCTATCTGAAAAAGAATTCAGAGTAGTGATAGTAAAGATGATCCAAAATCTTGGAAATAGAATGGAGAAAATACAAGAAACATTTAACAAGGACCTAGAAGAACTAAAGAGCAAACAAACAATGATGAACACCACAAGAAATGAAATTAAAAATTCTCTAGAAGGAATCAATAGCAGAATAACTGAGGGAGAAGAACGGATAAGTGACCTGGAAGATAAAATTGTGGAAATAACTACTGCAGAGCAGAATAAAGAAAAAAGAATGAAAAGAACTGAGGACAGTCTCAGAGACCTCTGGAACAACATTAAATGCACCAACATACGAAGTATAGGGGTCCCAAAATAAGAAGGGAAAAAGAAAGGGACTGAGAAAATATTTGAACAGATTATAGCTGAAAAATTCCCTAATATGGAAAAGGAAATAGTCAATCAGGTCCAGGAAGTGCAGAGAGTATCGTACAGCATAAATACAAGGAGAAACATGCCAAGACACATATTAAACTATCAAAAATTAAACACAAAGAAACAATATTAAAAGCATCAAGGGATAAGCAACAAATAACATACATGGGAACTCCATAAGGTTAACAGCTGATCTTTCAGCAGAAACTCTGCAAGCCAGAAGGGAGTGGCAGGACATATTTAAAGTGATGAAAGGGAAAAACCTACAACCAAGATTACTCTACCCAGTAAGGATCTCATTCAGATTTGATGGAGAAATTAAAACCATTACAGACAAGCAAAAGCTAAGAGGATTCAACACCACCAAACCAGCTTTACAACAAATGCTAAAGGAACTTCTCTAGGCAGGAAACACCAGAGAAGGAAAAGACCTACAAAAACAAACCCAAAACAATTAAGGAAATGGTAATAGGAGCATACATATTGATAATTACCTTAAATGTAAATGGATTAAATGCTCCAACCAAAAGACACAGACTGGCTGAATGGATACAAAAACAAGACCTGTATATATGCTGTCTACAAGAGAACCACTTCAGACCTAGGGACACATACAGACTGAAAGTGAGGGGATTGAAAAAGATATTCCATGCAAATGGAAATCAAAAGAAAATAATTCTAATATCAGACAAAATAGACTTTAAAGTAAAGAGTATTACAGGAGACAAAGAAGGGCACTACATAATGATCAAGGGATCAATCCAAGAAGAAGATAAAACAATTATAAATATTTATGAATGTGACATAGGAGCACCTCAATACATGAGGCAAATGCTAACAGCCATAAAAGGGGAAATCAACAGTAACACAATCATGGAAGGGGACTTTAACACTTCACTTTCACCAATGGACAGATCATCCAAAATGAAAATAATAAGGAAACACAAGCTTTAAATGACATATTAAACAAGATGGACTTAATTGATATTCATAGGACATTCCATCCAAAAACAGCAGATTATACTTTCTTCTCAAGTGCTCATGGACTTGGGTCCATGAGTATAGATCATATCTTGGGTCACAAATCAAGCCGTGGTAAATTTAACAAAATTGAAAACGTATCAAGTATCTTTTCCAACCACAGTGTCATGAGACTAGATATGAATTACAGGAAGATATCTGTAAAAAATAAAAACACATGAAGGCTAAACAATACACTACTAAATAACCAAGAGATCACTGAAGAAATCAAAGAGGAAATCAAAAAATACCTAGAAACAAATGACAATGAAAACACGACAACCCAAAACCTATGGGATGCAGCACAAGCAGTTCTAAGAGGGAAGTTTATAGCAATACAATCCTACCTTAAGAAACAAGAAACATCTCAAATAAACAACCTAACCTTACACCTAAAGCAATTAGAGAAAGAAGAACAAAAAAACCCCAAAGTTAGTAGAAGGAAAGAAATCATAAGGGTCAGATCAGAAATAAATGAAAAAGAAATGAAGGAAACAACAGCAGAGATCAGTAAAACTAAAAGCTTGTTCTTTGAGAAGATAAACAAAATTGATATACCATTAGCCAGACTCATCAAGAAGAAAAGGGAGAAGACTCAGATCAATAGAATTAGAAATGAAAAAGGAGAAGTAACAACTGACACTGCAGAAATACAAAGGATCATGAGAGATTACTACAAGCAACTCTATGCCAATAAAATGGACAACATGGAAGAAATGGACAAATTCTTAGAAAAGCACAACATTCTGAGACTGAACCAGGAAGAAATAGAAAATATAAACAGACACAAACACTGAAATTGAGACTGTGATTAAAAATCTTCCAACAAACAAAAGCCCAGGACCAGATGGCTTCACAGGTGAATTCTATCAAACATTTAGAGAAGAGCTAACACCTATCCTTCTCAAACTCTTCCAAAATATAGCAGAGAGAGGAACACTCCCAAACTCATTCTATGAGGCCACCATCACCCTGATACCAAAACCAGACAAAGATGCTACAAAAAAAGAAAACTACAGGCCAATATCACTGATGAACATAGATACAAAAATCCTCAACAAAATCCAGCAAACAGAATCCAACAACACATTAAAAGGATCATACATCATGATCAAGTGGGGTTTATCCCAGGAAAGCAAGGATTCTTCAATATACGCAAATCAATCAATGTGATAAACCATATTAAAAAATTGAAGGAGAAAAACCATATGATCTCAATAGATGCAGAAAAAGCTTTTGAAAAAATTCAACACCCATAAAAACCCTCCAGAAAGTGGGCATAGAGGGAACTAACCTCAACATAATAAAGGCCATATATGAGAAACCCACAGCCAACATCGTTCTCAATGGTGAAAAACTGAAACCATTTCCACTAAGGTCAGAAACAAGACAAGGTTGCTGACTCTCACCACTATTATTCAACATAGTTTTGGAAGTTTTAGCCACAGCAATCAGAGAAGAAAAAGAAATTGAAGGAATACAAATTGGAAAAGAAGAAGTAAAACTGTCACTGTTTGCAGATTACATGATACTATACATAGAGAATCCTAAAAATGCCACCAGAAAACTACTAGAGCTAATCAATGATTTTGGTAAAGTTGCAGGATATCAAATTAATGCACAGAAATCTCTTGCATTCCTATAAACTAAAGATGAAAAATCTGAAAGAGAAATTAAAGAAACACTCCCATTTACCATTGCAACAAAAAGAATAAAATACCTAGGAATAAACCTACCTAGGGAGACAAGAGACCTGTATGCAGAAAACTATAAGACACTGATGAAAGAAATTAAAGATGAGACCAACAGATGGAGAGATATACCATGTTCTTGGATTGGAAGAATCAATATTGTGAAAATGACTATACTACCCAAAGCAATCTACAGATTCAATACAATCCCTATCAAATTACCAATGGCATTTTTTACGGAAGTAGAACAAAAAATCTTAAAATTTGTATGGAAACACAAAAGACCCCGAATAGCCAAAGCAGTATTGAGGGAAAAAAATGGAGCAGGAGGAATCAGACTCCCCAACTTCAGACTATACTACAAAGCTACAGTAATCAAGACAATATGGTATTGGCACAAAAACAGAAACATAGATCAATGGAACAAGATAGAAAGCCCAGAGATAAACCCACGCACCTATGGTCAACTAATCTATGGCAAATGAGGCAAGGATATACAATGGAGAAAAGACAGTCTCTTCAATAAGTGGTGCTGGGAAAACTGGACAGCTACATGTAAAAGAATGAAATTAGAACACTCCCTAACACACATACATTGAGCTCATGCAGCTCAATATCAAAAAAACAAGCAACCCAATCCAAAAATGGGCAGAAGACCTAAATAGACATTTCTCCAAAGAAGGTATACAGATTGCCAACAAACACGTGAAAGGATGCTCAACATCGCTAATCATTAGGGAAATGCAAATCAAAACTACAGTTAGGTATCACCTCACACCTGTCAGAATGGCCATCATCAAAAAATCTACAAACAATAAATGCTGGAGAGGGTGTGGAGAAAAGCGAACCCTCTTGCACTGTTGATGGGAATGTAAATTGATACAGCCACTATGGAGAACAGTATGGAGGTTCCTCAAAAAACTAAAAATAGAACTACCATACGACCCAGCAATCCCATTACTGGGCATATACCCTGAAAAAAACATAATTCAAAAGAGTCATGTACCACAGTGTTCATTGCAACTCTATTTATAATAACCAGGACATGGAAGCAACATAAGTGTCCATCGACAGATGAATGGATAAAGAAGATGTGGCACATATATACAATGGCATATTACTCAGCTATAAAAAGAAACGAAATTGAGTTATTTGTAGTGAGGTGGGTGGACCTAGAGTCTGTCATACAGAGTGAAGTAAGTCAGAAAGAGAAAAACAAATACCGTATGCTAACACATATATATGGAATCTAAAAAAAAAAAAAAAGTGGGTTCTGAAGAACCTAGGGGCAGGATAGGAATTAAGACGCATATGTAGAGAATGGACTTGAGGACAGGGGGAGGGGGAAGGGTAAGCTGGGAAGAAGTGAGACAGTGGCATGGACATATATACACTACCAAATGTAAAATAGATAGCTAGTGGGAAGCAGCCACATAGCACAGGGAGATCACCTGGGTGCTTTGTGTCCACCTAGAGGGGTGGGATAGGGAGGGTGGGAGGGAGACGCAAGAAGGAGGAGATATGGGGATATATGTATATGTATAGCTGATTCACCTTGTTATAAAGCAGAAACTAACACACCATTGTAAAGCGATTATACTACAATAAAGATGTTTAAAAAAAAAAGAAAAGAATCCATGAGACTCGTATGTGGCAAAGATTGTTGGCCTTCAGTTGAACCAGAGAAACATGAAGGGCAGCTTCCCCACATTCTGAGTCTATCACTGGTCTTTGAATCCTTTGTCACAGACGACACTTTGGTTCAGACTCACCTCTGGCCCCTAGTCACTGAGGACAGATGAGTGGAAATGCTATAGGGCCAGTGAAGAGATCTTTGAATGGGAAGTCTGGATGCCCCAGGGATGCATGCCTGGAACTCGGTTGTCTCACCTAGTAAGTGTGGATGGCATCATCTTCCCAGGGTTGTTACAAAGAGTTTTTGGAAAGGGCAGGTTTCCAAAGCAAATGTCAGGTGCTGGCACCTGCCCACAGTTTCAGCTCCCTTTTGCAAGGCTGTCACAGCCCAAAGAGGTTGGAATCTTTCTCTTGGCTCTGGAGACTTCCCTACCAGGCTGGGATCAGACAGCAATGTTATCGATAGATGGCCTAGGAGACCCTACCCTCCATTTCCTCACAGTCTACTCTCTTAAGGAGTAGAAAAGTTGATTCGTTGAAACAGAAGGGTGGGATTTCAATGCCTCCCTCTTCAGAATTCCACTCGTTGCCCTCCTTCACTCTTTTCCTTCACACTCCTTTCTGTCAAATGGGCTCAGAGTGGTACTGAGAGGCATGCCATTTTCACATTTCTCTGACCTGCGGTTGTGATAAAGTGGCACCAAAGCCTCTCTTGGTGCTATTTCTCTAATTGTGTGTGTGTGTGTGTGTGTGTGAGAGAGAGAGAGAGAGAGAGAGAGAGAGAGAGAGAGAAGTATGGAGGTGGAGAGAGGGGGGAGAAAGAAGGAGACAGGGAGAGGAAAATGGGAGAGGGAGACTTGCTATCTCTATATTTTTAATTACATCAATAATACACACTCGTTGTAACAAGTCAAATAATTAAGAATTTTTTTTAAGTAAATAATCTCACCTTCCTTCTAAAACCCCAGTGTACTTGACCCTCAGCCCTTACAATCCTCTGCTTCTATCTAACCCCTCACCCCCTACCATGGACTCCTACACACACACACACACACACACACACACACACACACACACACACACACACACACCACTTTCTCATCTTCTCTCTCTCTGCAGCCCCACTAATCTCTCCCAGACACATTTGTTCCACAGTCTTATACAGGTAAAGCCTAGCAACATCCCAATTGCTACTTTGGTCTAGAACTGCTTGATGCCTCCTTCACTTTGGAGAATGCTGAAATAGCCAGAGTAAATTCCCTTGGCAACCACATCTCCCTTATAGGGCTACGAAGAACCCCTTCCCCAAAGAGGAGGCCCGTCCTGCAGGCACAGTCAGGAAGGTTGTGGAACTGACTGGGAGAAGGTAGGACTTCAAGACTAATATCAATGAAATGCATTTGAACATTTCCAGGGCTGAGCAAACCATATGTCTTCATAATTTGATTGTGTCCTGGTCCCAGAGGCATGCCCAGCTCTATTGAACACTGATGGAGTTATTTAGGATCATAAATAATATTATCAGAGAGTGTCCACTGGGTAAACAGAGTCAGTGTGTAATTGTCAGAGTGTGATATTGATTGTTCTTCACTAATGAATTATTCTGTTTAAGAGCCAACAGAAATAGTGCACAGTATTTCAAGGCAGTGGGGCCTTTGCAGGATTTTCTTGAAGAGCAACTTCTGCCTAGTGATGCTGGCTGCTGTAGCCAGAGAAGACGGCTTCTTAGGCCAGTCTCCTGCTTCAGATTTCATACCCCATCTCCACAAATCCCACAGGCTGCAGACCTACTACAGAAGATACCCAAGATGTAGATTCCTAAGTATGGGCTTCCTGGCAAATGCTTTTGCATATTGTCTGTCAGCTATTTGTTTCATGCTCCAAGCTTCCTCAATGACCTCTCAGGGGCAGACTAAACCCATGCTTTTAATGCAAGGCTACTGGAGGGAGTTTCAAAAGGCAGAGGTTGTTGCTAATTTCTGCACCTACTCCCTCTCTTCAAAGTAGAGTCTCCAGCCAAATGCCTATACCTTGGCCCCTTTTCCAACCTGAATTTTTCCACCCAGTTCTTTGTCCTTTGCCAATCCTTATTCTCTTGACCATGGAATATCTTTTCACATATTTCTCTCCTCCCCCTCATTTAACTGCTGGATTGTTTGTCTTTTTCTTAATGATTTTTCTGAATTCTTTATATTTTGGAAGCTAATCCTTTACTGAACTGATTTGTTGCAAATGTATCCTTCCCATCTGTGTTTTGTCTTTTCACTTTCTTTATGCCATTGTTTCGGTGAACACACATTCTTAATTTTAATGTAGTTAAATTTATCCGTCCTTTAATTCATTATTAATGCATTTTGTCTTTTGTTTAAGAAATCTTCCCTACCTCAGCATCACAAAGATAGCCTCCTTTATTTACTTCTAAAAGCTTTAAAGGTTGGCCTTTCACATTTAAGTCTTTAGTGTATGAGGGAATTATTTTTATGAGTTATGCATTAGCATCCAATTTCACTTGTTTTTTGTAAATACAGGCAGTCATCCCCCCGTCACAATGTTAAGTTGTCTCTCCTCTCCCCAGGGGTCAGCAAGGCCACTTGTCATATATTGTTTCCATATAGGAGTGGGTCTGTTGCTAGCTCTCTACTCTGATTCATTGGTCAGTCCGTCTACCCCTGTATTGGTACCGCACTACCTTGAACATCCACATGAAAATCTCCTCTTCTGCTCATGCTGTCCCTCCCCAATGACCCTTTGTTCTAATCCAGTCATCAAGACTCACCCGCTCCACGGCCTCTTCCCTGATCTTCTGTCTACCAGTTCTCCCTCCCTCTTCCTCTCCTTTGATCTCTCACCTCTACATTTGTTTACAGTTTATTAAATAGCATCATGTATGTAGATCTTTATGAGCAGGGATTCTTTCTTTTGCTTTTTTGGTCCCTGCTCCCGCCCCACCCCCAACACCTCACACAGTACCAGACCCCCAGTAGATGTCATGAATACCTGTTAAAAAGATTCAAAGGGCAATCTCAGCTTAGATCTTCCAATCTCAATGGAGGTGCCCATCCTGGAAAAAGCAATCACTTGAGCCCTTCAAGATACACTACATCTTAACCACAAATTATCTTTTTCTGGACTAAGTAAGCATGGTGGAGATAGTGAGGCTGAAGAAATATTGCTCAGGAATGGAAACCAGCTACCTGTCTTTCCCAAGGAAATCTAAGGCAGCCAGGAGCATGGGGGCAAATGCTGCAAGCGTCAACATCTACAAGGTTGGAGGTGGTCCATTCTGAAGCCTGGGGGAGCAGTGCCAGATTGCCAGCCCAGGAGACTGAAGCCCTTTGCCAACCAACAGAGAGAATCCTTGGAAACTCTTGTACTTGCTGACCCCACACCAGCTTACAAAACCTCAGTCTTCCTCTTCAGACCTGCATATTTAGCCCGCAAAGAACCCTGCCAAAAAAGGGACTCCTAGCCACTAGGAATACAGCCGACACAACTGAGTCTTGCAAAAGCCCTGAAGCGAAGGAATCTTCCTGCCACTGGCTAATGCGGATGGTTCTGCAATATAGGTTCCAACCAGGTGAGGGAAGTAGAGGTTTGTACGGATGTAAACTGTCCAGGGACAGGAAGTGGGAAGCAGGAATGGAATGTACTTGGTGGTTGAGGAAGGACTTGCTGTGCCTCATCACTCACTCAGCAAATATTTGTAAAGGACCTACTGTGTCCTGGGACTTCTGCCAAGTGCTTGAGACTCAGGGATGAAGCAGCCCTGCTCCTATGGGCACTCCTGCACAGTGCCACCCCGAGAATGGCAGCGGGCACAGTGGCTGTGAAATAAATTCCTTAGCCCGGACTCGTTTGCCTTTGTTTTTTGAGTTCAGTCTCCAAATTAATTCAGAACAAAAGACAGTTACTTAAATCCAGATATTTTATCTTAATGTGGGCAATTCCCATAATACCATACATTAAGATGTCTGATTTCAGCTGCCACCCAACAGGCGGCAGGGATGTCGTTTCAGATCTGTTTTATTGCTGCATGTGCATATGTTTCTCTTGCGTTTACGGCACATGAGAGGCTGTCGCTAAATTGGTCTCACATTCCAAGTGTGGGAATAGAAGCAGTGAGATCCTGACCTTACATAAGGTAGGAGTTCCGTGCCCTGAGAGCGAGTGTGTGCACACATGTGCGCATATGTGTATGTTTGTGCATGTGTGGGGTGTGTGTGTGTGTTTATGGCCTGAAAGGAGGTGAAGACAGGGAAGAGGATAAAATTTCCGGCCCCACCAAGGACCCACATAGTTCATCTGTATCACCAGCAACAGGAAAAGCCAATCTTAAGGAACCGCTGGCCCACTGCATCTCAAAAGCCCCATAGAGGCTCACCCAGGGGCTTTCTGCTGAGCCCCGTTCATCAGTAGTAAGAAGGTAAATTGCAAGGAGGGCACTTTTCTGCTCTCAGCCCTCCTCACCCCTCTCAGTCATCTCAGCCAAATTAGCAACGCTTCATGGGGCTGTTTGTTTGGGGCTGATTCTGCTGCCTCCGCTCTGTTGTTCACTAAGATAGGCTGGGAAGTTGCCAAGCGATTAAGCGATCGTGGTTAGCCTGTTACTTGAACTGCTTTCTTCTGGAATATTAAAAGTTTTACAGCCTCAAGCAGTGCACTTTGCCTCCTAGTAATTAATACCGATTTTGCCATAATATCTTATTTTTATGGACATTATCTTGTTTTTCATGAGCTGCAAAAATACCGCCGCAGCTTATGAAATACGTTATAATATCTCACTTTGTGCAATCATATTTGTGTCATTATCTGGCCCCTGGAGCAGCTAATTTAGCCCACATGATACAGAGCAGTATTATTTTCCTACTGATTATCTGAGGGGCAACTTTCTGACAATGTCACACATATGAGCAGGTCTAGCCTTGGTCACAAATGTGTCCATCAAAAGGGGTCACCTCCTTTGACCTTGCTTGACATCTCTTTCCAAACCTGGGTCTTCCATCCCCCCGACTTTATTTTCATGTATTCCTATTATAACTTTTATCACGTTATATTATATTTGTATATTTGTCTCCCCACAAGACCATGAGCTTCTCAAGGACCGAATCTGTATCTTTTCACCTCTGTGGCTTTGTACCTATTTCAGAACCTGATACATTGTACGTGTTTAGTATTTATTGAATGATTGACTGCAACCTTGTTTAAAATATTAAATAAGTTTATATAGGCAAAGAACTTAGCAGAGGAACTTATGAAGGGCCGACATCCAATAATAACAACAATCCACGTTGTTATTATTATAATAACGTGAAGACAAAATCTGTCTCCCTGTAATTTGGACCTATTGGTCCTAGTTCTATCCCTTGGGTTTTGAACCAGCATTGAAAAGCCTAAAGTGCTCCTCTCAGCAGTAACCTAGCTGAGCTTTGGTCCCTATTCTGGGCAATGACTGTGGTGGGGCCACTAGTGCCTGTGGGAAAGGGGAGGGGTTAGTTGAGGACAACTCACGGTTCCCTTTTGCCTCAGGGATAATACTCATGTTTGTACAGAATATAAATGTTTACAATGAATTTTCAGAAATTCTGTTTTATTTTATCCTCTTTAAAAGCCAGTGATGTAGATACGGGTGTATCACTTTATCTCCATTTTACAGATATCTTCTGGTGTGCTGCCCAAGGTCACATACAATATGAAAGGTAGAAGTGGAATTTGAATCCGGGATTTCTGACTCCACTGCATATGCCCTCAATGTCCTTCGAAGTGGCCCTTCATAGTAGTGGCTTCAAAAGATAAATGGCACAAGTAGACCTGGGTACCCCAAAGTAGCTCATCCTGGCATGATTTGGGACAGAAATGCTGCCCTTACCATCCCTCTAGATAACTGAAGAGGAGCGCTTATCTTCCAACCCCATCTGCCCCTTCAAGTTATGCCTTTGGTCCTGGCTGTGGCCCAAAGTCTCCCTGATGCTGTCGTCTCTTGATACCTTAATCCATTCATGGAGTTGACAAGCATAAAAGATGGAGCACCTCTCCTCCAGCTGTCAGCTGACTGGACCACGGGGGTGGGTCCATGTCACACTAGTGATCAGGAGAAATGTTGTCTGGTGCTGGCACCGAGGAGGGTTTTGGGGCATAGGGACTGCATGATTTTATAGCCCCAGCTTTGGGCAGAGAAAACCTCACTCTGTGCAGAGAGAAAGGACTCTATATCCTCCCACAGACTCATAGTATCCAAGACAGTAGTCTTCACAGTGTAGAGGGAAAAGTAGACTCCACTTCTACCACTGACCATGTTGCCTTGAGCAAATGATACTCACGCTGCCTTGAGCAAATGAGACTCAGTGGCCTCTTCAATAAAATGGGTGGAGGAAAAAAATGTACTCTAAAAAAGACATGTCGGTGACGATGGGGGAAAAAGGAACCCTTGTATACTGTTGGTGGAAATGTAAATTGGTTCAGCCACTACGGAAAACAGTAGGGAGGTTCCTCAATAAACTAGAAACAGAACTACTATATGAAGCAGGAATTCCACTTCTGGCTATTTACCCAAAGACAACAAAACAGTAATTCAAAAAGATACATGCACCCCTATATTCATTGCAGCATTATTTACAATAGCCAAGATATGGAAACAGCCTAAGTATCCAACAAGAGAAGAATGGATAAGAAATATGTAATAGATGTATGTATACAAATATATAATGAAATATTACTCAGCCATAAAAAGGAATGAATGTTTGCCATTTGCAACAATATTGATGGACTTGGAGGGTATTATGCTTTAGTGAAATAAATGATAAAGAGAAAGACAAATACTATATGTTATCACTTATTTGTGGGAATCTAAAAGTAAAACAAACTAGCAAATATAACAAAAAAGAAGCAGACTCACAGATATAGAGAACAAACTAGTGGCTACCTGTGGGAAAAGGGAAGTGGAGAGGGACAAATATAGGGCTAAGGGATTAAGAATTACAAACTACTATGTATAAATAAATAAGCTACAGGATATATTTTACAGCACAGGGAATATAGCCAATATTTTATACTAAGTGTAAATAGAGTATAATCTTTAAAAATTGTGAATCACTATGTTGTACACCTGAAACTTATATTATATTGTAAATCAACTATACCTCAATAAAGGAATAAAAATAAAATTAAAAAGTTTTTAAAGCCAATGAGATAATGTATGAGAAAAGAGTTTTGGAAACCAAGGTCCATGCAAATGAAAGAAAGGGATTAGTTTGGTAAAGATAACTTCTACGGGCTTTCAAGTTGGCTGTCATCCTCCTCAAGTTTAGCCTCCTCAAGTTTAGCCTGGCTGTGACTTTTACACACCCCTTCTACGTCTTAGCAGAAGAACCATGGTGACTCAGCCGAGGTAAGGTACCTCAGAGGGTGACCTGCAGGATCGCTACTTGCTGGGGCCAAGGCCATCCTGTATTTGGGTTGCCCATTGGACCTTTGTGTGCAGAAATAGTATGAGTAAGGTTTAAATGGATTGTTCAGTTTTTAATATTAGCCATAGAACTGGTTAGTATCTCAGTAGTTGCATAAAGTATTTCTTGTATTCTAGGCTATTTTGAGAAAAGTTGTTGGTTGTTTTTTTTTTTTTATTGTGTCTTACAGTTCAACTTTGTAGACTTTAATAAAAAACAATTTTTTTTTAAACATCTTTATTGAAGTATAATTGCCTTACAATGGTGTGTTAGCTTCTGCTTTATAACAAAGTGAATCAGTTATACATATACAATATGTTCCCATATCTCTTCCCTCTTGCATCTCCCTCCCTCCCACCCTCCCCATCCCACCCCTCTAGGTGGTCACAAAGCACCGAGCTGATCTCCCTGTGCTATGCGGCTGCTTCCCACTAGCTATCTATTTTACATTTGGTAGTGTATATATGTCCATGACACTCTCTCACCCTGTCACATCTCACCCCACCCCCTCCCAATATCCTCAAGTCCATTCTCTAGTAGGTCTGTGTCTTTATTCCCGTCTTGCCACTAGGTTCTTCATGGCCTTTTTTTTTTTTTTTCCTTAGATTCCGTATATATGTGTTAGAATACTGTATTTGTTTTTCTCTTTCTGACTTACTTCACTCTGTATGACAGACTCTAACTCCATCCACCTCATTACAAATACCTCCATTTCATTTCTTTTTATGGCTGAGTAATATTCCATTGTATATATGTGCCACATCTTCTTTATCCATTCATCTGTCGATGGACATTTAGGTTGTAATAAGCAACAATTTTTAAAGATACAGTACTTTTGCTACAAACATTTATCCATCATTCATGGCCCCACACACTGCATGGTTAGATCCATAAAGCAGTTTCCTTAAGTATTGTACTTTTCTGGTCATTCAAGCTTAGTGATAAGGCAGAAGCACAAGAAAAATTTCAAGATTTTATTTCATAAACACTAATGTATTAAACTTACTGAAGATGAAAAAAATGTGAAATACAGTTTTTACTTTGTAAATAAGAATGTATTAAACCTGTTATACATTGAAGAAGAAAAAATGCAGAAGGCAGCATCTGACCCCATGATCTGGAGGCTGCTCAGAACCCAGAACAGCCCAATGGTCATCTAGCTTTAGATAGCAATTCACTTAAAATGCACATTTTTCATAAAACTCTTGCCTTTAAAAGTGTCTAAATTTTAAATCTCAGTAACTTCAGGTTGTATGTATCATAGAAACTATCTGAAATCAGCACTTAACGCATGGAATCATGGAATCTCAGAATAAGAAACTTGAGAGGTTATCTTTCTAATTCAACCCTTATCCAATTGCTGTATTTGGTTATGCCTCTCTTCCTGACACAAACATAATTATAACTTCTCTAATGGTGGAAAATGTTTCTGGTCCATCTTTGTGTCTCCCATCACAGTCTCTTGAACATAAGCAATGCTAAAGAGCTGTTTCTCGAACGAGTGAATAAGTAAATAAAGAATAAATGAATAAAGAAATGAACTCTCCTTGCATAGCTAATGTGCATTTCAGTTCAACTAGTACATGAGCTGCCTTACTTGTCCACAGTGACTTGAAATCAATTTACTCATTCAATAAATGTTTATTCACTCAATCATTCACCAAGTAAATATTTATTGAGCACCTACTGTATGCCAAACACTGTTGTGGACACTCAGAACACATCAGTGGACAAAACAGAAACAAATCTGCTCTCATGAACCAACCTTCTAATGAAAGGAAAACAAATGGCCAATGCAACTGATTGATGTTTAACAGAATAAGATAGCCTGAATATTTCACTACTCATTTAGTTGTTTTTGAGACACTCAGGTACAATATTGTAAAATTAATTTGTTGATGCCTCCTATTTCTAGACACTCTTCTAGGCATTTTAGGGGAGAACAGATTGATAACATAACGAAATCAAAATTTATGCAACGTGAATGAATAATACAGGTGCCACAAACTTTAGTTCATCTGTTTAAAATCACTACTTACACATTCTTCCTACCATACCTATGACCTGGGCTATTAAATGCTTATATTCCCCGAGGAGTTTATGAAGTTCATGCATCTATGTGTGTGCTATCCGGATTGGTATTTATCTGTCATTTATTTTAGAGGATGGTAGAACTGACAATAACTGTTATCTGTGTGTGAGACCATGGCCGAAAAGATCACCCTGGGACCAACTGTCCTTTCTACACTGTGCACACAGGAAGATTACTCTTTGGTTGGGAAAGAACACACTGTTTGCAAAGTCAATGATTATTTACTGCTCAATGTGGACTCAGCTCAGAGGAGTCTTTGCTCCAGAACAGGCTCGCCTGGTGTCTCTGGCTCCCGACTCCCTTCCTTAGCGTGGAGCCCTCTGTGGACAAATGTTTGGTGGCTCATCCGATGCGACCCTTCCCAGTCACCAGTGGTTCTGTTTAAGGATTGGAGTTGGGTCTGGGGTATCACTTGAACTGTCCACTGACCCCTTTACCTGTGAACTTGGCTGTGAGTCTCCTAAAACCATCTTTTTCCCATATAGATTCTCACATGGTAGATAAAGAAGGTGCTTCTGTTTCTTCCCAAAACGATTGCTTTTTTAATATTAAAAAATAACCTACAAATCAAGTTGATTTGTGTTTTACAAGGTAAGAAGACACATTTTTTATAGTTTATTTGACACTTTGGAGTTACATAGGTATACAGTTGCAGAATTAATGCAAGTCGAATACAATGCATAATAATAATTGATATGACATATATTTATTATATACATGTATATATCATAGACTATATATCATCCCTTACATAAAGCATTTATTTCATCTGTTAGTTCTCTGCCAACCTTATCGCTCTCACTGAAGGATAAGATCGCAGGGCATGGGCCATGGCTTAGATTCAACCTTTTATTCCTAATAGTAATGTAATATTATGCACAGAGTGGATACTCATTGCATATTTATTGAACAATGAATAAATTTTAAAATTATAAATTATTGTAAATATTACAAAAAACTGAGTCCCAGAGATGTGTCTGAAAGTCTAACCTAAATCCTATGTGCTTATAAACAAAAACCATAACATGAACCAGCAACTAAAGGCATTAATTTAATCCTTTAATCTTTACAACAGTGACACTAATACAATAGTCAAGGCTAGCTTTTCTATCCCCTCATGACAGGTAAAGAAACTGAGGTTACAAGGATGAACTCATTTATTCAAGGTCACACAGCCAGTAGGAAGCAGAGGAGGCAGGACCATGGCCCAGAGGACTTCTACTTACCACATGATGTCTTATGGAAAGAATACACTCACTAAATACTTGCCGAACTAACAAAGTACTTAATGAGCACCTATTTTGTACTCAGCAACGTACAAGGAGCTTTGGGAGCAGTAGAAATGTAAAACATGGTCCCTGCTTTCATGGAGTTTACCACCTAGCTGGAAAGTCTTGGTATCCACGAGCAAACATTTAAATAATCATGAGAAGGGCCAAAATAAACGCGTGAGACCCTAAGCAGCGTGGAGTTCAGAAAAGGGGTAGACCAGCACAGGGGCAGTAATCAGGGATGATTCTAGTTGCATTCTAGGAGGATTCAGGAGCACTGATCCTAACATTGGCAGTGGTTTTGTTGTCAGGACGGCTGTGGCTTTAATGATGCCTGGGGAAGGAGGTGTCTTTGGTGCCGAAGCTCTTCATTTCCCTCTCATCCTTGTTTGGCAAAGACAAGCAGAGCAGCCACCTGAGGAGCAGGGGGAAAGCCATGCTCTCCTGAGCGACCCCATTTTAGGCACAAATGCCTTTTTCCTGGGGGAACCAGTGGGGGACCACCTCTGTTAACGGGGCCCTCAAGCACTCAGGGCATCACTCCCTGGAGGAGCCCAGGGAGAAACGTTTAAGGGGCAGACTCCTTCATCCCCAGAAAGTTGCCCAGACCATTTAATTAGTGTCCCCAGCTTATTACCTCTGCCACTGTTTTCCCCCAAGGGTTACAGCCGGGCCTCACTTGCGCTGACTGTTATCTTTCAAGAGCTCGGAGCAGAGTGCTTTTTCAGTAACCTCATCAAAGGATAAGCTAGGATTCAGATAAGCTTTTCAAGGAGGAAGTCAGTGTTATAATTTTCAGAGACTTCTGAATGTCACCTCCAATTTTCAACTCTTCAGTTCAAATGCCAGTTTGGGGGAGCCGGGCAGCCTCAGATATTGAAATGGCAACCTCTGACCTCAGCCCTTCTACGTTCCTGGTCATCTTAGAGCCTGGCAGATCCGAGAGTTGAAAGTGCTGGAGATGTCTGACTTTATAATAATTCCGCTTCTCAGAAGTGCAAATTACACAGGAATTGGTGCTAAACTCTCCATTAACTACAGAGTCCAAGGAACCTCTAGTTTCCGAAATTACCTGTCAGTTTCTCTGCGACGCCATATAATTCTGTCGGTTAAGGGGGAAAATGGTTGTAATTTGAAATTTCAGTAAAATTTCTAATTGAATCTGCATTTAACTTCGAAGACATGATGTTGCTCCATTTTAGCAATGGGTTGAGTCACGTTAGAAATTTAAGTCTCCCCTTCCCCTAAGTTCCACAGCTCCTTCATCGTATCTAAGCTGGGAGCACCCATTATGGCAGCACTAGCTGCTCATACAATCTTCATCCTGAAACAAGACCTTCAGAGATTCAGTCCATCCGCCCCCCCCCCACCAACCTCAGTGTTGATGGAAGGGGGGTAAGAAGGGAGAACTAAGCTCAAATAAAGTTTAACAAAGAATTACTTCCCCTTTAAAAAACTATAAATGATAAAACACCACAATTATTCTTAGTAATGAATTTTGCTAACTCACAGTCACCATAGTGATGGAGTTATAGGATATTTTGGTTTTGTGGTTTTTCAGACTTTCTCTCTGAGAAAACTTTGGAGCGTACACAGTGAAGGGGGCGGGTGGGGGGTGTCTTTGATTTTCTAGCTTCATTTCAACCAGAATAACTCTATTTTCTTTTTTATTGAAGCATAGTTGATTTACAATATTATATTATTTTCATGTATATAACATAGCAATTCAGTAATTTTGCAGATTATATACTCCATTATAAGTTATTACAAGATAATAGCTATAATTCCCTGTGCTATACAGTATGCCCTGGTTGCTTTTCTTTTTTATACTAGTAGTTTATATCTGTTAATCTCATACTCCTAGTTTGTCCCTCCCCCCTTCCCCCTTTCCTTTGGTAACCACAATTTTGTTTCCTAACCTGAGTCTGCCTCTGTTTTGCATATATATTGATTTGTATTATTTTTCATATTCCACATGTAAGTGATATCTTACAGTATTTGTCTTTATCTGACTTATTTAACTAAGCATAATATTCTCTAGGTTCATTCACTTTGCTGCAAATGGCAGAATTTCATTCTTTTTTATGGCTGAGTAATATTCCACTGTGTGTGTGTGTGTGTGTGTGTGTGTGTGTGTGTGTATATATATATATATATATATATATATATATATATATATATATATATATAAAACGTCTTCTTTAATCATCTATTGATGGGCACTTGGGTTGCTTGGCTATTGTAAATAATGCTGCTATGAACATTGGGGTGCATGTATCTTTTCGAATTAGTGCTTTCATTTTTTTCCAGATATATATCCAGAAGTGGAATTGCTGGGTCACATGGAACTCATTTTAATGTAATTAATTAATATAATTAGAAGTGACATTTTTCTGGTTGAAATTGTCTATTTGATTTCTGCTTAAGAATTCACTTAAAGGAAGAGTTCCCTAGCTTGGAAAGGTGGACAGAGTTTGAAATCCACTGAACATTATTATATTATAGTTGGGGATACTGAGACCAGAGAGGTGACTTTAAGTCTCTTCCAGTGCAATCTGCTCATTCATTCCACAAATACTTCTTGGGAGCTTTCTATGTGCTGGGCATGTTCTAGGTACTGGAGTACAGCAGTGAACTAAACCAAGCTCTTGTCCTCATGGAGTTTATATTCTAGTGGGGGGAGATAGACAATGAACCAGAAATCAATATATACTATGCCAGGGAGTGCTAAATGGTATAAAAAAAAATAGAATAAGGAGGGAAAATAAATGTGTAGGGCAAAAAAATTAAAAATTAAAAATCAATAAATAAGTGTGTAGGGCAGAGGGGATATGCTATTTTATATGGGTTGATCAGAGAAGGCCTTCGTGATAAGGTAACACAAGAAGACCTGAAGGAAGTAAGGGAGTGAGCAATGCAGATAACTAGGAAAGGAGCATTCCAGCAGGGAAACACCAGGAGAAAAGGCTCTTGCCTGGAATATTCTAGGAACAACCAGAGCTGTGGCTGAAGAGTAGTGAGCAAGAGGAGGGCTGGGAGAGGGCTCTCAGAGGTCAGAGGTCCCTGATCACTTAGGATGCTGGAGACCATTGCAGGTCACTTGGACTTTATTCTGAGTGACCTGGGAGCCATTGGAAGGCTTTAAGCAAAGGAGTGCCGTGATATGACTCTTTTTCTAAAGGATCACTTTTGCTGTTGAGTGAGGAATTGATTCTAGTTGAGCAAGGATGGAAATAGGGTACAAATGAAGAGGCTAGTGCAGTAACCAGGCAAAAGATCACCGCAGCTTGCACAGGGTGGTAGCAGTGGGGTGATGGAAAGTCATCAGGTCCCAGATATCTTCTAAAGATTGAGCCAGAATGATTTGCCATTGACTTGAATTTGGGGTGGGAAAACAAAAGAAGAGTCAAAGATTATGCCAAAGTTTTACAGCCTGGGCAACTGGAAGACTGGAATTATTTTCTGAGATGGAGCCGACTAGGGGAGGAACTGACTTAAGTGGATATCGGAAAGTTAATATGCCATGAGACATCTATTAGCTTTCAAACAAGAACAAAAAATTTTAACCAACACCAAAAAGGTTTTTTTTTAATATTCCCTTCCACCTTTCAGGAGAAATACAAAAAGTAAAATAGAGTCAATTTGCAGGTAACCTGTCTGCAAGTTATCCATAAGTTGACTTGAATTTGGCATACTAATTTTCCTTTTATCAAATAATATATGCAAAAGAATGCAAGCTCATTTAAACAACACTCTGTGAAGAACAGTGATCTGCTGAAACTTGACCATCACAAAGTCTGTCTAAATCACACAGGAAGCTTGCTTATCAAAGTTGCACATGGTTCTCAGCTGGGAGGGTTAGATAATAACTCTGGATGACAAAATCTAGATTCAAAAGGCAGACTAGAAGGATGGGTTAGAATACACAAGATGAAATTTATCAGTGCTACATTTAATATCCCACCCTTAGATCCAAAACTATTTGTGCAATGGGAGAAGCCTTAGTTTCCCAGAAATTCATGTAAAACAAAGTCATGGGGGATTAGTGAATGGTAAACTCATTATGTACTAGTACAGTACATGACTTCCAACAAAACTAATGTAACATTAATAGACATGTAGTGTCCTGAGTAATAGAGTTAATAATCCCAACCTACTGTGCACTGAACTGTCCATACACATCGAGATAATCGTGCTCCGTTCCGATGCCATCTTTGAAATAATAGAGAGCATCAATAAGAAGGTGGTCAGAATATAATGGGCTTGAAACTCTCATGGCTTTCAGAATCTATCTATGGTGATTGCCTTGGGGAGATAAGCACGGAGAGAGCTGGCTTTATATCTCTCTAGCTAAGTAATTATCTGCTGGTGGTTATTCCTCCCTTCTGATTATTTCAAACTGAGGGTGTGGGCTGATGCTTGTCATAAGACCAAAGAGTAAGGTTACCCTTTACCCATTCTGAATATCACTTAGCCTACTTTTCTTAATAAAATATACACTGGATCCCATAGACATTTAAACAGTTCTTTTGTACAAGTTTAAATGATCTTCCCCAAAGCCATAGAGAAGAAAGGGGAGAAGTAGAGAGGAAAAGGTAAGTAGAGCATTGTTTAGACTTACTTTGTCCCTAGCACCACACAGAGGGATGGGGACCTAAGCCTTCAGAAGGCATCCTACATGGGTGTTATAACTCCTCTGCATTGCCTCTTCACTTATCTTCTTTCTCATAGTCCTTGCCCTTTAACTCCTCCCTGAACTGCTGTTTCTGTCCCACATGCCTATTCTGGAGGCTAGACTAAAAAAGGGCCAGTCTCCAGTTCATTCTTGGCTTTCAAATTCTGCTGCCTTAGACATTCTGCTCTGCTCAGATTCTACTGTCTCTACAATGTAGGGAGAAAGATAAACCCCATGCTGAAAATTTGGTGGAAGAAGGCTTGGAGAAGGTCCTCAAATTAAACATAAGTTCATAACAATGACAGTTTCCTTCCAAAGACCACCCATTTAGCCCTCAAGACATATTACTCTTACTGACATAAATTTGGCCCTATTTATGGCAGAAATAGGTAGCTTCTGTACTGGAGATTTGATGCTGGCAAATAGTTGCCCCAAGTAAGGGCTATAATTTCTTAGCCTCTCTTGAAGCTAGGAAGGGCCATATGACACAAATTCTTGTCACTGGAATGTGGGCAGAAGTGATAGGCAACACCTCCAAGTCATGGAGCTTAAGAAGTGGGTATACGTTTTCCAATCCACCAGACAAATGCAGAGGGTTCCAAGGCCCTAGTTGTAATTAGAGACAATACTTAAGGACCTTGGACCTTAATTACCATCAGCAAGGCCTTCCAGAATTAAACTGTTAGGTGAATGAGAAAACAAATGTCTATTCTGCTAAGTCAGATTTGGGGGGCTTATTTGTAACAGCAGCGAGTGTTACTCTAACTATTATATTATTTCTTTGGAAAAAATAACTCTGGAACCATATGCCAATTTCTTATCACTCTAATCTCTGGGTGATGAAAGAAAGAGAAGGAGACACTTTGCTCATCCTAACTCATATATCTCATTAGGAACAGTTGAAGAAAGCTGAAACTGAGAAGCCTTGGGGGGTGTGTGTGTGTGTGTGTGTGTGTTTGGGGAGATGGTGGTGATTACTGATTGATAAGGCAGGACTAATCAATGGTTGGAAGTTACAGGAAATCCAATTAACTTCAGTGAATGGAAGATCTTCCTAAAACTGCACCATATGTATGCTCCTTGAAAGTGGGCACCATATTTACTTTGTTCATTGATATGCCCTCAGAGAAATCATAGTGGCTGGCCCAAAAATTGATACTCCATAATATTAGTTAAACAAAATTCTAAAAATAATTTTTAAAAACCCATGCATTTTTCACCAATGAAACCGTGTTGCTCGAGAGTGATTTTTCCATTATTGAAACTTCCATGCTGAGTCTTGATGAGTGGTAGAAGGTTGGGCTAGGTAATCTCTCAGCAGATCCCTTCCAATTTTTAATATCCTCCTTCTCAATACCTTTCAAATCACTTCCCCATCCATTCTGTCTTTTGATCCTCATAACAAATCTGGGAAATGATCATCTCACTTTTATAAGTTTAAAAATTGAGAGATTAAATGACCCATCCAAGGTCACCCTGCTCTTTCGTGATGAAGCTGGAACTAAAATTTCCATCACTTGACTCCTGGAACAGAGTTGTCAGATGCTTCCTAATTCTGAAAATAAAGAAATAAAGAAAAATAGCACTCCTTATTGAGTGTACACAGTGCTAAGTACTTTATATACATTTTCTCAATAATCATAACCAGTCTGTGAAGAACACACTATGATTAATCCATTTAATAGGGAGCATCCAAAGCCTAAAAGGGGTAAGTAAGCTTACACAGATCAAAGGTTTCAGTCCGTGGGTTGGAGCCCATTTGTCTCACCCAGGCCTACACTCTTAAGCTCCATAACTACCACCTTCTTAGCAAGTACAAAAGAAACAAACTGGGTCAAGGTAGTTCATGGAAGATTTCACTCTGGAGGTGGGACTCAAAAAAGTCACTGGAGTTTTAGGGTCCACTGGGGTACCCTATCCAGGGATTGGCCACAAAATATTTCTAAGGAGCAAGAGTTCACATATTTTCTTGTGCCTTTGACATTCCTGATGATCTCCAAGGAACCTAGAAAGAGGACAAGTTTGGGGGAGAATGGAAAATTTCTCTACTTGTATCTTTCTAGAATTTTTACGTGATCCCCATGGGCAAAAGAACTCCATAAGGGAAATCATGTTTGGGTTTAGAACTTGACAGTTTAAAAAAATCTCAGCAGAGACACCCAGGGTTGCATTTGATGGTTTTTAGGGAGGGATTTTCTGAACTTTGAAGACTGCAGAGCAGACCCTTATGGTGGCAGAAATAGACTAGCTTTGTGGACAAGAGGACTTAGAGAAATTTCCAGTTACAGCTCATACTACCCCCTCCCCATGACCGTGCCGCCACTGTCCCTAACCCCTGGTGCTCTTTCTCTTGTTTAATTCTCACTTTTCCCTGAGCAAAGATTGAATCCCACATCAGATCCTTCCCTGGGAGCTTTAATCTTGAACATTTACCAAAAACAATTACATTGAGTAGGGGGGACCTGACTTCAATAGCAACCCCTGCCCTTGCCCCCTGAGATTCCCTAGACCAGCCCACTACTGCTGTAACTTATTTTCCTCTTGGTCAGAATCAGTGCTCTTCTCCCAAACACTGCATCCCATCCATTTTGGTTAAGCGACAGTAACTATATTGTAAGTAATAGCCTGCCTGCAGCAATGTTGCTAACGGGTCTGTCTGTGCCTGGTTATGAATGGGTCCATCTTCAGCTTCAGTCACACTCTTCTGGGCTGGGAGCTCATCCCATCTTGCAAGGTCAGACCTCATTGGTTTTTGGATGGTGGGGAAATCTCCTAGGAAAACCTGGGATGTGACTGAATGAGCTGCCCCATAGATGATTGTCTCTCCTGGAAAGAGGTACCTTTTTCTTCTCTGGCTCGGGGTCACCAGTGCCTTCAAAGATCAAGTTTTTAGATGCTTGGATGCAACACTCAGGATAAACCCCAATGGATACCTCCTGGCCTGAGATGGTACGTACAAGAGAAATATATAAAGCGTGTCTTTACCCACCAATTCCTCTGACTACAGCATTATTCTTCATGTCCATTGAGACTAGCGAAGCATCAGACACAGAGACGACTGTCAGAGAGTATTTGTTGAATATAGCCTTATTTATTGAGTGTAGGGACTATGCTAGGTGCTTTACATATCTTATTTTAGTTAAGGTTCCTAGTGAACCTGTGCATGAGATGGTATGATTAGACTGTTAGAGTTGCAGAAGTTAAGGGTCCAGAAGTTTCCCATCCTAAAGTCCTACAAGTGCTGAGAGGCAGAGCTGGCACTATAGACTGTCTGACTCCAAAACTCAGTCCTCTGAAGCACTCCATCATACTCCTTCTGAAGAACTCAGCCAGGCAAATGGAAAGCAGGTGAGAAATGGGACAATGTATCAGGAAGGGGGAAGAGTAGAATTCAAACCAGAGTTCAAAGTGTTACAAGGAGCTCAGAAAGGCTAGAGCTTGGGATGTGTATGGGGGAGGGAGGAGCGAGGCAAGGGTTGAGGGGTGTATTAGTAGCAAGAAGTACAGCCAAAGATGTAAGAGGAGTCCACATCTTGTAGATTCCCGTGTACAGTTAAGAACAAGATTCATTCTAGGATCTAGAAGACAATACCTCTCCCCTTCACCCTTTCAATCCCTGCATCAGTTCACTCTTGCTACATAGCAAACTACCCCAAACACAATGACTTAAAACAATAAATCTTTATTATTGTTCACAAATCCGTAAGTCCACTGGGTAGTTCCGCTGATTTGGGCCAGGCTTGGCTGATCTTGGCTGGGTTCACTCACGCGATTGTGGTCAGCTGGTGGGTAGGCTGGGAGATGGCTTGTCCAGGATGCCTAACTCCTGTGTCTGGTGCTTGACTATTGGCTGTGGAAATTGAGTGACAGGGCCATGTATCTCCCATCATCTAGCAGCCTAGCTCGGGCTTTTCACATGGCAATGCCTTCTTCACAGGAGAGCAGAGGCACACAAAAGCTCTTGGGTTCTGTCACTTCTGCTGCATTTTATTGGCAAACAAGTTTAGAAAAAGTTGAGTCCAGATTTAAGGGATAGGAAAACTGATAGAAGGAATTGCAAAGTCACATTGCAAAAGGCATGGATGCAGGAGGGCAAAAAATGCAGCCATTTTTGCAATCGACCTCACTCTCATAAGAACCCTAACTGCCTCCATAGTTTCCTCATGGTTTGGAAATGGAAGGGGGTTCAGGAGCACACTGTCTTTCAGGAGCCATAAAAGAACACAAATCCAGCCACAACTCACAGTAACCCACCAGCCACAAGCAAGAGCCACGCTCCCAGGCCTAATTGCTCGGTCCAGTCTTCACAAGCCATCGATTTCCTTTTTTCCATCCTCTGTCTCTCCAATGCTGTTTTCCTAACACCACAAACTGTCGGTTGCTTTGTGTATCCCTCAGGCCTCCATGGGCATTTTCTTTTACATTAGCACACAAAGAAGCTGCATCACTCCCCCAGGCAGCCAAAGTGAGTGTCAGGGCAAGACCAGTGATCACAGACTCTGCTGGTGACAGGAGGTGGGGATTTCCCAAGAAAAGCTGGGTCCTTGCATGCCAGTCCTTCTGAAATGCAGAATGCTGTTGCCTAGACCTCCCCAGGCCTCTTCCCTCCTCCACAAGACCGTGTGATAAAGCTTGTCAGCACCTGGCCAGTGGGCCTCCCAGGCTCACAGCAGACACATCGCTGGCAGTCACCCTTTAGACACTGTCCAGTCTGGACTCCACATATAAAGAACGCAAAGGAAAACAAGAGACAACATGAAAGAGAAATGGTGCCTTGGAGGACACACCAAAGGGAAGACGCACATTAAGAAAATAGAGCAAAAAAGTATGATTTTTCTAGATTCCACATATATGCGTTAATATACAATATTCGTTTTTCTCTTTCTGACTTACTTCACTCTGTATGACCATCTCTAGGTCCATCCACGTCTCTACAAATGACCCAATTTCATTCATTTTTCTAGCTGAGTAATATTCCACTGTATATATGTACCACATCTTCTTTATTCATTCGACTGTTGATGGACATTTAGGTTACTTCCATGACCTGGCTATTGTAAATAGTTCTGCAATGAACATTGAGGTGCATGTGTCTTTTTGAATTATGGTTTTCTCAGGGTATATGCCCAGTAGTGGGATTGCTGGGTCATATGGTAGTTCTATTTTTAGTTTTTTTAAGGAATCGCCATACTGTTCTCCATAGTGGCTGTATCAATTTACATTCCCACCAACAGTGCAGGAAGATTCCCTTTTTTCCACACCTTCTCCAGCATTTCTTGGTTGTAGATTTTCTGATGATGCCCATTCTAACCAGTGTGAGGTGATACCTCATTGTAGTTTTGATTTGTATTTCTCTAATAATTAGTGATGTTGAGCAGCTTTTCATATGCCTCTTGGCCATCTGTACGTCTTCTTTGGAGAAATGTCTATTTAGGTCTTCTGCCCATTTTTGGATTGGGTTGTTTGTTGTCTTGATATTGAGCTGCATGATCTGTTGATATATTTTGGAGATTAATCCTTTGTCTATTGCTTCGTTTGCAAACATTTTCTCACATTCTGAGGGTTGTCTTTTTGTCTTGTTTATAGTTTCCTTTGCTTTGCAAAAGCTTTTAAGTTTCATTAGGTCCCATTTGTTTATTTTTGTTTTTATTTCCATTACTCTAGGAGGTGGGTCAAAAAAGGTCTTGCTGTGATTTATGTCAAAGAGTGTTCTTCCTATGTTTTCCTCTAAGAGTTTTACAGTTTCCAGTCTTACATTTAGGTCTTTAATCCATTTTGAGTTTATTTTTGTGTATGGTGTTAGGGAGTGTTCTAATTTCATTCTTTTACATGTAGCTGTCCAGTTTTCCCAGCACCACTTATTAAAGAGACTGTCTTTTCTCCAATGTATATCCTTGTCTCCTTTGTCATAGATTAGTTGACCATAGGTGCGTGGATTTATCTCTGGGCTTTCTATCCTGTTCCATTGATCTATATTTCTGTTTTTGTGCCAGTACCATATTGTCTTGATTACTGTAGCTTTGTAGTATAGTCTGAAGTCGGGGAGTCTGATTCCTCCTGCTCCATTTTTTTCCCTCAATACTGCTTTGGCTATTCGGGGTCTTTTGTGTTTCCATACAAATTTTAAGATTTTTTGTTCTAGTTCTGTAAAAAATGCCATTGGTAATTTGATAGGTATTGCACTGAATCTGTAGATTGCTTTGAGTAGTATAGCCATTTTCACAATATTGATTCTTCCAATCCAAGAACATGGTATATCTCTCCATCTATTTGTGTCGTCTTTGATTTCTTTGATCAGTGTCATAGTTTTCTGCATACAGGTCTTTTACCTCCTTAGGTAGGTTTATTCCTAGGTATTTTATTCTTTTTTGTTGCAGTGGTGAATGGGATGGTTTCCTTTCTGATTTTTCTCTTTCTCTTTCTGATTTTTCATTGTTAGTGTATAGGGATGCAAGAGGTTTCTGTGCATTAATTTTGTATCCTGCAACTTTATCAAATTCATTGATTAGCTCTAATAGTTTCTGGGGGCATCTTTCGGATTATCTATGTGTAGTATCATGTCATTTGCAAACAGTGACACTTTTACTTCTTCTTTTCCAATTTGGATTCCTTTTCTTTTTCTTCTCTGACTGCCGTGGCTAGGACTTCCAAAACAATGTTGAATAATAGTGGCAAGAGTGGATATCCTTATCTTCTTCCTGATCTTAGAGGACATGCTTTCAGTTTTTCACCATTTAGAATGATGTTTGCTGTGGGTTTGTTATATATGACCTTTATTAGGTTGAGGCAGGTTCCCTCCATGTCCACTTTATGGAGAGTTTTTACCATAAATGGGTATTGAATTTTGTCAAAAGCTTTTTCTGCATCTATTGAGATGATCATATGGATTTTATTCTTCAGTTTGTTAATATGGTGTATCACAACGATTGATTTGCATATATTGAGGAATCCTTGCATCCCTGGGATAAATCTCACTTGATCATGGTCTATGATACTTTTAATGTGTTGTTGGATCCTATTTGCTAGTAGTTTTTTGAGGATTTTTGCATCAATATTCATCAGTGATATTGGTCTGTAATTTTCTCTTTTTGTAGTATCTTTGTCTGGTTTTGGTATCAGGGTGACGGTGGCCTCGTAGAATGAGTTTGGGAGTTTTCCTTCCTCTGCAATGTTTTGGAAGAGTTTGAGAAGGATGGGTATTAGCTCTTCTCTAAATGTTTGATAGAATTCACCTGTGAAGCCATCTCGTCCTGGACTTTTGTTTGTTGGAAGATTTTTACTCACAGTTTCAATTTCATTACTTGTGATTGGTCTGTTTATATTTTCTATTTCTTCCTGATTCAGTCCTGGAAGGTTATACCTTTCTAAGAATTTGTCCATTTCTTCCAGGTTGTCCAGTTTATTGGCATAGAGTTGCTTGTAGTAGTCACTTATGATGCTTTGTATTTCTGCAGTGTCTGTTGTAACTTCTCCTTTTTCATTTCTAATTTTATTGATTTGAGTCCTCTCCCTCTTTTTCTTGATGAGTCTGGCTAATGGTTTATCAATTTTGTTTATCTTCTCAAAGAACCAGTTTTTATTTGTATTGATCTTTGCTGTTGTTTTCTTTGTTTCTAATTCATTTATTTCTGCTCTGATCTTCATGATTTCTTTCCTTCTACTGACTTTGGGTTTTGTTTGTTCTTCTTTCTCTAGTTCCTTTAGGTATAAGGTTAGATTGTTTATTTGAGATGTTTCTTGTTTCTTGAGGTAGGCTTGTATTGTTATAAACTTCCCTCTTAGAACTGCTTTTGTTGCATCCCATAGGTTTTGGATTGTCATGTTTTCATTGTCATTTGTCCCTAGGTATTTTTTGATTTCCTCTTTGATTTCTTCAGTGATCTCTTGGTTATTTAGTAGTATATTGTTTAGCCTCCATGTCTTTGTGTTTTTTACATTTTTTTCCTTGTAATTTATTCCTAATCTCATAGCATTGTGGTCAGAAAAGATGTTTGATACAATTTCAATTTTCTTACATTTACCAAGGCTAGATTTGTGACCCAAGATGTGATCTACCCTGGAGAATGTTCTGCGTGAACTTGAGAAGAAAGTGTAATCTGCTGTTTTCGGTTGGAATGTCCTATAAATATCTGTTAAATCTACCTGATCTATTGTGTCATTTAAAGCTTGTATTTCTTTGTTAATTTTCTGTCTGGATGATCTGTCCATTGGTGTGAGTGAGGTGTTAAAGCCCCCCACTATTATTGTGTTATTGTGGAGTTCCCATTTTATAGCTGTTAGCATTGCCTTATGTATTGGGGTGCTCCTATGTTGTGTGCATATATTTATAATTGTTATATCTTTTTCTGGGATTGATCCCTTGATCATTATACAGTGTCCTTTTTGTCACTTGTAACATTCTTTATTTTAAAGTCTTTTTTATCTGATATGAGTATTGCTACTCCAGATTTCTTTTGACTTCCTTTTTCATGGAATATCATTTTCCATCCCCTCACTTTCAGTCTGTATATGTCCCTGGATCAGAAGTGAATCTCTTAAAGACAGCATATATATGAGTCTTGTTTTTGTATCCATTCAGCCAGTCTGTGTCTTTTGGTTGGAGCATTTAATCCATTCACATTTAAGGTAATTATCAATACGTATGTTCCTATTACCATTTTCTCAATTATTTGGGGTTTGTTTTTGGAAGTCCTTTTCTTCTCTTGTGTTTCCCACTTAGAGCAGTTCCTTTAGCATTTTTTGTAGAACTGGTTTTGTGGTGTTGAATTCTCTTAGCTTTTGCTTCTCTGTAAAGCTTTTGATTTCTCTACTGAATCTGAATGAGATCCTTACCAGGTAGAGTATTCTTGCTTGCAGTTTCTTCCCTTTCATTACTTTAAATATATCATACCACTCCCTTCTGACTTGCAGAGTTTCTGCTGAGAAATCAGCTGTTAACCTTATGGGAGTTCTCTTGTATATTATTTGTCATTTTTCCCTTGTTGCTTTTAATAATTTTTCTTTGTCTTTAATTTTTGTCAATTTGATTACTATGTGTCTCGGCGTGTTTCTTATTGTGTTTATCCTGCCTGGGACTCTCTGCACTTCCTGGACTTGGGTGGCTATTTCCTTTCCCATGTTAGGGAATTTTTTGACTATAATCTCTTCAAATATCTTCTCCGGTCCTTTCTCTCTCTCTCCTCCTTCTGGGACCCCTATATTGCGAATGTTGGTGCATTTAATGTTGTCCCAGAGGTCTCTTAGGTTGTCTTCCTTTCTTTTCATTCTTTTTTCTTTATTCTATTCCATGGCAGTGATTTCCACCATCTGTCTTCCAGGTCACCTATCTGTTTTTGTGCTTCAGTTATTCTGCTATTGATTCCTTCTAGTGTATTTTTCATTTCAGTTATTGTATCATTCAAGTCTGTTTGTTCTTTAATTCTTGTAGGTCTTTTTTAAACATTTCTTGCATCTTCTCAATCCTTACCTCCATTCTTTTTCTGAGGTCCTGGATCATCTTCACTACAATTATTCTGAATTCTTTTTCTGGAAGGTTGCCTATCTCCACTTCATTTAGTTCATTTTCTGGGGTTTTATCTTGTTCCTTCCTCTGGGACATAGTCTCCTGCCTTTTCATTTTGTCTGTCTCTCTGTGATTGTGGTTTTCATTCCATGGGCTGCAGAATTGTAGTTCTTCTTGTTTCCACTGTCTGCCCTTTGGTGGATGAGGCTATCTAAGAGGTTTGTGCAAGCTTCCTTATGAAAGGGACTCTGTCTTTATTATTTTTAAAGAAGTGAAGAAATAGAGGACATTCACAGGAATGATATTTTGGGCATGCCCAAAATTTCCAGGTTGGAAACCACTGAAATAATCTGGTATCTTCTAGACATATGAGACAGGAGGTCAGAAAGAAGTGTAGGGGGAGGCTCCCCTCTTCGTGCTGACTTTGGACCTCTGCCCCCTCCCCTCCCTGAGTGAGGAATTGAGGCTGGAAAAAAAGATGTTTTTCCATTGTTGCCTTCCATCTGGCTCCTTGTGGCTGGTGTGAAGTTGTACATTTTGCAGCTGAAGGCAGTGGGCTCCCCAGGATAATAGCAGCTGTTCAAGTGCATGTTAGCACTCGAGATGCTTGATAAGAGGAATTAGAGTACCACCCAGTTTCTTTATTTTTTATTTTTTGCCTGGCTGAATCAATAATTAAGTGTATTCTAATAGTGCAGTTTTGCTTGAGATTCTCATTTGGCTCAGGCATTAGGTCTAAATGAAATATTTAGTTGACAGGATACAGTTATGAAGCAAAACCACATTTCTGTCTGTATACTTTAATTTTTCTAATGATGAGAAACCACAGTCTGTCTTCCAGCCCTGGCTGCTGTGGCTTTCCTGTCATTTCCTCTTCCAGAGAGAAGATGAAAATCCCTCTTCCTCTTGCCAGAAAAATAAGAATGTCACATCCTAGTGTCCACTGTCCTATGGGGCCTGGAGCCATGAGAAAATCCTGCTTCCACCCATTTTTGTCCTAATGCAAACAGACTCATCAGAAAGGCATGCTGGGACCTTTGCCTTAGGCAGTGGGGAAAGAAAAGCAGCTGGGACCACGAAAGACCAGGATTGAGGCAGAAAGAGCCTATATGGAAGAGGCTAGCACCTCAGCACATGGGGAGATGTACAACACATAGTGTGATGTCAGGCTGCTGGTGATTCATCAGTCAAGGTTTTCGGGCTATAGGGATACTCCAAGTTAGAGAATGGTAATTCCTGACCCAGGGGATCAGTCCATTCAGGGCAGGTCCAGCCTGTCCTGGGGGCTCAGAGACAGCTGAGCCCAGGAGGAGAAGGCACAGGAGATTAGGGCTCAGCCAGGCAAGCAATCTCAGCCTCACCACTTCATTGCTATGTGACACCAGAAAAGCCCCTTCACTTCTCTGAGTTTCATTTCCTCAACTGTTGATAAAGCACCATGACCTCAAGGTACCATCTAGAGCTGGCTTCTTATGATCTGGTTCCAGCAGACAGGGACATCAAAAGGTCACAATGGATGTATTCCTGCCTCAAGACAACCTTGCCTTCATATGTAGGTACCATCTCTGACCTGTGACCTTTGCCCTCCACTTGCTCCTATTGGACCTCAGGAAGTCATTCTACAGCCTTCACATTTCACGTTATTTCAGATTCAACCAGTATCCACTGGAAAATGTTTTCTCACATTCAACCTAAATCCACGATGCTCTTTCTTGAGAGAGTGCAAGCCGCTGTGCTCTCTGCCATCCTGAATCTGCAGCTCCTTATCCAGCCCCTTCCACCCCAGCTCTGCCCGGAGGAGTCAAGGGCTCCAGATAACATCATCTTGGAGCCAGGGCAGTGCCATGAGCCTTGCCCAGGTGTTCCCGCATTGCAAGCTCAGTTTGGAGCCAAGACAGGTACCAGCCCACAGAGGAATAGAGACCAGGGTCTCCGTGTCAGGCAGGCAATGGCTGCAGATCACTAACTCTGCACAGCTTGTTTTTCGGAGTGTCTCTATTTTAGATAAACATTTTGTATACATTTGCTTTAGAAATTAGAAAAGGAGGGAGGGCTGGGTAGGAAAGAAAGACAAGCGATGTTGATCTTGAAGCCAGGCTGGCTGGTTCACTCAGAGTGTTTGAGAAGTCAATCCATTCATCTCCAACAAAGTGGGCCATGCAGAAATGGGATATTGTCTAATATTTGCTCAGCCTATTGTGTCTCGCTGTGTATTCCCAGGTGCGCTGGCTTTTGGAGAAAGTTAATCTCTCTGTCTTAAGACCTCCCTGGTTGTACCATTTCTGAGCAAGAGGTATAGAATATTTTTTGTGTGTGTGTGTGTTTAATCTCTCTTTTTCTTTCTTTCTTTCCTTCCTTTCTTCCTTTTTCTTTCTTTCTTTCTCTCTTTCTTTCTTCCTTCCTTCCTTCCTTTCTTTCTTTCTTTCTTTCTTGCTTGCTTGCTTGCTTTCTTGCTTTCTTGCTTGCTTTCTTTCTTTCTTTCTTTCTTTCTTTCTTTCTTACTTACTTTCTTTCCTTTTGGTTGTAGCTGGGCAGGTTGCTGCCTGTTGCCAAAACATACGGCACTTAAAGCAGGGGCAGAGTGGAGAACAGAGGATGCCTGGCCTGTGGCCATGGGTTGGGGGGGAAGGTGTTCTCCTGAGTGTCTCTGTGGACCAGATACAGGAAGTGCATATGTGGAAGAGGTAACTGTGGACAGGGCTGTGGAGGAGAAGGTCTGGAGCACTGAATAGTCACCATATTGGGCATCACTGGAACAATCCTCTGCATTATTAAGTGCTTATGATTCTTTTTCACAGCAGTGTTGCATTTTGATCCCCACAGCAACCCTGGAAAGTGAACAAGGGAGCTGGAGCTATGCCTGACTCCCAGACAGGCCAGCTGAAACCCAAGATGATAGAGCAAATCGCCGGGGGTGACATAGTGATATCTACAAGATTCCCAGCTACTAGTAGGAAGAAATAGAAATTAATCATTTTGGAGTTGCCAAGTATTTATCAAAACTTACCCCAGGAAGGGAGCAAAAAGAAAACTAAAACCCCAGTGCTCTTCCACATCCCCTCTACAAAGGCATTGTAGGCTTCCTTCTATCGGGAGGAACATTGATTAGCATAGCATGTCTCCTCCATTCTTCACCCACTCTTCCCTAGACAGGATGGGTGGATAAAGCCTCTGCCCCAGGAACTGACTGGGGGAGGGGTTGATGCAGTCTGCCAGACAGCTCTCCTGAGGCCCATGACCATGTCTGTCTATATTAGGTCAGTGTCTGGAAGCCTGCTGTTGTCATATATTTAAGTCATGTCCTCAAACTAATCTGTATCAATAATCAAGGTGATTGTGTTGACCTCTATCTTCTGTCTCCTTTAAGGAAGGAGGCAGGGGAAGAGGGAGGGAGGAGGGAAGGAAGGAGGGAAGGAAATAGGGAAGGAAGAAGGCAAAATAGTGGAAATTTCTATGGGCTGTAGAACCTCACACCATCTATTTCATCAGGCCTCATTTGATCCACAGGAAGCCACAGTCTCCTAATTTTTCTCTTCTATTCTCTTTTCTGCCAGAAAACAGGAGACAGGTCTGCTGGGGGGTCCTATCTCCTTCCACTGTCCATGACCAGCAGCTGAGCTGGGGCCCATTAATCAGAAGATCTGCCAGGCCCTGTTGTTATTGGTTATGTTTCCTCTGACACTACATTTTCCCCCAACTCAAAATATATGTCATGGCCTAATCCACCTGGATGAAAAGTGTGATGTATAACCGTCTCCTCAATCCCACTGTCACTTTATGAAAATGCCCCACTAAATCTGATTAAAGGATGACTGTGTGTTTCGAACACTCATAATTTTATCAGATAAAATCCCAGGACAAAGAATTACTGGAATTTTAAATCAGTTGCAGATTAGAAGAGAGAAGAACCCTATTTTGAGGCCCTGTACACTGTGCATGATGTCTCTCTTATATATCATCACTAAAAGATTTTGAAAAGCATGGACCTTAGAGTTACCACATGCCAGAAAGGTGAAAATATGATGCCTTCCAATAAAACTGCCTTCTCAGCTCCCTCCCCCTCTATGCCTCTAGTCAACCTCTGCTGAGTCTGCTCTTCTCAGGGCACAGCTGAGCAGACACACGTGGCTTTGGAGTCCTAAGACATGGGTTCCATTCCAGCTCTGCCATTTCACTATGTGTGATCTTGGGAAGACTACTGAAGCTCCCTGGAGTCTCAGTTTCTCTTCAATAAAACAGAAGAAATTACACCTACCTTACACACTTATTCTAATGATTCAATAAAACCCACTCACTTACTTCAAATATGTTTGTCTTTTCCCTTCCATTTCACTTCCCTCTGTCTTTTGCTTTCACTTTCTGGGAGGTACACTCTCCTTTATTTCACAAATCTTCCACTGATTTTTTTTGGTCACTATAGCTTTATCTTTCAAGTGTTCTTTCCTGTTATCTCATTGTTCCTTTAAAAAAAATAGTACCCCATTCTTGTTTCTCTAAGGCAATCTTCTCTTACCTCTCCACAGATTTGATGGGGATTTTTTTTTCCCTCATGTTTTTCTTCTGCTCCCTGTGTTGTTTTCTTTTCCTCTGAATTTCCTTCCCTGATAGTTTGGACACTGCTTTTATGCTTTCCCCAAGTGTCTGGTAATCCCTGGTGATCCTTTAGGATGAGGCACTAAAAGCTGACTGGAAATTCTATGCATGAAGACTTGTCAACTATTGGGTCCACTAGTCTATAGGACAGGATCCATGTCTTTGGGATTCTCAAATGTCAGTGTCCGCAGGATTTTTCTCTGGGGATATTCTTCCCCAGAGAACAACCCTCCTATCTCTCAGCAGAGTTGAGGGAGTAGAGAAGAGGAGTGGCCACTGGAGGAGTTCATAGTGTAGTTTCATCCACTATCTTTTTTCCCACTGTATCTCCTTACCTTCACCTTTGCCTGATGTCCCTAAATATAAACCTTCGCTCACTTAATTTCTCCAGGAAGCAATCCTTCCTGCCAGGTTGGCTAGGAGTAGTCATTTGGCTGCACAGGATGGAGAAGATCTGGGGGTCTAAGTGCTCTTTAACCCATCTCGCTGCATGTGCCTCACTCCTGATCCATGCCCCCAGGACCCCGGTAATCCCAATGGCTGAAGGCTTCCAGGGACTGGCCCCATCTGCAGACTCCCTCCATAGGCTGTCAGATTTCAGCTCCTTCAGTCTGCTGCATCATCAACACTCCAGACTGCTTTCCATTTACCAAAGAATTGTTGACATCTCTCATTCTTTGCTCCACCATCCTACTCTTCTGGTCTCTCTGTCTCCATGGATTTCTTCTTTTTCTGTTCCTTGTTGGTCATTGTAGCATGGTAGGAGGAAGCTGGAAAACAGCAAGTAGAAAAGCACCTGTTTAACCTAAAGGGGATATTCCCAAAGGCCTATCATCACCCCTGGCCTATGATAGAGGCTGAATAAATGTTAGTTTCCATCCTTCCTGCTTTACCACCAAGCAGATACTGCTCTGCGCATCTGTGGCTGCCCAAGAAAGGTTTTGAGGGGCGTAAAATGCCTTCCCTGAGATCCAGAGTACTCCCCACTGGTAAAATTCTCCCCAAAAGAATAACTTTAGACAAAGTTTTCAAGAGGTCTGCAGAAATGCAAGTAGATGGGAATGTGGTAGGTTGAGTTATTGACCCCGAGTCTCATTCCCTTTTAATAGGATTATACATCCTATTTTATCCTTTGCAGTAACCCCACTGAGGAAAGGTGCATTGAGCTGGGCTTGGGCACATGACTTGCTCTGGCCAATGGAATGTTAGCAAATGAGATGGGAGAGTGGCTTTGAAGCAGCTGGGGAGACCTGGTGTGCCCTCATGTGCTGTGACCCACAGGAGGAAGAGCGCACCCTGGGAAGCTGCCATACAGCTGGCCCCACAGGGAAGACATGTGGAGCAGCCCTGAAGTCCAATCTGAACTCCTGAGGCCAGGTAAGCAGGTGAGCCAAGCCAAAGTCATCCATTCACACCCATTAGCACAAAGAAGTTTATTATTAAAGAGCTGAGACTTGGTCAAAGGAAAATAAACTTGAAGGTGCATTATCCTCATACGACCAAGGGCCTTGGCCCCTATTAGAGAAGCTGCACCTGACAGGAGACCACAGAGGCTGGGGCACTGAGCTCAGCAGGACTCCATCATACTCAAAGGAGAAGAATGTGCTTAAAACTTCCAGAGGTTTCTTTCCACATCAGAAATAAAGACCAAATTCCTTCCATGGTTCCCCAGGTCCTCACGATGTGGACCTGCCAACCTCTCTGATGGCTGCCCATTGCTCTGTTCACATGCCCCATCCTCTGGCCCTCCTGCTCTATTCCCATGTGTTAAGCTGTCCCTGACTAGGGATGCTGCACCTGCCGTTCCTCTGATTGGAATGTTTCCCAGGAGACCAACTCGTCATCATGCAGTTATTGTCTGCATGATGAGGAGTTGGTACCTCCTGGAAATGGTACCTCCTGGAAAGGCCTTACCCTTCATGCTCTATGTCTTGAGCCTGTTTGGGTTACGATGACAATGGAGGACTTATCATCTCCTTCGATGATACTATTGATTAGTGCATGAGTTTATTTTCTGACGTCCTCCACTAGAGTTAAAAGGCCACGGAGGCAAGGACTCATCTGTCTTGTTGGCTGCTGAGGCTGCAGCATCTGAAACACCGTCCGATATCAAGTGGGTGCTTGGTGGGTGTTTATTGTTTGAGTGCAGGACTAAGAGAATGATTAGAAGACAGTAATGGAAAGACAAGTTGGACCCATACTGAGTAGACTCTGGTGCCAAAATGAAGACTCTGGGCTGTATTTGGTGAGCAATTAGAACCAATCGAAGACTTTGGAGGTGAGAAGTTGAGGCCACCAAAGCCATCCTTCAGGATGGGTAGTCTGGCAGGTCTGTGAATTTGAAGCAGATTTGGAAAATGGTGTGGAATCCAGTTAAGTCCAGTAACATCCAGGTGAGAGAGGCTGAGGGTCATAACTCAGGGAATAGTCATGGTAACGAATAGCGTTGAGAGATGGGCAGAAAAAGTGACCCTAAGCATCATAGTTTCAGGATAGGCTGGCTGTCCCCAGGGATGACCCAGCCCTGCCCTCCTTCTTCCTGCTCCTAATACCTCGCGCATGTCTGCACTCCTTACCAACCAGGGCTGGAGCCGCGGCTGACGGCTTTGGTTCATGCTTTCCTCCCTGGCTGCAGCTTCTGCTCGATTTCTGGTCAAGGAGGAGCCCACAGCTGTCAGTTCAGTGGCTTCTTCTTTCTTCCCTGGTTAATTTTAAACTTGGGGTTTGCAAGCAGTGGCCGCAACCGTTGTTTTCAATTCCCCAAGGCAGATTGAGGCCCAATCACTGAGTTAAGGCAGACAGAGGGGGGTTGCTGTGCAGGTTCTGCCTTCATCAATGTTTCCCTGACAGCAGAAGGAAGTCCTTCCTGTCAATTCTTTGTAGTCAATTCCTGATCGTCGTCCTCCCGTTGTTAATATTGTTGTTAAACTCCTGAAGTCGCACTGAGTGAGAGCTAATTATAATAATTAACAGAGAACTCCTGAACTTGTCAAACTGGTAATTATAAACCATGGGGACTTTTATCGTTAATAGATGCTGGGGAAAGTGAAGGCACAGGGGTGCTGGCAGGGAGAGGTGTGCTTGAGGTGTTCCTGTCCAGAGCCAAATCCGAGTGCCACCAGGATGCGAGGACACGGCTTCCCTTGGCTCTGTGCCCAACACTCGGGCAGCCTCTGCTTTCCTGCAAACTGGCCCCGAGTCATTCCACACACACACACCCTCCACTGCCATGTCTGAGGGGACCCATGGTCCTCTGCCCACACTGCACTCTCTTACACATTCACATACTTAAACGAGAGCAGTTTCACTTCCAGGGGCCTTTATATTCGTTAATTCACTCATGCACCAAATTTTTAAAAATTTTTATTCAATTATAGTTGATTTACAATATTGTGTTAATTTCACGCACCGAAATCTTATTGAGCATCTACTAAGTACCTGAACTTACGTTAGGCACCAGGGATGAAATTGTGAATAAGACACAATGCCTGTCTTCAAAGAGTTTATAATCTAGTGAATGAAAGTAAGGCGGGATTCAAAAAGAGCCCTTTAAAATACAATAAACATTTATAATTGTTCCATCGAAGGCATGTACAAAGTGCAATGTGAGAACAGAAATAAGGTTTCTAAACCTGCCAGAAGGGGGACTGACCCTGGTATCAAACCAATATAGAACCTGAAATCCTGTTTCTAAAGCAGTGGTTCTGAACATTTATCATTCCTAAATGCCTTTAAGAACTGGATGGAAGTCATGGCCTTTCACTACAGAAACAAGCTCAGTCATGCTTAAATGCAAAATTGTTCCTGGAATTTCAACACATCATGGAGACCCGAAGTCCATTCTAGCTCTGTTGGGGGTCTGTAGCCCTGTATGCTAAACACCCCTGCTTTGTAAGCACTGAACACTGCCCTTCACATAGTAGGTGCTCAGTAAGAGAAAGATTTGATTAATATTCTTACTACCTCACATTCTTAATGGAAGAACTTATAAGATAAGGTGTGAGGAAGCACTTTGTTAGCTCCAAAGAAGGAAATGCAAGCTGGTTATTATTACCAACAAACACTGGTCGATTCAGTCTGGTCACTGCCCTGTGTGCCCAGCAACAGTGCCCATCGTGGCTTCTCCTCCACATTCCTGGGTGGAGAAGGAGCCTCAGCAACTCCCCCAGGAAATGATTCTCTCTCCCTTCTCCAAGGCCGGCCCAGGGCATCACAGATCATCTCACACTGGAGGTGCCTGAGCCCTTCCCCATGGAAGCCTTAGGAATGGCCGGGCTTCCCCCCCATCCCCCGCCTCCCCCAGTCCATGGGTAGAATGAATTCTGCTCTGCTCCTGGGTGTGGTTTCCCCTCCCTGTCAATGATGTGGTCATTAATAGAAACAACTGCAGAGGGGTAGCTTGGAACGCCTCTGGTGGCCTCCATCCTCCAGCAATCTCCCGAATTAGAGCTGCAATCTAAATAAAAACCACTCCCTTGCTCTGCAAACATCATCTCAAGACAAGGTCTTCAGGACCCTCTTCTAAACAAATGACCTCTCCCAAGTCCCACCTAAATACAAATTTGGGAACTCTCATAAAAAAACAACTCTGCAGAGTCAGCTTAAAGGGCGCCCCAGGGTCAGGTCTCAGGGGACAAGGGGGAACTTGGGGCCACCTGAGGGACCCTGGGTGATCCAGGAGGAGGGACAGCTGCTGGCTGGCAGCCCGTTCCATATCCACCTGTGCTTCCTTTGAAATGTAGGGGCTTTTACTGGCCGGGTGACAAGGGCCAAATGGGCTCAAGTAAAGTCCCAGGCCAGTTTATATTTTTAGCCCAAGCTCAAAAATTGTCAGAAAAACTTCAGGGAGTTCTAGACCCAAAAGCAGCTTTTGGTTTTGGCTGGAACAAGAAAGGGACAGACCACAGACTACAGAGGGACACTGAAAGGGGACTGGGCAGCGGGTAACCAGGACATCCTGGGGCCTCACTGGGAGAAGAGTGGAGGTCTCTGTGGAGGAGCCAGGAAGCTGGAAGATAAGATGGAAGTTAGGGAGCCTCGCCAAAGTGTCCCCACTTCCCGACAAGTTCTGCGTCTCCTTTGCTGGAAGGGAGAGGGGCAGGCCAGGCGAGCTTTGTCTGTTACTTTTTGCCAGAACCACAAAAGACCAATTTCCTCCGCGAGAGCTTTTGTTTTCTGAAGGGGCTGCAGCTCATCCCAGGAGGAGCCATTGTTTCTGCAGAGGATTTTTAGATCAGCTGCTGGCTTTTGGCCCCCTTCTCCTCCAGTTCTCCCTGTTCTTTTTGTGCTGCCCTGCTTTCCTGGACATAAACAACAAGTGGTCCTATTCACCCTGGAGATAAGATTGTGCTTCTCCCAAAGTCACCGCTGTCCTCTCACTGCTTCTGGAACTGTTTGAATAATGAGGGCCCTAGAGAATTGATGTTGTTTTATCCTTTTCTTCACGGAGATTGGAGATTCCCTAGACAGGCCTTGTGGGCAGTGCCTACAGGTGGTTACCGGGGGGTGGTTCACACAGGGCAGCGGCCCAAGAGAGCTTTTTTTCTTGCTATACTGGTCTGGGCTCCATGCAGCTTTTTAAAATGTTTATATGTACTGGTTTCTCTTCTTTTTATTAACATTTTTTTTCTCTTGCCAAGTCAGACAATGGCTCTCATGCAAAGAATTCCCCACCCTCCCGAAATGGTGGAAAGCTTCAGCCTGTGATTTTGTTTTTCCACCTCCTAGAAGCTGCTATGGCTCCAACAGATTTGCAAGGGGAACGGAAAGGATGTCTGCCAGAGTTAGCAGCCAGCGTATTAGTTCAAAGCACTTATTCCTCTGGGATTCTGTCCTCCTCGTCAGCCCGCACTGGACTTAGAGCTGGAAGACCTGGATTTCAGTTCCAGCTGTGCTGCTTGCTAAGACTGTGACCTTAGGTGAGGCGCTTTAAATCCTCAAACTTCACTGTCTTCATTAGTTAGAGTTGGAGGCTAATTCTGCCGACTTCAACTGTTTGTGATGGGACGTGATAACAATAATGGATGGGAAAGTGCTTTGTGAACAAACCATCGAGATACACATGTAAAGCGCTCTGATCATTTTCTTAGTACGATCATCAAGATGATAATGATTAATAACATTATTACAATAATCTAAGGGTAAACAACCAGGTTTGTTTCCAGACTTAGATTTAAATCTTGGCTCTGCCATGTATTAGCTGTGCAACGTTGAGCAATTGATTAAATTTCTCTGTGCCTTAGTCTCCTCAGTCATAAAAATGGGCATGAGACCACCTAATTCATAGTATTGTTGGGAAGTTTAAAAGAGAGAGCATAAGTAAAGTCTCTGGTACCTGGCAAATTCTTAACAAATGTTAGTTCCCTTTTCTTTTTACCTTGTTTAATTCCTTTGGGCATTTTTTCAATGTTTATTAAACATCTATTATATACCAGACCTTGTGCCAAGCGCTTGAAATGCAAGAGATAAAAATTTGAGGAATGCATTGTGTGGAGAGGGTGGCAAAGATACTATAGCAATTCAGTGGGCTGAGTGGTTTATACAACCAACTGGGAGAGGGCGGATTAGTCCCGTCTAGGAGCTCAGATGGCACTTGACCCAGGCCTTGAAAATGTGCACAGGATTTCTCCAAGGCAGAGAAGCCAGGGGAGGGCATTTCAAGCAGGCTTTGAACAAAGGCTCTGAAACATAGAAGTCTATGATCTGTCAGTGGCAGGAGCTGAGGCTAAAGAAAGAAAGAACCAGATTAGAAGCATCCAAGTAATCGATATAAAGATGTTGGACCTTATCCGAGGGCACTGGGAAGCCTCTTAGATGGTATAAGCAGGGAAGTGACATGGCTATATTTGCATTTTAGAAAGGCTGCCTAGTATCTGAAGAATGGCCTGGACTGGGGTGGGAGGTAGGCAGTAAGGTAAGAATAGAGGCAAGAAAATCAGTCAAGTGGGAAGAAATAATTCAGATGACAGATAAGGCTCAAATTAGGGAACTGGCTGTGGGGAAGAAGAGGTTTTGGACTTAGCAAAAATTTAGCTTTGTGAAACAAAGGAGTAAGGGTTGACTTTGGTGTCTGGCTCAGGAAAGAGGGAAAGTGGTGATGCCATGAACACAGAGAGGGAACAAATTTGGCACAAATGGTCCCCAACTGTGCCTTCTTCAGATTCCAGTGATGCCAAGAATAGGTTTGACCCTGTGAACAGCTAGTGATGCCCCTCTGATTAGCAATGAGGTTAAGGGGCTAATATCCTCAACCCTCTCAAGGACGAGAGAAAAAAGTACCTCTCTTCATTTCCAATGTGTGTGTTTTGGAGGACCTTAAATAAAATAGGATACAATGTAATTGTTTTTAACAGTATAAACATGACTATATTATTTTATAACTATTTTACAACTATATTATATTAAATGATATAATGTGGTAGAATTATAAATATCTGGTTATTTAAATATTAATGGAATCATAGGTTCTTATTATCAATATGTTGTTTATATACTCTTCTGTGTTTGTCAGATTTTCTATCATGAACAGACTCCCTCTTGCGAGAGCATCGGAATCACAACTAATTGCTGAACAATCATCGACAGGAAGACACTGGAACTCACCAAAAAGATACCCCACATCCAAAGACAAAGGAGAAGGCACAGTGAGATGGTAGGAGGAGCGTGATCACATTAAAATCAAATCCCATAACTGCTGGGTGGGTGACTCACAGACTGGAGAACACTTATACCACAGAAGTCCACCTACTGGAGTGAAGGTTCTGAGCCTTACATCAGGCTTCCCAACCTGGAGTTCCGGCAATGGGAGGGGAAATTCCCAGAGAATCAGAGTTTGAAGGCTAGCAGGATTTGATTGCAGGACTTTGACAGGACTGTGGGAGACAGAGACTCCACTCTTGGAGGGCACACACAAAGTAGTGTGTGCATTGGGATGCAGGGGAAGGAGTGGTGACCCCATAGGAGACTGAACCAGACCTACCTGCTACTGTTGGAGGGTCTTCTGCAGAGGCGGGGGGTGGCTGTGGCTCACCATGAGGACAAGGACACTGGCAGCAGAAGTTCTGGGAAGTACTCCTTGACGTGAGCCTTCCTAGAGTCTGCCCAAAGAGCCGGGTAGGTTCCAGTGATGGGTCATCTCAGACCAAACAACTAGCAGAGAGGGAACCCAGTCCCACCCATCAGCAGACGAGTGAATTAAAGTTTTACTGAACTCTGCTCACCAGAGCAACACCCAGCTCTAACCGCCACCAGTCCCTCCCATCAGGAAACTTCCACAAGCTTCTTAGATAGCCTCATCCACCAGAGGGCAGATGGCAGAAGCAAGAAGAACTACAGTCCTGCAGCCTGTGGAACAAAAACCACATTCACAGAAAGATAGACAAGATGAAAAGGCAGAGGGCTATGTATCAGATGAAGAAACAAAATAAAACCCCAGAAACACAACTAAATGAAGTGGAGATAGGCAACCTTCCAGAAAAAGAATTCAGAATAATGGTAGTGAAGATGATCCAGGACCTTAGAAAAAGAATGGAGGCAAAGATTGAGAAGATGCAAGAAATGTTTAACAAAGACCTAGTAGAATTAAAGAACAAACACCTAGAAGAATTAAAGAAAAAACAAACAGATGAACAACACAATAACTGAAATGAAAAATACACTAGAAGGAATCAATAGCAGAATAACTGAGGCAGAAGAACGGATAAGTGACCTGGAAGACAGAATGGTGGAATTCACTGCTATGGAACAGAATAAAGAAAAAAGAAATGAAGACAGACTAAGAGACCTATGGGACAACATTAAACGCAACAACATTTGCATTATAGGGGTCCCAGAAGGAGAAGAGAGAGAGAAAAGACCTGAGAAAATATTTGAAGAGATTAGAGTCGAAAATTTCCCTAACATGGGAAAGGAAATAGCCACCCAAGTCCAGGAAATGCAGAGAGCCCCAGGGAGGATACACCGAAGGAGAAACATGCCAAGATACATAGTAATCAAATTGACAAGAATTAAAGACAAAGAAAAATTATTGAAAGCAACAAGGGAAAAACGACAAATAACATACAAGGGAACTCCAATAAGGTTAACAGCTGATTTCTCAGCAGAAACTCTACAAGCCAGAAGGGAGTGGCATGACGTATTTAAAGTGATGAAAGGGAAGAATCTACAACCAAGATTACTCTACCCGGAAAAGATCTCATTCAGATTTGACCGAGAAATCAAAATCTTTACAGACAAGCAAAAGCTAAGAGAATTCAACACCACCAAACCACCTCTACAAAAAATGCTAAAGGAACTTCTCTAAGTGGGAAACACAAGAGAAGTAAAGGACCTACAAAAACAAACCCATTAAAATAAAGAAAATAGTAATAGGAACATACATATGGATATTACCTTAAACATGAATGGATTAAATGCTCCAACCGAAAGACACAGGCTCGCTGAATGGATACAAAAACAAGACCCATATATATGCTGTCTACAAGAGACCCACTTCAGACCCAGGGACACATACAGACTGAAAGCAAGGGGATGGAAAAAGATATTCCATGCAAATGGTAATCAAGAGAAAGCTGGAGTAACAATACTCGTATCAGATAAAATAGACTTTAAAATAAAGAATGTTACAAGAGAAAAGGAAGGACACTACATAATGATCAAGGGATCGATCCAAGAAGAAGATATAACAATTATAAATATATATGCACCCAACAAAAGAGCACCTCAATACATAAGGCAACTGCTAACAGCTATAAAAGAGGAAACCGAGAGTAACACAATAATAGTGGGGGACTTTAACACCTCACTTACATCACCCAAACAGAAAATGAATAAGGAAACACAAGCTTTAAATGACACAATGGACCAGATAGATTTAATTGATATTTATAGAACATTTGATCCAAAAACAGCAGATTACACTTTCTTCTCAAGTGCGCACACAACATTCTCCAGGATAGATTACATCTTGGGTCACAAATCAAGCCTCAGTAAACTTAAGAAAATTGAAATCATATCAAGCATCTTTTCTGACCACATCCCTGTGAGATTAGAAATCAATTACAGGGAAAAAAATGTAAAAACACAAACACATGGAGGCTAAACAATACATTACTAAATAACCAAGAGATCACTGAAGAAATCAAAGAGGAAATCAAAAAACACCTAGAGACAAATGACAACTGAAACATGATGATGCAAAACCTATGGGATGCAGCAAAAGCAGTTCTAAGAGGGAAGTTTATAGCAATACAAGCCTACCTCAAGAAACAAGAAAAATCTCAAATAAACAATCTAACTTTACACCTAAAGGAACTAGAGAAAGAAGAACAAACAAAACCCAAAGTTAGCATAAGGAAAGAAATCATAAAGATCGGAGCAGAAATAAATGAAATAGAAACAAAGAAAACAAAAACAAAGATCAATAAAACTAAAAGTTGATTCTTTGAGAAGATAAACAAACTGATAAGCCATTAGCCAGACTCTTCAAGAAAAAGAGGGAGAGGACTCAAATCAATAAAATTAGAAATGAAAAAGGAGAAGTTACATCAGACACCACAGAAATACAAAGCATCCTAAGAGACTACAGCAAGCAACTCTATGCCAATAATATGGACAACCTGAAAGAAATGGACAAATTCTTAGAAAGGTATAACCTTCCAAGACTGAACCAGGAAGAAATAGAAAATATGAACAGACCAATCACAAGTAATGAAATTGAAACTGGGATTAAAAATCTTCCAACAAACAAAAGTCCAGGACCAGATGGCTTCACAGGTGAATTCTATCAAACATTTAGAAAAGAGCTAACACCCATCCTTCTCAAACTCTTCCAAAAAATTGCAGAGGAAGGACACTCCCAAACTCATTCTATGAGGCCACCATCACCCTGATACCAAAACCAGACAAAGATACTACAAAAAGAGAAAATTACAGACCAATATCACTGATGAATATAGATGCAAAAATCCTCAACAAAATACTAGCAAACAGAATACAAAAGCACATTAAAAGGATCATACACCATGACCACGTGGGATTTATCCCAGGGATGCAAGAATTCTTCAATATACACAAATCAATCAATGTGATACACCATATTAACAAACTGAAGAAGAAAAACCATATGATCATTTCCATAGATGCAGAAAAAGTTTTTGACAAAATTCAACACCCATTTATGATAAAAACTCTCCATAAAGTGAGCATAGAGGGAACCTAACTCAACATAATAAAGGCCATATACAACAAACCCACAGCAAACATCATTCTCAATGGTGAAAAACTGAAAGCATTTCCACTAAGATCAGGAACAAGACAAAGATGTCCACTCTTACCACTATTATTAAAAATAGTTTTGGAAGTCCTAGCCACAGCAGTCAGAGAAGAAAAAGAAATAAAAGGAATACAAATTGGAAAACAAGTAAAACTGCCACTGTTTGCAGATGACATGATACTATACATAGAGAATCCTAAAGATGCCACCAGAAAACTACTAGAGTTAATCAATGAATTTAGTAAAGTTGCACGATACAACATTAATGCACAGAAATCTCTTGCATTCCTATGCACTATTGAAAAATCTGTAAGAGAAATGAAGGAAACACTCCCATTTACCATTGCAACACAAAGAAAAAAATACCTAGGAATAAACCTACCTAGGGAGACAAAAGACCTGTATGCAGAAAACCATAAGACACTGATGAAAGAAATTAAAGATGATACAAACAGTTGGAGAGATATACCATGTTCCTGGATTGGAGGAATCAATATTGTGAAAATGTCTATACTACCCAAAGCAATCTACAGATTCAATGCAATCCCTATCAAATTACCAATGACATTTTTTTACAGAACTAGAACAAAAAAATCTTAAAATTTGTATGGAGACACAAAAGACACTGAATAGCCAAGGCAGTCTTGAGGGAAAAAAACAGAGCTCGAGGAATCAGACTCCCTGACTTCAGACTATACTACAAAGCTACAGTAATCAAGACAGTATGGTACTGGCACAAAAACAGAAATATAGATCAATAGAACAGGATAGAAAGCCCAGCGATAAACCCACGCACCTATGGTCAACTTATCTATGACAAAAGATGCAAAAATATACAATGGAGAAAAGACAGTCTCTTCAATAAGTGGTGCTGGGAAAACCAGACAGCTACATATAAAAGAATGAAATTAGAACACTCCCTAACACCATACACAAAAATAAACTCAAAATAGATTAAAGACCTAAATGTAAGACTGGACACTTTAAAACTCTTAGAGGAAAACATAGGAAGAACACTCTCTGACATAAATCATAGCAAGATCTTATTTGGTCCACCTCCTAGAGTAATGAAAATAAAAACAAAAATAAACAAATGGGACCTAATGAAACTTGTTAAAAAGCTTTTGCCAAGCAAAGGAAACTACAAACAAGACCAAAAGACAACCCTCAGAATGGAAGAAAATGTTTACAAACAAATTAACGGACAAAGGATTAATCTCCAAAATATATAAACAGCTCATGCAGCTCAATATTAAAAAAACAAACAACCCAATCAAAAAATGGGCAGAAGACCTAAATAGACATTTCTCCAAAGAAGACATACAGATGGCCAAGAAGCACATGAAAAGCTGCTCAACAACATCACTAATTGTTAGAGAAATGCAAATCGAAACTACAATGAGGTATCACCTCACACCAGTTAAAATGGGCATCACCAGAAAATCTACAAACAACAAATGCTGGAGAGAGTGTGGAGAAAAGGGAACCCTCTTGCACTGTTGGTGGGAATGTAAATTGATACAGTCACTATGGAGAACAATATGGAGGTTCCTCAAAAAACTAAAAATAGAATTACCATATGATCCAGCAATCCCATTACTGGGCATATACCCAGAGACAACCATATTTCAAAAAGACACATGCACCCCAATATTCATTGCAGCACTATTTACAATAGCCACGTCATGGAAGCAACCTAAAAGCTCATCGACAGACAAATGGATAAAGAAGATGTCATACATGTACACAATGGAATATTACTCAGCCATAAAAAGGAACAAAATTGGGTCATTTGCAGAGACGTGGATGGATCTAGAGCCTGTCATACAGAGTAAAGTAAATCAGAAAGAGAAAAACAAATATCGTATATTAACGCATATATGTTAACCTAAAAAATGGTACAGATGAACCAGTTTGCAGGGCAGAAATTGAGACACAGATGTAGAGAACAAATGTATGGACACCAAGGTGGGAAAGTGGTGGGGGCAGTGGTGGTGGTGGGATGAACTGGGAGATTGGGATTGACATATATACACTAATATGTATGAAATGGATAACTAATAAGGACCTGCTTATAAAAAAATAAATAAAACAAAATTCAAACAAAACAAAACAAAATAAAAGAAAATAGTACATATCCTTTTCTGCATCTAATTTTAAAGGAAATGGTCTTAGCATTTTACCATTTGGTATGTTTGTTGTTCTTTAATAATAAATATTGTTTTAAAAATAATAATAATAAATATTGTTTTTCATATTAAAAAAATTCTATCATGAACATAACATTATTTTCATAATGATAAAAATAAATATTAACCCAATAGAAAAATGAGCAAAATATTTGAATAGACACAAAAGAATATCTCCAAGCAGCCAATAGACATACGAAAAGATGCTTGACCTAATTAGGCATCAGGAGAACTCCACTTAAAAATCGCAATGCAATATCACTAGACACGCAGCCAAATGGTAAAATGAAGAAGATGGAAAATATCAAGTGTTGGCATGGATGCAGAAGAAATGTAATTCTCATCCATTGCTAGTAATGAGTAAATTCATAGAATCACTTTTTAAAACTTTTTGGCAGTATGGTATTTACACTATTGTGGAACATATGCAAACCATATGACTTAGCAATTCCACTCCTAAGTATAGAACCAAGAAAAACGTATGCATATGTTCACCAAAAGATATGCACAAGAGTGTTCATAGTAGAACAATGATACCAATCTGGAAAGTATCCCAATATCCATCAATAGTAAAATAGATAAATAAATTATGGTACATTAGCACAATATTATACAGCAAAGGGAATGAACATTCTACTACTATATGCAACAACAGGAATAATTCTCAAAGACACAATTTTGAGCAAAAGACAACAGATATTTATACGAAGGCAAAACCAATCTATGCTGCTTGAAGTCTGGATGGTTGTTACCCTTGTAGGAGGTATAATTAGCAGGAAGCATGAAAGGGCTTCTGGATGCTAGTAATGTTTTGTTTTTTAATATTTGTGCTGATTATATAGATGTATAATTATTTATACAGATGCGTTTCTCAGAATTCATTAAGTTGTGTGATATGTACACTTTTGTGTATGTGTATTATACTTTAATAAATTTTCTTCTAAAACTACTACAGTTGCAGAAATAAGGAATTGATGATGGCCTGTAGAACTTAGGAAGACTCCCTCTACCTTGTTTAGCCTGGAGTTGGCGTCTAAAGGTGATGGTCGGAGGTCAGAACTAGGTGCTGGGATTAGTAACATGAAGGTGAACATTTCTTCATCTATTAAGGCCCAGGATCTGAAAAAAATCCACTTCTTCTGATACAGAAACAGTATCTGATATTAGGAATGAAAAGGTGATATCGTTACAGATTCTACAGGACTAAAAACATGAAGCTAATATAAAAACTTTATACCAATACATTTGAAACTATAGCGGTAATGGATATATTCCTAAGAAACACAGCTTATTAAAACTAACACAAAAAGAAAGAGAGAATATGAATACGTCCACATCTAATCAGAAGTCAAATCTATAGTTTAAAAGCATTTACACACACACACACACACACACACACACACACACACACACACACATGCTTCAGGCCTAGGTGGCTTCTATATTGAAATCTACCAAAATTAAAGAAGAGATAGCAAAAATTTTACAAAAACTTTTTCAGAGTCTTTAAAAAGATGGAATACTCCCCAATTCATTTAAGGGGTTAGCAAACCTTGATGCCAAAAACTGACAAGGATATTACAAGAAGGGAAGTCTAAATCAATCTGACTCACAAACCTAGATACAAAAATCCTAAACAGGATCATCAAACAGAATTCAGGAATATATGAAAAGGAGACCATTAAGACCCAGGAATATTTACTATAAAAATGCAAAGTTGGTTTAATATTTGAAAACGATCTAGTTGACAATCATAACAGAATAAAGAAGAAATTTAATATGATCTCCTCAATAGAAGCAGGAAGGACAATTAATAAAATCTAACACATATTGATGATAAAAGCTCTAAGCAAAATAGAAATAGAATGCAATTATTTTATGAAGAAGGTAACTATAAAAAATAGCAAACATCAGTCTTAATGGGAAATATTGAAGACTTCCCTTTGAAGCCTTTGAAGAGGGAAATAAAGCAAGAATTTACCTCCGTTCAAAATTGTACTAGAGATTCTAGCCAATGTAATGAGTAAAAAAAGGTCACAATGATAAAGAGATAACTAAAACTATAACATTTTCATATAACTTCATTTTGTACATAGAAAATCCAAAGAATATACAGACACATGATCAGAATTTTAAAATTATTTAGCAAGGTGGCTAGATACAAGTTTAGTATACAAAAATCAAGTATATGCTTGTATAATATGAACAAAGAGAGTATAAATTATTTTTTAGATAATTATAAGACATTCATAATAGCATCAGCAAACAAAATACCTAGGAATAAATCTAAAGAAAGATATGAAAGACTTCTACTTATACATATACCACCATCAACAACAACAACAAAACAACAACAACAAAAAATACCAAAAAACCCCTATAAAACATTATTGGAAAAAAAGATCTAAGTTCAATGAGATATATACAATTTTCAAGGATTAAAAACTAAATAGTGCAATGATATTAGTTATCTCCAAGTTTAGCTTCATATTCAATGTAATCCTAATCAGAATGCCAATGAATTTTCCCTTCTTTCCTGTTTTCTTTTTGAAATTGAAAATCTTATTCTAAAATTCATATGGAAGTGCAAAAGTTCAAGATGCTAAGACATTCTTGACAAAGAACAAAAAGGTAGAACATATCATTAAGCTACAATAATTAAGGCAGTGTGATATTAGCACAAAGATAGACAAATAGAACAATGGAACAGAAGAGAGTCCAGAAATTACTGTGCATATATGAGCATTGGGTCTGACATTGTAGAATAAAGGGATAGGTCAGTCTTTTCTATAATGGTGTTGGGACTCTTGGATGTTCATACAGAACAAAATAAAACTTGACTTTTACAACATAGCACATACAAAAATAAATTTCAGATGGTTTGTTTATCTAAAAGTAAAAGGCAACACTGTAAAGTTTCTATATGACAATATAAGATATTACCTCTATGAACCAAGGAGAGAAAAAAAGAATTATTTGAAAAGACACAGACGTACTAAACATAGAGGAAAAGATGGGTAAATTGGACTGCATTAAAATTGGGAACTTCTATTCATCAAAAGATACCATTAAGAGGGAAAAAGCACACACAGAGCCAGAGAAGTTATTTGCAATCCACATAACCCGACAAAGGACTCAATCCAAAATATATAAAGACCCCTGAAAAATCAATAAGGAAAAGACAGACAATCATTAGAAAAATGGGTGAGAAAATTACTTAATAAATGAGGATATTTTAATGGCCAGTTAACATATGAAAATGATCAACCTTATTAGTAATTAAGGAAATAAAGACTAAAACCACAATGAAATACTACTACACACGCACCAGAGCAGCTAAAATTACACAGATTGGTAATGACAAGTGTTGGCAAAGATGTGGAGCAACTGGAACACTTACACGTTGTTAATGGGACTGTACTTTGGCACAATTACTTGGAAAACAGCTTGGTGTTATCTACTGAACTTAAAATTATACACACCCTATGACCTAGCAGTTTCAATCCCAGGTGTATATCCAATAGAAATATGCACATATGCATCAAAATATATGCACAAGGATGTTCATAGTGCCATTACTCATAATAGCTCAAACTGGAAGCAATCCAAATTCCATCAACAGTGGAATACGTAAATGAATGAGGTATATTTGTACAATGGTATACTACCCAGCAATGAAAATAAACAAACTACCAGTGCATGAAATAACGGGTGTGAATCTCACACATATAATACTCATCAGAATAAGTCAAACACAAACTAATATATATTGTATGATTCCATTCATATAAAGTCCAAAAAATAAGCAATACCAACCTATAATCTTTGAAGCAAGGATAAGAATAACCTCTGTGGAGGAGAGAGACTAGTAACTAGGAGGGGGTAAGATGGGGGCTTCTGGGATGTTAGAGGTGTTTTATTTCCCCATCTGGGTGATGGCTTCACAGGGGTTTGTTTTATGATCATTTATAGAGTTATAGTTTCATGTTGTATACATATTTCTGTATGACTGTTGTACCTCAATTTTAAAAAATTAAGAAAAATAAGCATAAATATCCATACTAAATTGGAAATAGTTGAAGCTCTGGACTACCTAGGTAGGTGAGGAAGAAAAGGTCGATGGAGTTTTGTGAGGAGAGGATAAATTCATGAAAATGTTGGGGTACTTCAAATAGTTAATTCCCAGAAAGTGAAGCTCGTTTTTTACAAAGTCAACACTCAACCTCTTTCTCTTTTTTTAAAAGTCTTCATAAATCATGCAAAGCAGGCTACTTGCCTTGGCAGCTCCATCCTAAAATTACTCTACTCACAGATTCATGTGTCCTCCCCCACTTGAAGGTCAACAAGTCTCAGCCAAAATTGTAAAAGTTGGTAAGATATTTCTTTTGTTGCCGGTTTCTTTCTGCAGCTTTGGTATATATTTTAAAGATCACTGGGCTTGCAGTCAGAACTTTAGGTTCAAATACAAAATAAAAATCTCTGGCCCTGGCAATGGTGATTTGACAGATCTGAGCCTCAGTTGCCTCTTATGCTTGATGGGGAGGATACACATGCCTGCCTCCCAGGGCTGTGAGCAGTTAATGACTCAAAGCATACACACACACACACACACACACACACACACACACACACACACACACTCTTCAAATCTTAAGGTGTTATGTACCTGGAGGGGATTGCCCCCTCCTCCTCGGCTCCCATCTCCTTGGCAACCCCCATTTCAGGTGTCAATATCATCCTGCTCTTTTAACCCTCCTCCCTCTATCATACCAGGAAAGAATCTGATATTAGTAATTTATATTCCAAGGATTGATTGATTATTCTCTGACTGGAGCTCAGCCAGGCATTTGCATTTTATGTCTTTTATCCCTAATTGTAGCATGAAAGACTTTTTCCCTTGTTAAAAGAATTTGAGACTTCAGCAAGAAGGTGGCGAGCTCTGGGGGAAGGGAGGAGGAAGCTTGAAATCACATTAGCCAGATTCTGGTAGTTCTGAAGGTGAATTTGATTTAGCCCTTTGCAAGTGTCTTTTGTTTTGCTAAAGATGGAGTGGAATAGTAGTCAGAGGGGCTGTTCCAGTAAATGATCCCTGCCCTCCTAGATAGGGCTGGGGAGAAGGCAAACAGCAGTCTGAGGCTGTTGATGCCCCAAGCCTTGGAGAGGGTAGAAGAGATTCAATCCCTCAGTCACTATCTTTAGGACCCGAAGCCTGCCTGACTCCAGGAGAGATGGGCTGCAGCCCTGCCTCCTGCCTTTCCCCCCACCCTTTCTGGCTTGAGATCAGCTCTATCTCTTCTTCTATGCTCTAATCTTAGCCTAATCCCTGCCATCCCCTGCCTTTGTCCCAAGACACCATGTTGACTTTCAGCTTGATTTTATTACGCTTTTAAAGACTGTTCATACCTTAATCCCCTTTATCTGGCATCCTGGCATTTATTTCTAGACCTCATTTACTATTTCTGCATCTGGCTATAACATTTCAAAGCAAGAAATATGTTTTCTTGTAATGTTTCTTCTTGGTAAATAAAGACGTTGCTGTCTCAAAGATGTTAAAAGGAAAGGGAAGTTGAGAAAAGTGTAAGAAACCAAAGAGAAATCGGCCAAATGAATTGATGCAAATCAAATACCAAGGACAGCAGAAAGGAGCATATTGTCTAGCAAAACCTAACTAGGGTGGAGAGAGGGGAAATCCCAAGATCTTGTCTAGACTAACAAAAAGTGCCTGAAGACATGACTTTGATAAATAGGTGCTGGGCAGAAACTAAGAAAAGACAGAATCTCTAAGACAGGATTCTGGAAGCTGTGAAGGGAGTGCTTTGACTCAGCACTGAGAAGCAGAACTTGGGCAGCCAGCAAGAAATGACAGAGTTAACCAGAGACTGAGCTAAAGGAATGTACTAGGTGTGAAATACAGCAACCGAACTTGTTGAGAATTGGGCTTCAGAAATGAGATGGTGTACCTGTAACTGAGGCACCTGTGAGCAGCCCACACTGCAGTGAAGTTCTTTTGCAGGGACATATCCGGCAGGGAGGAGACTAAGAAACTGGGAGCCAGCCTCAAGGATGGGGCAAAAGAAAGGAAAAGTCTGATCCTCTGGGCAGTGGAAGAGAAGTGTGGACTGAAATATACACGGGGCTTTCTGCTTTGCTGTCGGAGGAGATTGTTGTTTGTTGCTTTAACGGGGAAGTGTTCCAGATCTATTCATCCCAGGAAGTACTGTGGAAATTCACGTTTCCTCTCTTCCCCTTCCATCCCATTCTCTCTCCTTTCTCCTCTTCTTCCCCTCTGAATATGGACCTGACTGCCCAGGTTGCACGTTCTGGTCCAGACCTCCTCATTTCCCCTCCCTTTCAGCATATATGAATTGGAGGCTCCTTTCCCAAATCATCCTGTTGGAAGGAAATGGCTTCTTGCAACATTCACATTAAAATTTGAATATGAGGAAGAAAAAGAGAGGGGAAAAAGTAGCTAAATTAGCAATGTTCACTCAGCGTGATTTTGCTTTAATCCAGGCCTGTGAGCTTGACAGGGCTCAGAATAAACGAAAGCAGATGTGTCCATCACACCAGCAGATATATTACTACTAATCCCAGACAAGACGGCAAAAACACATCACGCCTGGCCCCCATACTGTTTCCCTCTTAATCCGCCTCTAATTGCACTGGGCATGCCGCCTGCACACCTCTGTACCCCCAGACAGTGCCAGCACTCCTCTGATTTCCACTACTGCCCTGGAATAGGTCAATGTCATGTCAAAGTGGCTCTTTTTGTTGGAGCAGAGTTACAGCAGCCTCAGAAGTCTGGGGTTTGCTTGTTGAAGAAGATGAAGCAAGCATGGTAGGAAGAAATCAGCTGAGGGTCGACAGGTGGAGTCTTGGTGTTGGCTCTTGCAATTAGCAGCTGGGGAGGGTTAGAGGAGAAAGTTTATGTGCGAGTTATTTATCTAACCCCTGACACGTAGTGAGCTCAGGAAAAGCTACTCTCTCTCAATAGTAGCTATCATTTATTGGCTACCTACTCTGTGTCATGCACATTGCCTATTTTTCTTTTTTTAAAGTACATGTAAGTAACGCTTGCTAGCTAGCTGTTAAAAAAGAAAAAGTCTGACAGTTCAGAAATTCATTATTAAAAAGTAAAAGTATCCTGTTTTGGCATACCTCCCCCTCAAATACCTCTCCTCAGGAATAATCATTGTTAAAAGCCTGTGTTTGTGTGTACATATAAGTACATGAATACATGTGTAAATATGTTTTTATATAATTGGTATCCTATTATACATACCATTATGCAAATTTTTCAAAATTTACTATACTGTCAACATCTTTCTATGATACTACCTGTAGATCTATTTCATTCTTTTAACTACTGTATAGTAATCCATTGGGTCAGTGTATCATAATTATCATTTTTAATTATAGAACTATATGGGATTTGAATTTTATAGCCACATAATGGATTATGCAAAAAATAGTGACTCTCTTATTTTCTCTAATTCTGATTAACCTGCATTTCAGTTCCCCATTTTGTCTGGCAACCAAAAATATAATCTTGTCAATTCTAGTCATCTTACTTTACGGTTCACTCAGTCATTTCAGAATTAAGGTCAGTCAACTCTGAATTTCTTCCTTTTGAATGCTTCTCTCCAGAACATAGTCTACATTCTGGGGCTCACAAGGCATAGTAGGCATGGAGCCTCTGGTCCGTGGCCAGCCGTGGTGCTACCCTCTGAAATGTACCTCATCTACCAGGATGTTGATCATCATCTCTCCCACTGATAGCTGTTTGTGTATTCATCTACCTCTTCCTAATTCCGTAAACTTTGGCTTTATGTATTTTGAAACTATGTTATTGAGTGCACACAAATTAAGCAATATTTTACCATTCCATTGAGTTGGACTTTTTACCATTACAAAACGAAATGACATATATATACATATATATATAGTATATGATAGTACATATAAATTTTATAATACATCTTGTCTTAAAGTCTACTTTATTTGATATTTACATAGTTAGTTATATCAGCTTTCTTTGAGTTAGTGATTGCATAGAATATACTTTTCTTTTTATTTTCAATTTTCAGTGGATTTTAATGAAGAGTATCATTTATAAATAGCATAGAGTTGAAGATTATTTGTTCATCCATTCTTACAAGCTCTGTCTTTTAGTTATGCTACTTAATGATTTGCATTTTTAATGTAACTATTTAAATTATTATACTTAATATAATTACTAATCTAGTCAGCATTGTCTTTCATTTTCTGTGTTCTATCTGTTTCACATGTTCTTTGTTTTTTATTCTTCCTTTCTTGCTCCCTTTTAAATCAATCAAGTTTATCCATATTTCAATTTTTCTCCTTTTTTTTTCTTTTTTACTTGTATCCTCTTTTATTGTTCTATTATATGGAGATTTTAAAGTTATTTTATATTCTTTTAAAACTGAAGATTTTAGTATTTATCCTTGATCTATTAAAGCGTATTTAAATTAATACTTACACTAATTTTCAAACAATGCAATAAACTTATAACAGTTTAACTCCATGGGTTCCCCTTCACTCTCTTTGTGCTATTGTTGTCCAGTAGTTTACTTTTATACGTTTTAAATCTTACAAGACTTTTTTATGTGTTGTTTTAAAAAGTTAATATTATCTATATTTACCTACTTATTTAGTCTTTTCAGTACTCTTTATTCCTTCCTTATGTTTTGGGCTTTCATCTGCATCATTTTTCTTTAGCTTTTCATTTTTTCCTCAGTATTTATTATAGTATGGGTCTACTGAAAATGAATATTTCAGTATTTTATTTTATATTAAAACACCTTTATTTTGCCCATATTTTTTTTAACATCTTTGCCCATATTTTTAAAGGGTATTTTTCATGGATTATATGATTCTATGTTGGCAGTTCTATTTATTTAACACTTTAAATATGTCATTCCAGTGCCTTCTGGCTTTTATATCGTATGTTGAAAAATCATCAGTGTTATGATAGATCTTTTTTTTGTCGTTTTTCTCTAAATGTTTTAAGATAGTCTCCTCATCTTTGATTTTCAACATTTTGACTATTATATGCCTAGATGTAAGGTATTTTTAAAAATTGTATTCTGCCTGAGCTTTTTGAATCTAAAGGTTAATGACTTTCATCAGATTTAGAAAGTTCTCAGTTGCTATTTCTTTAAATATCATCTCATCTCATTATGTATCCTCACTTCTGTCAAATCAAGTACATATATATTACACCTTTAGCCCATGTGCTATATGTCTCTTAAGCTCTATTCACCCTAGCCTTCTTCAAAGAATAGACTTCCAGACTTTTTTCAAAAAAAAGAAGAAGAAGAAGAAGAAGAAGAAGAAGAAGCTCAAGCAGATAAAAAGGGGTTTTACTGACTTGGGATGACATAAGCAGGATTTCTGGAAAGCCAAGGTGGCCAGAATTTGCAGGGCATAGTACTGCAGAGGAGAGAGCTATGCAGGAGGAGAGCTTTAGAAATCTGCATGGGGTATTGTTGATTTCGTAGCTGAATACTAATTATGCATCATCCTTGATGCTGGGAAAATGACAACTTTTAGTTTTCTATAAGCTAAAAAAATTTCAAGAGTTCACACAGGGCTGAGAGACATTCGAATTCTGGCCAGTGATAATGGAGAGACTTTGTTGAATACCCAGGATATTAAGTAGAGATCCCAAAATAATTATATCTTGTTAGGAGGTAGATTAAAGGTGTGTACATGCAAAACTCTTTAAAATGCCTTAAAAAGATCAAGTCAAACAACAATTTAGCTGCCACCCCACCACACCACCACCCCCCCCCCACACACAAAATAGATGCTCTTTAAGGACAATAACAAAACTCAGTCATTCAACAGCATAACATTCACAATGCCTAGCATCCAATCATAATTTAATAGACATATCAAGAAGCAGGATAATGCAGCTCATAATCAGGAGAAAATGTAGTTAACAAAGCAGAGTCAGAAATAAGAAAAATGATGGAACTAGCAAACAATTTTAAACACTTTTTATTTAAAAAGCTCAAGAATTTATAAGAAACCATAATCATAATAATGATACTAATTGAAATTATAAAATAGAAACAAATGGAACATGAAGAATTCACTGGGAAAAAAATATATGTTCAATTGATTTCCAACAAGGTAATCCAATAGGGAAATGAAAATTATTTCAACAAGTGGTGTTGGAAAAACTGGATATCTGTTTGGATAAAAATGAACCTCATCCCTTCACTCACAACATGAAAAATATTTACTCAAAAAGGATCATGAACCTAAGTGTAAAAGCTAAAACCATAGACCTCTAGAAGAAAACATTTCGAGAAGAAAAGTTTCTTAGATAGAACACAAAACAAATAATAAAAGAAAAAAATTATAAATATGACTCCATCAAAATTTTAAACTTCTACTCTTCAAAAGATTCCATTAAGAAAATTAAAAGACAAGCTACAGACTGGGAGGAGATATCTGCAATGCATATATCTGATATAGAACATGCATCTAGAGTATATAAAAAAGTATTGCAACTCAACAGTTCACAAACAACTCAATTTTAAAACATGGGCAAAATATTTGAACAGAGCTTCACAAAGGAAGATATACAATAGTCAATACCACCTGAAACATACTCAGTATTATTAGTCATCAGGCAAATGCAAATTAAAAACCATATAAGATAATATTCCACATCCATTAAGGTGGCTAAAATTTAAAAGTCTGACAATGCTAAGAGTTGACAAGGATGTGAAACAACTGGAATTCCCACACATTGCTAGTGGGAGTATAAAATTACACAACTATTTTGATAAAGTCTGGCAGTTTCTTGTTTAGTTAAACCTGTACCTACCCTATAACCAAGAAACTGCTCTGCTAAGTATTTATATAAAAGGAATGAAAAGATATGTCACAAAAAGTTTGTACATGAATGTTTATACCTGCTTTATTCACTATAGCAGAAAATGAAAGTAATCTTAAATGCCTACAAATAAGTAAATTATTGTAGTATATTTATATAAGGCAACACTATTCAGTAATAAGAAGGAACAAACTTCTAATACACACAATAATATAGATGATCTCAAAAACATTATGCTGAGCAAAAGAAACCAGACACAAAAGGATATTAAAAGACAGGAAAAACTTATCTACTGATGAAAAGCAGATTAGTGATTTTCTGGATCCAAAAGAACAGGAGGGGTCATTGTCTGTAAAAAGTTACAAAGAAAACTTGGGGTGATAGAAGTTATCTACACCTTTTTTTGGAGTGGTGATTATATGGATGTGAACATTTGTCAAAACTCATAAAACTTTACAATTAAAATGAGTTGCTAAAATGCCTTATTGTATGTAAATTAAACCTCTATAAAATCGCTTTAAATGTAAAAGAAAACAAATTACTGGATGATCACTTTTATCCTGTAGAGGATGACTTTTAGGATTTGTTAAGCAGGTTTACCTCAGTTTTGTACTACTCTTAGATGTAGCTATGACTCCTAACATTTGCTACTTCTTACTAAGATATGACCTTTCTTAGCTCTTGATTGAAAACCTATGGGGTTCACTAAGATACTTCCATACTGTTTATATCAGAATTCCAATCTTTATCTCCCAACCTGCAGCTCTTCTTCCAGAGTCTCTCCCTGTGCATGAATAGTTTAGAAATTGTCCAAAGAACAAGGAAAATATTATTTAGATTTCGGGGACTCATCTGCAGTTTTCTCCTTACCTGTGACACAATCTTTAAATTAGTAGCTCTCTTGGCAGTTCTAAACAATGAATGTCTCTTCTGCTCAAATAGACCACCACTCTCTGCTTGGGCTCTCTGCACCTCAGTTTAGAAAATGCCTTCAGGGACAAAGTGAGTATAAATGATGGGCTCACCTCCTGTATTGTATTTCTTCTATGGTTGTTCTCTAATGCCTATAAACAAAAGTTTTTAAATATTTTTGTCCAGTTTTTATAGTTGTTTATGGCAGGAGTATAATTCCAATACCACCTACTTCGTCTTGATTGGAACCAGAAGTCCAGGTGTGGATCTTTTAAAATCGATTCTACACACACTTAGGGAGTAAACAGAACTAACCATAGAAGAAACAGAGATAATTAAGGAAACAGAAAATAAGAATAAGGTGTATCAGCAATAAGACAAAAAAAGAAGAAAACTTGTAAAAATAAATATTATTGCTGGTGTATGTCTTTCTTTGACTCTGGCAACTATTCTTCTGTTATTCTTTAATATTTTCTTCACTCTTCTTTTCTGGAAATTCTTTTATTCTGAATAGAACTCTATTCAACAAGTCTCAACTTTTCTGTAAGTTTTTCCATCTGTTACAATATAGTTGGTTTTCTTGATTTTTACCTTTCAAGTAGCCAACTTATTTTGCCCATGTCCATTTTATTATTTACTGGTTCATTGATTTTTTTACAGTTAACAATAATAACATAGATTTCCTAGTCCTCTTTTTGTTTTTTGATTGCATCCTTTTATGGTTGCAAGGACACCTCAAATGTATATCAAGTCTCTTCTGCTACCTTATAGACAAAACCATAGTTTTGTCTATGGTCAGTTCTGCTTGTTCACCTTGCACCTTCATTTCCTATCATAGGCTTTAGTCACATATCTAGTGGCTGTTTATTAATATTTGTGAATGAAGAACCCTGTCCATTTGCTTAGTAAACTGGTGTAGGTTCCATGAGCCCAATCCTCACATTTGCAGTTGGACACTGACTGCAAATGTTGACAGAGTTCTTTTGTAGGCTATGTGGGTAAAGAGTAGGCAAGCAGCCAGGCTAGGAATAGTGAAACTTTCCAAAATAACAGGGGCACCACTCTGGAGATGGAGTAACTTGGGAAGTGTTTTCTTTTAAGTGGAGCTACCTTTTCTTTCTCCTTACTCATGGTCTACTCTATTTTATATTCAAGCTGAAACACTCTCACCAGGAGGTTTCTAGACCTTAAGGGTGTTTTAGTTATCTGTCCGGTGATGTTTTATAGGAAAGTCAGACCCCAGGCTGCCAGAGTCCCAGAGAATTTATGAGGTAGGAGGTAGATAAGCCACGGTGTGAAGAGCCCAGGCTTTGGAAAACACAGTCAATAGCTCCTCGCCCTAAAAACAACTAATCAGTTCAGGACTTTGACCATTGCTCACAGAGAAAGGCAACCTTGTGAGGAGACAAGGAAGGGTAGGGAAGCCACAGCCCAAAGTTTGGGTCCACACCTGTTTGTATCAGCTCCTTACAGGTACAGCTTCTGTGCTCCCCTGATTTTACTCCTGAGGACAACTGGACAGAGCTCCAAGTAGCCACAGCTTTTAAGCAAGGTTTGTCTAAGGCAATGGTGGAAAGAAACAAAAATAGAACCTTCTTAGCTGTATCTATTTCCTATTATATCTATCTACAGCCTCACCTAAGTCTATGTCTTGATGTTTCCTTTACAGTACTTCCAGGAAGATTGGAGTTGGGGAAAGACAGTATGAGGGACCTAGGCAGTTGGCCTATTTTGACAACTTAGACAGCTCAGAGCATCTTAAGGGTCAGTTGCTGACTCTACCATACCAGATTTCATCTGAAAGCCAGATGGGCTGAGTTCAGTGGTTTGGGGCTTGGTCTGGTACTACTGAGACTGTGGGTAACCAATACTACAAAGGAATGTGAGAAATAGCTTCAAGCTCAGAATAGACCAGGGTGTGTCTTGGGTTTGCAAAGTTTTGGGAAATACAGCCTCATATTAAATGGACTGAGCCTAGAATTTGCATCTAGCTTGCTGTGTTTCAGGGATGGGAGCAGGGAGAGTCAGTTTACCTCTCTTTAGTGAAGTCTATCCAACTATACAGTGGAGTTGGGAGAGATTTGGAGGTTGGGAAGGCCGATAAATATCTGTTCCTTGGTTCCTTGTGTTTTCAGACACAAATGAGATTGTAGTGTCTCAATCCTTTTAGATCTTTACAAGTCATAATGAACAGTTAGTATTTTGATGTCTGTCAAGCAACCTCTTTACCATTTGTAAGATTTCCTCATCGTATTTAGTCTCATTGTGAAGCTGGGCTTCATCTCTCTCCCACTAAGGAAGCCAAAAGCTTTCAATCCCCCTTCTGTCCATTCCTTGGCAGCCACAGTACAGGCAGGTAAATAAGCTCAGCATATCAGAGGCTTCTGCTGTGAAATTTGGCACTTGAGTGAGTGGCAATAAGATAATGGAGTGGTTTGAATTCTACCATGAAGTTAGCAGTGATAGCAGATGTAGTGACAAGAGTAATGTCCCGGCCAGACTGTTTCCTCTGCAGAATGGTTATTCACTTCCTTCTCCTTAGCCCACTATAGGGACCTCAACTCAACCTTGTTATCCAAGGCTGATCTTCTAGTCTGCTTCTGTCAATTGTGACGACCTTCTAACAAAACATTATTTTGTTAAGATAGCAAAAATTAGTTTCTATTTCTTACAAAATGACAGCAAACCAAATGATAAGAATATACTTTCAAATTGAGAGGCAATAAAGCACAGTGGTTAAAAACATGGAAGAGACAGACTGCCTGGATTTAATTCTCCTGCTTTGCCACTTATAAGCTCTGTGAACTAGCCTCCATGTGTGTCAGTTCCTCATTTTTGACTGTGGGTAATAACAGTGCCAATCTCATTGGGTTGTTTTAATGCTTAAAGAGTTAATGTGTGAAAACCACTCAGAACAGTGCCTGGCACATAGTAAGCACATTGTAATTAAGATGTCTCCAATAAATCATGGAAAAGCTGGGATTGGATATCTAGCCTAGATACAGCAGAAAGCAATGAACATTCTATTACTATTCCAGGATAGAATTCTAGTTTATGGCATACAGCAGCAAAATAGTTAAAGTATTACCCACAGTCATCTGGAATAAAGTGCTCGTGGAGGGCAAAGCTTGGGAGACGGTAGTTGCTAATGCAAGGGCTACAGGATAAGGGAGTTACTTATCTTGGCATTTGATGATTTTTTAGAAGAAAATGAAGCATTTAAATTTCTAAATTCTCAGGCTCTCTATGAACAGCGTGAAAGAATATCTTTTCAGTTGCATCTTTGGGATTGAGATAAGTGAAAACCAAATTTATCAAAGATTATGTTTTTCCCTTGCAGATTGCCAAATTGAGACATCTGTTATATTAACCAACTTGTAATGTCTCTTCAGTTGGGCCACGGATCAGGAAAGAAGAGAACATTGAAACACTGGATTAGACATATATGGCAGAATTAGGAGATGTCTTGGTGTACAGAACCCCTACCCGTCACTGAACTTCCTATGCTCTTGGAAACAACCTTCCTGTGCCCACATATGAGAGAGTTACCCTACAACAACAAGCCAGTTTCCCTTTTGATCTACCCTCTCTGACCACTTCCAACCCCTTCTTTTCTCCAAAGCTACAATTAAATTAGATCACAGCATACTCTAAGGAGAAAACAATAAATCAAATCAAAGAAGAGAGGAATCTATCCCAAAGAATTATGAGACTTTATTTATATCTGCAAAAGTCTTTGGAATGTGTATGGGAATGAATTTAGAGGGTCCTCACCAAATTGGAAGAAACATAGCTTTAGATTGGATTCAATTTATCAATTTGAATGAACTTACTAGAAAGCCCAGTTTTTGTGTGCTTGCTGGTATGGATTGTGATAGTTTGTATAACTGGTTAATGAACACCTATGTTCAGAGCTGACCCTCACTAAATAAAATCAAAATACCCAAAATATTTTGACCTAATGTAGATAAAGGAATTTGAATTTGGAGGTATATAAGAAGTCTGAAAGAAATTAATCACAATGCAACCACCCTCTCCCTAAGTCTCTGGGGAGACCCCAGAAAAAAAAATCTCTCCTCACTGAAGCCTTGAGATAGATATTGGTAAAAGAGGTACAAGAATCTTTGAGAAACACTATGGTGGCTGTAGTCCAGAGATATTGAGGAAGGTGCTGCAGTTAAAATGGGCTCCCTGGTTTCAGTGTGATGCAAGGATTCCAGAATGGAAAAAATAAAAATAAACAGAGAAACTTAACTGACAGACGCAGAATGAGCTTGATTACCATAACAGAAGGAAGTATCATTATGGTAAATAAAATGGTCTAACACACAATATCATTCATGGTGGTTGATTGTTCATGAGGTCCTTTGACTATAAGGTCTGGTTCCCCAATGAATGAGGATATGCTTTGATAATAAAATAACCCCCAAGTGTCAGTGGCTTAGCACTTAAAAGTTTACTTCTCATGGACACAAAGTCTGCTACAGGTCTGAGTGACTGTCTAGGGCTTTTGATCATGCAGTGGCTTAGAGACCAAGCTTGCTTCATCTTGTGATCTGATTTCATAGTTTCCATGGTAGGGGAAGAGACTACATGGAGAACTCATACCTGCTTTTCTGGGCTTCAGCCCAGAAGTTTCGCATGTTACTTCTGCAGCACATTGAGCAGAGTCTAATCACATGGCAGCACTTAACTACAAGGGAGCAGGGAAATGGATGGACCAGGTAGAATATATGTGAACATTACTTTTTCTGCCATACCAAATAAAGTCCCACTTTATGAATATTACTGAATAACTGGAGGCCTGACTTCAACTATGGTGGTTGACTTCATATTATGGTGGTCCTGATTTTCCACCCATTTCCTAGACTCATGTTCAAAGAAACAGAAACTCGTAAGTGAAAAGAAGACTGGGTACACTTGATGAAAGATCCTGCAAAAATATCCAAGTGTACACTTAGAATCTTCCTCTTATCCTTCTCCAAAGGTGGCTTCAGATGTTTACCTTCAGAAAAAGATAGATATCTAAACCTTTTATATATATTGCACATCAGGTCTAAACTAACATTGCTGCTTGGGTACTCAGAACACCACAGTGATCTAAAACCCAGAATGGAAGCTTATGCACGACAGGTGACAAGTGGAATTTTGACCTAAGTCATGGTAGTGGACCAAAAGGAATCAAAACTCATGTCAGTAAATGAAATAAATATACACAGCAATAATCCTCTATCAGCCCCCTTTACCAATGGGGGAAAGGATATCATGGCAGAAAGGGACAAGAGGAAGCCTCTACACTTTATGCTTCCTACCAAAAAAATAACTCAAAACATAAACCACATCCTTAGGAGAATCAGAGAAATCAGTGTCACCATCAAATACTTGAAAAACACTACAATTCACAGGGCCATTTGGTTCTTTGGTTTATCCTGCCAAGGGTAGATGAACCTTGGAAAATGGCAGTGGATTATTGTCAGCTTAATAATGTATGACTCTAACTGCAGGTACTTTTCTTTTCATGGTCTCCTATTAGAACAAATCAGTACAGCCCTTGATATTGAGCATGGAGTTATTAATCTGACAAATGCTTTTTTTCTCTTCAATTTCCAACAAATGGAGGACACTAGAAGTAATTTTCTTTCACTTGATGGGACAAATGTACACCTTTATGACTTTCTCAGAGATATCTTAATTCTCCTTGACTAAGATATCGCTTTTTCTACTTTGCCTGGAAAGAGTGATAAACTGAGTTAAGGAACTAGGTGGTTGCTAATGGTTTAGCCAAATGATTTGGGAGTTAGAAGGATCAACATTTGAGGATTGGTATGATAATATTGTGCCCGTTGTGAATAATCATCAAAGTTTCCTACTGCAGAGAATCAGATTAGCTTTCTTCTATAGTGCTTGCTTGCAGTAGATAAAATAATGGCTCTTCAGAGATGTTTATGCCCTGATCCCTGGAGCCTGTTATGCTATGCTACTTATCAAAAGGAACTTTGTAGATGTGGTTAAGACTATGGATCTTGAGCCTGGAAGATTATCCTGTAGTATCCTGGTGGGCCCAATCAAATCACTTAAGTCCTTAAAAGTGGAGAGCATTTCCTAAAAGAAGAGTCTGAAGGATGTAACCAAAGGGGCAGGAGAGATTCAAAGTGTGAAAGAAACTCAACCCACAATTGCTGGATTTGAAGACGGATAGAGGACGCACAAGCTAAGGAATGCAGGGGCCTCTAAATACTGAGAACAGTGTTCAACTGACAACCAGCAAGGAAGTGGGGGTCTCAGTCCTACAACCTCAAGGAATTGAATTCTATCAACACCTTGAATGAGCAATAAAACAGATTTTTCTCAGAGCCTCTAGAAAGAAACACAGATATGCTGACACTTTGATTTTAGATACATAAGACCCATGTAAGATTTCTGACCTACAGAACTGTGAGATTACAAATTTGTGTTATTTTAAGACACCAAATTTGTAGTAATTTTTTATGGCAGCATTAGAAAATTAAACATTGCTCATTATTTTCATGAACTAACAAAGTTGGTTTGGGGATTCTATTCTTCAAAGTACAGTCTATGTTCTGAATAAGTAAACAATATAGAGTGCTATTTAACACATGGAACACCAGGTCCATGTAACCATGTAACCAAGAGCTGACAGGAACACAGACTAAGAATTTACCCTCAACAATTTGTAGAAGCAACAACCAACATCCCTAGCCCCTAATACAGTATCATACTTCAAAGTGACCAGCTAGGCTCCTGTCGGCAGGTTGATTACAATGAACCCTTCCATTATGAAGGGGCAATGATTTGCCCCCTTTGAAAGAGAAAGTTTTTCTGTATTAGGATTTTCTTTCCTTTTCAACGTGTAATATGTGGTCTAAGTATTGACTTATACATCATTATGACAGTCTGCACATTATTATTTCTTATCAAACAATTCAAATAATAATAATAATTAATAATATTGTTACAGAAAAGAATTAAGACAATGGATCAATACATCAATACCCATGGGATTCACTGGTCATATCATGTGCCCATCACCCAGAAATAGATGGCCTTATAGAACAAGAATATGGACTTCATAAAAATCAGTGCCAGTTGTGGGGGAATCTTGGGAGATTGGAGTACCTGGTGTAGAATAAGTTGTGTCCTTTGCGTAGGCGACAAATACATGGTGCTATTTCTCCCACTAACATAATCCCCAGGTCCAGAAATGAAGGTGTGAGAATGTATGTACATGGAGTGATGAGGGGCTGTGCAAGCTCATAGTTACATCTAGTGATCTTGATTTTTGTTTGTTTGTTTCCCTCCCTTGTAACTGTGCTCTGTGTGTTTAGCACTCAGTAGTAATAGTTAATATTTTAAAAACACTTATGTGACAGGCATTGTTCTGTGATTTACATGGACTATTTCATTTAGTCATCATAATGACTCCATGAGTAAAATACTGTATTGTCCATATTTTGCACATTAGGAAATTGAATGCAGAGAAGTGGTAGATGGTGGAGCTGGAATTTGAACACAGGCAGTTTAAGTTCAGTGCTCAGGCCCTTAACCACTATGCTACATTACATCTCAACGGAGGAATGTGTCCATGAGGAAACACAAAATTTATTTCATCAAATTGGAAGTTATAATTGCCTCCTGGATGTTTTGAGCTTCTCATGCTCCTGGGAGAACATGCAAAAAAAAAAAAAAAAAAAGATTTTGTAGTGTTAGATGGAATGGTTAATCCTCAGTATCAGGATGAAATAAAGTTGCTGCTATAAAAAGGAGGAGGGAAGAGAAAGGAATAAATCCAGAGGGTTTCCTAGGGCCCCTCCTGGAAGCATCATTTGCAATGGTAAAACTTCATAGAAGTCTCTACACGTAGGATTATCAAGATCTCACCTCCCTCAGAAACGAAGGCAAGGGTCATGTGCACCACCTCACCCAGGAAAGAATCCCAACTAGTTGAGGTACTAGTTAAAGTCAATGGAAACAGGAAATGGGTAATGGGGAAAGGAAGTCATAAAAATTAACTACGGTGTCATAATCAGCTTTGGAAAAAATAGACATAGCCTTTATCTGTATTTCTTTCTTTTCCTTTTTGTCATGATTTGATATAATGTGCATGGGTGGTGGTGAACTTCACAACCTGGAAAGCCAACACTAAAACCACATCACCGAAATCCTGTACCTAAAACTGGAGCAAGAACTGCAAGATCCTTGGCTGTCTACCTTTGGTGAAAGAGTGTTTTCATTTGAATGAAAGATAGGAGCCTTTTATTAAAAGAGTTTCTTGTCTTTCTTTCTTCTTTCCTTCCTTCATTTATTTTTATTGTTCCTGGTAAATTTTAAAATTTAAGGAAGAATAAATGGATGTTCACCAGCCAAAGGGATGGACTGCAATAGAAATTTAACATTTCTCTCCTCTTCACAGCATCTAAGTCATTTCTCATTGTGGAGGAACCACCTATTATGCAGTATTACCTCCTACACTACTGACACTGAAATACCAGTTTCATCCTCTGTTTCCTAGCAAGGAAATCACAAGAACAAGCCTAGACTTTGCCAATAAGTTGCACCTAACCTCCCCTACCCCAGACTTTAACTCTTGAGTGAGTGACAAGAAGATGAAAGATAGAATTCACTTACACCATTGATGACAAAGCCCAGCCTCTGTTCTTAGTAATGCCACCTGAAGCACCTAAATATTTTTTTAAGAGAACCAGAAGTGACATCTGTTTCCCACAGGAAAAGGGTATGAGTGGATAGAGGCTGTATTTGGCCCAACTTAGGAAACTTTGGGTGGACACAAGCCAAAAATGTCGACTTAGTGAGGGTGCTGGCTGGTTGTTGGAGAGATCCCTGCAAACCCATCATTCTTCATGACATCAAAACTTCACCAAGATCCTTTTTTCTAACAAGACTAGGGGTGAACTCAGAGTCATCAGTGATTCATTATTCATTCACTTAATATTTTTAAAAGAAGATGGTGGCAAAAATTGAATGGTTTTTATTTTTTCCCTTAATTTTCCCATTAAAAAAAAAAGACCTAGCAACTAGGATATCAAAACCAAAGAACCATGGAAAACATCTACAATAAAAGGAGAAATCGTGGAATTCTGATGAACACCAAATATGTAGGCACAAACTACCAACATGTATAAGACCCATGTGATATTAGAATCTGTGCTGGAGGAAAGAAGGGAAGGCAATTGGACTCTCCTGGCCCTGAGAATATGAGAACCTCAAGATGCCAAAAGCATTTGCTGGAATTGTGGAGGCCCAATCTGAGAACAGAGACCGAAAATGGGAAGGGATTCTACAGGAGCCAATTTGTGGGTGAATGCAAAGAGACAATGCAATATTGGCTGTGCAACATGGGTGAGTGCAATCATGACAGATGGTGCTGAACCAGTTTGGACCCTAAAACCTCCTGGAACTAACCAACTAAATCTTGCTTCCAAGGCAAAGCACTACACCAAAGAGAAACTTCTGGGAGTAAAATCCAAACTGTGCAGGAAAGGGACTATTGGGGCATAAGAAGGGGAAGCTTCAAATAAAAGTAAGGGAGGCGTCGAAAGAGTCATATCTCAAAAAATGTGAAATCAGAACGAAAGCCATGTTTTTGATGACTTTGCAAAAGAGCAGAGGAGAGAACACTAGTGCCCAGAAGCTGGAAAAGCTGTCCTAGCCACCCTCCCATAATAAACTCTCATTTGTACTGCCCTTGCCCCCCGGGCACAGAAGAGAGCCTTATCGGCCATGCTAAGGAGTTAAGGCTTCAGGCTGCAGGCTATTAAGAGGCAATGAATGGTTTTAAAAAGGGAAATGGCACGACTGGATTTGCAATGCTTAAAGACAGCAATTTGTAATCTATATGACAAATATGGCAGATTGTCCACATCCATCCCACTCTCTTTCTGGTGTGCCTTCCTTTATTTTAGATGGTAGAATGCCAGAAATTACATTTCCCAGGCTCTTTCAGTTGGATTTTAAGATTTAGGTAGAGGAAATCACATCTACTCATGCAAGATCTAGAAGGTAGAGGAGGGTCTCCTTACAGGCATCTGCTGTCTTCTGCTGGCAAGCATGCCCATGAGGTAGGACATTTGTTCAACCTGTTCCATCATCCAGTCATTCACTTCTCGGATGCCAAGATGTTGGGTACAAGACATCCTTTTTCCCCAGCGTACTCTGGCAGGGTTGATGTGGCTCTTGAGGCAACAGTTATAATAGTGGTAATACCCTGATTCCTGGACTTTACCCAAAATGATATGTCCCTAAAACCAAGGGTTCTAGGGTTTTTCTTTCTTTTTTTTTTTTTCCTGATTCCTAAACTTTCTGATTGGGTCTAGGGAGCAGCTTCCCGGGCGGATGAATTCTGCAGTATTTTGCAAGTCTTTCTAACAGCCCAGCCTAGAGCATGCTCCTCCAAATTTTCCAACACTACCCAATTTTCTATAATTCATCTATTTTTTGCTTTAGGAAGGATATTGCGTTTTCTGCAACTAACTCCAGGTTTCTAGGAAATCAAGAATTAGAGCATCAGGCGAAAGGGATCAGGGTAATGAGGGAAGATTCCACAGTCTACAAAGGACTTGTACCACATCTTAAAAGATGGATAGAAATTAAATAGACAGAGAGGAGAGTGGACATTTCAGACTAAGATGGTAGGTTTAAGCAAATGCTTGGAGACCAAATTATCAATATTTCCACGTGTGACAATAAGGAATCCAGGCTAACCGGAATAAAGGGGATGCATAGAGGACCTTAGGGGGATGATAGGCATAGGAGGGGTAGAGAGCGATCATAAGGTTCCTCAAAGCCGAATAGAGAATTTTACACTAGATAGAATAGCAAGTAGATGAACATTGGGGTCATGAGAAAAATGCAAAGATGAGAAAGACGAGCACATTCAAAGCAGAGAGTTGAGTAGTGGGGAGCTCCCATCCAGGTTGGGAAATGTTGAATTTATCCTAATAAAGCGGATTGTTTTTGCTTCTGTGGAAGAGTCGGACAATATGAGGCTCTGGAACCATCCCCACTCCCACACCCACAACCCGCACCAATGGCAGCCAGTTCCTATCAAATGTGACCCTCTTTCTTGCGGTAAGCAGACTCAGCCTCAGGATTCTTCTCACAGAGCTCCAAGCAGTCAATAACAATCAATAGGACTTGGCATGAGAAATAAAATCTACTAGTTGTTCCCAATGTAATAAATTCTGTTTAGCAAATCCTAACAGTTATAATAAAATATTAACATACTTTATTTATTCACATCTTTTACTGGAAACACAATTAACAATCTCATTCTTCTTAGGCACAAGAATAATGATTTTAGCCATTGAACTCTTAAAAAGAGTTACCTAAAGTTGTCCGTGACTAAATACAGGTTTCAGAAGGCATAAGCAGATTGTGTCATTGGTCTGTCCCTGTGACAGACTCTGAAGTGCCTCTAAATCCTGTAAATATTTCCATGCACTGTACTAAGTTCGAAATCAGTGTTCAATGTTACATGTGGTACAAATTCTAAGATTAATTTCAAAAAGTTCAAATAAATAAACACTCAGAGATGCATGTAATTCTTATAAACATTCATCTCATTCTTGTCACCTGTCGCCGTCAACATTTACAACCGAACCGGCTAGAGGCTTGCAGTTAGTTTCCTTGGCTGCAGTGATCCCACGAGAACCAGCCCAACAACGTTTGGGAAAGCAAACCCCACCCTTGCAAAACGACAGACCTGTCATCCTAGCCTGGGCTTCAGTTCTTGGGACAATAGATGACAAATATCAGAGTGACCTGATTCATAGGTGTGAGGGGATTCACGGGTCCTGTGGGGGTCAACGGAGCCCAGAAATGAAAATTTTTTAATTCTTTGGGAATATATCAGTGTAGATATATGTACTGCAGATGCCAAAACATGCAGAATAGTTCCACTAAGTGAAAGTTTGGTGATATTTCCTTTAAAATATCCTAAAAGGAGTTGAATATAGGGGATAAAGAGCTCTGCAAGGTGCCCACCAATACATGGATCTGAGCATCTTCTGTGCAAGTTACACATGAAAGCTTGTAACCAAGCTCAAAAGAAAATAACTCATATGGAGAAAGGAGCCTTGGGGAATCAGTGACAGTAACCCCCTCTCCATCTCCACCACTATGACCCTAGACCGAACTGCCATCAACTCCCCCATAGATCTTTGCAGTAGCCTCCTAACTGGCCTCCCTGTGTCCACTCCTATGAAGTATTTTCAACCTAGAAGCCAGAAGGTAAATCAGACCGTGCCAGTCCTCTGCTCAAGGCTCTCAGATGGTATCCATATGATTTAAAGCAGTGTTTCTCAAACTCTAGTGTGCATCAGAATCACCCAGCAGGTTCTGGCAATCCAGCAATCCCTCTCCTGGGCATATATCTGGAGAAAAACCATAATTCAAAAAATACATGCACCCAATGTTCATTGCAGCACTATTTACAGTAGCCAGGATGTGGAAGCAACCTAAATGTTCATCGACAGATGAATGGATAAAGAAGATGTGGTACATATATACAATGGAATATTACTCAGCCATAAAAAAGAATGAAATAATGCCATTTGCAGTGACATGGATGGATTTAGAGATTGTCATAATGAGTGAAGTAAGTCAGACAAAGACAAGTATGATTTATTTATCGTTTATATGTGGAATCTAAAAAAAATGGTGCAAATGAACTTATTTGTAAAGCAGAAATAGAGTCGCAGATGTAGAAAACAAACTTACGGTTACCAAAGGGGAAAGGGGGGAGGGATAAATCAGGAGATTGGGATTGACATATACACACTACTATATATAAAACAGATAACTAATAAGAACCTATTGTATAGCACAGGGCACTATACTCAATATTTTGTAATAACCTATAAAGGAAAAGAATCTAACCTATAAAGGAAAGATATATATATATATATATATATATATATATATATATATATATCTGAATCACTTTGCTGTACACCTGAAATTAACACAACGTTGTAAATCAACATACTTCAACTTAAAAATGAAATTAAATTTTAAAAAAGAAATGCAAATTCCCAGACCTTTCCCTATACTTGCTGAATTAGAAACTCTAGAAGTGGGGCCAGCAATCTGAGTTGTAACAAGCCTGTTGGGCGATTCCTTTTTTTTTTTCCAGACCCACATGGTGGTTTTATTTTTTTTACTTTTATTTTTAAATGAATTTTTATTTGAGTACAATTGATTTACAATGTTGTGTTAGTTTCTGCTGTATAGCAAACTGAACCAGTTATATATATACATATATCCACTCTTTTTTAGATTCTTTTCCCATATAGGTCATTACAGAATATTGAGTAGGGTGGGATTGCAGGATCATATGGTAGCTCTATTTTTAGTTTTTTAAGGAACCTCCATACTGCTCTCCATAGTGGCTGCACCAATTTACATTCCCACCAACAGTATAGGAGGGTTCCTTTTTCTCCACATGCTCTCCAGCATTTCTTTTTTTGTTTGTTTTTGTTTTTGTTTTTTTAATGAAAGCTTATTTATTTATTTATTTATTTATTTTTGGCTGTGTTGGGTCTTCGTTTCTGTGCGAGGGCTTTCTCTAGTTGCGGCGAGCGGGGGCCACTCTTCATCGCGGTGCGCGGGCCTCTCACTATCGCGGCCTCTCTTCTTGCAGAGCACAGGCTCCAGACGTGCAGGCTCAGTAGTTGTGGCTCACGGGCCTAGTTGCTCCGTGGCATGTGGGATCTTCCCAGACCAGGGCTCGAACCTGTGTCACCTGCATTGGCAGGCAGATTCTCAACCACTGTGCCACCAGGGAAGCCCAGCATTTCTTATTTGTAGACTTTTTGATGATGGCCATTCTGACTGGTGTGAGGTGATACCTCATTGTAGTTTTGATTTGCATTTCTCTACTAATTAGCAATGTTGAGCATTTCTAACACTTTCCCAGGGGATGCTGATGCTGCTGGTTCGGGGCCACGCTTTAAGACCACTGATGTGGAGTAAAAGCAAAGGCCTTACATTGGCCCACAGGGCCATTGGGATCTGGTGTGATGACCACTCCGACCTCATCTCCTGTTACTTTTTCCTTCACTCTACTCTGGACACTTTGGCCCCCTTGCCTGTCCTTGAGCAGGCCAAGCATACACCCTCCTTGCTCATCCCTCCTTTCTGAACACTCTCCCTCCAGATAACCTCACAGCACATTTTTCACCTCCTTTAATTCCCTGCTCAAAAGACTCCTCCATGAGGACCTCCTTAATCGTCCTATTCAAAACTGAACACTTTATCTCTCCCCAGCATTCTTATTCCCCTTCTATGATTTATTGTTTTTTTGTAACACTTATCACCAATTGGCATACTACTATATTTTACTTATTTATGTATACATTCTTTTGCCTTCTCAACCACCAGCTAGCACTAAACTGTAAGCCCCATCAGGATAGGGACGTTATCTATTTGAAAAATCTGTTTTGTTCACTATACTATCCCACACCTAACAGAGTTCCTGGAACATAACAGGTGCTCAGTACTTGTTTAACAAGTAAATAAAGAAGTTTGAGAGATAAAAGGAAAATTTAAATAAGTTTAAGTGCCATAGAAGCCAAGATAGAAAATAATCAGAATGAGATTTCAGGGTAAATAATAACAGTAAATGCTACAAGGAGTTTAAGATTGAAGACTGAGGCAATATCTTTTATATCTAGTACATTTTGTATCTCGTTTAAAAAATTCTTCCCTACTTTGAGGTCAGGAGGTTATTCTATTTTATCATCTAAAAACAATATAATTTTTAAAACTCTTTTTTATTTTGAAATAATTGTAGAGGCACAAGATGTGCTAGAAAAATGTATGGGGAATCTCCATACATGCATCCTTCACCCAGCCTCCCCCCATGTTAACATCTTGTAGAACTGGAGTAAAGTATCATGACCAGGAAATTGACATCATTGCAACCTACAGAGCATATTCAGATTTCACCAGCTATACATGCACTCATATATATGCACTTATACATACATTGGTGTGTATTTGTATCACTCTATGCAATTTTATTACATGTGTAGCTTCATAGAATCACCACCACAGTCAGTATGCATAATGGTATCATCATCACAAGACTCCCTTCATGCTATACCCCTATAGCTATCTCCTCTCTGTCTGTCCTTACCACTGGGCAAACACTAATCTGTTCTCCATCTCTGTAATTATGCTGCTGTATAAATGGAATCATGCAGCATGTATCTTTTTGACCATGACTTTTTTAACTCAGCATAATTTCCTTGAGGTTCATCCAAGTTGTTGCAGTATCAAGTTTATTCCTTTTTACTGCTGAGTAGTAACCAAGGATGTAAATGTACCACAGCCTATTTAACCTTCATCTAGTGAAAGCCATTGGTTAGTTTCTAGTTTGGGACAATTACAAATAAAGCTGCTATAAATATTTTTGTACAAGCTTCTGTGTGAATATAAGTTTTCAGTTCTCTGGAATAAATGCCAAATAGTGTGACTGTTGGGTGCATTTTTAATTTTAAAGGAAATACCAAATTATTTTCCAGAGTGGTTGTACCATTTTACATTCCAACTAGCAATATATGGGTGAACCAGTTTTTCCACATCTTTGCCAGTATTTGGTGTTATCACTATTTTTTACATTAACTATTCTGATAGGTGTGTGGTGCTATCTCATTGTAGTTTTAATTTGCATTTCTTAATAGCTAACTAAGCTGGACATCATGTGCTTATTTGTCATCTGCATATGCTTTTTGATAAAACGTCTATGCATGTCTTCTGCCCATTTTATAATTGGACTCTTTGTTTTTTTAATATTGAGTTTTGATAGTTTGTTATGCAGTCTAGATACAAATTCTTTGTTAGACATGTGGTTTACAACCATTTTCTTCCAGTCTGATTTGCCTTTTTGTCCACTTAAAAGGATCTTTTACAGAGAAAATTTTTTAATTTTGATGAAGTCCAATTTATTATTTTTTCTTTTATGGATTGTGCTTTTGGTGTCAAGTCTAAGAACTCTTTGCCTAGCCTTGGAACCCAAAGGTTTTCTCTTATGCTTTTTTCCTAAAATTTGACCCATGATCCATTTTGACTTAGTATTTGTACATAAGATGTGTGGTTTACAATCAAGGCCCATTTTATGCTTATGGATAGCTCTAGTACCACTTACTGAAAAGGTTATCTGTTTTCCATTAGTTGTTTTTGCTCTTTTGTCAAAAATGTGTTGGATATATTTGTGTGGATCTATTTCTGAGTTCTCTGTTGTATGGCATTGATCTATATGTCTATCCCTCCACTAGTATCACATTTATTGTATACCCTAGCCATATAGTAAGATTTAACATTGGGAAAAATGATTTCCACCACTTAATTCTTCCTTTTCAAAATTGTTTTGGCTATTACAGAGCTTTTCTCCTTTCATAAATTTAAAAATAACCTTATTTACAAAAAAGAAATAGAGTCACAGATGTAGAAAACAAATTTATGGTTACCAAGGGGGAAAGAGCAGGTGAGGGGGGATAAATTGGGATATTGGGATTGATATATACATATGACTATAAAACAGAAAACTAATAAGCACCTACTGTATAGCACAGGGAACTCAGTACTCTGTAATGACTTATATGGGAAAAGAATCTAAAAAAGAATGGATATATGTATATGTATAACTGATTCACTTTGCTGTACAGCAGAAACTAACACAACATTGTTAATCAACTATACTCCAATAAAAATTAATTTAAAATAAAATAAAATAAGCTTGTCTATGTCTACAAACAAAACAAAGCAAAAAAAAAAAAAAAACCTTGTTGTCTGTTTCACCAGATTCAGGGTTGCCACTTCTTAAGGACTGAAAAATGTTATGCCATTTCTGTCTACCACATGGTTTCAGATAAGACATCCTTTGTCATTCAAATTGGTGGTTTTTAATAGATAATGTGTCCTCTATCTCTGGTGGTTTTTGAGATTTTTTTCCTTCACTATTTGTTTTTAGAAGTTTGTGATATTTCTTGGTGTATATTTCTTTTGCTTTATCCTATTTGGGATTCACTCAGCTTCATGGATCTGTAGGGTTTTTTTGTTTGTTTGTTTGTTTTATTGGGGTAGAGTTGTTTTACGTTTCACACCAATTTGGAAAGTTTTCAGCTATTATTTCTTCTGGGACTCCAATGATATAAATGTTAGATGTTTGTTGTATAAATCCTTGAGACTATTTTTTTCTTTAGTCTATTTTCTCTTTATTGTTCAGACTGAATAAATTCTATTGATTTGACTTCAAGTTCATGGATTCAGTGCTCTGTCATATCCACTCTGCTATTGATTCCATTCAGCAAGTTTTTCATTTAAGTTATTGTATTTTTGAGTTTATTTTTGTTTGGTTCTTTTTTATAACTTCTATTTCTTTACTGAGATTTCCTATATTTTTCTTTGTTTCAAGAGAATTTATAATTGATTATGGGGGCATTTTTGTCAGAGTTGCTTTAAAATTCTTGTCAAATAATTCAACATCTCAGGATTAGTGTCTGCTGATTGTCATTTCATTTTCAAGTTGTGGTTCTCCTGTTCTTAGTATGAAGAATGATTTTTTATTGTATCCTGGACATTTTGGTCATTTAGTTAAGGGACTTTTGATCTCATCTAAACCTATTTTATCAGAAAGTTGCCCTTTTTAAGTTTAGCATATAGGTTCTGCCTTATTTTTGTGACTTTAGTTCTAATGAAAATTTAGTTTTCTGAGTTCTTGTAATATTATTTCGGCCTGTTTTGTTCTTCTAGTGCTGTTGGGACACTTGTTCAATGCCTGCTAGCATTATCTGTAGTGCCAGAAGGTACTTCCTTAGGCCACCTGTTACTGAGAGACCTTTGGTAGAGAAGAAGAAAAAAAATCCCTTAGCCTGGGTCTCCCTATGCCTCTAGGTGGAAAGCAGGGAGACATGGGTCTTCATTGCTGTTGCCACTGTTGATGGATGGGATAACCCACCAGTGCCCCAGTTGTGCAGTGGCAGCTTAGACAGCCTAGGGCTTCACTGCTACCTATGAATTAGATCACCCACTGAGCATGGCTCATGGAGCAGGGGCAAGATGGCCTGGGGATTTTCCGCTGCTGCTGTAAGCAGAATAGACCACTCACCAGGGTCCTGGATGTGGAGCAGGGCTGAGGTGGCTGTGTTTTCACTGCTGCCGTTGCTGGTTTTCTAGTGATGGAGCAGGGACTGAGATTCCTCACTAGATTTCTGTTGGACTTCCCTGTCCTTTGGCAGGAGAGAGAGGCCTTTTTCTGTTTTTTTTTTTTTCTTTTTTTTTTTGTCTTTATCTATGCCTGTCAGTTGTTCTGGGTCATAGGCCTCTCCAGTGCCTAGTTCAAGGATATATGAGAGATATAAAACAAACAAAGAAAAAAAACAACAACAACAAAAGGAGGGAACTTACCACATTGTTATTCCTCAAGTCCTGAGGTCTCTAGCCAGTCTGTCTTTTTCTTTCCAGCTTTCAGAGTCCTTTAATCACTCTCTGTTTAATAATTTCTTGGTATTTAGTTATATTTAGAGAGAGGAGCAGGGAAAAGTCAATCTATAGTATCTTGTTCTGGACCTGAAATTCCAGAAAGCAATATAATTTTGACTTCACAATCTGGTCTTTAATCCATCTGAAATTGATTTTAGTGTATGATGTGAGGCAGATATCTAATTTCTTTTTCTTCCATATGGATATCCAATTTTCTTGGCACCGTTTTTGAAAAGTCTGTCTTTTATCTAATTCTCTGCAGGGCTTACCTCTGCACTGTATCAAGAGTCTATTGCTTGGCTTGCTATTCTATGGCATTGCTCTATTTTACTATCACTGCACCAATGCAACACCAACCTAGTTATAATATCTTTTATAGTAAGTCTTGATATATGGTGGTGCAAATATTCTAACAAATATTTTTTATATTTATTTTATATCCAGCAAACTTGTTAAAATTCTCTTATTACATTTAAAAATTTATCTATGGACTCTTTGGATTTTCTATGTGCACAGTTATATCATTTTTAAGTGATGACTTTTTTTTCCTTTTCAGTCATTTTTTGGGGGGTGGTAAAGGGAGAAGGAAGGTTTTTTTTGTGTTGGTCAAAACCTCTAGTACAATATTGAATTGATAGAAGTGGGGGTAATGAAATTCCTTTTCCTGTTCTTGCTTTCAAAAGGAAAGCATCCAGAGCTTTACCATTAAGTATGATGTTTGCTATAGGTTTTGGTAGATAAGTTTTATCAAAAGAAAGAGGTTTCCCTCCATTCCTACTTTGCTAAGTGTTTTCTTTTCATCATGAATGGATAGTAAATATTGTAAAAAATAAAATGATAGAAAAGGACATACTATACTAACACTAGTTAAAAGAAGGCTGGAGTGAAAAAAATAACAAAAAACAAAAAACTGCTAACAAAAGATCAAGATGAAAAAAAATGAATTACATGGGACTAAGTGAACTGATGAGGATGATTATAATTTTTGTGACTTTCTGTTTGAATTAAAAAAAAAATAAATCCCACAAGGACTCAGAGGCAAAAAATATACAAATCAGTCTTCACTGCAAAGTAAAGGAGCTGTTACAGTGGAGGATTACTGGACTGAATGTCAATATTATGACATAGTATGAGTGTGTTTCGTGTTTGGTAATTGCAATCATTGTTGCTTTTGTTGTGGTCATCCATTTATAATGCTTGGTGTCAGTTTATTTATCTCTTGTAAAAATAAAATTCAGTGTGTGTGTGTGTGTGTGTGAAAAAAAAAAAAGAAAGCATAGACATCCAGCAAATGTGTTTTGTAATACAAATTATACAATATTATAAAGCTAATCATAAATATTAAAATGGAATCCATATTAAAAAAAAAAACTACTGGGAATTCCCTGGCAGTCCAGTGGTTAGTACTCCATGCTCTCACTGATGAGGGCCTGGTTTCAATCCCTGGTTGTGGAATCAAGATCCTGCAAGCTGCCGTGTGGCATGGCCAAAAAAAATAAAAGATAAAATAAGGCTGGAGTGCTTATATTAGTGTCAGACAATTAGATTCATAGCAAAGAATATTACAATAGAACAATAAATAAAGACCTTTATGTCATAATGATGAAGGGATAAATCTATCAATAGCATATAACAATTCTAAACATTTATGCATCTAATAATAGAGTTTTAAAATACATGAAATAAAAATTGATAGACCTAAGGAAAGAAATAGACAAATCCACAGGTATAGTTGGAGATTTCTCTTAGAGATTTTTCCTCTTTTAATACTTGATAAAAACAAGTAACAGGAAATCAGCAATGATATAGAAGACTTAAACACACTATCAAACAACTTGACCTAACTGATATCCATAGGATATTCCATACAACAACTGTGGAATACATATTATTTCTAAATGCACATGGAACATTTATCAAAGTAGACCAAATTCAGGCCCCTAAAATGAATCTAAATAAATTTAAAGAGATTCAAGTCATGTAAAGTACATTCTCTAACCAAAATGGAAGTAAATAGAAATCAAAACCACAAAAATATTGGGAAATTTCCTGAAAATTAGGAAACTAAATAGCATACTTCTAAATAACCTATGAGTCAAGGAAGAAACCAAAAGACAAAATCAAAAACACTTTGAATGAAAACACAATGTATCAAAATTTGTGGGAGTATTAAAGTAGTACTTAGAGACAAACTTATATCACTAAATATCCATTTTAGAAAAAAATGGTCTCAAACACATAAACTCAGCTTCCACCTTAAAGAACTGAAAAAAATCAAATAAAACCTAAAATAAGTAGAAGAAAGGAAATAATAAAGATCAGATCACAGTAGAAATCAATGAAATAGAAATATTTTTAAAAATCAATAAATTCAGCAGCTTATTTTTTAATAAATATATGTATATATATAATGTAATAATAAGCAATAAATATTGTTTAATAATGACAAAATTGATAAACCTCTAACCAAACTGATCACAGAGAAAAATAAAGAGAGAAGACACAAGTTGCCAATATCAGATATGAAAAGGGATGTCACTACAGATTCTATAGATATTAAAAGGGTAATAGGGAACTATTATGAACAATTTTATGATAATACATTTAATAAATTAAGTATAATATAAAACTCCTTGAAAATCACAAACTATCAAAGCTCATTCAAGAAGAAATAGCCTGAATAGCCCTGTATCTGTTAAAGATATTAAATTTGTAAATAAAAACCTTCCAACAAAGAAAACTCCAGGCCCAAATGGCTTCATTTGTAAATTCTTCCAAACACTGAAGGAAGACATTAGAATGATTCTGTTCAAACTCTTCCAAAGATTGAACAGGAGGGAATACTTACCAACTCATCCTAAAGTCAGCGGTACCATGACAACAAATCCAGACAAAAACAGTACAAGAAAACTACAGAACAATATTCCTCATAAACATAGATGCCATGATTATAAACAACATTTTAAAAAACCAAATCAACAATAGTATATCTTGACCAAATAAGGTTTATTCCATGAATTATCCCATGAATCAATGTTAAAGTTGATTTAACATTTAAAATGAATCAAATTCACTGTATTAACAAACTGAAAGAGAATAACCACATAATTTTCTCAACAGATGAAGAAAAAGCATTTGACAAAATTCAACATCCATTTTTGATTAAAAAAAAAAAACTTTTAGCAAACATAATTGGAAAGTAACTTCCTCAATCATATGAAGGGAATCTATAAAAACCTCTAGTCAATATCACAATGATGACAGGCTGAATTTTTCCCCCTTAAGATCAAGAACAAGACAAGGATATCCAGGCTCACTACTTTTATTCATTATGTTGGAGTTTCTAGCCAGTGCAATAAGGCAAGAGAAAGAAATAAAAGGCATCCAGATTGGTAAGGAAGAAGTAGAACTGTCTTAACATACATACACATATGATTCACATACAATATGATTGTCTATCTAGAAAATGGGATGCAACCTATTAAAAAAAAGTTACTGAGACTAATACATGAGTTTAGCAAGATTGCAGATTGCAAGATCAAATACAAAATTCAACTGTATTTCTATATACTACCAATGAACAATTAGAAATTAAAGTATTTTTAAAAGATGATAGCATCAAAATATGAAATAATTAGGTGTAAAACTGGAAGAATATATGCAAAACCTGTCACTAAAAACTACAAAAAAATTGTCAAGAGAAATAAAAGAAGACCTAAATAAATGAATAGATATACCTTGTTTATAGGTTCAAAGGCTCAGTATTGTTAAAATGTCAATTGTCCTCAAATAGATTCAAGACAATCTCTATTTAAGATGCCATAAGGCTTCTTTTTGGTAGATATATACAAGCTGACTCTAAAAGTTACATTGAAATGTAAAGGTTGTAGAATAGCTAAAATAAATTTTAAAAAGAAGTGCAAAGTAGAGAGTTAACACTACCTGTTTTTAGATTCAATATAAAGGTACAGTAATTAAGATAGTGTGATGTTGGCATCAGATAGACTGACAGATCAATGGAACAGAATGGAGAATCTGTAATCTAAAAATTACACACACACACACACACACACACTGATTTTTGACAAAGGGCAAAGGCAGTTCCATGGGAGAAATATAGTCTTTTCGACAAAAGGATATCCATATGCAAAAAAATGAATTCCAATCAATATACAAAAAAACTTAAAATAGATTATATACATTAATGTAAACCTAAAAACTATGACAATTCTAGAATAAAACATAGTAGCAAAGCTACTTCTTTGGATATTATACACTATTTTTATTGTTTTGCTATTGGATAATGTTTAGTGGTAATCATCTTTCATTACCATCTTCTTCTGTGCTTGTCTCTATATCCCAGGAGCTGGAAACCTGAAACGAAATTTCTCAAACTCTTTAACACTGGATTTTGAAGTGCAATGTAAGTTCTGCCAATGAATATACTCATATATAACCTGGAGAGCAGGAATGAAGGAATGACCTTTCCTTCTTTGACAGTGGTGATGGCTGATGTATGGGTTGTGGAAAACATGAATTTTTGCAGCAGTTGGACACTGCATTTCACTGCCTTTCTGGTTTTGCTTCTCCAATCTTTCCAATGATTTTTTTAAAAACTACTAATTCCTTATATTTATTTTTTTCCTGCTTGAAATACTTTGTTTCTTTTTCTGTGCTGAATCATGACCAATATATTCTAAAATATATAAGATGTATGCTTAAGTTATCAAAGCCAAATGTGAATATCTTAATCTTCATAACACATAACCCAAAGATCTTATAACACTTTAACTCCATTAATTCTATATTTTTAAAATTAAGCTTCAAGATTTTCTTCTTTTGTATATTCAATGTTCATGTGGAGTACCCACTTATTTACAACCTTCCTTTCTCTTGATTCCTTTCTACATTTCACATCTTCCATCTGGAATCATTTTTTTTTCTGCCTGAAATACATCATTTAGAATTTATTTTACTGAGGGTTTGTTGATAACAACTCTGTTTAGTTTACCTAAAATGTCTTTATTTTGTGCTCATTATTAAAAGATATTTCCACTAAGTGTAGAATTATTCATTAGCTATCAATTTTGTCAACATACTTAAGACATTCTTCCTTTGCCATCTAGTTTCCTTTATTATTGTTGGGAAGTCAGCAATTAACCTCTCATTCATTTGAAAACAACCTGAATTTCTTTAAATCTTCTATTAAGATTTTCTCTTTGTCTATGTTGTTCTATGATGTGTTTGCGTGTTTTCTACATTTATAAGGCTTCTTGATTTTATGGATTTATGACACTCATTGGTCCTGAACATTCTTAGCCACTATCTCTTCAAATATTGCTTCTGCCCTATTTTCTCTCTCCTCTCCTGGTATTCTGATTAAATGTATGTTAGACCTCCTCACTCTATCCTGTGTATCACTTGACTACTCTTCATTTTCTAGCTTTCTGTCTCTTCACGTCATACATATGCTACTTTCTTCTGGCATATCTTCCAGTTTACCAATTCTTTCTTCAGCTGTGTTTGATCTGCAATTAAACTCATCTTTGGATTTCTAATTTTAATAGTTGGATTTTTCATTTTCAGAAGCTCTATTTTTTTTTAAAAAAAATCTACTCTGACAATCTTTATAGCTTCCTTCTCATACATATATATTTACACTTCTTTTTATTTCCTCAAACAGAGCATTATGGATGCTATGCTGCACTGCCCACTTCCCTTTCAGGAATAAGAGATTCCTTTACTCAGCTGATGGGAATGTTGTTGTCTGACAACCTCTTTGGATCTTGCCTTGGTGGAAAAGAGGTTCCTTACCTTAGTTGAAAAGAGGTTCTTCCTAGGAGTGAGTCATATCTAAGGATTGGTTGTAATGGGGATTTAACAACCTAAATCTCTCCCTCCAATTCAGGATATCTCTGAAGTGCCATTCTAGCTTCAGAGCTTCCTCTCGTGTTGGCTGAGGCCTGTTGAGACTGCATCTCAGTTTGACTTCTTCCTCTGCCCAATCCTGCCTTCTTTTCTTCCCCCACAGGTGTTGATCCCCAATAAGCTTTCTAAACTCTAATATCCATCTCAGAGTCTGAGTCCCTGAGAATCCAAGCTGCAACCCAGGGTAAACATAATTGTTTTATAACTTCTCTCTGGTCATTTTGATACTAAATTCCTTGTTGATATATTTCTATTGCTTTGTTTCTGCTTTTCCATGCTTATTTTGTTCTTTGTGACTTGGTTATCTTTGATTTTATGATACCCATTATATTTAAAATAATTATTTGTAATATTTGAGGCCAAGGATGCAAGTGCTTTCCTTTGGAGAAAAATTTCATTTCTTCTTCAAGTGCCATAGATATATCAGTATAGGACCACCCTATGCCAAGTTTATGCCCTAAGGCTCCTTGGACCATGTAGAAGATGTGAAACAAGATTGCAAAACTGTAGGCAGGCTGGATTCCTTCTGGTTTACATTTATACCAGCTTGTTGTGGAATGTATCACATATTAGACTTCAAATCTTGTACAGATCTTGGATTTTCATTTTCCCCCCTTTTTTTAATAAGGACTTCAAAACAAAGTTCAAAATTCCCCAAATTGGCCAATGCTTTTAAGGCAAAAATGTCATTTGTGTTGCCTTTACTGCTCACGTTTTCCCTTAATTAATTTTCCCAGTAATTCCTTACTATCTTGTTATCTATTTGATACTTTTAAGAAGACTTGTAGTTTTTTCTCAATGGGTAATTAGAACCAAATAACCTAGCCCACTATTATGGAAAGCTGGGAGCACCAGTCCCACGCACTTCATGCAGATATTTTTGAGATATGATATATTCAAGAGTGTCAGGAAAGGAATTCAGATAGCCAGAATCTAGCAGTGGCTACTAGTTTGCTTTGTTCAAAAAGACTGTAAGCTTCCTTCTAACCTCAGAAGAAAAGAGTGCCAAGATGGATGAATGATGTCTGCTATGGTCACAGGAGGTGGTTAGCCATAGAAATCTTGGGCCCAGATAATTCTGAAAATCTTTTCCAATTCTATGGACCTCTGAATTTATGAATATGAAGGGCTATTTTTGCCTAAACTTTAGCTAATCCTCTCATTTTATAAACTGCTCAGCCTGAGTTTAAGACTCTCCATGGTCTTGTCCCAACCTATATTGCCAGACTCTCCTGCTGCTACACCATATGCACCACAAGCCATAGCCAATCAGACTCTTTGTCTTCCCTGAAACATCTTTCAAGCTTTCCATCTCCAGCAACTTGACTCAGAGTTTCACTGTTTGGAACACTTGCTCCCCATTGTACACACAGAAATTGTGGACATTCTTCTAACTTAGCTCAAATCTCATCTCAACCATAAAGCTCTCTTTGGTCTTCCTACTGGATTGCTCTTTCCTTTGATCTGTCAGAGCTTCTGAAACCTTTCCAGCAAACTTTGCCTTTCTCTTTCTTTTTCCTATATTATCTGGGTCTTTCTTTAATCTCTTGTTCTATATTGTTAGGTGCAAGAGACTCAGGCTGGGACTGCCTTACCTTTGTACCTAACATAGCTTGATACTCAACATGTCTCCTTCCAGGGGAGAAGTCCCTGATGAAGGAGAAAAGTCTTATTCCTCAGTATTATTTGTTCTTCAGATGTGGGCAGTAGGAGCTACTCATATGCTGAGGGATAACTCTAGATCCCCTGAGCTGTGCCCACCTCTCCCCAGAGTCCTGGGACGGCTGTTTCTAGGGCTCATACTGAAGCACAGACGGTAGGACCAGGAGCCACATACATGCTTTGGAGGCCAGGACATGAAGGCAGGAGTAGGGCACGCCTGGGTTGCTGTCACCTACCAGCAACAGAACTGGCCAGGCCAAGCATAGTTGAGTATTTAAAATACATTAAAGGCCTGCTGCCTTTGAAGTTGGAAACTATCTCTATTTAATCAGAGAGAAACAACTTTTCAAAAGACTTTTTCCCCTCTTTTTTACCTTCAGCTTGCTGGCTTCTCCTGTGGTTAGTAGCATGAATAAAACATGCATATCCCAATTAAATCTTGATTTAATTTCACTTCTTTGCAAAGCTGATGAACTCCAGTGCTTTCATAAAGACACTGAGCATTAGCATTCTTTTGTTATGCACAATCCATTCTGAGGAACAAGGGGCTAAAAATAATCAGCTGCCTCTCTCCTGGCCTTGCCAAGCTCTCAGTGAGTTAGGGAGAAAGGAAAACACACACACACACACACACACACACACACACACACACACACACACATCTCCAGCCAGGCTAATCCTCCCTGCGGAGACCCCCTGGTAACTGCAGAGAAGGAGAGCACATTTGACCATGAGGAACATCTTAGGGTTGGAAGGCAAACACAGTCTGCAAAAAAAAGACGCCTTCCTTGGGACTCTTGGGCACTTCACCTGGAATAGCCAGTAGCTCACAGTGATTTGAGAGTCCCTCCCTTCCTCTGCTTCCCAGGAGACACCAACAGCAGGAAGTGCTGGACCAAACTGCACCATCCCAGAAGGCTGACTGAGCTTTTTGGTTACCACTTGCTTTTGAGTTTGAAAAATATGAAATTCCCCTGCAAGTTTGTTCTCATCATTTCAAAAAATAAATACATATTGAAGACTGGAAGGAAATGCATGAAGTTATTTCTGGATGATGGGATAATGGACCATTTTTATATTATTCCACATACTTTGCAGTTTTTGAACTCTTTTTAATAAGCAGAAGTATATTTTATCATCAGAAAAAGTTATCTTAAAGAGACACATGTATTGAGCTCCCCTACTATATTCTGGAAGAGTGATTATCTCAGAAAAAGGTCCCTAACTTCAAGGAGTTTTCAACCTACATAGGGTAACTAGTAGTAGACAAGGTAACTAATAATTAGAACTAAAGTCTGAGGTTTTGGTTCTAAGTGGTCCAGAGAAATAACTCTCTGTGAAGGTAGCAGTAGATAAAGAAGAACTTCCAGAGGAGGTGACACTAGAAAACTCTGGATCTCAGGGTTAAAATGGCCTTGGGAGTCATGTAGACCAACCCTACATTTCATCTTAAATTTCATCTTCATCAGCCCCAGGGAACGAACCCCTGGGGAACATAGTCAGTATCTGACCAGAGGCTTGATACCGTCCAAGGCAGTCTGATCCATGTTTGGGTTTCTCTCACTGCCAGGAGGTTCTCTCTCACACTGAGCTTGAACTGGTACCCTGGTGGCTCTGATTTGCCTCCTGAGGTCACAAGTACTAGATCTGTCCTTTCTTCCACAAGACGGTCCTTCTCATCTTTCACATCGGCTTTCACACATTTCTTCTGAATTCTTCCTTTTCTTGACTAAACAGCTATAGTTTCTTCAACCACATCTCAAACGGCATGACTTCCAACTGCTGAGGGCTTCGAAAAATGGGCAAAACTCACACAAAATGAGAGAAAGGGGAATGAATATTCTTAGCAAGGAAAATGGTACAAGCAAGACACAGATTCTGAGGGAGACCAAGTATGTGGATTTGTCTAGGAAGAAGCCAGTAGATCTGGGGCTGAGTTTAACTGGGGAGTTGGTAGGAGGTGCAGGTAGAGAGGTAGGGAGGCTGGCGCCCTGGGGAAACCCTGGATTGTAGGCTCCACTCCCCACACACTGAACAATCTCTCTCATTCCAAGAGGAGACTTCTCTGGGATTCAGAGGATCTCCTTGTAACCAGGTGTTATAGCTTCATGAGAACCCAGGCCACTGTGGACCCAGTAGGGGATGGCCAGAGAGAAGACAGCCATGAAAAGATGCTTGGTGTTTAGTTACTGCAGAAGCTTTTCCCTCAGCTTCTAACTTTCCCTGTGATCTGACCAGCAGATCATAGACAATCCACAGCTAGCTTGTGAAGGAAGACTCCCTGAGATCTCCATGTCCTTGGGGATATGTCAGTTTAGCCAAACTGGAGGTGGTTAGTAGGGGCAAGCTTCAAGAGCTTGTCCCTGAGATACAGACTGATTTCATGGTTTGTGCAAGGAGGATGCTAGAAGAGAGGAGGGGCCACAAAGAACATGACAGGCCAGGGCAGGCATGGGACAAAGAGCTCAGGGCATAGAGGGGGTCGGAGGACAGGCCCGGGGGTAGTTGCTACCTGTGAATTCTCCCTCATCCTCAAATTCCTCCAGTCTCATGGAGCTGGAGTGAATATCAAAGGATGGATGGATGCAATGAAAATGGTGCAGAGGCTGTACACACTCAGGACATCATGATGATGAAAATGGCAAGCCTGACATCTGTGGGCCCTGCAGCAAGGGTCATAGGGAAGCAGCCTGTCTGGGGCCGCCCATCTTCCCTTCCCACACTTCGTTCTGCCCTATGCGACAAAAGGCCCTGCATGCATGGGTGTGAATACTGCAGACCACATGTCTAAGCTCCATTCCTTGCCTTGAGGACCCGGAACCTGGTCTTGAAGAAGGGGTGTGAGATCCAGGGGTCATGTCCTGTGGGTGCCAAAGATGTGGACACAACAGGACAGGAGAAAAGCCAGTGCTGGACCCCTCTAAGCATGGAGCCCAGAGCCAGGGCCCTGGTAGTGTAGGGCTAAAGACAGTACTGATGAAGGTCTGATGACCCTAAAACAGTGAAACAGAAGCAAACCACACAGGCCTGGACTCAAATCTTAGGTTTAACACTGACTTTCTTAGTCATTTAACCTCTTAGAGTTGTAGGTTCCTCCTAGACAAATCCGAGACTGCACACCTGCCTTGCAGGGTGGTTCATTTCTGCCAAATATCAGCCTTCCAATAAACAATGGTTATTGTTGTCTTTAACATAAAGTCACTCGGCAGGGGACAGCAAACTCAGAGCAGTGAGAAGAGAGAGCAGAACCCTTGGGAGAGGGAGTGATCAAGGAGAGGGGGAGAGGTAGGTGAAGTTTCCCTTGTGGGCTGGAGACCCCCTTGGACAGCTTAGGTAGATCCAGATATGTCCAACCCTGGCCACGGGACCACGGCTCACAGGTCTTCGAAATTGTTTTGTGTTATTTCATCCGAGCAGGCGTCTGTTCCATGTTCAGGAAAAAAAAAAAACTACTGCTTTTTAAAATCTCCAGACTGTCTCCCACCCTCCACTTTGCACAAGTCCAGCCCACGCTGAGACTCTCTCCCATACAGGCTACACAACTGAGCCTCCAAACAGCTCACACCAGTAAACAGGCCCCCAAGACCCAGGAGGCACACACTGTGGGAAATGCACACATGGGTAAAGAGACAGGCCTGCTAATATGTTCACAGGCTGGAGGTCTTTCTCCCGAATGCAGACGAGATATTGCTGCAGTAAAAGGTGAAATTGCTCAGCCCTATCTTCCAAGCACGGACCAGGGAGGAATCCCTAAGACCAGGCTGATACAGCTCATAAATCTCCCACGTTTCTGTTTGTCCCAACCTGCATCATTTCAAGTACATGTGGGATTGTCACATTTTAAGAAAATAAATAAAGTGAAATTGTAGATTTGCCTTTGTGAGCCTGATGTGCAGATTACATATTATTACATTTTGTATCTCACACCCTCCAGTGCATTTGCACTAGGGTATGATTATTGGATTTTGATGTATTGCCAACCTCAAACCCAAATAAATATTTTTCTCTACTAAGTGATGCTGGGAGGGAAGGCACTTCTTAAACATAAAGCCTGTTTGTGTGGTTTAGTAAGAAATGCAAGGAAGCCAAAGTGAGGAAGAATAAATAGGCCAGCTCTGGTCTTCCATGGTAAGTCTTGTATATCGAGTTCCCTAAGCCCCGGAAAAATAGACAGACACAGAAAAGAGGCCTGGAGCCTGCTCTAATTCTCAGAAGAATTCATGCAGTCACTCAACAGACATTTATTCAACATCTACTATGTGCCAGGCACGGTTCTGGGCATCAAGGGTAGGACAGTGAAGAAAGCAGACAAAAATCCCTGCCCTCCAAAAACCTGCATTCTAGAAATGAGAAGAGAAACCAACGAGTAAAATACATAGCATTCCTGTGGATAAGAGCCTTAGAGAATAATTAATTTAGTCAGTGGGATAGGGAGTATGCTGGTACCAATTTTAAATGGGTGGTCAGAAATGGCCTTGTGGAAAGAGTAACATTTGATACAAGCCCAGTAGGAAGTGAGGCAGCCAACCCTGGAGATACCTGCGAGAGGGAAGTGCATGAAAGCAGATGGAACAGCAAGCCCAGAGACGCTGAGGCAGCAGCAGGCCTGCAATATTCAGAAGACAGTCAAAGCCTGAGGCAGAGCAAGGGTAAGCAAGGGGCAGTGAAGTAGAAGCAAGGGGTCAGAGAGGTGATGGGGGATGGGGTGGCCAAATTGGTAGGGCCTTAGAGGCCACTGTAATAACTTTGGACTATTCTAGGTCTGTTGTACAGTGATGGGTGAAACAAATATTGTCCCTGCTTTTTCAGAGACTATATTATGACTGAAAATCCTTAAGTAGCCAAATATGTGTAGAGTGAGAAATGTTATAGTGGGGGAGGGGTGCTTGAGAGGAGTGATGGGTAAGTCAGAGAGAGACTCCTTCCAGCCCACAGCTACCCCCTCCACCATGGAAACCTCTCTTCTGAAAGTCTCTGGTTATCTGAAGACACCACTCAAGAAGGGGTATGACCTCCCCTCTTTTCTGCCCTTAATGTAGCTTAAACAGTTGGCAAACTTTAGAAACCAAGGGAAAAAGAAATATACAAAAGGAAATAGAATTTAATATGGTACAATTTCACCTCTCACATAGGTCTAAAGAAATGTAACTTTATGTCATTAAAAAAATATATGGAATCCTAGAAGATGGCAGAGTAGAAGGACGTGTGCTCACTCCTTCTTGTGAGAGCACAGGAATCACAACTAACTGCTGAACAATCATCGACAGGAAGACACTGGAATTCACCAAAAAAGATACCTCACATCCAAAGACAAAGGAGAAGCCACAGTGAGATGGTAGGAGGGGCGCAATCACAGTAAAAGCAAATCCCATAACTCCTGGGTGGGTGACTCACAAACTGGAGAACACTTATATCACAGAAGCCCACCCACTGGAGTGAAGGTTCTGAGCCCCACATCAGGCTTCCCAACCTGGGGTCTGGCAATGGGAGGAGGAATTCCTAGAGAATCAGATATTGAAGGCTAGTGGGATTTGATTGCAGGACTTTGACAGGACTGGGGGAAACAGAGACTCCATTCTTGGAGGGCACATGCAAAGTAGTGTGCGCATCGGGACGCAGGGGAAGGAGCGGTGACCCCATAGGAGACTGAAACAGACCTACCTGCTACTGTTGGAGGGTCTCCTGCAGAGGCGGGGGGTGGCTGTGGCTCACTGTGAGGACAAGGACACTGACAAAAGAAGTTCTCGGAAGTACTCCTTGGTGTGAGCCCTCCCAGAGTCTGCCATTAGTCCCTCCAAAGAGCTGGTCAGGCTCCAGTGATGGGTCACCTCAGACCAAACAACCAACAGGGAGGGAAACCAGCCCCACCCATCAACGGACAAGAGGATTAAAGTTTTACTGAGCTCTGCCCACCAGAGCAACACCCAGCTCTAACTGCCACCAGTCCCTCCCATCAGGAAACTTGCACAAGCCTCTTAGATAGCCTCATCCACCAGAGAGCAGAGAGCAGAAGCAAGAAGAACTAAAATCCTGCAGCCTGTGGAACAAAAACCACACTCACAGAAAGATAGACAAGATGAAAAGGCAGAGGGCTATGTACCAGATGAAGAAACAAAATAAAACCCCAGAAAAACAACAAAATGAAGTGGAGATAGATAGGCAACCTTTCAGAAAAAGAATTCAGAATAATAATAGTGAAGATGATCCAGGGCCTCGGAAAAAGAATGGAGGCAAAGATCGAGAGGATGCAAGAAATGTTTAACAAAGACCTAGAAGAATTAAAAAACAAACAAACAGAGATGAACAATACAATAACTGAAATGAAAAATACTCTAGAAGGAATCAATAGCAGAATAACTGAGGCAGAAGAACGGATAAGTGACCTGAAAGACAGAATGGTGGAATTCACTGCTATGGAACAGAATAAAGAAAAAAGAATGAAAAGAAATGAAGACAGCTTAAGAGACCTCTGGGACAACATTAAACTCAACAACATTCCCATCATAGGGGTTCCAGAAGGAAAAGAGAGAGAGAAAGGACCTGAGGAAATATTTGAAGAGATAATAGTCGAAAATTTCCTTAACATGGGAAAGGAAATTGCCACCCAAGTCCAGGAACTGCAGAGAGCCCCAGGCAGGATAAACCCAAGGAGAAACATGCCGAGACACATAGTAATCAAATTGACAAAAATTAAAGGCAAAGAAAAATTATTGAAAGCAACAAGGGAAAAACGACAAATAACCTACAAGGGAACTCCCATAAGGTTAACAGCTGATTTCTCAGCAGAAACTCTACAAGGCAGAAGGGAGTGGCATGATATATTTAAAGTGAGGAAAGGGAAGAACCTACAACCAAGTTTACACTACCTGGCAAAGATCTCATTCAGACTCAATGGAGATATCAAAAGCTTTACAGACAAGCAAAAGCTAAAAGAATTTCTCAACACCAACCAGCTCTACGAAAAATGCTAAAGGAAATTCTCTAGGTGGGAAAAACAAGAGAAGAAAAGGACCTACAAAAACACACCCGTAATAATTAAGAAAATGGTAATAGGAACATACATATGGATAATTACCTTAAACATGAATGGATTAAATGCTCCAACCAAAAGACACAGGCTCACTGAATGGATACAAAAACAAGACCCATATATATGCTGTCTACAAGAGACCCACTTCAGACCTAGGGACACATACAGACTAAAAGTGAGGGGATGGAAAAAGATATACCATGCAAATGAAAATCAGAAGAAAGCTGGGGTAGCAATGCTTATATCAGATAAAATAGACTTTAAAATAAAGAATGTTACAAGAGACAAGGAAGGTCACTACATAATGATCAAGGGATCAATCCAAGAAGAAGATATAACAATTATAAATTTATATGCACCCAACATAGGAGCACCTCAATACATAAGGCAACTGTTAACAGCTATAAAAGTTGACAGTAACACAATAATAGTGGGGGACTTTAACACTTCACTTACATCATCCAAACAGAAAATGAATAAAGAAACACAAGCTTTAAATGACACAATAGATCAGATAGATTTAATTGATATTTATAGAACATTCCATCTAAAAACAGCAGATTACACTTTCTTCTCAAGTGCACACACAACGTTCTCCAGGATAGATCACATCTTGGGTCACAAATCAAGCCTCAGTAAATTTAAGAAAAATGAAATCATATCAAGCATCTTTTCTGACCACAACCCTATGAGATTAGAAATCAATTACAGGGAAAAAATGTAAAAAACACAAACACATGGAGGCTAAACAATACATTACTAAATAACCAGGAGATCACTGAAGAAGTCAAAGAGGAAATCAAAAAACACCTAGAGACAAATGACAACTGAAACATGATGATGCAAAACCTATGGGATGCAGCAAATGCAGTTCTAAGAGGGAAGTTTATAACAATACAAGCCTACCTCAAGAAACAAGAAAAATCTCAAATAAACAATCTAAACCTTACACCAAAAGGAACGAGAGAAAGAAGAACAAACAAAACCCAAAGTTAGCAGAAGGAAAGAAATCATAAAGATCAGAGCAGAAATAAATGAAATAGAAACAAAGAAAACAATAGCAAAGATCAATAAAACTAAAAGCTGGTTCTTTGAGAAGGTAAACAAAATTGATAAACCATTAGCCAGATTCATCAAGAAACAGAGGGAGAGGACTCAAATCAATAAAGTTAGAAATGAAAAATGAGAAGTTACAACAGACACCGCAGAAATACAAACCATCCTAAGAGACTACTACAAGCATCTCTATGTCAATAAAATGGACAACCTGGAAGAAATGGACAAATTCTTAGAAAGGTATAAACTTCCAAGCCTGAACCAGGAAGAAATAGAAAATATGAACAGACCAATCACAAGTAATGAAATTGAAACTGTGATCAAAAATCTTCCAACAAAAAAAATTCAGGACCCGATGGCTTCACAGGTGAATTCTGTCAAACATTTAGTGAAGAGCTAACACCCATCCTTCCCAAACTCTTCCAAAAAATTGCAGAGGAAGGAACACTCCCAAACTCATTCTATGAGGCCACCATCACCCTGATACCAAAACCAGACAAAGATACTACAAAAAAAGAAAATTAGAGACCAATATCACTGATGAATATAGATGCAAAAATCCTCAACAAAATACTAGCAAACAGAATCCAACAACACATTAAAAGGAGCATACACCACGATCAAGTGGGATTTATCCCAGAGTTGCAAGGATTCTTCAATATACACAAATCAATCATTGTGATACACCATATTAACAAACTGAAGAATAAAAACCATATGATCATCTCAATAGATGCAGAAAAACCTTTTGACAAAATTCAACACCCATTTATGATAAAAACTCTCCAAAAAGTGGGCACAGAGGGAACCTGCCTCAACACAATAAAGGCCATATACAACAAACCCACAGCAAACATCATTCTCAATGGTGAAAAACTGAACACATTTCCTCTAAGATCAGGAACAAGACAAGCACATCCACTCTCGCCAGTATTATTCAACATAGTTTTGGAAGTCCTAGCCACAGCAATCAGAAAAGAGAAAGAAATAAAAGGAATACAAATTGGAAAAGAAGAAGAAAACTGTCACTGTTTGCAGATGACATGATACTCTACATAGAGAATCCTAAAGATGCCGCCAGAAAACTACTAGAGCTAATCAGTGAATCTGGTAAAGTTGCAGGATACAAAATTAATGCACAGAAATCTCTTTCATTCCTATGCACTAATGATGAAAAATCTGAAAGAGAAATTAAGGAAGCACTCCCATTTACCAATGCAACAAAAAGAGTTAAATACCTAGGAATATACCTACCTAGGGAGACAAAAGACCTGTATGCAGAAAACTATAAGACACTGATGAATGAAATTAAAGATGATACCAACAGATGGAGAGATATACCATGTTCTTGGATTGGAATAATCAACATTGTGAAAATGACTATACTACCCAAAGCAATCTACAGATTCAATGCAATCCCTATCAAATTACCAATGGCATTTTTTACGGAGCTAGAACAAATCATCTTAACATTTGTATGGAGACACAAAAGACCCCGAAGAGCCAAAGCAGTCTTGACGGAAAAAAATGGAGCTGGAGGAATCAGACTCCCTGACTTCAGACTATACTACAAAGCTACAGTAATCAAGACAGTATGGTGCTGGCACAAAAACAGAAACATAGATCAATGGAACAAGATAGAAAGCCCAGAGATAAACACACGCACCTATGGTCAACTAATCTATGACAAAGGAGGCAAAGATATACAATGGAGAAAAGACAGTCTCTTCAATAAGTGGTGCTGGGAAAACCAGACAGCTACATGTAAAAGAATGAAATTAGAACAATCCCTAACACCATACACAAAAATAAACTCAAAATGGATAAGAGACCTAAATGTAAGACTGGACACTATAAAACTCTTAGAGGAAAACATAGGAAGAACACTCTTTGACATAAATCACAGCAAGATCTTTTTTGATCCACCTCCTAGAGTAATGGAAATAAAAACAAAAATAAACAAATGGGACCTAATGAAACTTCAAAGCTTTTGCACAGCAAAGGAAACCATAAACAAGACGAAAAGACAACCCTCAGAATGGGAGAAAATATTTGCAAACGAATCAACGGACAAAGGATTAATCTCCAAAATATATAAACAGCTCATTCAGCTCAATATTAAAGAAACAAACACCCCAATCCAAAAATGGGCAGAAGACCTAAATAGACATTTCTCCAAAGAAGACATACAGACGGCCACGAAGCACATGAAAAGACGCTCAACATCACTAATTATTAGAGAAATGCAAATCATAACTACAATGAGGTATCACCTCACACCAGTTAGAATGGGCACCACCAGAAAATCTACAAACAACAAATGCTGGAGAGGGTGTGGAGAAAAGGGAACCCTCTTGCACTGTTGGTGGGAATGTAAATTGATACAGCCACTATGGAGAACAGTATGGAGGTTCCTTAAAAAACTAAAAATAGAATTACCATATGATCTAGCAATCCCACTACTGGGCATATACCCACAGAAAACCGTATTTCAAAAAGACATGTGCACCCCAATGTTCATTGCAACATTATTTACAATAGCCAGGTCATGGAAATATCCTAAATGCCCATCGACAGACAAATGGATAAAGAAGTTTGGTACATATATACAATGGAATATTACTCAGCCATAAAAAGGAACGAAATTGAGTCATTTGTTGAGACGTGGATGGATCTAGAGACTGTCATACAGAGTGAAGTAAGTCAGAAAGAGAAAAACAAATATCGTATATTAATGCATGTATGTGGAACCTAGAAAAATGGTACAGATGAACCAGTTTGCAGGGCAGAAATAGAGACACAGATGTAGAGAACAATCATATGGACACCAAGGGGGGAAAGCGGCTTGGGGCTGGCGGGGGGGTGGTGTGATGAATTGGGAGATTGGGATTGACATGTATACACTGATGTGTATAAAATGGATAGCTAATAAGGACCTGCTGTATGAAAAAATAAATAAAATAAAATTCTAAAATTAAAAAAATATATATATATGATCCTTTGATTTCCTTGATTTCTTTTTTTCTTTTAAAATATGTAATCAGATTATTTTATTTGTTTGGGGGGAAATATGGTTTTCTTTTAGTTGTTTCCAATTTTCTCTGCCATTTGTGTTTGTTTCTCTTTTATTTTCAGTGTTTCAAATAAGATTTGTATTTATAGATTTTAAAATACCAAAACTGTAACAGATTACAGTGGACTTTTTTTCTTGTATGATGTTAATATTATACAATGAAATGTATAAAATGTTGTCAACTTGATTACTGACACATATAACATGTTTACAAATAAATTGTGGTGTTGATCAAAAAAAAGGGGGGTCTGGAGGAGACCTCTTGGAAGGCAAGTGGTCTTTCTGGACAATGTCAAAGAAAGAGGGAGAGAGGGAGTTGTGTCTGACCCTAAAGACTTCTCCAGTGGAGAACCCGCTGGTTGCATCTCCCCCTATCTTCACCCCCAGTTTCTAGTGGAAATTCCAACTAGAAAGGCTAGAAAATGGAATCGAGAGGTGGGGTCAAGGTGGGAGAAGGTAAACATTATAATATCACGTTGTGGGGATGACGAAGCAACTTTTATTGGGAAAACTTACAAGTCAAAGGCAGCAAAAGAAGACCTGCGGTTCCTGTGGGTCGAGGCACCATGGATCAGACGGTGGAGTTATGCTCTAAGGAAAGGATGCTACTTATAGTACAAGCAGAGCAACCAGAGAGCGGGATAAACAGGCCAGACCCAGGTGCCAGGCAGACTGCATGTAAACGCCAGCTGGGTAGGGAGTTATCTAAGAGTGCCAGCTGTTCGCACCTGGAAACTTTGTGAAAAGGTGGATTCAGCCTGCTGGGGGAAGGGAGACTCCAGTCTCATGGGAAGTTGAGTTAAAGCCCAACCCCTCCTGTTAGAGGAAGGGGAGCTCTTGCTGTAGTCTGTCCATTCCCAGGAGATCTGAGCTTCAGGAAATGTCCCTGGACAATCTACTTGTCTCTCACTGGGTGAAAGACACACCCTGAGAAAAATTACTCAACCGTAGTAGCAAGAACACTGGTGCTCCCTTAGCATCTTAGAAAGGTATGGATAACCTCATGATGGAAGACACTTTAGGAAGCTCTTGTATAATAGAAGACAATGCAGTGGCCCAAGTATCACTGGCTTTCATGCCAGAATTGGTCCTTGGACTTGGAGAACATATCACTCTCTGGCCAGCCATCTCTTTGGCTTTCAAATAAGGCTCTCAGGCTCTACTTTTAGAAATCCAGGGGATCCATTGGACGTGTCCCAAGGGCCACCATAGTGTAAGTGGTAGGCCTCAGGTGGACCCTCTACAAGAGCTTGGAAACAGCACTTTCTTCCTTCCAGAGTAGCGCTACTTTTTATTTTGTTTTCCTGTGAAAGTTTTCATTTAAAGAGACAGTTATCATGGATTTTTTAAAATAGTTTGAAAACTACTAAACTAAATATTCATGTCTCAGCCTTTTCCTACCCAAGTGGTCCTGCCGCATCAAAGCAGTGCCATGCCTAATCTACCAATCCGTTGGCTGAGTGTCCTAAAGAAAGAAATGTCTTAATTTCCCTTCATCATTAATTCCACTCTTTCTCTGTCTGGTCTAAAGTTTAACCTAAGTCTCTCATGCTACAAGTACGCTGAAATTTGCTGGAAAACAGCCATTCTTTTTGTCTGGAGCGCCTTCCTGCTGCTGCCTCTCTCCCATCTTCACTGGCTAACTTTTAGCCATCCTCCAACTCTCAGCATAGCTGTCACTTCCTCCAGAAAAGCCTTCTGGGTGCTCCCTTGGTTCTATTTACCCCTATCTGGGGACTCAGACACTACACTCAAATCACCTTTATCCTTAGTTCTCCCTTACTAGACTACGACATTTTTTGAGAATGAAAAATAAATTTGTCTGAATTATCACAGTCTTCTCCAGGCCTACCTAGCCCAGTGAAAACCATGGTTGTACTCAATAATACTATTGGTGCCACAATCACTGTTATCTGTTAAATGCAGACCATATTCCAGGAACTGTGCTAGGCAAGTAACACACATTGTTTCACCCACATCTCACACCAACACTTGAGAGTAGGAGTTATTTTATAGATAAAGAGACTGGATTCAGGAGGCTTTAATGGACCCACCCAAGATCAGCGATGAACAAGCAACACCATCATCTACATCTTGGCTTTAGAATGGTCCTAAAGAGTAAGATTTAATTATCCCTACATCCTTCCATCTCCAAAGTGGAAAAATTAAGTCAAAGGTGGTCAGTGCTTAGGTGAGAGTCTAGGGTAGAGGCTGGTCCCCTTACTTGGATGTAGGAATATGGGTGGAATTTTAGTCTGTCTCTTACTCTTCTCCAGAGAATAAAGGAGTAGAATAGAGATATCCTTGAGTAGTTCATAATGTACATATGGAACACATGTAACAGTCTTGAGAACATTTCCAGAACAATATACCAACAATCACTCATTAGCTCACAATAGAATGTATGAGCACCTGATATTATATATATATATATATATATATATATATATATATATATATATATATATATATATACCTCAGTTCAGTTAAGTCAACCAAATATTTAAAAATCCTTTTTAACAAAAGAGTCACTGAGGAATTATTCAATTAAATAAACATTCCCTGCAGCCCCATTAAACGCAGGGCACTTTGCTCTGTATTACAGGGTACAAAGGAGACTGGGGCTACAATAACCTCCCTTCCTGTGCTTCCTGCAACACCATGTGAAGACCTCTGGCTCTGTACCAACATGCAAAATTGTAATAGTGCCTTTTTGGTCTCTCTTCCCTACAGAATGCTTCATCCATCAGAGCCAAGTCACGTCTTATGCACCTTGGTATCCCCAGGACCTACAGCATGCTCTGCCCAAAGCATCGGTAATTGAATTGGATAAGTCAGATAGCAGCCCCCAGGGAGCTAGCAAAGAGAGACAAAATATGGATCAAGTTTAGAATTCAGGGCAGAATGTAATGGGTCTTCCAGAGAGCTAGAGCATTCTCTAGCTCTAGAAGTCCAGGGACAATGTTAACAATGAGAGAAAGGGGGAGTGATGGCTGTTGCTGCCTAAACAAAGAGAATGGTGGAAACAACGTGTGGCCGGAGCATGCAGGGCAAGGCTTGCATGGGGGAGGAAGTGGTAGACACGGAGGGTGGAGAGACATGGAGGGCGGAGGACAGACTGGAGGTCCCTGTAGGCCAGGGCAAGGAGGTGGCGCTTCATCTGTGGCAGAGAGTCCTGAGTGGATTTGAGGAGGGGACATGGCCCAGGAGTCGTAGTGCTTTAGGCAGGTCACTCTGGCAAACAGTGGGCAGGGCGGGCACAACACAAGGAGACTGGGTAGGGATGTTTGTTGGTAAGCTACTGCAAAAGAAAACAAGAGTGGTCCTTTCTCTGGGGAGAAAGGAAGGGGCAAAGGAATGTAGAAGTGACAAGAGTGGAATTGTGGTCAAAGCAACGGACTTGACAATTGTCTGAGTGGGCAGGGCAGGAAAAGAAGGAGTAGGAAGAGAGACATTATGCTCCAAGGTTTAGCCCTGCCCACAATTGGGAGACTTGTGCTAGACAAACAGGTAAGGAAAAGGCAGGTCTACACAGACTAAGGCGGAAATAGGACAAATCTGATTTCAGGCACCTTGACTTTGAGCCATGAAACTTCATCTTAACTTCATCACTTACTACCTGTGTTAATTTCTCTTGGTCTCAGTCTCTTTATCTGTTAAATGGGGATAATACAGGACTTATATCACAGGGTTGTGGTGGGAAAATTACACACACGCACATACACATGCACACATGCATGCGCCTGGCACACAACAAGCAGCCAATCTACCAGTACTGTTAACACTGTTGTCACCTAGGTGGAAATGTCCAGCAGAAAGATAGAGCTGCAAATCTGCTGCTCAGGACCAAAGCAATTCTTCACGAAAGGATTTATCATAAGATTGCTTTTAATAGAAATTCTATCTGTGCTTTTAAAGAGGATTTTTTTTTTCATTTTACTTACAACTTTTCAGAAAGCTATTTAGTGTATTAAGTGAGGCACCCCCGTAGCTAAAATGAAACCACTTCAATTCCTCAATGAAGACATTCTTTGAAATAAATCCCCTCTTGAAAAAGTCAGCCTGTGCAGACAGGGCTCTGGAGGGAGGTGTGTTCTCCCCAGGGCTGGTGGCTCAGAGGGGGTGGCTTGGGCAGGGGGCAGGTGGGCGAGAAGTAGATAAAAGCCCTTTCTGACAATGAGGGGCTTGGAAGGTCTAATGCCTGAGAGAGAGGAAGGAACTGCTGGTACCTGTGGGCAGCCAGAGGGTAGCCCACCCTCAGGAGAAACGGCAGTGCTCCGGGTCTCACCTCATCCACGTAGACTCAGTCCCCCTACATATGAGCACGAAGTGACTCCTAAGAAAAAGAGCTTCTCCTTTATTAGTTCATCCTCTGATAAAGCACCTGCTTTGTTGTTGCTGTTGTCATTTGCTAATATAAATCCCTATATGTTCAGCAGTATGAGATGTCAGTTAATGAGGACTTCTTGGAGGAGGTGGCTTCCTAAAGGAATAGAGGCAGGAAAGGAGGGGACTGGTGGAGACGCTGCTGCAGCAGGAGGGATGTCTCTGGAAGCCTCCAGTGTGGGAAAGAGCAGCTGACCCTGGGTGGAGACTACAGCCAGGACATGGGGTGGGGCAGGAGGCTCCTGTGCCCCGTGAGGTCAGCTGGCAGCACCCCAAGGGTTAACGTGGGATGAGAACCGGGCAGGGTGTGGAGGGCCATGTGTTCCTCCAGGGAGCTATACAGGAAATTGCCTAATAAACCAGCCCAGAATCCATCTCCTGTTGCATATTTTATTGATTTGAAACTTTTTTTTTTTTAATCAGTGGACTCCCAGAGCCAGATAGAATATAAAATAAATAAATAAAAGGAGTCCAGGCCGAACTGAGGAACAAATTACCCCTGGGCTTCCGCACTCTCCACTCCACCCCTCCCAGCACTCCCAGTCATAGGCCCCCCCACCCTTTTTTCTCAGCTCTCCCACCCTAGACGTGTGAGGTCTGATTGATCAGGAAGGACTGTAAATGTGAGATTTATAGGAAGAGGGTGACAATTTATACCAGAAAAGTTTCTAGCTGAAATAGGCATGATTTATAAGTTGTTTTTTTAAAAAAAAACAAACATGGAGACCCTTGTAAATAACAGATTTATAGACTAACTTTCTGAGGCAGCATCCTACCTTTGAATGAGTGAACAGCATGAAGTTCCCATTTAGGAAACAAGAGCCTAAACCCACTGGATTGAGGGACCTGATTTATCAAATGCAGCCTGCTTCATTCATCAGAGCCCAGCTCCAGGATTCGGTGGCAGTGTGACTCTCCACGCTCTTCTGGGGTTTCCTCTTTGGGTGGTATCTCTTGCCTTCATCTTTATTTATTTCCGAAAGAAAAAAAAAATGTTGCAACTGATTGAGCTGACGGATTGATATGTCAGTGCTGAGATTTATGAGACCAGGCTCAGCTTCCAGGGCTGCCTCTTTATCCTGAGTCTGTTCCGATGTAAGCTTGGCTCCGCACCAAAGATTAGCATATGCCACATTCCATCCTGTTCACCGTCTAAGCCGCTATAGTTTTGGTCAGATCCTCGCCTCCTCTTAATCTTTTCCCAGAGGAGAGTTCCAGACTGGCCCTCCAAAAATTTTACCACCAAAATATCCTTTAAATGATGGCTATGAGAGTCTCAAGAGTCCCAGAAAATCAGATCCGTAAAGGGCCGGAAGGAACTCCTCTTTTCACCAATGAGGACTGCAGCTCAGAGAGGTAGAGAGGCTGCTCAGAGTCACACAGGAGTCAGGGGCCAAAGCAGGAAAAGAAAACCTGCATTTGTGGATGCCATGCCCAGCCCTCTTCCCACCACGCCATTCTTCACTAGAGGGCATTTATTTCGGGGCCTATGAAGGAAGCTGAGCTCCGTGGAAATTTCTCCAGATGAGTGCAAGAGGGAGAGGCAGGAGGCTGAGCTTTGGGGAGTTGCCGTTGATCGCGGGGATGTCCTCCTCTGCCTCCACCCCGCCCCCTGATGACCATGGCTGGAGATGGTCACGATCATCACCACAGGAGGGCTCCCCCATTTGTCCATGCTGCTTCCGGGGGATGCCCGCCCATCCACATCTCCTGATCTACCTGTCTTTCTTGGACTTGTCCTGGTCCCAGGTCCTGAGCTAGTCTTACTCCCTCAACAAGCGTTGTTTCACCCTTTTGTCCTCTCTTATCTGCCCCGCTCTAATCTCCTGCAACCCTTGTCTCTACCCCTCACTAGACAATCACCGAATGTCACACGTCGTATCTCCTCTGCAATTGAACGCTTAATCAGATGCCCCCTTGGGATGGCTTCTGTCTTGTGGGTGTGTCACACGCTGTGCTCACCAACCCCGTGCCAGCTTAGCCTCCCCACTGCTCTTGAGCGGGGGCCATGTAACTGGTTCTCACCAGTGGACTGGCCAAGTCAGTAGGACCTGGCACACCTCCTCCACCTCTGTCTGCCCTGCTGTGCTGGCCTTGGAGACCACGGGCTCCAGAAGATGCAGCTGCAGAACAGAGCAGTGTCCCCTGATCTGCATCCGACTTTGCATAAACAGTCAACAGTATTTCTCATGTCAAGGCATTGAGACTTGTGGGTATATTTGTTACTGAAGCATGTACCTCCGTCTATACTGACAAAATTAGTTACTGCTGCTAATCCCAGTTCTGCCACTAATTAGCGAACAGTCATTTTCACACTTCTGGGTCTCAGTTTATTCACTTTTAAAAAGAGGCCATTAGACCCTACGATAAAAACAATAAGTGCTTTATATTTTACACCTGCGGTATCCCAGGCAATGTGCCACGTGCTTTATAAACATCAGTGCAATGACTCTGATAACGACTCTACGAGCTAGATTTCATTATACCCTTAGAGTGAGGAATCTGAGTTGGGGTGGGCAGGGTGTGGGTTGGTAAGCAGCTCTTCCAAGGTTGCACAGTTACGACGTGGTGATCTGGAGTTCGGACACAGGCGCTCTGACCCCAGTGACCCATGTTCTTACCACCGTGTTTTATGACCACTCAAAATCCCTCAAGCACGCGTCTTCCAGAATATTCATATTGATCCCTCACTCTCTGCTTGCATGCATAGCTTGCAAATCAAATTGTAATTTATTGGAGAATAGAAGTGATGGGTTGTTGAAACTCACCAACAGGCCCTCCTCCGGGACTCCAGAGCCTAGTACTGGGTGAACACTGAGAAGACGTCTCATAAATCCTGCTTGAATTGAATTGCACAACTCTGAAGTCAACTGAGATAAACATATCTCCTGCTTGGCAAACCTGACTCCAACCGTGGAATCGCATTAGAGCTAAGACGATGAAAACTAGAGTCATTCAGCCTGATGACCTGATACGTGTCCTTCATTCCTCTGGCGTATAGTTGACGTGCAGCTGCTGTAGAAAAAGTCCTGAGCGGTGGGCGAATTCAAGTCTCAGCCTCTGCTCGCTGGGAAATTATAGTCCTGCCAGAGACTGAGCTTCACCTGAAGGCACTAAAGTGATAACTTGACAGCACTAAGGTGAAGTGTACAGAGAAGAATTGTTACCTGAGTTCCGTGAAGGAGTATTGCTCTCCACGACCAGTTGTGTGCTGGTATATGTTAAACAGCTGGTTTTCTGGGGGAAAAGAAAGCCCCGATTTGTGGTGCTTGCCCATTTCCATGGTGTAAATACTCTTACCATGGCTGATCACAAGCTACCAAGGTGATGTTGCTGAACCCAGAGTTAGAAGAAACATGCACAGTGGGTTCTGGAAATGCCCACGTGAGCAAGCTCCAGCAACTACTGCATACAACATGTGAAGGGTTCTTCCTTCCATCTCCACTGAGATATAAATCAAGGAAAGAACCCCTGGGAGCAAGTAGAATCCAGATGAGCTCTCAGAAAGAACTGTCTCGGGGTTGAGGTATATTAGGTACTAAGGCTATACATGAAACGTCCTTCTGTGAGTGAAGGTTTTTGAAGGCAGGGAGAGAGAACAGATTCTCATCTGTCTAGGCTGGTTTGTGTCCAGGCCTGCCTGCAGGCAAATGGCTGGACCAGGTGACCTCTAAACGTCACACTCAGCCTAAGGATTCTGTGATGCTGGCAGAATTTGCTCCTAGCTTTCTTCTGCCATTAGGGACGTGTCAGGCTTTCTGGGGACCAGAGTCACTAGTACCAGTACACCCAGTAGAATGCCATCAGCAAACATTCCCTGCAAAGTTGCTGACCTAGTATTGAACAGCTTAATTGTCACCAGTGGGATGCTTAGCAGCCAGGGGCATTTCTAAGACTCTGGAATCCACAGTGCTGGAGAATGCAGACATACCAATGACAGCTTCTCCCTCCTAAGGATGGTGAATGGGCCTACCTAACTGTGCTGGGCTTCTCTCCAAGGGTGCTCAGAACCCGAGAAAGATCCCCCCTCCCCCAGCCGAGGCCCTGGCTCACCCCGCCCTGCATGGCTGGCCCAGCCCAGCCCATCATCCTAGCTCAGCAGCTTCCCTGCCTGGCACAGGAGCCCTTCCTGCATATTCATCAATCTCAGGGCTCACAACTGTGGTCCAGGGCCTCTCCTGGGAGATAGCAGATAACGTCACAGGCTCCTGAGACCTCACAAGGAGAGCAGACAGCAGCCTGCCAAGGAGGAAGGAGGGTGCAGATGGACGCTGTTCTTTCCCCCGTACGCAGGAAGCGTCTAAGAGAGGACAGAGTTACTGTCTCTGGGACGAACTCACATTCAGAGGGAACACTTCCCCCATCAGGAGAGGCCAGCTGCCAAGGAAGAGCTCTGGTGAGGCCTGTCCAACAGAGTGAACCCATTTCCAGAAGCAAGCTAGAAGGGCCCAGGGTCTTCTCCTATTTCTAAGGGGTACAACTCCTACATTTACAGCTAATCATTCTGAAGTAACTGAGGAACAAAAGGATGGGCTAATTTTCTTCAAGTCAGACCTCAGGTACAGGGTCGAAAACAGAACCCAGCAAAGTGGCTTGGCGAGCACCATCACTGCATGAGGCAGATGGAGAATTAGATGCTCAAGTTCACAGCAAGTTGCTTATGAAGGCAGATTTAGGAATCAGGCTCCTGATCCTTGGTTCACCGCTTACGCGGGTCCCAGTAAGTAATACAAATGATGACCCATTGGAAGCATGGGTTTTCATGGAAAAGCCTATGGATTAATTCAGTGGCAAAAGGAAAGCTGGGCTCAGCAGTTGTCTGGATTTCCCTCTGATTCTCTCCCCTACCTGATCAAAGATGAGCTTTTGTTAAGTTCCATACAAATTCTCCCCTGAGCCCCTTTCTCTCCTGAACTCTCCGCTTCTCCCAGATACCTTAGTTCTACCGTCTATCCATCCAACCACCATTTGTCCACTCATCCATCCATTTGCCCATCACTCATCCATTCATTTGCCCATCACTCATCCATAAATCCACACATTCATTTAATTGCAATTTATTGAAATCCTACTGTGTGCCAGGAGCTCTGCTGGGAACTCAGGATGCTTTAGATCCAGTAGCAGTTAAAACCAGAAACTCTGGAGTCAAATTAACTGAGGTTCCAATACAGACTCTGTCGCTTTCTAGCTGTGTGGTCTTGAACCCATCATTTGACCACCCAAAGCCTTGGTTTCTCTATCTGTAAAATGGGCATAATATTACTCTCTGTTTAGGGTTATGCTGAATAGTGAAGAAATGACATACGCATATAAAATAGTACAGTCCTTGGAGACTAACAGGTACTCGGTAGCCTGTCCTTACAACATGTTTTGGAAGAGAATGAGGGAGATGTGATGTAGACCCTGACCTTAGGGAGCCTCGAGTCAAACTTCAGAGTCTGACTGTCTGGCAGATTGAGCCTGACGACTAGGGAAGCCAGATCACTAGTCTACTCATCTCCCATCCTGCTCCCCCGCCTCTTCCTCCTCTCTGCTGTCCCCTTTTCCCTCCGCCATGGTGACTCTGCATGTGTCAGATCAGCTAGACCAGATGAACCCCATTTCTCAGACCTCCTTCCTCGTATGTTTCTGGTTAGAATGAGCCACAAGAGAGATTTTCCTGCAAGCGCTGGAAGGTGGACGTGAAGCCACAGCCATGGTGATTTTTACATTCAGAAGCTTGCGGTGGAAGCTGTTTGGGCTCACACGCTTGCCTGCTCTCGCCTCTCTTAGATGCTGGGCACCAGCTGGGCCAGTAACCGCTCCACCTTCCCCCAGGCCCTCCCTCAGCTCCTCCAGCTCCTGGGGCCGGGTGCGCCTTTACCCCATGGTGAGAGGAGCCGCCTTCGCTGCGTGTTACCTATTTCATCACGATTGGAGGTGGGGAGAACGGGCACAGATTCCAGCCAGTTCATCCTCGTGGGTTCCAGCTTTTCTTGTAGGTTCAGTTTGCCCTTCTCTCCCCAGATTACATCTTTCTTCCCTTCACAACTGCCCTCCTGTGGATGTGAGCCTCCAACATCAGATAAAAGCAGCCTTACAAAGACGAAGCAGTTCCCACAATTGTGTAAGGTCCAACTCCTGTAACAAATCACTCAGGTAGGTAGGTAGATAGATAAATAGATGGAAATAAGTAGTAGGTAGATAGATAAATAGAGAAAGAGACTTGTAGATATAAATACATATGTGTGTATGTATGTGTGTATATGTGTATATATGCATGGGTATGTGTGTACATATGTACATGCAAAAATGCATGTACGCATACACGTGCGCGCGCACACACACACACACACACACACCTCTTAGTGATCTACTTCTCTGATTGACCTGACTGGCTAACCATCATCTTCAAGAATCTTCTTTCACTTGCCAGCTATGTCAGCTAATACATGTCTCTCCTCCTCTGGGGATGGGGAATATCTTCAGACTGACTCCTAGGACCCACAGAAGGAATTCTCAGAGAGAAATGTTGCTTCATCCCTTCCCTCCTCCACTGTTACCCAACCCACCACCTCCCTGACAACCTGCCGCTCCCATTCTGGAGTTTGTCTTGACCTCTCTGTAGACTCTGGTTCCCTTGTTTCATGTCTTCTCTTGTCCTGCAAAGGAGTGACAATGGCAAAATCAGATCTTGAAAGTGACTAGATATTCCCAATGCTGGTCAAGACCTCACCATTTATAGGAGCTACAATGAGGCCAAAAGGCAGGGCACCTCCTAAATAATGGTATCTCCAGCATTGTGCTTAGCTTTTTTCTCATTTTGTTCTACCCTCTGCCCCTTATTGGTCTCATCTCTTCTCTTGTCTCACAAGTATCTATCTCTGGACTCAGGCTCTTGCTGGAGTTGCAGGCCTTTCATGACTAGAAACTTTCACTCATCCTCCACACCCATGCCTACCCTCAAGTCAGTCTATCTTTGTGGCAGTGTTATTTACAGTCTGTTCAAGGCTCAGCTCATGGTACCAGTTACCAGGGCTAACAACATGAGCGCCATCTTTGACACTCCACCTGCATTAGTGGTCCCCAGTGCTCACACATCATATCCAATCAGCTGCCCATGGTCCTGCATGTTCATCTTCCTTCCTAACTTCTCTCAGAGGCACTTTTTTTTTTCTCTGCAGTCCCTCCCACTGCTAGAATCCCTAATTCAGACCTTCCTTCTCTCTCTTGTGTTTCATTTCAAAATCTCCCCAACTGGTCTTCTCAATTCCTGTGTGTCTCCATTCTTGTCCTTTTTAAACCCCGCTGCCAAATTAGTCCCCCCTGAAACGTAGCTCTTGCCTTATTCTTCCTCTGATTAAAAGCTTTGAATTCTCTCTCCGTTTCCTATTGAATTAGTTCAAAACTCCTTACCTTAGCATTCAAGACCTTATAGAATTTGACCCCCGCCCACCCTTCCAGCCTTATTTTCCATTGCTCCCCTGCAGGTACCCAATACTTCCTCCCACCCAATTGAACTGTCTACCGTATGCTGAAATGTCCTATGTTTCCCCGTCTCCCAGCTCTGTTTATGTTATGCTCTGACTTCCACCACTTCAAGTTTCCAATCTCTGCCTACGAAATCTCACCCATTTTTCAAAGTCCATTCAACTGCCACCTCTTTAAAGAAATCATTTCTGAGCCCTCCCAATTTGGCCCCCATAGCAGGGCCACTCACCTCAACCTCTCTGATTATTACCTGTGTGCTTGGGTCATCGCTAGGTACATGTTTATAAACCAACCAGAACCATGGTTCTCTTCATTTTTTATCCCCACAATGCCCAGCACAGTAACTTGCATGTAACTACTTGTTAGTTCAACCAAGCTGCTGCCCACACCAACCCTATTCCCACTCAGTCACACTTCATATGTCAGTGTTGTTGATTTTATTACCAGGAAATCATCTGTATATTCCTGCCTGCTTTGCTCACCATGCTTTGTATCTCAAATTAGAGGTAAGTTCGACTTTAGACTGGCTTTTAGATATCCCCAGCTGATTCTACTACTGCAGCTGATGCCTGTAACATTTATTTATAACTTTGCAAGATTGGCCAATGGTTAAGATATATAAACCCTAAGGGGGCTCGTGCATTTCCAATACATTAAGGTATATTTAAAACATGCTGTGTCTTATCAGGGCCTTTAAAATACACATTACTACAGGAGCTGGAAGGATAGGATCAGGGTAACTGGCTAATGAGAATTCTGAACAGTGACTGACAATACGGCAGAACTGCCCTTTGAGAACTGTGCTCGCACCTATTAATGAACTTTATCCACGGCTCTAAAACACAACGCTGTGTTTTAAACACAAGCCCAGGAGGCTCTGTAGCACGAATGCTGTTGTGTTAATTCACACCTAGTTATGGTGACTGGCACCAACCATCAACACTGGTCAGAAGAAAGCTGCTGCAAAGTCCTCGAATAATTACTAAGGCTGAGTTTATTTTATATCAGATGCCAGGTGTTAATATGGAGGGGCATGTTTTTCTAATTCAAAACTTGTGCATGTATTAGGGGGACGCGGGGAAGTATGTGTTTGCGTGTTCACAATCATGCCTGTGCATGTGACTGCATACACCAACACATTCTGCCATTTAGGAAGGGCCACGGCATAGTAGAAAGAAGAATGATGTGGGAAATCCAGAGACTTTCCATCCTGAGACAGGAGTCTAGATTCCAGATAGAGTTTCCCATGCTTCACAGCCCTGCAGTGAATATTCAGATTAAGAATAGTTCAAGTCTAAACCAGTAAAGACTGTAAAGTTGGCAAACTGTTGACCTTGTGTCGTGAAGAACAGCCATTTCCTTCATGATGGGAGGGGGAAAGGCAGCTTGCCACTGAGCCTCTACATGGTGATTATCCAGAGTATATCAAGCTAGATTGCCAAGTGCACTTGCCTTATTTGGGGCTGCTTGTTCGGCTTGCAATGACTTCTTTGAATGCCCTCCTGCCATCTCTATGGGTGGGCTCCAACTGCCATGTTTATACATCTGCCCAGTGCTTTGGTCACAGATCATTGGATTAAGGAGGACACATGGGCCAATTTGCTCAAGTGAGTCCCATTGTTACAACTCCCACTTCTCCACTGTTGATTCCAAAATCTGTATCTCCATCACGTTTCTCTCCCTACAAATTCCATTTTTGTCCAATGGTCCACTGGACAGAGAGATCTGTCCCCCAGGTAGCTCATGCAACAAGTCCAAACATAACATATCCTTTTTCTGTACCTCTCAAATCTAAACACCTAAGTCTGCTGACTTTAACTCCAAAATAGCTTTAACCCATCCCCTCCTTCTCCAACGCTGGTTTAGGGTCTTGACCTGGACTCCTTCAAAAACCTCCCAGCCCATCTCCCTGCCTCCAGCCTCGTGTCCCTCAAGTCTGTCTTCCACAAGAGTTTAAGCCCTGTCTCATCTCAAAGACAAGGTGGCTCTCCCTAAGGGTTGTAACCTGAACATTAAAACTCATTGCCCTCCTCAGTGTCTCCCTAGCATTTACAAGCTCCCCTTTCAGGCTTCCGCCTACTCCTCCACCTTCAACTCGCTGCTGTGTGCTTTGCTTTCGGATAACAAAGGACTACTTCACTTTCACCAGAGGCTCTTTCACCATGAAGCTCTTGGCCTTTGAGACTGTATTTTCACGATATTCCCACCCCCTCTCTGTCTCCATTTTGCTAATCCATCTCAGACTCTAAGATCCCAATACTATATTGCATGACTCCCAGCCCCACCCAGAAGCTGATTAGGGGCCCCTTTTCTGTGCTCCTCTGATAGCCTGACCACATCTCCATCACTGAACTAAACACACTGTAATATAATGATTTTTTAGGCTTGTCTGATCCAATAGACTGTCAGTAACTTAGGAATAAAACTATAGATATTTATTTCCCCTTTGTATCTTCAATCCTTGATAAATATTTTTGAGTAAGTATATGAATAAATGAACGAATGATGTGTGTGCATGTCAAGAGATTGCCCCATAGGTATAAGAGGGGAAAAGGAGCATATGTCAATGGATAGAAATTGCTGAGGCCATTGGGCTCCCTGAATCTTGAATTTGTACCCAGGAGAGAACACAGAGGAGACAAGGTTATATTTTTTCAGTTTTATTGAGATATAGTCGACATATTACATTGAATTAGCCGAAGGCATACAACATAATCATTTGATATGTGTATATTTTACAAAATGATCACCACAATAAGTTTAATTAACATGCATCACCCCATATGGTTACAATTTTTTTCTTATGATGAGAACCCAAGATCTACTCTCTTAGAAACTTTCCAATATACAATAGAGTATTATTAACTATAGTAACCATGCCATACATTACATCCCTGGAACACTTTTTTATCTTATAACCCTACTCTCCACCCCTGCCCCTGCCAACTACCAATCTCTTCTCTGTTTCTCCAAGTTTGGTTTCTTTAGATTCCACATATAAGAGAGACCTTACAGTATTTGTTTTTCTCTGCCTTATTTCACTTTGCATAAGGCCCTCAAGATTCATTCATATTGTCACAAATGGCAGGATTTTCAAAATTAGCTTTCTGTGGTGATCCTGGAACCTGAGGCTTCTGACCATCTAAAAAGTAACTGGTTACTCGTTCTGTGCTTGGTGCTGGCCAGGCAAGGCAGAGTTCCCTGTCCAGTTGTGCTTCAGGGAGCCATGCAGAGAGGGGGAAACAGGACAAGCCCAGGACTGAGCTGACACAGGTCCCATCACTAACTTGGCTGGGGGCCCTTTGACAACTTGCTTGACCTCCTGAGTCTCAGTTTCCTCATTTCAAAGTAGAGTAATAATCCTTCCCACTTAGGGCTGCTTTGAGGACTGAGTTGATGGGTGTGAAGATTTAGAACAGTGCTCAATATATAATATCCAACAAATGGCAGGTGTTATCATGAATAGTAGTGTGACATCAATTTTAAAAATCACCAGCTCTTCCTCTAGAACTATGTCCTTACATCAGGGTTTCTCAAGCTCCACGCTATTAACATTTTAGACTAGATAATTCTGTGTCTTGGGGGCCTGTTTTGTGCACGGTAGGATGTTTAGCAGCGTCTCTGGCCTCTACTCACTAGATGCCGGTAGCACCGTGTCCCCCCTGCCACCCAGTTATGACAACAAAAATATTTCCAGACATTTTCAAACATCCCCTGGGAACACAGCCACTTCTAGTTGAGAGACCCTGCTTTAAAGAGGGAGGTAACCTCTGTGGCCTTGACTTTTTCATCTGTAAAATGGAAGAATTTTCCCAACACTTTAAGTGTGATTTGAATCAGGTGGGATAATGGAGCTGCTATTGTTTTGAAAATTTCAAAGTGCTTTTCAAATATAAAGTGATTGTTTTGAAAGACTTCACAAACTTGAATACTTAACAGAAAAGCGAGTATACCCCCCTCAAATGACCACCCCTCCCCCAGATTGCCCAAGAACCCCTGTGACACTCAGGCTCATGGGCCAGTCCTGTTCCCAAATGCTGGGGGGAGGAGAACTGGCGTGTGAGGTCAGTGCCCCAGCATCGATCGTCATGATGGTGGCCACTGTGGAGCGGAAAGTCGTGTATGAGTCTTGCACAGTCCCAGGGACATGAGGTCATGATGGTATCCAAACTGGGCTGCAAGATAGTGTTCTAGAATTACTAAAACTCAGGCTGCTGTTGACCTGTGAGCTTTGGAGGCCCAGGTATTTCTTGCTGCTTGTGCAGGTACTGCTGTTGCAACTGTTAAAGTTTGCAATGGCAGTCAAAGTAAGTCGGGTAGTTATTTCAACCTGAACTTCATTAAAATCACATGACAGGGCCACAAGCAACCAAACCTTCATAGAGTGCACCAAGGTCTGCAGGTTCAGTGCTTGAGTCCCATTGCAATAGCATCAGTAAGATCTTTCTCCAGTCAGAAATTCCTGCACCTGGTGTGTGGTGGGGAGAGAATGCCCCAAACGTTTGGCACAAATGACATGAAAATTTGCCTCTTCTCTCCCCTTTCCTTGAAGCTTATCAACAGGGTATACTGTAGGACAGAGACATTTAGACAAGTACCCTTGCATGGTGAGTGTCACACCATAAACCATCTTTAGAAGGACTCCTCCCTAACAGTGATCTCCTTGAGTTTATTCTCAGATGCCGATCATCGTCCTCCCTACACATCACCAGGAAAATGTAACTACCCCCTATTCCAGGAACCCAGAAATTTGGGGTCAAGCTCAGATCACCAGCTCTGGGTGCCCTTACTCCTTGGTATCTTCCCTTCTTATGCTTTCAGTATCCCTTCCTTCAGGCAGACTTTGCACAGGACCATTTCCTGCACCTCCAAACCATCCCAGCTTCAAATCTTAGCGAGCATGGTGTCTCTATCCCTTCCTTTTCAGAAGACCCTGGGCTCTTAGAAAAACTGGTCCAACCCCTCTAGAGAGATCTGCATATACAGTCTGAGGGCCAGTCGGCTTTTATCAAGTCATAGAAAAATGTGTTCTACACACTCCGCGAACAATATTTTTTTGTTTTCTATTTGCAAAAGAAAGAGGAATCATGCAAATAATTCCACTCATAATAAAAATCTGTTCCCTGTGACTTTATCAATTGGTGGGTTTGGAAGTGGCTCTCATAATTTTTAAACTCTTTCCTCCTGGAAGGTAGTATTATAATTAGCTTGGTGATATGTCTCTCCATATCCAGAGATAGTATCATCAGAACTGAAGGAAGGGCTTTTAGCCAAGCAGACAACCTCTTTGGGCCTCAGTTTCCCTGTCAGTCAAGTAAGGAGAACAATCCCAAGGCTGCCATTAGCACGGGAAGCAGAAGGAAGATGGCCCCATTCAATAGAACCAAGAAAACGTCTACCATAAAGCCAGCTGGCCTATAAAAGTATTTTGGGGTGTCTCTGGGCGAAGATGCAAAGGCTGAAGAATGTGAGACAGGGAATTGGTAACAACAACTCTAGGTAACTCGGTGTTTTAATTAGATAAACCTTCAGCCAGCAGCAGAAGCACTTCCATCCGACAAACCAGAGGCCTGAGATACAGCCCTGCAGCCTCCAACGTCCCCGCCTGGTAGGAACTGGGGTACAGGAAGGCGTCCGTTCTCCATGCAGGATCATCCATTAGAAAACAAAAAAGGAACAGTAAGTGCTACTGAGCTCCTCCATTAATTGCTAAGTAAGGGGAAAAAAAGAGAAGAATAAAGTGCTTTTACCTGCTCGGCTGGATAATTAAAAGCTGCCTGAAGCACTGCTAACCTTTTTCATTATGGCAGTGTTCATTATAAAGCCAGAAAAAATTAACTACACTGCATTATCAGATATCAAAAAATATTAATAGCAAAAGTGAGAAAAGGAAAGGAGGAATTTTGGGCAAGTTAATTAAACCACACGTCCTCAATGACTTATTAAGTGACTGGTCGAGCTTCCTGGAGCTCAGTGATTCCCAGAGAGCTTGCGATGTGCTCCTGGCTCCTCAGGAAATGAGTTTCCAGCCCGTGGAGCTGTATTTTTTTGTGTCCTCTATTGTGAATTTGCCTTTCTTTCTTTCTTTTTCTTTCTTTCTTTCTTTCTTTCTTTCTTTCTTTCTTTCTTTCTTTCTTTCTTTCTTTCTCTCTTTCTTTCATTCTTTCCAAATATTTCCCACTGAGTCAAGTGCTGGATGGGGACCGTCTTGGAGCCAATAGCAATGGGAGCTCATTGAGAGCTCGTAAAGGTCACTACTGTGGGACTGTGTCGGAAGCCAGTTCACTGCATTGTTCAGCAAAACCCTTTCAGTTCTTCTGTAACTGTACAGGTGAGAACATCTTATAATGAGGTCCCTTTGCTGCTTCTGCAACCAAAGCCCATGAATGAGTTCAAGACGGGCCCGCCTCACCTATGGGATTCCCGTCTACAAGGCACGGTGCTGCAATGTGGCACAGGGCGTGGAGCTGGGATGGGCCCCTGGGGCCTTGAGAGCTGTTTGGAGTAAGTGCGCTATCGACTCTACAAAAATTGGAGCAGCCAATAGTTTCACAGAGCAGACTATGGTTAGGGCCCTGTTGCAGCAGCAGAAGGGCCTGCAGAGCAAGGACTATTGTACTAGTAAATCTTTGGTGCATTGAGATGGCATCCTCTGCAATCGTTTAAATGCTTATTACAGACAAGTGTACTTATAGCACTATCCTACATGGAGCTCTTTGCATGAGTTCAACTAACATAACAGGGTGAGGTAAAGGTAGTACATGGGCAGAGAAAACATCTTCGATGGTGGAGGGAACAAGAAAGGGAATAAAAACATTTTCATTTAGCAAAAAGCAAAATTGATGATGATGAAAATGTAGTATTGATTTCTTTTTTTTTTTTTCCTGCTGGCACTGAGCTTTTAATGAAGTCATAGAGCAACTGGGACTCCAACTTTAATTGGTCCTGCTTCAGCCTAATCTCATTTTAAGAGTCTATTTTGCATGATTTCTGGAGACAGGCAGAAGGTTCTCTTTAGGCAGAGTGAGGATATCTTTTCTCCAACACGCCATCATGACAATCAGACACTGTTCTGGAGACTCCCATCCTTCACTTGACGCTGGGCTTCTGCCCTTTGCCATACCTTGGCCCCAGTGACAGCTCTACACAGAAACTCAGCAAGCAGTGCCACTTACCCAAAGAAGAGCTTTCCATGAAGTGGGTATGAGTAATGGTTTACCAAGCTGCAGCCTACATGGTTAGTGGGAACAGGAAAGCTTCAGCTTATATGTGAAAGAAAGCCAAAAGTGTTACAGGGGAAGGAACAAAAGGTTGGGTGGAATGGATAAAGTCATTGAAATGCGCACAATGGTCATGTGTCTTCCTGACCATTAGTAAGAGTTGTGTTTGCACAGATAGCTTCTTGCATTTTGCCAGCCCACTATTTCTTTTTTTAATTTATTTTATTGAAGTACACTTGATGTACAATGTTGTGTTAATTTCTGCTGTACAACAAAGTGACTCAGTTATACATATACATACATTCTTTTTCATATTCTTTTCCATTATGGTTTATAACAGGATATTGAATATAGTTCCCTATGCTATACAGTAGGGTCTTGTTGTTTATCCATCTTATAGATAACAGTTTGCATCTAACCCCAAACTCCGACTCAATGCCTCCCTCACCGGCCCTCCCCCTTGTCCACCACAGGTCTGTTCTCTATGTCTGTGAGCCTGTTTCTGTTTCATAAATAGGTTCATTTGTGTCATATTTTAGATTCCACATATAAGTGATATCATATGGTATTTGTCTTTGTCCGACTTACTTCACTTAGTATGACCATCTCTAGGATCATCCATGTTCCTGCAAATGCCATGATTTCAGTCGTTTTTATTGGCCCACTATTTCTACGCTGCAGTCAACGGAGGCTCAGGAGTCTCAGCAACAGGGCCTTCTCCCTGTTAAGTAAGTTATGCATGGAAAGTATTGAGAGTGGTGCCTGGCACTTAGTAAGCACTCAGTAAATGTTATTGATTCTTCAACATCCTGCCTCTTTATCTAGAACTTTTCATGAGCTTTCAATATCTTGAGATGCCCTGAAAGCAGAAATCTAGAGATAACAGAGGAAGATATGAACATTGAATTTTGAATAATTCTTTAGAGGTGGAGTGCTATATGGAATGACACAGGTCTCTTCTCTATATTGGCAAAATCCTTAACTTTCTGGTTTCTAATCCATCCTTCTGGGGGGCGGGGATGTGGTGAGGCAGGTAAGAATCAGTCTTTTAAGTGCTTTTCCAGATTTGAGACCAGGGTTCAAGTGGGCCACCAGTCACCCCCCAGGATTTGAGCCTCTCCACAGAGAGGCCACTGACCACTCCACCTCTCTCTTAGGAATGAACATAAAGGATGGACTCCTTTGCCCAAAGATCAAGAGGAATACCTTGGCTTAGGACCATATAAGAAAACTCTTTGGAACTGGGTGACTTGGAGCTTGAAGGAAGTAGAGAAGAGGTTTCCCAAGACCCTCCTGACCAGGCAAGGCTGCCAAACATATCATGCCTCCTTAACTAAACTCACTTCCCACAGATCCCTTATCCCTTCCTGTATCTTTCAAGTGCCATCTTCCAAGTCCAACACAAGGTCCACAATCCCAGGAAGTCTTCTTTGAGTGAGCCCAGGCCTGGTTGACGTTTTCTCCTCTTAACTTCCATAGTGTTCTCTGAAATTTCCATACTTACCACCCCAGATTGGTTAGTCTATCAGTTTCTTTATTCTGGAGAGTTTGACAACATCATGATTTAAGTCTCTTCCATTCCACTGGGCTCTGGAATGGTCATTAAAATGCCCCTCTGGTTGGGTCCACTGAGCACTCACTGCCTTTCATTCATGTTATATTTTAGCAAGTATTTTATAGTGTTTTAGTGAGTTGTTGTCGTCCATTCTATTCGTGAGCAGTTGGAGGGAAAGCATCGTTTATTTATCTTCATATATTTATCATGCCTGGAACAAGCACACTCAATACATGTTTGTTGGGTCACAGTGAATTGAATTGAATTGCACTTATTTTTTTTTCCATCACAGGACCTAACTTGATACTGGGCAGAGTGTGGGCACACACCAAATAGTTGCTGCTGGGTCTGAATTAACCCCCTCAATTCTCTCAGCCCCCTCAATCCCTTCACATCATGCCAATGTTACATGACTATAGAGTGAAGAAGCACACGACTTTCTGGGCGCCAGTAAGCTTGCTTACCCTAGACCTACCTGGTCACCTGCCAAAGAGACAACCCTAAGTGGTCAATAGCTTCCATTTCCCCTCTTATCTCTACAACTTAATTTACTTCTATATTCTAGAAAACCACATAACTATCTAAAAAGGAAACTACAGATGTGTTTTGAAACTCGAGTTTTCCAGGCATTCTGTATAAGGGAGTTTTCCTCAAATGCCTCATAATCCATGTGAAACATGGAAACAATCCATTTGTACCTCCTTCAAGCACAGAAGGTATTGTCCACTTAATTTGTGACTTTGGACAGGCAATAACCTCTCTGGGCCTCACATCTCTTTTTATGAGGTTAAATCAGATCATCTCCAAGATCACCTCCTTCCTGTTCTAACACCAGGTGCCTCTGACACCCTGTGGAAGACCGAGTTGGTTAAGTAACGCAGCCATTTCTAACTTCCTTCTCTCTTGCTCTCTTCCTGCTATTGGTGATGAAAATAAAGACTTATATTTACTTTCTCAGGTCCTCATACAATACGAGTAGATATGTGACTAATTCTCAGCAGGGGCTTCTGGAAAAAAATTTTTTTTTTTGCTTTCCAAGATAAAATAGACAAATATAGCTTATGATGTCTTTTCTTTCTTCTTCCTATCTTGAGTGAGGAGTTGTTAACCATTTGATGATAATGAGGTGGCAAGCATGAGGACAAAAAGCCAACACATCAAGGATGGTGGTGTACCTAATTCCTTGTTAACACATAAATATAGAAATAATTAATTGGTAATACGAAATTAAAAATTGAATCACCCTAATTCTTTACATTATTTTGAATGTACAGATATGGTCCAAATCTGCATATGACTAGTCTGTTCACATTGTGATATGCTTCTAACTAGCTTTTTTAATTGAAAAGTAATACACGCACATTCTTAATAACAACATTTCAGAACAATATAGATGTGTGAGACCATCCCAGTGAAGGAATCGCCCGTGCCTCCATGAATTCAAACTCCTATTAGGCAGAAATTTGGTTGAATTTTTGCCAAAAAAAAAATGTTGCTGAAAGCCTCCCTGACACATACTGATCTAATTTCTAGTCAAGTGGTTTCATCAGATAAATCGCTTTATTCCTTTGTGTCTCCTCCATGAGTATAACTCCAACTTGACCAAACTCACAGGAACATACACACACACACACACACAATTTGCAAAGTGCTTTATATCATACAAGTTTTCACATACATTATCACATTTGATCCTTCTATCAATCCTGTGAAGTATGTTCTATAATTCCCCCTGTATTGTACCCAAGTTAACTTACAGCAAGTTCCCATAATCTCACTGACCCCAAATACAATACATTCACACAACTCAGTTGTAACTCAGGTTAAAATTGTACACCCTACATCCTCAACAATGGAAGGCCTTACCCCTTCCTTACCCATCCTGGGGCTTAGGCACAGAGTGAGTCTTCAGAATCTTGGAGAAAGCTCCAAGGAGCATAGAACCCCACTGGGAGCATCATGTCAGAGAGGGTGCTTCCCTTGCCCTATGGAACTCAGCAACCCTCGGCTGGGGAGGAAGCAAAGGCGGTCCCCCCTCCAGGGCCCAAAGCACAAGTAATTAACAGGTGATCACGGAGCTGGACAAATGCAGACTGACGGCGGGCTTACCTTCCCTCTAACCTGCGCCCTGGTTAACATGAGTTGTACAGCCAAACCCGGCCTCCTTGACATGTTGTTCCTTCTCATTAATAAATAACTGCCCAAAACAATTACACTTCAGGAAACTAAGCTTATTTTTCTCTTTTACTCTGAAAGTTACCAAAAATTAAAAGTAAAGATGCTTAAACCAACTGGAGTGCTTCTGGGCAGATGTTCCCAAGTGCAATCTGTCTAATGGGAAAGAGCTTTCGGGGGAAGATCTGTCACTCTGCAGCTCCCCCGGAAGGTCCACCAACAGGTAAAGACAGAATAAATGGTTTCTCCGTGACAGCCTGGCCCTCTGCATATCTGGATCCCACTGCCCAATGAACTTAATTAACTCTCTATTTTAGCTCCTCCTGGAGCTGTAGGCACATGTCAATCTTTTTTTTTTTTAAACCAATATAGTATCATGAAAAGATCATAATACAAAATCAAGCAGTCCCAAGTTTGAGTCCAAACTCTGCCATTTATTAACTGTCTGTTATTTGATCATTATTTATCTATTGTTGTGTAACAAAATACTCCAAAACTTAGTGGATTACAACAACACACTTTAATTATCTTATAGTTTCTGTGGGTCAAGAATCTAGGTACAGCTTAGCTGGGTCCTCTGCTCAGGGTTCCCCAGGCTATAATTAAGGTGTCAGCTGGGGTTGCAGACCTCTCGAGGCTCCACCGAGGAGGACACACATCCAAGCTCACTCATGTGATTATTGCCAGGATGCAGTTCCTCCCAAACTGTTTGCTGGAGGCCTCCCTCCATCCCTTGCCATGTAGACTTTCCCATCAGGCAGCTCACAGCATGGTAGCAGGCTTCCATCAGGGTGAGCCAGGAGGAGAACAAGATGGAAGTGACAGTCTTTTTACAACCTAATCTCAGAAGTGACACGCCATCACTTTTGCCATATTCCCTTTGTTAGAAGCAAGTTGCTAGGTGCAGCCCACACTCCAGGGGAGGGGGTTATACAAGGACATGAATGCCAGGAAGCAGGGGTCCTGAGGAGCCACTATGGCAACTACCCACAGCATCTTTGGAAGCACGGTTTCTTCATCTGTAAGTGAGCATTGCATTAGCTACCCCAAGGGTCGGAGAGAATCAGATGACACAGTGTTGAGATTAGTGCCTGGAAGAATGCATGGCCTACAGTCGGTGACTTCTGCCCCACCCCTCTTCTGCCTGTCATGTCTCTCTGATAAGTTCAGAGGCTTGCATGCAAAGAAGCCTACAAAGCAAGTCTCCACTTCCAAGGATGAAGCAAGAGGGATACAGCAAGCAAGTCAGAGGGTCCAAAGGAAAAAAAATGATGGCAAGGGGAACTTTTGAGTTCTCTGGACGGGTCAGAGGCAGGCCTTCCCAGAGGCAGACAGTTGGAGGGAATCCAGCTAAGGGGGCTGAGACCGCAAAGCCTGGGTGATTGTGAGAGTATAAACAAGGACCAGACTAAGAGCAAACAGCCTCATGACCCAGGACCCCTGACTCTGTATCATAGGCCCACGCCACCACCCTCCCCAGTGGTGTCTGAATATTCATGAATATCCATGAATATTCCCAGGGGGGGGGTTCCGTAAATCCCAAGGTCTCCTCTCCCCCCAAGGTCAATGGACTGTGGAGCCAGCTCTGAGCATTGATCACTTTCCCTTTCCTCCTCTAATTCTCACCAGTTCATTAAAGCTTGACCTTCTGGACTTCTACAGCGACTCTGGATGTCCAGCCAGAGAGACCATTATATTTTAAAGACTGTTAAACTGTCCAATGATATTTTAGCTTCTTTTTTTATATTTGATAGCAAATCATCAATCACTTGTGTAGACTTAAAAGTAAAAGCTGGGGAGAAAAAGATGGAGAATTATATGAAATTATGGTGGAATGAAGCAGTTAAATTTCTCTCTATCAGCTGAGGCGAGGCGAGGCGAGGTGAGATGGTGGTCAATTATCTTTTTCCACTCACTGAGAGATCGCCAGCACCATTGAGACTGTCAGCACCTGACTCATGACAAGCAGAGAGGGGTGTCGACGTGACCAGGGGACTGGGAACGAGGAACAGCTTTGCAGATGGTTCTGTGGCTTCTTCCAAACCAAACCTTGACTTGCTGGCCAGGAATATTAGCCTGGGCCCTGACCGCGTCCTAGGAGACCCCCCGTCTCTCTGACCATTGCCCCGACTCTATCCTTCCTCCCCGTCATTATGCTCAGAAAGCAGCAGTACCACATGAAGTTCTCCACCAAAATCTCCCAAATTGACCTCATTATTTTCCTCTCCCATTCCTTATCTGACTTAATGGTACCATCATTCACCCAAGTTATTTAATTAGAAACTTCATGATCGTCCCAAACACCTCCCTTTTCCTCACGTCTCCCCACCAGCGCATTCATCTCTGAGTCCGTTCTATTGTCTAACAGAATGGTTTGTCAACTCCACCCCCTCTCCACCATCCCCTCTGCTGTTGCTTGGTCCAGGCCCTTATCACCTTTCCTGAAACCTGTGGGAAAAGCCTCTTAATTGGTCTCCATGGCTTTAGTGCTTCTTCACAAATACATATGCACTCACACAAACATGTACACACTCCACACTCCTGCCAGTTCCTTTTTTAAGGCACCTTCATGACTGCATCTCTTTCCCGCTAAGACTCCTCACCCGGCATGTGATCTCACAGTTCCCCTGATACCACGTGCCATCACCAGTCACAGGAGTTTGTGGTTTTCCTCACATGCTCTGTCTTGTGTCCACGGCTTTGTTCGTGTTTGTTCCTATAACAGATTTCTCTCTCCCTTCTAGTCTAACTGGCCAACTTTTCCCAACCTTTGAGACTCCGATCCAAAGTCATCACCTCCTCCACCAAGTTTTTCCTGACTTTCCTCTAGCAGTTAGTCAATCTCTTCTCTGTGCTCTCACAGAGCCACGCAATTCCTCCACTGTATTCTGACTTTTTTGGACATATTTCCCCCTGCTCCTGGACTACAGGGTCCCCGAGTAAAGACCATGACTTGTCCTCTGGCATCTAGCACCATCCTCGTCATAGGGGTCGCTAAGCGTCTGTCGATCAATGAATTGCCAAAGACTGTGGAGGAAGACAAACCAGGTTAAAACATCATTCATCCACCTACTAGTTCTGTGATCTCAGTAAGATGTCTGTGTCTCTGAATTTCATTCCTTACCCGCAAAATAAAAATGATTGCTACAACCCTATGAGCATGGTATAAAGACAATAAATGAGATTTAGGAAATGAATGACTATTGGGAGTGTAAAGAAAGGGGAGGTGTTTGGGATGAAGCTGAGGTTTCTAGTAATAACTTGGGTGAACGAAGGTACCATAGAGGAGAGAAGAAATGGTAGACCAGGAATAGTGTAGTAAAGAACTCAACATACAGTAGGCATTCAATTTCTCCCTTCCCTGTGGAAGTCTAACAACTGGAGAATAGGAGGAAATAATGTGTCCCTTAATTGTCCACCATCTCATTTCTTTCCATCGCCTGTTTCCTTTTAATGACCTGGATGGATGCCAAGGCATGTGGTTGGGGCAAAAACCCCTCTATTTGATATCACTGTCCCTGACAGACTCTAAAACAAACTCACTGAGGGATCTGATCATCCCCCTAAGTGGCTGTGAACTTGCTTGTCTGGCACGGCATCATGTGTACATGCAAACACAGCTGGGCAAGCAGGTAGGGAGGACGCGCCCTTGTAAGCCAGCCTGTGCCAACATGGCACCGGGGGACCCTGCCCAGGACAGGGGGACTGGGAAGCAGGCTCCTGAGTGACAGGAGCTCATCTTGGACCCCCAGTTTCTGGCCCTGACACAGCTGGACCTGCCCCCAGTTAGGAGTTGCTGCCTGGGGACCAATGTAGGGTAGAGTAAGAAGTGCCAGCTGGGAAAGCAAGGCCTGAAGGTAGAAGGTTTGGATCAGGCTGGAATGGCCCCATGAGCCAGGCAGCAGTGTCCAGAGGGTTCTAGACAGTGGCGAAAGGAACTAAAAGGACACAGTACAGGGCCCGAGGACAGGAAGGAAACAGGAAGACCAGACAACCCTAAGAGTAGAGAGAACCCATAGGTAACATGCAGTATCTGGCAAAGAAACAATCCAAATGCAGAACTGAGTGGGCTGGAATGGAGTGGAGGATGTTTACCTAGGGTTGATGTCAGCACAGAGATGCCAAGTCTTCCAGCCTTTCTTTGCAAATCAGACAAGCCCTGCCTGGATAGAGGTGATTCAGAGGCATTGGACTGAACAAGAGAAATGACAGCACCTCCACCCATGAAGGCAGGTCCCGCTCTATACAAACATTCCAGTGAGGGGTGCCTGTCAGTCCCCATTCAGATCTGTTACCCTGTCCCACAAGTCAGAAACAGGTAAATTGAGTGCAAAACAGTCCAGACTGTAAACCTGCATCAGCACCACCATTCCCCCAGACCACGTTACAACAAGGAAGAGGCAAATTCACAAGAGTCATCACTCACGAGCATCCAGAAGAGAAAGTGAGACACAGAGAGGGTAAGTAACTCTCTCAAAACACACAGGAGTCAGCACCCAAATGGAGAGTTAGACTCTTTTCTTTGTAGTCCCTGATACCTCACTGCTCCCTTAATATAGAGATGAGGTGATTAACCCCTTGTATGCCCAGCGTCTCCTGGGAAATGGGCTGCTGATGTAAATAAACCAGGAACCCAGGGGCCCGTGGGGTCAGCTCCTGCGGCACCTCAGTTAAGGCGGTTAATAACCACAGCAACATGATTCATTACTTAGCACTCGAAGGGAACGGGCTGTCACCGCACTACCTCCCCACCCAGCCTCGCTTACTTGATTTGCATGGGCAATGGTCATGTTATTAACAGCTCATTAGTGTCAGGCCCAGGTGACCAGAAAGACAGATGCAGTGGACTGGAGGGAAAGAGTTTCTTATATTTCAAAGAAAACCCTACCAGGAGTCTTATTCCAGGGCCAAGAGGGGGCCCATGTAATCCAGCACTGTTGGGAAGGGTTCTAAATCAGGGGTCCCTTTCTTAAGGACAAAATGTAACTCTAAAATAACATCAGTACATATAATTAAAGTCTCGGGCATGATCTATCCTGGATAAAACCCAAAATCCCAGTATAATCATGAACAAAACATCAGAAAAATCACATCTGAGGGTCATTCTACAGAGTCCTCCTCAGAACCGTCAAGGTCATCAAAAACAAGGAAAGTTTGAGAAGTGGCCACAGCCAAGAGGAACCTAAAGAGAAATGGCAACTACCTGTAATGTTGTGTATGAATGTGATCCTGAACAGAGGACAGTAGGTAAAAACTAAGGAAATTCAAATAAACTACAGACTTCATAATAATAATTTGTCAATATTGGGCCATTAATTGTAACAAATGTACCATACTAATAGAAGATGTTAATAATAGAAGTAACTAAGTGTGGGTTATATGAAATCTCTCTGAACCATCTTTTTCTATAAATCTAAAACTGCTCTAAAATAAACAGCTTGATTTTTTAAGTCTCTTGCATGTATGTGGCACAGTCTAACTCATGCCATGTTATTATTCAAACTATCAGTGTTGGTTCTCAATGCCTCAGTAAGGTAGGGAGAATAGGCATATTTACCCTTCCTTTACAAGTGAAATAACTGAGATTTAGAGAAATTAAGTGATATGCCCAAGATCACATAGCTACTAAGTGTAAGAGATTAGTTTCATTCTCAAGTCTTCTGATTCAAAGTGATTGGTATCATCTCAGAGAGAACAGGGATAAAGAAAAAAGACAGTGTAGGTCTCTGGATAACGGCTTGAGCAGTTGGCAATGGGGGGTGCTAACAGGGACAGATGAGAAGTCAAGGCCAGCCAGGGGATCATGGTCATCCTTGTAGGTCCCCTTGGTCATGTTACAATCAAGCCTTAGAGTGAGAAAAAATATATACCCCTCTTTCTTTCTCATCCATTCCCAAATCTCCCCCACATCCTAGATGTGGAAACACAATCCAGAATTCTCGTGCAGTATTTTTGCCCACCCAAAAAGCAAAATGACATGACGATCTTTCTTTCTTTCTCTCTTTACTTGACCTCAAAACCTCACCCCACAGAACGTCAGTACCAGCCCCAGCATAGAAAAAAAGTGGTCCAGGCCTACACAAAATGAGTTGATGGGTAATAATGACCCTAAATCTAGCTCCATTTCTGCCTCTTACACTTTCCTCAAGCCCCTGCTGTTTTCTAATCCATCTAGAAGCAAACAGGAGAGAGAAGGAAGCTGTGAGCAAGTTTGGGGAAGTAGAGAGAGAGACATCGGTGACCAGGCCCTGCTATTGCCCATAGAAGAAAATGAAGTAAGAGGAAGAAAAGAGACCAATTGTGCATGGGGAAAATACACTGAAATGCTCCTGATTTTAACCCAAACCAGTTGCTGGCCTTGGGGCAGGTCATTTTAATCTCTCTGGGACCCAATTTCCTCTTCTGGACAATGACAGATCTGGAGGAGGCAATCTCTAAGGGGCCTCTGAACTTGGGCCTTCTGTGATCTAGTTCACAATCACAGATCTAGTTGCCTCTGTTAGGCTGGGAGTCTCATCAACTGGAAGAGAAATAAATGGAAGTACAGTCATAGGGTGATTTAGAAACTGAAATTGAATCAAAGTCACATTGTGCCTATTTTGATGAATGGAGAAGTCCCTGGTCACTTCTCCACAAGGAGAGAATGTTCAAGTGACCACTTAACTCACTGAGGATTATTCAGCAAATACCCACTGGTTTTATTATGCTACACTGTGTAGTGGGTTAGAGACAAAAAGGATATTGGGGACATCGAAAATGCATAATCCATTATTTAAGCGCTTACAAGCTCATCCCACACAGTCCAATCCAACAATTATAAACATCAAGTTGTCTGCTGTGTGCTATACACACATATTTTGTAATGGAGATGTACATGAGGGTGGGGGAGGGAAGGACTGGGAGTTTGGGATTAACAGAGGCAAACTATTATGTATAGGATGGTTAAATAACAAGGTCCTGCTGTATAGCACAGGGAACTATATATGATATCCTGTGATAAATCATAAAGGAAAAGAATATGAAAAATATATATATATATGTACAACTGAGCGCACGCCCGAGGGTATGTACACAGATATTCTTGTGCATGGGCTACCTGCCCTAACCCACCAGTGTTTCCATTTGCCTTATCAGGAAAAATCTCCTGGAGGAAGTAAGCTCTGAGAGATGAGAATTTATCCTCTGGGATGCACTAACCCCCAGTGGGGCCAGAAACTGTGGGAAGTCTGAATCTCTAATGAAGTCTTCATCAGATCTTGGCTTCAGGGCGTGCAGGGTCAGCCGGGCGGAATGGGGGCGTTCCCCTGCGCTGCTCCGTGCCCTCCCCTGACCATGCCTTCCTCCCTCCTTTCTACTTCTTCCCCCACCCTGCTCCCTGCATGCATTTCCCTCCTCCTCTAGCCACATACTGCCATGCCCCAGACTCTCCTAAGAGCAGCAAATTACTCCCATCATTTTAAAAATGTAATCAACTGCACTTGATCCAGCAGGTGCTTTTGTGAGTATGGGTTTAAAAAAAAAAATGCAGGTTGAAAAAAGTGGATAAAATATAAATTAAAAAAGAAGAATAGATCTGGTTACAATCAATAACCCCAGAATTATTGACTCCTCTTCCCATTACACTGCGATGCCTCTGTAATCTTGCTGGCAGATTCTATAAAGGACGCATCTGTGCAAGATGAGATGCCCATTGTCAAAAGTTACAATTCTCTCCAACACAACTCCCATAACAGCAGGCAGGCAGTCTCTGCAGAGCGATCTGGTATCTGGGAACAACATGACATCACTCTCTAAAACCCATTTTGTGTCTCTGCCCCGGGCCATCTCTGTCCTTAGCAAGTTGGCAAAAGGAAAGGAAGCAGATCCAGAAGCTGAACTTGGCCCAGCCTGGTGTCCTGAGTTCACACGATTCAGGCCTCCTTGACCCTTCCAAACCCCTTCTTGGATAGGCACACGCCTCTACCCTTAGTGGAGCTAAGGTCCTACTAGAAACAAGAGGATTATTCACTCCGAGGAAAAGCTGAAGCTAATCTCTTTTTCCTTGTACAAATTCTCCACGTAAGACTGTTGCTCGCAAGAATGTTTCAGCTGAGGGGCAGAATCTGGAGTTGGTTTCCAGAGGTTTCTCCAAGACAGGTGAGGGTAGCGTGTAGGCTTACATCAACTAGAAGAAGCACCCTGCCTGGACAAGGCCCCAAGAAGCCAGGCCCCTTGGCAGTAGGGCCCCAGACTTACCAGGAGTCAAGGGAAGTGTCCAGCTGGGAACCACTGACCCTCGCAGGCAGCAGCCAGTTCAGGGAGTTCTTTGGAGCTCACTGTTTAATCCCCAGGAGCCGGTGTGGCCAAATGTGAAGGGCACTGGCCTGGGAACTGCACGACCTTAAAAAAAACCGCCTCTCTCTGAGCCTCCGCTTCCTCATTTACAGAGTAAGAGCGTTGACGGGACAAGTTCATAGGCCCTTCCAACTCTCTGTCTCTCCCTCAGCTCAGAGTTGTGGTGGGGACGGTAGCTTCCATCACTCCTCCGCCTTTCCAGCCTTTGCTGGCTGATGCCCTCATTCTGATCCCAGGAGGAGCCCCTCCTTCTCCCCAGAGGGGTTTGGGAGGCTCCCTGCCAAAGGAGGAAAACCAGAAAATCTGGGTGGGCCCTGCCCTCAGGGACACCCTCCAAACTGGAAAGCAAAACTCTGCTGGTTTTGAAGATGAAGATTTACAGCCAGAAGTGAGTTTCCCTGGCAATATTGTCTGCTGCCTTTATGAGCAGCAATTACATAGCATTTGGTACCTGGGAAGGCAACCGGCAGGCGCTGAGATGGTGAAATGCTCTATTACTCCAAGGAGCACAATGCCTTTGGTAATAAATATTGACGTTCATTAGGACAAAGCCAGAATTCAATCTGTTCTGGGGAATTCTCTGCTTCCGGCCTCAGGAATGGCCCTTATTTACAAGATGTCCCTGAGGAAATGAGACAGGCTGGCTCACCTTGCTCCCCAAGATACATTTTATTCAACCGGCTCGTCCTGGGCAAACGTGGATCTGACAAGCCAATCTGAAAATGAATTTGGTACATTTTTTGAGTTGATTATTTATTCTGAAAATGAACACCCACTCTGGTCAGGCTGACAGCTCTCGGGATGAGAGAACCCTGTGTTCTCAGCTCCCCTTTCACGCTTCTTCCCCCCAGCAAAGGGGAACAGAATCCAGAGGCCCAGCTCTCCCAGCATTGGGGTCGGCAGGCCCCTCCAGCCTCACTCACCGGTGCCCAGTCCGGCATATTTTCATGCTGCTGGGGGAAAGACAGTGTACAGTGCCTGTGCCTGGGAGAGTGGGGTGTTGCGAAAGCTGGGGGGGTGGGGTCCATCGGCTCTGCCCTCCTGATGGTTTGATCAGGCAAACATTTGACTCCCCCTACCCAGGGTCATCACGAGGTCCTAGTACAGGGTGAGAGACCCAGGAGCAGGGTATGGGGAAGGGAGGGGCTTTCTATGCCATTTGACTTCTAGTCTCCCCGTCCCTTACTTTCATTATTTCCTCTTGACCCCCATTAAGTCAAGATGATACCTTGGCAAATTTCACGAAAAGGTAACATGTTGGAGGGATGTGCTCAGAGGGCGTACCCTCCACCCCTCCCCCTCCAGCTTCCCGGAGCACTCACGGACCCTGGCTTTCTAGTGTAGTCCTGGAAGGCTTCCTGCAGGAAAAGGACTATGGGAAGGATGTAGGAAGCATGTTTGGGAAATACTGAGCTGCCTGTGGCTGAAACCTCCCTGAGAGGCATTAGGTCATGGAAGGCCTTGAACGCAAGGCTGAGAAGCCTGGACTCTAAATTTGCCAAGGTGATTAGATGGCTTTTGTTCAGCAGTTTTCAAATTTCTTTGAGATCATGAGCCTGTTTGTTCTAATGTACACTTGTCTAGAACCTCAGTGTACAAAGCGGATAAAAGTTAAGCTGTTCCAATCAAACACAGATGAAAGGCCCAGAGCCCTACCCTCTTCCTTCACTCAGAATCTGGTCCCACTGATATCAGGATCACCTGAGCTGCTTGTTGAAAATGCAGGCTTCTAGAACCCCTCACCGGACCTACCGATTCATATTCTCTAGAGGTGGTGCCCTGGAATATGCATTTCCTTCTACCACTGTTGGTGGTTGCCAAAGCACACTAAAGTTTGAGCAACATGCTCCAGGGCTTGGCAGGGCAGAGGGTAAAGGCAGATACACGCCTACGATTGGCAGGTAAATCCTCCCCCTTTGCTTGACTGTAACCCGACCTGTGTTACCTGCCTCCCTCTCCCAGCACTCTGGTGGGTCTGTATTCTTAGAACACTCCCCAAGGGCATCATGTAACTGTTCCTGGTGCTGAACCTGGAGAGGAGGGGACCAGAGGGAACAGCGGTTATAAAAACCCACCAACGCCCCCAAACCCCCGCCCCTCCTTAGGGCCTCTGTGGCACTAGACACCCCAGGCTCTGAAAGCACGTGTTTTTAAGCACCTTGAAACCTACACGCCCACTCCCAACTATTACCGTGAAAAAGGTCATCTATTTCCCAGCTCAGTTGCAACAGCAAATAGTTCAGGAGGTTGAAATCAGAAAACCTTAAGCCAAAGATCTTCAGAGACCTGCTCTCTACCAAGCAGGCTGGTGGGCCCAGACCCAGGGGGCCCACGCTCAGGGGTACAGCGTGGATGGGGAACCAGTTTCCAGAGAACCAACCTCCAAGCCAACACACCCCCTGAAAAGATGCAGCTTCTGCCCACTCAGTCATGTCACTATTCTGCTTCCAGGTGGAGAGTGAAGGGAAGCCGCCCTGAGCAATTAAGTGTCTAGCCTAAGGTCACAGAGCAAGTCAGCTCAGGCCCTCAGAAAGCACCAAGTCCTCCTGCGGATTCAGGCAGCGAGTGGGCAATCTGCCCTCCGGCTCCTGGCTCGTGGCGCCTTCATCTTGCCTGGCTCAGCAGCCGGGACTGGCTCAGCCTCTGCTCTCACACACCTCAGCCAGCCCATTACCACTCTGATCTAAGCCTCCCCTGCCACCGCAGCCTGGGGCCGCTGGAAATCAGGAGACATACCCACGTAGGTGATGGCTGTCACGAAGCGAGCCCAGAGAGGAGGAGGAGGGGGAAGCCTTGGCATTCAGTTTCATCTTTAGTTCTCTGCCCACTAATTGGGGCAGTGATGGGAAAGTGAGACATATAGGCACAGTCTCACCAGGGTGACAGAGAAGCTGTAAGCCAAGTAGATGGGGTGTCATTGGACAATCTGTTGTTTGGAACTGACCCCTCACCACCGTCACCTACCGACATTCCTCCTTCCTTTGGGAAACTGCTTCTCTGCCATGTCAGTCGTGTGATTCTAACCGGATGCTGTTGACCCCTAGGAGCAGAGATGGCCTGCAATCCAGGTCCAGCCAATTGTTGCTCCTCATGCCCTTGGGCACAGTGATGGTTCAAGGATGGGCCTGGGACCATGTCTGGCCAATCATTGTTCTTCCCTGCCTGGGATTTTTTTCCAGCCCGAGTGTTGGGGGCCAGGGGGAGCTAGAGATGGAAACCTTCCCCGACACCTGAAAAAGACGTCTCTGTAGCAGGAAGTAAAGAAGCCAAGCAGAGACAGGCAGAGTGTGGACACAGAGAAAAAGAATCCTGATGACATCACTTGAGCCCCTGAATCCAGTAGTAGCTAAAGTCCCCAGGTACATGTGCCAGTAAATTCCCTTTGTTAAAATAAGATAATTCAAATTGAGTTTCTGTTACTTGCAACCAAACAGTCCTGATAAATATAGTGAGAAGGAGAACTATAAACTGTCAAAAATAAAACAAGCTGTTGACGTTGGCATTGAACTCTGACCATGAGCATAAAGGGAACCAGGCCAGAAGGACAGCAGGCAGCAGGCCTGGAAGAAACTGATTGTGAGCTGCACCCGCTTATATTGCTTGGGTGATGGAATTTCACAGTCGTTGAGGTTTTACCAAAGGCCAATAGCTTTAAGGGCTCCCTTGTGCCCTATGGAATTGGAGGAGGGAGTGGGTCTAGCCAGGAGCCAACAGTGGAAGGAACAGGTAGAGTTAGGGCAAAGAAAAAGAGAGAAATCTTCAAAAATGAGGCATATGGATTGAGGACCCCTCGTCTAATTGGGGGCTTGATGAATGGAACTGAAATAACACCCCCATTGCTCATTGAAACTACTCTCTCAAAGGTCAGCGGTGACAACCTAATCGCTAAATCCCAAAGCGCAGCCTCAGCTGCGGTGTGTCCCCACCTGTCGGCAGCCTAGAGCACTGCTCTCAGTGCTTCCTTCTTTAAATGCCCCTCTCCCTTGAATTCCAGACTCTAAATTAGTCCCCACCATGCAGGAGCATCCTTGTGTCTCCTAGGATGACTCGTTTTTCTTCTCCCAACACTGAAGTGTGGTCAACTGCTCTAGATGCTACCTTCCAGCCTATGTTCCTGCAGAAGCCACTCCGCCTGGGCCAGAATTGCTAGCCCTGATCTCTCCTGTAAGCTCCAATTCCCATCCCCAATTCAAAGTCTCATCACCTTTTACCACAACCAGGGCCTCCTCTGACTTTCTTGGCACAGGGAGTGGACCCACAGGTCTCCCGGTAGCTCAGGTTCCAAACTTGAGAGCAAACAATGACTCTTTTCTTCTCTTCGCCCTATACAGCAGGTCATCCTGGTCTGTAATTTCTGCTATGAATGTCACAGACTTCTTCCCTTGCTCTTTATTTCTCATTGTTAGTTCTTTAATGTCTTTATCACCTTGCACCTAGACTTTTGCAATGACATTTTCTTTGCTCTAGTCAAACATTTTATTCAACAAGCATTTACAGGGTGCCTTTTATGGACCAAACCCTGTGCAGTCTTCATATTCTCAAATTAATTCCAAACACTACAACCAAATTAATCTTCCTCAAGTACTACTTTGATCACATCATCCTGGGGCTCTAAAGACTTCAGTGGCTCCCCATTGCCTACTAAGTACAGCTCCCATTCATCAGTCTGTCATTCAAAGCCCTCCATAATTTGTCCCCAACCTACCTTTCTGGACTTATTCTCTACTATTTCCTCTACAGAGACCTTATACTCTAGTCAATCTGATCTATTTGTTTTTCCTTAAACAAGCATTGCACTTCTCCACTCCTGAGTTTTTGCCTAGTCTATTTCCTCTGCATGAAAGTGCCCCTCACTTATCCTGTGTCTGCTCTTACTCATGTCTCAGAGCTCAGCTCAAACATGACCACCATCTCCTTCTCTTAGCACACCTGCCAGAGTGATTGCTCCACCCTTCAGGCTCTTGTTTTTAGCATTTAGATTTGATGCTTTGCACTGTGGATTGATGACCCGTGCTCTGGTTCCCCATCACCATAGTTCTTACCTGAAGCATCTGTATGAGAATCACAAAGGGGCTTGTTAAAAATACAGGCTCTGGTGCCCTGCCTGGGGCAGGGCACATTTTCAGCATGTATCCCAGTGATATTCTTGTGCATTCAGATGTGAGAGCAGCAGTCCTGTGAGAGTGTAAGCTCCCTGAGGGCAGGGATCACATATTACCTGGCTGTGTAACCATCAGCGCACCTAGAAACTCAAGTTGAAGGGAAGCTCCAAGATCACTGAGTTCAAACACCAGTCCGGTGCTTGACTATCCTCTCAACATTCCTACTAAGTTAAAATTTGCTGAACTTTTCTAATAAGAACAAGTTTGCATAAAGAACATTCATCAGTGTTTAGTCTAAGATCGCTGTGGAGAAACTGTTTTATTAAGAGGACCTAGCCCAAGCCTTAGAGCAGAAATCTGACTCTAGTATTGGTACCTTAAATGTTTGTAGTTTTCATGAGAAACTTAGATTCACTTTTGTCTCCTGGATACTGAATTTCGTAAGTGTTCTCATTCCCCTCTTGTTTTGACCGTGGGATACCCATGGTGAAATCCACGGCCACCATCAGCAGGTAGCTGGGACTTCACGATGCCACAGGGCACCTCACTCATGGTTCCATCAGCTTCTCCTAACCTTGCTTTACTTTTGCCTCTTCTTCTTTTTTCAAACCTGTTTTTTGTTTATTTTATCTTGCCATATCGTTTGCATCTTTGCAAACTGTTTTAAATCCTTTTTGGAAGAGAGCAAGTTATAAATAAATAAAATAAATTCCTGAAGCTATAGATGTGCAAATGCTTTCTGATTTTTTTTTTTTTTTTTATCTGAGGAGAGAAATTGGGCTGAAAGATGAGTCCTTAGATTGGCAATTCTGATGGAAAGCCGGGCCAGGAAGAACAGATGGAGTAAGCGATGATCCAAGGTCAGAGTTGTAAAAAATTAGGACTCGTAGAGAAAACATGGATTCCGAAAGGATGATGAAGTTTTAGAACAGGAAGAGATGAGAGGGGTTTTAGAGTACAGTCATAAAAGGCAGAAGCAAGAAAAAGCTTTTAGAGCAGGAAGAAGTAGTTAAAACAGGGGCAGTTTCAGAGAACTAACTGTGGGGTCTTTATACCCAGAGAAGGGAGGGCCTAATTCATTGTAGTTCTGAGGCTCCAGCGCAGAAGGACTCCTGTTGGGTTCAGATGGCTGCGTGGAGGAATGAACTTAGGGTCCAGGGAAAAAAGATCTTACTTTCCCAATGATTACGAAAACTAAAGAAAAGCCTCTGGGCTAGAATCGGAGGTTGAAAGGAGAGTATACAGGAAGGGGAGCCAGAAACAATGATAGAAGTCTGCCCTATATTGAAGGCATGCCAAATGAATTGAATATTATGGGTCTGTGTGCGTAAAACTTACCCAAGGTGCATATCTTTGGTATACTGAGGCCCGTAATAAATTGTGTGAAGTTTAAGTAGGAGAGTAGAGGTGGAGAGACAGGGAGCAAGGCAGTTATAAGACAAACTTTTTTTTAAATTGAAGTATAGTTGATTACAATATTGTGTTAGTTTCAGGTATACAGCAAAGTGATTCAGTAATACATATATATTTTTGCAGATTATTTTCCATTACAGGTTATTACAAGATGTTGACTAGAGTTCTCTGTGCTGTACAGTAAATCCTTGCTGCTTATCTATTTTATGTATAGTAGTTTGCATTCGTTAATCCCATACTCCTAGTTTATCCCTCCTTCTCCCTTTCCTAGGAGAAACTTTTGACTTCAGAGGGGCAGGCAGTATCAGACTATGATCTGTGTAGCATGGAAGATGCCTGGGCCCACGGGCTACACTCCCATAGATGCTGGTAACCACTACACACCTTTGGGCTGCCCCAACTCAGGATCACAATGCTTCAAGGGGGCACCCCGGTGGGCAGGAACTAGCCTTCACAGGAGTATCTGATTCCAGCTCAGGATCCAGGGCCCCAAAATATCATCAAGCATAAGAAAAAATATTTATTGAATGATTGTTCATTCTTTCATTCAACTCTTATTGAATATTTAATGATTACTGAACACTGCAGTAGGGAATGGAGATATAAAAGATACTAACACATATTTCTTGCCCTTAATAAGCTCCAAGCTCAGGGAGAAAACCTCCATGTAAACAAAGTATTACAGTGTGTGGTATGACTGATGCCAGAGTTGTGCAAAGTGCTACAGTATAGATAAGATTACAGAGGATGGAACAACTAACCCTGCCCTGGGGAGGTAGAGAAAGGGGGGATATTTGGCCAGGGTCTTGAAGGATGAGTAGGAGCTGTATAGATAGAACAGAGAGAACAGCATAGGCCGAGGCACAAAGGTATTAAATAGAAGGGAATGTTTTTGAAACCCTGAGAAGTTTGGAGTAATTAGAATAGTGTGGAGTAAGAGTGGCAGGATATGTGGCCAAGGGTTTGGAGCTGGAATGTGACATTTCCTCATATGACATCCTAAAGGGTTTGTACTGTCGTTCAGGCAGAACAGTAACCTCAGACATGTTAAAGAAAAGTAACCCTTGAATAATCAACACCACCTGCTGGGAAACTTCCAGGATCCTGATATCTCATGGGGTGTCCACCCTCGAGCTACCATCAGAGTGGCAGGTTCCTGATACTTTAGGTCCAAGGGGAGGTGGAGAGGCTTAAAAGGTGTAGGCCACCTGCAAGGTTAACACTGTGGGTGTAGCGGAAGCACTAGGGTGGGTTCTGGAAGCCCCATTTTACCTGGCTGGGAGCCAGGAATGGGCTGAAATGCTCCTGGTTCTGAAGGCCCAGTGTGGGCCTTCAATCCTTGGGCCCAGTTACTTTACAGAACAGCAAGAGTGAATTCGCATGCCAGGAAAAAAATGAAAGGCTGAACTTCCTCCTTGGAATCAAGTTGTTATTGTTCAAATGCATTATTAATGACCAGGGCTGCAATCATTTATAACACGGTCATCACAAAAGCAGCTGTTACCATTTACACATAGCTCTCTGTGAGTATGTTATTAAGGTAATATTTTACCATGCATGCAACTTGCTCAGGGGCTGCATGCCTAATGCTCGGCTTGAACAGATCCTCCACTCCCTTCTTAGAAGTAATCACCCCTTCCCTTTCTTTACAGAGATGCCAAGTGCCAGGGAAGGGAGGCAGGAGAAGGAGATGAAAACAGGAAGCCCTGAAGAATGGAAGCAGAGATACAGGCCATATTTCCCCACCCCCACCCCCATCCTTTTTTCTCCCCTGCCTTTTTTTTTTTCTTCTTCTTCTTTTGAATGAAAAATAGAAATGCAGAAAACCTCAGGAGCCTTGTAACTTTCCAATTTTTATTTAAAAATAAACCACTGTCGCGGCTGTCACCACTCCTGTCTGCGGAGCGCAAGTTCCGACCCCATGGCCCAATATTTATACACGAGAAAGTAAATGCTCTAAAGAGAACAAATAAATCAGCTTAGATTCTAAAAGGAGTAGAGAATTTGCCAAAAAGGAGAATTTGGCTGCCAGCATAGTCCTTTGAGGACCCCACCAGCCAGCAGACCCAGGGTGACAAAAGGCCTGGGTGACAGATATAGGAGCAGAGGTCCGTGTGTGGTCTGGTGTTCCTGTGCCCTCCCCAGGCCGGGCCAGCCCCCCGAGTTTTTCCTACTCCAGTAGGATGGTCCTGGACATCTGTTTCGAGGGTGCTAGAAGCACTGGTTGGGAACAGCTGGGAACAGACTGCAAGACTCAAGAAAGAACTCAGGCAGCAGGGAAAACTCTAGAGCGACCCACACCACAGGGGCCAAATAGGGTCTGAAAATGCTGAACTTGCCTGAGCTTTCACCTGATCACTGAGAGGGCAGCCTCTTCACCCTTTCCAGCCAGGAAAATAGGGGCATCACAGGAGGACCTGAGGCGTGACACTCAGGTGATGGTTGAGTGCATGGTGAATGGGTAGGTCACCCAAATGCTACAGAGTGGAATATAGGGGCCAGAGCTATTCTAAGCACTGGGGGAAAGCTGGCTGCATGGCACAGACCTCATCTGATCTGAGAGGCCATGGAAATTTGATGCAAGTCAAGAGCTGGAGGGGAAGGTTAACTTGGCCAAAGGGGAAAGTAGCAGCATGTGCAAAAATCCTGGGGCAAGAGGGAGATTGGATTAAGGAACTGAGGGAAGGACATATGCTGGGTTTGAAAAGTGAGGGGAGAATAGTGTACGATGAGACCAAGGAAATAGCCCCGCCGGGTTGTGTAGGGCCTTGGTAAAGACTTTGGTCTACATTTTAGGAGCAATGGGAAACCAATGCAGGCTTTCAACCTAGAACAGGATGGCCAAATTAGAGTTTTGAAAAGAGCTCTTGGACCACAGGGTGGAAAACAGACTAGAGGGGTCAGCCTGTGTGAGGTGAGTTCAGAAGCTGTAACCAGCAGTAGAGGATGGCACTTTGGCCAAAGGTGGTGGCCGAGGGAAAGGGAGAGCCAAGAAATAATGAGGAAGTCAAATCAGCAAGGACTCGGTGATCAACAGTTTGAGGGTTTCAGAGAGAGAGGGAGCCCCCCAGTTTTCTAGCTTGTGCAGATGGAAGTCTAGACTTTCTGAACATGCAGAAAGAGAACAGTGGGAGAGGCCAAGATTGAGAGTGAAGAGAGGGATTTCAATTTTGAAAATGTTGAGTTAGAGGCAGCTTTGGAATAGCAAAGTGGAGATTCCAAGTACGCCATTGGAAATGCAGCTCTGGAGAGTACAGGAGAGGTCTGGATTGGAGGCAGGTGAGGGAGCCATTGGCATAAGGATGATGATTGAGGCCAAACCCATGGGGAAGGTCAACTTTGGAAAGAGTCTAGAATCGTAAGAAATGAGGGCCAAGTTTTTAGGAGCTCCAATGTATAGATGGCAGATGGCAGAGAAGGATGAGCCCACAGAGGAGACGGAGAAGCCCCCAGCCAGGAGAAAGAATCCGGGTGAACCCAGCATCACAGAGAACAGAAGAGGTAGTTCTTCAATAGGAGAGAATGGTCAAGAGGGTGGAATATCACTGAGAGGTCAAGGGAAACAAGGGGTGAAAAATGTCCATTAGACAGATACACCGACATCCACTGGTGACCCAGGCCATGGTCTTATCTGTTGTGTATTAAGGCACCCAACACTGTGATGGGCACATAACCAGCCCTCCATAAATGTTGGCTCTTGTTAAATTCCCTCTCTAAGGTCTTTAAATCTAATATTCTCCTACACTGTTGAAGGGAAAAAGAAAAGGAGACATAGGCTAACATTTTAACAGGAGACCTTTAAGATTAAACCCAAAGAATTTCCTGATGGCAAGGCCTGTAAAACACCCATAAAAGCTGTTAAGGACAATGATAGAATCCTGGATGAAATTAGGATCAGGACAGATTCCTACGTGCCTGGGACAAGTTTGACGCAGCCCTTCCTCGAAGCAGAGGACAAACCCAAATCTCAGGCCTGGTCACTTCTGCTCTGGGTGGCCTCACCCTTCCTTCCCTGTCCCCATGGAGATGAAAGCCTTCTCATTTCAATAGGCTGGAGCCCAGGTTAACGTGACCAGGGCCAGCAGCAGAAAGCACCCAGAGGACAAGCACCGACAAATAGGCTTGAAGGGCCACTGAGTGGCCAGGATTACAATGTAATGCCCGACCTCGGGTCAGTAATGGCGAGGTATTAGTCATCCCTTCAGACCTCAGCTCCATTATTTTTTGCCGGAAATGTGAGAACAGCTCTCAGTAATAACATGTGGAATCACTTCCAACTATTTGCCTTTCAAGTCAGCCTCCTCAGGTCGGGTGACATATCTCGTTTAACAGGAGGTGCCATTAGAGGGAAGATTCAACGTGCGGCTAAAAGCATTTGTAGCGGGAGATGTGGGTGTGCGGCTGGTAACTTGCGGCTCTCCCCTCGTTCTGTTGGGTTTCGTTACTGACGCCTTTTTCTTTTCGGAAGGAGGGCCTCTGGTCATTAACCCTCCCCTGGCCAGAGCATCCCCTGGCACAGCCAGGGCAGGTTGAGCAGAATTAGAAATCTCTCCTGCTCTCACCCAAGTCTGCAGGACGCTCCCCGGGCTGGCATGATTACTCCAGGCATCTCGCCATCCTCATGCGCCTGCCCCTCACCCTGCTTGGGTGACCTGGTGTCTCCCTACGGTGATGTCTTGCAGAAATAACTATAGCTGTGCAAAGAGAGCCACAAATCTACTGGCCCACAGAATTTGTATATCTACCCACAAAATGAGTCGTGCCTCTTGCCACACCTTGGCAGGCCCAGAAGCCATGCCAAGAACAGCAGGAAGGAAGGGGTGAGACTCTAGAAGAGGAACTTGTCATTTGATTGAACTTTCTCATTTTTACTGAGACTTAATTTTTTTTTTCCCTGAAGGTAAGGACCCTTTAAGGCCCTGCCTGAGCTTCTTAAACCTTTGTCCTTGAGTAAACTTTCCAACTCCTGGAGTCCTGACCTCTCTGAGCCTCAGATTCTGCATCAGAAAGATGGAAACAGTAACTGCCACCTATCAAAATAGAGGCTGTAATTAAAAGCATTGAGCACAGAACTAAAGGTGTATCAATTACATCTCTTTTGGCTACATGTTACAAGGGATCAAATCCCCAATCAAATTACCTAAACAAAGAGGGAATGTGTTGGATGGTGTAACTGACAAGTCCAGAGCTGAGCCTGGCTTTAGATATCTAGAGGGTGACTCGGGAACTGTCCCCAGGACAGAGTTTCTCTCTCACCATCCCATTCCGCTGTCCCGGTTCCATGCCATTCAAGACCTGGTGGCAGCAAGATGGTAGCAACTGCTTCAGAATGGCATTCTCACAATCCCAAACCCAGCAGAGAAGGAGCTACTCTTCCCCTCAACAATTCACTTAAGTCCTGAGCTGGACACTCACTGGGTGAGTTGGGTCATCCCTGAACCAATCACCATGACCTCGGGCTTGGAATGTGATCACCGGTTCAACCATTTAACCTTGAATCTCAAACTCCACCTGGAGGGGAAGAATAAGCGGGGAGGCCTACCTATCTCAAGGAACTGAGAGTTGCATGAAAGATCATTACAAAAAAAAAAAAAAACAGGCAGGGAGGATGTTAGGTATCCAAATATAGAATTATCCACCGCAAATAATAATTTACCATCCTGCCCCACGTGCAAGAAAAGGGTTATTTGATAGTAATGTGTAATAAAGGAAAGCTCCATGGAGTCTCCCCTAAAACTTTTCAGCAAAGTATCCTTTTCTCCATATACTAGTAATATATTGATTGTACCCGTTATGGCACTTTTCTCAATCTGCCTTTTATTAGAGTTACTTACTGTAAGTCTCTGTCAGCTCCATTGCAACTGAGCCTCCAGAGGTCAAGACTTCCATACCCCACACAGCACCAAGCAAGTAAGGGGAAATCCATTCACATAAGAGATGCTTCCAGACCCATGCGGGCTCCCTGTGTCCAGCTCAATTCTCTTCTTCTTTCCCTTCCCCTGACCATTTCATCTGTGGGGGGGGGGGCGGGGGAGACTCGTAGAGACTAGTGGCCCCAATGAACTCTAAGGCAAGATGTTCCCCAAAACCCCCTCTTCTGCTAGAATCTGCCTCTGTTACAGCTTCTCTCATATTGTACCTCAGATGGATTTCCGGGTTCCCCACAACAAAGAAAAATCTCTGGGAGCAGGTAGGACCTTATCTTTTCATCTTCATTATCCTTGGTGCCTAGAACAGTATCGGCTCAAAGAAACTGCCCACTCAAGTGGTGTAGTTACCCTAGATCTCACTCACCATCACCCCCAGACTCTCAAAGAAGAGCCTCACAGTCAGAGCTACAGAAAAGGCAGGTACCTGCTCACGTGAGAGGTTAGAGAGCTAGAGGGTTGTACACAAACCACTTAAACAGAGAAAGGGCAGTAGGACTCACTGTCATTCCTGTTCTCTGTCAAGCTGGAGCAGATAGATGGTACAGGGAGCCTGAAAGGATACAGGATGTAAACTGAGCTAATGGGAAAGCGGGTGACATGGTGGGGGGAGCGGACTTGGCTTGATTCAGGATCGGGTTGGTACCCATAGGGAAGGGGGACGCCAAATATTTAGCGGGGAGCTGGCAGTAGAGACCCTCCAAGGCAGATGGATAATATGGCTGTGGCTTTGGATGGTCATCCTGGTCAGAACAGACCCCAGTGGCATCAGGAAGCCAAGAGGAACAGACTGAGCTCCCTGGGATGGGGGTGGGAAAGGGCCAGAGAGGAGGTCAGTCCTGCAACCTCAGTCAGGCAAGACTGGCGCTCTGGGGCAGGAGAGCTAACGAGGAATCCAAGCAGAACCCCAGTGGTATGAATCGGCCACTTTAGTAATGATCAAAGGAAGGGCGTTTGCTGGATCCTGGGTCTGTGGGCAGACATCTGAGAGCAGCAGGGCCTCCGCCGGGAGGATGGAGATGCTGGTACCCTCCCAGGCCGGTTGAGGCAGGGATGTGCCTCTAGGAAAAGGCCTGGGAGGCTGTGCCCTGTGGGGCTGGGGAAGGTAGGACTCACAGGCTGGGCCGTGTGAGAAAGATTTCCTGGAAGACTCCCAGACTGAGCGTGTGTCTAGGGCCCAGGGCTGAGCCACTGCCAGCAGCATCCGACCTCACGGATCCCCCTAGTCAACAAGGAGCAAGAACACGAGGCTCCCTCGGCTTTAGAGTAAGCTCTGCAAACACAACTCAGTTTTTAGGGCTTAATCCACAGCCCCAGGAGGAGGGGGAGGCCTCCTCTGCAGGGCAGACCCAGCGAATGGGCTGAGACTGAAGGCAAAGCACGGGGCTGCCGGACTGAGATTAGTGTGGCAGCAGCTCCGAAGAGCAGCCCTTCAGTCGCTGGGCTTGCGTGAGCCCTCAGACGCGCTGGCTGCCTCCCACCAGCCAGGCTGCTAGGGCTGAGCCGCGGAGACCACCACGTCTGTCTGTCTGTCGGATGGCGTGCTGCTCTGAATCTCACTCCCCCGGGAACTGGGGCACCCAGGACACTGCCTAGTCTATGTGGCTGACCCCGTGTATGTGTTCTCGGCACCTACTATGTGCACAGCCTCCCCCCCCCATTCCCCTCCCTCCTGCCTCTCTCCAGCCCCCCCATCCCCACCCCGCCCGAGGAAGGGGGACCTGCAGGCGCACTCAGCCCTTTGGCCAGCCAGTGATTTGGGCTACAGATTCTATGCATGGTGGGGATGCCGGGAAGTAGGGTGCCCAGCAGGTGACTGGGGAGAGGAGAAGAGAGACGAGAGAGAGAGGGGACCATGCTCTGCATTTTCTCCAAAGTCCTGAGGCCATGAGTCTGTCTCTGCCTGCTCTGGAACGCCCATCCTGGAGATCACACACACTCAGAGCCAAAGCCCCACGACAGGGACGGAAACTGAGATTGAAATGTACCATTTGCTCAAGAGCAAGGCTGGGCTCTGGTTTCTCTGGGGGCTGGATTTCCAGAAAGAGAAGGGTCTCCTTCGCTAGGCTGCGTCCCTTATCCCGTCCCACCCCTCACCACGCCAGCCCTTTCCCACTGGGTCCCCTGTGAGGACCCCTTGCCCATCTCTGCAAGGCCTGGGGGAGCCCTGGGAGGGGGAGGGGGCGCGGAGGCGGCAAGAGCGCGGGGTGGGAGGCGAGAAGGGGTGGCCTCGGCGCGGCCGTGCCCGGGGACCTCCCCGAGGGAGGGAGAGAAGCGCCGCAGAAGGAAAGGAGAGAAGGGGCGCCGGCGAGAATACAGTGCGAGCAGCGGCCGATCTGTTCCCCCGGAATCAGCAGGCGGCTCCGCCGGAGCTTCTAATCAACGGCCGCGGCTCGGGCCGGCTCGGGCCCCGCAACCAGTCCCGGGGACATGTCAGCTCGCGGACACTATTGCCCTTGGATGGGCGTGCAGGCCCCCCGCCGCCGCGGTCCCCGGCTGCTTCCCGCGGTAAAGAGCCCTCGGCGGACGCAGCATCCGTCCCGGCGCCTCGGGTGGAGGAGGGAGGCGCGGGGATCCTGCCCGCCCCGCGGAGCCCTCCGGACGACGCTCCGCCGCCCACCCCGCCCGCTCCCTTCACCCGGCCTTCTGCCCCCGCTTCAGCTCTGGGAGGGGGAACCGCGTGCGACCTCAGGCCTCCCCTGGGGTCTGCACCCCGCCACCCCGCACTCACACACACAAACCTGCTCCCAGGAGGGGCAGGGAGGGGCCGCAGCCTCAAGCCGCAGCCCAAAGGGCAGGCGGGAGGCGAGCTGGAGAAAGGGACACAGGGAAACTGGAGGGAGGACCCCCAACATCCTCGGGAGTGGGCAGGAGCTAAACCCCAGCCGTCCACACCGGTGTCCCCACCTGCTCCGGGTCCCTGAAAAGACAGCAGATTATCAGGAGCCCGGGATGGAAGACCCAGCTCCCCTCCCTCACCTGCCCATCCCAGGATCCCAGCTTGCTCATTTGGACCCACTACCCCCCAGCTCCTCCCCTTGGCTATGGGCGTGGCCTCTCTGCCTTCACCAATGAGAACCACGCCTCAAATTCGGAGGGCTGGCCTCAGTGCTCAGAGCTCCCAGGAGGGGCAGATGAGTGATGCTGGGCCAGGGTGCTACCATACCCACTCTGGATAAGGATAGACAGATGCTCTCTCAAGCTTGGGTAGAGCACAGCTTCTAAATACACGCACTATTTCCACCTTCCCACCAGATTGCCTGAACTCAGCTCCTCTGTGGAAATAAAGACACCACTGCGATATTAGGCAAGTCTCCCCGCTGGTGAGGAAGGACCCAGGACACACATCTTTAACTCCGCTATCTTATGCTTTCAGTCGGTGTATCCCACCCCAGCAAGTCCCCCACCTGGAGGACTTACCTGATCACTGCAATCCACAGGGACTCTCCTCTTCCCTAACCCATGCATTTAAAAATCTGCTGCACACAATGCCATGCTTGCCAAGAGCATGTCCTGGCTTTATTCTCCAATAGTTTCAAGTGCCTATGTTTGACTCCCCCGGGGACGGTAAGGTCATCACAAGCGGTAACTATTGCTTTGCTTGTTTTGATTCCCACGGAGCTGAGCTTAGATTGATGTAGCATAAGAGCTCAATAAACGCCCATGGACTTGGCTAATGGATGGACAGACTTGCAGGGAGCACTGCCCCATCGGGAGAGAAAGATGGCCTTACTCTCCTCTTCCCTACCAAGAGTAAACCAAGGTCCTGTGTCCTGGGGGGGTCTCAAAAATCAGCAGAGCTCCGCTCTCCCCCTCATCCTTGCTTGCCTCCAACCACCTTGGCCCTCTGGATCCCTGTGGGTTTAGAGAGGCCGATGCTTGTGGCTCTTACCAACATCAATTTGCAGTCGCCAGGATGCAACTTCACCCTATGCTGCGTTCATAAATTAATCTCCTGGGATTCGATTCTGTGTTTTAGTAACACTCCTGAGGCATTGTATTTACACATTAATAATAAAATTAAAAAGTGAGACAAGTTCTGACAACTTTCAATAACATTCAGAAATAAAGTGTGAGGCGCGGAAGTGTCCAAAGTTAATTAAGACCATTTGGTGCTGGCGGGGGGTGGGGCTGATGCCTGCCGTTCTCCAACAGGTGCTATTTGTGAAACCCAATTTCCCTGTCTGCAATGTACCTGATGCCTGCAGAAGACAAGGTGCTGAAATAAACAAAACTAGTGGCATGAGCTGGGACTTTCTCTTGTTTGGGTTTACAGTGCTGGGGTTTACAGTGCTGTGGACACTTGGTCAGAATTTTTGGAGGGTCTCTAGGAATAAAAGAGCCCTTTGGCCCTTCCCTGTGATTAGCAGGTGGCGTGTCCAGACTGTTCACATCTGCTCCATGCAAGTGGGGTCCTGGAGGAAGTTAAGGGGTGCCCTATTCCTTGGGGAGGGGCTGACAGCTCACTTTTCCACTTATAGATGTAAGAGCCTTCCAGACCTCATCCCAGAACGAGAGGGGAAACAGCTCTAGAACCAAAAAAGAGGGACTCTGGACAGAATCCTAAAACAGGGTGCAGAGTGAAGCTGGACTTCCCTGCTCAATAAGTAGTATGATTTATTGCACAAATACTTGTATTTTAAGCCTGCATACACTTATGCATTTTTGTATTTTCTTCATTTCCCTTTTAGCTTCTTTCAGTTTTAGAATAGTTCCTTTAAAAAAAATTGCAGAGCCTTTCTTTCATAAAGGACTTAGAAGAAGGGGAAGTAGAATTCACTTTGTTTCTTTCTTGAGCCCAAATGGACCACTGGGTGTAGGGCATGACAGGGACAAAAGGGAGAAACACAGAGGAATATTTTGGGTGCTACCGTTGGGGCCCCTCCAGAGTAGATCTTCTCAGAACTCTTTTCTTCACTTTCTCCACAGTGTTTTGTTCATTTGAGGGACAAATGAATCCCTTCCCATCCCACAGGATTTCCCTTGATTTTTATTGGCAGTAGAAATGATGTCGGTGGTACCAAACTCTTCAGCCTCATCCCAAACGATATCTAATCCCAGCTCATCGTTCTCAATCTTTGATAGAGTCTATCATCTAAAAGACAGAAGACAGAAGACAAAGGAAGTGGGAGTTTGGAAGGAGAATGACCATCTGGGTTCCCATCACAGCCTGAGATTTCCAACCCGATATACACTACCAAACGTAAAATGGATAGCTAGTGGGAAGCAGCCGCATAGCACAGGGAGATCAGCTCGGTGGTTTGTGACCACCTAGATGGCTGGGATAGGGAGGGTGGGAGGGAGGGAGACGCAAGAGGGAAGAAATATGGGAACATATGTATATGTATAACTGATTCACTTTGTTATAAAGCAGAAACTAACACACCATTGTAAAGCAATTATACTCCAATAAAGATGCTAAAAAAAAATTTTTTTTTTAAAAAAAGAGTTTTGGTGGGTGACCGTAAGTCTTGTTTTCCACTTTGGACATCTGGCCCTTGGCTTCAGTAAAGGGCTTCTCAGTAGCCAGGCAGATCTTGCCTCTCTTTTGAAACATGATGTTTCATGGGCAAATATATTTCATAAGGAATGAGGGTTGGGTCTAGCCAGTTACTTTCACTACACCTCCCATCCCAACCCTCTAACCAGGGAACAAGTTCAAAATAAAAAGAAATACCAACTGGGCAAAAGCCCTCACAATACAGTTGGCTCGGTTCCTCAACATGGCCTCTTAGAAACCGACTCCTTCCCCAAGTCTTATGTTTGCCGTGATTGCATGCCTGTTTGCTCTAGATCAAAGGAAAGTCATCTGACCTTCAGATGAAGCTCAGACTGGGAGGGGCTGCTGCCCCATGGCTAAATTGCTAGAGGAAGGATAAGTGTCCAGGAAACACAGGGATTGGGAGCAAGGAAAGATCCATCAGCTGAGCTATACCACGAGGCTGTCTGCCCAGGGGACTGGCCTGGGGAGAAAACCTGTAAACTGCCTCATAGTTACAAAACAGGACTTTGCCTGCACCAATTAGTTCATTCATTCACCCTAAACAGCTCACAATAAGTGTCAGTGTTCTGTGGCCCACTGTGGAGAGAGGTTTCTGGAAAGAATAGAGGCGGTGCTACAGGTCCAAGGCTCTTATTTAGAGAGATGAGTGCAACACCACCAACTTTTACCTCTTGACCAATCAATGCAGATGTAATGGCCGCATCTGTGTCTTGGGAACCAGGGAGGCAGATGATGGGGATTCAGAAGTGGAAGCTGCCATGTCCCCAAGATCTACTGTAGGACGTGGCCTGGGGAGCCCTGATTTCATGGCCAGGCTCACCCCCTACGCTGCCACCCTCCTCCAGCTTGGCTAGCCCCTCAGAGGCTCACTTCTTAGACATCAGAATAATTATCCCAGTGGTATCCTCTGTCTTCAGTTATCCCTCACGAGGTTTGCCAGGCTTCCTAGGACGAAAGGAAGACAGGGATGGTCCCACTGAATTCTAGGCTCCAGAATTTCAAGGATTTTTAAACCACTTCTATGAAACATTCCTTGAGAACTCAATGATTTTCTCATCATGTTCAGTATGATGTAGACATTTAGCATGAAGGTCTGGAGTAGACTGTCTGGATTTGACTCTTGGTTGGAACACTTACTGGTTATGGGACCTAGAGTGAGAAGATTAACCTCTCAGCTATGCGCCAGTTTCCTTACCTGTAAAGTGTAGTAGATGATACCCGAGCTCCCAGAGGTATTGTGAGGTTATTGAGTTAATTAAATTAGTTGATTCACATAAAATGTTTAGAATAGTGCCTGGCATTATCATTAATAAGAATATGTTTAGTTTAAATCCTGCCAGCTGAGAAGATTCTACTTCCTGGCCTTCTTTTTTCTGGACTAGGTGACCTCAACTTTTTCTTTAGCCCTGCAAAATTTATCCCAGCCTGGTAAGGAATTGATCCTCCACATAGAATTAATAGGGCTACTAGAACACCTGGCAACTGACCCAAAAGAGGGAGGAAACAGTGTTTATCGTAATTTATATGTTTATATTCACAAAGCTCCTGATCTTATCACTGGGAGCTCCTGCATCTCCAGCCCTGTGCACCTGGAGGTACTGAAAATTTTCAACCTGCAGACTCAAACCTGCCCTGTCCCTAACCTGTCCTGACCCAGCCCAGTTGTTTATTAGGGACCCAACCCCACCTGCAGTTGAGGGGCTATAATTGGTCTCGCTTCCTTAAGCCAGATACCCAGTGGGCCCAGAGCTAAACCCATGAGGATTTTAAAGTCCACCAAGCTTCACCTTTCCCGCTAGTGCACACCTTGTCCTCCTAGTGAGCATGGCTGGATTCTGTCCAGTTCTGAGTTTGCACTCTGATCCCCTTCTGGAACCATCACCCCACCCTAAATCTCTGTTTTAGAATCTTCCAATGTATCCATCCTATATCAGTCCTTTTTCCAAATAAACTGAACTCTATCTCCATACCCTTAGTCCTTGGCCTGGATCATCTCTGAAATGTCCAAAGCGCCACCACCACCACCTGCACCAGGAGAAGCAATGTGTCAGCACTAACCTTACCATGACCATCCCCATGCTGAGCTGAATCTACCAGCTTACCCTTGAGAGCCCGCCTTACCACTGGGGCAGACTGCACTAGCCCCTGCCCTGCCTGTAGTTAGTTTCCTTCTCTTTCTTTCCCTGTCGACCCACGGATTAAGTTGCTACATGCCCTGTGGCCAACGCCTGGATGTTACGACAACTACAAACTAAGTTTTATACCTGCAATTTGTCTGATCTCACCGCTCGCCTTACGGCTCCACTAGGATGCTTGCAAAACACATCAGACTCGATAGTCCAAGAAACTCATGATCTCCTGCCCAAAACCGTACCCCCTTTCCACTCTGATGCCCTTCTAATCAGTTTTCCACACTGCAACTAGAGTGATCTTTTCAAAATGCAAATCTGTTCATCACACACATATACACTTAAAACTCTTCATTAGCTTCTCATTGTTCTTAGGATAAAGGCCCACAAAAGGGGGCTTCAAGTCTGGCTACCTTTCCAGCTTTACCTGGTCTCACTCTTCCTCTCCCTTGCCGTAGTCCAGACACCAGGATGACAGCACTCAGGGCACTTTGGAGGGAATTAGATAAAGGTGCCCCTTCTGGGCAGCCCAACTGGAAAAAGATGCCCTTTCCTGGGGGCTGACACAGCTGCTTATGAGGCTCTAGCTTGGCAATGGGAGCAGGGCTGGATGTTAGCTCCCTACACACCTTCCTCAGCCCAGCTGTGACTTCTGTCCACAGCACAGCCTGTGCTCTGGCCAGGCCAGTCATCCTTGCCAGTCATTCTTTAGTCCCTCCAAAATACACCATGCTGCCTCCTACCACTAGGCTTTGCTCATCCCACTTGCTCTGCATGAGATTCTCCTGCCCTCTCTCTTTACCCAATGATCTCCACCTTGTCCTCCAGATTCCAGCTCAACCATCACATCCTCACGAAGCCCTCCTGATCTCTCCGCCTCTCCAACTTATTAGGATAAGTTCCTTTGGGATAAGCTCTCACCAGACAGTGTTCCCATGCCTCTTGATACTGATCTCATCTTATAACCTTACCCTCATTTGTATAACTAATGTCTGACTCTCTCATTGTATTACAATACAAGCTCCATTAGAGTAGGAACCATGTCTTTTTTTCTCTCTCCTTTGTTTCTCCAGACTGTAACACAGTGTCAGGCACATAATAGCTGATGATTAAATATTTATTGACGACCTACTGGGTGCAGGTGCTCCATGGTAGACGGTAGTGTCTGGACTTTATAATTGGAACAAGTTATGCTTCCCAGAGGCGTGATTAAGCATGTCAAAGAGGAAAATAATCTGTTCCACTTAATTATGCATTTTATTTAAAAATAGAAGTCTTTATTAAAACAACAAAGCATAAATATTAAAGAATGTATTTAAATAACTTGTACAATTTAGTGCAAGCTTTAAAGGTGCATAAACACTGAAATGCAATTCAATGCCTTTTTAAATCGTTTTCAATCATTATCTTGACTTTATCTGATCTTGTCTCTTAGCGTAGGTTGGGAGAAGAAGTAATTCATTTTGACTTCCCTAATTTTGTTTCAAAACCTGCTAAGGCTTGTCCACAACTCCAGCAGGTTTCTGGCCTCCCAGGCTTTAGATCAGATTAGAGCAAAAGCCTTTGCAGGTGGTTTGCATCTTTGCTCCTACAGGGAGAGCTCCTACAGTTTTAGAGGGAAAAGGTCCTTCTCCTAAGAGTAAGCATTTTGGATATATATCACCCCTGCTCTTTACCTGTCCAGTTCACCCTGGTCCTGCAAAAAATGGCAGATGGCTCAGAAATGCAAGAACATGACTTCCACACCGAGACCCATACCTGACTTTTGCACCTGCCTCTTCTTCAGGAAGAGAAGCCCTTTGTGTGCAACTCTGCTTCTCCACTGACAGGATTTCTGATGGACTGCTTGATCTACATACTGGTTAGACACCTTCCTAACAATTACAGCCCCAGAACTTAATGTTGCAAACAGAATTGAACTGAGCCCAGGAGGGTTGTAAAGGAGCTATAATGGTGCCCTACGCAAGGTGTGGCCACCTGCCCATCCAAGGTGTGGCCACCTGCCCATTGGGGATTGGTGGCTCATGCCACCCAGGTGGATCTGCTTCTGAGCTTAACCTTCCCTACCATCTTTTCCCACAGTTGTATATTTACAGGTGCACAGAGAGGGAAGCCTCTGGGGTGGTGAGAGCTGGAAAATAAGAAGTCCACCCATTGACAGAGTTGCTAAGAGGCCATTAATGCTAAGCTTCAGCAGTGGAACACAGAAAACGGCATTAAAGGATTTACTTTTCATGACCATAATTCACAGTTAATGTACATTTGATGTTTAATGTATGAACCAGAGGTGACTTCAAACTTGCGGACCTTTTCTAAATAGTGTTTTAATCTAAGTTTTTACCAAAAAAATAGAGGTTCATACACTCAGTCTGTCAGACAAGAGGGAGGGCAGAAAAGGCAAAGCTAGGTGTAAGGATCCAATGTGGGAGCGGGCTTTTGTTCAGTCTTTTATTGAAGTTTTACCTCTAATCTCTCCCTTTCTGATGCAATTTAAGATTAAGGAAATGAAAGGCAGGGCTGACTGTGAATGGTTTTACAAACAGGACAGCCAAGGGGCCCTCAGAAGACAGTTTTGTAAGAGGCTTTGGGTTGCAATCCCTAGAAAGGACAGAGGTGGGAGGGTGGCAGTGCCCCTGTGCTGGGGAATGTGGCCCCAGGATGGCCGGCCTGCCTGTCCGCCAGGGAGACTGACTTTCTGGGTCCAAATAGGAGGTGACGGTGGTCAGAGCACAGGTCACCACGGGCCAGAGTCAGGCTCGGGAGGCCAAAAAGCATAAGTGTCAGAGCAAGAGGTGTCCTGCTCTGGTGGAAAGAGTCCCAGAGTAAACATTCTGGGTCTTGGGTCTATTGTGTGACCTCAGGCAAGTGGTTCACCTCTCTGGACCTCAGTCCCCTCACCTTAACAACAAGCTTCTCAGGCTAAATCAGCGATTTCAAACGGAGTCTGCAGGAGCCCTAAGAAACGGGAGCAGCCTCAGGAGCAATGGAGGGTCCAAGTGGAAGGACCCTGGCCCTCAGCACCTCTTCGGCAAGAGCTCACACTCACCTCTTTTATAAATAATGGTTCTATGTAAAAGGAAGGTTCCCCGCTTCAAGATAACAACACTGAAAGGTACAAGATCAGCTGATCCCTAAGATGCTTTCCAGCCCAAGCCTAGAGAGTAGATATGCAGAAAAGTCACCCAGAAGGATGTCCTCAAAAAAATATTATTCTAAAATGGGCAATAGAAATAGAGTAGCAGCTGACAGGACCCACGGATCGCAAAAGCCACATTACTAGAGATCATTGTGGGGTGGGGCAGGACTGTCTTCCTTGGAATTCAGTTGATCTGTTTCAAGGGGAGGAAAATGTATTCCAGCCATGCTGAGCTGCTTCAGAGAAGATGCAAAGTGATCGGGTGCATGGGGTTTTCCAGATGAGTGCAGTGGAGGGAGATAGGAAAAAGGGAGTTAGGGGTGATGGCAAGGGAATTTCCTTGTAGAGCTGGGGTATGGAAAGAAAGAAAGGGGGCTTCCCTGGTGGTGCAGTGGTTAAAAATCCCCCTGCCAATGCAGGGGACAACGGTTTGAGCCCTGGGCCGGGAAGATCCCACATGCCGCAGAGCAACTAAGCCCGTGCGCCACAGCTACTGAGCCTGCGCTCTAGAGCCCGTGCTCCACAACAATAGAAGCCACCGCAATGAGATGCACACACACCACAATGAAGAGTAGCCCCTGCTCGAAGCAACTAGAGAAAGCCAGCGCCTAGCAACGAAGACCCAACGCAGCCAAAAATTAATCAATTAATTAATTAATTTTTGAAAAAAGAAAGAAAGGAAGTGAGAGAATTTAGTGGAGTGGGGATGAAGGAGAAAAAAGAAGTCTTTTCAATAAACTTGGGGGATTTCTAAAGCTCTCTTCAGCTAGAATCATTTTATGTTTTTGTGGTTCTTTCCTATCTCTTAACATGGCTGGATAATGGGGAGTTCACTGCAGTAGGAGAAAAACAGTTACAACTAAGAAAGGAAGTAACAGGAGTTTCCAAACAGGCCAATGAACAGAACCCATCAACAGAAACCTCAGGGCAAGCAGGATGAGAATTCACTGTTTGCTTCTTGGTTCATTTATCCAGCCCATTTTTGCTGAGTGCCTCCTCTGTACTAGGCACTGGTGATGAAGGATCATGGGAAGGACATGTGTGGACCCTGCTGTCAAATTCCAGTGAGAAAGTCAGGACCTGAACACATGGTTACATGTAGGATGCAGGTGAGAAGAATGGAGGTCCAGACCATTCTGGGGTGTGAACAAGGGGCTCTTACTGACCAGGAAGCACGGGCGGGGAGCGGGGTGGGGGGAGCTTCTCCCCTGAGGCCTTAGTGTTCCGAGGTTGTCTTGTTGAGGTTCAGAGTGACTCCCACTTCAGTGGTGGCCCATGTCCTCTCATCCAGAGCTACTCCCTCGCTCATCTCCCCCCTCCCAAGCCCAGCTCTGGTTCCCTGCTCATCTGAGAGGAAGGCAGGGCTCCAAACACTGCTGGGGCCACCCCCTGCTCCCTCCCTTTGAAACTCTCACCAGCCCCCCAGAAAGTTATGTTTCTCTGGGATCCCTCCCACCTATTCTAAAGGGACCCCAAGGCTTTCTTCCACCCCCTTTAAAAAAATTTCCTTTCTTAGGTTGCATTATAAAACATACATTCTGGAAGAAAGAAGGAGATAGACCTGTTCTACTCTGTGGTGCTCAAACCAGACTTGAGTATTGATGGCAATCCTCATGTTCACAGATACATAAAACAAGACTCGGTCAGAGGAGGGTGACTAGGGTGGTGGGAGTACTTGGAACCATAACTCACGAAGAACGTGTAAAGAAATGGGATGTTTAGCCAGAAGATGCAGGGTGAGTAGGTGAGCTCTGTTCCAAAGCCTGAAGGACCATCCTTAGACAGAGGAGCTGTACAAATCGATGCCCCAAAATAAGAACAAAGGTCAATGGGCAAATGTCATAGAACAGATATTCTTATCTCAATTTTTAAAAGGAATTTTATTAAAATGGCTGGAAATGGAATGGAGGCCTTAGGACATCAAGGAAGGAAGGGTGAGTTCCCCAAGGGAGACGTGTAAGCATGGGCTTGGTGGCCACAGAGAAATGAGGTGATAGAGCTAGCCCCAAGTTCTTTAAGACACTGCCCGCACCCGACAGTGTGTGACTTTCTGTACAGCTCAGATTAATCTGCCTTCCTTCCTCAGCCTTCAGTCCTTGTCATTCCTCTACCAGACACTCTACCAAGCCCTCCAGAGGCCCCTCAGGGTCCAGTAAGAGAGGAATTTCCACCTGGAGGGACTCAGCCTCACAGAGCTCTGAGCCTCCCTGGTCCCTCCTCCCAGCACCTCCTCCATGACCCTGCCCAGGTCTCCCCAAGTGAGATCCGCCACATCTCGCCCCGGGCACACAGGGCCATCTCTCCCATTGTGCTGTGTGATACTGCGATTTACAGTAAGAAATATACGTTTGGTTTTTGTCCCCTTCTGGCACAGAACTCCTAAAACACTTGGAATTTCCTAAGTGATGAGGTTATGTTAATGAGGTGACTCTTGAAAGCCCCTACTTCACCTAAGGATGGGGGCTGGTTGCCAGGGGAACAAGTCACATGATTACAGGGTTGGAACTTTCAGTCCCACTCCCCTGACCTCCATGGAAGGGAGAGGGCTGGAGGCTGAGTTTAATCACCAATGGCCAATGATTTAATCAATCGAGTCTATGTAGTGAAACCTCCATAAAAACCCAAAAGGACGAGAGCTTCCGGGTTGGTGAACATGTGGAGAGTTGAGGAGAGGAGCGCACCTGGAGAGGGCGTGGAAGCTCAGTGCTCCTTCCCCATACCTTGCCCTCTGCATCTCTTCCATCTGGCTGTTCCTGAGTTCTATCCTTTTATAATAAACCTGTGATCTAGTAAGTCAAATGTTTCTGAGTTCTGTGAGCTGCTCTAGCAATTAATTGAACTCAAGGAGGGAGTCGTTGGAATCGTAGCAGGTCCATCAGAAGCACAGGTGACAACCTGGACTTGCAACTGGCGTCTGAAGTGGGTTTGCGGGGCAGTCTTGTGAGACTGAACCCTTAATCTGTGGGATCTGACACTATCACCAGGTAGACAGTGTCAGAATTGTGCTAATTGCCTGGTAAGTGGGGACAACCCCTCCCACACACACACACACACACACACTGGAACTGGGTATCAGAACTTTTACACTGTAAGTGCAAAAAAAGTGGAAATACACGGTCCCTCCAGAAACCACTGACCTACATCACCAGCGCACAAGTCCGCCCACCCTGGGAGTCAATCATTCACCGCAGGCTTAAGAGGAACTTCTGTTTTCAGCCTGTCTGTCCCACTTCTATTCCTGCCACTGCAGCTCTCTCACGTGCTGTGGCACATGATACTTTTCCAGGCAAACTTCTACAAAGGCAAAGAGTGAAATGGATTCCTTCCAGGAGAACTAGTCTCCCCAAATCAAAATCTTCCACATGGGGGTGATGATAAACAGATGCCCCTCATCTCGACAAATGAAAGGTCACCCACAGACAGTGCAGAGTAATTATTAAATCACTTCCCCCATTTGTTCAGGATCAGTAGCGACCTGATTACCTGTATCTGAAGACAATATCTCTAAGTCCTGGGCATGGATCCAAAAAGGTCATTAATAACAGGAGAGTCCCCAAATTTGCAGGGGAAGAAAGATCAGCTCTAGTTAAGGAAGCCAAGTATTCCAGACCAGCCCTTTACAGCAACAGTTTGCACGGTAATAACAACAATTTGCATTTCTCAGGCGCAGACTTTGCAGCCTCCACAAAGGTAGCCAGGCTCACCAAGGCTTTTCCTCCTCCACAAACGGGATGGGACGGAATGTATGTGTCAAAGGCAGCTGGCTGGTGGGGGGATTTTCTTACTGTCATTTCTCGTGGCTTCAGATCAGAGGCCAAAGGCTGGAAGCAGAGGCTCAGATTCCTGCCTCTTTGCCCAGACAACTGGACTTTAAGAAGAGCCAGGCATGTGTGTGTCACCTCTTGGCAAAGAACGACACTTAGTCCTGACCTGGGTTCTCCAAGTGCCTGCCTTGAACAAGTCTACCCAGGACCTCGAGTTAGGAGGACAGACCCTCTTCCTCAGCTGCCTTAAGTTGACCAGTCAGTCAACAGGCATCTTTGAACTACTTCCTAAGCTGGGTGCCCCCAACTTCCAACTTCCAGCCCTACAGAGAGATTCTATTTTGCTACCTATCAGAGGAGCACCAGAACCACCGCAGTCTCCCCTTCTGCCTCGTATCCCTGCTTTCCTCTTCTCCACCAGCCCTGAAGAAGTAGCATCAAGAGTTCAGACTCCAGACAGGCCCAGTGTAAAACCTGGTCAGCCCCTGACCAGCTGGGGGGACTTAGGCAAAGCGCTAAGCCTCAGCTCCTCATCTACAAAATGGGTATAATCATTTATGGTTCAAATAAGGACTCGTTTGCCAGTGAAAGGGTAGAGCCTTAAAAATGACTCAGAAACAACAGGCATGAGTCAGGATGATCCCGTTCAGATCGTGATGCATGTTTACCCTATTGAGAAGGGTTATTGTGGGGCTTCCCTGGTGGCGCAGTGGTTGAGAGTCTGCCTGCCAATGCAGGGAACACCGGTTCGAGCCCTGGTCTGGGAAGATGCCACATGCCGCGGAGCAACCGGGCCCGTGAGCCACAACTACTGAGCCTGCACGTCTGGAGCCTGTGCTCCGCAACAAGAGAGGCCGCGATAGTGAGAGGCCCGCGCACCGCGATCAAGAGTGGCCCCCGCTTGCCGCAACTAGAGAAAGCCCTCACACAGAAATGAAGACCCAACACAGCCATAAATAAATAAATAAATAAATAAAGGAGTTCCTTTAAAAAAAAAAAGAAGGGTTATTGTGAAGATCAAACAAAATAATGTATGTAAAATGCTCATCACCATGTCCCGCCCGTCCCCGCCCGCTCCCTCCGGCCGCGCGCCCGAGTCTTCTTTTCCTCCGGCTTAGTCTTCTTCCCCAGCGGTCTGGAGCCAGTGATCCACGTGCCGAGAGAGAGGCAGGTGTACCCTGCGGGACACGTGGCCTCCAAACCCAGGAAAAGAGGAACAAAGGTGGAGGAGCTGAGAATTTTGGAACTCCAGTCATTCAAAGGGACCCTCAAGTGTAAACTTTCCTCCATTCGCCTGGATGGGTAACTCCTATATTCAGAAAGAAATACTCCGGAATGTTATGCGAACTATGTGCTAAACTTTATTGGGATCCCCTAGACTATTGGGTTCTCCCGTAGCACGTTTGCGATACAGTTTAAGATATGAAAGGAAGGTGTCTGAAGACAACCCAGTAGAACTCCAAGACAAAATAAAATTGAATGAAAATTCAAAAAAATATAAAATAAAATAAAATGCTCATCACAAGCCTTGACTCATAGCAGGTATCAGAAATCATCATCGCATTATCCCGGACAGCCAATAAGTAAAGAGTGGCCAGGATGGACTGAGAGGGTCTTCTGTTTCCTTGGCCCCTTGCCACCTCCTGTAGGCCTGTCACCGCCCTCACTCTAAACCCAGTGGCGCTGGCAGGATGCAGGTTGCTGCAGCAGTTGGGGTAGCAGTCAGTGATGCTCACCAAAGCAGAACAGCTGAGGGTCACGGAATGTCCTTGGGCAATGGGCAATGGGCTGATGTCCCTCACGGTAAGTCTGAAGGATCCTCATGTAACCGGCCTCCGGTTATTACAGCCAATGCATCTGATTAATCTAATTAAACACGGAATATCCCATTTCCACCTCACTCAGCCCCATGATCAGGGGGCACCAGGCTAGATCCAGGTTGGCCCCCAAACATGCCTGATAATTAAAACAATTTTTGCCCTGGCTGACTGCTTCCCCCATTACTCTCTCCCATTACTGGAGAGGCAAACAATAAATAATTTAATAACCCAGGTTGAGTCGAATCTGGTTCCAAAACAAAGTGTTTTAATCCTCCAGTGTGCCGGCTTTCAGCATTACTGTAATTCCATTTCCCTTCACTTGACTGGGCCTTTTGCTGCTTTTGAGGCTTCTTGTATTTCTCCCCAAGTTTTCCCCACGGGACCCTGACAGCTGCATTACAGTAGGGCTGGGCAGCTGGCATGACATCACTTACCACTCAAGTCCAGGTTGGAAGCAGCAGCACAGCGGCCCGTACTCATTAGCCTAGCGATCCGCCCTCCGTCTTGATGGCTGTGGAAAGCTGTCTGTGTGGCCACAGGCAGGGCAGCTGGGCCCTCTCCTTTCCCCTCCATCCTTCTCTTTCTCTTGCCCTGCCTCCCTGTGACCCCTTCCAGTCTCAGGCAGCCCTGGCTATGAGGAAAGGACTGGAAGGGGGGGAGGGGAATAGCCTCTCCCCGCTGGCCCTGCGGTCTGATCCCTCATCACACTCTCTTGCTGGCTCTAAAGGAAAGAGCTCCCTAACCCCCGGCTTTCGTTGAAGATTCCCAATCCCCAAAGAGAGATTAGGTTTTGCTACCTTTCAAAGGAGAAGCATAACCACAACAAGCCCTCACTCTGACCAAGAACAATCTCCCTGCCGGTCCTCCCACCCCTCAGCCCCACCCACAAGGCTCCCCTCCATCCTTTGGAGCGGTAGCCAGAATATGCTGACGTGAGAGGCTGGTGCCCTTGCCCACAGCGGAGCAGCCCAGGGTCCCAGGAGCTGCACCTGCAGGGCAGGAGCAGGGGTAAAGGAATCGCACCCATGAAGCTTTCGTTTAAATAAAGAGCAGGGAACCATTGTGCTCCATTGATTACAATTTTTTTTTTTCCTGAATATTGTGACATTTGCAGGGAGGCTAATTTATTCCAGCATGGAAATCTTTAAAAACTTAATTAAGTTATTTCTGTGATTTTTCCATGCCTTATTGTTTCGAGTTCACATTTACTTTCATCCTTGTTAATAAAAAATACAAAAATTGGGGAGGGGGGCGGGCAGGGAAGAAATAGAGGAAAATGATCCCATAGAACCTCCCGGGACTGTTTCTAGACGCTCCATTCTCCTGCAAGAAGTTTCCGAGCCCCGGGGCGTAGGGGTCCCAGATGTCAGGATCAAAGTCAGGGCCCCACCTCCATGAGGAATGGTGTGGGAATTAATGCAAAACCCCGGCCTAATCCCCCAGTCACTGCAGCACCTTAGGGAAGTGTAAACAAGCAAGTAGCAAGTTTAGGAAAGTGTAAACTCAGGTATGATTTTCCTCTAAAACACTGCTGATTGCATAGTGGTTGATGGCTCTCCTTCAAAGCAAGCTGGATACTGCCCCTTGGAGAGTATCAAGTAGGAGGATGGAGATGTGAAGGAGGCAAGTTTGGGATTCAGATAGCCAGGCCCAGTTTTCTAAGAGGTCAGTTCCCAGAGCCAAATGTCACCCCAGGCAGCCGTGTTGCTTAGAAAATATGAGCTTGGGTCATATCAAAATCTATTTTTTTCTTCAACAGGGGCCCCAAATCCCTAGAAGGTGTGTTCGTTCCTTTCTCCTGAAGATAGTACCAAGGGTTCCCCCATCCCCTTATTCAGATTAGTTAATGGCCCTCCATGAGTCACTAGAGTTTGTGGGTGACTAAGATGCTGGGGCAGGGGTAGAGCAAAGAGTAGACTCAGCCAAGAAACACGGAGGTGAGGATTCCCATTAGAAAAATAAACCCATGCTGGCAGGAAGAATATGCAGAAGCTATTCTATGGTAAACATGAATGCTTACAAATACACAAATAAAACACTCTTTGGTTAAGCTGGTTCCCCTCTGGGGCTAAGTGCCTTGGTGGGTTTGATGGGAGGGTGAGTGGGGAGGCACTGGATTTCACGTGGCTTTCATGTTTGGAGAGGTATGGTTGGGGTAAAGGGAAGAAACGCCTCTCAGCTGCTAATCCAGGAAGGCTGAGCAGGCGAGATTTAAAGGGCTGCCTAAATGATAAAGGACAGATGATTTGATAAGTGAGCTTATTTATAGAGAAGGAAAAAATAGTCAAAAAAGAGGCAGCGAGGACAGCTCCAGAGCCTGGTTGAGGTCTTCCAAAGTAGAAGATGAGACCACAGAGGGGAATAAGGATGGAGAGAGGAAAGGAGCTCTTCCCCCAGAGGGAGCAAAGCAGGGAGGACAGCAGCCATCTGGGGTCCAGGCTGCGCTCACTGCCTTCCAACCAGGGTCTTGCCTGGTCGGAACCCTTCCTGCAAGTGATGCCAGAGCAACTAGGAATCAGAACCCTCCACTGAGGGTCTCCTTGAATTTCCTTTCCTGGTGCTTCAGTCTTAACCTCCAAGCTGCCCCACAGAGCAAATATAGTCCCTTCTCACGTCTCCGGAGTACCTCCCTTTGATTGAAAAGAAAATATTCCCATTGTGTACAAAATGCATCCTGCCCCAACCCCTAAATGTACTCTCTTCTCTGTCCAAGGCATCAGACTGGCTTCCCCTAGTGGGCCCACAAGCCAGGTCATCTGTATTCTGATGATATTTGCACATATTATTTTTAAGTCATTAGTCTCTGCCTGATACTGTGAGTCAAGAACTTTAATGGGAGAAATTTATGGCTTGTCTCTTCCATCAACACAATAATTCACGGTTGTGTTGCGTGTGCTGCACTAATGGAGATTGCTTTCAACTGAGTGTTGGGTTTTTTTTTTTTTTTTTCCTCCTCAAAATCATTAGCTAGTTCCTCCTGATCTATTAACAGGAGCAACAGCCTTTCCCTCGACCCATGCTGTCTGCTAGCACGGTGGTTCTCCAAGTGTGGCCCTTAAGAGGCCTCCAGGGGGTCTGCCTGCTAATCCAAATGGAAAGTCATATAAAAGTGCCTTTTCTTCAAGTACAATCTCCAGAGAAGATTTGAATCTACATTCAAAAGGCCTCAAATGAATATTTTCAAAATTGTAAGCACAATAATGGTTATTTACCCAGGCAAAAGTTTCCCCGGACCATTATAAGGTTTTTGTAGTCATAAGTGAGTGTGAGGAGATGCCTGGAGCTGGGCCTTTCTCTGCTGCTCCGAGGTCTGGGGTCTCAGGAAACGCTGTTTGTGCAGAGCGTCATGGCATCAGCTGTAAGTAAGGATCCAGAGAGAAATGTCTCCAGCTGCCAGTCTATCCATCTCCTTCCGATGTCAGGAGTGGACAAAGAAGTAAAATAAAAGCGAAATAAAATAAAAATCTATGAAGATGGAGGAGGCATTCATCCCCTGGTTATGTACAAACAGAGGCCTGGAAGGCTGGGATTGTTAGCCCACCTGCCTTCCCCTGAGAAGGTTTCTTCTCCTGACGGCACCAGTGCAAAGCCCGGGCCCTGTGTTCAGTAGCACATCACTCTGTACACCCACACCCATCACTCTGTAACTCTGGTCACCCGCACCCTGGTTCTTAAGAGCTTATCAGGGCCTCCCTTGGTGAGGGAAGAGGAAAAGGTTACTATCCAAACAAAGGGATCTCTGGGCATGTTAGAGTTTGGATGAATTTCTACCATGGCAACAAGGAAATGGGAGCGGAGACCATTCCTGGAGCCCTCGATCTGATCTCTGAGTGCCCCCCCCCCCCCTGCTAGTGTCTCCTCTGTGCATTCATGCTCTTCCCCAGGTTGATGGAAACCTGAGGTCCAGTTCCTGGGGAAGACAGTTAGAACTCCAGCACCATTAAAACCCTTCCTTGTCCCTTTAAGGGGCTGTTGCATTCCTGGGTTGGCCTGTGTGCTTTCTGCTAGCCTACCCTCCTTCCTCCATACCCCATCCTCTTCCAGAATGATTTAGGGTAGCGCTTCCCAGCACTGCACTCTCCTTTGATGGACCTCCATGATCCCCAGGCATTGTCCTCTTTTCCCTCTAGCACAAAACTCTTGTTCTTTGTCTTTTGTTCCCTCCGACACTTGAACTTGATTCTAGAATTCTTCGCCCTCTTGCTCTCACCTCCTCATTCTCCCCATCACTCTACATCATCTTGGTTCTCAGCCTTTAGTGTGTGTCAAAAGCACCTGAAGGGCTTGCGCAAACACACGATGATGACCTGGGCCACCGAGTTTCCGATTCAGAGAGTCTGATGTAGGGCCTGAAATGTGCATTTCTAACAAGGGCCCAGGTGATGCTGAAGCCGCTAGCCCAGGAACCACGCTTTGAGGACCACAGCTCTCCATCTATGAGTCTTTCCTACTTCTCTCCAGGCAGCCTTGGGCATGGAGGAAGCAAGCTTCTGTCTATATGGGATGTTTCTCACCCTTGGGTCACCCCAAGGGGCCGTGCTCCCCTCCACTCCAATCACAGAAGCCAATCAGGCTCGCCTCTCCCTTTCCTCTGTCCTGGCTGCAGCCCAGCCCCTGCTGCTTCCCCATCGCCTGGCCACTCCGAAGCATCTCTCTCCACCCATGCATGTGGCTTTTTGCCTTTTGCTTTTCTCTCACTCCCTGTTTCTTCACATCCATCTCTGTCTGCCAGATTCTCACATCCAGGCTTCCTCTGGCATCTATCCATCGTCCCCATCCATCTAACTGTGCAGATAAAGCCCAGTGTGTTTTTAGGATGCCTCCTACTTCAGCCAAACAAGGATTTCCCTCTCAAATCTACTCACAGTTAGACTCTGTGGTGAGGGGAGGGTGGACATGGTAACCATTGGAGTAACCCCTCTTGAGGCTGTTTATTCATCAAGAACAAAAAGCAGACAAGCCAGTACCCTGCCTTGGACCACCTGTCTTATAGATCCTTTTTAAGCCCATTGAGCTGACTTGAGAGCCCCTCCCAGAGGCCTTGTCATGGGTATTTATCTGCAATACTCAAGGACCAAGAGAAAAAAATTATGTATTCCTTCCTGGAGCATAAGCCCTCAATCTTTGGGAAGCAGAATAACAGAGGGTAGAGGTTGAGAGTGTACACTCTGGTCTGGGATTGCCTGCTTTGAGCCCCAGCTCTGGCCCTGACTAAACATAATCACGAACAAGCCCCACACCTCTTTAAACCTCAATGTCTCCATCTACAAAATGGGCATATACCCCAAGGCAACATCCAGAGAATTAAATAGGGCAGCACACCTAGCACTTAACACCTATGACTCACGCATGGCAGGACTCGGTAAATGCTAACATTATTATCCTCTGTGTGCACCAAACCTTGGAGCCTCAGAATCTGGGTACAGAGATTGAGCAAAACCATGGATGCAAAACCTTCTCCCCACAACTAATCCCACACCGGACTAGCAGACCCTGGGGCTTCTCAGCTAGACAATAGCCATCCCCCTTTTTGCCCTGAGAAGTCAATCCCCCAGCACTTAACTTAAAAGCTTTGTGCTTTGTTTTTTTGTCTTGCTTTGTTTTTCTAAATAGAAAAAAAAGAATCCTATTCTTGTCTGTCCAGTGTTTTTCCAGCAGAAGCACGAGTCAGCACTAAGAGTTCTCCTTGGTCAGCAAAACATATGTTGCAGTGGGAGAATTTGGGGGAGTTTGAGGAGGCCCTAATGAGAAGGGAAGTTAGGGGTTGGCTGGGAACTAGCCAATTTCCAGGTCTCCCAGAGATTCCTTAGGAATAATTCCTTCTACATGGACTCCGCTCCCTGCCACCCGCAGAATCCATCCGTAAGACAGGCCAGAGGAATCAAGAGAAGTCAGATCCAGGAAGAGCGATTCTCCCAGCCGCAGCCTAGAGTCTGATGGTTGGCAGGTTGCAACCCTCCCGTGGACACTGGAACTATTTCTTTGCCGGCCTGTCTCCCAGGAATTCTGTGCATGTGGCTTTTCACCTCAGGGAAAGTGTGGATTATCTCACCAGCCACCCACCCACCACCAAGGTGCTTTCTGGGAATGTCCTGCCCAGAAGGACTTGGCTCAACTGCCATGGGAAGGACATGCCAAGACCCGCTGGCCATTTATCACCCTAAGAATGCTCACTCTTACCTCTGCCACATCACCCCTGGCAGGGTGTGGCAAACCGAGTAAGGAGCCTGTCACCTCACATCAGCCTGGGTGGCCAGGCTTCCCAGGGCTGCAAGGCCTAGCCTTTCTGGCTCCCGGACTGCACGGGCTCTCCTACCCCTATCTCCACACCCAGGAGTCTGGAAACCGGGACCCACCCAGACAGAGTGGCAAGAACACAGGCAGTGGGCCAGTGAGTCCTGATTTAAGATCCAGGTTCTGCCACTCTGATAAATTAAGCAAGTGGCTTAATCTCATTGTGCATCAATTTTCTCATCTGGGATATGGGGATAATGATTCCTGCTGCACAGAACTGGTCTGAGGCTTACATGTGTTCCATAAAAGCAACGAGCGTGAGTGGATAGTAGGCACCTGATCCACTATTGGGCTTACCCAATAAATGGTGGCTCTGGCCGTTATTTAAAATAAGTTGCAGTACTGATATGTTTATTGGTCACTGGAGTCAGGAAGAAGGTCAATTTCAGCACCCCAAGTACCTTCAGCTGAAACTGACCTGAGGGTGTTAGAAAGCAAGTCCAAAGTTATCGGCTGCTGTTCCTGCTCCCCTGGCTAAAGTCCAAGTGCATTTGTATTCCTTTGCTGCCAGCGGCCTGTGCATATGGAATACATTTTCTTTGGGTGTCTCACCATTAATGTTTTCATTTCTGCTTAGCGTCAGGGGCTTTGCACGTCGCTGGACTTCCAGACCACTAAGCCTGCCTTTGTCTCAGCTTGCTTTGTTCTCTCATTTCCTGATCAGCCCGGGAGCATTCCCAGGCAGGAGGGGCTTTGTATAGAAGTTCAACAGACTTTGGGTTTTTGGAAAAGCAGGAATCAAGCCCCACCTCATACACGGGTCCCCTCTTTCCCTCCCCAGCACCTAACGCTGCCTGTAGATCAAATGTTCTTTCCTTCCCAAGTTTTCTGACTCTCCCCACATGTGAATTTACTGAGCTCTGCCAATAAACACAAAGAAGTTAGCTGCCATGTTTGAAGCTCATCAGTAAGGGGAGCATGACTCTGGAAAGATGACCTTCCACTTGAAAGAATGTAATAATTCACAGTGTTGGCAAGTGGGCAGTGAAATGAGCACTGATTAACGGAAGTGCAAATTGGTATAACATTTCAGGTGAGGGGGTGAGGAGGGCAGGTAGCCAACGTGCAACAAGAGCCTTTGAAACACTAACTCCACTTCTAGGAAGGTTCCCTAAGGAAATCATCGGAAACGTGGTCAAATATTATTGTGATACAAAGGTGTTCATTGCAGTAGTATTTACAATGGTGCAAATTGGTAAGCAATCTAAATATCTAACGATAGTTGATCAGATATATTTACATCCACAGAATTAAATACTATGAACCTGTTTTTATTTATTTATTTATTTATTTATGGCTGTGTTGGGTCTTCGTTTCTGTGCGAGGGCTTTTCTCTAGTTGCGGCAAGTGGGGGCCACTCTTCATCGCGGTGCGTGGGCCTCTCATTATCGCGGCCTCTCTTGTTGCGGAGCACAGGCTCCAGACGCGCAGGCTCAGTAATTGTGGCTCACGGGCCCATCTGCTCCGCGGCATGTGGGATCTTCCCAGACCAGGGCTCGAACCCATGTCCCCTGCATTGGCAGGCAGATTCTCAACCACTGTGCCACCAGGGAAGCCCCTGTTTTTTAAAATAGAATAGGGACTTCCCTTGTGGTCCAGTGGGTAAGACTCCACGCTCCCAATGCAGGGGGCCCAGGTTTGTTCCCTGCTCAGGGATCTAGATCCCTCATGCATGCCGCAACTAAGAGTTCGCATGCCGCAACTAAAATATCCCACGTACCGCAACTAAGACGCAGCGCAGCCAAAATAAATAATAAATAAATAAAATAAATTTTAAAATAAAATAAAATAGAATAATATTTAATAGGATGGGAATAGGCTCATGATATAATCTTAAGTGAAAAAAGATTATGAAAATGCAAATATAATAAGTAATCCCAATTTTACTTTGAAATTTGTATACATGGAAAAAAACAGATTGGAGGGAAATCCTCTGAAATATTAACAGTAATGATCTTTGGTTGTGTGACTGTGAATGATATCCTATTTTTTTCTGTATGTTTTCTATAGTTCCAATAACAAACGTATTATAATTAGAAAAGAATGAAAACCATGTAAACGGAAGGGATGCTTTCCTCTCCAGGGTTCAGGACTACAGTAAGAAAAGACAGACTTGCACCAGGGAACCCTCTTCAACCCTGACCTCTTAGGGTGTGGCTGTGGAGATGCTTTCTGGTCCCGGTTGGCCTGGTCCACTCCCTGACAAACGTAAGACCAAACGCACCCGAGCCTGCTTGTCCGAGTGGACAGAGCTGGCCTGGCTGTGATCTCCTGCAGCCTTGCACATCCTGGGAGGCTTTTTTTAAAGCCTCCTATTAGCAGGCTTTCCTCCTGTCTATTAGGTCACTGAAGATTGATTCATCTCACTTCACTGTGGTTTACAATTTGCAGTTCTTGACCCTGACATCCTCCCCTGGTGCTGGAGCCCTGTTTCTGCAATACCAACAAGGCAATGACAGCAAGCAGCGGGTCCCCTTCAGGCCTTGTATCCTCTCGGCCTCCCCAGAGGCTCCTCGCCCTCTCTCTTCCTCTCTGTGCCCATCCAGCATCCACAGACACAAGGCTGCAGCTTCAAGGAACCCATGGGGTCCTACCCAAGATACAGGCGTAAAGGCAGGGCAGGCTGAGACTGGGCCAATGGGAATTCACTTCTGTGTAGCAAGGGTCCTTAGCTCTGTCCAGGCTACAAAATAAGAGGCTCCATTGCAGAGTCCACAAGGTCTGGGACCTTATGCCTTATCTTTTAACGTGGAACAGGGAGCTCACAATTTCTGGTCCAGGTTACCATGCTGGGTGAATTCAACAAGCTGAAACACTCTGGGCTTCTGATGTAAAGGCGGGGTGTTTTCAGAATAATCTTTTATGCAAGTAATATCAGTAGAAACCCCTGGGAGATAGTTAGAGGAAGTCTATCCCTCTGTCCCTTGTTGCCAATTATGAAAAAAACAAAAATTTTGTCCACTCAACCTTCAAGGTCTTTGGCCTCCTGGCCCTCCACAACCTTATCTACCCAATTTTTCACTTCTCCTCAATATGGTCCCATCCATAAAATCCACTCTCCCTACTCCCTGCCTCTGACATCTTTTTCAATTGGTCCTTTCCCTCTCCCCTTCCAGAGTAATTGTAAGAGCGACACAACACAGAGGGAGGGAACCTGAATTCTACTCCTGGCTTTCTTGTTCATGAGCTTAGAACCTCCCTGAGCCTCAGTTTTCTGTCTGAAAATATAGGAGTTGAACTAAAATTCGAAACACTGTTCCAATGTTCCAATGGTCGCGCTTCTCATGACCATCTCAGAAGCCTTTCCTGAGCGAACCTGCCCCTGACCCTGAGGTCCACAGGCTGCCTCCACTGTCGTGCTCACAGGGTGGAGGGACTTAGCCTCACTTGCTCCACATTTCCCGTTGGTTTGCTCAGGGTTTGTGTTTGTCTTCTGTCTAGGTAGAAAGTAGCTCTGGATCGGTGACTGTGCTTCTTCACGACCCACTTCTACGTGTGCAGAGCACAGGAAACAGGTGAGGTGGTTAGTTCTCTGACTAATGCCCACCCCTCAGGCAGACTTGAAAGAGACTCATTTACATTTGGTTTCCCTGCCAGAATTGTCAGGCCTCAGTGGCCTTGGGAAATCACCAAGGAAGAAAATCACCATTTATTCGGAAAACTCTGCCATCTGCACAGGCTGCCACCATCTCCAAACCTCTGCCTGGCCTGCCTGCTTCAAAAATCCAGCAGGTGCCCAGTTTCACTCCTCTCCAAGGAACGATGCCCAGAAGGTCATCCAACCCACTTTTCTTTCTCCCAGGAGACTAAGACAAAGATGCAACTTGCCTAGTTGTATGTTGGAGACAGAATCCCTCCCCCGTAACAAATTCATATGTTGAAGGCCTAACCGCACCCCCTGCCCCAATCAGCAGCCCAGAATGTGACAGTGTTTGGAGATTTGGGGTCTCTAAAGAGGTAATTAAGGTTAAATGAGGTCATTAGGGTGGACATGGATCCAATTATGACTGGTGTCATAAAAAGAGGAAATCAGGACACAGACACACACAGAGGAGAGACCACGTGAAGACACAGAGACAAGACGGCCACCTACGAGCCAGGGACAGAGGCTGCGGAAGAAAAAAGCCTGCTGACACTTTGATCTCAGACCTCTAGCCTCCAGAACTGTGAGTAAAGAAATTTCTATTGTTTAAGCCACCCAGACTGTGGTACTTTGTTAAGGCGGTCCCAGCAAATACACAGCAGAACAACACCAGGGGCAAATCAGAAGGAAAATGCGATGCAGACTCCAGGAATTCCCAGTCAAGAAACCAGGCAGACTTGGATGGACGTGGTTAAAATACTTCCAGCCCTGAAACAGTGGCTGGGGCTGCAGGGTTCACCTCTTCCTCACCCTCACACAGGCTCCTGGCTCCTTCTTTGTTCAACCCCAGCTAGCCTGCCCCACCCACCCCTGCCTCGACACAGCATCTGCCTGCATCCCTGCTCTCAGGAGCCATCCATCACTACCGAGGGGGTCACATGCCAGCCACAGAAGGAGAAAAGATGGGACCAAGTAAACTTTTGTCAAGGCTGCACTGTCTGATTTCCAGACATTCAGGACAGCTGAAGGCAGCACAGCTTGGGTCTGGAAATTTACTTCTCTCTTCCCTTCTTCTTAGCCCGTCAGGCAAGCAGGTTCTGGTCCTTAAGGGCCAAGGAGAGTCCAACTGAAAAGAAGGGATGTTCGTTTGTGTGTGTCTTTGTGTGTTTGTTTCATTACTGTCTTTTTAAGAGCAGTTTTGGGTTCGTAGCGAAATTGAGGGGACTGTGCAGGGATTTCCCACATACCCACTGTACCCACACATGCATAGCCTCCCGGTAACCAACATCTGCCTCCAGAGTGGGACGTTTGTCAATTTCCTTTTTTTTTTTTTTTTTTTCTGTTTTTGGCCATACCGCGGGGCTTGTGGGATCTTAGTTCCCCAACCAGGGATTGACTTCCCACAGCAGTGGAAGATCAGAGTCCTAACCACTGAACTGCCAGGGACTTTCCAGCCCAATTTCCTTCTAATGGTTGAAACACCATCAGCTTTTTCCCTTCCTTTAAGTGTCCACAAGCTCAGAAAACCTAATAACGTTGGTAGCATTTTTCGAAAGCCTATTATGTGCCAAGCACTGTGCTAGCCATTTCATTTACATGACTTCTCATCCTCCCAATCACTCTTGTATGTGGGAAAGACCACTCCCTTCCTTTTTTTTTTAATATTTTCAAAATATTTAGTTTATTAAAAAATGATCATACATTAAAATTAACCTTTTTTGGCATGCAGATCTATGAATATTTCTTGAAGTATAGTTGATTTACAATATTGTGTTAGTTTTAGGTGTACAGCAAAGTGATTCAGTTTGTTTGGTTTTTGTTTGTTTGTTTTGCAAATTATATTCCATCATAGGTTAGTGTAAAATACTGGGTATAATTCCCTGTGCTATACAGTATATCCTTGTTGCTTATCTCTTCTATGTGTAATAGTTTGTATCTGCTAATCCCAAACTCCTAGTTTGTCCCTCCCCACCTCCTTGTCCCATTTGGTAGCCATTAGTTTGTTTTCTATGTCTGTGAGTCTGTTTCTGTTTTGTATATAGATTCATTTGTATTATTTCTTAGATTCCACATATAAATGAGATCATATGGTATTTGTCATTCTCTGTCTGACTTATTTTACTAAGTGTAATATTCTCTAAGTCCATCCATGTTGCTGGAAATGGCAATACGTCATTCTTTTCTATGGCTATTGGAAATAGTGCTGCTATGAACACTTGGGTGCATATATCTTTTTGAATTAGAGCATCCCCTTTCTAAAGATGTGGAAACTGAGGCATAGTCAGGTGAAGGAACTTGCCCAGGCAGGCAGCTGCTTGGAGGCAGAGCAAAGACAGAAAGTTAGCTTCATCTGATTCTTTGCACTTTCAACTCTCCCCCTCTGATGAGAAAACATACCTATGGAAGTTCATTTACAATGTGAAATGCTATACAGTGAAAAGTGTTATTTTTGTTTCAATTCCTATTGTTAATAACTGGGAGATTTTAAACAGAGAGAGAGAGAGAGAGAAATCTTCAACAAACATAGAAGTCCCATGACTTCTAAAACTGAGATCTGATCTCCAACTTAAAAACCTTCTATGTCTTTGCCTGAAGAGAAGTCTCAATTCCTTTGGAGACTGGAGCTGCTCCCCAGTGCCCACTGTAACAGTACTCTGTACCTTTCCTTCATAGTACCTAGCGCAATTTGAAGTTATATATTTGGATGATTGATTAATATCTGTCTTTCTGCACTGGGCTGAAGCTATATAGTTAGCATGACCATATAATTTATAGTGTCAACAGAAACACTTTTGAAAGTCAAAGGAGTGCTAGTAGTAACTATTCCAGGACAAGAAGAAAACTGGGATAGATGGCCATCCTATGTAGGAAACAGAGACTGACTCGGCTTTGCTCGCCATTAGAGTCCCAGCGCCAGGTTCCATACTTGGCACATAGGAGATGCTCAGTAAATAAATCTGCTGATTGATTCAGCAACATGTCTTTCAAAGATTTCTCACAATTTTGTCCCATTGTTGGGCTGTACCCCACAGGCCTACAAGCCCTGTACTTGCCCAGCTTCAAGACTAAAGAAAGAGCCCAGAGTCAGTGACAGAGACATCAATGGTTTAATGGATGGGGGAGCTTACATGTCTGAAGCAAAGTGCTGGAGCGACACACCGCCATGTGCTGCAGAAGGCAGGCAGGTTACCAGTTTTAGGGGGACTTGAGATCATGTTGACTCATCGGTTACCAGGGAAATTAGCAGAGGGGCACGCCCCTTATCACCCCTTTGATAAGCTATGATGGTGGAGATGCGCTGATCTAAAGATTAGAACAATCACTAGCTGGGTGGGGGCAAGTATGTAGGAAGGTCAGTCATGTGAGCAAGGTATAGGCAAGCAGGCACCGGTCAATCAGGGGATGTACAGAGAGCAAGAGAACGGTTTTCTTGAGTGGCCTCCAGTGACCATATACCCACCATATACTTCAGACCTCATCTACTGCAACTTCTCACATATCCCAACTCTAGACACACGGGGGATCTCTGTTACGCCCATCTTGAACACACCGTACACTTTCACACCTCCAAGCTTTCACCAACCTGCTTCTTCTACCCACGATGCCTCCTGCTTCACACTCTACCCACTTGAATCCTCCCATTCTTAAAAGTCATCTCAGCTCAAATATTGCCTGTTCTCTGGAGTCTTGCTCCCATTTCCCAGAACGCTTGAATATACCTCTCTGCATCCCACTGCATCGTAGTTATTTATGTGTCCTGTCCCTCTTTAGACTGTGAGGTCCTCCAGGTTGGAGCACAAGTTTCATTCATCTCCCCAGAATCCATCCTGGTGGCAAACACAGGCGAGGCATAGAATAAATGCCTGTTGAGAGAATAAGAAAAGGTTGGAGTTCTCTGGGGTGTCAGCAGTAGAGAAAGATTGAAAAGGAGTGCCCTTGCGTTCTGAAAGAATCATGTTTATGTTGCTGAGACTAGACAGCTGATCACTTTGTACATCAAGCAGTACTGGGCACAAAGCAAGCAATCCTCAGTCAATATCATCATCATCATCATCACTATTCGCATTGTCAGTCTTTTATGGTGATGTGTCCCCTCGTCTCCGTCTTTCCTGTCTTCTGCAGCTCTAATGCCGAGTCTCCACTGGTTCCTCAGCTCCCCATCAGCACTTTCCTTCTGTTGGAACCAACCTTCTCCCCTGCCTTCTGTCAGCCTGGATATATTTGAGGAGCCCATCCTTGACAGGCAGACCTCCTGGCACTTCACACCATATACCTCAAAGTGCATCTGATGCAACAGCTGCTGTCAGACTCCTTGGATTCTCCATCTTCCCCTCGGCCAGGCTGTTTGTATTCTTTAAAGACCTTTCATGTAACGCTTGTGCTAATATTTATATCCCTGCTTAACTAGGCTGGCCTCTGCTGCCCTGGGCATTTCTTAGACTCAAGCAAAATGGAGTTGCAATCTTTCCAAGCTACTCAGTAGCTCTTTTCCCACTCACAGCACAAAGCATGATAAGAGCTGGAAGTTGCTTAGCGTGCAGGCTACCTGGGGGTTGGGATACGTCCCGTGAAAGATGTGCTGGCTTTAGCCTAGTCGTATATAACTAGGGGCTTTGGAAACAGACAGTCTTGGGCTAGAGCAATGCTCAGCCACTCATCAGCTCTGTGATCAGCCAGTGACTTAATCTCTCCAGAGCATTACTTTCCACATCTGTAAAAAGGAAGTCATAATATTTCATAGGGTTGGTGTGAGGATTAAATGGGAGAAGGAAAAGAAAGAGGCACATAGTAATTGCTCACTAAATGGTATCTATTATTTTGAAAGCTAGACAAAAATATACTGCAGACCTACTATATTTAAGATGTGTAGAGTACTAAACTCCAGTATTGGAGCAAAAGAGAGAAAAAGATGAAGAAGACAATCCCTGCCTTCCTCCAATTCGAAATCAGATCTCAAAGCAAGCATGATAACAGCTCTAAGAGATACAGGCGGCTGCAGTGGAAGCAAAAAGGAGAGAGTGGCACTGGATGGGACAAAGCTGGGGTGTAGGCTGGGCCTGGAAGATTGAGAAGAGCCTTGGTTTGCAGCTCTGATGCGAGAAATTCTTGCAGAAGCAATTATCCGTGCAAAATCTCAGAGAAGGGCTGGAGAAAAACAATAGCAATGGCTTCTATTTGCATTGATTGCTTCCTCCAATGTTTCACATCATCTCATTTAATCCTCTCTCAACAGCCATGCAAGGGGAGACAGGTGCTACTAATATTTCCATTCTACTAATAATCCTGAGGCTCTAAAAGGTAAAGGGACATGCTCAGGATTGCAGGGCTAGTAAGTGGCCGAGCAGGACTTAAATTCAGGTCCGTTTGACCTCAAAGCCAGAGCTTGTAATCCCATGCTATGTGTGCTGGGTGGGGACACGAGGGATTGTGGGTAAAACCGGTGTGGCTGAAGCGTAGGTAGGGCATGCACGTGTTCGTGTGCACATGCGTGCATGCACACGACAGGAGTATAGCTCAGGGGTAAATCTGAGAGAGGAGGCTTGCAGGAGCGAGGTAGGAAACTACTGAAGAAGATTCTGGAGTCCAGGCGGAGGGGGCCAGCTTCAGTTCTTGCCTCTGTTCCACCCTGGTAGGCCCCGGAGGTTATTAATAACAGCCTTGATCATGCTAATTAGTGCAGTGGGAACAGTCCGGGGAGGGAGGGCGGTGTACAGGGGCAGGTACCGTACCCGCTCCTGGGGGAAAAGGCCTCCACCTCCCATTTTGCAGGCTTCCAGGTCAGGCCCAGGGCTCCGAATTGACTTTGACTTCACAGGAGAGCTCAGCAAATCCTGCCAAAGCAAAATACCTGGAGGAATATCTCTCCCTCTCTGGAGTTTTGGCAAACTTATTATCCCAATCAATATCTGAGTAATTACAATCCCCTGTGATCAAAGGGGTGGGGGGCTGGTTTTTCCTTTCTTTGGCCTCTTTACAGGCCTCTCTTATCTGGAAAAAGATTTCTTTTTTTTTTTTTTTTTTTAATCTACTTTCCCTGAATGCCCTGAAGGTCTGCGTGTCACAGAGGCCCCAGAATCCCCTGATTGCTTTTTCCTCCTTAACTGCACCCGCCCCAGCTCGCAGGCAGCGCTGGTAGGAATGGGCCTTTCAGTTCAGGCCCTTCGGCTCAGGCCCCCCACGGAGCCCCCAAGGGAAGGAGTGGGGTGGGAGCTGGGACTCCAGGAGCCCAGAGAACAGAGGTGAGTTTACTGCCCTCTCCATTTAAGAGGAAGTGGGGAAGGGTTGGAGGGCGGGCCACCAAGAAAGAAGGTAAGCCAGCATCACCCCTCCTACTAGGCAACGGCCAGGCTGTCAACTACTCTCGAGGCCCAAATACTAGCAAGAGGGGGGAAGGGACTTCGGGGAATTAGAAGGAAGTAGGTTGGAAGTTTTCCTCTCAGTCCTTGACAAGGGATCACGAGGCTGAAAGGCATTTTTGTTCAGTTATCACAGCCATCCTTCTGCTGCATGAACCCCCTCACCCATGTGCCACCCACACAAAAAGCCATCTATCCAGCTGGTAGTGTCCCACCCCAGGCAGGAAAACCGCTTCTCACCTCAGCCTCCCTGGGCCTCTCAGTGACCAGGGTTTTCTCATGTGGGTCAGGGTGGGTCTCTAGAGGGCTGGATGTAACACATGAATGTGAAAAGAAGGGCTGCACACTATTTACAATAGCCAGGACATGGAAGCAACCTAAGTGTCCATCGACAGATGAATGGATAAAGAAGATGTGGCACATATATACAGTGGAATATTACTCAGCCATAAAAAGGAACGAAACTGAGTTATTTGTAGTGAGGTGGATGGACCTAGAGTCTGTCATACAGAGTGAAGTAAGTCAGAAAGAGAAAAGCAAATACCGTATGCTAACACATATATATGGAATCTAAAAAAAAAAAAAAATTGGTTCTGAAGAACGTAGGGGCAGGACAGGAATAAAGACGCAGACGTAGAGAATGGACTTGAGGACACGGGGAGGGGGAAGGGGAAGCTGGGACAAAGTGAGAGAGTGGCATGGACATATATACACTACCAAATGTAAAACAGATAGCTAGTGGGAAGCAGCCGCATAGCACAGGGAGATCAGCTCGGTGCTTTGTGACCACCTAGAGGGGTGGGATAGGGAGGGTGGGAGGGAGACGCAAGAGGGAGGAGATATGGGGATATATGTATACGTATAGCTGATTCACTTTGTTATACAGCAGAAACTAACACACCATTGTAAAGCAATTATACTCCAATAAAGATGTGAAAAAAAAATTTTTTTAAAAGAGGGGCTGCCTCATGGCCAACAGCCCTCCAAGGAGGGGGGAGGCGGGCAACAGAGGGGCCTTCGGGGCTCAGCCTGGCCTGATGTATGATTTAGAGACCAGGTCCTTTCTGACTCTCCATGATTTAAGAAGTTCCTGCTCTCCAGAAACCTAATTACCCCCAAAGATTTCCTTTAAGTCTTCTCAGCTTTGCTTCTGAAGAGGCCCTTCCAAGAACGCTGCTGGGTTAGAGTCATTACGCTGCCGACCACTTGCCGGGCCGTTTATTGTATTTTTATGAGCGGAGTGTTGTGCTGCCTAGTACATTTCCCAGGAAAGACTCTGTCGAGGGGGCTCTGGTGCTGCAGCTGCTAATGGGGGAGGAACAAGATCAACGTGGACCAGAGTCCACATGCCTGTGCCCCCGCCAGGAGGAGGGAGGCCTGAGCCCGGAGGACACAGATGACACAAGCAGGTCGTACACACTTATGAGACAAGATGATAAGCCAGCTGAATACCCACTGCTGGGACACCTTGATAAACATTCCAGAGGCCAATCCTGTCCAGCTCCCTGCCTCCAGGCAGATCTGTTCCGATTTACCCCAGACAGCATGGGACTCTACATCTCTGAGGCAGACAATTTCTCCGTTCCAATGGCAGACCACTCCAGTGTTGAACAGCCCTCCTTCCATGAAGCATTTTCCTTCTGGAATTAGCAATGTTTGGGCCAGAAGGGAACTTGGAAATCACATAGACAAAGCCTCTCGTTTTAGGAAGGGCAGAATCAGAGGGTCTCCATTCCGGGAGAAATCACTCCATCCTATAGTACAGACACGCTTGGCCTAGGAGGGGATCAATCACCCTGCAAACCCCTTCCGCTTAGCTCAGAGCCAAGGGGGTGGCCCTGTGATCCAGCCCAGCTCCTGGGTAGGTGCATCAATTTTCATAAGAGAATGACAGCCCTACCCCAGGGTTGACAGATTCTAACCGTTTGTGTGTTTGTAAGGCATATGGGTCCGTATTTAATTGGCAACCCAATAGCTGCACTTTAGGTATTTGGCAGGGAATATAGTCTCAAACTCACTGCCATGCAGTGTCCATCAAAAGCCCAGCTGAGGGAAAGAAAATGCATAAAAGTGCCTGAAGGATGTGTCATCCCTCCCTCCCTCTGGAAACATGAACAACGAATCGGCCCCAGGATTAAACCAGGTCAGCAGAGAGCTGTCTCCTGGACCATGTCCTTCTGGCCTCCTATTTTCCTGAGTTAAAGTTTGGTCTGTGTGGAGGATGAGGTTACGGGGAGCAACCTAAAAAAGTGAGGCGCTGCGTCTCCTGCGAGGCTGTTGTTGAGGACATTGGTCATCGGGTCACGATGTTCATCAGGTCACGATGTTCATCGGGTAGAGCTCTCCCTAGGAAGGCCCCCAGGAAAGCGCCTTCCTGGGTCAGCACTGGGAAAGTTGGATTTCTCCTAAACAATCTTCTTTCCTTTTTTCCTCCCCATCTCCATTCTTTCCTCCCTCCCCTCCCCTCTCCTCCCATCCCGTCCTTTCCCCTCCTCTCCCCTACCTCCCTCCCTCCTTCCTTCCTTCCTTCCCTCCTTCCTTCCTTTTGTTCTCCCATCTTACAGACACTGTAATTGTGAGAGTGATCACATTACCTTGCCCAGGTTGGCTGCCAGAAACCCTAGATTCTAAACTCAGGCCCTGGTTACCAGTAGTAGGTGCTTGGGATTTCAAGCTCTTTATGCTTATATTAGCCTCACTCCTGATCCCGTGTGACATGTCTTCCTTTGTTTTCATATTTTCCTTTCCCACTTGCTTCTAATATATATTATCTCACTCCGTTTCACATATCTGTGTAAGCCACCATAACTCCACTTTGGCACAAGGCAGTATAAGTAAGTACATTAATGAATGAATTAATACAGCTCAAACTGTGCTGCACACACAGATTATATTTACAAAAGAGTGCATTTACCGAGCTGGTACTGGAAGGCCTCCCAGACCATATGGGCCTTGAGCTAAGCGTCTTGAAAGATGTATAAGATAAAGAGAAGCAGAAAGAAGTGGGGAAGTCACAGTTCAAATTCTATCCCTTCACTATAATCTAAGACTGCATCTTCTCATCCTTCCCTCAGCACCAGTGGAGCACTTCTCCAGTAACTTTACTCAGTCTCATAGCTCTTCAGGAATTTGTAGGCATAGAATAAAAAAATAAAAATTATAAAATCAAAGAAAGTATAAATCAACTATACTTAAATACAAACTTTTTTTAAATTTAAAAAATAAAATAAAATCATAGAAGGTAAGCTCCTGAAAGGAATCAGAGAAATCATCTCATCTAACCCTTTATTTTAACACAGAAATTAATGAAGGTCTTGAGAGGGCAAATCTAGTTCCTGGATCACTTAGAGCAAGTTCTGGGTCAAGCACCCTTAGTGGTGGTAGTTGAGGGGGGAAAGTGTTAACTCCTCTAGTTTACAAATGGAAAGCAGCAGCCCAGGGGAATGCAGTAATTTGGCCAAGGGAACTAGCAGAACCCCTGAGTTGCCTGCTCTGAAGTGAGACCTTCTCTGCTTGGAATCCCTGAAGTGTTAGGGCATCAGCACTTGGATTTCTCATTTCCCGATCCCTCCATCCCCACCTCCGCCCTATCTCTGGTCTCTTCCTGATCTCACTGCCTGCCTCTGTCCACCAGCTAACTCCTGTTCCATAGACCCCATAGGCCTAAATACCAGTCCTGATACCAAAATGCCTAAATCAAGGTGGACACTTGAGATAGTAACCAAAGGAGATTGCACCATCTCTTTTGGGCTCTTCTATCTGGGTCAACTTAAGTGACATCCTGATCAGAGGCAGGAGGATAGGGACAAAGGAATTTTCCAGGAATATTTTCAGGCTAGGGACTCTGATGGTTCTATTTTCCTTTGCCCAAGCTTGGGCAGCTGAATCTTGTTTTGGTGCCTTGAGTAGAAATGTGAACATCTGGAGCCCTTGCTGAGTTCACACTTCAAAGCCTTGAAGCTTTGCCTTCAACCTGAACCACTCTTCCTTCCTTCCTCCCCCCCACCACCACCACTTTCCTGCTCCAGACACTGGCACAGGAGAAGGGAAAGGTGTGATGTGGTAAGATGAGTGCAGAGACAAGGGGATCTTGGCACCGCAGGCATTTCCCAGGTGCTGTACAATTGCTGTTTGTCTTTACAATCAGGAAAGGGAGAGAGGGAAAATCAGCTGCTGATAAGAGACTCTTGTGTTTGCTCCACTGGCACATATTTTCTCAGAGACTTAGACTGCACTCACCTCCCCTGCTACCCATCCACCTCTCAGAACCTCAGGATTGGTTGGTCGACAGCTCTCCTCAGATGGTCACACCCAAAGGCCCAGGGCCGAAGGAAAGACAAGTCGTCCAGCCCCAGCCCAATGTGCAGTGTGACCAACCAACTCTCAAGGCTACAATCCATGGCTTATGTGTGACTAAGCTAGACCCAGCATAGCTCTCACTGGACATGTCCCAACCCCCAGGCAGCCTGCACACTAAGCAACTTCTAGCTCTTAGCATGCTTTGTGCTCTGAGTTGGAAATAATTACTGAGTGGCTTGGAAAGATTGCAACTCCGTCCCACTTGAGTCTAAGAAATGCCCAGGGCAGCAGAGGCCAGCCTAGTTAAGTAGAGTTATAAATACTAGCACAAGCATTATGTGAAAAGTCTCTAAAGAATACAAACAGCCTGGCCAAGAGGAAGATGCAGGATCTAAGGAGTCCAACAGCAGCCGTGACACCAGAGGCCTTAACCTTACCTCACACCATATACAAAATTTTACCCCAAAAGGAAAGTAAAAGCTAAAGTAAACCTTTAGAGCTATAAAACTTTTAGACAGAAATATTAAAAAAAAAAAATTGTGACTTTAAGTAACACCAAAATCATGACCCATAAAGGAGAAAATTGACAAATTGGATTTTATCAATGCTAAAAACTTCTCTTCAAAAGACATTCTTTTTTTTAAAATTAATTTAATTTAATTTATTTATTTTTTGGCTATGTTGGGTCGTCGTTGCTGCGCGTGGGCTTCCTCTAGTTGCAGCGAGCGGGGGCTACCCTTCATTGCGGTGCACGGGCCTCTCATTGCAGTGGCTTCTCTTGTTCCGGAGCACGGGCTCTAGGCACATGGGCTTCAGTAGTTTGGGCACTTGGGCTCAGTAGCTGCAGCTCGTGGGCTCCAGTGCACAGGCTCAGTAGTTGTGGCTCATGGGCCCAGTCACTCCATGGCATGTGGGATCCTCCCGGACCAGGGCTCAAACCCATGTCCCCTGCATTGGCAGGCAGATTCCCAACCACTGCACCACCAGGGAAGCCCCAAAAGACATTCTTGAAAGACTTAAAAGACAAGTCACAGACAAGGAGAAAATATTTCCAAAACACATATCTGCCAAAGGACTTGAATCAGGACTACATAAAGAACTTTCAAAACTCAACAATAAGAAAATAAACCACCCATTTTTTTAAAATGAGCAACAGACATTTCACCAAAAAAAAGATACACAGATGGCAAACAATCACATGAAAAGATGTTCCATGTTCTAAAGTGCGATAACTCTGCATACCTAGTAGAATGGCTAAAATTATAAATGAATGAATGAATGATGATACCAAGTGCTGGGGAGGATATAAGACAAGGAGGATTCTCTGTCATTGTGGGTGAGAATGTGAAATGATACAGCCATTTTGGAAAACCGTTTGGCAGTTTCTTATAAAGTTAAATATATACTTGCAAATGATCTAGCAATTCCAATCTAAGTATTTACCATATGAAATGAACTGACATGTACACGCAGGCTGTATGTGAATGTGTAGAGAAGTTTATTCATGATCACCAAAAACTGGAAACAACCCAAGGTCCTTTATCTAGTGAATGGGTGTAAAACTGTAGTATATCCATACAATGGACTCCTACTCGGTAATGACAAAAATGAATTACTGACGTATACGACAGCATGAGTGAGTCTCAAATATTATGTTAAGTGAAAGAGCCAGACTCAGAAGGCTACATACTGTATAGTTATATTCACAGGATACTCTGGGAAAGGCAAACTATAGGAACAAAAAATAGATCAGTAGTTGCCAGGAGCTGAGGATGGGAAGGTGATTGAATGAAAAGGGACTCAAGAGATATATGGAGGGTTGATGGAATTGTTTTGTATTTTTATTGTGGTAGTGATTACATGACTTTATGCATTTGTCAAAACTCATAAAACTGTACACTGAAAAGCGTTAATTGTACCATATATAAAGTATACCTCAATCCAAAAAAAATTGTACCATATATAAAGTATACCTCAATCCAAAAAAAATTTAAGCTCTTTGTTCTTGACAAACATATGCTATGAGATATGTACTAAAAATTGTTATCCCCATTTTACAGATGAGGAAATGGAGGAATAAAGAGATTAATTAACTTGTCCAAGGTCACAGAGCCAATAAGTGGTGGAGTTGTGATTGGGATCCAGGCTCTAGAGCTCCAGTTTCCATGCTCTTAGCCATCAGGCCATACTGCCTCTGACACTTGGGAATGTATTCTTAAGTATATTTTGGCTCATCCATTGGATTTTAACCAACTTGAAGATACAGTCTAATTCATTTTATTTGTGTTTCAAATACATGAGAATAACTTGAAGATATTGTAGTCTTAAAAACACTTGAACAGAAAAAGAGTACAGAGAGGGAAGGGTGAAGGGCCCCATCACTCCTGCCCCTGCACATACCCCTGCTTCAGGAGTGTTCTTGTTGACAAGATGGCCTTCCACCATGGACGGATATACTTACATATGCACATCATATGTATTTCCAGTATCCCACTCAATCTCCAGTCATGGACACGTACTTGACTTGGAAACAAAAACCATGATAGGTTCATAATCTTGCTTTTCATAGACTAGCTGTATGACCCACAGGAAGCTAGGTCACCTCTATGTACCAGTTTTTTTCATTTCTAAAATAGAAGTAATAATACCTACTTTTAATAAGGATAGATCCCTTATCATATAGTAACAGTTCAGTAAATGCTATTTAATCCAAACGTGTGGGTAATTTTATTGCAAGATGGCAGCTCCGACTGCAAACACCAGGTCTCCATTCAGTCAACTCCACTGAATGAGGGTGATTCACACTCAGCTAGGTCTGAATTCAGCACCTGTTGTTTTTTCAACAATCCACTACTCGATCCTAACAAGCAATCTGGGTCTTATGTCACTCAAGGTATGACTGTAGGAATTGAAGGGATGGGAAATACTTAGCCTAGAGAAGCAAAGATTCTTCAGGGATGTGACCATTGGTTTAAAATATTTGAAGGCTGTCATATAGGAAGAGAAGGCAGATTTGTTTTCAGTTGCTCCAGGGCAGAGCCGGAATTAATCTGGTCGCAGATTTTGTATTATGGAATAAAATTGTCCAACAACTACTCTTAGCCAGCAAAGGAGGAGCTGCCTGTGAGGCAGTGAGCTTCCCACCACTTTCAGGTAATCAAGCTGTGCAATTATTTGTCAGAAAGCCAAAGAAAATTCCCAGCAAGTCAATTTCGGGATCCCATGCCTCTCGGTACAGGGGTGCACATGCCCAGAACATATGTAGGTGTATATGAACACTGAAAGGGGCCAGTGTGCCCCATCCATCCTTTCATCCTCCCCAGTAATGGGGGTAAGTGGAGTTACATGCATCCAGGAACCCAGGCAATACACAGATAGATGGTTTCATCAGCTGGTCTTGCATTAAAGGGGAGCAAAGGAGAGAATGTCCTGCCCTCCAAAAATGCAGACCTATTTGGATCCTAGTTGAGGTCCCTTGGCAGCTGACACAGATGCCCATCTGCCATGCTGGCACAGTGCCCCCAGCAACGGGAGCTCTGCTTCCTGCTGGTGGGCATAGGTGCCAGGTGGTTGTATATAACTGCAGGGAAGGCCTGGGTCCCACACAGCTCAGGGCACTTGCAATCCCCATGTCCACCCCCCGCCTTCCCCACCTGGGGCATGGAGGCGCCCTGGAGCTCCAGAGAGTTAAGTGAGAAGCCAGGCACTGGAGGGGTTGGGGTTACCAGATGAAGAGGCCTTGCTTCATCCAGCATGTCGTGGAGCCAAGACCACCCAAGGAACAACCAAATGGAGGCTTGGAAGGAAAGACCAAGGCACACATGACACCAACTCAAAGGGCATCACAAGGGGTTGGGCCCTTGAGAGAGAGATGGGATGTTAGAGGATGCCCCGGACTCTGTCATTCTCCTCCAAGGATGCAGAGGAAGAACTCTAAGGGAGGATCCTCATGTTTTTCTACATCTGACCTTGGTGGAGAAGTTCATCCTCCTCTGCTGTTGAATGGGAGTGTCTGAGCGCGTGGTCACCTCTGCCTAGCTGTGTGGGAGCGTGTCCACTGCGCTGGCTTGTGTGTGTGTGTGTGTGTGTGTGTGTGTGTGCATGTGCATGCCCACGTCTGAGGGTTGCAGTCATTGCGTATTGCTGATGCGGCAAAATCACATAAAGGCTGGGCAGCTAATCCAATCATTCATGCTTCCCTTGTTCTGACTCTTGGATCTGATAGATAAAAATGCCCAGGCAAATGACCAGTTTCATGGACTGTTTCCTCTTTTGTCAATACAAGGAATTGTGAGCTGTCATCTTGTCCCTCCTCTCCAGAGAGAGAACTCAAATATTTATGACCTGCTTTTATAACACTAATTGTATTTCTAATTGTTTTTCCCTCTCAGCAGCATTGCTTCCCTCACCCCGGTGACGATGGGCAGTTCTGGGGTTTATGAAGAGTGGTTTGTCACAAGTGAAATTCAGAAGAGATCTGGAATGAGGCGGCCGCATTTCCTGCTTAGTGGTCCTGCTCTGTTCTGAAGCCTGGGCTCTGGCTAGACGCCAAGGCTACACGTCCAACGGGCCCTACAGAAAGGATGGGATTGGCTCTCGTCTCCCCGTCCCCACAGATGCAGCCGCCAGGGAAGCATCAAGGGCAGCTCCTTGTGCTGGGTGCCCTTCGACCACAGGGCCAGGCAAGTCCCTGCCTCAAGTCCCTACCTCGAAAATCTCTTCCCTCTCCCCCCACTCCCAAACTGCTTCTTGTATTTCCTCTCAGCAAAAGGCCCGTGGGTGGGTTTATTTTTAAGGGTCTGAAGACTGATTTTTACATTTTCAGATCAATGAAAAAGTGCTGGAATGAGAGTGGTGTCCTGGGCAGCACGTTTGACTAGGAATCAGGAAAGCTGAGATCTGGTCACTCAATTACTCATTCATTCATTTATACAGCAAACATTTATGGGGGCTTCCCCCGTGAGAAGCATCACCTGCCTCCTGGGAGTAGAGAGGCCACTGCCTCCTGTCAAGCTCCTGGAACCTTTCACCTCCCAAACTACAGCTGGTTCTTTATCCCCACCAACACTGCCTTCCGAGAGCCACCGTCACAGCATTTCACAGGACAGCCGGAGGAACAACGCTGCTTAAGTGAAAAGAGGTCCGGACCAAGTGTTGGGAAGACCCTGCTCTGCTTCTTACTAGTTCATGACCTTGAACCAATCACCTGGGCTCTCTTAGGTCCAGTTTCTTTATTCCTTCATAGGACAGGAATCAAAATAGTCTTGGACCCTACATTGAATTTGAAAACTAGATGAGATAATGTAGGTAAACGCTGTCTGTAAACGACATGTGAAGCAACCCGTGTAAAATGAGAAATCACTATCAATAATAATCCCAGGGCTTCCCTGGTGGCGCAGTGGTTGAGAATCTGCCTGCCGGTGCAGGGGAGACGGGTTCGAGCCCTGGTCTGGGAAGATCCCACATGCCGCGGAGCAACTGGGCCCGTGAGCCACAACTACTGAGCCTGCGCGTCTGGAGCCTGTGCTCCGCAACAAGAGAGGCCGCGATAGTGAGAGGCCTGCGCACCGTGATGAAGAGTGGCCCCCGCTCGCCGCAACTAGAGAAAGCTCTCGCACAGAAACGAAGACCCAACACAGCCAAAAATAAATAAATATTTTTTTTAAAAAAAGAAAAAAAAAAGGAAGCTTTAACTTTAAAAAAAAAAAAATAAAATAAAATAATAATAATAATAATCCCAGAGCCCTAGCTATCTCTTCCGGTCTCCCCTTGCAGGGTAAAAAATGGACATTAGGATGTGATGTTGGGGAAGAAGATCCCTATTGACTGCCCCCTTTTCGAAAGAGGGAGAGAAATCTTCTCTCCAGTAAATCTTGGAGGGTCCCCCCCACTGAGACTTGGCTGGAGCTAAGCAGCACTCCACAGGTAAAGGACCTAAGCTCAGTCATAAGTAAAAGAATAAAAGAGGTTAAGTCTAGGGTGAACTCACCCTAGGGAGAAGTCTTTGGCTACTGGTGAGATGTGTAAGCCCGGCCTCACAGAGCCCTGGATCTGTTGTCCAATCAGGGTTCCAGGGAGCTGGTAGGTTTCCTGAGTTTCCTGAGCCAGGGAGGGCAGGGGTGGGGCAGCAGAAAACCATGATGGGGAGAGGGTGTGGCTACTCTCAGTGCTCTAGTCCTCACCCCAGACCCAGCCTCTCTGTGTCTCCTTCCTGATGCTCTTTCATCTGGAGGCAGCAGACTAATTGGTGACCATGGGGGTACATGAAGAAAGGAATTCTCTAAGCAGGTGAGGTTGGAAAAGAAAGTTAAAGTAACACAGCATGTTTTACATAGAAAAGACCTTGGATATCAGCTCTTCCCAATCCCTCCTTGCACTGGTATGATCTGAACAAGCAGTGGTGTTGGCTGTAGGGACTAGATTAATCTATATGACCTTGGAACAGTCTCTTACTTCTCTGAAACTGGGGATTTGACTTCTTAATTTGTCACTTGGTGGTAACAGTAAGTAACCACCTTATGGGGTTAGAGGGATGGTATGAGGTAATACTGTGTAAAGCCCTTCCAGGAATGGTATGGCCTAGAGGAAAGAAAGCATGTAGGAGAGAGCCTGGATTTATGATTCAATGGTTCTATCTGCCTGTGGCCTTAGTGAAGTCGTTTAATGTCTCTGAGCTGCATTTTTTTTACCTGTGAAACGGAAATAATGATAATGATGCCCACCTCAAAGGGTGAAGAATATCAAGTAAGATAATGAAAGCCCTTGATGAGATGTGAAGTGCATTTCAACATTAGCGGCTGCCCTTCTGATAAAGACACTGAGGGCCAGGGAGGCCACCTGACTTGCCCAAGGCCCACAGCTAATGTGGAACCTGACCCACATTCAGAAGCCAGCCAGGCCCTGACTTCCAACAGGTCCCCTGTCCACTCCTGCCCTCCGGGGAGGAGCCTGGCCCCCCCTGACAGCCCAGGCTTGCGGCATGGGCCTCCTGGCAGTCACCCTAACGAAATGCAGTGGGGGGGATTTTACATCTATTTGACGGCTGCTGTTTATATTTGCCTTCCCTCCAGAGTTAACTAGAGTCCTTCCAGCATTGATTAGCTCTATCAGGTTTCCTAATGGAGTAAACACAGGGCCCCTTGGATATTGACGAGAATTTAACAAATATACCCCTTACAACACCAAAATCGGCCACGGGACACATTTATAGCACAGGCCACAGCATTTATAAGCACAGGCCGCTTCTGCCTGAACCCCCATCTGGACGTGAGCTGTGACTTCCCCTGGGGCTGCTGCGGCAGAGGCTCTGAGCTGAACTCATGCATCCATGGGACTGTTCATAGTTTTTCCTTTTTCATTTTGAGGCAGAAGTGATTCATTTGAGCCTCGTTGAGGCAGAGGACAAGTATGTGTGGAAATGGCGAGGCAGAAGAGAAGCTGAGCTCGTGCCAATGTCTGGGCCTCCCGGAGCTTCTCCGAACGGGCTGGCCTCCTTTGCCAGCCTCTCCCCACCCCCAGCCCGGGGACCACTCTGAGCAGGGATATTGCAGCCCCGCTTCAAGCCGACACCTGGAGCTCGGACTGAGCCCTTCAACCACCCTCCACGTAAACTCAGTCTCCTGTTCCCCGGCTCAGCCTGCACCCCACTCTACAGGCCCTTCTCCCCACAGCCTCCTCACCCAAGCCTGCGGAATTCCTGGGCCCCGACCCTCCCCCAGCAGAGTCGAGGCCCGCCTTTCAGCTGCTCGCTTCTGCTGCTTCCTCCTGACCTCAGCCTGCTCCCCCAGGAAGACTGCAGCGAGGCTGCGATCAGCCAGGTGAGCTGTGATGGGGTCGTGGGGGTCGAGGGGGGCGAGGGGGGCGAATGTCCACCCCGGCTCCACGGCTCTCATCTGCCACGCAGGGAAATTCTAGATTAGGCTCAGGGCCTGTGCTCGGACACCCCCAGCTTTTTTTTTTTTTTTTTAACAGATTGTTACTTTTTTTGGGGGGCTGTGTTGCGGGTTTTCATTTCTGTGCGAGGGCTTTCTCCAGTTGCGGCAAGCGGGGGCCACTCTTCATCGCGGTGCACGGGCCTCTCACTATCGTGGCCTCTCTTGTTGCGGAGCACGGGCTCCAGACGCGCAGGCTCAGTAGTTGTGGCTCACGGGCCTAGTTGCTCCACGGCATGTGGGATCTTCCCAGACCAGGGCTCGAACCCGTGTCCCCAGCATTGGCAGGCAGACTCTCAACCACTGCGCCGCCAGGGAAGCCCCCCTCCTCCAGCTTTTTGAAACCAATCTTTTTTTCGTCATGCCTTTGAGTTGCTGGTGTGTGTGTGTGTGTGTGTGTGTGTGTGTGTGTGTGTGTGTGTGTTTGTTCCTTCTCAGAACAGCAATAAAGTAAATCAGGAGGAAAAAAAAAAAAAGTCCCAGTAACTGTGGACAGGGAAGAACCTCTGGCATGACTCATTGATGAGGTCCGGCTGGTTTGGGAGAAAGGGTTCCTGCTGTCTTTTGGGGAGCGGCACCTCGCACCCGTCCTCTCCGGGCACAAACTCCCTTCCAGGGCCTCCTCATCTCATTTGGCGCAGAGATTCGGAGCAAAGCTTCTGAACATCCCCAAGGGTGTGCAGGTAGCCTCCGCCTCCTTCTGAAAAGAGCCCCAGCTTGGAGAGGGAGGGGCGGGAGGGGACACTGGCTTCTCTGCCTGCTCCTCCTGCCCCAGCAGGGCTTCCCTGGTACTCACCCCCACGGCTTCCTAAGGAGCCGCACAATAGATTTATTGAGGGGAGCTATAAATTTCAGCAAGGTCGACCCTGGGAGGAGCCAGTGACCTTCTGGGTGGGGGCTCCCTCTGGGCTGACTGTATCCAATACAAGAGGGTCTTTCATAACCACTCAGCCTTGGCCACGGGTTAGGGCCGGCCCGTGCAGGGGCGGGTGCTGAGTGCACCCCTGACCCCCCTAATCTCCCCACTAGCACACCCCCATCCCCAGACGGCAGCATCAGGGGGGCAGCGGTCACAGGAACAAACACTTCTGCTTTGAAGGAGACTATTTGGATGGTTGCTTCATCGTTTCCCCCCAGTTTTGGCCTCAGCCCAAAATCGAGTTGAGGGAAGGATGAAGAAGAATAAATAACTATATCTTGCAGCCCTTTTTAAAAGTTATGACACATCAGGAGATGCCTAGAGGGGAGGGGAGGAGGGGGGAAGGGAGGAGGACCTTTTCCCTCTTTACTGGGGGGAAATTGCTACATTTTCTAACAACAAGTGACTAGAAAACAGCTGAACCTGAAAACTTCAAACTTCAATCAAAGTCACTCTTACAGAGGAGTAGGTGGTTTGCAAAGGCTAGGAAATAAGAAGAAAAAAAAAGGACAATTGGTCTGGAATTAATCAAGATATTAATATTAGAAAAGGTAGCAGAACAGACAGGCTGTACCCAGGTGGCTGGGTATGAAGAACCCAGAGCCTAGGGTTCCCTCTCAGCCCATCCCTTCCCCCTGAGAAAAGCTCATGCATTAGGGACAAGCCCTTGACTGGGGAGAGGTCAGGGCAGTGTGAAAAAGACGACCCTCCCAGCCACTGGCCACCAACCACCCCAGCCTCGCTTCCACCCACGCCTCTTCTCTGCAGTGACAGGCCAGCAGCGTGGGTGGGGACATCTGTCCCCAAGGGCAGGTACCCATGGGGCAGCGCTGACTGACAGCTGCAACCTACAAAGGGACTTATTTGATGGGAAACAGACGCTTGGGCTCCCCATGGCTGTCAAGCCATTCCCGAGCTCTCAACTCATTTAAACTAAAACCCCAAGTATATTTATTCCCTCATAGACCTGATACAATCCAGTGCTCCTGCCAACTTGCTTTGCAACTTTGCACACAGCAGATCAATGTGTGCAATTTAGGAACAGAGAAATGAAGACTTTGGTGAAGACAAGGGGGGTGGGCTGGGGGGAGGCAGGCTGGGAGCTTGGCTCCTGCTTACTGCCCCTCATCCCTCCCTCTTAAAACCCTTGCTTTCCCCCGCCCACCTCATAGCACTGATCTCTGAGACTTTAAAAGGGGGAGAAGGTCTTTGAGGTGTGGACACAGAAAGACAACTCTTCCACGTTACCCAGAACTGGCATCTTTTTTCATGTGCCTCACGTATAGTACAGGACCGTGATCATAAGTTCATAAAAAAAATCCATCCACATGTCCTGTTCTGAAGGGCACCCTGTAGAGCTCAGGTCCCCACTCCCCCTGCCAGCCCAAGAAGCTCCCAATTCCTAAGCAGATATTAAGCAACGTGGGGCAGGTGACATAATGTTGAACAAATACAGATGCTATTTACCCTCCATCCATTTTCCTGACTATTCTTAGGAGACTCAAAAAAAAGTTTCACTCAGTTCTGCTGTGAAAGGAGCTTGCAGAATCCGCTGTTTTTAAGAGAGTAATTCTAGCAGGTTTTGGAAGATTCTTCTCCACGTTTCCAACCTCTCCTATCAAGGAGACAACTCAAGGGGAGACGACTCAATTCTGCCAGCTGGTGTTAAAACAACAGACCTGAAGCTCATTTTCATAAGGTCACCAGCAAACTCCCTCAACACCGAAGCAAGGCCTTTTGCCCACTTTCACATACACCCTCAGGCTGAACATGGCTCCTTTTTCCCAGCAAACTTGCCCTTGATGTTTACTTCCAGCTGAATTCACTTGAACCGTGACACCAGGGAGAGGGGCACGGTGAATTTTGCTTTGGGGTGCACAACGCCTGCTAGGAAGGATATGAATGCCTAGTAGGGTTTAGATGAAGCAAAAAGGATTCTGCATCTGCTGAGTACAGGGCTCTGTGATGTGACTTTGTGTACATTTCTAGACTCTTCTACCAGTATCACCTCCCCACCCCGGCCAAAATTCCCCAAACCACAGATGAAACCCAGTTAGATCGATTTACCCACAGTCACACAACATGTGAGGGATAGCACTAGGATTCAAAACCAGATTTTCTGACCCCAACGCTAGGGCCATTTCCTTGAAAGCACCATGATGTGGAGGAAAGACGGGCTCCTGGCCCAGGCAAACCTGGATTCAAATCCTAGGTCACATCTCATTCCAGCACTTGCTAATGGCATGGCCTTGGACAATTACACTTTTTGGGTATTAGTTTCCTCATCTGTGAAATGGAGGACCTAACACCTATCTCACAGGATGGCTGGGAGGATTACATGAGCTAACGCCTGTAAAATCTAGCATGACGGCAGGCTTGAAGTAGGTATAAATAGATGTTACGTCCCTTTCTCCTGACTTTCCTCCATTTTAGAAGAGAAAAATAAGTTGAAGATATGTTTTATGGTAGTTTAACGTAAATGTACAACTCAATGGTTTTCACCAAATGCACCATGATATCAGACAAAGGAATATTTCCACTTGCCCTACCCAGGGGCTCCCCTTCTGCCCCTTCCCAGTTACCATCTCCCTTCAAAGGTAACCACTATCCTGACTTCTAACACTATAGATTTGTTTTACCTGCTTCTGACTTATATAAATGGAATCATCTAGTATGTTCACGGTTGTGTCTGCTTGCTTTCATTCACCATATTTATGAGACTCATCCATGATGCTGCATTGGTTATAGTTTGTTCTCTCTTTTCTATATAGTTTCCCAGAGTGTGAATATACCCAATTTATTTATCCATTCCATTTTTGATAAATATTTGGTTTTTTTCCAATATTTTGCTTTTACTAAAATGCTGCTCTGAACATACTTGTGTCTGTCTTTTGATAAATACTCATATGCTTTTTCTGTTAGCTCTAAGAAATGTGTATGTTTTGTATCAGTAGAAACTGCCAAACTGTTTTCCAAAATTGTTGTTCCAATTCTCACTCCTACCAGTAGTGTTTGAGTTCTGATTGTTCCACATCCTCACGAAATACTTGGCATTGTCTCTTTTTTATTTGAAACATTCCACTGAAAATGGGGTGTTATTTCACAGTGATTTTAATTTACATACCCCTGGTTATCAAAAGAGTTGAGCACCTTTTCATATGTTTATTGATCACTTGGAGATCTTTTGGGAAAGGCCAGTTCAAGTATTTTGTCCATTTTTTCTATTGAATTATCTGCCTTTTTCCTATTGGTTTGTAGTGTTCTTTACATATTCTGAATATGAGTCCTTTGAGAGATATATATTTTGCAAATATCTTCTCCAGCTCTGTGGCTTACCTTTTTTGCCTTCTTAGTTGTGTGGTTTTACCTTTTTTATTATTAATTGAAGTTATTAATTTTAATGTAGTTTAATTCATCAATTTTTTCCCCCTTATGGTTAAGCATTTTGTGTCCTGTTGAAGGAATCTTTATCTAGCCTGGATCCTGAAGATATCCTTCCATGTTTTTTTCTAAAAGCCTTTATAATTTTACCATTGTCATTTAGAATTATAATTTATCTGTTTGGTGTGAGGTAGGGATTTAAAAAAAATTTTTTTTTCAAATAAGGATATCCAGTTGACTTAGCATCACTTATTGAAAAAGGCCATCCTTGTCCCCACGGCACTGCAGTCACCTTTATCATAAATGAGGGGGGCCTGATTCTAGACTGTGCCATGTTCAATTGGTCTATTTGTCTATCATTTCATCTGTAGAACACTGTCTTTATTATTATAGTTTTAGGTAAGCCTTCAAGATACTTTCTAAAAAACTAAAACACCAATATCTTCCCAATCCAGGAATTGAGGAAATCTGTGCCCCCTTCCTTGTCTCAGGTAGCTTGTTCTGGTGCCAAAACATCCTTCCAGTTAGTTGGATGGGAAGAGGGGAAGGAGTAGGGAGAACGTAGAAAAATTTGTTTTGAACATTTCATCTTCAGACTAAGTGAGATTGGGGTAAGTTGCCATGTGTCCTTCAAGGTGAGAAAAACCCGAAGACATAAGAAAGTTCACAGAGCAATGGGAAGAGCTTGGGCCTAACAGTGAGAATTCCCAAATTCTAGGCTCAGTCATATCACTCATTAGCTGTGTGACCTTGAACAGCCCGGTTCCTCTGTCTGGGCCTCTTTGCCTTCTTCTGTAAAAAGAGGGGATGGAACTAGATGTCCTCCAATGTCCCTTCTATCTCTGAGAGTCTATAACTCTGACTCTTAGCCAAGGAAAAGAGAAACTGGTGTAGGAAATGACTCTCCAGTCTATAAAGGTATTTTCTATTAGAGCAATAGAACTTTGCTATCCTTATTCATCCCCAGTGCAATATCTATTCAAAGATGTGGACTCTGTTGGGCAGGATGTCTCCTCTGTATTCAGCATGGGGCTGTTCATGACTTCCTCTGTGCTGAGATTTGGTCTAGAAAGAGACAGGTGTGGTTTTGCTGTGAGACAGACATGGGGTTCAAATCCTGATTGTGCAACTTACTTGCTATGTGACTTTGGGATAATCACTCCACTTCTTTCAACCTCAGTTGCTTCATTTGTAAAATGGAGGCTAAGAATACTTATCATGTAATTTTTTTTTAATAGATCTTTACTGGTGTATAATTGTTTCACAGTACTGTGTTAGTTTCTGTTGTACAACAAAGTGAATCAGCCATATGCATACACATGTCCCCATATCCCCTCCCTCTTGAGCCTCCCTCCAACCCTCCCTATCCCACGTCTCTAGGTCATCGCAAAGCACCGACCTGATCTCCCTGTGCTATGTTGCTACTTCCCACTAGCTAACTATTTTACATTCGGTAGTGTATATATGTCGATGCTACTCTCACTTCGCCCCAGCTTCCCCCTCACCACCCCCACCCCGTGTCCTCAAGTCCATTCTCTATGTTTATGTCTTTATTCCTGCCCTGCCACCAGGTTCATCAATACCATTTTTTTTTTTTTAGATTCCATATATATGCGTTAGCATATGGTATTTGTTTTTCTCTTTCTGACTTACTTCACTCTGTATGACAGACTCTAGGTCTATCCGCCTCACTACAAATAACTCAATTTCTTTTCTTTTTATGGCTAATATTCCGTTGTATATATGTGCCACATTTTCTATATCCATTCATCTGTCGATGGACATTTAGGTTGGTTCCATGTCCTGGTTATTGTAAATAGTGCTGCAATGCCTTCTCATGTACTTTTTCCAGCCTAGAATATCTCCACAAGGACAAGCTACTATTTACAAGCTACATAGTATGGCTCAAGTGTCTAAACTCACTGTCAGGTGTCTCATCACTTCTGACCTGTCCAGTTGCTTTCCTGCTTCTCATCCCCATCTGCCATAAGCCAGCCAGTAAAGGTATCAGCAAATTAATCATTCACCTGGAGCCAACCCAAGGTAACGCACACCTGCTCAGAGATTACTTGGGTTTATTTTTGGTCTGAGTTCCCAGATGCTTCAGTCCTGGGGAATGTGGTTGTGAGTGTTTGTGAGGTCAGAGGAGAAGGGCTAAGTCAACAGGAAGAGTTAATGGGGGATCAGAAGTGATTATGTTCACAAAACTATTTAGCCCAGGGGCTGATGCATGGTAAACACTTAATAGTGATATCTGCTGGTATTTCTATTATTCTTATTATACCTGTTCAGTTAAAGGACAGCACAGGTGTTCTTATGTGAAAAACACCTGTGGTCCTGCCCCTTAGGTGGGGCATAACTAATGTGGCATTACCTCTTTCCATGTTGAGAATAACCACAGGATTCCACCCCCCAAGCCAATTCAGCTTTTGGTTGAAATAAAACCACTGTAGGTTACTTCTTTGGCAGGAGATGGAGAGAAAAATGAAGAGATGGATTGTTAGGGAAGATGTCTGTGCCCTCCACCCAGTGGCTCCTAGGGAGCACTTCCCTTCCCTATAGAAAACAGGATTCTCCTATAGCTGGACTCTCTGAACTGTCAAAGGCCCCTGTGGCCAGAGAGCAGGCCTCTGGTCACCAGTCCCTGAGCTTCCACTGGTCAAAAAGGGCCACTTTATCTTTCCCACTCCATCACTGTGCCCTGCAGAGGTGACTGCCTGCTGTTCAGTGATGTCTCCATGCTAGAACCACCACCCAAACCCCATCAGATGTTACAGAGAGGTATTGCCTTCTTCTCTGTCTCTTCTTCTTTGTGGCTGGAGGGGAGCAGGTTGGGCACACAGGCCTCCGCAGGATATAACAACAGATCTGTGCATTGCACGCAGTTCCCAGCATATTTGTTTGACCCATGTCCAGGTTCACTTAGACATCTGCTTCTAAGCCGACAGCTGAACATAAAAGCAGTCCCAAGTGGCTGTTTTCAGGTCTTCAGCACTGGTTAACTGCAGTTGGGAAATCTTCTCCTTCCCTGTGCCCCTAAGTGAATTATCACATGTTATCAAGTCAGAGCTTCGGGGTGGCCGAAGAGTAGCTCTGCTGCTCTTCCTCTGATGATCCATCACCCACCGAGTGGGTGATTAAGATATTCTCTGCCTGGGAGTGTGCATCAATCTGCGGCTCGGCTGTCCTTTCAAGGGGGCATGGCGGAGGGGCGCCTGGCATTTCTGTCCCCTAGATGTTTGAGTCGCACGCTCTGTACCTTGAATCCACTGAGAGACCCTGAGTCTGATCACCAATCCACCTCCAGCCCATACTAACTCCCTCCCAGTCATTGCCCCTGCATCCGAGCCATTCAAGGGACACCTTCTTCCAGCGTTAGCCCTCCCAGAGCACAGGATGCCAGGTCTGCCCCACAGTGCCCAGGGACGGGCCCTCCAGCCCCTCCTTGCCCCTCTGCAACCAGGTCATCCCTGCCGCTCTCAGCCCCCAGGCCACGTGGAGGATTAGATTGCACATGAATAAGCAATATTCACTTGGCTCTGAAAGCCTAGAATAAATCCCTTGAGCTGCTGTACGGGAGCAGTGCAATATTTCCCATCGCCTCCCCATCCCCTACCTCCCCCCTCACCCGGCTCCTATTCCATTTGAAGGCCTTTTTTTCTGGGATGTACTTGCAGGTGGGTAACTATATTAGAAAAACACCATCAAAACACAGCATTCAGAGCAGAAAACCAGATCCCTGGGAGCAGTCACTCGATTAACAATAAGGAGAGGTGCTGGAAGAAAGCATCCCCCATCTGACCTCTCTCTCTGCTGGGAGGAGGATGGCGGTCAGTCCTTTGCTTTCCGCACAAACTCCTGCTGGTCACCAGCCCCACTTGTGGAAGGAAAAACCCCCCAGAGGCTTCATGGGAGCCACCCACCCTGTGAAAACCCTGCCCTTCAGAAAGGGCTGGAAAGGCAAGGCACCCCTGTGGTAAGATGTCTTAGTTAACTCAGGCTGCTTTAACAAAACACCATAGACTGTGTGCCTTAAACAACAGACGTTTATTCCTCTCAGTTCTGGAGACTGGGCAGTCCAAGATCAAGGTGTGGGCAGATTCAGTTCCTGCTGAAGGTCCTCTTCCTGGCTTGCAGACGGCTGCCTTCTTGCCGTGTGCTCTCACGGCCCTTCTTTGGTGCTATGCATGGACAGAGTGGGGTCTCTCTGTCTTCTTCTTCTTATAAGGGCACTAATCCCATCAAGAGGGTCTCACCCTCATGACCTCATCTAAACCTTATTACCTCCCAAAGGCCCCACCTCCAAATATTACTATCACATTGGGGGTTAGGGCTTCAACAAAGGAATTTGGGGAGGATGCAAAAATCAGCCCACAACAAGGTGACTGACACTTTTTACCCAACTCACAGTGAATATTCAACACCAATTGTAAGAGTCAAATCCCGCCTACCACTTACCAGTTGTGCTTCCTTAGGTAAGTGACTTTATCTCTCTGTGCCTCATTTTTCTTACCTGTCAAGGGGGAAATAATGCTCTTCAATGTGATGCTAAGTCACAGTGAAATGTTTAGAACTGTGCCTGACGCATACTACATGCTTAAGAAACATGAACAATTTTTACACTCCTTTCATCCTGCCGCCTCCACTCCCCATCCCAGGCCAAATTCCAACAGGTATGCCAGGTACAGCAGAAGGAAATAAGAAGGAAATTTTATTTTGTTGTCTTTGATGAAGTACCCACCACCCCTTCAATGGTCCTTCATCAGGCCTGGAAAATGTCTGTTAAACTTCTTTGTCTCTAGCACATGATGGGTGCTCAATTAGTCTATTTCAAGAGAAGAAAGAGACAGGAGAAGGAGGGAAGGAAGGGAAACGTAAGAGGGAGGAGAGAGGAGAAAAGGTAAAGAGGAGAGATAATGGAAGGAATTAGTGCAAACCCAGTCTGTACAAAATTGAACTCATCAGCTATCTCCTCCCACCCTGGCCCCAGCCTGCTTTCCCTCCTGACTTCATTCCTATCAGTGGTATTAACATTTTCTATTGTCTGAGGCTCAAAACCTCAGGGTCATCGTCAACTCTCCCCCTTTCTTGTTCCCCTTATGCACCCAACCACTGACCCATAGTAACCCTTTATTTTTTTTTGAAGTATAATTGACTTACAATATTATATTAATTTCAGGTACACAACATAGTAATTTGACACTCCCATCTATTACAAAATGATCACCATGACCAGTCCAGCCACCATCTGTCACTATACAAAGTTATTTGTATATTATTAACTGTATTTCCCATGCTGTACATTACATTTATTTATTCATTATTTATTTTATAACTGGAAGTTTGTACCTCCCAATCCCTTCCACTTATTTCACTTATTCCCCCATCACCCACAGCAGCAACCTGTTTGTTCTCTGTATCTATGAGTCTGTTTATGTTTTGTTATGGTTTTTCTCCTGTTTTTATTTTTTAGATTCCACATATAAGTGATATCATACAGTGTTTAACTTTGTCTGACTTATCTCACTTAACATAATACCCTCTAGGTCCATCCATGTTGTTGGAAATGGCAAGATTTCATTCTTTATTATGGCTGAGTAATATTCCATTGTATATATACACCACATCTTTTTTACCCATTTTTCTATTGATGGGCACTTAGGTTGCTTCCATATCTTGGCTATTATAAATAATGCTGCACTGAACATTGGGGTGCATATATTTTTTCAAATTAGTCTTTTGTTTTCTTTGGGAAAATACCCAGAAGTAGATTTGCTTGATCATATGGTAATTCCATTTTCAATTGTTTTAGGAACCTCCATACTGGTTTTTATAGTGACTGCACCAATTTACTATCCCACCAGTAAGTGTACAAGCGTTCCCTTTTCTCCACATTCTTGCCAACACTTGTTATTTGTTGTCTTTTTGATAATAGACCTTCTCATAAATGTGAAGTGGTATCTCAATGTGTTTTTTTTTTTTTAATAAATTTATTTATTTATTTATTTTTGGCTGCGTTGGGTTTTCGTTGCTGCACACGGGCTTTCTCTAGTTGTGACAAGCTGAGGCTACTCTTCGTTGCCGTGCGCAGGTTTCTCATTGCGGTGGCTTCTCTTGTTGCAGAGCACCGGCTCTAGGCGCACGGGCTTCAGTAGTTGTAGCACACGGGCTCAGTAGCTGTGGTTCACGGGCTCTAGAGTGCAGATTCAGTAGTTGTGGTGCCTGGGCTTAGTTGCTCCACGGCATGTGGGATGTTCCCAGACCAGGGCTCGAACCCATGTCCCCAGCATTGGCAGGCAGATTCTCAACCAGTGCGCCACCAGGGTAGCCCTCAATGTGGTTTTGATTTGCATTTCCCTTATAATTTGTGATGTTGAATATTTTTTCATGTGTCTGTTGATCATCTAAATGTCTCCTTTGGAAAACTATTTGGGTCCTCTGCCCAATTTTTAATCAGGTTGTTTGTTTTTTTGATGTTGGGTTGTATGAGTTCTTTGTATATTTTGGATATTAACCCCTTATCATTGTTTGCAAATATCTTTCTCCCATTCAGCAGGCTGCTTTTCATTTTGTTGATAGTTTCCTTCGCTGTGCAAAAGGTTTTTAGTTTGATGTAGTCCCATTTGTTTATTTTTGCTTTTGTTTCCTTTGCCTAAGGAGACATATATTAAAAAAAAAAAATAGCTAAGACCAATGTCAAAGAGCATACTGCCTGTGTTTTCTTCTAGGAGTTTTATGGTTTCAGGTCTTACATTTAAGTTTTTAATCCATTTTGAGCTTATTTTTGTATATGGTATGAGAAAGCAGTCCAATTTGATTCTTTTGCATATAGCTGCCCAGTTTTCCCAACACTATTTATTGAAGAGGCTGTCTTTTCATAGTAACTCTTCATAATGTTTCTCAGACATATTTTTTTCCTTTTCTGGTAACTCTCACTGTAGTTCACAGCTTTATCATCTCCCCTTCCCCATAATGTGAGGGTCCTGCCTCTAATCTGTGTCCTCCCAAGCCATTCTGTCTAATGCATCCAGATTAATCTTCTTAAATTACCATTCCCACTGCATTATCCTCTTTCAGAAACTGACAGTGGCCCTTTCCCATGGGCCCCCACATCATTCCAGCCTCATTCTCCACTTCTCTTCTGTACAGACACCCTCCTCCAGCCTGGTATGTCTTCTCTCTGTTCAGGATGCATTAAGTGCATTTGCATCATGAAAAATTTCAATTAGATGCTAGATCTGAACTGTCTGAAATGGTAGCCATTAGCCATGTTTGGCTACTGAGCACTTGAAATCTGGCTAATGCTACCAAAAATTGAATTTTTAATTTTATTTAATTTAAATTAAAAAGCAGAAGCAGTGTAAAATATTTTGGCATTAGATACGCTTTTATTGTTTTGATAGAAGCACATTTCACTTTAACCTTTGTATCCCATTAGATATCACTGTTGTACTGTAGTACATGTATCAGCAACGTGTGTCATTTCTTGTGCTGAAAACACAGCACAAAGTGGGAGAGAGATAAATAAGGAGTTTGGGATTAACATATACATACAACTATATATAAAATAGATAAACAGTAAGGACCTACGGTATAGCACAGGGAACTATACTCAATATCTTGTAATAACCTATAATGGAAAAGAATCTGAAAAAGAATTGATATAAATATATGTATGTATAACTGAATCACTTTGCTGTACACCTGAAACTAACACGATATTGTAAATCAACTATATTTCAATGAAAAAATAAAAGATAAAAATAAATAAATAAAAACAACACTGGTTGTGTCAGTGTCAATGGTTGATTCATTTGGAATGATTTTATTTTCTATGCACTGATATACCACTGTAATATGATTTTTAAAATATTTTATGCAGATAGCATGAGCTACAGTGATACCTGTTTCTTTTTATATGTACCTAATAAAACATGTAAAAATACATATGCGGCTTGCATTATATTTCCATCGAATTGCTCAGTAGTAGCTCTGCGTGATGTTGACACACAGGAACTTAATGGTAAGGGAGGCGGGAAACAGGCCTCCCGGAGATGGTTACGGCAGCCTCTATATTGATCCAGTCCTGCCTGTGGCATCTAGAAACCAGCTTAGGCACAGTGGGGACCTTCAGTAAACGTTGCAGAAGGTGGTAGAGTGTGGTGAGTAGGGGGAGAAGCTTGGAATGATCAGACACTGAATTTGAATCCCAGCTCTGACAACGGGATGGATGACTCCGAGCCTCGGTTTTTCCATCTGCTGAACTGGCGTGTTAACATTACCGAATTCAGAGGGTTAGAGAAAAATTACATAAGATAATACCTTCTCTTAGCATGGGACTTGCCGGTAACGAGTGCTCAATAATTGAGCGCTAATAAATTACTTTTGGAGGCCCTTCGATTCCTCTTCTCTGTGATTCCCAGTCACATGGTTGCTGCAGAGGATGACCTTCCGACTCACAGAGATGAGGTTCATTGAAGCAATAAAATCACCTCGTAGAGAAGTATGTTTTACCCATAGACTCAGCACAAAATGCATTCTCAAATGCCCATCAGCTAACCACAATGACCTGCCCTTGCAAATTCCATGATCAGCTCTGAGCTCCACCTCCAGTCTCCCTGGGATGGGGCGTGGGGGTGGGGTGGAATGGGCCCTGTTTCCATGCAGTTCCTGGGTTTGTCAAAAAGTAATCTTCAGGATGCCTAGCCCTCCTCCCAAAGCACACCTCCAGGCTCTCCCAAGGTCAACTGAACCCCCAGGCTAGAAGTCACCAGAATTGTGGTATAAGTGACTCTCCAGAGAAGTGCCAAGGAAAGCCTCTTCTCCTTATTCTTACCTTGCTCTCTGCCGATATAAGAGGGTGTGCTGAGTCCTGGCACAACCCCGCAGACAGACCAATGTCTTGGAGACCTCTCCTGGGGTCTTGCCAGGCAGGAGGAGAGGAAGCAGTTTTATAGCTGAGTCATTGGAGCTCATATTCTCTCCCAGTGCTTCTAAGTGGAGAAGAGAAACAACAGTGATTTCAGACAACACTCGAAGAAACCAGAAAGCAGAAACCAACTCCAAGTTCTCTGCAATGTTCTGGGACCCGGAACCAAGGAGAGAGCCAGAGAGTCTTGGATTTAGCACCAAAGAGGCAGAGAGTAACTCAGAGGGCAAAGCACCACAACCTTCTCACAAGTGAACGCACGTGGGAGCCAGTCCTCTCGTTAAAGTAACCAATAAACCTACAAGGGCTGTTAGAGTTCCTCCAGTGTCACAGGGAGCTGTAAAGGGGTCTTAAAGGAGAGGAAGAGCAGGACCCTTGTGGCTGTGACTGACACTTTTTCTAATGAAAGAAAGAAAAGAAGGAATTTATTAAAAGGATCCTGAGTATCTCCCATAATCAGAGCCAAGATTAAATAACCAAGCCATGGGAAATATAGAGATGTGACAACAGACCAGCTTTGTCTATGTGGCAGAATTACTCCAAGGAGCAGAGATTACTGGGAGCCTAGTACAACATGCATTCCTCCTTTCCTCCTTAGAACCCCAGTTTTATTGAGCAGCAATGGTTCCCAGCGAAAAGATTACATTTCCCAGCTATCTTTGCAGCTAGGTTTGGCCATGTGACTAGGTTTGGGTCAATGAGATGTGAGGAGAAGAGTTAGGCCTTCTAAAAAATGAGGGCCATGCTCTCTTTTTCTCCCTTTTGTCCTTCCAACCTCCTGAAATGCAAATAAGACCACTGAAGTTCCTGCACCCTTACTGGAACAGGAGATAACTTGGAGGCTGGAAACTGCCCTGAGGATGGAAAAGCAGAAAGATCGGAGCCTGACCTTGGAGCCCTCAGCTGGCCCTGCACTGCCTACTTCTGGACTGCTTCTACAGAAGAGCAACATATATGTCTATTTTATTTAATTATTATTTTTGTTTAGTTGTGCTTTTTTGTGGCATGGGTGGGATGGGGGTTTCAGCTAAATGCAGCAAAATCCAATCTTAACTGATATACTACAATTAGGCTATTTCCTATTTACTGTATCTTTAAGCAGACATGGTCTGACTAGCTTCCTCAGTTCTTAATTCAAAATCCTGGGAAAGTCCTCAGATTGGCCCAGCCTGGGTCAGCTACCATCCCTGGACCAAGCAGCTGTGGTCATGGGAGCATATCCTGAGAAAACCAGGAGCTGAGGGGAGAAAGGGTGGATCTCATGCTGACCTCTGCCCACAGAGAGAGGGGTAGCAGGTCATAGAGGTAAAGACAGAAATGAGTAGACAATGCCCACAAGTCTCCTATAAGAAGAGATGGGTTTAAATTACCTTAATCTTGGATGGACCTAGAGATTATCGTACTAAGTGAAGTAAATCAGACTGAGAAAGACAAATATCATATGATATCACTTATATGTGGAATCTAAAATACGACACAAATGAACCTATCTATGAAACAGAAATAGACTCACGGACATAGAGAACAGATTTGTGGTTGCCAAGGGAGAGGTGGCTGGGGGAGGGATGGAGTGGGAGGTGGGGTGAGCAGATGTAAGCTATTATATATAAAATGGATAAACAACAAGCTCCTACTGTATAGCACAGAGAATTATATTCAATATCCTATGATAAACCATAATGGAAAAGAATGTATAAAAAAGAACGTATATATAACTGAATCAGTTTGCTGTACGGCAGAAATTAACAGAACATTGTAAATCAACTATACTGCAATAAAAATTAAAAAAAGAATCCTTTAAGGTAGTTGTGTAATATCCCCATTTTACAGAAACAAAACTGACACCGAGACAGGTTAAAGTCACTTGTCCAATGGCTCACAGCCAGGGAATACTGGAGCTAAATTTCAAGTCAGGGTACAATTTCGATCGCATTAACTATTTGTCAAGCTCAATTCATTATTGAGCTTCCCTTACAGAGAGAACTGGATTAGAGATGACATACCTCCCCTCCCATCCCTACCTCCACCCCCTAAAAAAAGACACAGCTCTGTAGTCATGTCACTTAGAATCTAACTGGGGGGAGGGAGCAGACAACAGTGGGACTATGTAAAATTACAAAGCAGAAAAGTAACTGTAAATTAAATAATGTCCCCAGGAGAGATGGATGTGTAAGGACTGCCCGTCAGACCCTCCAGGAGAGTCGGCCGTGATTCTGTTGTTAGTCCAGAAAATCTGTGAACCTGGCAGCAGAGCTGTGAGAGCAACAATATCTTTTTTTTTTTTTAATCAGTCATCAATTTTATACACATCACTGTATACATGTCAATCCCAATCGCCCAATTCAGCACACTACCATCCCCACCCCACTGCAGTTTTCCCCCCTTGGTGTCCATACGTTTGTTCTCTACGTCTGTGTCTCAACTTCTGCCCTGCAACCCGGTTCATCTGTACCATTTTTCTAGGTTCCACATACATGCGCTAATATACATTTGTTTTTCTCTTTCTGACTTACTTCACTCTGTATGACAGTCTCTAGATCCATCCACATCAGAGCAACAATATCTTTACTGGAACTTTTTTTTTTAAGAGCTTTTGATTAGCCTGAAACATTAGTGTGACTTATTTTCTCAGCTCTCGTAAATATTTAATTATCAAAACTCATGGTGTCTTTTTTTTTTTTTTAACCTTTTTGAATCTAAATCACAGTGAGAATTTTATTAAGGCTGTCTTGGCAGTGAATGGCATCCCAGTGTGGCATCTTTTAACTGACATCCCTATAATTAGAAAGAATTGTCTTTTCATACCACAAATTTGAACTGGCTAATTACTCATTGAATATTTAGCTTCATACGTAGGCAAATATTATGTGAAGAGAGGAACTTTACTGAATAAGTATTCAACCCAGAAAACTTCCCAGGAGCCAGCTATGACCCTGTCTATCTGAGGTCTTCTACACTGCTCTTCACCCCAACTATTCACCACCCACCTCTGCCATCTCAGACTCACACACATGGATGTACACACCACACACACACACACACACACACACACACACACCACGTCCTGGAACTTCTGAGAAAAGCCGAGGGGGTCCTTAGTTGTTGTTTGGATTTTCACATTTTTATTTCTTAATACTGTAAAATATTTCTGAAAATATTTCAACCACTCAGAAAATTTAAGGAATAGTATGATAAATACCCTTGTGCCCATATCCCAGCATCATAAATAAAACATGACCAATAAGGTTGGATGCCCACGTACTACAGCCCCTTCCTCCCAACCCTCCCTCCCACTCCCTATTCCCACACTCTTGAATTTGACCATCTTTGAATTTGGTGTCTATATTCCTATGTATTCTTCAGAAACAGTACATGGTTTGGTTTTGCATTGCTTACAGCTTTTATAAGTGGTATCACAGTGTATATACTCTTCTGCAACATGCTTTTTTAGCTCCATGGTGTTTCATAGAATCATCCATGTTGATACATGTAGTTCTACTTATTCGTTTTTATTGCTGAAAAGAACTCCATTCAATGAGTATTTCACAACTTACTCAACTTATTCATTTCATTCTCTTGTTAATAGAAATTTAGGTTGTTTATTCTTTTTTTTTTTCCTATTACTAACAATGCTGCTATGATTCCTCCGGTGTATGTCTCTTTATGCACCTATATGTTTCTCTAGAGCCTGTGCCTAGAGTACAGTTGCCCAATTGTAGGGCAATGTATCTTCAACTTTACTAAATACTTCCAAATATGTGTAGCTCAATGAGCAACAGATAAACCACTCAAGAAAACTGATGTTTTTAACCCACCTTACAGTTTTCGGCCTGAAGGACTATGTCAGCATTCCTTGCCAATACTCTCCCGTGGCTTCAGTAACTTTCCAGAAGCCTCTTTTGTGTTCCTTTCTCAAAGGATGCTGGTGTCGGTGAGCTGCCAATCACAGGCCCAAAGCCATGGCCCCAGTGAGAAGGCTGAGAAGGCTTACGTGCTTCCTGTTCAAGCTGGTCTCCTTCGAGCTCTCGGAGATTTGCAGCAGGCAGGGCGGCGTGATCCGCAACTCTTGTCTGACACCCACCAGCACCAGAAGTACAGAAGATCAGTGGCCTATACCTCAGCTTCCCAGGGCCTCAGCAGGGACTGCAAGTCCTCAGGAAACTAAAACACAGCTCCAGGGGAGGAATATATTGGTTCTATTGCCCTAAGGAGAAAGCTGAGAAGTCTTAAGGACTTACCTTGTCTGGGGCTCCATTGCACAAGGAGGATTTCAGAGAGGGACGAGCCCTCCAGATCAAAGGAATGAGTGACTCTCTTCTGAAGGATAAGCAAGCACTGTAGTGATGGGAAGAGGGGAGAGATGGAGGGAGCACAGGTCGGCCTGATTCCCCCAGGAATCACCTTCTATAAGAAGCTGCTGGGTCAGTCCTTCACCAAACTCTGAAGTGTGGAGAAAAGGGGCTCGTGTCTTGAGAGCTGACCTCTGGTCTTATCAAGGGCAGATTGAAGCAGGCATCCAGGAGGTACTCTGGCAGCATCCAGGAGGTACTCTGGCAGCATCGCCAACAGCCTCATCCAAGAGTTCCCTACATCCCAGGCCTCCCAGCCCCTTCTGGGAGGGCTGCTTCCTTCCCCCTTTAAGCACACTGCCAGGTCAAAGTCTACCGGGGCTTAGGGGCGCTGAGTGCCAACCTTGAAGGAAACTGTGTTCTCTGCAGCCCTGCAGGCCAAGAAGGAAATGCCCAGGGCAAACGGCACCTGACCCCGGGTGACCTGTCCACATAAGGTCTCCAGGTAGCTTTGCAGCCCTGAGATCTTCCGTCCACCTCTGCCACCATATCGCCCCCCAGCACTTCACGGGACCTAGTCCCTCGCCCTGCAGCTGGGGGGGGGGGTCTCTTTACGGACCTGGTGGTCTCATGTATGGCTGCCTCTTTGTAAACCCGGGGAGGCCGAGGCACAGCCCTCAGTAACTGAGTACTTCCCTCATCCTCCTCTCCCACCGGGGCAGGAAGTAGCCCTTCTGACGGGCCCAGTGTGGCTCAAAACGGAAGCTAGTTCCCAAGCCACTAGCCAATAGCAGAGCTGGAATTTGCCATCGGAGCCTCATCTACAGAGGGAGGAAAGTTCCAAGATGCTGGGAGCTAAACCCCAGGAGGACCAGGGGAGCTTTATCTCTGCCCCCTGGCTGTACAGTCCCCACTCCCACTCAGCTCCACAACAATGCCTGGACTGATTTCATCCAATTCTACTTTAAAAAAGAAAACCCCGGAAATAATTACTTCAGTCAGACATTATTTACTTAAGTAATTCTTTACTCAAACGTCTTTAGGCTTTATTTTACTAATACTACATAATTACGTAATTGTGTAATTAGGAAGAAATTAAATGACAAATGTTTGCTGAGAACAAATGGAAAAAAAAAATAGATCCTTTATTTCCCTGAGTGCTCTCGGCTCAGTATGTTACATCTCCTTCCCCTCCTCCCAGCTCTCCCCGGTCTCCCCACCCCCAGCCTCCCGCAGTGGGGATCAAACAGGTGGGGTACCTGGACACATAGCGGCAGGTGTGGGCACCCTGAGCCGGAGGCAGAAAGCAGACACCTGTTAGAACTAACCTGTGTGTCTCTCTATACAGCCCGACCTCCCTCCCCGGGTGGGAGGCAGGAGTCAAGCCTCCTTTGGTTTCCCCTTACTGGCCCGGGAGGTCCACGGAGCTCCATCCCACGGCAGCCCGAGAAGAGTAAGCACAGCTGGCCCTACGGATTATCCTCCTGTAAGCAAGTCCAGTTCAGCTCATCCTGCAGATTCCCGGGGCGGAGAGCTTCCCCGTCTGAAGAAGAGGAATGAAGGGTCTACTAGATTGAGAGGGGGATGGGAACACATCTGCTTTGCCACCTTCACAGGGACCCACAGTGTCCGCCTGGCACTCAACCCAAGGAAGAGGCATGGCACAAACCCCAGGACTGAGCTGCTCATAGGGGGACCCATTCCCGTGGACCACCACGCCTCCTCCCTCCTTTCCTTCTCCAACCTCAGCAGCTGTGGAAGCCAGTGGAGCTTCCTGCCAGTAAAAATCCAATCAATCAACCACCTACCCAACACCCATGGAGTGTGCCTTTTGTTCAAGTTCTGAGGGGGACACAAAAAGCAGGCAGGCCACAGCTATGCTCATTAATACGTCAGCTGCTTGGAGCTTGGCATGTAGATCAGTGTTATTCACAGTAGAAAGTTTCCTAGGCCAGCCTGCCAAAAAAAAAAAAAAAAAAAGAAAAGATCACTTTAAATGTCCCCAGCATCCAGTACCAATAAGGAGGAGTCTGAGCCGTGGACTCGGTTATGGAGGTTCACATCTGTCTCCAACACTTCCAGGCTGTGCCCCTGGAGAAGTCACTAATCTTGCCGTGCCTCCATTTGCCCATCCGTAAAATGGGAATGGTGCACACCCTACCAGATTACTGGGAGGATTAAATGAATTGGTAGCAACAAGGCACTCAGAACAGCACCAAGGGTTATTAAGCAGGAGCTAGGAACTACAGAAGCCAACCCAGAGTAGAAAGGCTGTGGGGAAAAGCTCCTCCCCAGCCCCACCAGCTCTGAGCTGATGATGACTCAGGAGCTGGGGCAGGGCCAGCAGGGCAGGAGGTTGGGAAAAGATGAGAAAGGTCTTAAAGGGACTCTGGTCCCCAGGGGCAGTGCCATGGTGCCCTGTAGGAGGGACTTCCTGCTGACTGAATGCTCCAGAGAAACTTCTGCCTGGGGCCTCTTACTTCGCTGGCCGACTGTAGGAAAGAACACAGGGCCCCACTCTGACATCCTTGAAGGAAATACTTTCTGAGTTTGTCTTTTTTTTTTTCCCTCAACAAACGGGATCAAGGGATTAAAGTGACTTCCTCCAAGGTCTCTATTCATTAGTTTCATATGAAACAGACAAAGAGCGTGTCCAGACACTAATGGTGGGTCTGCGGGTGTCCACCGAGGTGAAGAAACCTTGCTTCTGGCCGTCTCAGATGGGACGGAGGCGGGGAAGGGGGATAATAGACGGGGCTGGGCACCCTGAGCCCTTGCGACAGCAGGACAGGGAGGAGCCAGGAGTTTGGCCTTCCCAGCTCTCCAGTCCTCTCTGCGGGAGAAAGAACATCCCCTTCAGAGTCTGAATCCCAGCGCAGCAACTTGCTATCTGAGCGACCCTGGGCGAGTTGTGTGACCTCTCGGAGCCTCAGTTTCTTCTTCTATAAATCAGGTCTTATAAAATGATTCCATGATCCTTCGTGAGATTGTTAGAAGTATTACATGAAATAATGCATTATAAAGCACTTAGCTCAGGGCCCTGGTACATCATAAGAACCTGACAGATGGTCGTTCATTCCTTCATTATTATTACCATTCTTAATTCGTGGCACCCCTACTAGTCCTGCCGCCCCAGATCAGATCTTAGAGGGGTAGCCGGAGCGGGTGCCTAGGGAAGGGGTGGGTTCCAAGCGACTGCAGGCAGCCATGAAGTCCGCAGAGGAGAGGGGAGAGGGGCAACCAGGAAGAGAGGGGAGTAAAGAAAATTCTAACAGTTGCAGAAGATGGGGCAGTTCAGAGCCAGGGCTGCTGTCCCCATGCACTGTCCAGATATGAGAGACAGACTGGTTGGTAGCTCTCGGCAGAAGACAAACATCCACCCAATAGGGAGGACATTCTACCCTTTTCTTTCCAGCATCCTCCATGAAGCTTCTTATTTCTAGGAGCTCCTTTGAGGTCTTTAAATTATAATCCACTGGGGTTAAGAGTCACTTGTTCTCTGTCAGAGGCTAGCCTCAGAAAACCGCACTTTTTAAGATTTTCCCATATTGACATTCGGCAAACCAGCTGCCCACACCTCCGTTTCCCTAGTCAGTCTTCTGGGCTTCTGTTCATGGGGCTCGGCCTGGGCATGTTCTGTGTGACGCTAACCAGGGCTCTTGCTGTGGCCACGCTCCCACCCTGCATTTCCTTGAAGGCTGAGTTTGGTGTCTTGTCTATGCTGTCCCACCCCTGGCTGCCAGCCCGGCTCCTATATTTCCTTTGCTCCTGCCCCCTCATGGCCTCCGCCACCCCCTAGCTGAGGCAGGTCCTCCCACCTCGTTCTGTGTTGTCCTTTTTTCCAGGCAGCTACAGGGTCAAGCAGCAAAGGAGCCAGGGAAGCCAGAGGGAGAAGAGCCACACCCCTTCTCTCTGGGTTCAATTTCAAGTTTAATTCAATGCAACGGGTATTTATAGAGCATCTAACACCAGAAGGCTCAGAACCAAGTGTGTGTGAGCGTGTGTATGTGTGTGAGTGTGTGTGTGTCGGGGGATCCTCTGATGGGCTAGATGGAGACTCGTCTTTGTTGGTTCAACTCATATCTTTCAAAAAAATGAAATTCGGGACTCCTTTGAATGTTCTATAGAACACATTGCAGCCAGCCAATACTGACCGATGGATGAACTGAGTTTTTGAATCCCAGGGCTTTCTCACAAGCTGGGTCCCCAGGGTAGGGACGAAACTCTACCCCAGCAGCCTTCAGCTGCTCCAAATCTCCCCACTAAGCCTTGGCTTTGCCTCCTGTGGCTCGTTGGCTGAGAGCTGGTAGTAACCAGGATAAGTCTGCAATTAACAAGGTCTCCCTCGTCACCTAACCTTAACAAGGACAGAGACAGCCAGCGCACAGCCTGCCCTCGCTGCCTCCTCTGTGCTGTTTGTTAGCCTCACAGACGATTATTAGAGGCGCCGCAGAGCTAATCACCTCCCTGGTGGACAACCCCCCCTCCCGCTGGTTCCTGCTCCTACATCATCTGCATTTGACCTGACTTCCCAGGGCTCCCAGGCTGCCTGCTGGCGGCTCCCAGGGAGGAGCAGAGGTGAGCCCACCTGGGCAGGACTGGAGGATCGTCTCCCCCAGGAGGGTGACCTCTGCCCTGAGCCCCCAAGGACAGGGACTGGGGAGGTAGAGGGGTGGGGAGGAGAGGGAAGTGGGGAAGGAGAGGGAGGAGGAATGTTGGAGAAGTCCTATAAACTAAAAATGCCTTGGCACTTATTCATCTCTGGTTAAGCCCTTGTTAGTACATCCAGAGGGATGTGCACAGGGAAAGGCAGGAAGACCAAGCTACGGCAGAGCTCCCCTCCCACAAATCAATGGCGGGTAATGGAGGAAGGTCATTAGCAATTCTCTCCTTCCCCCAAAGACTGCAGAGGAGAAAACAAACTTCATTTCCAGCAGAAGGAATTTGAGCAGCCAGAGGAAGAACCTCTTCACTGCAAGGAGGTTTTGCATCCTTGGATAATTTCCATGCCTTCTTCTGCAGCCCAGCTAGCCCTCACCAGTTTTCACCTGGCTTTTCCCCTGCTCACACCTCCTGGGTGGCCTCCACTGGGCAGGAAGAAGTCTGAAGACAGGAACCTGATGTTGAAGCCATGCCCTTGCCACTTCAGGGCACTCTCTTGGCCTATCTAAGCCCTACTCTTCCTGCAAACCCAGCTTGGGGTCACTCCAGCCTTCTTCTGGCCTCGGTTCACCTGCCCCCCTGCCTTGTTCCAGGGGTAGGACCCATCCATGCCTTACACATTTCTGAGCCGCCTCCCTCCTAAGTGCAGTGTCTCACACAGAGAAAGTGATCAACAGATACCATGTGCTTAACACGAGGGACAATGTGAGTCCTGGTGTTCTGGTCATTTGTAGGATGTTATAATCAGAGTTTTAGAATCACAGGGAGGAAGAGCAAGAAAGGGAATGATCAGTTACAGGACCTTATTACCCCATGTCTTCCTTGTGACCACCCTATTTGGTAGGTATTTTTATTCCCATTTTATGTATATGCAAACTGAGGCTTAGAGAGGTCATTTGCACAGGGCCACATAGCCAGTAAGTAGCAGAGCTCTGGGATACGAATTGAGGTCTAACCCCAAAGCCTAAACTTCCTTCACTATAGGATGTCCACCTTGGTCAAAACTCCCTTAGATGTGAGGTCAATTTGACCTAGCTTTCTATTACAGAACTCACACAGGATTTGCAAAAACGGTGGAGTAAGTGAGATATCACATTTCATATCACATCCATATCCTCACCACCCCTTTGGAAGAATCCCATTTCATTTAGTGATTTCTGAAAATGAAAGGTACTCACTAATTCAACAAATGTTCAGTAAGTAAACTGAGTGCATGCAATATGCCAGGTTCTGTTTTAGGTGCCAGGAATACAGCAGGGAACAAGACAGATAAAAAGCCCTGCCCACTCATCAACAACAAAACAAATAACCTGATTAAAAAATGGGCAAAGAACTCGAATAGATATTTCTTCAAAGAGGAAATACAAATGGCCAATAAGCACATGAAAAGATGCTCAACATCACTAATCATTAGGGAAATGCAAATCAAAACCACAATGAGAAATCACTTTACACCCATTAGGATGGCTATTACAAAAAACCAACAAACAAACAAAAACAGAAAATGAGTGTTGATGAGGATGTTAAGAAATTAGAACACTTGTGCTCTGCTGGTGGGAATGTAAAATTGCAGAGCCCTATAGAACACAGTATGGCGGTTCCTCAAAAATTAAAAACAGAATTGTTACCGAGTCCCGGCTTATACTGCTTTACACACGACATACCAATAAATCGAGGGACAAATTGTTGGGGCAAGGGATAGCGACTTTATTCAGAAATCCAGCAGACCAAGAAGATGGTTGACTAGCGTCCCAAAGAACCATTTTACCTGAGTTCAAATTCAGGCTTCTTTTATACTACAAGGGGAGGGGATGTGGTTGGTTGGTGCCAATTTCTTGGTGCCAGAATCCTTTGTTCCTGCAACTGGCCATGTAGATCTGGTCACAATCTTCCTCCAACAAGACAAATGTTATTCCCTGTTCTGCAACTTTTTATCTCTATATGAATGGAAAGTGTTATACCTTTAAAGGTCAGAGGCTTGAGAAGGGGCTATCCTGTATATTTCAGGCTACAGGCAACATTGTTTTACAAAGGTGCAGAGCCAGCATGACTAAGCACAGGCAACAGAGCACAAGGGTTAGAAATAAAGGAACAGATCCACTGTGGAGTCAGGTTTGTTCTTTGTTACAGAATTATCGTATGAACTCGGCACTTCCACTTCTGGGTGTATATCTAAAAGAATGGAAAGCAGAATCTTGAAGAGATATTTGCGCTTGCATGCTCAAAGCAGCAGCATTCAGAACAGCCAAGAGGTGGAAGCAACCCAAGTATCCATCCATCTACAGATGGTTGGATAAACAAAATGTGGTACTTACATACAATGGAATATTATTCAATCTTAAAAAGGAAGGAAACTTTGACTCATGTTACAACATGGATGACCCTTGAGGACATCATGCTAAGTGAAATAAGCCAGTCACGAAAAGTCAAATACCATATGATTATACTGATATGAGGCACCTAGAGGAGTCAGCTTCCTAGAGACAGAAAGTAGAAGGGTGGGTGCTAGGGGGTGGGGGAGGTGGGGATGGAGAGTTGTTGTTTAATGGATACAGAGCATCAGTTTTACAAGATGAAAAACTTCTGAAGATTGGTTGTACAATAATGTGAATATATTTGACACTACTGAACTGTACTTAGAGACAGTTAAGATAGTCAATTTTATGTTATGTGTTCTTAACAACAATTAAAAATAAAAATTAAAAAAAAAAAAGAAATCCCCTGCTCTTGTGGAGCTTCCATTCCTGCACTGAGTTCATGCCCTGTTGGCTTTCTCCTCCCGGGCCTCCTTCCCCTTCCATGGGTGAGAGGGGCCAGGCAGGAAGTCAAGTAGCCGTAGGGTTCATAGCCCTGCACTCCACACTCACGCCTGACACCCCAGCATTTCTTTGCAGGTCTCCTCAAGCTGGGAGGCTCAGGCCAGCTCCTCTCCTGACCCCCTGTGGCTCGCCTCACTCTCACTGGCGCCCCCTGGAGGAGAGTCGTGATGGTGGTCATCACAGCCCTGATGGAGGCTCCTTGAGGTTCACCTCTGGAAACCAGAGGCCTTCTTGGTTTCACCCCCTCCCTGACTCTCTGGGGCCAGGAGTTTGTTGACTTGTCACAGATCACCCGAGGGGTGTGCATGCGGGTGTATGTATATGTGTGTGCACACACACAGAGTAGGGGTAGGAAGGTGGACGCGGGAGGAGTCCTTCCGGGAGGACCACAGATGTGGCCAGCTGCCCGCAGGCCTCCAGCAGCCGGCCCTTTCCCCAGAGAGCCCACCTGGCGCTAATTGTTTGTTGTTCTGCCGCGGATGCAGCTTCTCCCCCAAAGTCCTCTCTGTCCAGATGTTGTCATCTGCCAACCCCATCAAGTGGGGCCGGCCTGGGGTCTGGCTCTCGCCTGTCAGCCCTGACATCTTCAGTGGATAATGGAACGCAAGGATGTGAGAGGCAGAGCAGGTGCATGCTAATGAGGAGATCAATTTTAATTATGATTTTAATTAAACACCCGATCCAGTAGGAAATATGACAAGAACTGGGCTGGGGCTATGCAGCCGGGAAGGAGGGAGGGCTGTAGGAGGAGGGAAGGAGCCTCCAGGCAGCCTCAGGATTTATAAGAATAAAGGGCAGCACAGTTGGGAAACGGAGAAAAACCTGTGCAGCCTGAATTTTGCACCTAGTGAGGCTTTTCCTCCAAAGAGTGCTCAGACATCTCGACTCCTGCAGAGAGGGTCTCGGCCACGAGGAGGCCTCGGAGAGGGCCAGGCCTGCCCTCTGTTCACCTGGGGAAATCGAGGCCCCGGGAGGGGGGGCATGTGACTGTCCCTGCTCTGTCCCCATAACATGCTGCCCAGGCCTCCAACCAAATGCTGATCGCACTGCATCTTCCTCAGCTCCTCCCAGCCCCCATCTGTTCATATCAAGTGTTTATAAAGTGAGGGCTGTTTGTGCGATGCAAACATTCAGGGGCAAGGCCACAGGTGGACACTTAGAGGGTTGTTGATGCTCACAGTGGCCATGCCTCCTACTGCAAAGGAATTCGCTGTCATAAGGGATCATCCCCAAACTCCACATTCCACCGGTGCTCTGAACAGTACCTGGCATGTAGTAGGCATTCAGGAAATGGTGGACAACGAATAATTACATGACAAAGAAAGTCCCTAAAATGCAAGGAGAAGTCAGGAGTGCACCCAACTAGTCAGTTGTTCTCAAGTCAGGCTATCAAATTTCTCAACACTGCCCTGATTGGAAGAAAGCATTGTGTGCCGTGTGTGTGTGTGTGTGTGTGTGTGTGTGTGTGTGCATTGCTGTGTTGTGTGCTGTGTAAGTGGCGGCAGATGACAGCAGCTGGTGGGGAGGAAACTCAAGGGGGCAAAGGAACTAATGCTGCAGGACTCTTGATAGCAGACAATTCTAGAATAACGCAATAGCAGAATTGCCAGAGACGTTACGGATGAGCGCCGCCCACCAGAACTTTTTGCAGTGACATAGATGTTCTATACCTACACTGCCTGATACAGCAGCCAGTGGCCACGTGTAGCTATTGAGCATTTGAAATGTGGCTAGTGTGACTGAGCTGCTGAATTTTGTATTTAATTTCAATTCATTTCAATTCAAATAGCCACACGTCGCCAGTGGCTACCATATTGGACGGCGCAGTTGTAGATCACCTAATCAAATTCTCTCTTGGTCCAGCAGAGGAAACTGAAGCCCAAAGAAGTAGTCCTTGGACATCACCCCAGCTCATGCATAGGCCTTCACAGGCAGCGCATTAAGGCTCCATCCCGTATGGCTTCCTGGTGCATAAACAGAGTGCTTGTCAGGCGCTTCCACTTCTGGGAATGTTGATAAAGTCCCTCAATAAGGCCTAAGGGCCAAGTCCAAAAAGATTCTCCCCGGTTCCCCAGATAAAGTTGCACTGGGAAGAGCTGGAGGCCAAGGCAAGACTTTACTTAATAACCCCGCTACTTCTTCTGCCTTGTCTCTACCACCAGTGCCCCAGCAGGCAGGGCCCATCTGGTTGTTCCCACCTAGGTAATGTGGGGTCTTCCCAGCCTCTTGGCCTGCAGCTAAAGTCTTGTCACTGGTGTGAACAGAGAAGCTGAGATTGGAGATGGTGGCAGAAGTTAATTGGGATTAGACGCACATGTTCCATGGTTAACGAAAGCGCAGATGGTCCAGAGCTACTTCTTAAGCCAGATTATCTTCTAACTACTCTCCCCTCCTCCCTCTTCACCCTACCTGCAGCAGTCCGCCTCCACAGGTGCTCTGGAGAGGTGTCGATTGGGCTGTTTCTCCTTCTTGCAAGTTATGACTCAATACCTAAACCTTTTCCATAATAGATGAGGTCACTTGCAGGAGGAAAGGAGAAAACAGGGACTCTGGGCCTCACTTTGAAACACCCATCAGCCCCTTCTTTCCTTCCCTCTTGTCTCCTCTGCTGTTTGCTTTGTTCTTGGGCTGCCAGTGGAAGAGACAAAGTCGGGGTACCCACAAATCGCTTCTTACAGTCAGAACACAAAGAATGTCTGCTGTCAACACATTTCAGACTCCCAGATTGGCAGTGACAGCAAATCAGGGAAAAGCATGGGCTACAAATCCCCAGAGAATTCCCCCAGCCTACCCCAAAGCCCCTCACTGTTGGAGCAATTGAATTCCAAGCTTCAGATGAACTCTGGTTCTCAGACTCTGGGAGCTAGTTCACCAGGAGCACCTTCTTAGAGAAGACCAGCTCCGAATTCTCTCTTCCTTTCACATGAGGAAGAGATCAAGAAGGACAGAAAGTTAAGCAATTTGCATCTGTGATTCAAATTTGCTCCTCCCAAATCTGAGCAGGTTCCTTAGCAGCTAGACCCTGGTGTGTGGTCACAGTGTCCTTAGACCCAGCTCCGCTTCGTGAGTTCAGGACCCTCAAAGTAGGATGGAGGCAGCCTCGCTGTGGACACGGCAGTCTTCCTGGAAAGGAAGGACCCTGCCTGTCAGAGACCTGTTAGCTGAAACAGACAAAAATGTAAGAGACAACCTGCTGACCTTCTGGGGCGCAGGGGGAGAGAGGCGCATGCAGGGCGAGAAGGCAGCGCGTTGTGAGACAGGCTATGAAGCCATCAGTGAGCGAAGGGCCAGGGACAGACAGGGCGTGTAACCTTGTACATTGGCCCTTCTCATGCTAAGTGCGGTCTCCGTAGGAGAAAGAAATTCTCTCTTTAAAAGAACTGACAGAGTGGTTTTGCAACTCCCAATCAATAATTCCTTTGGCCCCTTTCTTAAGGAACTCCTTCCTGAGAGCAGTGTATCTGTTAAAGGAACCAGCCAGCGCCCCTCTGTTTGCTGGTACCCAGCCCTCGTGCCTTCTTCAATTCATTTCAACAAAGTCATTGAGCATCTACTCTGTGCTTTCTTTTGTGTCTCCCCACCCCGCCCCCAGAGAACAATGGCTCTGGATAGTGAAGTGGGGGTAGGGGTAGGAGTGGGGAGCCAATGGCAGGAGCAGAAATGGAAGCAGAGGAGAGCAGTGACGGACACCATGTCTTAACTGGTATTCAGATTCTTGCCTGGCTTGGTTTTGTCCCCAGCGTTAGCCTGTCTCCTAGGGTTCTCCTTGCCTTGGGTGACACCTTGAGCCTCTCCCAGCTCACTTGCATGTACTCAGTCAACTGGAGATGACACCAGGCTCCAGACAAACTCCAGGTGGGCATGCCTGCCACCCATCTCCAGGGTAGTGCATTCAAAGTCAAACAAACACAGCATTATTTTAAGCTGCACACCCACACAGTGCTCCTAGGAGCATCTAGGCAGGGAGACCAGCAGAGAGACGAAGATTTCAGCCTGACAGCCAGAGAGACCCACATCTTGCCCCTGACCCTGAACGAATATGTTTCTTCTCCTGCCTGGAACTGTCTTCCCATTACCATGCTTTGCAGGCAATTAGCAAGCCCTGACAAAGAGACAAGAACTTTATTAGCACTGATAACATCTCCCATCATCCCAGGCCTTTCTGCCCAAGATCACCATGTACCCTGTAGGCAAGAATGCTCTTCTGCCCGCCTCCTCTGGGATGGGGGAAGTGTGGATGGAGTTGCTCCTCTCTCAAATTGACGATGTTGCGACCAGGGCTCAGAGCTTAAGGAAAATGCATCCAGTTAGAGAATAAATTCAGGTGGAGCCTTGACATCCTCATCTTTGAGCTTTCCTCACGCCTACTGACTGTGGCAAATCCATCAACAAGTATTTAATGAGCAACTACTATACATGAGGCATCACAGGACACTTGCAGATGTCTAAGATAAGACACCTCTTCTCACTTGAAGAAATTTACACTTTTCTTGAGGAGACATATCCAGGACACACTGGTGGCTACTCTAGTGCAAACTGGGGGATCCACTCACATGGAGCACAGCACAGCGGCCCTTGGGGGTGATGCCCGTGACCATGACTGTGTTACTCACAACAGGAGGAGGGATGAACCAAGCACTGTAGGAATGGGAGGGGGTAATTGTGGCATGAAGGGATGGAAAGCCTTCACCAAAGTCATGGGGCTTGAGTTTAGCTTAGAAGGATGATTTGGGTTTAGTTGAAAGGAGACAGGTGCGGAAGACATTCTGATGGGAAAAATCCCATTAGGTAGGAGATCTGGCCAGAAAGACCCAGAAAGAGTTCAAGAGACACTGAACAGAACAGTTTGGCTGGAAAGGAGAGCTTATGTGAAACAGAGATGGCAGACCTGTCTGCACATGTAAACTGAGGGCCGAACACCACTAAAGAACCCCTGGCTGAACTCTGTCCTGTTAGAGACCCACATCCCAGATCTTCCTAGTGAGGACAGAGGGATCTTGGGTTTGAGTTACTGGGTAAGGTTCAGATCTGGATTTGTGGCTGGAACCCCCCGAGTGGCTGCCCACACCCCATGGGCCGCAGGGCTCCATTCAGCCTTCTCCCCCACTTCTCCTCACCCAGAGCCTCGCGCCCAGCAGCTAAGGACAGCAGGAGTGATTTCTTAAATCACTTAAGATTTATGTGACCCCAACAGAGTATTTAATATCTGTAAATTCCCTTGAAACCTCTGTTTCCTTAATTGTAAAGAGGGGGTAATAATAATACCTATCTTACAGGGTTGCTGTGAGGATCAAATGAGATAAATTATGCAAAGTGTTTTGGCATATAGTAATTGCTCTATAAGATCGGGTATTATGATTATTATACCAAAATCCCTAATAAATTGTAGCTGTGCTTTGTTGTGATGGCACTTTATTTCATTCCTTTATCTAGCAAACTCTCAAATCTCAGCTTAAGTATTATGTCTTCGGGAAAGCCTTCTCCATCTCTCCCAGCAAGAGGCAGTTAGTTATTTCCCCTGTGCGTTCCTATAACACCCAGCCCACGTTTCTATTACAGCATCAGTACACTAGATTGATTTAAGTGTCTGTGTACACTCCACTCCACCACAACCACACATGCAGGAGTCTGAGCTACTTGAGAGTAGATTCCATGCCCCGTTCATCAGCATATACCCAGTGTCCACTTCAGGGCCTCAGCAATACAACGTTTAAGAAATGTCTATTGACTGCTCAGAAATTGCCATAACATAAAATATTTGTTAATTTATGTGTCTAAACATACATAATATCACTTTATTCGTATTCCAGTTGGTGAGGTGCATGCTTTGTTCCATGGGAGCAGCATTCCTTGGGGTTTGAGCAGAACTGGACCACCGAGGGAGCTGCAGCCGGAAAGCAAGATTCCCACATGTCTGGCCCCACTCTCAGAGGAATCCTCTGGAGCATAGCGTCCCTGAGACCACCACTCCCACCTGCAGCTTTGGGGCTTCCCTTCCCTGCTTCAGCAACTAGGCCCTGCAGAAAAAGTCTGCCCCAAGCAGAACAGGGCTGAAAATCATATTTTCACGGTAAGTCAAACCTCCTCTCCTACCTTAAATGAAAGGTATTATTTTTGAGAAGAGAATGTCACACTCTACCACCAAAATTCTGCTTCCTCAGCAGAAACCCTGGCAGTTTCTCTGCACAGCTGGCAGCTCTCCACCCAAGGCCAATGCTGGGAAATTCACCAGGCCCAACGCAAATCATGGGAGCACAAGCTCCTCTGTGATTAAAACAAGGGAAAGCAAAGTCAAGGAGCCTTCACTTTGCAGAAACAGGGCAGGGGTAGGAGATACTGTCCAGACACTCCACCCCAGGACCCAGAGCAAGTCCTAACTCTTCTTGGGAAATTCACCCATCACTTTGCCAAATAAATAAATTATCCCCCCCAGCTCAGCAACTTCTGTGCCTTTCCTGTGATAGATGATATCCTTTCAGCTTCATCTTTGGTATCTATAAAAATATACCCTTCTTAGCTGCCAACAAGGTATCAGTCCCTCATCTCTAAGCAATTCATTCTAGAGACCGAAACCTCTTTCTGATTCACCCACACTGAACCTTCCCTGGGTTAAAAAGCTTTGTACAGAGATGGGAGGGTGGAAAATGTGTCAGGCAGTGAGTGGATTCGAATAAATGGGAAACTGTCTCTACTTTTTTTTTTAAACATCTTTATTGGAGTATAATTGCTTTACAATGGTGTGTTAGTTTCTGCTGTATAACAAAGTGAATCAGCTATACATAAACGTATATCGCCATATCTCCTCCCTCTTGCATCTCCCTCCCACCCTCCCTATCCCACCTCTCTAGGTGGTCACAAATCACCAAGCTGATCTCCCTGTGCTTTGCGGCTACTTCCCACAAGCTATCTCTTTTACATTTGGTAGTGTATATATGTCCATGCCACTGTCTCACTTCATCCCAGCTTACACTTCCCCTTCCCCCTGTCTTCAAGTCCATTCTCTACGTCTGCGTCTTTATTCCTGTCCTGTCACTAGGTTCTTCAGAACCTTTTTTTTTTTTTTAGATTCCATATATATGTGTTAGCATACGGTATTTGTTTTCCTCTTTCTGACTTACTTCACTCTGTATGACAGTCTCTAGGTCCATCCACCTCACTACAAATAACTCTCTAGTTTTTAATGAGTGAGAAGGCACTTGGAAGAACAGGTCAGAAGCAGCCTTCTGTCCCTTGAGCTTCCTGTTGTGTCAGCTTCTGTGTGTGTGGCCTAGGGGCTGATCAGGTTCCAAGTCCCCAGGAGTCCCAGAAGCACTGGCTGCTTACCTAGCCGCCAGCTCTAAGTACGGACGCAAGGGCACCGTGGTCACATTTTCCCAGATCTGGATGATTTGGGCCCTACTTAGCCTCTCCAGCCACTCCCGCAGGCTCCTGCCTCCTGACAGAAATGTGAGTCAGCTCTGGGCAAAACCCAGATGATTAGCTCTGGTGTTCTGTGCCTTCTGGAGGCCCTGTGGCTGTGCTCAGGTGCCGACCTATTCCATCCTGGCACCCTCTGTACGGATTCAGCTTCTCTGAGGCCAGGAGGCCAGATGTTTTGCCGAGATGGATTCAGGGGCACAGGTGGTGACCTATGCGTGGCCTGCAAGGTCTCGTGGCAAGGCACCCCCATCCGGATGTTCCCCCTTGCAGGCACCTTGGCCGGCAGGGTGCATCATGTTATCGTGCAATGCTTTCCAAGGGGCCCATCTCCTCGGGAAATCTCCCAGTGACCACAAGTACCCTCCTTACCAAGGACTCTCCACTCAGAAATCTCCAGCCTGCTCCTGAAGCGCCTCACTCCATTGCGTGATGGGGCTGTATGCAAACATTTGCTGTGATTTGTAAAATGATCCATATAATTAGGGAAAAGAGTTAAATAAAGGGACTGATTTCAGAGAGCGGGCTCTTAATGACACTAATACCTGACAAAAGGGGTCATTATGATGGGCTAATGGGCCTTGCCTGGCGTTCAGCTCTCTCAGGACACAATCCAACACACTCAATTATCAGCTAATCAGGGCCATTTTGTCAGAGGTTATTGCCCTGAAGTATCAATTATAGGAACATTATTAATACTTTATGGAGAAACCACTGGCATGAAAGTGTTAAACTCCTGGGGCGAGCACTTCACCCCTTCCCTCCCCACTAGGAGCCATCATCTGCCATCTCTTTTCGCCCCCATTTAATTCCCCAACTGGGTAATTTTCCCAGACCCCACTGGTTCTACTGGGAAGGAGCCAGGGCCATGATGATGTTCCCAATCCTGTCACCTGTGACCGAACTGGCACTCCCAACTCTTAATGTCACCAGCTGGCAACAAGTGGCTTAACCCGAAGCCAAGGCATCACTGCCTCAAGATGAGGGAGGGCAGCTGAGGGCCATAGCGTTGTAGGAACAAGAGGTTTGTGGGTGTGTGTGTGTGTGTGTCTGTGTGTGTGTCTTTCTCTCTCTGTCTCCCTCTCTCTCTCTCTCCATCTCCCTCTCTCTGCCTGTCTCTGTCTCTGTGTGTATATGTCTATCTCCTTGTCTTTCTATCTTCCTCTCTCTCTTCTTCACTCCCTTCCGCCTCCTAATCCTCTTCCTCCTCCACTTTCTCCCTCTTCTTCTCCCTCTCCTCCCCCTCCTCCTCTCCTTCTTCTTCCTCTTCCCCTTCCCCTTCTCCCTCTCTCTCTCTCTCCAGTGTTGTCCTTTCAAAGAAATGGAAAACAGATACACAGGGACCCTCACTTCCAGATACAGCCTGTTCAGGATGCCATCTTTGCTGTTCCCTAGAATCTACTTCTCCTCCTCCACGCCGGACACAGGAATTTCTCACCACTAAGGAGGCACCATCAACACAGAAACTGGAGGAATAACTCTAAAAACATGCAAAGGACTTTAGAGTCAGATCAATGAGAGTTCCAGTCCCATGACTAACTGGCAGTGGGATCTCAGGCAAGTCACCTAACCTCTTGGAGCTGTGGTTGTCAGATCTCCCAGGACACAGCGTAGCTTAGAATACCAGCTGGGCCACTTACTAATTGTGCAAACTTGAGAAAGTTATTCCACCTCTCTGAACCTAGGTTTTCACACATAGGATAGAAATAGGTCTGTCCATATGCTGGAGCTATGACAAAGGTTAGATGAGAATGTGCACATAAGCACTGGTCCTGCGCCTGACACATTCCATCCACGGGGGAGCAGGAAACTTACTCTGCAGTGGGGCTCTGGGGTTGAAATACTTGCTCCTAAATAAACAATGAACATAAATGCTCAATGGAAGTAAGTTCTCTCTGTTCCCGCACTCCTGAATAATTAGATAACTGCCAGGAGGGGGAGGGTTAAGCACTTTTTCCAGCTAGAACAGAAAGCAGTAGTGACCCCTTGAGACCCCTTCCAGTGTTCTGGCGTCGTGCGGAGGTGCCCAGCCCACCTGGGAGAAGCTGGCCTTTGGGGATGGGTGAGAATCTCCACTGTCATGGCCCAGCAAGTCTAGACCTGCCCCTCACAATCAGGCACCTAGCCAGCAGAAAGGAGATTCAGCACCGTGTGGGAATCCCCTATAATCTGGCTTATAGGCAGAGTTTAGACTCATGAGAGAAAAGTAAGAAGGAAGGAAGGGGGAATTTGCTTTGGCATTTAATGGTCTCTCTCATCACTGTCAACCCTACTCTGTGGTTTAGAAAAGAGAAGTAAAAACATGGCTGTGTTCATGCCTTCACCAACTGTTGTTGAGGACCTGGCATGAGTTGAGCAGTTTGATCACAGTCTGAATGGGAAAGGCCAACTCAGGAACAGATCAATTCTACTAGAGTTTGATCTATGTGCTAATGTAAGTGTTTATCTATGCATGTTTAAAGCTTCCTGTAACTCCTGGTTAAGCCAAAAGACTGTGAGTTATTCCATTTCGGAAGCAAAGATCAAGAACAGGAACGTATGAAAACATTCAAGTGTTGGAAGAATTGGCGAAATTGGTGATCATCCTCAGCTCAACTGAGTACAGACATCGAAGAATGAATTTCGTTCGTAACTGTGAGATCTGGGGTCAAAAGTGTGAATCTGAACGTAGTTTAAAATGCAGAAAAAGCCTGCCACCTCTTTCCTGGGGACCAGAAAGCAGTCGAGGCGTTTGGCTGACTCGAGGAGAATCCCGTCCAGTGGAGAGATATGGTCAACATTTACAGTCAGTATCCTCCAGATGCGGCCGGAAAGGAGGAACAGACACTTATAGACAAAACGCTTCCACATCATGCTCAGGGCAGCCTGACGCAGGGCTCGATGGCAAGCAGTGTTGGTTGAAGGTCTGAAGGTGCTGAGAATCAATCCTTCCGCTCCTTGATCATGGGGTATAAATGTGCTGTTCAGTGAGCCTGGGTCATTAGCGTTTGTGGTAAGAAGTTATGGGGTTAAGTGCTACCAGGGGTTTGAGCTGGGCTGACAGAGCCTGAGCCGCAGAGTAGGGTGGTTGCCTAGCAACAACACCTGTAGCACATTAAGCAGGCAGTCAGCTTTGTCAGCTTCTAGCAGGGGCTTTGCAGAGCGGAAGATGGGGGTGGAGGAAGGATAAGGGGGCACAGAAGTGGAAATCCGGACAGTGACTCTCAAGACGAAAGAGGGGACAAAACTGAAAGTCCCACCAATGAGGCTTTATGTCTGTTTTCCTCAAGCAGGAGGCAGGTAGGCAGCTCAGGTGGGAGTCCAGGGTAGGTGTCCTTAGTATGGCTCTTGTCTCTTCCTAAGACCCTCACATGAAGCCCCGTGTGAAGCTGGAACCCTCTTCCTCAACCCAAGCTCTCTCTCAAAGAAGGCATCTCAGGATTTGCTGACTTGGGGAGGGGGTGGGAATGGTGAGGAGGAGGCACTTTGTGGTTTTGTTTCTGGATTTGGGAGGATTGGGAGCTCTTTCCGCTGACTCATCTTCGAGGAAGGGCCACGGAGAACAAAAGCAAAGACCCTGAGAGGGTAAAATCTTTCTCACTGCCTTCCTTTCTCACCTTCCCACGCATCCCTCTGGACTGCATCTCATGCACACCTGAGATCTGACTGAAAGAAAGAAAAGATTTGGGGAAGGGCAGAGAACTTAATAGTATTGTTGCCACTGTCTTTATAGAATTCATGGTCTAGCTAGCCCCTTGAATTTTCTCAGAATTCCCAAGCTGCCTCTGGGTGGGGGGAGGAGGGGGAAGGGGAGCGTGGAAGGGCAAAGAGCCGTGTACCATATGGGAGGGGCCTATTCAAAATGTAGCCCCAGGAATCAGAAGACTTGGGGTCAACTCCACTGTGTCACTTGTAAGCGACGTAGCTGTTGGCCGATACCTGTACTGAGGCTCGATTTTCTCATCTGTAAAGTGGGTGGTAATTACATCTGCCCCACTTACTTTATGGGGATCAAAGAAGGCATGTTACAAACGCTGTAAATCCTCCTACGTGTATAAAGTATCCGTAATACAGAGAAGACACCGACGTACCTGCTCTTTTGGACTGGCCTGAGCTATTCGCTATTTGGCCTAAAGCAGAGGAGAGAGAAGCAGCCACGTGACTGTTGCTGGGTAACTCAGTGGCAGAAGGGCTCTGAGAGGAGGCCTATTTAACTATTCTATTGTAGGTTCACTGGTTCAAATCCAGCCCTAGGCCAACAATTACAGTAATCATTGGGTTTGGAATTCAGAGAGGCTGACTTTCAGAAGACCTTTTGCTTATCTATTACCCACTGAGTTTTTAGCGGACGCTTATGCATAAGGTTACGAAAGGAGGCTGGAGAACCTGACTCATGGCCCTAAACACGCATCCGCCCACCCTCCCCTCCACAGATCAAGCTTCTCCTTCTAGATTATCTTAAAAGGCGGTCCAGTGACAAGGGGCACGCGTGTGTCCTCTGGGTTTGGAAATCCACATCAGCATGCCAGCCGGACCTGCCGCCGCCTGAGGGTCCCCCTCCTACCTTGATCCTCCCTTCACGTCTGAAGAAGCAGGAAAGTCTCCCTTGCCACACATCACCTAAGATAGATCCTCCCCAACTCTTTAAGTCACACCACATCTGATTAGGAAAAAGGAGAATCTCTGCGGAAAGCAGCAGAGAGAAGGCCCACCCAGGCTAACGTAGCTAGCTACTCACCGGCCCGGAGGGCACCAGACCTCTGCGGGGTTTTGTGGGCTTTCTGCCTGGGTGGCCCCGGGGTCTGCAGTTGCCCTGCCGCCCCCAGGGTGACAGACAGTGTGACTGTGTGTGAGCTGCTCGCTCCATGGCTTCTCCGATCCCCATGTTGTGCTGTTATTTTCATGCTCTGGGTTATATTTAACTCAAGTCATAATATTTGGGGTTGGGGGGGGCGGGTTGGAAGCCTGCTGTTTCACCAAGAAAGGCATTTGAATATTCTCAGTTCCAGAGAATTCCAAGGGCTCCGGGAAGAGAGTGAGGCGGTTGCCCCAGATTTGTCTGACACATTGCGGTCACGTGGACTCCATTAGCGGATGACTGAGGCGGTGAGCAGGCAGCCTAAAGGAATGTTGTAGAAAGGATGAAGGGAAGCTAGTGAGTGATGTCAGCAGGAGGCTGATGCCTCTGGGGGTCCCAGGGCACTCGCCCCACACATCCCCAAAGGGAGGGAATCTCTAATTGGCAATATGGCCCGCTCCCGTTACCTCCCCACCTCTTACGGCTGGTGTCAGTCTGAGGGGGAGGCAGAACTCGAGTCCCATGTGATGTGAGAGGCACATGCAGATTATCCCCCACAGAAGCTCTCATTCCCGATGCCTCTGATAAGAAAAGAAAGCATCCAAAGGGAGCCCATCCTCATCCCGGGAGTCGGTGTTTCCCCCAAAGAAGCCCCGGCAAGGTTAGCACGGGGCAAAATCCAGAGCTGTCCAAAAAAATGTGGAAACACAGATAATTCTATTTCGTTCCTTACAGGATAAAGATATCCTTGAGGACACAGATTCACCTGTTTCCAGATTGTATGGACACGCTGTATGTACTTTTAAATTCTGAATCTCTATTTTCCAAAAGTTCTTTCTATGTTGCATTATACAACACGTTTCTCTGGGAGACTCCAACTTTTTTCTTTTCTTCTTTTTTTTGGCATCACTTCCCTGAGGCAGGAAGGGCAGTTCAGGCAGAATCCCAAATGCACGGAGGTGGCGTCTCTGAGTAGATGGAGAGTGAGGACAGGCAGGCCAGCCACGTGTTTCTCATTATGGTGTCTAGACACAGGCAGGTCTCAAAGCTGCAGGAGAGGAAAGGTGTCATGTCCCAAGGCACCAAACACTTTCCAATCTGAGCAGACACCAATCCCCTCACCAGTGAGGGCAGCTGGCCGGAGACCCACACAGTATTCCATGAGGACAGGTCCTACTCACGCCTGTGAGTGGAGGGGTCCAGGAGTCAGTGACTCAGGGGGCGGAAATTAAGGAGGCCTTTGCAGTCAGAGGCTAGCCTGGTCCCCAGCCGTGGAGAGCACCATCTCATCTCCAGTTGGAACTAAAGCACTAAAACCAGGCTTTGCTTCACATTCATGGGAACTGACATATGGTATAATTTTTTTTTTAAATCTTCCAAGTTCCCTAGGCAGCTTTGACGTGAATATTAATACTAACATAATTTCATGATGATTAGAGAACACAATTAGGGGCTATTAATAATGACACAAATAATGACATTTAAGGCCTCATTTTTAATTTGAGTAATATTCTGTCCGGTGGTATTTAAACAGTCCTGTCTGGCACAATTAGGGCAGTGCTAGGGTGCAGTCACTGCTCACAGAATCGTCAGACCCACCTCCCCCACTCATCTACATGGCAGAGGAGATAGATGGGGAAGGTTGCCCCAGACCTGAGATGCTGTAGCCGAGGCCCCTTGGACAGAGGACCTTGTGAGTGGATTGCAACAGAAGAGTCCAGCTCGAGGAAGATGGCTGGTGGCTGGATTGGAGTCCACTGCGAAGCTCGTTGCTTCCATCCTTAGGTATCACTCTCCTCCTCAGAGTTGGAGGGACAGTGCAGGTTTCAATGTTCCCATATCAATCATACTTGAGCTGCAGAATGTAGCTCCCGTTCCATCCCAGAAGCCTCTCCAACACATTATCCTACTCCTATCATAGCATCTAGTTCATTCGATTCTAATTATCTGTTTACTCATCCACCTCCCCAGCAGACTGCTCACTTGTTGAAGGGCTGGGCTGTCTATTTGCCTTTAAACCCTCACTTCCCAGGCACATAGTAGGCTCTCAGTGAGTGTTTGTTGAATGACTTAATGACCAAATGACAGTGTTCTACCTTCCATCCACTGGGTGCATGTTGGAAGCTGAAATCCCATCACAGCATTATACCTGCAGGAGCTCTAGACTGCATCTTTGGGGCATTTCTGACCAACAGCAAACATGTAGAAGCTGACTGGGCTGGTCGAGGGGTGCAGAGAGAGGAAATGTCCATGAGATACAAAACTTCAGGGGCTCAATGGGTAGAAGCCAGGGATGGTTAGGACTTAACCCAAAGACCTTGACCTTGGTTAAACGGCATTAACCCACTAGGGAAAGCATACTCTAATTTCATAATATATTTTAGTGTTGTAGACTCAATTCTGTCTGAAGAGAATTGATACATAAGCCTGGACTAGAAACTAGGTTTTCTCTCAATCCAGGATTCTACAGCAGAAAGGAGGAACCGAACCAACAAACTTCCTGATAAGTGAAGATCTTAAATTAATAACTAGGAAGAAGAGGAGGGCAAGAGGAGGAGGAGGAGGAGGAGGAGGAGGGGGAGGGGAAGGAGGGGGGAGGAGGAGAAAGAGGTGAGGGTGCGGGGAGGAAGGAAAGAATATTGGTGAGCATTTATCCTGGGCAGGCATTTCAGGTACTTTACACCATCTTCTCTGATCCTCACAATAATCCTATGAAATATATATTATTATTATTTTCACTTCACAGATGGTGGAACTGTAGTTTAAAGAGGTTAAATCAACGCGCCAGGTCCCGCAGCGGTACGTGGCTGATCCCGGCTTCAAACCCATGTCTGTCCGACTCCAGAGCCCAGATTGTCACCACCCACTGAACTCGGACAGGTGACCGAGGAGGAGGAAGAGGAGGACATGTAAGATGCTGATGCCTCACAAGAGGGACAGGAGAGCCCCTTGATGCCCCTCCCACCTAAGGATCCTGCGGGGTCTGCAGGGGGACCGATGGAAATCCTCCGGCCAAGAGCCAGAGCAGGCAGCCCTGGAGCCAATGAGGGCAGGAGGCTAGACTCCTGGATCCGGTGGCCCTGGACATGTCCGAGGACACAGCTGGCAGGCAGCCGGCGGCAGTGCAGGCCGACGGTGCTTGGCCGAGGCCAGCGAGGCTGCAGAGGCCGGGGCAGGGTCTGCAAACAGCAGGGGAAGTTAAGTGGAACCTTTCTGGGTAATTGACTCTGCCTGCCTGCAGGACCCCCTGCCAGGCCCAGGCAGGCCCGGGCCTGACACACTGCAACCTGTCTGGCATCTGTTCTGTGGGGCAGGGCACCTGGTTGACAGCAGCCTGGAAATTCGTTATAAGACTCCCCCTTCTGTTGCAAGCCTCCTTTTGTCTGAATCCCTGATGCCCACAGGCATGATGGGATTGAATGAAAGATGGAGGACTGGGGATGGGGGGTCCAGGCTGAGCCCCCGTACCCACCAGAGGCCCTCCAGCCTCCCTCAGCATCCCTTCCAGCTGGTGAGCTGGTACCCACACCCCTCCCAATGCCACGTGCACACTATCAGACAGGCGTGGGGAATTCAGAAGGGCACTGGGTCCCCATCAAGGGATTCCTGTAGCAGCAGGAAGCCCCTGAAAGCCCCCAAAGCTGGTCACTCACCAATTTTCTCCTCCTAGGGCAGAATACTTATTTTCTGCTGCTACTTACCACCATCCCCCAAATCCTTCCCTCTCCCTCCTGATCCGCACAGCCTGGGCATTCTGCCCACCCATCCCTCACACCCCGCTTTCCCAAAGCAACAGCAGGAGATGTGATCTGCTTTGACAGGGACCCAGGGTCCCCGTGCCCTGACCATTTGGGGAAGCAGCTGCAGAGGGCATGTGGGGGACTCAGGAAGGGCTCAGAGGAGACGGGAGCACAGGAATCAAAGGTAGCGTGAGGACAGAGCTTCCCAGGACCCAGGTGGGGGGACAAAGAAGCAGAGCAGCCATGTAGGAACAAGCCAGGGGCAGGGCTAGACCAAGCCCCCCGACCCCAGCTCCTCTTTTGGCTCTGGGGTTGCTTCTCACTCTAGTTTCACATGGGTTTAAACCAACCTTCTCGTCTTCCCCTACTCACCTGCAGCTTCTCCCAGTGCCGAGGTCTAGGACTGACACTGCCATTCTCCCAGCTGTGAGTTACCTCGGGGGGCTCCTGAGTGCACCTCCACAGCCAACCAGAAGCAGAATAACACTGATTCCCCCTCCTGGTGTTTCACTACATTCCATGGGTACCAGTCAAGGTGAAGCCTTTAGACCCTCTTGCCCAGACTGTTACAATTGCCTCCTAGCTAACATCTGGGCCTTCTATCTCTCCCCACGTCACCCCCTGCTATATATACCATTATCAGAATTAAATTCCTGAAGGGTAAAAGTTATATCCAACATTTACGAAGACCTTACTGTGTGTCAGGCATTATTCTAAGCACTCCACAGACATTACTCATTTGATCCTTACAACGGCTCCATGGGGTAAGTACTGTTTATCATTCCCATTTTACAGATGAAGGAACTGAGGCACAGAGAGGTTAAATAATCTGCCCAAAGTTGCATAGTGAGGCAGTGACGGGGCCAGGAATCAAAATCTCCACTCTTTCTCCTATGAGTAGCAATGCTCACATCAGACTCCCTCTTTCTTCAAAAATGTTTAGGGTTTTCTCACTCTCTATCCCACCCCAAATCCACCTCAGTAGCTTCCAGGCCTTCAAAACCCTGTCCTAACCTAACTTCCTAGTCTCATTCTCAACCCCCGCTTTCCAGCCCAAGCTGCTACGTTTTCTTCCCCCAGAGATACTGAGCCTGGGAAACTTTGTTCTCGGTGTACCTTCTATCGCCCCATTTCTGCCTGCCCAAATCCCTCCCTTCTCATCCCCTAGCCCAGCCAAAAGTCAGTCTTTGCCCTTTTTTTTTTTTTTTTTTAAAGCTCTCAGTAATTTTTTTTTTTAATTTATATATTTTTGGCTGTGTTGGGTCTTCGTTTCTGTGTGAGGGCTTTCTCTAGTTGTGGCAAGCGGGGGCCACTCTTCATCGCGGTGCGCGGGCCTCTCACTATCGCGGTCTCTCTTGTTGCGGAGCACAGGCTCCAGACGCGCAGGCTCAGTAGTTGTGGCTCACGGGCCTAGTTGCTCCGTGGCATGTGGGATCCTCCCAGGCCAGGGCTCGAACCCGTTTCCCCTGCATTAGCAGGCAGATTCTCAACCACTGCGCCACCAGGGAAGCCCTCTTTGCCCTTTTTGAACTCTTCTTAGGAAAGCAGATTGTTACAGTGGCAAGAGAATTGGCCTGGGACATACTGGGTTAAAATACTTACTCTTAAATACCTATTCTAAAATACTTATTAATGGCTCTGTCACCTTGAGAAAGCAAATTCACCTCTCTGAAAATCAGTTTCCTTGTCTATAAAAAGGGGGTGATGATAATAGTACTCATTTTCCAGAGTTGCTGTAACGATTAAGAGATGTGATTCGGGGAAGTTACTACGCGGCTCCTAATGGATCCTCAGTCAAGGCTAACATCCCCACCCGGCCCCACCCCCCAGCTTCCTGCCCTCACAGCATTTACCCTGTCTCCCTGGCATTTTAGCTGTTCAAGTCCTCAGGAAATTGTAAGTTACTTAAGGGCAGGGGTGACCCATCAGTCTCTGAATTCCCCTGCACAACTTGCCAAGTGCCAGACACGGCTGGTGCTCCATCCATGAATGAATAAATGCATGAATCCATCTAAATGCTTGACCAGGGTCAATTCAAATGTTAGAGAGGGGATCCACCTACCAAAGAAGGTAGATCCAGACGATATCTGAGTCCCCTTCAACCTTGAGAGTCCATAATGGGAACAACCTCCTTCCTAGATAGAACTTGTGCAAAACACAGAATTCTCTCCCTATCTCACTAACGACATCAGTGTGAGGTCACATTGACTCTTCAAATCCGTTTCCAGCCCACTCATTTTTCTCCTCCAAATTCTTTTTTCCGGGGGTCTGGCATTTCCAGTCCATCCTAGGAGGCTGAGGTTCTCTGGCGGCCCCAAAGCACGGCGGCCCCTGGCGGAAAAGTCAAACCAGCAAATAGAAATGTCACTCAATCATTTCCCCGTGCTTTCCTCTCATTGGCCTTCTCCACCGCATATAATGAGAACTGCTTTTTGCCCAAATATTGTTTGAATTTCAAATACACAATTTCCCCGGGGGTGACCAGATGAAAAGAGAACTCGGGTTTGCAGCATAAGACCTCTATGAGGAAGTTGCCTTGAATGAACACCAAAACGAAATTTTTATTGAGTTGCTTGAAATGACAGAAGCACATCAAGGCAACTGGGCTCCCTTTCCACGGTGGTGTGCTAAAATTATTTTAAATGAACACCAAGGAAGCACCCCTCAAGGGGTGAGGGAAGAAGGAAAAGATTTTAAACGCAGTGGGCAAAATGATATATCCGTTCATGGTGTCTACCCCATCCTTACAAGCACCCCAGCATGTGCCTTCCTACATGCCTCTCTGTACAGGCATTGACTGTCCACAGCTGGGGTTCTTAATCAGAGTGGGGAGGAGAGTCTAAGGGGCCCTAGGGCAATGATTCTCAATCTTGGCTGCATTAGAATCCCCTGGAGTGTTTTAGAAAAATTACTGATGCCCAGATCCCACCCTGGACCGTTTCAATCAGAGTCTATGTGTGTCAGGCCTAGACCTCAGAATTTTATCAGAGCTCCCAGCTGATTCAAATGTGCAGCCAGGGCGGGATGTATACATAGATTCGGAGGGTGTAACCCCCCAGAAATGGCGGCTAAACTTTTGTATGCATGAGAATGTGTGTGTTTCTGGGGTGAGGGGTCATAACTTTCAGACGATTCTTTAAAATATCTGCAACTCCAAACGGGTTTTAAAAATAGGTCTACAGCTTGTGTCTTGGGTTCCTTCCAGCTGGAAAATGATATGAACCTAAGATGTTGAGGGTTAAGCGCTAATCAGCAAACAAAAGTTCTTTGGTTCCTCGAGGGGTGAGCTTGTTGATCAAGATCCCACATGGCAAGAAGCTGTCAGTGAGGGGCCCAGGGACACTGACGGGGGCGGGGGGCGGGGGGGGAAGACCCACTGAAAAACAGAGGGAAGCATTCTTGCAGGCAAAAACTGGGCACTGGGCACTCGGTGTAATTTACTATTTCGGCAGCCCTGCCTGTGGCTCAGCTGACAGCTGTGCCCAGCTTGGCCTCCGAATCTGGACATCAGAAGCCAAGACCATAGAGAGGGTCGAATGCCCAGGATCTCTTATTTTGGGAGCTCCAGTATCTCTGGCTGACCAGTGCACTCCATAAAACTGTCCTGAGAGCCAGCTGGTAAGTGTGTGCTGGGGGCTGGAGAGAGGCAGATGGGGGTGGAGCCCCTGAACGGCATCCCCAAGACCAAAGCGGTCCCTTGGAGCCTACAGTACCATCAGAACATGATTTCAATAAATCTGGGAAGGGGGCAGGGGAAAGCTGCGCAAGGAGGGAAGGTGCTGGCCTCCTCAACACCCCAGGAGCCCTCCTCCAAGCCCTGGAGGCCATCCTGTTATCAACACCACTCACCTCCCCTCCTCCTGTCCCGCCCCCACCCCCATCCCCCAGGGCCTGGTGGGACCTCAGAATCTGGGCTCTGCCAGGGTACAGCCAGGCCTGCCTGCAGCTCTGCCACTGCCAAAAGGCAAGAGGGCCAGGTTCAGGGGCTTCCCAGCTCCAAGTCAGCTGCTTAAGTGCTCAGCCCTGCTCATGAAAGGGCCCCCTCTTCCTCTCTTCTCAGCTCTGTGCTCTAATTTATCCTCCCCTTTGATAACCAACTCCAAACACATTCAGTCAAGGCCGGGCCATCAGCGCACAAAGGCCTGTGCTCTCCCAGCTGAATGCGACACTTCACTCTTGGGGGGATTTCTATAGAAGGCAAAATCCACCAAACAAGCTATTACACTTAAATCAGACAATGCCCGAGGTGAGGAGACCAGCGTTAATGACTCAGCTAGCAGCGGGCTTCTCTATCTGGAAGCTCTACCACAGCATGGGAGAACAACCCGCTGCCCTTCCCAGCCTCACGGCCAGATGCCTCTCCTGCTCCCGGACTAGAAAGTTGACCCTCCGTGTCCGCTGGTTCTCTGAATCCTGAGGGTTGATTTTCCCCAGGCCTGCATAGACTGACTCTTGATTCCCTTTTTGCCTAGGAAAAAGAACCCGAGAAAGGAAGTCTGTCTGCCCCCTTCTCTCTCCTTCATTCTGAAGATGAGGAAACCATGGGAATTGTTGAAAGTCACACAGGCAGCTAGAGGCAGAGCCAGGATTAGAATGCCTTGTTCTCACCTCATTCAATTCATACAAGAACTAATATAAATTAGGTGATGCATAGAAGGCACTTTGCATAGTTTCCGGCAGAGGAAAACACTCAATAAATACCGGTTGTTTCTTGTTGTAGTAGTAGCAGCATTTTTAGGTGTCATTCAACTACTCAGGCAGTGCTTGTTATGAGCCAGATAGTCTTCGGGGTGAACATGACACAGCGCTGCCCTCCTGGAGCTTACATTCTAATGGAAGATTTGAACTGGTCAACAGACAACTGCAATACAGAGTGTTAAGTGATAGCACAGGGGAAGTAAAGGATGCCTCAGGAGTCCACAGGAAGCACACCTAATCCACACTGTGGGGCTTGGTGAAGAGAATCTGGTGTTTTAGCTGAGACTGAAGGAGGAGTTGGATCTAGCCAGATGAAGGGGGGTAGGAAGGAGGGGGACAGGTTGGGGAAGATAGAGATTTCTAGGAGGAGGGTATAATTGAACGTGCAAAGGCAGATGAGGTATGCAAAGGTGAATGAGGGTAAGATGCAACGGGATAACTGGCTTTGACGGGGTGAAGACAGGGTTGGGCAGAGCGGAAGGTCAATGGCTGTGAGACGTGAGGCTGGAGAAATAGGCACAAGTCATCTCATGAATCACATGATAAGCCATAGAAAGGAACCTGGGCTGTATCCAGAGGAGCAAGGGGATGAAAGGATCCATGGGCATGGTAGAGATCTCAGGATGTATTGGGGGAAATGGGCTGCGGGGGAGCAGGGCACGGAGAACACTTAGCAGGTCAAGCCCCAGTTTAGCACTTGTTCCAAATTCCATTTCAACCCATTACGTGGTTCTAATCTTGAGTCACCAAATAAGGCCCACCATTAAGATGACTCATGGAAGGCGGAGTAAGCTGAAAGTAAAGAGCTGTGGCCACAGGAACAGAGAAATCGAACGACAGGTTCCACTGGCCACTTGCACCATTATCCAAAGCCTGGAGCGCTGTATAGCGAGAGCAAGTTCTTCCCCACCAAACAGATACGAGACCTTGGGCCACCTCCATTTCCCCATCTGTACAATGAGGACATTTACTAAGTAAGTGGTATGCTGCCTTGCAGTTCTCCCATTCTGTTGTTCTATTACTTGAAATATAGATCATATATTTTTATTCTAAGAAGCGTTGCTTTGCATTTTAATGTTTATAAAAACAAGACAAAATGGTTTGCATATTATAATAGAGGAAACACAGCCCATCAAAATCAAGCACCCTGCATAACCATCCGACATTTCCTCTTCTGGGTCCAAGAGAGGCCCAGATTTGACACGGACCAGGCAAAGCTGGTTGGGAGCTATGGGCCTGAGCTGTCCCAGCTTCTCCTTGCAGCCTGTGAAACCCTCTTTCCCAGGCCCATTGCCCTGAGGAGTGAGGTTCTACAGAAGGCCACAGCACTCGCTCATCCAATAGCTCTGACAGTTGCTAAGGTAGAGGCCAAAGCTCCAAGGATTTGGGGCAGGTAAACAAAACAACAAATTCAGGCTGGGGTGAGAAAAGAAAAAACCACATTAGAGCTGGTTTTGGCTGGAAAGTTGCTTTCCATCCCGTAGCTTTAGGACGTCAGCAGCATAGTGTCCAGAGGCACACAGCTGGATAGAACAATTCAAAAATTGCCTTGTTGGACTACAACGTGCCAATTTTTCCAATCTAGAGCCATTTTCACTATTACAGTCTATGCCGTCTAAGCCGGGAGATTTTTCTTCTGGGAGGGAAAATTGATTCCGAGGTTACCATTAACCCCCATTAGCACAGCACACCCCATTCCAAAACTATTCTTGGGAACCAAGGGGGCCAGAGGAAGCTCTAGAGGCCCATCGCGAGGTTGGTGCCCAACATCCCGGGTGCTAACAGCCAAAGTCCATTAGCCCCATGTCTCAGGGGGGCAAGAGAGTGAGCGAGATGGAGAGAGGCGGGTGAGAGGAGTACAGAAGGATCTGGGAATGCGTTTTTCCAGGAATTCCTAGGCTTTGGAAGTTTGCTGGCACAGCTCACTTCATCTTGGTGGATTGGGAACTTACATGAGCTGAATAGCAGGAACCAAAGCTAAACTCTGCAGAGACCCTCTTTATTTTGACCTGTAGCTCTCACCTGTGACTGCCCTCTCTAAAGGGGGCCAGAGCCCGGTAGAAGAGTGTTCTCCAGGAGCTGGTTTGGAGGTGCCCATCCCATTCCCATTCCTTGTATCCAGCTGCTCAGGGCCCAGGTCTCTGCCAGATAACACAGCTATAAGGCAACTGGCTTTGTCTGCCCAGGTGCTCTATATGGAAAATCACTCCAAGTCATTCTAAGCACAGTCAAGAGCCAGCAGCCTTGATCATGGGGTGTCCTGTGACCTCCATCTTCCCAAACACAGAGCAAAGACCCACCAGCCCAGCGGAGAAGGCAGTGGTGACAGCGGCTGCTACAAAACAAGGAGAGAAAGACAACTGTGGGAACAAAAGGGAACAGCAGGCAACCGAGGAAAGCAGCACATCCACTACCTCTCAAGCGTTATTTTTTACATGCCTATGACAGAGCAGTCGGCACTGGTCTTGGATCCAGCAAGCCAGACTCTGAATTCTGGCTCTGCCACTTGACCTTGAATAAATTGATCTTTCCCAGCCTCTGTTTCTTCTCCCCTAGCCTGGAAGTAAAAATAACCATCTGGCAAAGTTGAAGTCAACATTAAATAAGGTAACATAGCAAAGGAGTGATTATATCCTAGTTTGCTCAGCAAATATATATGTATGTGTGTGTATAGACAACTAAGGAAGCCCACCATCCACTCTAAAATGTCTCTTTATTGTTTATAGAACGACATAGTTTCATTCTTCTTGCCAGAGTTTGCTTCAGTGTCTGAGATTGTGGCTATGTGGATGACCAGCTCTGAACTGGTCAGAGAGCTTAGAAAGGAGGCCCCCTTAGTGCTGGGGGTTCTGGAGAGAGGAAAGCGCTCCAATACAGCATGTCTTCCTTCCGTAAACATTTAGAGCATCTGCTACATGCTGGGTCCTGTACTGGGCACTGGGGCTCCCCAATGAGCCGTATTTGGTCCAGTTCCAGCCCCCCAGGTGCCAGGGAAGCCAAGGCACCAGACCCATAAATACAGCTCATTACAACCCTACACGGTGAGGGCAGGGCAGGGTCACTGAGGGGGGTCATGGGACGGAAGGCGCGAGGAGGGCCCCCCAGGGGTGGGTCCGGGCACAGCGGCTGCTTCCGTCCCTGCAGAAACTGGGAAGTTGACCTCTCTTAGTCATCGGGTGATTTGTGCGGGAGGGGAGGGGAGCGCGCAGGGCTAAGTGCTGACGGGACGTCCCTGTCAACACAATGTTCCGCCTGGCTGGGCCTTCATATATAAAGATATTTAATGAATTAGTTAATTAATGAGAGGAGTTTGATTGATAGATCATATGGCGTTCGCAGCAGGGTGAGTCTGACCCTCGATATCGCCGCCTGGGCTGCAATCCGTCCCCCTCACTGGTCGGGAGAGCGCGGTAGCTCCGGCAATTTGCATGCATTTAATGTAGCTCTTTAATAGGATGTAATGTTAGCGAAAGCCAAAAGCGCAGCAGCTGTAACTTAAAAGACAGCCCCATTACTGCAAGCCTTATAATTAGGGTAAGAGGGAGACTCGGTCTGCCATATGTTAAACTCTTTTGAGGTTAATAGCTCTGTAAGATTTTTGCAATTTAAAAAAATTACACTTGAAGGATGACAAGGCCCATCAATGAGGAGCCTCTCCACCGGAGGGAAGGGACAGAAGGGGCCCATGTCCCACAAGGCCCTCCTTCCCGGGGACGTGGCCAGGTGGCCCCTCTCCCGCCACAGGTCACTCGTGTCCCCACCTGCTTCCCGCACCCCGGCCCCCTTAGCGCCTGGCCGCGGCTCAGCTCCGCGGAATCAGAGCTCGCCCACCTGGCTCGGCGCAGTCCCCGCAGTCCCCGCATCCTCCGAGGGAGGGAGGGAGGGCGCCAGGCGATCGGTGCGCACCGTGCCGGGAGCAGCGCGGCGCGTGCTTACCTTGCAAAGTCCCGGGCAACTCCAGAGCAATTACGGGTCCCCGCAGGTTCCCGGGCGCTGTTTGCACATTCCCGGCCTGAATCAGAGAACACGCAGCAGGCGCTGCCCCGGGGTGGGGAGAGGAATTCGCTGGGAATTTGCTTGGTAATTACCGGGCACAAGGCCCTGGGGGTGTTTGCTACCTCTGTGCCACAGCCCACGCGGCAGGGCTGGGGATGGGGTGAGGGGCGAGTGTGACGCGGAGCCCTAGCTTGGGCCCGATGGACCCTGGAGCGCTGGCCCCTGCGCCCCGACCGCGACGTGGAACAGAAGGGCCTCCCTCCACGCACCAAGCCCTTGTGAGCCCGGCTGCGCCCTCCCAGGCTCTGGTGTCTTTCCCGAGGGCCCCTTCCCAGCGACCCAGGGGCCCCGGGGGGCGGTGGGGGGCAGTCAGCGGGAGTCCGTCTCTGGAGACTGGAGTGCCCTCCTCCCGCGGTCCCGTCCCACAGCCTGAGCCCGGCGGGGCGCCCGGGAGAGCAGCCCGCCGGGCACATCCTCTTCCTCAGGAGTTCTGCCGCCGGCATCTTTCCCCTCCCCCTAGCTGCCACGCGGAGTGCGTGGGAGTCGGACCATTCCTGATGACAGACACTCCAGACAAAACAAGGGAAAAAAAAGAAAACCCTCTTATTTTATTATTATTTTTTTTAAGGGGGCTCATGTTAAAAGGAAATTACGGGAGCAATCAAATTATTGCTAATTGCACAATCACCTGATTATCTCTGGTACCAAAATTACACGCGATCCTTTTCCCCTCCCAGCCACTTAAAGAATTCTCAGGGACATCTCTTGGGGAAGGACACAGATCTCTCTGGCCAAAACACCAAAGAATATGAGGAAAGGGGGCTTGTGGGTGAGGGTAGCAAAGGGAAGATTCAGAGAGGCCAGGGTAGATCCCCAGAGAGGAGAAGGAAAGGTTTAGGACAGGATTAGGGAAGAGATGGAGTAGAGGAGAGAGGTGGCCAAAGGGAACAAGAATGCATCTTCTGGTGAATTGTACGTCAGAGCTCACAGGGCTTCGAAGAGGTGAGACCCATGGAGGTTAGGTCACTTGCCCAAGGTCTTTGGAGCTCGCTGCCTGAGTGTGGGCTGGTGTTGGGTGGGGCCTGGGGGAAGCTGTTGAAACCCTCTAAACCCTCATTGCCTTTTGGGGGCAGAGGTTATGGTGGGCTTCTGCAACCCAGGTACAAAAACGTTTGTTCATATTACAAATCTTGATTTGAAATGCTGCTTATTGGGAGCTACTAAAAATGAACACAACAGTAATAGCTAACTTTTGTTAGTGCTGGTTTATAAAGCATTTTCCCATCTGCTTTCTCACATGATTCTCTCACCTACCCTGTTCCATCGGAATCGCCCATTTTCGAACGAGCTAACAGAAACTCAGATCATGTGAAGAACTCCTCAGAGGTCATTGGAACACCTAAAGCTCCAGGCCTGGCATCTTTGCCCTGTGTCTCAGCGCCTGTCTTGGAGAGACGAGCCAAGGCTTAAGGGATTTCTCTGTGTGGGTCTGAGGCCATGTAAATAAGGTGCTGAAGTTAGGTTTTATTATCTTCTTTACATTCATTATTTTTTTAAGTCAATGGCCCAGGCAGTCTCTCCGCTTGGATGTGGCCCAATCATCTGGAGCTATTTTTTTTCCCACGGGAAGGGACTTCAGTTGACACACCAGCCTGAAATGTCACTTTCGGGTCACCAGCGATGCCTCAGCTCCTTGATGGGAAAAGGCACGGATAGGTCCTGGTTGAAGAGTCCACTTCCTGTTCTCCCCCACCCATTTTGCCAGCCAATCAGGAGGAAGAGAGAGACCTTTTCCCCCAGTTCCCCATCCTCTCTGCTGCCACAAACTGGGGGGGCAGGAGGCTTAGAGGATGCAGCCCCAAGACCCCTGTCAGTGCCATGCAGACATGAGGGCCACTGCAACTTCCCGGGGACTCTTTGGCGGTCAAGACCCCTCCTCCATAAGCACCACATCCCCACCACTCGTTTCCCCACGGAGCAGCAATGGCAGATTCAGAATTACCATCTACAGATCAGTAACAGGCCAATTACGGGCGCCTTGCCTGCAGCCAGGGGGACCTCCCTCTGGAGGACCCTGGGGACGCATGCAGGAACATAGGTTCCCTTCATTAGGGCAGCTGGCCTCCGAGTGAGACCAGAGCAAGGCTGAAGACTCCCAGGGCTGGGGGCTGGGAAGCATCTTCCCAGGAAGGGCTTTGAACTCAGGAGAAGTGAGGAAGATGTGGAGGTGAATTGGCCTAAGAGGGTCTCTCAGAGGAAGAGGCTGACCCCAGGCCTGTCCACCCGTCCAACCAGCTCCCAACATCCTCTCCCCCTACACACAGCCCACTTGAGAGAAGATAATGAAAAGTAAACAAGCCGATTCTTCCCATCAACTACCCCTGGGTAGACGGTCCCATGGCTGAAGGGGTCAGTGGGCGGTCAAGCAGGCTATCTGAGGCCAGAGCAGGCAAAGGGCTTAAGTTTAGGGCTATTTCCCAATAAAGCCCTGCTTGACAAAGTCCCCAGGCTCTAGAGACGCCCCTTCCCCGAAAACCAAGCCCTCCATCTATTTAGGAAACGTGGTCCCTGTGATATAGATGCTGAGGATTAAAGATGAATCAGGCTTGCCCTGCTAGGAGTCTAGAGTCTAGTGGGAAAGACAGACACGTGGCCGCTAGACTTGGAGAAATCACTTATCTCCGAGTTCAACACCCTCAAGTCATAGAGAAGAGGAAACAGAGGTTGGGAGTGAAATGCCTTGAGCCAGGTTGCCCAGTTGGCGGCTGGGTCTTGGGGGGAAGCAGCTATCCCGACTCCCCGTCCAGTGCTCCTCCCATCACTAGGCGGAGCTGAGCGGGAGCCGGTACTGCACTTAGCCCCATGGAAGAGCCGCAGCCACCTTCCTCACCTGCCGCTTTCTTCCAGGTGAAGATGCGTGATTACCAGCCACTTCTCAATCCTTCCCGCTCAGCCAAAGTTCTGGTGTTCCATTTCTACCCAGCAGAGGAACTGATAACATTTAAATTATTTCTTGTAAAAGGAAATTTCCTCAACCCCATCTATTCTCAGGCAGGATACCTTGGCCAGGACAGGACATAGGGAGATTGGGGACACGGGTCCGCAAGAGGGGTGGTGGACCACAGCTGGAGTCCTCTCCTGGTCAACCAAGGGAGGACTTGGTTGTATTGTATTTTGTATTGTGCTCTCTTGTTCAGTGAGAACAAGGTTGGATACTCCCTGCTGTTCTGCCATGCCAGACCACCTCCAGCCTCAGGGCCTTTGCTCTGGCTGTTCCCTTTATCTAGACTTTCCCAGCTATCAGCACGACTCACTCCTTCACCTCTTTTAAGTCTTTGCCCCAAGGGGACATGGTGAAGGACATCTCCCCTGACCTCACTAAGTAAAAGCGAAATAGCCTCCTCTCCGCGTTCATCATCCCCACCCTGCTTTCCAGTTCTCCATAGCACTTCACGACTTCTAGCTTATTATATAATGTATTCACTCGTCATATTTCGTGTATGTCCCACTTCTGCCACCAGTAGAAATCAAATGTCAAGAGGGCAAGGGCCTCCTGTGTTTTGTTCACAGTAGCTAGAACACTACTTAGCACATATTAGATGCTCAGTAAATAATGAGTAAAGGAATGAATCAAGAGTCTTCAAATATGAGAGCTGGGAGAAACCTTGAAAACGAACTAATCTCAAACCCTCAAATTGTGGGTGAGGAAAACAGGAGCTGGAGAGAGTAAGAGAAGGAGGAGGTGGTGACATTTGAGGTAGACCTTCTTTCCCTTCTTCCTCTTTTTCTTCTTCTTCAACTAGTTCATTCCATGCATTTGTTTATTCATTTATCCATTCAGAAAGTATTCATTGGACATTTACTACTTTCTAAACACCGTGCAAAAAATAATCATAATATTAGACACATATCGATCACTTTGTTCCATTTATCTCATTTGAACAACCCTGTAAGCTTAGTTCTATCATTATCCCCATTTCACAGATGATAAATTAAGGCTCAGAGAGGTTAAGCAACCTGCCTAGTCACACAGCTAGAAAACGGCTTAGGCGAGACACATACCAAGGTCTGTTTGACTCCAAACTTGTGTATTGCACCACGACATCTTTTTTCCCTCTTTTCCTTTACCTTCCTGTCTCTTGGGCCAGACTAAATGGCCCAACCAAGGTGGCAGCCAAGGTCACCCAGAGCTGGAGCCCTTTTGAGGTGGCACAATCCTGCTGCTCCAAAGACCCCCACGAAGCCACCTCTCTCCACCCCATCTGCCCTCCTCCTCCTGGCCACACGCTCTGAGCCCCACATACAGGCACTGGTGTGATTCACAGCACCAAGATCGGTCCCTGGGAGGGAAAGAGGGCTCATAAAACCTAAGGCAGTTTTATGACGTATTCTTAGCTTTTACAGGCAGACTGGGCGGCCGAAGCTGGCGAACAGCGAGTGTCTTGGGCAGTTGGGTGGGCTCCATGGACCAAGAACTAGTGAGAAGAGCTGCAAGTTTTTTGTGAAGACAGCACCATCTTTTAGCCGCCCGAACGGGGAAGGGCAATCCAAGAAGCAAACATTTCTTCAGACCTCTATAGTTTAAAGAACACTTTGACACTGACATTTAATGCCGACCAGGCAAAGCAGGTATTATTTCAGATTCACAGATGAGGAACCCTGCAGAGAGGTTGTGGAGACTCCAGCTTTCCTTCCTGAATTCAGATCTGATGCTATGCTCCTGGGACCGCCTGGCACAGCACTAACTCTCAAAGACCCCTGCTACTTCTGCCCACAAGAGACAGGCAGTCCCAGGCAGTCACCCCTTATATGGTCTCAGTCCAGACTCCATCACCAGGACATCCCAGAGCAGCTCCCGAGTAAATTTCTGCTACCAACATCCAAGTACTGGGGAACATTTTACCCATGTCTGTGCCCCCGGAGCCCTAGCTCGACTCCTCCACCTCCCTTCATACTTCTCCTCTTCTATTCTGCAGGCCACCCCCACCTTGTCATTTCCAATGCACAGCTTATATCAGCACCAGATGCGGGGGGTTCGGAGAGATGGCAGTGCCTCATAGATGTAATCACCTGCACTCTCTGATTTATTCGGATCATTCCTGAATTTCTAATGAAAAATAAATAACGTGGGTCTGGTCATGCATTTTTGACAGATGAGGAAACAGGTTCAGAGAGGTCAAGCAATTTTCCCCAAGTCACACAGCTGGTGATCGAGAGAACCAGGATCTGAGTCAGGTGTCCTGACTCAAGTCCAGGCCCCCTTCCCTTCTCTTAGGTAAGTTTCAGAGAGTCCCAGGTTGCTCCTAGCTGTTCAGTGTGGCACTGTTTCAGATTCAATGGGAGTCTTGCTTCCTCCCTAGTTGAAAGCTAGGACTGGCTTTCTTAGCTACTTTGACCCAGCGTGTCTGGGCATATTTTAGCTTGTAGTTTTTCTAGTAGGTGGGTGGTCTTCCTTAGTTATCAAATGCCAGCACCAGCCCCCTGCTGAACACAACTGGCACCTCTAACATCCCCTCACGTGGCCCGAGCTAGGGACCCAGTTAATCATCCTTAGGCCAGGGATCCTGCATCTTTGGATTACTAAATTCAAGAGGTGTCATAACTTTGAAAATCATTTGTCCAATCATCTAGCATGGTTTAAACTCCTCTTCCATGGAATCTTCTTAGTGAGGCTTTTCCGGGCTTGGCTCCTTGACAACACCCTGAAGTATGGTGAACAGGACCCCATACTAATCTGGGTCCCTCCTGTCCCTGAAGCCCCATCTCTCTCTGTGCCTTCCTCCCCTCTCTCCCCTGCTCCAACGCCCCCGCCATGTCCCAGTCACTGGCAGAGCCTGCAGCCTCTCAGGGGCCGTCCCACCCCTCCAGCCCATGCTGCTCCCTCACAGCTGTGCAGCCCCCCAGTCTGGGTGCCCTCCCAGTCTCCTTTGCCTGCCAATCACCTACTCATCTGTCAAGAGACAGCGCAAAGTTTGCCTCCTCTGTGAAGCCTTTCCTGATACACATGCCTGTCTCTCCCGCCAGAGAAATCAACCACCCCTCCTCTACGCAGCCCTCGCTGTACCCTAATGAAGGAACTAGCTCCCTGCTGGGTCTGTGAGCATTTGGAGAGCAGGGACGCTGTTCGATGTCTCTCGTAATCTTATCAGAGATCCTGGTACACTGAAGATGCACCATGTGTGCTTACTGAATACAGAAAGACGTTAATGGATGACCGTTGGCTGCATGCGTGGAAAGAGAAGAAACTACGCCATCACAGAGTTTAAAACTTCACCTGTGTGTCCACCGATGGATGAACTGAAAAACAAAATATCATCTATACATACAATGGAATTTTACTCAGTCTTAAGAATGATAGGAATTCGGACTTGTGTTATGACATGGATGAACCTTGAGGACATTATGCTGAGTGAAGTAAGCCAGTCACAAAAGGACAAACACTGTACGATCCCACTTATATGAGGTACTAGAGTAGTCCAACTCAGAGACAGAAAGCAGATGGTGGTTGCCAGGGCTGGCGGTGGTGGTACGATGATCACGATGGCTCCCTGGCGGGAAGGACACCACAGGGGAGTCTTCCCGTGTCCCCTCAAAGCCCTCCCTGGTAGTAGAGCAGTCTGCCTCTCCCCCACAGCAACAGAACATTCCATAGCAGTGAGTCTGCCTCGGTGAGATTAAGCTCTACCCTAGCCCTCCCCTTCCTCAGTGTAACCGGTGAAAAGTTGCATCTGGACTCTGCCTCAAAAACCAGTGTTTGGGAGATCTATACCTATACACACACACTTTTGTTCCTTGATTTGCACAAAGGTACCACCGGCAGGCTTTGCATTTCTGGGCTGTCTTGCTTTGCTCGCCTCACACCCTTCGGCTCCTGAGAATGCTGGGAAACTCAAACGACGGCAGTGTCATGGCCTGAACCCTTCAGCTCTTACCAGACCCTCCTCACGTGTAGCTCTGCAACCCTCTGCAGTGGGTGGCCGGGTGCTGACATCAACGTGGTGGGAAGCAGGCGAGCATCTATCTAGGAGCAGCAGGGGAGAGCTGGCGTGAAGCCTCCCTTCCCTGCACAGGCCATGAAGAGGAAGGATAGTTAAGGCTGGAACCTCAAATGCAAACTGCTTGCAAAGAATCTGTCACACACGGAGTCTCTCCTAGGAAAGTCAGACCCTGAAAACTCAAGTCAGTGTCGTACCGGAGGGCTCATTTATTGAGCACCTATTATTTGCAACGTGCTGGACTGCATACTTTGGGCTGTGCCTGCTGCAGCACCTCCAGTCTAGAAGGGCAGATGCCAAGGACCCAGGCAGATGCTAGGTTGTAATACAGGACCTATGCACAGTGTCAAGACATGCATTTCAAATGTCGTAAGGGTTCAGAGTGGGAGCGAGATGCTCAAACCCTGGCAAGGTCTCCAGCCAAGCCAGCCTGTAAACACAAATAGCCTGGGGGGCTGCCTTTCCAGGAGAGTAGGGAGCACATTGAAAGGCTGGCAGGATCCATTATTCTTCTGGAATAGAAGAGGCTAGGGCCATACACTGACTACTCCTCCCCAGGCAGGCACCTGGTGTTTTCCCAAGCCTTGGAATAGGAAGGAGGGAAGATACTGAAGTCCCAACCAGTCCGGAAAACAAGATATAGGTTGAGCAGAAACAAAACCAGTCTTCAGGATCAGACAGACCTGCGTTCAGTCTTGGCTCTTTCACTTACTGTGTGGCCTTGGGAAAGTTACTGAACCTCTCTGAGCCTTAGGTTCTCCATCTGTAATATGAGGAAGACAACCCTTTCACGTTATGAAATAAAGAGGTGTATGGAAAGCCTCTAGCATAGACCTAGGAAGGAGTTAGAAGTTTCCCAGTGCTGTTGGGAGATTCCTTATTTCTGAGCTTGGGACACTGGTGAAGATGTTGCATGGTCCAATGTTAATTAGTACTGATATAGGGTTTTGGTGAGGATGAAACGAGCTACCATACATAAAAGAGCATCTAGCAGCATCTGGCACAGACTAAGTGGCAGTGTGGTGTAGACGTGCAGAATGGACTCTGGAGGCAAACTCTGGGGTTTGTTGCTTGGGGTGTGAGCCTGAGCACATTATTTTTAAGTTCTCTGTGACTTGGTTTCCTCTTCTGTGACTCGAGGATGGTAATAACGGTGCTCATCTCACAGAGTCGTGGGATTTTAAAGATATAATAGGTACAGAGAACATGGAGAAGTCCCTCACCCTCAGTAAGGGCTCTGTGAGTGTTTGCTCTCATGATTATGATGTTCTGTGTCCGTCTTTGCCACTGCTGTTGTTTGGGGCAAGAACACTGGACTTGAATCCAGAAAACCCACGTTCGAGTTCTGGCTCTGACAATTGACGGCTGCCTAACAGTGGACAGGCGACTTTGCTTCTCTGAATCCGTTTCCGTGTCTGAAAACCAGAGACAATAATGCTCATCCCACTCACCTTGATGGGTTAATGTGAGAACAAAAGCACTTTGTAAACTGTAAAGAGTAATAAAATTATAACAGGTAAATGAAAAACTAAAGTTGTAATACAGTGTTAAAGTACCTTTTTAATTTGTGGAAAAGAGAAAAATATAGAGAGATAAACATGCATGTTTTTTCAGAAATGGGAAATTTCTCAAAGGATAACTAGTGGGACCTAGGAGATGAGAATGGGCTTGGGACATTTACATTTTACTTGAAACCCTTCAGTACTATTCAAATACATTTTTTGAAACAAGCATGTTTTCCTCCCCTAACTTAAAACCAGAGCAATATTTTTCCACACATTATGGATTTTTAGTAGATTGCCTAGAACTTCAGACAGTTCGGATGCTTGTCCTGGTTCTGAAGTAGAAATGAACAGGCACTCGTGGCCTCAGTTTTTCCATCGGTGAAATGGAATAGCCGTTCCCTTGTCACCGCCCAGCTTTACAAAGCTATGGGGAAGATAAAGATATGATCCCGAGGAAAAATAAAAATGAAGACAAACACAAAAGCTTTTTTGAAACTAACTTAATTACCTCTAACCGAAAATCCAGGAGCTTCTAAGTCTGTCCGGACATGGGCATGGCTTCTACCCAGAGCCTGAGGGAAAGGAGATGCACTATCGTTTCTGCCCTGGGGGGCTTGGCATTGGTGTTCACAGTGCCTTTGACCCTGCCCACAGCCTGAGCAGGCCAGGGCCCCTCTGCCGTCCAGACTGCCGGAAGAACCTACCCCATACACACAGACCAAGGATCAAGGATCCGGAGAGGAGGACTCTTCACGGAGCAAGCCCCAGAAGACAGACTGCGTTACCCGCCACCTAAGCAAGACATCTCTGCTGCTCCAGAGGAGAGGCGAGAGGAAGCCAGGCTGGGGAAGTGGCTTGAGCCCGCAGACCTCAGACCCCACCTCCCAGCCCCATGTCCCCGCCCTCCTCTCTCAGAGCCTCCCAGAAGCCTCTCTCCTCTTCCCTTCCCCGGGGCAGTGGCTGCTTGGTATTCACACCATGTCATCCTTGCCTGTCTCCATTTGGAAAAGTCTCTTTGTGACCTCTCTGTATCTCTCAGTTGCCTTTGTGGGGAGAGGGAGTGAAGGGGAAGGGAGAGAGAGATCATCTCAGCATTTACCCAATTAGTGGTAATTAGAAGGCAAGGCCCGGTGCTCTCCTCGCAGCTGCTCCAAAGGGCAGAGACGGCTCCAGAGTAGCTGCTAAACGGGCATTGGACACACTCTGTCTGCGAGAGCTCCGAGCTGCCGGCTCCTGGCCCTCAGAGCCCCACCTCGCTCCCCGCCCAGTGGACCCCCTCATCTTTCTCACCACAGCTGCTTCTCCCAGGTCATTTCTGGGGTTTGCCCTGGATTCTCAGCCCCCAAAACAGCAACCTTGGGCTGTGTCAACCAGGGCCCGCTCTGGGCCTATACCTGGGTTTAGGCCTGGTTCCCATGGTAACCCAAGCCCCACCCCCTGCAGAGTGCAGCTCCACAGGAATGGGCATCTACCTTCCCAGGACACCCACTGCTTTGGTTCCTAGTTACCTTGAAGTACTCTGGTCTGGCACAGAGAGCCCTACAAGGCAGGGCAGCTGGTCCTAACTCCATACTCTTGGGTCACAGTTGGGTCACAATTCCTCTTCCACTCACTTGGGTCCAGACCGCAGGTCTACAACTGCAGCGGAACCTTAAATCTGATGGCATCCCAAGAGGTCAGCATGCCTACCCCTCCTCAGCAGGTGATCTCAGTAGGTGGAATGGAATTGAGAAGCTATTTTTACTAGGAGCACGGCCTGCCCTGACCCCGGCATAAGGAACCAGCTGTTTGGGACTGTCCATTCTTATTAATGGCTCTGATGAGCCTCTATGGAGATCCATTATCTCCATGCCAGGGAATATACTATTAATTCCCATCTGTGCCAGATTACTTACAGTTAGTGGTTGGTACTTTTCCACGGTCTCACAACACATCTTAATCAGATGGTGAGTGGGTTTAATTAGCCGAAGTATAGGTTTTATTTTTTTTATTCATATAACTACTTAATCTAATGGAAGCCTATTATCTGTGGCTTCTTTCCCATGCAGAGTTATTGCTGTTTTTAATTGATGGTGCATCAGGGGTTACAGCTACAATATGGCAGCTAGAACACAAAGTCGCCTTTCCCCAGAATGAAGGTTGAGAAAATGAGTTGTCAGTGAGGCATCAGATTTCTCGTTTTCACTGAGATGTGAGCTCCCATGTAGAAACTGCTGGCTCCTGCCAAAAGGAAGAAAATGCGGATCTCAGCTGGGCAACCCCTGGGCTTCACTGCTGCAAAATGCCCTTCAGGAGCCCTGGGGCTGAAGCCAAATCAGGAACAGCTGGGGAAGGTAGCTATTTGTCAATCCAACCAGATCATAAGCAACCCCAGGGCAGGAACCAAGTCTTTTTCTTGTTCTGCTTCCTCCATCCCACAGGCCCTGGGACAGGCTCAGGTACATGTGTGCTCTCCACAGACAGGTGGTGAATTAAACTCAGGGCTGAGGTGGTGCAGGAAACCCGGACTCTTGCAGAGAGAGTCACCATCTTGAATGTGAAGATGATCCTGAAGTTCTCCACGCAGAGAGAGGAATCCACGTTCAGATGAGAACTGGGGCTCTCAGCCAATCCACAGAAGATCCTAGCTGTTCCCATTTAGAAATCAGACCCTGGTCTTCAACTGGGATGGATTACCAACGTTCCAGTGACCATTTGGGACAGAGTGCAATCTCTAGGAACCAAAAAGTGTCCCATTCACCCAGATCGTAAGGGAAATGAGCGGAAGGGTGGAATGATATCTGGTCAAAAGTAGGAATCCATCCATTTTCTTTGTGTGTGTGTGTGTGTGTGTGTGTGTTTATTGAAGTATAGTTGATTTACAATGTTGTGTTAATTTCTGCTATACAGCAAGGTGATTCAGTTATACATATACATATATATTCTTTTTCATATTCTTTTCCATTATGTTTATTACAGGATATTGATATAGTTCCCTGTGCTATACAGTAGGACCTTGCTGTTTATCCACTCCATATATTATAGCTTACATCTGCTAACCCCAACTTCCCACTCCATCCCTCCCCTACCCCCCTCCCCCTTGGCAACCACAAGTCTGTTCTCTATGTCTGTGAGTCTGTTTCTGTTTCATAGATAGGTTCGTTTGTGTAAATCCATCCATTTTCTAATAACTCCAAAAGGCTTGGGCTTCCTAGAGGTAAGCTATCTTGAAGGCTCGGTAGGAGAACCTGGCAGCCGGTTAGTAAAGCCCCAAGCTGACCCAGAATGGAAGGACTCTAGGGTCTTTGATCAATTTCCCGAGTACCTTGGGCTGAGCAGGACAGCGAGCCCTATTCACCCCTGAGGGAAGCTGAGGTGCTGTGGACAGGGAGTGTTGTCCCTCTTCCCCACCCGCACACGCCCATCCTCACTTTATCTCTCGCCTCCAGCTCTCCCCAGACCCGTTAGCTCCAGTCAGAGGAAATCTGCATAGCTAGGTTCAGAGCCTTATTTCCCCTCCTGCTTGTCTCTTTCTGTTAAATAATGTGATACAGAAAGGAGGCCACAGGAAGGAAAGGTGCTGGGGCTTTGGGGTTGAACCGTCTCTTCCAGGAGCCTCCAAGTTACCTGGGCAGGAGTCATGCACTTTCTCTTCTGGCCCCTGGCTCTAGTGGGGTATCGTTGTCGGTGGCATTGGGTTTATTCCTTCCTTTCCATTTTGCAAATATATGTGTACAGAGACTCCTGTGCCCGACCCACAGTCAGCAGCAGACAGGAACCACGGATTCCTCTTGCAGCGTTTTACAGGGTGACGGATCAGATAATGTACACTTAGCGAGTGCACAAATAATGTGAATCAGGGTTGGCATAGTGCAGTGAGGTGTAAAAAAAGCAATTTGAATTGTTCTAGGGAAACGCCAGAGCCGCTCTGACATGTTTGCTTGCCAAAACGCTGCCCTGTGCCCCTCTGGAGGGCTGAGCTCCAGGCTCTGGCCGGAACGGCAACAAGGCTGCCCAGCACGGCTGGCCTGAAGGGGAGCTCCCCCAGAGACGAGAGAGGTTCTGCATCCACACACAGAAAGGAGATGGCATGAGTGAGCGGATGAAACAGGGCTCCAATTCACACTGGAGGGGATGGTTTGAGCCACTGAGCTGTTGAGACAATCATAGTAAGGAGGGAGGAAAAGAGAACGAGAGAGACTAAACTCTGTGTCTCTGGGGATGGCCACACCTGGGCAGCAAATTGATGCCGGACGTGTATCGACTGGGGTAGATCTATCCTTAGCCTCCCTGGACTGCTGGAAGTCATCTAGTCCATTCCCCTGCCTCCAGACAGAACTGTGCCTCCTCTCCCACCCAAAAAAATGGGTTCTGAACTTGTTTCAAAGGCTCTCCAAGAAAAGGAGATTTCACATCCTCTCTTAGTCACCTGTTCTTAGTGTCTCAGTATGCCCACCCTCCGCAAGTTCTTCACTTTCAGTCTAAGTCAAATCCTTCAGGCACCCCTCAGCTTACACATTTTCACGAGGGTCTGGCCACACTTGATCAGTTGATGGCATTCGAGATTACGTGTGCCCAAGCAAAGACCTGGCCGTAGTGCCACGTCCCCCCTCTCCTGGTGAGAGGGGCCAGACTTCCTCCCGCTGTCCTTTCCAACCCTGGCTGCACTGAGCCTGCTTTGTCAAGCTCCCATTGCTCTCCGGCTCTGCAGAGCCAGACTACCCGTTGACACTCCGCAGGTTGACGAAGTCGATCCTCCTCTGGTGCTGTCCCCATCAGCCTCTGTCCTCACAGCCCCTCCTCCCACCATGCTGCTTCCATGAGGTTTCCTGTCTGAAGCAGGAGACAGGCTGTTTATCACTGTGACACCCGCTGGGCAGCCTTACCTCGCAAAGCCAAAGTGTCTCTGCAGCCCTCCCAACGCTCACCTCCCCCAGCCCTAACCATCATCCCCCAGCCCCCTGGGGGAAACCAAGGCTCTGCGCACAGAAGATGGTCAATAAAATGGTTTGCATTTATTTTTCAATAAGAGCGAGCAGACATTGCCAACCTCTTCCATTAAGTACCTTAGTCAAACCAAGCTCTAAGCCTGAAACTCAGCATCTGGGTGGTTTACGAGACCTGGTCAGAGGGGAAAGTGGTAGGAAATCTCTTGATTGTTTCAAATGAAAGCCGATTACAGGGAGCGAGGGAGTTTTTTGGTGGCTCGGGAAGCCGAGAGGTTTCGGGATAATGGATGGCCAGGCTGTCGCCTGTCCACCTGCATTACTGACCTCAGAGTGGCCAGGCAGGGAGCCCAGCGCAGATTAAGAACCCAAACAAAAGGGAAGATAGGACAGGCCTGGGGACAGGCAGCCTGCTGAGGGACTGGCTGAGGCCTCCAGATTTTTTTCCCAGGAAATCTGGGGACAAATTTCCATGTTGTCGTTGCATAAATTTGTGTGCTGATTTGCATACGTTTGCATTTTGCCTTCAAAACACCCAAACTCCCAGAATATAAAATAAAATGCAATTAATTAATTAATTAATTAGTATGATGGATGGCAAATGCAGCCAAACTAAAAATACAGTATCAGTGAGGGCCCTTGATAAAGGGACAGATTTTTGAGCTTGTCCCCCTAACCCAGGATGGATCTCAGGGATATGGTACAACCTGTTCTGAAGTTGTCTGTCTCCCTGGCTAACAGTAAGCTCTGAGGAGCAGGAACAGACAGAATTCTTTGATCCCTATGTTCCTGGGCTCCAGCACAGGGTTTGTCACATATGAGATGATTAATAACTGTTTGTAGAATATGTGACTCAATTGCCAAGTGAATGAGTGACTCCCCTGCAAACTTATGATCAGATGATAGGATCAGAAAGAACTTGGGACTTCCCTGGTGGTGCAGTGGTTAAGAATCTGCCTACCAATTCAGGGGACATGGGTTCAAGCCCTGGTCCAGGAAGATCCCACATGCATCCGAGCAACTGAGCCCGTGCGCCACAACTACTGGGCCTGCGAGCCACAACTACTGAGACTGCCTGCCACAACTACTGAAGCCCACACGCCTAGAGCCCGTGCTCCACAACAAGAGAAGCCACCGCAATGAGAAACCCACGCACCGCAACGAAGAGTAGCCCCCGCTCACCGCAACTAGAGAAAGCCCGTGTGCAGCAACGAAGACCCAACACAGCCAAAAATAAAATAAATTAATTAGTTAAAAAAAAAGAAAGAACTGACGCTCCACCCTCCTAGGAACCAACTAGACGAGGTTCGGGGCTGCCCTCGGAGGGAGAAGTCTTCACAGGCCAGCGAATCAGTTACCTAGTTCCAGGCAAACCCTCTGGGGCAGAGTTCTGGGAGCAGGTTTGGAGGGATTCCAGAGCCTGTGGGCTGTCGCAGCCCAGGGGCAGGGGCTCTTGGTCCTGAGCAGGTGTGGACAGAGATCTGGACAACATGATGGCATAAACCAGAGGGCAAAGTAAAGGCAGTGGAGTCTGCCCTGTGTGCCCAAACAATGAGGCTTTATGGTCTTCTGAACCCGGAAAGGACCCAATAAGTGACCTGGCCCATCCATCCTCTGTGCCTAGCACAGGGCTTTGCACAGAAGTGATTCTTAATGAATTTTTACTTAAGTACCTTCTACTGAATACTCAACAAATATTGATTAATCCACTGATTGACTGACTGATTGATTCTCTGGTCACCTTTCAGCAGTCCTTAATCCTCTCCTCAACCTCAACATCTCACTCAGTAGATACCACCCTTCCTCCATGCTTACAGACACAAGGTTTTCAGAGACTCCAAGAGAGCCACCATCAGGTACCATGCGGCCCGCACATATGATGGTGCTGGCCCTACTGTCAACTCTTTGAAACAGGTAGTTCCACCTGATGTCTTACCTAATCTCACTTACTACAACAAAAGTCTGCTCTTCCTGATTCCAAAAATTTGGAAAAAGTATCAAGAATTGCTTTTCGTCCTGCGCACACATCTCCCGTATTGTTGATTGATTATAACAAACAGTCAAGAGAATGGACTTTGGAGCTGGCTGCCCAGATTAGAATCCTGGCTCCACCCTCCCTTGCAGAACAAGTTGTCATCTCATCTGTAAAATGGAGATGATAATGATAGTGACTCCATAGGGTTGTCATGGGGATTAAATGAGACAATATCCACAGAACACTTAGAACAGTGTTGACACATGGTAAATGCCACCCGAGTGTTAGTTCTTCTTCTTATTTTACAGTAGAACCCCTCGTCCTCACTTTGGAGAGAAAGGTGAAACAGAAATGGCTGACTACAAGTGATGAGGATTTGGAGGGAGTTTCACAGAAGTGACTCCTCAGGATGCAGAGGGGAGATTGAATCGTTCTCTCTTCACTATGCATCTTGCGAAATATAAACTTGGAATCTAATGCCTGAAGAGAAGCCAGGATGCTGTTTGGATAAAGAGGTGAGAGGCTCTCAGAAGCTGACCCAGGCATCTTCAGCAGGCTGGGACAGGTGGCCTGATTAGGGACACTGGTAGAGCCGGGGATTTGGGGATGTGCCCTCCGGCTTTGGGGATCAAGCTGATGTGAGGCTTGGAGAGCAGATGCAGAGGAAGGAAGCCCACCCTGGGATTAGCAACCAGGGCATTCTCAGGCTTTGGGCTCTGGGGAAGACAAATGAGAAAGTCCTCAGTTAGATGATGCTGGAAAATCCCAGAAAGGGCACCGGTGCTGACACTGTTTCTCCTCCCGTTGCCCTGGCTCTAAATGCAGCTTAGACACATGACCAAGAAAGAAGAGATTTTGAAGAATCAACCAGCTTATCCATAAATTCCAAGGAAAACACCAAGTAGGGAATCCCAGAGCCTTAAAATTTTCCTGACTTGATGTGAAGGGCATCAATAAAGAGTCAGGTTCCTACCGTAGGGCCAGGTGCTTTTTTGCTGACTTCATTTAATTCATTCTTTGCAACAACTCTGAGACGTAGGTGTTAACTGTTCCCATTTTACAGATGAGAATAAGAGAGATTACAGATTTGCTGAAGCTCTAAAGATAGATAAACAGAGGATGCTGTGTTAGAGGGCAGGTCTACCCAGCTCCAAAGCCTGTGCTCTATTTACCACTCTGAAGGAAGAAGAGTACAAATTGGGGAGAAAAAATGGGAACAGAGGTGTTGAGAAAGGAAGGAGATGCAGGAGCTTTGTGGGGGTTGGAGAGGGGAAGAAGCAGGAGCTGGGAAGTTGTGTGCATATGACATTAAGTGAATAGTATGCAAATGAGATGCAAAACAACATGCAAATGAGTAAGTGGAGGTTTTTTTTTAGCCAACCACTCAACTCCATTTGGCACAATTGCAGCACGAGGCGTACCTGCCCAAAGCTAGCAGTACCCATGCTACAAGTAGAAATAGCTTCTGGGCTAGAGATGCCCCTTTCCCACTCTTTCTGGGGTCTCCTTCCTCCATCCTCCTGCTCTTGTCCTTTGCCCCCTCACCCCTCCCCCGATCCTGAGGCTGAGGCCAATCACACCAGCCTCCCCACCTCCAGACACCCCAGAAGACAACTGGCCTCATCAGCCTCCTAATGCAGTGACCTCTCACCCCTTGATCTATCTCCATTTCTGTTTACCTTCACTGGGAGGCTTTCTGGCCACCTGGGATCAACAACTGCCACTTTCCTGACCCCGCTTGTCAAGTGAATCTCCCAGCCCAGTGCCTTCCTTTACCAAATGGCAGCAGAGATGAAACGTACCCTTTTAAGGGACTGCCTCTGACACCGACCACACTCAGCAGCTTCTTAAGTTAAGTATGACAGCTGCTTCCCCGCTGGTCTCCAGGGAATCTGGAAGAAATCTTACAAGGTGATTTTCTGAGACGCTTTATGTAGACAGTAGCTGGTAGCCTCTCCCATTCTTAGAGGCGCCTGAAAAAGAACCTAGGGTCGGCCCCAGCTGTGCATGCCAATTTTAATCCCTCTTTTCTGTTTGGAAGTTCTTGCCAACCTCTACCTTACACCGTCACAATCATAGTGTCAGCCTGTTCTCTGCTATTTTGTCCTTAGTGGAGGTGGAGAATCTCTTCCCTCTCACCTTTTAATGTAAGAAAGGAATGGGGAAGTAGAAAGAATACACTTAGCAATACAGAGTTGAGACACTTATTGACAAAATACTGGGCTTTTATTTTCTCCCGCCTGCTCAGACGCCATAGCTCATGTCCAGGGCTCAGTGCTAAGGGCCCAGGAGACCTCCTGGCTCTTGGCACAAGCAAATTGTGGAATCTGAGGAAGGCTCTGATCTCTTTGCACTATGTTTTTTATGTTTCCAAAAGGAGCTCAGGGTAATCATTATGTTTTCAAAGTCAATATCAGAAGAGCCATTTGCAAGATGGACTGTCCATGAGGGGGGTCACTGAAAGGCAGCATCCTATTGGCCAAAATATTCTTAGGAGTTGACATAGTCCAGCTATGGGAGTTCATCTTCTTTGAGAAGCCTTCCTCCCTTCTCTAGGATTCAGATCCAGATTCAAGTAACAAATATTAGGTGTATATTATGTACCAACCACTGTGCTAGGTGCCTTCAGATACATTACCTTTTAAAAACTCATCATCATAAATACCTTCAAGATAGGTATTCTTATCCCAACTTAGCAAATGAAGAAACCGAAAGTCATGGCTAATTTAATAATTCCTCAGTCTCTTTGGGTACCTTAATAGGAAGTCCTACCAGATAGCTACTTAAATGCTTTCTTTTAATAAATTTATTTATTTATTATTTATTTTTTGGCTGCATTGGGTCTTTGTTGCTGCGCGCGGGCTTTTCTCTAGTTGCGGCGAGCGGGGGCTACTCTTCGTTGCGGTGCGCGGGCTTCTCATTGCGGTGGCTTCTCTTGTTGCGGAGCACGGGCTCTAGGCACACAGGCTTCAGTAGTGGTGGCTCGCGGGCTTAGTAGCTCTGCGGCATGTGGGATCTTCCCAGACCAGGGCTCGAACCTGTGTCCCCTGCATTGACAGGCGGATTCCTAACCACTGCGCCACCAGGGAAGTCCCCCTCAAGGCTTTCTTAATGCTACTTTCTTCTCATCACCTTCTATTCCAGTTATGAAAATCCAATGGTAAGCTTGACCTACCTTTTGTGGCACAAGGTTGGAGGTGGTTGCAGGTCCCATTCCTCAAACCCTGCCCCGCCCCCCAACATTCAAACCCACACCTCCGTCCCTACTGGAAGGAAGGCAGCTCCCCAGAAAAGGTGAGTGAGTGGTGCTGGAAAGACCCTCTGGCAGGGTCACCAGCAAAGTGCCATTTCCTTATGACCCTCTGGCTTCACGCTACAATGACTCACGATTCCAACTTCAGGCAGTCTCTCTTTCTTTTGATCTTGCCATTCCTGGCATCTTCAGCGGGGAGGCTGGGGAAGCAGGCTGGAATATTAAGGGGACACACGTAGGCTGGTGACTGCATTAAATGCTGTAAATTTGGCATCTACGTGGGCCGCCGTTTTGATAAATAGCATTTTCATTATCCAAATCTTTCCATCTTTGGGCTTCTGTTGATCTAATGCTGGGCTGCCCTGTGTATGAAGTGAACAATACAGACCTTGTTCTGCTCTCTGAGAGCCGAGATCTGATCTCTCCTCAAGATGGAAACCTCCACCAGTTGAGACAAACACCCTAAATGCCATGCGACTAGAAAGCATGAAAGAAATCAAAGATATTAAATTGGGGTAAGGCAAAAATTACAACGTTTCCTCTGGGCCATTAGAAAATTTCCAGTTTCCCCTGAAACTTGTCCTATACTGATTCTTCTCCATACGTGGCGGTCTCAGGAACTAGAACAGCGTGGGGCAGCGGGTAGGCAATGCGTCTATGTTAGATGGATGGCGAGATGAATGGATCTTAGATGAAAGGATAAATACAGTTGGATCAAGAGGCAGCGTGGAGAAAGTCTTCTCTGATGCTCTAAAACTCACCATCCACATTTGGGCAAATGACCTTGTCTTATCATTTCACCCCCATTCACACTCTGCCTACACCAGTCCCCAGGGAGCTTGGCTGTGCCTTCGTCACATCTCTACAGAAAGGCAAGTTAGACACCTCTTTCTGCCTGGGGAAGCTTGTCTCTAAACACGGGGACATCTGGGATTATGCCTGGCCCTGAGTTCTTCATAAGGAAGCCTTAGACAATGGAGGCCCAGCTCCTTGGGAGCCAAAAAGCTTTGTTAAAAAGACAGTTAGTTAGAGAGTGGACAGTATTTTTAAACGCATGAGTGTGCTGAATAATTAAGCAAAAACTTTTGTTTTCATGGAAAAATTTCCTCCAAATGCTGCATCAAGCAGGGGACTGAATTTGCCACAGGCAGTTGTTGGCAAAGACAATGAGAGTGTGTTTCTTCCAGTCCAAGGGAATCCAGATCAGACCTCCAGGCTATGGCCCCCAGTTCAAACACAGCCCATTCTTTCTGATGCAGAACAGTCACTCTGGGAAAATCAGATAATGTCTTTCAAAGGTCATTAAGCCTTTCCCCTGTGTTACCAAAACCACTCATGCGCTTCCCCTGTCTAGATTTTCACTGGATCATAAAATTTTGAAGCAACCAGTCCAATCCCCCATTTTACAGAGGAAAACATTGAGGACCAGAGAGGTTAAGAGATTTGCCGTAAGTCCCACAGCAAGTGAATGGCAGAGCTGATTATCTTAAATGCCGATTCTTACCCTTTGCTCTCTTCTCTGCCAACCCAAACACAATTCATCATTTAATACTCTGCCCAAGTCTCCCCTCCTCCTCAAATGCTTTTTGAACCCAGCACCCTGCAAAGATCTTTCTCCCCTTCTCTGAATTCTTAAAGCAGTTACTTCTTAGAATGTTTACACTCAGCATCATTCATGAAATCATTGGCTCCCACCAGGTCACATGGCTAGTGAATGATCATCTCTGTCAATATCGTTTTGACAAATGTATTCCAAGGCCCTGAAGGGCAGGAACTCTCTCTTACACCTCTTTTGTATCTCCCCTCAGGGCAGAGCATGTAAGTGATACTTGATGAATATTTGTTGAAAATGTAGCTCAATGGATAGATGGATGGACTAAATGATGAATGATAGTGTTTAAAAGGTACTTAATGGATGAGAATAAATGAAATGATAAATTAATAAAATTATTCCAAGCAGTTTAGTACAAGTATTTGCTTAAAGATGCAGCACCTCCTTATGTACATATATATGTACATATGTACAGTATATATGTGTACATATATATGTACATACACACACACAGCCACAGTGATTAAGTGTAACAGTCCTTAGGCCATTTCACTTTGTATTCATTTTATAGGTGATGAAATTGAGTCACAGAGTAAAGGGAAGGAACCAACCACTCTCTCATGGCCAGGAAAAGACACAGAAGTGATTAGAGACCCAGTTGGAAATACACAGTGCACAGTCTACCATGATGAATTTCTGTTTCTTTAGAACAAAGGATGAATAATAACCTAGGGCACCTTCCAGTGGTGGTCTCAGGCCCTGGGGGGCTGAGAGAAAATAATTCTACTCTTCGGAAAAAGAAAAAAAAAACACATAGTTAATGTTTCTTTTTTATACCCAAAATTACAGGTATGACTGGTGGGTCATTAATTACAACACCGCCTTAATAAGCTCCAATGAAGGCATTTTTTTTAAATCTTCTAAGTACTTGTAGCAAATGTTAGCATTAAAAATTACTCAAATCAAAATTATTTACCAGTATGGTAATTCTTTCCAAGACAACTCTAGACTTGAAGTCATTTTCCTTACTAGTACCACCCAATAGACTAATTGGCTGCAATTAGCAATGACTTTGTCATTCCTTCCAGAATTTGGCTTCAGCATCCGTGAAACATGCAGATTCTCTTCTCTTTCCCAACAGGGACTCAGAGCTTCTGCAGATCTTGTCCTCCATTCAGAAAGGGAAAGGAAAGTATCCCCCATGTAATGCATCATGGCATCGCAGAGATGGAGGGAGTCCGCCATCGCTCAGCCCAGAGTTCCTCAGAGGGTAGGACAAAAGGTAATTTAGGTGATACACAGATGAGCCTTAAAGAAAATTAATAGTTAAGTTTACTTTAATCTACATTAGAAAAAAATATGACTTGCTCACCAAACCTGGGTATTTTGCATAGTATGTTTAGAGCAAGGAAAAATTTTTTAGTAAGCCAATTGAAAGAAACATATTTAAAGATCTGACAAAACTCCTCATAAAAATAGTACTTGAATAAATTGAAGTTTGGAAAATACTGATAGCCACACACCCTCATTTTATGGGACCAGAAACTGAAGGTCAGAGAGGCAGCTATGGGACCAGAACTCAGCTCTGGGAATTGCCAGACCAGGTTTTCACTCCTCTAGACTCTGCAAGGTCTCCCTTCACCCCAGAGCAGCTGTCAGGAACAACATGAGATTGGCAAAGTTTCTTGTGTGTCTAGGAAGCCACGTTTCAGGATTGTGCTTCCCTTCCCCAGCCTTCTCCCACTCTTCCCCCCACCTCCAAGGTCCTGATCCCCCAGTGAGATAACCTATGTTCAGATCGTTTCAAAATCCACCATCTTCCCCATCACTAGCAACTCACACACCCACCAAACCATAGTTGTCCTGGAGCCCCATTCCTTCATGGCCCCATTTCAAGCCAGTTATACTGATGGGTTGTTTTTTTTTTTTTTTAATTGAAGTATAGTTGATTTACAATGTGTTAGTTTCAGGAGTACAGTAAAGTGATTCAGTTACAAATTCCTAATTTATCCCTCTCTCTGCTTCCCTTCCCCTTTGGTAACCGTAAGTTTGTTTTCTATGTCTGTGAGTCTCTTTCTGTTTTGTAAATAAGTTCATTTGTATCATTTTTTTAGAGTCCACATGTAGGTGATGTCATACAGTTTTTCTCCTTCTCTGTCTGACTTACCTCACTTAGTATGATAATCTCTAGGTCCATCCATGTTGCTGCAAATGGCATTATTCCGTTCTTTTTTATGGCTGAGTAGTATTCCATTGTATATATGTACCACATCCTCCTTATCCATTCCTCTGTCAATGGACATTTAGGTTGCTTCCAAGTCTTGGTTATTGTATTTAAATAGTGCTGCTATGAACACTGGGGTGCATGTATCTTTTCGAATTAGAGTTTTCATCTTTTCTGGATATATTCCCAGGAATGGGACTGCTGAACCCTATGGTAACTCTATTTTTAGTTTTTTAAAGAACCTCCATACTGTTCTCCATAGTGGCTGCACCAAATACCAGTGGTTTAATATGCTTCTCTTTGCTGGTTACATCAACTGGAAGATGCTATTTCAATTGGCGAGGTTTGGGATTTGGGTGACCCATTCTATGAAACAGTTGTTTGATTAACACTGCTTTACAGAGAGTCTCCAGCTAGGGGACCCTCCTTGCTGGCATTATCCTTCCTGCCCTCTGGCCTGAGTGGCACAGACTGTATTGATGACATTTTGTAAGGTTTGTATGCATCTCACCGAGTCCAAGTACATGGGCAACCTGGTCCCCCAGGCCAGGACCTTCCAGGGAGCCAGAAGAAAGACAGCACTGGTAGGTTAGCCTAATCCACTGACCAGAAAAGGATCCTTCAGTAGAAGCTGGGGCCTCAAGGATGCCTGCCTCTTTCAGAGTTTTGTTGTCTAGGGGAGTGCCAGCCTCATGACTGCTCCTTCTTTATCCAGAAGCTTCTAGCCAGTTCTGGCCTACTTAAACCCCTTTGTCTCCTAGGTCTGGGTCTTACAGAGGAAGATGCCCAATTCCCTGGCCTCCCTCAGCCGATCCCCACGCAGCTTCCCAGAAGGTAAAGTAGAGCTGTCTGGGGGCCACGGCTAGATCAGTGTGTTTCACTGCTGAGCCAAGTGAAGGAAAGGGTCAGACCCGCCCCTCCTAGGCCTCAGTCTCCTTGACTATAAAATGAAGGGGTTTGGTTTAGAGAATGTCTCTGGTGCCCGTCCAGCAGTCCTTGACCTCTCCCTATCACCAGGCTTTCAAACATTTTTCTCTTGAGTTTTCTTTTCTGTGTCTTGTAACCACATTCCCCGTGAATGATAAAAGCGCTCTGGGTCCATCCATTAGATACCTTGACAAAGAGCTCTTCTGAGTTCCTTCTTGGCCTTGACAAAGACTTTAAAGCTGGAAGACTGACAGCATTTTTTTTCTCTTGAAGGCCTGGGTGTTAGAGAACAGAGGGCATGAAGAAAGAAGATACCGGAGTTGGGAGGACAGGCCATGGAGTCGGGCAGACCTGGGTTCTGAGCCCGGCTGTACCATTGCTGGCCGAGTGCCGGGAGCAGGTTACTTAGTCTCTCTGAGCCTCAGTTTCCTCGTGGGTAAAATAGGGTAACAAAGGCACCTAGTTACAGAACGGCTGCGACAGTAAATGTGATCTCTTATGGAGCTGATTGATATACGGAAGGCGCTCGGCCAGTGCCAATGGTTGGGTTTGAACAACTCTGCCAAGAACATAACCAATCCCCGTAAAATCAGTCTGCTTCCATTAACGACTTTCTCCCAAACCCCAGACTTAAACTGTGTATTGAATTTTATCCCAAAATAAAAGAGAGGAGGGGGAAAGACTGGATCAGATACAGAACGGCCAAAAATAACAGTGTTGTCCCAACCCAAATGGCGGGGAACAGAGAGGGTTGCTGGAAGTCTGGGTCCCCAGCTTCAGAGTTGCTACTTAAATCTGGAATCCTTATGCCCACCACTATCTCCCCCACCCCCACCATCCCTTTTCATCCCTTCTCCTTTCAATCAAAAACTTCAAAGAGACGCCCAGAGAAGAGAACTGTGAATTCTCTGCTCACTAGTTTTCATGAGAGGAAACCAAAGAATGTTTCTTTTTGAAACTGCGGCTGCTCCTCCAAACCAATTTTACTAGCTGGGGGACTTGAGCTCATAGGCAGGCTCAGGGGCTGATGAAATTCAGATGTGAGGCTGCAGACAGACTGCAGTACGAACAGGAAAATGAGGGGAGCCGGGCATGGCTGGGCGAGGGTCTGGGCAGCAGGAGAGGGGACTTGGTAGAGGGAGAGAGAGGTACCCAGGGAAAGACAGAGAGGAAGAGAGGAAGGGGGCCAAGAAAGCCTGAAAGGGAAGAGATAGATGAGACAAAGCCCAATAAAGCATTTTATTTTTCTTCTTTAAAGAACAAAAAACAAACACACTGTTTCAACTGACGGGAAATGTTCGACTGCCGAAGGCATTATTAGGACAAGAGATAAGGAAACCACAGAGATAGGAAATAATTATTTTGTATCTGTCTTTATAAATGAAAATGAAGGACATTAAATAGGATTTAGATTTTCAGGGACAGAACGGAATGAATTAGGAAATATTCTGATAACATAGGAAATGTTTATTAAAAGGTCGGGGGGCGGGGGGGGGGAAACTCTTGAAACTGACAAGGACTCCTGGGCCACATAAAAACCCACTAAGCTGAGAAGGAGACCGGGAGGACCAGAGCTGCGGGCTCGGGGGGCACCCCTTGTGCGAGGTAAGTCAGATCAGGACAGAGGATGGATGGAGAAGGTGACTGACCCCTTGGCCGCAGTTGGCAGCTGGTGACCCAGCGTAACAGATGCGAGTCAGGCAACTGCACCCCGAGCAAAGCAGATGCGGGCGGAGGCGTCCAGGGCTGGACTCAGCCTCACGAGGACCTCTCATCCTCACTTCAGCCCTCCCCCCAGCTCGTGGGATGGATGGAGCTTGGAGAAACTGTGTGGGAAGGGCAGAGAGGGAGGAAGCCGCATCAGTGAGAAGGCCAGCCTCACAGTCACCGAGAATCCCACACTCTTCAGAGACTCACAAAGCCACCAAGTCCACTCACCCACCTCTTGGTCTTCCAGGTGTGTACCCCACCTGCCCAGGAAGAACCATTTCCAGCATTTCCCTACTCTGTCCAGGGAGGCAGCTGGAAGGCAGCAGTTAGGAGCCCAGGCTCTGGCATCAGATTGCCTGAGTCTAAATTCTGGCTCTGTCCCTTTCTAGCTGCTGGCCTTGGATAAAGTTATTTAACTTATCTGAACCTCAGCTTTCTCAGCTGTAAAATGGAAATCTAACGGGCATACCTCTTTTGTAGGGTCGTTGGAGGGATTAAATGAGATTGTAAAAGAAAGTTCTTAGAACAGTAAATATACTACATAATAAAATGTAGTTATTATAGCAATTATTAAAGGCATCCTGGCTTACTTTCAAAACCCATGTTCTGGGGCTTCCCTGGTGGCGCAGTGGTTGAGAATCTGCCTGCCAATGCAGGGGACACAGGTTCGAGCCCTGGTCTGGGAGGATCCCACATGCCGCGGAGCAACTGGGCCCGTGAGCCACAACTACTGAGCCTGCGCGTCTGGAGCCTGTGCTCCGCAACAAGAGAGGCCGCGACAGTGAGAGGCCCACGCACCGCGATGAAGAGTGGCCTCTGCTTGCCACAACTAGAGAAAGCCCTCGCACAGAAACGAAGACCCAACACAGCCATAAAATTTAAAAAAAAATTTTTTTTAATTAAAAAAAAAAAAACCTTGTTCCTCTTTATATCTAAGCTTCATCCCTCTTGCTACCATTTGAGCCCCTCCTGTTTGGAATAAACACCCGCTCATGTCCACCTATACATCTTCCGGTCTTGGACCTTGAGCTCTGTTCGTCCCAGAAATGGCTTTTCCTCACCCCCTCCTGTCCTCCACCCCGACATCACCTTCAAAGCCCCAGCACGGCTGTGGGTGAAAAACTTTTTGACAGCTGAAACCAGTGTCTTAACTGGCCGTGTTACAAGTCCTCACAGGAGAGAAAGCGGTGGGTCAGATTGAGGAGGGAAGGAAGCACAGACCCCATCCCCTAATCTCCCGGAACCATGAGGCAGAAGAGTAGTCAGTTTCAGTAAGATCCAAATGCTCATTTCATCTTTGATTTTCCCTTCTGGCTCCGCCATTCCCTACAGCCACTGATCCCAGGGACTTTGCTGGAGCCATACGGCCGCCCGCTAAATTGGCTGTTCTTGATGGTGAATAGAAAGAGGAGGGGGACTGGGGGCAGAGAGAAAAAGAAAGATAAGTTGAGGGGAGGGGATTAGGGAAGATGAAAGAGGGAGATGAGAGAAGGAAGATCTTTCACTGGACTCCTCTTACACAGACCTCCATGGCCCCCGAGAACTTGGGGAGGTTTTGTTCCAGGAGAACTTTCCTGGTCTTCTCACTGTGTGGTGGTTGTCACAGACTGAACTCTCATCTTCCCAAGAAGTGGGAGGGGTGGAGGGCCGGGCCCCTGCTGGAGAGAGAGACCAGAAGAGGATGCCTGCCACGGTTTGCAGGGGAAGCAGAGGAGAAAGTAGACCCTCCCAGGCAGGGCAGGACTCAGCGGGACCCAAAGCCCAAACAAGGAGCTGCGTACAAATACAGGAGTGGCAGCATGGATTTGGGGATGGGATGCAAGCAACATCTATTCCAGCTGTAAATCTGAAAACAAACAAGGGCTACAACCCGGCTTGTTGGATCTAGTGAGAAGGCAGGCACCAAAGCAGGAAATGTCACCCTCATCACCGCCATGGCTGGCCATTAAGATTCCCACTAGGCCTGGGAATGCAATGAGGCCTCTGTGGGTCAGAGGGTCAGAGGGTCAGAGCCTGCAGCAGCATCAAGGGGGGTTGGGCGGGGGGAGGGAGGGCACAGAAAGACCTGTGAATCGGCAAGTCACCTCTTTGTGGGGGACAGAGAGGGTCTTCTTTAAGGGATTGCTGCTGTAAATTCAAACCCGAGGCAGCTGGGTTTGACAATCGCAACTCAAGATATTTCCAGTTGTCTCGTTCTTAAAAATCATTAGGTAGCCTACTCCAGGATAAACCGTCCATCTCTTTGTTTTCTTGGGGCAGCCAGCTGAAGCAGCTGCAGCTGATTTTAATGAGACGTAATAATATTCTCTCAGTTCCTCAAGCTATAGACTGAGCCCACCGAGGGAAACTGCTCAACCCCCAAAATGATCAGGCTTGTCAAAATATGATCATTTTGTTCCTTATTATAAATGAAAAGAAGATATGATTTAAGTGTCATCCTCTGGGCGTGTGAGCCGGATTCCTATAAATCAATCATCCAAAATAAACTCTTTGGAGTGATTTCACTACAAATATGCTGGAAACAATTTCTTTAAACAAAGCATAAAAGTATTACTGTATCTCTCCAACATCAAAATGGCTTTAGACGTGCATTATTGGGTTGCCGGGGTGTTCTTTGCTTAAAATGTGTTATTTATGGTTTTGCGCCTGACAGGCAAAGCCGATGCCTGTCTGCTAGAAACCGCCTGCTTGTTTTCACATCAGGTCCCCACAGTAAAATGGTGAGAAGAGGAGGGATGCCGGGGCTGGGGAGAGATCTAAGGGCCAGGCTGGGGTCCCTAACCTCTGCAGACGTGACACTGCATTTCCAAAGTGGGTCCCATTGCATCAAAGAATGGTAAGCCGTTGCTGTCCAGCTACATTCTGCTTGGAGCGGGTTCCCAGGTGTGTTACCTACTAGCCCTGAGATTTGGGCACATCTTTCTTTCAGTTTTGTATCTTCAAAATGGGAACCATGGGGACAAAAATAGCAACTAACTCATGCAGTTTTCGTAAGGAGCCAAGAGGGGTTAATACGGCAAAGCACTTAGAACGGAGTCAGCCATGTGTGGGTACTAGTAACAACAGCTATTCTTATTGTGCATTGTTTTTATTAGAAAGCCAGACACTTCCTGTCCCAAGGAACTGCCGTGGAGCGAAACTGTGCTTGGACTTGCACAGACTCTGTCATTTGTCTTGACTTTGTTGTTTTCACTTCATTCTATGCAGGGAAGTAGACTTGCAGAGGACGATGAGTGGCCCGATGCCTTGGAGTTTTGAAGCCCCATCAGTGTTAGGGAAAGACAGTGCAGGGAAGGGAGTGGGGTCCTCACAAGTCTTCCACAAGTAGGATGTGTCTCTTGAGCCCCACCTCTCATCCCCTTCCCATCTCTCTACGCTCACCTGGACAGGCATTGGTTCCACGCCACGTTTTGTAATGCTCCAATCCGCCCGCACTTTAACAACCTTGTACCTCAGTCGAGATAGAGTCTGAAAAGTTTAATATCATGTCAAATGAGAGAGCCAATAAAACTTGACATTATGAATAGGATGTCAAGGGTTTTTTCCAACTGCTTAGGGAAAAAAACATTGTGTCCCATTAAGTGTAGCTCCTTGCACTGAGAAATATTAAGTGACTTTTCAGTGACTACCAGCTGGCACTATTAGTTTTTCTTCATAAGCATTGATGCCGTCAATTCTGAGAGGCGAGTCGAGAACCTTTTAGGAAGATGCTGGATGAGCCCGTGCAATCAGAACAGCTTTGAGGTTTCCCTGAGATCTCTCCTTAAGTGGGCCCGTGTATGGAAATGGGGCTATGAATTATGAAAAGACTTAAATACATTGGGCTGAGTGAGCATGAGATTTCAGACTCCCTCTGTCCATTTATCCCCAAAGGAGTGCAGTGACCTCTCAGGACAATTTGGTGTGGACTTAAAAACAAGGCGAGAGTCCCCAGGAAGGGAAAAACAGGGCTTCTTCTCCCTGCCCTGCTGCCCCATCCCCCAGCCTTCAGTGGGCTCTCGATGGACCCGAGAGCTGCGGGTGCTGCAAGTCCCACTGTCACTGCACCGGGGAGGGAGGGGCGGTGAGTGCTACCAGCTGTTGCCGCCTCTGCTCTCACTGGGCTTCTGGGGAGTAGAATGTCAGGGAGCTGTAGGGACCTCTGTTTCCCTTGGCCTGGGGCCATGGTCGCCTTCCAGCACGTGGCTTTCCAGGCCGGTTTCCCTTCCCGGGAAGAGGTCAGGCCTTAAAATAAGCTGGCGTGACTCACGTCTGAGTTGGGACATGCTTCACACAAGTGCCGGCTTTTCAGGAACGTGCAGCTGGAGCGGCTGAGAAGAAAACTCCAGAGCCTCCGCCCTGCGACTCCAGAGTCTGTTGGCTGCTCAAGCCCAGCTAAGATTGTTTCTTCTGTTCCCACCTAGACTGCTTGGGAGCCAGCACTTCTAAGCCTCCCTATCGGCAGAGAAGTAGATTCCGTAGTCTTTACCCCCTTTTCCACGCCGCCATTTGGCCCCGCTGTCTTGCCACCTTCTCTGTGGGATGCCCTTTATGGTTCCCATCCCAGCCGCAGCAGCTTCTTAGGGCATGTACCTGTGTTTTCATTCTTAGGAATCCAGGGAGCTGGCTAAAGAGACGGTCAAAGGCCGGTGCTTATTTATATAAGGGTGCAGTATTTATTGGAGAGTTGTATTGCTTTCAGAAGATCAAAAGAAAGACCTGGGCGGCCAACAGGACAGTGCTTATTTATCTTCTTCTGATGTTCCAATCGACAGGCTCCTTCTTGCCCTTTGTCCCCTGGCCTGCACCATCTGGGGGCACCTGACCCCTGGAGCTGGCAGATGGAAGGCAGCTTGTGCTTCTTAAATTTCACCCAACACTTGGGAGACCCTGGGGAGAAAGCCCGTGGGATGACCCTCATGGCACCCGGAGCACTCACACCCCAGCCTCAGCTGTCAGGATCGGTGATGAGGAAAATCGCTGCCGGTGGATTCCTCTCTTCCCCATGGAAGCTCAAGATTGAGAGACTCGGCCAAGGGCAAAAGAGGCTGAGGGAGAAATTTGTCTCTTGAAACATAAATGCCAGTAGCAGCCCCTCTCTGTTCCCAGTGAGCTCAGGACAAGAGGGAAGAAAATTATTACGATTGTGGAAGGGACTTGGGTCAGATGCTAAGAAAGAATCTCCTGACTCATAAGACGGTGGCCTTGATGAAGCCGTGGAATCTTTTCAAGTGCATTGGTTCCTTTGCTCTGAGGTCCCATCTTCATCCCAGCTCATATCTGACAGTGACTATCTAGCCCCTTTCCTTTTCTGGGACATAATCTAAGAGGTTCAAATAGCTGACTTGGGGCTCTGAGGCACTAACTCCAAGAAGATAGGAGAGAGGAAAGTGATCCTTGAGTAAGGAATGAAATACAACCAGCTACGCACACCTGGGTTAGCGTGGAGGCTGCATGGTATTGCGGAGAGGATGGAGACCGGAAACAAGAGCCACCACGCAAGGTGTCAGGAGCAAATTCATCTCTACCCTCTTGGCGTTGATGTCACCCGCAGTAAAATGGGGAAAATAAGACCTGCCTGGACTTACCTTAGACTTGTCGTTATGATCAAGTGAGATAATAGATATAAACATCTCAGGAAAAAAGGTAAATTGCTTTAAAAAATACTCTTATCAGCCCACCCTTCCACTCAGAGGTGGAAGTGAGGGTGTCCTCTAAGGCCAGGAGGTAGAGGCGGGTGATATTTAAGACCCCTTCTGGCTCTAAGCAGCTGTGGATATATTCTCCTATACGTTTCGCTTAACCAACTCTTCATTTGAGGCAGGGCAAGGAAGCAGAGTGTATGAGCTGGCAACTCTTGGTTTATTCAGAAGAAAAACTGACCTTAGGGACATATCCTACAACATGGATGAACCTTGAAGACACTGTGCTAAGAGAATTAAGCCAGTCACAAAAGAGAAATACAGGGGCTTCCCTGGTGGCGCAGTGGTTGAGAATCTGCCTGCCAATGCAGGGGACACGGGTTCGAGCCCTGGTCTGGGAAGATCCCACATGCCGCGGAGCAACTAGGCCCGTGAGCCACAACTACTGAGCTTGCGCGTCTGGAGCCTGTGCTCTGCAACAAGAGGGGCCACGACAGTGAGAGGCCCACGCACCGCAATGAAGAAGAGCGGCCCCTGCTCGCCGCAACTGGAGAAAGCCCTCTCACAGAAACGAAGACCCAACACAGCCATAAATAAATAAATAAATAAATAAATAAATAAATAAATAAATAGAAAGAAATACAGTATTTCAGATTTCACTTACACGAGGTACCAAGGGTAGTGAAATTCACAGAGACAGAAAGGAGAATGGTGGTGGCTAGGCGCTGGGGGTTGGGGGGCGGGTGGAGGGGAAGTTATTTCTGTAAAAGTATAGAGTTTTAGTTTGGGAATATAAAAAAGTTCTGAAGATGGATGGTGGTTATGGTAGCACAACAGGGTGAATGGACTTGATGCCCCTGAACTGTACACTCAAGATGGTAAATGTTACATTAGGTATATTTTACCATAATAAAACTCAAACCAAAAACTGACACCAGGTCAAACAGCTATCAAGTAATTAATTCTGATTGATTCAAACCAGGACTAGCTTTAGCCACTAAAATGTACTCCCATAACCAAGTGACCAGCCACAGTCTCTCTGTGAGTTGGGAAGGCTGTCCTATTTGCTGTCCCGTTGGTGAGGGCAGCAAGGCAGGGTTCAACATTGGTATGGGGGTGTCATCAGTACGCCGAGGTACCCAGTGTTGTGCCTTCCACAAAATCTGGGGTTCTGAGAAAGCACCAAGGCTGCACCATCACAGCTGGGATAGCCCAGTACCGTCTTGGGCCCAGCAATTGGAGTCTTTCTCCAAGGCGAACGGAGGGGAATTGTTCCCACTCCCTCTTGCTGCAACTCAACCTTCCTTCACCTTCCTGCTTTAATGTCTTAATCAAGTGGCAGATGAGAGGAACTGATCCATGCAAAGGACAGAAGGTTCGACAAGATGTGTGGAACCCACTGTTGCTCTCTTCCCCCGCGTCAGAGTCGCCGCCCCACCAAAGAGAAAGACAGGGGAGCTAGAAAATGAAAGAGAAAAAGGCGAGAGAGATTTTGTACCCTTAAGCCTCCACTGCCACAGTTCAAAAGACCAATCTTTACTGAAAATAAATTTAAAGGAGAATTTTTGATGTATATTATGGTCTCTGGTGGTAGACAAGAGTGCTGCCGGCGGTATATGGAGTTATGCAAAGCCAAACTGGGATTACTTAAAAGTGTCTGTAGTGCTTTGATTAACTGGTATGTGTTTTATTTTTTATATGACACAATCACAGGCCTACACTGATAATATCTTGCTATTACTGTTTGACACTTGAAGCTCCATTTTTCCTGTGACTTGGAAGTGGGCCTTGTTCAGTCTGGGGCGAGGGTCAAAGGATCAAGATGATCCCAAAGGGGATAAGATGGAGACTTGCCCACCTCACATTTTTTTTTAAAATGCAATGTGTAAAAGCCCTAGGAACTATCGTAGAAAGTAAAGAAGTGGGGGATCAGACGTGGTGATTCAAGGAGCTGGCCAAGAGCATGGGCTATAAGAGAGTCCAGCTACCTTCTGAAGTTCCTTATGTCCATCTGGAAAATGTCCCCCCATTAATACATCTTCTAGAAATAAGACTCCGTGCCGATTATGAAGCTGCAAACCCCCTTTTCTGTGTTTTGCTTTGTGATGCTGGGCTGGGACTCTGCACATTGCATTTCTCCTCAGCCCCCTGGCTCCTGTTTGGTTCTGTCAATAGGGAGAGCTAGAAGGAGACTGGAAAGCTCGAGGCCGGGAGACAGGATTTGCTCCTTCCTCTTCACTTGCTGCCTCTGCCCCAGCATAGGAGCCCTTTGCCCAGAGGCAGCAGTTGTTTCCAGGCTCATCCTGTACCAGGCTCACTGCATCCCCTCGAGATCCCAGCACCAGCCAGGCAGTTCTCCTTTGGCAGACAGAGTCCCAGCTCTGCAGAGCCCCTTCCCTGAACTCCAGAGTCACCGGCAGCAGTGGGTCACACTGAGCCCTGGGGCCCCTCTTTCAAGCTCCAGGTGCATCAGCAGCCCCCCACCCCTTTAAGGTCTAGATCCCAGCGGTGCAGGGTCCCTCCTGGGAGCTTCTAAGTTCTGACAGCCCCAAGCTCTTCTCTTTGCTCACCCAGACCTAGGTAATAAGTGCCTGCCTCTGTTGAACCAATCCCCTGTGTCAAATCATTTCTGTTGAAGTGCCTGGTGTGGTTTCCATCTTCCTGACTGGACCCCAACAATGCAAGTCCCTTGAAGTAAAGTCATCCTGAGCACAGAGGGCACCATTCTGCCTCATCCCTGAGGCAAAGGCGATGCAGACCAGAGCTTAGGAGTAACTGGGCTGCATCCCTGAGGCTCACAAAACCCAAGAGGAGATGCCCACAGAGCCACATCGGAGAGTAATTCTGAGGGGGTTAGGGCACCAACTTGATGGCTGAGAGACTCAGAAGGAAATGAAAGAATGACTGCACCTCTAAGAGTAGGCAGGGGCAAATCCATTCAGCCCTTTGCTGTCGGAGCCCTTTCTGACAGTGAGATGGACCCTGGAACGTATCTGCTCTGCTTGTGGAATGTGGGCAGAGCCACGGTCTTCCTGGCTGGCTTTCCCCAACTGAGTCTCCTGCCACCCCCGGCAGAGCTCACAGGACAAACTCAGAGACAATTTTCTTTCTACTTTTCAGACCTCTCTCAAGGACCAGTCTGCCTCTCCCCCAACTCTAGCTCCTCATCTGTCCCTGCTTGTTACCCACATGAGCTCACACACTGCACCACAGGGTCTTGTCTGAAGCCTGGGCAGAGAATTCCATGGTTGACCCTGACATCCTCGTCCACTGGTGTCTAAAAAAGGAGCAAGTCTCTGTCCTCACTGGGCTACGAGGCATGTGTTTGAAGGCATGAACACCACATTCCTATGTTCATGGCTATGGCCTTCCGGCCCACCCAGCTATCCTGTCACGAACTTGGGGCCTTCAGGGGTCATTTCATTCCCCCCACCCCCGCCCCCAGCCAGATTCTCTCTCTAAAATTCATCCAAACATAGGAAGGAGACCTCTGTTCTTGAAACACACCCATGAAATTCCTTTATCACTGAGCCGTGTCATCTTCTCTCCCACTCAGGTAGACCTTCTTTTAGCAGAGTGAAATCAGGAGATGGAAAATCTGGGTGAAGACTGACTATTTCACAGGGCTGTTGTGAGGGTCAAATAGGATAATATATGTGAAAGCATTTTGTGCACAGTCAAGCTCTGTACAAATGGATGGTGATTTTACCACAACAGTTGCTACCCAAACCACTCACTACATTATTACTATTTAAGTCCTCCTTCTGGTGCTTTAAACTCATTTCTTTTTGCTCTGTACGGTTGGGTAATGGGTGTAGATTTCACCCTGGGGCTTCAGCTGCACAGACAGAAGAAGGCCAAGGCAGCCATGTGTCTCCAGCTCCGATTCTCAGAAGCCCCTCCAGGCCCCTGGCTGCCCAGTTCCCCAGAGCATGGCCCCGGCCATCCCTGGGGGGCCATATTTTCAGGCCTGTCTAGTTATGAGTCTAGTTCCAACTGTGGACGTTCTTTAGGCCAGCCTGGCAGGAACCCAGCCAGCACCTGCATGAATCATCACTGCCTGTGGCCCATTATGCAGGTCAGCGTGGCTGCCTGAGGAGGCCAGGGCCCTGACCTCAGAGGTCGCTGTATTATTTACTACCTTTGGCGTCATGGGCAAATTTGGACCTTTGCCCAGCCCTGGGGAAATGGCTTCATCCCCATTCCTCCCTATGGACTCAAGGAATTCCATTCTTCATTTTCTACCTCATAGGAATAAACAGTGGGAGAGAGAAAAACTTTATGCGCTCCCATATACTATATAAAATTCTGCAGTTAAAAAACAACAACAACAGATTGAAGAGGGGACTCCAGCCTTCTAAGAGCTTATAAGGGGAATGAAAATCATCACCTATGGGAACAATGCTAGACCCTTACAATCAACCCAATCCAGCACATGTGCTAAACAGTACCAGGCAGTGGGGGCCATCAGATTTGGGAAGGATTAAGGGAGGTAAGAGTAATCAGGGAATATTTCTTAGAGAATGTCCATGTATCTTTCTTTTTAAACATGTGCTTTGCAGAAAATTAGAAAATGAATAAGTAAAAAGGAGAAAAAAAATCACCCATAATCCTTACCTGAAGATAACCCTCGTCTACAGGTTGATATATGTTTTTCTAGACATTTTTTGATGCATATATTTATATTCATATAATTTTAATAAAAATCAAATTATTCTGGGTGTACTATTTTATAACCTACTTTTTTCACTTAATTTCCTATGCCAATAGATATATATATCTTCATTATTTTTAATGACGACTAAGTATTCTGTTGTATGAATATAAAAGAGAATATGTAATTTTTTTTAATGAGTCCTCTATTGTTGGACATTCCAGGGATTTCCAGTTTTGTGCCATCTGAAACAATGCAGCAGTGAACATCCTGGCACTTACTTCTTCATGTACACGTGTGATTTGTTTTTTTCTTTAGGATAAATTCCTAGAAATAAAATTACTGAATCAAGGATTAACATATTTCTAAGGTGTTTATTATACTTTGTCAAATTTTGACATATACTATAATATACTCTTTAAATTTTGCACCAAGTTCCACTCATAACCAACAGAAAAATATCAAGTTTTAAATTAGGCTTTGGAGGTAGGGAGAGATGTTGACTGGACACCAGCCGTGGAGATGAATTTGGCAGCTACAAGGCACAGAGGTGGGGTCTAAACAAGTCATTCCTTTATTCAACAACGTTTATTTAACCCTGACTATGAGCCAGGCACTACGCTCAGCTCTGAGGTACAAAGACAACAAGACCTTTGAGAAACTCACAAGAATGGGAGTTGGAAGGAATATGAGTTTGGCTTAAGCTGAGCATCTGTGTTGGAAGAATGGAAAGTCATGGAGAAGTGCCCAACAGTGATGGCCCTGAGGACCTGGCTGAGGGGTGGGATAAGAGCCCGGTTCTGATGGTCTGTGGAGTGATGCTGACGGGTTAAGAATGTGGCGGTGAGTTACACATACCTGGATTGCAATTCTCGTTCAGCCACTGTCTAGCCCTATGGTCCAAACAAGTAATTTAACGTTTAGTCTCATTTCTTCAACTATAATATGAGGAATAGAATGGCTACCACATCTGGCTGTTGTGAAGGTAAAATAAGGTGCATTAAGGGCATACTATGGAATAAGTACTCAGTAACAATTAGCCATTGTTCTCATGTTGAAAGGAGGTGGAGAGCAGGTTGCTGCAGATCTGAGAAGACGTAATGGTCCCACATCCTTGGCCCAGCGGCAGGCTGGGTTCTGTCCAACCTATACTCTGTACAGCTTAGGGGCCCCTTTCATGTGGACCTCATAAAGGCTGATGTGGGGTGGTGAGCTCTCTGAAAAGAAAAAAAAAAAAGGAAAAAGAAATAACGCTGACAAAAAAAAAAGAATACCCCCGACCTAGGTGACCCATGAGGTCCTTGGGACAGGGACCCATGTTGGGTCACTACTATTTCACCGCAACACCCTTCCTGCCCACCTGTCACATTGCTGGCCAAGTTCTGTGGAGGCCCCTCCAGAGCCTGGACTTGAGTCTCCTAAGCAACAGGGGATGCCAGGCATCTCTATGAGCCTGTGATCTACCTGTTTGTCCAGTGACTACCTGTCAATCTCCCATAGTGTCACTTCTGATAAACGACAGTGACACCTTGATACATCAATTCCATCTGAGATTTCCCTGACAGGTCTTCCAGCTCCTGAATCACCGGGGATGATTCATGGCCAGGCATAAGCACTGATGGACCCTTCCTTCCTGGCTGGGCTCTGTGTCAGCCTCATCCTATCAAAAAAACTCCAGCCTTCTCCTCAGGCTACTTTTACCATCTTTTGCCTGCCTCCCAAAGAGGAGGGGGATTTGTTTATGCATGCATGCACCCATCCATCTATCCATCCATCCATCCATCCATCCATCCATCCATCCATCCATTTAACAAATGTGTCTAGGAAAATTCAATGTTAGCAGGAGGCTCAGAGGGGAGGGAAGAGAGTTGAAGTCAGTGTCACAAGATCTGGGTTCCAGAACTGGCTCTCCCTCAGTGTTCCCGTGGCTCTTAAAAAGTCATTTAATCTCTTTTAGGTGGTATAACTGCAAAAATCTCTGCTCCACAGGTAAGAAGATACATTATACGATTGCAGAATGTTAACGAAAAAGGGGAGATCTTCAAGATTGTCAGGTTTAACTATATTTATATTCATCCATTGAACAAATATTTATTGAGTGTCCATTTTGCACCAGGCACTATTTTAGAGTTGGGAATATATCAGTGAACAAACAGATGAAAAAATCCTACACTTGTGGGGCTTACAGTCTAATGGAAAGAGACAGATAGTAAATGAAATAAATAAGTACAATACATAGTATATTAAGTAGTGATAAGTGCTAGGGAGAAAAATAAAGCAGAAAAAAAAGGAATGGAGAGCATTCAGATTTAATTTTAAAAAGAGTAGTCAGGGGCTTCCCTGGTGGTGCAGTGGTTGAGAATCTGCCTGCCAATGCAGGGGACACGGGTTCGAGCCCTGGTCTGGGAAGATCCCACATGCCACGGAGCAACTGGGCCCGTGAGCCCCAATTCCTGAGCCTGCGCGTCTGGAGCCTGTGCTCCACAACAAGAAAGGCCGCGATGGTGAGAGGCCCGCGCACCGCGATGAAGAGTGGTCCCCACTTGCCGCAACTAGAGAAAGCCCTCGCACAGAAACGAAGACCCAACACAGCCATAAAAAAAAAAAAAAAAAGAACGTGAATTTCTAAAAAAAAAAAAAAAAAGAGTAGTCAGAGATGACCTCACGAAGAGGGAGATCTTCGAATGGAGGGAGGGAGAAAAGTCACATAACTCTCGTGGAAAGAGTACTCCCCTTGGAGGCAACAGCAAGTGGAAAGATCCTGAGGTGGGAATGACCCAGTGTGTGCCAGGAAATGCAGGCTCCAAGTGGCTGGAACAGAGTACCAACAGAAGAGGTACAGGCAATCAACACTCACACAACCTTGGAGGAAAGGACTTTGGATTTTATCCTGAAGGAGATACTGGAAGGTCTTGAACAGAAAAGTGATAGGGTCTGATTTATATTTTAACAGGATCATTCTGGTGCTGTGCTGAGAATAATATAAACAATCATAACCCTAACTCTAACCCTAATACTTACGTAGTACTTCTTATGCACCTGGCACTGTTTTAAGTTCATTTATGCATCTTAACTCCGTCAGTCCTCACCACAACCCTATGAGATAGTCAATTATGGTTCCCATTTTACAGATGAGACAACAAAAGCATGGAGAGGTTATCAAGAACCTGGCCACACAGCTAGTCAATGACTGAGCCGGTTTGGAATCTAAACAGGTAGGCTGCTGATTCTGTGCTTTCCCCACCCTACCCTGCTGTCGAATCAGGCCAAGGGTAGAAGCAGCTAGAAATGCCAGTGGTCTACAGCAAGGCATGTGGGGACGACGGTGGAGAGAACGGATCTCATTCTGGCTGTATCTGAAGGTAGAACCAACAGGTTTTGTTGTCAGATCAGAGGCGGGAGCGGAGTCACATTGGTTGGTTTGTTTGCTTTCATTTTAGCTTGATCAACTGGACAGATAGAGTTGCTTTTAACTGAAGTGGAGAAAATGGAGGAAGGGAGAGAGCAGGGGTTTGGGACACACTGATTGGAATCCCTATCAGACGTCTAAGTTGTAGGAGATGAGCTTAAAAGAAACGAAGGACCTGAGAGTCTCAAGTATTTGCTCAGCATCATAGAGCTGGTTAGTGCAGAGAGTTAAATCCTTCAAGTATGAGCTTTTCCCCCTCTTTGTGCTTCTGAGCACCTTTCCACTTTCAAGTCTACTGTGGTACATCATTTGTTTATCAAAGTGGAAATCAGGTGCTGGAGGAAGCTTCTCCTTACCTCCTCTTCGCCGGCTGGGGTGACGGTGTATGCATGCTGTGGTCCGGGGAGGGATGGGGGGCTGGCGGCGACTGGAAACCCAGGTAACTCTCTCCCCAGGTGGTGAGGGAGAGCCGGCTTTAAATGTTTACAGAATTCTACCATTTCTCCCTCCTCAGAGGGAAGGACCCAGGAAACCCGCTGAAGCTGAGGTGTTTGGCCTCCCCAGAAGTCCATCCCATGTTGACCAGGAGGTGGGCGATTACACGGGGGTACCGCAGCAGCCCCTGCCGTGCGGAGCTGGAGAGAGCTGCCGGTGTTTCTTTGGGTGGCGAGCTGCTATTTAAAATCAGGCTTTGTTTCTGAAAATGAGACAGATGGGGCTACATTTGGTGGATAAAGACATTTTGTTGAACTTTCAAAATGGGTATTATTTTCCATTTACACTTATTTCACGGAGAATTGTAAGAAGATGAGATTGTAGACGTGTCTGTGATATGCAGTAATGAGTGATGGATCTTTGAAGGTAAAAATATCTCTAGGATACTTTTTTCCTTTTTTTTCCCCCCTTTTTCTCTTCTCTCTCTCTCCCCTCTGGGCCACAGCTTGGGAGAGTTTAGGTTTTGTTTTCTTTTGTTTTTAATATCAAAATGGAGAGTGTCTCTGATGGGAGTATAGACTCTTCTCAGCTCAATGTTTGTCTTAATAAAGGTTAAAAGAAATGAAATAATATTAAAAAGGCTCTCAGGAGACAGGAGCACCAGGTGCTGCCTACTCCCTGTATTGTTGGAGGGGGAGGCAGGATAGCAGAGCTGGGGACCCCACAGATACCCTGAGTGGCTGATCCCAACAAGGCCAAAAACCTCTGGGAACAAAGAAACAAGGGAAGACAAAGAGGACTGGAGAAGAAGAGGTCAAAAGAAAGGAGAGGAAGTCGGAGTCCAAGGAGACGCTGCCATCTTTCTCCACATTCAAGGCTCTCTCCTTCTCTGGGGTCTGGCATTGCAAAGGGTAGGCATCCCAGAGAAGCCAAAGTCAACATCTCTCCCCCTGTTGCTCTCTACCTCCCCTTAATTGCTCTGGAAGGAAACCAAGAAAAGAGAAACTAGAAGGAAGAATAACTTTCAGCTTGATTTTCTTGGATAAGAACTTAGATAAGGAAATCCATGGGTGTTTATTGAATAAATAAATGAATGAATCAGTAGTCTATCAGCCACTATAGCAAAGAACCAATACTTGAATCAGGGAATGAATTAGGGAATCAGTGAGTTTGGCATAAACTCTCAGATTTCTTAATCTCCTGCTCCCGTACACAGACTTCTTTATCTTTGTCTATTGACAAGGTTGACATTCTCAAAACAAAACAAAACAGAAACCCCATGGAATTTATCACCATCAAAGGCCTGTACCATGCAAGGCCTACATCCAGCTATGTCCTCATAAAAATACTGGAAAGAGCTCTACCCTTTGTGTGTGAGTACTAGGTAGTAGAAACAAAAGTGTTAAAGGAAGAGAAGGAAATATTTTCCAATATACTGAGTTCAAACCAGACATTGCACACTTGCAGCCTAACTCAGCCACTGGACAGGGTTAAATTTTAGAGGGTTTTCACTTTTGAAGCTCCTTCCAACTGTGCTTTCCTTCTCAGCGTGTTTCAGGTACAACCATCTTCCAACCAACCAGTACTGATTGAAGAGATGGGCCTTCCCTTCTTCAATGTGAGTTCTTCTGGGAAGAGGTCTACATCTTCTCCCTCTTGGTGTTGCCCAGCATCTCCAGTCCCCAGTGATGGCTCCAAGGCCATCAGTAGTTGCCTCTTGAATTGAGCATAGTTGTGTCCAGAGTTCCAGCTTTTCTCCCAAAGACCATGCTTCATTAGGCTCCAGCGGATGTCATTGGTAAATAGCAACTTTGTTTTTCAAGGCCAAATACGCTGGAGTCATCCTTGACTTCTCCCTGGGATATAATCCATAAATTCCCCTGGCACTGGTGAACCAGGCTGAAAGACACAGGGACTTGCTAATTAACTCTTCCTAATAACTTGAGATAGCTGAGAACTCGGATACATAAGATCCCGTTAAGAGAGTGTCCTGCATTTTTATCTGAGGGCAGTAGAGCATAAGGGGCAAGAAAGGAAGAACTATTTGTCTCTGAGAGCATAATTTATATTCAATAAATTGAGAAGGGCGACCTGGGGGTCAAATATGGGGGAGGATGCCAAAAGAAATTCTCCAGTCAGGGAAAGACAACGTGGAAGCAGAAAGTGAGCGGGAGGTTCTGAACAGCCCAGGGGAGATCACTTTCATGGGTTTTATTGGGCAGAGGGTAGGGTGACCTGCTTCAAGATTCCACCTCTGTCTAATGGGAAGAGAGACCAGGAGACCGAGTGGAAGAAAAAGATGGGAGAGAGGCAACAGGCCACGTGGGAGTGACACTTAGGGTACCCCAACTCCTTTTCTTTACCTAGAAGCAAAAAGGACCTCCTTCCCTGATGTCAGGACATGTGGGGGTGGAGACATTTGGCCTGAAGACTAGAGACGCCCAGAGTGTCAGAGAAAGAAGGGCCCTGAGCGATCACCTCCCAACCCCCCGACCTTACAGATGCGGAGACTCAAGCTCAGAGAAGGGGCAGTGAACTGCTCTACCTAGAATCACCACCTCTTCCATAACCCTCTCCAGTTTCCTCCGTCCCACCCCCACCTTCACTCAGAGAAGGAGACCGATGTTCCCAGAAAGTGCACCACATCTTGGGTCATTTTTCTTTTTTTTTTCCTACTGCCTTTCAAAGGCATCCTGGATTTTGAAGATACAGTCTCCAGCCCTGACAAGTTTGAAAACTAGTCCCTGTGAGTCCCTCCCTATTTAGAAAGTAAGAAGGACAGCAAGGGTGCAGGGTTCCCAAACGCTAGTCACCTGGGGAGCAGTTGGAGAGCCTGCTAAAAATGCATATAACCTTGCCGCACCCCCTGAAAACCGACTCCGCATGCGCAGTGTGGGAATCCGTAGCTTTCATCGGCACCTCCGGTGATTTCCATCCACTGAGGATGGAAGACACAGGGACTTGCTAATTAACTCTTCCTAATAACTTGGAACCCTGTGCTAGAGGAGAGCATGTGGATGAAACCAGGTGTATGTATGGATGTGGCTGATTGCCTTTGTCCATCCATGCAGTGGGAAAGGAGTCCCCACTCACTGCTTCTGACCTGCCCAGTGAGTCGGTGAAGACAAACACGATCAATGGAGCAGAAAAGACACCAGGCTTCTCTGAAGATGCTCTATGTGTCTAGGGTATTATTGATTCCAATTTCAATTATCGTCAGTTTTATCGCTCAGTCCTTGAGGGAAGGCTGATCTGAGACAGGGCCATGCCTGCCCCAAAGTGACCCTTCACTCCATGGTCCATCTTTTGCCAGCCCTTCCCAGGACATGTATTTCGGCAACTGACCCCCATTCTGGACTAGCCCTTGATTTAAGACCATGGGGAAGTAACTAAAGATAATTGAGGCTGCAACTTCTACATGAAGACATACTGCCACCTGGGCAGTAATTAATCACTTCCTTTACCCTCCCCTACCTCCCTCCCCGCAACCAGCATTTGGTTGAGACCAAACTGGACCTTGATATCCACACACACAGGCTGACTTCCAATTCTCCCCCAAACCTCGACACGGTCAACATGCTTTAATTACCACCATGGCTCATCTTCCGTGCTCCCCACTTAGCATTCACAGTGGTCCCCAGTTAACATTTTTTGGATGTGCACCAAAGGCAGCAGAAGCCCTCACCCATGGCTTCTGACCATTTCACTTCCCCAAGTCTACTATGGAACATTCCAAAAAAGATAAAGAGCAATGCTCCCCGGTTGGTAAATGTCAACCACCTGGGTTTTCTGCACAAGTCCTGGGTTTTATGTGCCCCACACTATTCTAAGCTGACAACAGAGATAACCCATCTGGTTGTGGCCCGCCTTCCCTCCCAGGGTGGGCAAGGGATTATGGCTGTTTTAACACTGGGAGATTAGAAGCTTGTAAAGAGACTTGTGCTCCAAATAGGGATACAGTTACATAAGTCCTCCAAGCTTGGCACTGCAGGATGGCAGGCTCCAAGTGGCATCTAATTACAGGGACGCTGATGGCCATGGTTGAAGATACTGTCACAGGACCCAGGTCTTGGCCCACTGATGTCCCGCCAGCAGTTGCAGTAAAACGGAAATTAAGTGCAGTGTCATGGCCATTTAGGGCATTAGGAACGGAAGGCGCCCGGGGGCTGCTTCCTGGCCCCTTGCCCACCTTATTAACAAGGTGCAAACAAGGACCTGTGCTGGGAGAGGGAAACAGCTGGAGAACAGAGACCTTCTCTGCAGGTAGAGATATGAGGAGAGGAAGGAGGTGAGGGAAGTCTGTGTCCCAAATCACCTTGGCTGAGAAAGAAATTGGCTTGATAAATGAGGAAAAGGCATCAAGCTCTGGATGAAACTCTTTAAGGGACATTTTCCAGGTTGCCGATTTTCTCCAGGTCCTGAATTTCCACTCTACCCCCCACCTCCCATCCCAACACACACACAGACACACAGCCAGTGTCTGGAGAAAGGCATAGGCAGAGGACCAAATCAGCATCCTTTGACACCCGCCTCGCAACATCTGTAACTTGCTTGAAGCCTTCAGGCTACTGGGTCCCTGCAAGCCTTCACCAGCCTGCGATGTTCTCTAGCTCTGAATCTGGGGAAATCCTGTCCTTGGTCACCATCCAGCCCTGGATACTAGGGCTGTTTGCTAAATAAAGTCCACAGGCTCCAGCACTGCAGGAGGGGCCGAGGGCTGGCTGCTTTGCTACTCGCCTGCCATATTTCCCCACCGGCCTCCTCATCCCCAAACAGCCCTATTTCCTCTCCTCACTCACCCTCACCTTTATTTCTGGCCATTGTCGGCTCCTCCTAGAAAATGCAGAGCCAGACAGATTTGGGGAACGCAGCAGAGGGAGGGAACACCATGGTTCTCTCTGCCTCTTTCACCCCATTCCCACTGACACGCACACGCGCTTCAGGGGTGCTTTTGTCACCTCCTGCCCAAGTCAGGCTGGCATTGGGAGGACCCCAGGAACCTCTAAACAGCCAGCCCGCACCTTCCATTCAGTGCTCTGCTTTCTTATTTCTTTGCCAACAGCTGTAGCAGAGGTGAACTGGGACATGGGAAACACCAGCTCACTTTGGATAGGGGAAAAAAATTAAAAAGCCCGTTTTTCTGTCCTGTCAGGTCTATTTAAGTATTTAATGAGGTGAGATAGTACCAATAAATTTAACATGGCACAATAACTCTGATGATGTGGGCCACAGACTAATACGCTTCCATCCCAGGGACAGAAGAGTGATCTCGCCTTCGCTAGATCTTATCGGGTTTGATTGCTTTGTTCAGATATTAAAAAGGTTGAGCAAGGACTTTCGGGCACTGCCACAAATCTGTGCGTATACTCCCAGCCGAGATAGATTGAAGCCAGGCCTCGGAATACAAGGCTGTTTATTTTAATTGACAATTGAGAGGAGTGGAATAGGTGGAGGGTGGAGGGTGGTGGGAACCACAGGGGGGCCCTGTGATTAGGTGGCTGGATGGTGTGTTTTCTCCTTCTCTTCAAAGTTGTGGAACAGTTTCAAATCTGAAGGTCTATCCAATGGAGTGTCTGCTCGTGAGGCTTCAAAGAGTCTTTTCCCCACTTGTCTTGAGCAAGGAGACAGGCCATTGACCCATGTGTCACCAGTTATTTCTGTCCTCACCTCCCTCGGGTGAGGCCTGCTGCAGATGTTTCCCAGGCACTCATTTACAGTCCAGGCTGCTGCCCCCAGATGCACAGAGCCTGTCCTCGCCTTGGCCCGCAGATTTAGGGGGCTGTCACTAAAGCTCTTTGAGGTCAGAGACCACATGTCCCACTTCTAATTCCCCACAGCATGGAGCAAAGACCAGAACTTCTAATGTGTGATATGCACACTTTGCGGGTAAGTACAACAACTTTACACTTGGCCTATGACTGCCATCTTTAAGTTAACATTTAGATATTTATGTTAATGTACATTGTATGCGTAAGCCTAGTGCCACAAACTTGCCCTTGGTAACTTATTTGTCCGGTTCAAGATAACTCTGTAGTTTTCTTTCCTAGGACTTGTTGTTAAGCACCAAAAGACATTTTGAACTGTACATTTGACCAGATGCTTAGCTGTTCCTGTTTTACTTCCTTTGACAATCTTTGAATTAAAAAAAATCAAATTAAAAATATATATATAGGGCTTCCCTGGTGGCGCAGTGGTTGAGAGTCTGCCTGCCGGTGCAGGGGACACGGGTCGAGCCCTGGGCTGGGAGGATCCCACATGCTGCGGAGCAACTGGGCCCGTGAGCCACAACTACTGAGCCTGCGCGTCTGGAGCCTGTGCTCCGCAACAAGAGAGGCCGCGATAGTGAGAGGCCCGCGCAGCGCAGTGAAGAGTGGCCCCCACTCGCCGCAACTGGAGAAAGCCCTCGCACAGAAACGAAGACCCAACACAACCCCCAAAAATAAATAAATAAATAAATAAATTAAAGAAAATATATATATATATACATATATATTATACATATATAACTAATACGTCACACAAAATATCACGGATATTATTACTCAGGGTAAGGCAAAATTAGACCATAAGTTTTAAAGATGAGTCAAGTTCAAGTAAATTACTACAGGGAGAATCCAAAAGAGTCAAGTTTGGGAAACACTGTATTAGCTGATTTACTATTTGATTGGTTAGTTGGTTGGTTGATTTGTTGGTGCCTTTTTGGTTGACAGATTTTTTTCCCCCAACATTTTATTATGAACATTTTCAAACATAACAGAAAAATTGAAAGAACTGTGTAGTGAACACCCATACGCCCACGACTTAGATTCTACAATTAACATGTTGCTTTATTTGTTTATCACATACCTGTCCATCTAGCCATCTCCCATCAATCTATCTTATGTTTTTGGATGCATTTCAAAGTAAATTACAGACATCAGTACACTTCAACTTTAAATACTTTAGCATGCATATCATTAGAGTTCAATATTTGTGGTTCTTTTTTTTTTGAAGTAAAATTTACATACCACAAAATGAGCAGAACTTAAAAATGAGTTTTGATAAATGCATACACCTGTGTAACCCAAAACCCTATAAAATTATAGAACATGACCATCAACCCAGAGAGTGATGGTCATGCCCCTCCTCAGGCCCCTCCCAATTCAGCCCCACTCCCTTCCTACAGAGACAACCACTGTTGTGATTTTTTTCATTGTATATCAGTTTTGCCTTTCAGAGAACTTCATATAAGTCAAATAATATACTGTGTACTCTTATGTAAGGCTTCTTTCACAATGTAAGGCAAAATGTTTTGCCTGTTGATGCATGTATCAGCAGCTTGTTCCTTTTTATTGCTGAGTGGTACTCCTCTGTATGTATCTGTGCTCCTGTCAATGGACACCTGGGCTGTCTCCAGGTTGGGGACATATTATCAATTAAGCTACCATGACCATTTTCCTGCAACTCTCTTTGTAGATATACGTTTTTATTTCTCTTGGATAAATCACTAAGAGTCATATTAGTGATCATAAGATAGGACTATGTTTAGTTTTAGAAAAAAACTCCCAGATCATTTTTCAAAGTGGTTGTGTACCGCCACCCACAATGTCTGAGAATTCCTGCTCCAGTAACTTTGCCAACGTTTGATATTGTCGGCCTTTTTCATTTTAGTCACTCTAATGGATGTATAGTAGTTGAACACTTTTTAATGTGCTTATTGGTCAGTTGCAAACTTTGCTTAGTGAAGTATCTGTTCAAATCTTTTGCCCATTTTTTTGATTATGTTGTTTATCTTTTCATCCTTGAGTTGTAGCCATTCTTGGTACATTCTGGATACCAGTTCTTTGTCAGATATGTTTTGCAAATATTTTCTCTCAGTCTGTGGCTCACTTATCTGTTTTCTTAATAGTGTCTTTGGTGAGCAAAAGTTTCCTATTTTTATAAAATCTAATTTATAATCATTATTATTGTTTTATTTTATGGCTATTGATGTCAGTATCCTAAGATATCTTTACCTACTCCCAAGTCATGAAAATTTCCTAGGTTTTCCTCTGGAAGCTTTATGGTTTTAGCTTTTACATTCAGCTCTATAATTTGTCTCAAATTAATTTTTGTATATGGTAAGAGGCAGAGATCAAGGTAAAATTTTTTTTAATGTAACTATCCAGTTGTTTCAGTGAAAACTGTTGAAAGACATTCCTTTCCCTGTTGAATGGCTTTTATACTTTTGCCAAAAATCAAATGACTATATAAGCGTATTTCTGGGCTCTCTGTTTTGCTCTACTGATTGATGGATTTTTAAGAACAATTCTTAGAATATTTGAGCTTCGAGGAAACTTTGGAATTCTTTAATCTATTGGTTTGTAAACTTTCTTGAATCACAGATTCCTTTAAAAGTCTGACAAATATTTTGAACCTTCTCTAAAGACGTTGCACACAGATATAAATGTTTGCATATAATTTTAGGGGGGTTCGTAGACCTCTGAAGCCTATATCTCAACTCTCATATTTTGTAGAAGAGAAAATTGATGTGATTTGTCAAAAACTATAGAGTTTAGCTAAAAACAGAGCTCAGGCTAGATCCCAGGGCCTTTCACTGTGCTATACTGTTCCCCTCAAAAATGAATGTCACATTCTCTGTTATCCAAGAGCTTACGTTTTAGTGAGGAAGTCCAACATATTCACAACCAGCCATAATAGAAGGCATTTTCAGTTAAGAACCAAACCAGAAGTATGTGCCACAGGAACATGGAGATTCTGGGTAATCAGGGAAGGCTGCATGGAAAAGAAGGCCTTTGAGTTGGACCAGAGATGTGGAGAAAGAACACACCAGTCCAAGATATTCCAAAATGAGCAAAAGCTCTGGGATAGAAAAGACTAAGCTCCTCGATGTTAAAATCTGGATCCCTGTAGGTATGAAGCAATAGACATTGCCATATTAATAAAAGTATTTTGATGGTCATAATAATACTCCTCACATTCCTTCTGATGGAAAAAGAGTCAATGGCTGGGGAAAAGTTCCTATGAGTTGATATTTTTTTACACTCTGTCCCTGAAGCTATCACAATTATGAATTGAAAGCCCTGTGTTTCTGAGTGTATTTAGGAAGGCAGGTTGAACAACCTCAAGGTAAGAAAAGAGTAGGAGGGGGAAGGGAAGCAGTAGAGCAGAAAGAATTCATAAGTTGGTGTCAGCAGACCTCAAATTGAAACCTGTCTCTTAAATTTACTAACTGTGTGATCTTGCACAAGTCACGTAACCTTTCTGACCTCTCATTTCCCCATTTGTAAAATGGGACTAATCATAATGCCAACCTCCCTAGGTTGTTGTGATGTGTCAAAGAAATAAAATATGTGAAAGCACATCACCCTGGGCAGAGAACTGTGCAAAGGGAAAGTAAGTCATCATTATTATAAAGAGTTGTCTTGGGGCTCAGCTCTAGGAACCCATACTGCTGGGCAATGACTCAGGGAGGCAGTAGGGTCAAGGGAAACAAAGGTACCCATACTTACAGCCAATCCCTGACCAATGTCTTCCCTCCTCAAAGACAAAGAGTTGGTGGATACACACACGGATAGCCTTAGTTTTTTATCTTTCCCATTCAAAGCTGTCCTTGAAGTTTACTTAACTCTATATCTACTGTGTCTTGGGGTGGGTGGGTGGTCTTAGGAGAGGAGAGAAGATAAACACAGGTTATTATTTCCCCAGACTGCATCTACTCCATCAGATGGAATAGGCTAGGTTATGCTGCAGTAACAAACAAACACAAAGTCATAGCAACCTGGAACAACAAAAGGTACTATTTTGTGAGCAATATAATAGACTGTAGAACAGAGCTGGGGACTTTGTTCTTTATCTCCTCACTCCAGGACTAGACTAACAGAGCAGCCATCATTTCAAGTATTACCAGTCAGTGTGACAAAAGAAAAGCCAGTTTGGGAAGATCCTACATCAATAATACAATGCTCTGGCCTGGAGTGGCACTTGTGACTTCTGCTCACAACACATTGTCACCTGGTCAAACAGTCAAACCCAACTCTAAGGAGGCCAAGAAATGCAATCCCACCATGTGTTTAGAAGGTGGAGAACTGGAAATGTGATAATAACTCTTATGGCTGCCCTCTTCCCTGGACCCATCATGCTGTTTCACATTCGGTGGCTTTGTACGTTCTGTTTCTTCTGTTTGGAATGACATTATCTCTTCCTAGAGGCCACCTATTCATCTTCTAAGACTCATTCAAAGGTGCCGTCCTCTCGAAGCCACTCCACAACTCCTTATCACATTGCATTGCAATGTTGAATTTATCTGTATATTTCCCTGCTACACTGAGAACTCCTTTAGAGAACAAAATAAATGCCTGTAGGCTAAATAAATGAATTCTGATCTTCCTTGCCCAAGATGGCCTGATCTGAATCCCTTACCCTTCCCTCAGCAATGGCCCAGAATGTTATGGAAGGAGAAAAACAAGTTTTGCCACACCCTTTCCCAGTGTCTTCACCATAATAGTTCACATTTAGCAAGTGGTAGCTTGTACGAGGCACAATTAAGAGTGCTATTTGACATCTACTTTAACCCTCACAACAGCATTATAAGGCCCCTTGAGTTAGAGATTGCAATATTAAAGTTCAGAGAGGTTTTGTGACCTGCCCAAGGTCACACAGATAGTAAGTGAAAAAAACAGGCCTGGAACCCAGGCCTAGTTCAGAGGCTAAAACCTGTGCTTTTAGCCACTCACTGTGTTGCCTCCATGGGTTACAGAGATAGGCCACTGATACAGGCCCATTCCCGTGGGCTCTGATTGTCCCACTTTTTATAAGCGCACCACTGGCAACAAAGACAGTGAAGTCCCTCGTCCGTGGTCCCTAATCAAATGTGTGCAAAGATTAGAGAATGAGAATACACTAGAAGCCTTACCTCATTACAGTTCCATTTGGTTGGAGCCCAAAGGAAAACCCATCATGGAAACTGGCCTGCTCTGACCACGACAAAGAGAAGACTGGTATGAATAGTTCATTGAATTGAGATTATTTAGCCTGAAAAAAGAAAACTAAGAGTGACTTAATAAATGTTGGTTGATGACCAGATGTTCACTAAATCCACTGAGGATAAAAAAGACAGCACTTAAAATTCAGCTTGGGGGATTTCAATTAGGCAGAAAGAAGATGTTCTTAAATATCTTTGACTAATGAGGGATGATGGCGTCTTCTTTGAGTCTAGAGGCCTATTCACTTATTGATTCGTTTATGTATTTAGCCACTTAGTCATTCATTCTTTCAGCAATCATTTATTAACCAGACACTGTGCTAGGTACTAGAAATAACAAATATGAGTAAAAATAATTCTCTGCCTTTGAGACTTTCTTCTTGGAATCTTTTTGCAAGATGTAAAATTTCTTTGAAAGATACACAACAACTCGTAACACTTCGAACACAAATACATTTTTACATTTCCCAGGGAGGCCCTGGTTACCAGACATGATGTATATTGCTTGAGATGGTAAAGGATGAAAAGAAAGGGAGGGAAATTTTTATGGATTCCATTGGTTTCCTATGGCTGCTGTAACAAATTACCACAAACTTAGGGGCTAAAAACAACATGTATTTAGTCTCTTACAGTCCTGGCGGTCAGAAATCAGTTTCACTGGGCTAAAGTTGAAATGTTAGTAGGGCTGATTCCTTCTGCAGCCTCCGAGGGGAAAATCTTTTCCTTGGCATTTTCCATTCCAGTGGCTGCTCCTATTCCTTGGCTTGTGGCCCCTTCCTCCATCCTCAAATTTCATCAACCCAGTCCTTTCCTTCTGTCATCATACCTCCTATCTCTTACTCAGACTCCTCCTCTTTCTCATTCAGGACTGTTGTGATTACATCCTGCCCATGATGATAATCTCAAGGTCCTTAACTTAATTACATCTGCAAAGTCCCTTTTGCCATATAAGGTAACATTCACAGGTTCTAGGGATTAGGATATGGACACATTTGGGGAGCCATCATTCAGCCTGCCCCAAGGACAGAATGAGTATTACAGCAACTGTGCCTATTTGGCCGTTGTATCAGGATTGGCCCTGACATTCTACATTGCTGAGGTCGTTATGGACTATGGGAGAGTGTCTTGGCCAGTGACACGTAAATAGCTGATGCTGGCAGAGTCGCTGGATTTACCCTGTGATACAGTCAGCCCTGTGGGGGAGTTTAGGTATTGTACTGGCTAAAGACAAGAGAATAGATGAAATAAACCTTTTACATCCATTCCAGTTCTGTAATGATGGCTAACACTTATTAAGCATTTATTATGTGGCAAGTACCAAGCTAAGCACCTTATATATTTTAAAGTTATTTATCAAAGTAATCTGTGTACATAGTTTAAAAAAAAAACTAATAGTGCTGAAAGACTCAAACAATAGCAGTCTTCTCATCTACCTTTCCTCACCTCTTCCGTCCCACAGAAGTAAACTCTCTCAACTCAGTACTTTCTCCTGGCATTTACCTCCAATTTTAAATAACCTGTTTATACTATTTCTTGAGTTACCAGTTTTAGACAGTTTCTATTAAATTCCAATTATTGCAGTTGAGGATTTCGCTCTCTTGTACACTGTCAACCTTCTTCCTACTGTCTCTCCCCTATCCTTCTGATGTAATTATATAACAATTAGGGTTAAATTAGTAGTCTGTATTTATACTATTAAGACTGCATGAGTATTATTCACTGCCGAGACAGGTAGTTTACCATAATTATGTGTCATTTCTCATAGATTGTTTTTCCTGGAGTTTATGATTGCCTGACTTTTTTAAGTTGCTGCTTTACATGAACCAATTACTCTTTTCTTTCTCCCAAATGCTCCAACTGATCAATCATCTAGCAATAATTTTCAAAATATTTATATCCATCAGTTTCTTTTCTTCCCATGGTCCTCTATCCTCCCATTCCAACCTGGACCTTTCCCTTTGAGGTAGGTGCAGGACTGTTGTCCCAGGACTTGACTATTGCCATCTTCCTACACTGGATACCCACAGCAGATAAGTGCCCCACAGCAGGTAAGTGTTAGACCTCAGATTTGAATACAAGTTTGTCTACATCAAAACCCCACATGCTTAGCTACCATTGCTATATGGCTTCTATAATTCAAGCATTTTAAAGAGTGGCTATAAAGTTTGACCGGGAGGTAGTTACCACGTGGAAGTAGTTACTGTTGGTGGTTGTGTTGCTTCTGAACTCTACACTTGCCCAAACTTTCAAAACAGATGACAGTTCTCAAAGTGTTGGGATTTACTCATCACACCTGGAATAAACAGCATGCAAACAGGGAATTTTTTGTTTTAACCTCACAGACACTTCCATGTGAGTTTGTTGCCACTTTGGGAATCCTTCTTTCCTACTGTAAGGCTTTGTTCAGGAGCAACATCTGGTGGCTGTGGGTTTTTTTTTTTTTCTCTCTGATTTATTTATGTTATCTACCATTTCCCTGCGGTCTGGAAAGACTTCCAGTGGGCATATAGCCTGCCCAAGCAGAGGGGCAATGCAGCTTCTGTCTGAACCACATACCGCTCTCCCCATCCGCCCCCTCTCCCCATGCACTCACACACACACAGACTCCTGGGCACTCAGCCCCAACTCTACTGAAGACAAAAGAAGGGTCTGGTCAGTGTCAAAAGATATGAGTCTTATCAACCTGTTTGTTTGGACTGGAATCATGAGGGTAAGAGGCGCAAGGAAGGGGGAAGAATAGAAGGGAGCTAAGAGGGGATTTAAAGCTGTTTCAAATATTCCTAAATGCCATTTTGCATCTTCTCTTTGATACTCCCAACTCTACCACAAACATAGACAGATACCATGGAAAAGCCAAAATTACAATCAGATTTTACTATCTATCTAGGTGACACCACGGAGTCCCCACAGGGTATAAATCCTTGCAGAAACAAATGCCCAATGATGCAGTTGCACTGAAGTGGTCTTACCCCATACCTCTCTCTCCTACTTTCTCCCTTTCTCTTTTGTTCTTTTTCTTCTCCCTCCGTTTTTTCTTACTCTCTCTCCCTTGTTTTCCTCTGGTGCTCCTTCCTTTAAAAAAAAACATCCAGCCACCTTCTTGTTTATCTGTTTGTGCTCTGTGCGCGGAGCTCGGGGACCTCCCCAGAATAGTTTATTATGGCTTTTCTGTTTAGCTCAACTGCAGTCTAGCAGAGGTAATACAATCATGTCTCAGCTCCATATGGTCTCAGAGGCTGACAAGCAGAACAACCTCTGCTTTGTTTGTGTTTTACTTATGGTCGTATGGGAGCCACGTGGGGCTGCTGGGCTAGGTTCCTCCCGCAGGACAGATCAGAGAAGGAACCAGGCTCCACGGTGTCCCTGCCCACCTCCTTACACACACACACACACACACACACACACACACACACTCTGCAACTACTCAGGGCATGGTGAAGACAAGAGGATAAGGATCAAACCCAGAGAACATCAGGGGGCCCACAGGGAAGGCAGTGTTTCGGGGATGGTGGAGGGAGAGGGGGAAGGGAAGTCATATTTATGGAGGTGTGCACAGATTCTGCTAGACTCTTAGGTAATAATCCTCATACACCTCTTTGGAATATATATTGTGCCTCATTTTCTCTCAGAGGAAACTGAGGTCAGGAATCTACTTGGCTTTTTAAATTTTTTTTAATTTTTATTTTTTAGATAGATCTTTACTGCAGTATAATTGCTTCACAATACTGTGTCAGTTTCTGTTGTACACCAAAGTGAATCAGCCATACGCATACATATGTCCCTCCCTCTTGAGCCTCCCTCCCATCCTCCCTATCCCTTGGCTTTTTCCCTATAAGTGGGAGAACTGGCATTGAACCTTTGTCTGTTTGATCCCCAAAGTCATTCACAGTTCATTTCAGTGTTTCTGTCTACAGTGGGTGGTGGGGTGGGTGCGATTCTTAACAGCTCTTCTCAGCAAACAGCCCGGATACCATAGGCAGTGACATAGGATAGATCACCACCCTCCCAAACTTGTAACAGAACATGGTTATGCAAGGTCACAGGGGGTACCATCATCTTTAGACTCCAGCAGGCATACGCCCCCAACCCCGGCCATTGGAACAAATGAGGTTCTGTGTCTCAAAAGCATTTCGAAAAAGGTGAGATTTCAGTGCAGCATGATGACAAGATGGCGTCATCATTGCTGCAATTACAATAATGAGGTTTTACCTAAAAGTGCAGAGGATGACTCGGTGGGGAGGAGTTAGGAATATGTTAGAGACAGAACAATGGAAGGCCCAAGCCATGAATAATTATTGGGTACCTTTAAGGTTCTACAGACTAAAAAAAAATTTGTTTTAATTTTAAAGCATGTGGTAGATCCGCGGACCACATAGCTTAGATTTTTCTGGACAATTCCAATTCTAAATATTCTCTTTAATGGAAGAGAACCAATGACAAGTACTGTAAGGTCTACAATTGGGCATCTGAACCATATGAAATAATAACAACAGCTAATATCTGTTCCATGCTCTCTGTGAGCAGATTCTGTGCAATTCATTCACTATCTCATCTAATCGTTGCAACCACCCATGATGCAGATGCTATTTTTAAGAGTACCTGGCTCACAGAGGCGATCAGTAAATATTTGTTAAATGAGCATCACCTCTGTTTTCACCCCAGAGAGATTTCATAACATGTCCAGCATCACACAGCGGGTGAAGGTTGAGTGGGATGTGAGCCCAGGCAAAACAACGGCCACCTGCCCGCTAGACCCCTGCCCAGCACAGCCTGCATTTTTAACCCCCTCATTCTGCTGCTTCTCCATAAGGCTCTTAGATGGACTTTTCTACCTGAAAGATCACATGATCCAATGTCTAATTTGCAATATCTGACCACCCTATATGCAAAACGTGGCCAAGGGATACTGGGAGGCTCCAGATGCTATGGGGATCCTACAAAGGGTGAAGAAGCATTAAAGGGGTGAGGGCTGGTTTCCAAGGAGAAGCAAACTGTTTCCCTGGGGAATACTGACAGCCCAGGCTATGGGCACCACTATCTGGGGAGACCCATGGGTGGCTCCTATTGATTCTGGGCTTGAAGGAGGGATTGGAGGGGAACCTCTCTGTTACCAGGAGGGTGCCAGCCCAATGCCCTGGTCCCAGCCACGAGCAATGACTATCTTCTCCTTCCCTCTTCCCCGTCAGGCCTCAGGCCTGAATCACAAGGAGTGATCCTAGTGTCTCACTTGTATCTAGAAGCCTTCATCGATTTTACTCGCAGTAGCTGTAGCAATAGTAGTAGTGAGAGTTTGCATTCGCAGGGCACTTCTTATGTACTAGTGACTTTATTTACATTTGCTCATTTGTTCTCCTCACCCACTTTGTGAGATCAATTTTATGAATCCCGTTTTGCAAATGAGGAAACTGATATATTACAGATTAAAACGAAGGTTACACAAAAAGTCAGCATCCAAATAGGAATAAATAAATGTTACAGGTAGCCTTGAAGAAGAAAAGGAATCTTTTTAAAAATCATGCTTAGGAGCTTAACCATGGGAGAAAGTAAGGAGAGGAGGTTTCTTCTTTCCCTTGGAAACAGGAGAGGGTTACGGGGAAGGTGACATGTATATGACTGTATTTTTTAGTACAAGCTAATTGAACACCCTGATTCTCCTCCACCATCTGTGTCCCAGACTCACTATCTTCCTCCCACCTACAGCCCAACAGCCAGTCACTATGGTAGCCTGAAGCCCACAATAGCTCCTAATTTCACCAGAGCCAAGAAGAAAGCTTTGTACTCTCTGCACCCACAACTGGGTGTCTCTAAAAAAGAGGGTGCCCAGCATTCATTCATGCTGCAAATATTTGTTGAGTCCCTACCATGTACCAGGCACATTTCTAGACATCAGAACAGACCAGTGAACAAAGCAAACCAAAAAAAAAAAAAAAGAGAGAGAGACCCTGCCTTCATGGAGATTATGTTCTACCAAAGAGGTTTACAGTGTTGGGGATCGTCACCTTCCTCCAAGAAAAGCCAATCCACCAAGGAGCCCCGAAATAGTGACGGAGTTTCGAGGTGCTAAGCTTCGCATATGAGGCCTGTTGTCACATCCTCCCAGCACCAGCCCTTCCCTCACGGGCCTTTGGTTCCAACAGAGTAAGGCAATTCCAATTCCCCCTAAGTCAAACCCCACCCCACCAGTGCCTCTGACTAGGCCCCTTTCAGCCCCTGCACTCCAAGCCCTGGCTTCTTCATTGGTTTGCATCATAAATGTATAATGCCAGTCGAAGAAAGGCACCCAGCCCAACCCGCTCTGCCTTGCATCCATAACAACCTTATCAAAGGGTTTTTTTCTGAGCACGGAGAACTGAGAGCCCTCCAGGTTTTGATTCATAGCAGGTGAAGGCTGGATGGGCTGAAAGCTGATTGAAATCATCGAGGTCAACAAAATACAGCTGAGAGTGCACAATAATTGGGAGAGAAGCATCACTTCCTTGTTTTTTTGTGATCCCCTGCACTTTAGAGCTCCTGCTTAAAGGGAAGTCTTTGTCTTACACATTTTATGGCATCGGTGTGTGCTTTATTTGTATAAACTTCGGGTTTTGCTGACCCAAAATTTCCTCTCCCTTTGTCCTGCAGTCGACTAGGTATTTTGGTAGGGGTGAGGAGATGGAGACCGAAGGGGCAGGGGGTTTAGACTCTGTGGATTTTCATGTTGGGAGGAAACACACACACACACACACACATACACACACACACACACACACACACACCTCTTTAGGTTTTGTTTCAGGAGAAGAAATTCAGCAGTCTACCATAGCCCTTTGGTGCTGATAGGAGTACTGTGGTGTATCAAGGGTACAATTCTAACCAACTCAAGGGCAAGTGACTACACTGTATTCAAAGTCTGCATCCACACATCCTCACACACACACACACACGCATGCACAAGCACACGCGCATGCACACACACACTCCCTTTAAAGCGGTTCTCTCTGAACTGAGCGTCCTCTGAAAGCAGGAGCTCTGTCTTGCTCAGGCCCTCCTGAATACGTATCCCAGAGCTCAGCGCAGGGTTGTTGGTTGAATGAATGACTGCCCAGCTGAGACTTAGTGACGCTTCTAAGTATCTCCTGAGCCTTTGCTATGCCAGGAGGTAGGGATCTGTAGATGAGCTTTAGTCCTTATAGGAAAAGAGAAAACCATCATGTGGCCAAAGCACCGAGAGGGGATACTGGCGAGGGAGTAACTAACCCAGAGCCTCAGGGGACATTGGCGAGGCAGCAAGGACTTAAATGGAAAGCGACATTCTTCAAACTCTGGGGTTAGCACCTTTGTTAGCTGTGAATTTGAAGGTGGTGCTGATTTGGACTCTTGTTGAGACTGGCTCAGGGAATTTTATCCACTGGATTCCACCCCACCAGAAGGAACTCAGCGTCCTGCTCCCCAGAGGGTTGATGATTTATTCCATCTCACTCTCCACCCAAAGAAGTTTGCTGTCTATTTGAGCCCCTCCCTGTGAAGAAAAGTCCTGACGTCTTAATCCCTGGTCACAGAGCTGAACTAGGGAAGTTCTCACGACTACCTTCTAACCTGGGAGTCTGTTAACAGTAAACCCAGAAAGATGTTTCTTCTTGGATTGAAAGCCCTTCCTGCTGGCTGAAAAGGGACCCTGAAAGCACATGCTGCCATCTACATAAGGGAAGTAGAGACTTCGTGGTCATGGTATCATGCTCACCTCCCCATCTGTAGATTTAGAAGAGGTTGAGTCAGGTTCCTTCAGTCAGTAACAACATGAGCCAGATAAGCAGCCAATTCTGCCATCATCACTCATATTGGCCATGGCAAAGGCCTCCTAATGGGTCTCTCCCTATGTCTATCTATGTTCTAAACCGCTGCCCCAGTAACACTCCTGAGAAATAAATCTGACAGATAATAACGTGTTGGCAAGGATGTGGAGAAACTGGAACCCTTATATATTGCAGGTGGGAATGTAAAATGGTGCAGCTGTTCTGGAAAAGGTTCAAAAGGTTAAACAGAGATTTACCATATGACCCAGCAATCCCACTCCTTCATACCCAAGAAAACATATGAAAACATATGTTTCCACTAAAACTTGTACATGAATCTTCATAGCAGCATTGTTTACAATGGCCAGAAAGTGGAAACAACCCAAACGTCTATCAACTGATGAATGGATAAATAAGATGTGGTATATCCATACAATAGAATATTATTCAGCATTATGGAGGAACCTTGAAAGCATTATGTTAATGAAAGAAGTCAGTCACAAAAAGTCACATATTACATGAGTCCATTTATATGAAATGTCCAGAGAAGGCAAAGCTATAAAGACAAAAAATAGGTTAGTGGTTGAATACACACACACACAAAAAATTGCATTGTACACGTTTAATAGTGAATTGCATGGTGTGTGAATTGTTTCTCAGCATAACTGTTACCAAAAAAATAGAGGGAAATATAGTTAAATCTGCTAATTTTCCTGCTAAAGACTTCAGCTTCCCATCACTCAAAAATAAAACCCAGGCTCCTTGGCCTGCCACCAAAAAAGTCCCTTGACAATTTGATTCTACCTTACTTTTCAGCTTCATCTTCCACTACCCTTGATAAATTCCTAAACCCCAAGCCTCTTCTATCCTGGAACAGAAAGTGCTGTTGCTGTCACAGGAACCCAGGCCTTTGCCTTGTGCAATTGCCATGTGGAACGCCTTTCCCTGATCTGCACTTGACAGATGCTGGTTTATTCTTCAGGATTCAAGATGAACATCACCTCTTCTGGGAAGCCTTTCCCAGCTTTCCCAGGGATGGCTTCTTTCACTTCTGGGCTGCCACAATATGCTGTTTATAGTCTATTCTGGTGCTTATCACGTTTTATTTTAATTGCCTGTCTACATAGTGCCTTCCCCACTAGCCTGGACTGTGGACATTTCAAGGACAGAATTTTTGCCTTGTTTATCTTCGTATCCTCTTCTCCACCTGGCTCCCACCACATGTCGCTAAACAAGTGCAGAGAGAGAGAGAGAGAAGGAGAGAGATACTTGCACAGTTAGGACCTTGCACAGCTACTGTCCAACCCATAGGTAGTTAACAAATGTAAGAGGAAACACTTTTTTCTCTTTCTATAATTGAAGTACATTGACTTACAATATTATATTAGCTTCAAGTTTGTAGCATAGTGATTCAATATTTTTATAGATTATACCCCATACAAAGTTATTATAAAGTATTGGCTTTATTCCCTGTGCTGTACATTACATCCTTGTACATTACTTACTTACTTAATACCTAGTAGTTTTACCTCTTGATCCCCTTCACCTGTCCAAGAGGGAACATTAAATATTCCCAAACGTTAAAGGGAGGGGAGAAGGGAAAGCAAGCGAAGGAGACAGACTCTGGCACAGGAGGAATGAGATTTGCATCTCATCCACTTGTTCCAACTGAGCTACCTTGGTTGATAACCAGTTTTCTCCATCACAGAAGATAATACATAGCTGGGTGGTCTGATGATCATATATAATAACAGTAGCTGAGTGGTGACCCTGTGTTGGTCACACGTGTTAAAGGAGTTTGCATACATGATCTTATTAAGCCCTGCAACAACCCTTTGAAAGTCTTATTGTGCACATTTCACAGGTGGGAGAGCTCAAGGCATTCAGAGGTCTAGTTCTGGACCCCAAAGCCTGAGCTTTCAATCACCTCAACAATTTGCATGTGTAAACTGCTAGTTGCTACTGATTATTTCACTTTCAGAGGATCCTGGAGGTAAAGAGTGCTGGGTACCATTCTAAGAATAGCTTCCTGACTTGGACTGGATTCAGTTCCAAGTGTTCTGCCTTGCATATCAGTTGACTAACCTGGGCCTCTCAGATTTTACCATGGGGCAAATGTACACATGTTAACCTCCTTGCACTGCTCTGCCCAGCCAGGGCTCACTCATTTTGAGGACCCAACTCAAATGCAGTCTCCTTTAAGACATCTTCTTAAACAATATTTCCTGTGCTCTTCAAGGCCTTACACTTTGAATCACTTATTTTAACCACAGCCTCTAAATTTCGCCTTCCATTCAGAGACAAAATTGTCAATTTATACCCCTGCTTCCATCTCCTTACCAGCCACTGATTGGGTGACATCCTGCAATGCAGATTCTATCCTCGCCACCCCGTTAGAGCTATGTTCTCTGACGTTAGCTGCAGCCCCGCCTCAGGGCCAGTTCTAACACATCTTCCAGGGCACTGCTCCCTGGCCCTCTCAGCACTTGACACATGACAGCCCTGACTCTGCCCCACTGGACCCTCCCACCTCCCTCCTCAGCGTGCATCACTCCTACCCTGGCCCTCCCTCTCCCCACACCCACACTCCTGTCCCTCCCTGGGCCTGCCCGAGGCTCAGGTAGGTGGCCCTAGACCCTCCAGCCTTCACACTCTCTACCTTGAAGTTCAATGTCTTCTGTACCTCAAGCTCCAGCCCTATCTTCCTTCCTTAGCTCCAGTTGAGCATCTCCAACTGCCTTCTGGACATCTCTACTTGTATACCTCACTGTCACTTAGCATTCAATCTGTCTGGACCCTGTGAGTGCTACTTCTGTATGATAAGAGCTGTAAATATCTTGAGAAACTATAAGATACCTCTCCCATTTTTCCTTACCCCACACTAAACTGATCTCTATCAAACTATCACGTAAACTTGTTTATGCCACCAAATGAGTCAGCTGAGATGGGAATGTTCATTTTTTCAAGAAGATACCTAGATCTATCTAGATCTATCTTAATATCTATCTAGTTACCTATTTATCTATCTATCTATCATCTAGCTAGCTAGCTATCTAGATCTATCTTGATATCTATCCACATCTATCTATATCTATATATACATAGCCTGAGATATCAGGGCCTGTATTTCATACCAAGACCCTGTCAATGAATCGTCAAGAAATCATCATTTGGTACCTACTCCGTGCCTGGCACTGTGCTAGATACATCTTTGGTGATTGCTACATAAAACCTATCATCAAGCAGATTACAGCATGTACCATCTAAAAAATAGCATCGCATAAAACCAGACTCATCATCGTCCCCCATGGCTGACCATCATTTCAGTCATCCATGTTTATAACATGGAGTTTTTTAAAAAAGACAAAAACAAAAAAACAGAGTTTTTTTTTTTTCTTTTTTGGGCTATTGTTTCTTCATTTTCTCCACCCTTGCCCCAAATCTGATCAGTCCCCTAATCCTGCTTGTTCCCCTTCCTTAGCATCTCCTGTGCCCATTCTTTCCTACTCTTCACCTCAGCATATACATTTAGGCCCTTGTTACTTTATGACGAGGTCTCTGCAATGAGATCTTTTCTCTGCAAGTTTTTCCACAACCTCTTTCTCTTCTAAAGGACCGTTCAGACCTTCCAAATTAATCCTCCTAATACACCATTTCCAGGGACTCACTCCCTCTCATTACATTATGGAGTCTTAAAGTCAGGAAGAACCAGGTAGGTCTTTGAGTCAAAACTCCTACCCATTGTTGTCGTCCTTCTCTCTACAATACAGCCTCCTCTTGATTCATCCAGAAATGGGGAACTCACTCCATCCCAAGTGGTCCATTCCATTGTTGCCCTGACTGTTAGAACATCCTTCTCAAGGTGATTTGACTATCTTATCATTTCCACCCCTTGGTTGAAGTCCTCTATTTTCTCTTCCTACTATCTCTTCCATCGCTTTATTCTAGTTCTCTGATCCCCCAAAGACGTTCTCTGTCCTCAAACTCCACTCCACACAGTCTCTCCCTGCCTCCAATCAGCTTTTATCCTCTTTGTCCCCATCTACTGGGCAAAGAAAGGAAAAGGGCAGGAGGCTGGTTGTAAAAAGGACATGGTATCTGTAATGCCAAAAAGAGAAGCGCTCTCTCCCTCTCTCTCTTTCTCTGTCTCTCTCTCTCCCTCTCTTTGTCAGTGTTTGATGCACTTGCATGTGGCTTGTGGATTCCTATGTGTGTGGCTCAGTTTAGCTGAGTTCCCTTTTCTGTGTTCACCCAGAGTTCCGGAGGATGAGATCACGCATAAGCAATGTAAATGTTGCATGATGCTGAAATTGTTCGGTAATATACCAATCACATTGAAATAAGTCCACCTTTAATCAGAGAAAACTCTTCCAGGCATTTACTATCGCGCGCGCACACACACACACGGAATAGCTTAAGAGCGAAGTTTAAAACTAGAGCCATAGGTTAACACTAAAAAATTAAACAAGTTGAGCTGATGTTTACTTCACTGTTTATTACAGTTGAATCTGTAATACTCTAGACCAATGGATCTAGGACAATTACCTCCACCGCCGGGATCATGTGGCAATGTCTGCAGACACAACTGTGGGAAGTGCTATTGGCATCCAGTGGTCAGGGATATTGCTAAACATCCTACAGTGTCTGGGACAACCTCATCTCCAAAACAAAGAATTATTCGGCCCAAATTAGAGTAAGTTCAGGAACCCTGCTGTAAACCTACTCCTCTATTTTTATTTTCTCCTCCTGGCCTGCCTAGATTTGAAATCCTGTGTCGGTGGGACGGGTCAGAGCAGTGGGAAGCTCCCAAGGCAATGCCCACTCCCAGGAGACCTGGAGGTTTGTTGTGTGACCTTTTGTCCATGCCCTGACCTCCTGGGCCCCAGGCAAGCCCATTCAGATAATTAGGTTAGAAAAGGAGACACTTGGCTAACTACCAGCTGCTGTGTCCAGGCTGAGTTTCCCCGGGGAGTGAGGGCAGAAGGGGGAAAAGAAAACAGAGGCAGGGTAGCAGGATGGGGAGAAGTCCAGGCAAGGAAGTGTGGATGAGGTTGCAACATTATGGGAAGCCTGAACATTTCTTACCTTCCATCAGCTAATGATAAAAACATGTCTCCTTACAGCTTAGTAAAGCCTTACAGGTTACAAAGTGCTCTGCATGTGTTATCTCATTTAATTCTCACAACCACCCAGTGACAGAGGGAAAGCAATGATGACTGGCCTGTTGATAGAAGGGGAAAGAAGTATCGGGGAGACTCCAGACCTCAGGGTGAGCTCAGCACTTAGTACGTTCGGGAGAAATACTTAAAAGACGGAGAAAGGGAGGAACAGAGGGAAGAGGAAAAAGGAAATAAATGAGATAGTGAATGTCAGGACAAATAGATAGTCTTTGAATATAGTAGATGCTCCATGAATGTTTGTGTGTTCACTCATTATTTGTCTTTAAGAAGATGAACTCTTTGTTAGGAAAATGAGATCATTACCTCAACACAGTGCAAAGGAAAGAACTCTAGACTGGGAACCCGAATCCTGGGGGGCCCCCCCACTTTTGCCCTCCCTGACCTGCTGCCTCACCTGGCTGGACTGGGCTTCTCTGAAGATGGGGAAGTTGGGGTCCACCGTTTCGCGGGTGTCTTCCAATTCTTGAATCTCCTGTCTCCTCCTTTTTCAACCTCCCAGGCTGCTCAGCCCCAGCTTCACCTGGCCACACGGTCTGGCCAGAGCCCACAGCAGCTGGGTAAGGACCAGAGGGCTATAGCCGATACAAGTATCTATAAACAGCTCTTGCAACCATCCAAAGCACCATCACAGGCATTGCCTTTCCATCTTCACCACAACTGTCTGACTGTGCAAGGGAGACAGGGCAGGGATTACAAGCCCCTCCCTTTCTGGATGGAGTCAGCACAGAATAGCAAGAAGAACATCAGATGAAACATCAAGAGATGCGCTCTCTCCCAGGTTGTTACCTTGCTCTGGCTTCTTCCCCACTTACAGCACTCCAGAGGCTACTCTTTGCCATTAGAATAACACCTGGTCTCTTCACCTGAACCCACAAAGGGCCCCCATGACCCAGACCCTGCTTATCTTTCTGACTCTCCCTTCTATCACTCCCTGCTTTGTCACTCTAGCAACACTGGCTTTCTTTCTGTTCCTTGAACCCACCAAGCTTACTCACTCTGTAGAGCCTTTGCCCTGGCTGTCCCCTGTCTTGAGAGCTCTTTCCCCAAATATTCACAGGTGGCTCTTCCCCATCATTTGGGTCTCTGATCAAAAGTCACCTTCTCAGAGAGCCTCTCCTAACCACTCTAGCTAAAGTAATCCTTTAGAAATCCTGACGTGCCCACGTCCCACCCATTATTTTCTAGCCTCTGATTTTATATTATTTCTTCACAGATTTAGGAGGGAACACTGCTGACGTTTCCTTCCATGTGGGGGATACTTCCATGAGACAGAGTAACACTACTGGTCTCTCTCCCCAGCTTTTACTCACTTCTCTGCAGGGCAGGTATGTCTTACCTGATTGGTGAGTTTGGAGAAGGCGCTAGGACCACCTGGCTCAGTCTCTCCCTCTCTTTCTGGGATCTGCTTCATGCAGAGAGCAGAAGCGCTGCTCTGCCCTGGACCAAGAAGCAGGCTTCGTGGAAAAGGTTCTGCCCCTCAGGGGAAGGCTTGTGACTGACCATCTCTGCCTGGGACTGGATTGCAAGTCTGTCTAATTCCAGGGTCAGCAATGTGAAGCCCATCACTGCTGCACTCCTGAGCCTCATCCTCCAAACTAGCTATGATGAGCGATAAAGCTGGTGCTTGTGTCTCCACCGTCTAACTCATGTGTCTGTCTCTCCGGCAGTTCAGAGCGCAGGCTGGAAACAGCTGTCATTAATGGGCTCCACTAAACCACAACATTTCCCTCTTCCTGAAATCATCATATTTATTGGTTGATTCATTTATTCATACATCTATTGTCTGCACACACACCCTACCCCCACCACCACACACACACACACACACACCACACACACACCCACACACACCTCCCTCTCCCTACCATCCCCTACAGAATATAAATTCCTTGAGAGCAGGAATTCTGTCTCTTTCTCTCATATATCTTGTGCCTGGAAAAGTGCATGGTTCAAGTAAGAGCCAGAAAGTGTCTGTTGAATGAATAAAAGAGACGTCCAAGTGCCTTGGCCCTGCATAAGACTCCAGGACTTTGGCATCACTGTAGGATGGGGAGTCCCATTAATGACTAAGACTAAATTTCCGACTTGCTCAGAAGAATGGGAACTCAGAATTAGATTCAAGTTGATTTAAAGAATTTTTTAGAGTATTTCTTATAATCCTAAACTATAGATGAGATTCATATCTGTGAAATATGATTTCCCTGAGATTAGGAAGCTGAGGCCCACTGAGGTCCACTTACTCAGGATCCACAACCAGCCAGTGGCAGAGTCTGGACGGCTGCTACTTTCCTCCATACCCTTCTCCACCTGCAGAGGCAAACCGAGCTCCGGCCACTGCCTCATCCAGAGAACCACTGAGGGCTGATTTTCCCAGTCCTTGTCTTTCCCTGGGTCTATCAGTCTCTGCCAGGTCTCCGTTCCATTCCGTTCTAGAACCTGAGGACCTTTAATCTGCTGAGTGCACCATGAGGCATGTGAGAGCTCCACCCATACCAGGAGGCATGGCCTGGATTTTGCTGTCCTAAACCCAGTACCTGGGGGGCTTGGGTCCCCCTCGTGCTCCCCGAGCTTCACCTGGGCCCACTTGTGCTGGCCTGGGCAGTATGATGGGCTCCTGCCCTGGTTTCCTGCTCGAGTCTGGGGCTGGAGAATGATCCTGAACGCTTGCCCACTTGGCTTCCATCATCTTAGCCAGTTCGGTCAGCTTTCTCAGCTCCCGCTCAAGGACCATGCCCACCCCATTATCTGAGCCACTGCAGAGGGCTCTATGGCAAACTCTAGAAGCCTGAAAAGGCAAAGCTCTGCCTCCTGACTCATGTCTAGAATCTCCATTGCCTACAACGTCCTGCTTTGGATGTCAGGCCTGACTTGACACTAATCTGACTTTGTCCCTGGGGATGTGAACCTAGAATTCCTACACCCACCATTTCTCTTCAGGAAACCCTTCAGGCCCACCAAGTCCACCTGCCAGCCTCACCCTCAGCAGCCCTTCCTGCGCATCGAGTCCTGCCCCAGTCTTGGCCTGGCCCTCCACGGGGCCACTCTGGGTTAGGGTCTGCTGTCTGGGCAGCCAGAGGAACAGTCCTGCCCTCTGGGGTGACTTCCTCCCTCCAAGAAGGTCCTCTTCCAGAGCATTCCAGCTCTCTGCCTCAACTTCTCTCTCCTCCCCCAGGCCCTTCCTATAAACATCGCATTTGAAACAAATATTGATTTCCTCACGAATGCCCCTTGCCAGGGTTGTAAGACACACACACGTACACACAAACATACACACACACACACACACAGAGCCTCGGAAAACAGAAAGCATGGGCCTGCTACCACATCTGGAAATGAATGAGGTGAAAATAAGGAAAACACAAAGAAAAAACAGTGTGGCTTCTAGGCAAAACACAGAAGCTGCTATTATTTTCAGAGTCTCTCCCTGACCCTGGCACTGAGTTAAGAGCTCGGCTGGCGTGGTGAGTGTTGACCAGGAGTAAGAGACCCAAGAGAGCTGTTTTTCCATAAAAATTTTTTTAAAACCAAAAAAAAAAGTGTTTTAACTTTTCCCTCTTGTTAGCAGAAATGAGCATGAAAGCCCAGGATCGGCTTGGATTCCGTGACTGCAGGACTCCCAGCCTCGTCTCCCTCCCCCATCACCCTCCCCCAACTCCCTGTTCCCTTGGCTAATAAGTAATCCTGAAAAGGTTTGTGCACTTTGCGTACTGTATTTGGCTCAGAAATACATTCCCTTTATCACCCCCAACCTCAGGCAAATGCTTTCTGCTATCCATTTGTATGCCTGAACACATGGAGCAATTGGGTTTAATGTCATTTTCTGGGTAACAGCGGGAAGCGGAAGGTCACTGGGCACAGTGAGAACTTGGCCCCTCTGGGAGATTAGATGCCCAAGGCCTGGTCAGTTCCTATTTTAGGCTCAGCAACCTCCTCCCAGCCCCAGGGACAGGCCTCCAGGGCACCTAACTAGTTCCACATCTCCATCCTGCTCCCCTTCCGGGTAATTCCTGAACCCACCAAAGACCACACTTACTGCCATAGAATTTGCATAGAGCAGGGCAATTTATTGAGACTTTAATGAAGCAGAATAACTGACTCCGAAATTACCTATGTCTTGTTTTTCTCTGCAGTGAGCTCAACACAAAGGCACGAAAGGTATTTCCTTCTCTCCTCCCCAACCCTTCTGCCAGCCCCTCCCCAGGCTTTTGTGTCCTTGAGGTCTAAGTTTCTTCACTTGGTTAATAACATTTACCTCTGTTTTGTAGCACAAAGGAGGAGTTGCCAGGGGCCATTATTTTTGTTAAAACTCAGGGACAATCAAGTGATTAAATGGGATTTGTCATCTAGGGAAGGAGCTTGGTGGCTTTGCCATGGCTGGGTTTGAAAGAGAAGGGCTGGTCAAGGAGAAGGGCCTGTCTCTGACCCCAGAGAGGATGACTGACGCTCAGGAAGTGGAAGCAGAAGAAGGAAGAGGCTGACAGCCTCCAGAGAGGCAGGCACCTGAGAACCAGGGAACCCCGACCTCCGAGGAGGCAGGACTCAGAGGGGGAGAGCTGTGTGGATGCCGTGAGGACCAAGCACCTTGGCCATGGCCTTGGGAACCTCCAGGAAGGCCTCCCATGGCTGAGCTAGCACAGCGGCATCAGTGCACCGTGTGGGTCTGCACAAGGAGCACAGCCATGTGACCCCCCCACAGACTGAGGACCAGACTGAGGACACCTCACTGCCACCTTCTGAGACCTGAGAAGCCCAACTGTGTTTTGACTAAGTGGGAGGACGCCCTGAAAACATGCACACAGTGGCAACCTTGGAGTTTGTTCTGGGTGTGTTTTCACCATGGGGGGGGAGGGGCCGCTTGTCTCCAGAGGCTTAGCAGCAGTGGCTACCCTTTGGGATCAGGTGTAAGATGGGCTTTCAACAGCTCATGCAGGCTCCCAGGGGCTGCTTCAGGATGTCTGCAGCCGCAGCCAGCAGGCATTTAACTGGATCCCTTATTAGTCCGATGGGCCTCATCCAATTACAGGACCTCGCCATATTTATTTCCTCTCTGTGTTCTGTTGCTTTCACTGCTGTGCTGTTCTCTGATCTTTATGTCTATGATCCTATTACCCGCCAATTACATCTTGGTGTTTCCCCTATTAGTCTCTGGCTTCAACCTACTTGCCTTTAGGATAGAATATATGATTTGGGTCCTTGCTATATTAAATTTTAGCTACTCTTGTTTTTCAGACTTTGGAGCCTAGCCTCATGTTGGAACAAATAGCTGTGTTCAGCTCTCCTCCTCTCTTGACCCTTTCAGCACATCCAACTGTGCTACCATCTCCCCAGTCCCACTGTAGCCATCCACTGACCTCAGTCAGTTTCACAGATTTCTATAGATCTTTGACCCCTGGCTTCTTCCCACCTGGACCTCTGTCATCATTGCCATGGCTTCAGTCTTCAAGTAGATGACTCATCTAATAACTTCGAAATTTCTTGATTTCCTTTACTTCGGCAAATTTAACCTCCATTTAAATGACCCACTTCCACAGCAGCACCCTAGAACTTGTCATCAACTAATACTGCTCCATTGCCCAACTCTTAAGTTCAAAAACCCAACTTCTTTTTTTTTCATTTTATTTATTTATTTATTTATTTGCTGCACCACGCAGCATGTGGGATCTTAGTTCCCTGACAAGGGATTGAACCCACACCCCCTGCATTGGAAGTGCGAAGTCTTAACCACTGGACCACCAGGGAAGTCCCACAATTTCTTATCTTTTCATCTATGATTCCTTTAGAAATGCTCATCATTTTAAAAGTTTATTCACTGTGTGTGTGTTTGTGGTAATACTTTTTTCCAGGAATCTGATAGATTCACAGGGTTTCCAAAAACATTCTTTAACCAACTGAGATAATGGAATTAGTGATTGGTTGTTGGAAGAGACCTTGCCTACATTCCCCCAGATGGTTACCTAGAGCCCAGAGAAAGGTCTGACCAAATCTTTGGCCAAGGGCATTACTCCAGGGAACCTTGACCCCATGTTTCTGTTTCAACATGACGCTTGAGAAAAAGAGCATCAGAAATCTACTGACGGGGGCAGGAACAAGGGATCAGCCTGCCAGAAGAAAGCAAGACAGCGAGTTTAGGAAAGATATTTTAACTATGTTAATAAAATTAGAATTCAAAATATTTAAAAGCACAAGGTTATAGATCAACAAAGCCAATAAGAGCACGCTCTCTTTTTGATCAGTTTGATTTATGCCAAGACCTCAAGAACTCCAATCTCTTAAATTCTTCCCATCTTCTCTTGACTAGTCTTTCTGACTTCCCTGCCTTTACATCCAGTTCAGCCACGTAGCCATTTGTCTAATAAGAGTGGCAAACACATGGCATTATTCGTGCCGCAGCCTACCGAGAGCCCTTTCTGTACATTAACTTTCTTCATCTTTTTCGTCGATTTACAAGTGAAGAAAATGAAGTTGAGTAATTGTCCAAGCCAGAGTCAGCTACATAATTTGTAAAGCCCAGTGAAAAATGAAAATACAGGCCCTCTTTCAAAATTCAGGAGGAGAAAATGCCCTTAAAATACTAATATATAAAGTTTTTACCACCTCTACAACAAATGCTAAAGGAACCTATAAGTGGGAAACACAAGAGAAGAAAAGGACCTACAAAAACAAACCCAAAACAATTAAAAAATGGTAATAGGAACATACATATTGATAATTACATTAAATGTAAATGTATTAAATGCTCCAACCACAGGCTCACTGATTGGATACAAAAACAAGACACATACATATGTTGTCTACAAGAGACCAACTTCAGACCTAGGGACACATACAGACTGAAAGTGAGGGGGATGGAAAAAGATATTCCATGCAAATGGAAATCAAAAGAAAGCTGGAGTAGCAATTCTCATATCAGACAAAATAGACTTTAAAATAAAGACTATCACAAGAGACAAAGAAGGACACTACATAATTATCAAGGGATCAATCCAAGAAGAAGATGTAACAATTGTAAATATTTATGCACTCAACATAGAGGCACCTCAATACATAAGGCAAATGCTAACAGCCATAAAAGGGGAAATCGGCAGTAACACAATAATAGTAGGGGGCTTTAACACCCCACTTTCACCAATGGACCGATCATCCAAAATGAAAATAAATAAGGAAAAACAAGCCATAAATGACACATTAAACAAGATGGACTTAATTGATATTTATAGGACATTCCATCCAAAAACAACAGAATACACTTTCTTCTCAAGTGCTCATGGAACATTCTCCAGGATAGATCATATCTTGGGTCACAAATCAAGCCTTGGTAAATTTAAGATAACTGAAATCGTATCAAGTATCTTTTCTGACCACAACTCTATGAGACTAGATATCAATTACAGGAAGAAAGCTGTAAAAAATACAAACACATGGAGGCTAAATATATAATACACTACTAAATAACCAAGAGATCACTGAAGAAATCAAAGAGGAAATCAAAAAATACCTTGAAACAAATGACGATGAAAACACGACAACCCAAAACCTATGGGATGCAGCAAATTAGTTCTAAGAGGGAAGTTTATAGCTATACAATCCTACCTCAGGAAACAAGAAACATCTCAAATAAACAACTTAACCTTATACCTAAAGCAATTAGAGAAAGAAGAACAGAAAAACCCCAAAGTTAGCAGAAGGAAAGAAATCGTAAAGATCAGATCAGAAGTAAATGAAAAAGAAATGCAGGAAACAATAGCAAAGATCAATGAAACTAAAACTGGTTCTTTTAGAAGATAAACAAAATTGATAAACCAATAGCCAGACTCATCAAGAAAAAAAGGGAGAAGACTCAAATCAACAGAATTAGAAATGAAAAAGGAGAAGTAACAACTGACACTGCAGAAATACAAAGAATCATGAGGGATTACTACAAGCAACTATATGCCAATAAAATGGACAACCTGGAAGAAATGGGCAAATTCTTAGAAAAGCATAACCTTCGGAGACTGAACCAGGAAGAAATAGAAAATATAAACAGACCAATCACAAGCACTGAAATTGAGACTGTGATAAAAATCTTCCAACAAACAAAAGCCCAGGACCAGATGGCTTCACAAGCAAATTCTATCAAACATTTAGGGAAGAGTTAACACCTATCCTTCTCAAACTCTTCCAAAATATAGCAGAGGGAGGAACACTCCCAAACTCATTCTATGAGGCCACCATCACCCTGATACCAAAACCAGACAAAGATGTCACAAAAAAGAAAACTACAGACCAATATCACTGATGAACATAGATGCAAAAATCCTCAACAAAATACTAGCAAACAGAATCCAACAGCACATTAAAAGGATCATACACCATGGTCAAGGGGAATTTATCCCAGGAATGCAATGATTCCTCAATATACTCAAATCAATCAGTGTGATACACCATATTAACAAACTGAAGGATAAAAACCATATGATAATCTCAGTAGATGCAGAAAAATCTTTTGACAAAATTCAACACCAATTTATGATAAAAATTCTCCAGACAGTAGGAATAGAGGGAATTTACCTCAACATAATAAAGGCCATATATGACAAACCCACAGCCAACATCGTACTCAATGGTGAAAAACTTAAACCATTTCCTCTAAAATCAGGAACAAGACAAGGATGCCCACTCTCACCACTATTATTCAACATAATTTTGGAAGTTTTAGCCACAGCAATCAGAGATGAAAAAGAAATAAAAGGAATCCAAATTGGAAAAGAAGAAGTAAAATTGTCACTGTTTGCAGATGACATGATACTATATTAGAGAATCCTAAAGATGCTACCAGAAAACTACTAGAGCTAATCAATGAATTTGGTAAAGTAGCAGGATACAAAATTAATGCACAGAAATCTCTTGCATTCCTATACACTAATGATGAAAAATCTGGAAGAGAAATTAAGGAAACACTCCCATTTACCACTGCAGCAAAAAGAATAAAATACCTAGGAATAAACCTACCTAAGGAGACAAAAGACCTGCATGCAGGAAACTATAAGACACTAATGAAAGAAATTAAAGATGATACAAACAGATGGAGAGATATACCATGTTCTTGGATTGGAAGAATCAATATTGTGAAAATGACTATACTACACAAAGCAATCTACAGATTCAATGCAATCACTATCAAATTACCAATGGCAGTTTTTACAGAACTAGAACAAAAGAATCTTAAAATTTGTATGGAAACACAAAAGACCCCGAATAGCCAAAGCAATCTGAGGGAAAAAAACGGAGCTGAAGGATCAGACTCCCTGACTTCAGACTACACTACAAAGCTACAGTAATCAAGACAATATGGTACTGACACAAAAACAGAAATGTAGATCAATGGAACAGGATAAAAAGCCCAGAGATAAACACATGCACCTATGGTCAACTAATCTATGACAAAGGAGGCAAGGATATACAATGGAGAAAAGACCGTCTCTTCAATAAATGGTGCTGCAAAAACTGGACAGCTACATGTAAAAGAATGAAATTAGAACACTCCCTAACACCATACATAAAAATAAGCTCAGAATGGATTAGAGACCTAAATGTGAGACCAGACACTATAATACTCTTAGAGGAAAACATAGGAAGAACACTCTTTGACATAAATCACAGCAAGATCTTTTTTGACCCACCTCCTAGAGTAATGGAAATAAAAATAAACAAATGGGACCTAATGAAACTTAAAAGCTTTTGCACAGCAAAGGAAACTATAAACAAGATGAAAAGACAGCCCTCAGGATGGGAGGAATATATTTGCAAACAAATCAACGGACAAAGGATTAATCTCCAAAATATATAAACAGGTCATGCAGCCCAATATTAAAAAAAGAAACAACCCAATCAAAAAATGGGCGGAAGACCTAAATAGACATCTCTCCGAAGAAGACATACAGATGGCCAAGAGGCACATGAAAAGCTGTTCAACATCACTAATTATTAAAAAAATGCAAATCAAAACTACAGTGAGGTATCACCTCACACTGGTTAGAATAGGCATCATCAGAAAATCTACAAACAACAAATGCTGGCAAGGGTGTGGAGAAAAGGGAACCCTCTTGCACTGTTGGTGGGAATGTAAATTGATACAGGCACTATGGAGAACAGTATGGAGGTTCCTTAAAAGACTAAAAATAGCATTACCATATGACACAGCAATCCCACTACTGAGCATATACCCAGAGAAAACCATAATTCAAAAAGACACATGCACCCCAATGTTCATTGCAGCACTGTTTACAATAGCCAGGTCATGGAAGCAACCTAAATGCCCATCAACAGATGAATGGATAAAGAAGATGTGGTACATATATACAATGGAATATTACTCAGCTATAAAAAGAAATGAAATGGAGGTATTTGTAGTGAGGGGGATGGAGTTAGAGTCTGTCATACAGAGTGAAGTAAGTCAGAAAGAGAAAAACAAATACAGTATGCTAACACATATATATGGAATCTAAGGGAAAAAAAAAAAAGGTCATGAAGAACCTAGTGGCAAGATGGGAATAAAGACACAGACCTACTAGAGAATGGACTTGAGGATATGGGGAGGGGGAGGGGTGAGATGTGACAGGGTGAGAGAGTGGCATGGACATATATACACTACCAAATGTAAAATATATAGCTAGTGGGAAACAGCCGCATAGCACAGGGAGATCAGCTCAGTGCTTTGTGACCACCTAGAAGGGTGGGATAGGGAGGGTGGGAGGGAGGGAGATGCAAGAGGGAAGAGATATGGGAACATATGTATATGTATAACTGATTCACTTTGTTATAAAGCAGAAACTAACACACCATTGTAAAGCGATTATACTCCAATAAAGACGTTTAAAAAAAAAAAAAGAGGTGGTACATATATACAATGGAATATTACTCAGCCATAAAAAGGAACGAAACTGGGTCATTTGTAGAGACGTGGATGGACCTAGAGACTGTCCTACAGAGTGAAGTAAGGCAGAAAGAGAAAAACAAATATCATATATTAACAGTATATGTGGAATCTAGAAAAATGGTACAAATGAACCAGTTTGCAAGGCAGAAACAGAGAAACAGATGTAGAGAACAAATGTATGGACACCAAGGGGGAAAGCGGGGGTGGGGGGGGAGTGGGGTGGCAGGTGGCGGTGGGATGAATTGGGAGATTGGGATTGACATGTATACACTAATATGTATAAAATAGATAACTAATAAGAACCTGCTGTATAAAAAAATAAATTAATTAAATTAAATTTAAAAAAATACATCAACAACATGGACACACCTGGAAGGAGCCATGACCTTGTCCAGAGCAGGTTCTATGGCTGTTAAAAAATAAATAAGTAAATAAAGTTTTTCCCTTTAAAATATTTTATTACTTATAAAACATAATACAACAAATCATCATTCTAAATAAAGAATTTTAAATTATTAGCATGTTTTACTGTTTATATCATGCGATGCCAGTTCTAAATGCAAATATGAGTGTTTAACTCATATGCAGAATCACCAGTATTTCATAGCTTGTACATGTATTTGTATTTTACTCTTACCAGAACAGTGGAAACGCTGCACAAAACTAGCTGTTTTTATTTCACTTCCTGATATGCACACATCCTATCAACACTTCTTATCTTCAAATGGAAAGACTTGAAGGAAAGGGAACTATGGGCGGTCCTATCTTTCCCTTTCCAGGTATGTCATGATTTCCTGCATAAGTGATTGGCTAATGCAGGAAAGTAATGCGAGTAAGAAAGGATGTGCTTGACTTCCTTGGTTGTTTGGAGAATGCCATTGCCTTTGTTTTCCCAGTAAGTTCTGGTTGACAGGGAAGCATGGCCTGGTCAGGGCTGTCGGTGCCCCATTTGCTAGTTGTAGATTCGTCCTAGCGTGCACACAGAATTCAGTGGACCCACAGTGCATGTGAGTTCAGCAAGATGCAAAGTGAGTAGAAATTTAAGTATGTTATGGAAGCTGCAGGGCTTCTGGAGTGCTACGTGTAATCGAGGCAGCAAGTAATAATGGTCGTGCACGTGTGCCGATTCCTCTGCTCATATACACGCTCCATGGGCCCATCCGCCTTAACAACACACAAGTTCAAAGACAAAATTATTAAGAATTTGAAGCACAGGACCATTCTGAGAGCAGGAGTCTTTCAGTGGCACTTTTTGCACCCAAGAAGCCAGCCCTGTCCTTAATTAAGTGGTGGTGTCAGGATTTGAACCCAAGACTCTGATTCCAGAGCCTAGGCTCTGAACCACTATAAACAACTACATACGCTCTCGACTGTATCGCTTTTCTTACTGTATTAATTTAGCTTTGTCATGCTCATCACTGCTTCTGTGTCAAAATTATTGGCAATAATCACATCACTAGCTGTTTGGGATCATCGGGCTACTAGGCATTCCTTTTGTTAGACCGCAGTAAGCTCCCTTTCCTGTTTCCATGGTGGCTATTCTAAACTATTTTTCAAACCTCTTCTCTAGATTTAAGTTTCCTCTTTCCCACTAAACCACAATTGTTCTATGTCAATACATTGTTTTCTTAATTACCATGTATTTTGTCCAAATGGTACACCAGAATTTACTCAGCCATTTACCTATTGCCATCCATTTAAGTTATCTCTAATGTTTCTTCTAACACTACAACATTGCAATGAATTTATTTTTGATTTTTCTTCTAACACTACAACATTGCAATGAACGGCATGCGTCTCTTATGGGATGAACTTGCCTCCAATTTTACAGGAGAAAATAGAACAGAACAAATACGAAATCCTTCTTTCCCAGATGTATATGTATCTCCATCGAAGTTCATGCATTCTGTCACTGGTTGGGTTCCCTGGGAAGCAGACTCTGGAGAAGGAACTTAATATTCAAGAAGTTTATTAGAGGAAGTTGCTCTCAGGGGCAACACCTGTGTTGAAAATCAAGCAATCAAGATCGGGCAGAGGGAGAAACTGGGCTATGGTGCCCACTATGCAGTCTCAGCCAACCCTACGGAGAGCTCTGGAGCTGGGATGGCCCTTAGAATTGTCTGGGTTAGAAGGATGGCGCTGTTAACCGGTCATTGCCTGTAGGATGCCCCAGAACAGGGTGTGGGCTTGCTTGAGGCGACTCTTTTCAGCCGAGGCAATTCTCAAAGAAGTTGAGAATGCCCAGCTGTGGGGAAGATAAGTCCCGAAGTCCTGAAGGGCAGGTGTGGTCGGTGCAGCCCAGCATCCATAACCCCCTCCCTCTACCCCCTGGAGAGAGATGCTCTTCCTCCTCCACTTCCCTCGTATCTTGTCCAATTAATTATCCCGCTTTTCTTATCTCTTCAATTTCTTTTCCAATAACAGCTCCCTTCACTCAGCCTAAAAACCTAGAGCGTCCCTCGGTATCCACAGGGGGTTGGTTCCAGGACCCCCGTGGATACCGAAATCCACAAACGTTCAAGTCTGGTATATAAAATGATGCAGTATTTGCATATCAACTACACACATCCTCCAAGCCTCCCATCCTTTCATATACTTTAAACCATCTCTAGATTACTCATAATACCTTATACAATGTACATGCTATGTAAATAGTTGTACATAGTACCACGTAAATGCTATGTAGATAGTTGCCAGGTGAGTGGCGAGTTCAAGTTTTGCTTTTTGGAATTTTCTGGAATTAAAAAAACATTTTCAAAACAACTGAATGATTTTGAGTTGGTTGAATTTGCAGATGTGGTGGGTGGGGGGGCCCTACTGTACTTGTCTCCTCTCATTAAAAACATCCCCTTATTCACCTCTGCTTCCCCCAGCTCTACTGTCCTCTCATCCTGTTACCCACCAACATCCCTCAGAGTAGTCTCCACTTGTGATCTCCAATCCCTCACGGTGCGTTCACCGTCCAGCCCGGGGTCATCTGGCTTCTTTCTACCTCTTAAACTCTCCTGAAACTTCACCCACGGAGGCCATCTGCTTATCTTTATGTCCAGTAACTGTCCTTCAGCCTCCAAGTTCCCTGACTTCTTTGTTGTACGCAAAACAACTGATGGCTTCTTTCTTTAAGATGCCTCTCCGGGCTTCCCTGGTGATGCAGTGGTTGAGAATCTGCCTGCCAATGCAGGGGACACGGGTTCGAGCCCTGGTCTGGGAGGATCCCACATGCCGCGGAGCAACTAGGCCTGTGAGCCACAACTACTGAGCCTGCGCGTCTGGAGCCTGTGCTCCGCAACAAGAGAGGCCGCGATAGTGAGAGGCCCGCGCACCGCGATGAAGAGTGGCCCCCACTTGCCGAAACTAGAGAAAGCCCTCGCACAGAGATGAAGACCCAACACAGCCAAAAATGAATATAAAAATAAATTAATTAATTAATAAAAGAAAATATAGGCAGAACACTCTTAAAAAAAAAAAAAAGATGCCTCTCCTACTCTGATCTTTGTCACAGGGCACTTTTAGTCTTGTTCTACCATCAGTTCTTCACCATTCCTTCTCAGACCCCTTCATTGACGCCCCTTCACTAACTCCGCAAAGGCTGTTATTCTCCAGGACTCAGTTTTTGCTCCTACCTGCTCTTCCTGGTTGATTTCATCCACCTTCACCTATAAGTCAGTGACTCTGAACTCTTTATTCTCAGCACCTACTTCTTCCTAAGATTCAGATCTATTCATTTTGTAAAAATAAACTTGACCATCCAATACTTTAGATTTTAAGTCACTTTTTAAAATAACACAAATAATACCTGGTTTCTACAGAAGATTGGGAAGTCTAGGAAAGCCAAAAGAATGTAAAATGCAAAAACCTGAAATTCAAACTTCCAGAAATAATCACTATTGTTATTCTGATGTATACCTAACTTTATGAACCTTTTGTGTGCAGAAAATTGAATTTTTGGTCTAAAAATTTCTTGTTTTCCAAAATTTTGGTCATACTTTACATAGGACTTGGCAATCTTTTTTTATTTTTGTCTTTCAAATCACTAAGTATAATTCTACAACCTCATTTCAATGGCTGCACAGCATTCCATGGTATGACTGTGCCAAAATTCGTTTAAACTTTTCTTCCAATTTTTGTACATTAGCCTTGGTTCGACATTTTCCACTACTATAAACAACACCACAATGAGCATCCTTGTGGCTAAATTTCTGGGAGCAAGCATGCAAACACTTTTAAAGTCAAGCAAGATACTGTCAAATTACCTTCAAGCAAGATGGTACCAATGTATGTTCCCACCACCAGTGAGTAAGAGTACCAGTTTCCCCAAACCCTCACCAAGAATGTATAACAGCATTGGTTTTAATCTTGTCTCTGTATTTTCTCATTATTTCAATAGTACTTCTTATTTTTTTCTATTTATTTATTGTCCATTTGTATATCTTTCTTTGAAAAATGCTTTTTTGTTTTCTTTGTCCATTTTATTCTATACACATTTTTTGTTTATGGATTTGTAAAAAAAAAAAAAAATCTACTATTTCTAAGTATCTACAAGGTGGCAACAACTAGGTTTCCCCAGACCACATTCAGACCAAAATTTCCACAACCAAATTGATTATCTCTTCCATAAAGACCAGTTACCCCTGTTTCCCCTCTCTCAGTTAACAGTATCACCATCTCCCAAGTTAGCCAAAACAGAAACTTCAGAAATAAGCATATCTCCTCTGCCTCTTCTAATCCACTTACAAAGTCTTGTCCATTTATTCTAAAATAGCCCTCAGGTCTGTCCCATCTTTCCTGTTCTCCCTGCCACTGTCTTAGCCTGGCGGCAATCACAACCTCACATCATATATATATATATATATTTTTTTTTTTTTTTTAATTGAAGTATAGTTGATTTACAATGCTGTGTTAGTTTCAGGTGTGCAGCAAAGTGATTCAGTTTATTTATTTTTTTCTTTTTTAGATTCTTTTCCCATATAAGTTATTACAAAATATTGAATATAGTTCCCTGTGCTATACAGTAGGTCCTTGTTTTTTATCTATTTTATATAGTGTATATCTATTAATCCCAAATCCCTAATTTATCCCTCCCCCACCCCACCTTTCCCTTTTGTTAACCATAAGTTTGTTTTCTATGTCTGTGAGTCTATTTCTGCTTTGTAAGTTCATCTGTATCATTTTTTTTAGATTCCACATATAAGTAATATCATATATTTGTCTTTCTCTGTCTGACTTACTTCGCTTAGTATGATAATCTCTAGGTACATCCATGTTGATGCAAATGACATCATTTCATTCTTTTTATGGCTGAGTAATACTCCATTACACACACACACACACACACACACACACACACACACACACCATATCTTCTTTATCCATTCATTTGTTGATGGACATTTAGGTTGTTTCCATGTCTTAGATATTGTAAATAGTGCTGCAATGAACATTGGGGTGCATGTATCTTTTTGAATTATGGTTTTCTCCAGATATATGCCCAGGAGTTGGATTGCAGGATCATATGGTAGCTTTATTTTTAGTTTTTTAAGGAACTTCCATACTGTTCTCCATAGTGGCTGCACCAGTTTACATTCCCACCAACAGTGGAGGAGGGTTCCCTTTTCTCCACACCCTCTCCAGCATTTATTATTTGTAGATTTTTTTGATGATGGCCATTCTGACTCATGTGAGGTGGTACCTCACAACCTCACATGTTAATCTCACCATTTCTTGTTTGAACCATTGCAAAAGCCTCCTAATGATAGCCAGCTGTCTCCTCCTGTATTTTATCCTCCATTCTGACACAAGAATACTTTTTCTATCTTGATACAGAATAGGAAAGAACAAACATAGTAGTGCCAATCCCCTTCTTAAAATCCTGCAGTAGTTCCCCATCACTCCCAGTGTAACGTGATCTTTCCTTAGCATTGTGTATGAGGTCCTGTACAACGTGGTTCCTAGTTACTTTCATATTCATCTGCACTATTCTAGCCTTTGCACCCACAGCCAGTCCTACTGAATACTGTTCCCTCCAAATGTCATGCTCTTATACAACTTTATGTCTAAGCTTTTTTGCCTAAAGCCACCTGGTCACGATTCAAGACTTATAGCACATCTTGCCTCTGGAAACCCCTAAGAAATAAGTCAAACATACAAGCTTTGGCTCTTTAGCCAGCTGGGAACTGGAATAAAATCTGACCCCTTACAGCTGGAAACTTGACGCAAAACAGCTGAAGGCATTATCCTCAGTACAGCATAGTATCTAAGTGAAAAACTGAGCTCAAATCCTAGCTCTGCATTTACTGGCTCTATGATCCAGGGCAAGTTACGTAACCCTTCTGTGTCTTAGTTTCCTCATCTTTGAAATGGTAATCGCAATTATGACTCCCTATAGGGTCTCATAAGTTAATATATGTAAAGCACTTAGAAGAGTACCTGTCATGAATTAGAGTGAGCCATTATTCAGTGTCACTCGAATAGATGATGTATTTAGGGCAACTAATGCTTGTGTCATTTGACTGTACATGTAAGTGGTTAATTGGATGAAATGGTAAAATATGAATGCAAGCTCTTTGGAAACATTAAGACACTATGGAATTTTGCGGTATTATTATCACTCAATTTTAAACATGGTAAGTCTCTATACTTCCGAGAAAGTATATATCATGATCAAAGTCATAAGGTCATTATAAAAATTAAAGATTTAAAATTACATATACCCCATATATAATGGAATATTACTCCGCCATAAAAATGAATGAAATAATGACATTTGCAGCAACATGGATGAATCTAGAGATAATCATACTAAGTGAAGTAAGCCAGACAAAGACAAATATCATGATATTACTTATATGTGGAATCTAAAAAACTGATACAAATGAATTTATTTACAAAACAAAAATGGACTCACAGACATAGAAAACAAACTTAGGGGGTAGTGGAGGTGGGACGGATAAATTAGGAATTTGGGATTAATAGACACACACTACTCTATATAAAACAGATAAACAACAAGGACCTACTGTATAGCACAGGGAACTATATTTAATATCTTGTAATAACCCGTAATGGAAAAGAACCTGAAAAAAGAATATATATTTGAATCACTTTGCTGTACACCTGAAACACTGTAAATCAACTCTACTTCAATAAATAAATACATAAATAAAAATAAAATTACATATATTCCATCTCATTCCAAAACGGTTTTGAGTGTTAAATTCAACCCTAAAACTTACACAAAAGCAAGGTGTTACAGTACTAAGAGCACTTAAGAATTGAACATACTGGGTGTAAATCCAGGTTCTCCAACTTATTAATACAATGACTTCTCCAAGGCCTAAAGATATTTGTGAGGCACTGGGCATTCAGAAATGGTCATCACTGTCATTCGGTTGAAAGACCACATCAAGGCCATCTTGGCAGAAGGAGTAAGGCAGACACTCAGGCAGACACTCAGAGGAAGGAATTAAATGCTGAGGGATATTGAGGGAGCAGAAGAACTGGAGGAAAATGGCCACGCTTCCTAGGTAGTCAGCAGCTCAGCCCAGACTCAGCAGCAGACTGAATCTCCAGGCAGAAGTCATTTCAAATGCTGCTATTTAGCCCTTATTCCATGCAGCCTTCTATCATAATTAATTATTTCTAGGTCTGTCTCCTCCATTAAACTGTATCTTCCTTGAAGTCGGTGACCTCATCTTTGTAACCCCAATACCTGCAGAGCACGTGACATTCAGAATCAAGCATCATTGTTTGCTGAATGAATGCTAGAAAAATTTACCATCTGCCCAGTGAACTCTAGACACGTGTTCAGGCCAGTTCTTTCTAAATGAACTGAATTAAGAAAAGAATACAGAATTCTTGCTTGAAGAGAGAAGTAATGATGGACCTGGATGGAGTATACCAATTCTTACTGAAATGTTCCCAGAATCATGGGGAGTCAGAAAAATTCTGCCAAACTGGACTCTACATTACACCTAGAGCATGCATCTGACCAGGAAGCCGGTGGAGGTAAGACGGGATGTAAGCATGTGATCCTACATCGTTCGACACAGATGGTCTGGGCAAAATGGGGTCCAAACCCACACATATCTGTGTGTTTTTCTTCCCCTTTTCTTCTTTGTTGCTTTTCTCCCTGTGAATGTTTTCTTTCCCAGACCTGGGGAGTCAGAGAAACCCAACAAATTGTTATTTTCTTCAGTATTGTAGCAACTTGAGCTCAGATTAGCCCTGCTGGTTTTAATCGGAGACATTTGCAATTCCTGAAACAGTGGGTCCTTGGAATGCCAGCCCCAGATCGCATCTCTGTGGTCTGCCGGGAGTGTGTCAGGGCCAGTTGGGGGCAGGGAGCGGCCACGAAGTGGGGGCAGGAGGAGGGAGTCGCACACAGGGGCCTTTTGTCCCCTGGACTCTGTGTTAAAGCGAGTACAATGTGAAAGCAAAGAAGAGATAGAAGGGGAAGCTGTGCTGTGTCCCAGTGTGAAGAAAACAGCCTGCTCTGAAGTTATCGCGGCTCCAAATACAATGTAATTTCTTCTCAGGCTGAGCTCTGATAGCGTGACCAGCAGGAAGGGCTGGATGCCAGGCAAACTGACAGAGGGAGAGGGCACAGCGGGCCCGATGTCACCATCCCCGGCCCTGGGTTTTCTCCTGGATCCCACTTGGGGCACAGAGAGTGCCGGCGCCTTCACGCTGGTCTTGGACCCAACCTGCAGCCGATCTCCTCCAAGCCCAGCCACGCCTGCCTCCCCCTCGCCTGCCCTTGAATCCCAGCCGCGCTTTGCCCCTTTTGTCGGAACTATAAAGACTCCACCAAGCACAGAGGTGACGTGGGCATCTGAAGTTAAAAGAAAATTTCTGCCAAGAATTCCAAAAGACCCAGGGACCAGAGCGCACAGGAAGTATCCGGGCAATTCTCTGGTCCTTGGGGAAGCATCCTCTTAAACCCTCTGGGATATGACTCCCCCTTAGTTAAAGTCTTCAGGCAAAGATTCATCCACTTCCCTCTGCAGCCCATTCTAACACCTACCGACCCTCACATAACCCTTCCCACCTCACCCTGAGCCCCCTTCCTACCGTTCTGGCTCCAGAGACCATCTCATGAGCAAGATCTTCTCCACCCAAACACACAAAACTTGCCACCACCTTTCACAGGGCCCAGACATCTGGGAAATCCAGAAGAAACTAGTCGCCTATGGGTAGGGCCAGCAGCATCCTTTGTTTTGAGCAGGTCTGACTAGGCTGACTGAGGTGACGCAAGCACGAGCCAGGTGTCACTTCAGTTATCTGGGTCATTGTGTCCAAGCGGCCCTGGCCACAGAAGCTGCCTTTCCTGCCCTGCCAAGTCATAAGGAAGAAAACACTCCGCTGGCTCTGTCTCCACGTTTCTCCGGGGGTGGGGGGGGGGACAGAAGGGAAGGACTTGATTGACCCCCGCAGAGGCCTGAAACTTAGAAGAGGTGTCCAGCTTGGGCCCATGACTCCCCATGTCCTTCAGCAGGAAGACCGGCGTGGGACTCCTTTTAGGGATAGAGGGAGGGAGTGATGTTCATACCCTTCATCCCCTGACCCCACAAGCTCTGGGGGGCGGAGAGGGAAATGGCTCCAACGTGGGGTGAAGGACTGTGGGGCTGAAGTGACACAAAACTATGGCATGGCTGTGGGCGGCCCACAATTTTTCTTAATTAGCTATGGCATCTTGCCCATCACTGAAATAAATAACAGGTGTCCCCTAAGGACACAACATGAGAGGCTCCATTTATCGCCGTTCTGAGAGGAAACTGACAACGTGACGGGTGACATAGCAGAAATAATGAAGAAAAATGGTAGCGGGCAAGGAGGGACCCCATTGAGGAGCCTTGCAATCAGTCCCCAAGGGGAAGCCCCTGCCCAGCTCCCCCCTCGGGGGAGCAGAGCCTCCCAGGGTGACCCTGGTCTCCAGGCAAGATTGACAGCTCCCATCAGCACCAGGCAGGTGCCACCCAGGAGCACTTCAAGGTCACCTGCCATCCCTCCTGTTCCATCATGGGTCACTGTGAACGTGGGTCAGAGCCCCTGACATGCCACTCGGAGAGTTTCATTCGTTTGGAGATTTCAAGTTCAGGCCACTCGAATTTGTCTGCGTGGATTCTCTCTGCCAAACGTTAGACGGTAGGCCACCGATCGGCCACCTGACATCCTCTGGTCCCTCGCCTCATCTAAGGGTTGCTAGATCGAGTCCAAAGGCGAGGAGGTGCCTTCTCCTGGCAAAGGTGTGTCTCACCACCTGTGCTCGGTATCCCCTGCCTGCTGCCTCACCAGCCATTTCTCTCCACCAGTCATGCCCTCTAACTGTTACTGACCAGGGTTCTTGGCCATCCTTAATCAATAGAAACTGATAAGAGGCCAGACAAGAAATTCAGGCAAGGCTTTACTAGGGCTCCTGCTGCAGCAGGCGGTGGTGAAAATAAGTAACAGTTTCCCTTGCTTGCTCCCTGAGAAGGGGGGGCTAGCGAGCTGGTTCCTTATATGGAGTGAGGGTAGGGGTGTGTCCAGGGGTCGGGCCGGAAAGGTGGCTTAGGTGGTCTGCCCACCCCTTTGGTGGTGCTGTGTGCAGGGGGCATGCACGGTACCCTGCTTTTGCATCCGGCTCTTCAGAGGTGGCAGCTGGGTTTTTGGTCTTTTTGTATCTTGTTGTCCATAATTTGCCCCAACTGTACATGCACGCAGTTATTTTTAGTCCCTTATAATATCTTTGTATTCTGTTGCTTGAGGAGACGTTTGTCCAGGTGCAAGCACTGCAGCAAAGGATCCCAGGTCCCAGGTCCCAGCCTGTCTCATAACCATTATACTTAACTCTCTCTACTTCCCTCAGGGCTCAAAAATACACAAGTCTCTTGTATTGAAAACAAAACAATCAAACCAGCCCTGCCTGTAGTTTAAACCCCTCTTCAGCTACTTCTGAAGTAGCTACTTCAGCTACTTCAGCCCCAACGTCTCTTCCCTTCTCAGCCAGCTTTCCCCAAAGCATCCTCACTTCTTGTATTGACTCCACAGCCAACTTCAGGTTGGCTTTTGCCCCAAGACCCCTGAAACAGTTCCAATGTAACCAATGACATCAGATGACTAAATCCAACAGCCACTCTTCAGCCCTTATCTTACTTACCATTCCTCTTTCTGGAAATTCTTTTTCCCCAGGCACTTGGGGAGGCCATTCTTCCTAAATTCTACTTCAGCTTCTCCAGTTCCTTCTTCTCAGACCCCAAGGCAGCTCCTTTCCCACCACCCATCCCATAAACGCTGGGAAGCTTCAAGGGTCAGGCCTCAGATCCCAGCTCTTCTCATTCACTTCTTAAGCAGACACCTGGATTCAACGCTCTTCCATGTCTTGTTGATTCCCAAGTCTGAGGCTGCAGCCCAGACTTCTCCTTTGAGTTCTGCCCTCATATATCAAATCATCTACTGGAAACCTCTGTGATGTTCTAGAAGCCCCTCATTTTGAATATATCTCAAACTGAATTCCTGTTTTTCTCTCTTTCACACTCATGTGCATGCACACACACGCATATCAGCCAAAACCTCCTGCTTAGGAATGATGCCATCAGCCACCCTTACACGGGAAGGGTAGAGACAGAGAGCCAGTAGCTACACAGCTTTTACACTGCTTCACGTAATCCCCGGAGCTCTGAGAGCAACTGGCCAAACCTCGCTGGCTGGAACCTTGAGATAGACCCAAAAGTCTAGTGTGTATATGTTTGCCCACACAAAACTGGACTAAAGACAAACACGAGACTGAGGGCTTCTAGAGATCAGAGATCAGTGAGACCAAAGGGAAGGGATACAGCACTGATCATCTAGCCACATGTAGCAAGACTCTTGTAATGGGCAGAGGGATGAAAAGAGATGGAATCCACGCAGGAAGGAACACAAACAAGAACTTTTAGAGACCCCAACATGCATGAGTTTCAGGGCAGCGGTTCCAGTTGGAAAGGGCTTGGTCTTTCCAGACAGGGAGTCCAGAAGAGAAAATGCCAGAGCGGGGCATTAGAGCAGAAGTCCTAGACAATGAGCTGAGTAATAGCAGATGCATAAGGAAATGCTCTGACTAGCAGGCTTCTGGGTACTTCCCAGGACTCATCCAAGGGAACAAGAATCAGTACCAACCTCACCAGATGGTTGGACAGATGCCACTGCCTCAGTGAAGACTTCCTTAAAAGCTAGGGAGGTTTAGCTGCAGATCTCTTTGGAAGATGGAGGGATGGGAGAGAACTAAGGCAGGAAAACAAGTTAGGGAGACTGACAGCCTGTGTGCTCTACAATGGTTGACTTGTATGCATTTTGCACTGTGGCGTGTGGGGGTCAGTTCTCTGTGGTCAGCTGACCTTCTCTCCCCCTGTGTACGGTCTGGTTGGGTGTTGCATGTTTGGGGAATGAGTAGCCCAGGGTGGCTGAGGGCACTTTCTATGGGCAACAACAGAAGGATGTTGTCCCACCAGAAGTTTTGGCCTCGGACTCATTGATGGGCCAGGAGGGCCTTTCTTGTGTTTCAATTGAGTCTATTGAAGACAACATCAGGAAAAAAAATAGCCTTGGTGATGTAATAAATGTGGGAGCCGAATGCCTGCTAAGTATAGATACAGCGGGGACCTTTATGTGTTGACTGAGGATGCCCTTTGTATGGGGATGAGACTGCACTCCAGTCCCTACTCTGCTTTCTGATGGCAGCATGAAGGAGAGGGGCCTCAGCTGGGAAAAATAAGAAATAGGATAAAACTCTTAGAGGAAAATGTAGGAAGAACACTCTTTGACATAAATCACAGCAAGATCTTTTTTGATCCACCTCCTAGAGTAATGGAAATAGAAACAAAAATAAACAATTGGGACCTAATGAAACTTAAAAGCTTTTGCACAGCAAAGGAAACCATAAACAAGACGAAAAGACAACCCTCAGAATGGGAGAAAATATTTGCAAACGAATCAACGGACAAAGGATTCATCTCCAAAATATATAAACAGCTCATGCAGCTCAATATTAAAGAAACAAACAACCCAATCCAAAAATGGGCAGAAGACCTATATAGACATTTCTCCAAAGAAGGCATACAGATGGTCAAGAAGCACATGAAAAGCTGCTCAACATCACTAATTATTAGAGAAATGCAAATCAAAACTACAATGAGGTATCACCTCATACCAGTTAGAATGGGCATCATCAGAAAATCTACAAACAGCAAATGCTGGCGAGGGTGTGGAGAAAAGGGAACCCTCCTCCACTGTTGGTGGGAATGTAAATTGATACAGCCACTATAGAGAACAGTATGGAGGTTCCTTAAAAAACTAAAAATAGAATTACCATATGACACAGCAATCCCACTACAGGGCATATACCCAGAGAAAACCATATTTCAAAAAGACACATGCACCCCAATGTTCATTGCAGCTCTATTTACAATAGCCAGGTCATGGAAACAACCTAAATGCCCATCGACAGACGAACGGATAAAGAAGTTGTGGTACATATATACAAATGGAATATTACTCAGCCATAAAAAGGAACGAAATTGAGTCATATGTTGAGACGTGGATGGATCTAAAGACTCTCATACAGAGTGAAGTAAGTCAGAAAGAGAAAAACAAATATCGTATATTAACGCATGTATGTGGAACCTAGAAAAATGGTACAGATGAACTGGTTTGCAGGGCAGAAGTTGAGACACGGATGTAGAGAACAAACGTTTGGACACCAAGGGGGGAAAGCCGTGGGGGGGTGGGGATGGTGGTGTGATGAATTGGGCAATAAAATGACTAATAACTAATAAGAACCTGCTGTATAAAAAAATAAATAAAATAAAATTCAAAAATTCAAAAAAAAAAAAAAAGAGAAATAGGGATGAGAAGAGATAAGTAATACTTTCCTTTTCTTTCCATTTCCTTTCCATTACTCCTGGATGTCAGGCTACTGGGTAGGTGCTAGAGGAAAAATCTCTACTCTCAGAGAGTTCACAGATTTGGGGAAATGAATATGTAAATGAAACATTCTAATAGTACAATATGATGTGGCAAAACAATAGTAGAGTAATGATGATACCTGACACGGACTGAGCACTTATTATATACCAGGTACTGTAGAAAATGCTGTAAATGCATTAGGTTCTTTAACCCTCCTACCAACCTCATGAGGAAGACAACTTTATTATTTCCACGTTGCAGATAAGGAAGTTGAGGCTTCCAGAGGTCCAGGCCACGGAACTCATCTGCGATCACTTAGCTACAAGTTGAAGCACTGAAATTCAAACCCATGATTTGTGCTCCTAGAACCCATACTCTTAACCCCTCCACCTGCTGCTGCTTCCCTAGTTTAAGGCAGAGGGAAACAGAAGAAGAGAGAATGAGCATCTCTTCCCAAAAAGTTCAGGGATGGCTGCAAAGAGGCGATGGTCTGAGTTGAATCTTGATAAATTAGTAGGCATTTATGGAATGCGGGGAAGACCAGGGCATTCCAGGTAGAGGGAGAAGCGTGTACAAAGGCAAGGTCCATTTGGAGAACTAGAAAGTATGTCTGCCCCAACACACATGCAGATACACTCACATGCTCACACACATCCACATATGCGTACACACACTCACATGTGCACACATACACATGCATGTGTTCTTACACATTCTTTCACACACATATACACTCACTCTCACACACACCTATACACACAGCCAGACCCATACACATGCACAGACGTGCACACACACTTTACTCAGTCTGTGATATGTCTGCCTGAAGGTGACCTTCATTCCCGTTATTCCTTTCTCCTTCCTGGTTTCAACTCCACTGGTCCAATAATAGTAATAATAACTGTTCCTTGGGTGCCTCCATGTTCCGGGAACTATACTAGGTGCTGTCTGTACCTTAACCCTAACACTCACAAGAAACCAACAAGGCAGGTACTGTGATCCTCTTTTACAAATGTGGTTACAGGGCCTCAGGCACACTTAGGGTCTCTCCAGGGGCCACATAATTCATGGATGATTTCTAAACACAAGTCCATCTCTTTCCAGAGCCTGAGCTCTTTAAACCACCAAACTGCCTCTCAAAAGATAACAGCCCCTAGAGCAGACTTTGTCCCAGGAGGGAGTGGTCCAGCCCATATAGCCTGGAGAGCAGTGGGCTTGACTGGGAGAGTGATGGACCCCATCAAGGCAACACCTTCTCCCGTCCAGCTGTGGCTTCTGTCAATGATGACCAAGATGCTGGAGAGTCACTGAGAGAGATGTGAGTGCTTCACATCACTGTGGAGACAACGACTGCCATCATCGCAGAAGTCTGAAGTTCAAACTGATCTTAAAGGATGAGGAAACTGAGGTGTTGGCCAAGGGTTAACGGATCGGTATCCAGAGATTCAGAGAAAACCAGTAACAGGCCTGATTCCAGACCCATCCCACTGGCCACACCGCCTCCCATCGATCACAGTTCTCCTTAGAAATCTTTACCATGGGTACTTTTGATTAATTAACTTGCAGGAGCAAATATATAGGGTTGGAATCATTTGCATGTATGAATTTGTTTTGTTTCTCTGCACATGCTCTAATTCCCAGGAAAGCACAAGACTGAGCGAGGGCCTGGAGAGAGCCCACCTGAACAGATGGCCTAGTTGTAGCCCAGAGAGATTAGCTGAAGCAAGAAGCTTAGAGTAACATCTTGAAGACCAGAGTCTAGATCTCCTTTGTCCCCGATCTGGCCCTGCTGGGTTGGTGCAATTTTTTCTCTTCGTGTTATTTCCTCAAAAGATCGCTCTTCTTTCTTCCCCCGATTTTCCGGGTCTCACACCTCAGGTCTGTATCCTTCCTGAGTGTCTATTTTCCTTCTTACTGGATCCCTTCCTTGAGTTTCCCACTCCATACTGAGCTGATTTATAGGCTAGAGTCGTCCCCTGGGCTGGACAGAAAAATAGCAAGGAGACAGATTAATGATCCCCTCAGCATCCCCAGGAAAATGCCAGCCCAGGAGTGAGACCCTGGTCCAGCAGAAGCTGAAACAGCCTGCATCCCTGACCTGCGTGTTTCTCACCGAGACTGACATACTCAGCTCAGGCCAACACGTGGTCTTGGGGGAAGGGAGGAAAGATTTGGAATGGCTCTGATCATCAATTCCAACTACTGCTTTCCTTTTATTGTTAAGGTAGAAGGGAGGATCTGGGGGAGCAAAGGGAGAGCAGAAGGAAGGGATAGTACACAGGGATTCCCTAGAGAATCTGAACTCCCAAAGTTGACACGGATTAAAGCTTCCAGATAAAAACAACCTTTGCTACATGGCTCCCCCATCTGAAGCACGGCGCATCATAAATCCACACCTACATTCGTAACACATCTTCACACATGCTCACACACACACGCACACACACACTCACACTTTTCTAGACACATATCTACATGCAGAGCCATGTGTTCCTGGCCCTGGGGCCTCCTTGACTTGAGGACAGGGCCTGCCCGGGTTGGGAGGTACCGTGGCTGGAAAAGAAGAAAGACACAGAAAACTTTGCAGCCCCACGTCTCCAGCACGCAGCCCCCGCTCCCTCTAAAGCCCCAGTGGGCTAGGATGGCTCCCCTCCTTCCTCCTTTTCTAATTATGACAGGCCCCAGGGGACCAGAGCAAAGAGAGGGGAAGGCTGAATGAGGACTGCAAGTGAGAAAGGAGGCCACAGGAAGGGGGTGGGGGGAGAGAGAGTGGGAGGTGGCTGAAGCAGATGTTTTGTTCTGGGGAGAAGAAACAAGGATGTGGCCAGACACAAAGCGTGGTCACCCCTCACCTTCCCCACATCCTTGGGGAGGTAAACCCACAAGAATCCCATGGCCAGGCTTGCTGTAGGACCAGCGCAATGGAAAAGGGGAAAAGCCTTTAGGTCTGAGTTTCGATGGCTGATATGTCTTGGAACCATAATCAAGCTGGATGTCATTTACTCCGCTGGTCTCTCTGTGAAGCCGGGAGATACGAAGAGTTTTGTCATTACTTACATGAAGGGAGCCTGAGCTGCCAGAACCACTTGACTGAAACCATAGGATACAAGCTCTTTGCTCCTAGCCCAGGGGATACATCACCGCTCTACCTTCTTGGAGAAGGACCGGCTTCCTCTTCCATCCTTACAAGTGAACAAACAGAGATGTACAACATCATCTGTCACCATTATGAATGAATTCACAGTCATTTGTTCTAAATGAACACATTTTTAGTGAACGTTTGCTATTTGCCAGGCGCTTCGCTGAGTGATGGGATGAAGGTCTGGAGGAGCCCAATCCTGGCCTCGTGGAGCTTGTGATCTAGTGGAGGACAGATGGAGGGTGACACGAATTGTTATTTCATGCACGGTCCTAAGAGCCCTGCTAGGGCAGGGACCACGGGAAGGCACTCACACCTTCTCAGCTGAAAAGAGAAGAATCACCCTGGGGAGGAGGAATTCGCTGTGACACCTACTTCTGTCTTTCTCAGCAGCTCTTGGTTAACCCAGTTCCCCAGGCCCCTTCTCTTGCCCAAGACAGAATTAAATCCGAATGTCAGCTCCTCTCCAGATGATGGAATTTCTTTTCCTCCCAGATCTGTTTTGTTGTGGTCATAAAGACTGCCCGGCCAAAGATTCGGAAATAGCAACTATCCCAATTACGTAAAATGTGATTAAAGCAAGTGTCATGGCCCTTCCCAGGCGCCTTTCACTTAATTCTTGCCTCGCCACCCTTGCTTGGGCTGACAAGCATAATAGATTTGCTTGATACATCTTGTGCTAAAATAAAATGTCTGGTCAAAAGTGCTTAGAATCCGTCAGGCTGGGGTTGGCTAATGATGTCATTACTCCACAGGGCCTGGCGTTATTTTTAGGCTGGCCATTTCCTCCCCCATTAAGACCCATTAGGATTTTTTTTTTTCTCTGTAGTACTCTACCCACACAATAGAGGTCACACACAGGGCTGAGGCCTGGTCTGAGCCCGAGGTGGGTCACTTACCCTTTCTGGATAGCTGAGTTCCGAGGAAGGCCACTTGAAGCTGAAGAAAGCTTTTCTTTAAGGGCGGGAGATCAGATCAAGGTCAAAAGCTGTCTGGAATGGGCTTGCATCAACATAGCTGGCTTGCCAATATTGAAATGGCCAGGTTTAGGTAATGTATGCCCCACTTACCTCCTTTTTTTTTTTTTTTTTTTTTTAACACCTCTTGTCCCTTTGTTCCTCTTAGCTACTAGCCTCTTTAAGACACTTCCAGCCTGGCTTAAATCACAGGGCTAAAGTAGCCTTGCAAATATTCCATCATCCACGAAATAAATTCTTTGCACTCCAGCGTGAGGCAACCTTCACCATGCAGGGAAAAACATTAATCTAGTTTTACCAGCATAGGCTTTGCAATCAGGTTGGATCTAGGTTCAAATCCTAGGGCTGCCGTTGACTGCCCATGTGATCCAGGGAAAGTTTCTTAATATCTCTGAGCCCATTCCTCTTCCTCACTAAAAGGAAGATAATAATACCAATATCCAGGACTGTTGTTGGAGAACAAATAAGAAAATATATGAAAGGCACTTAGAGTTCCTGGCAAAAGGAAAACACTTATTACATGCAACTGTTTTTATTATTCGTCATCATCTCTAGTATTCTTATAAATCACCAATCTGCAATTTTGAAATCCAAAAAGCTCTGAATACTGGAAGATTCTTCATAACTCATTTGGCAATAAAACCGGACCCAAACTGACCTGGGTTTCTTTGTAGACCTCATTTATTCCACTTAAGATGAATATTTACTGCAGAAATCAGCATGGTTTTTCCTTCCAAGTTGCTGCTCCAGACTCTGCTGGGGGTTTTATGTAATATCCAGTATCTGTAGCACATGACTTTTCAAAAATCTAAAAAATTCTGAATTCTGAAATGCATCTGGCCCCAGGGGGGTTTGATAAGGGATTGTGGCCAATATTCTTTTTCAAGTCAGACAAATCTCGCATTGCAGGACCCATGCCACAACTACTCCTTCCTACCTAGAAAAATACCAAAAGTGTGGATTTCCTTACTGGCTGCATCTCCCTGACAAATCACAGGGAGCCCCCAGGCAGAAAAATCTGCCCATTTTGCCACTCATAGACCAAATCTATTACTAAACCTAGATTGTTAATTCTTGGAAGTCTGCACCAAAAAAGGCAACAAAATCATCTTGGAGTCATATGTTCTCACTGTGCTCTCATATAAGTAGCATTTCCATTTACCTACTATGTGCTAGGCTCTTTACATACACTTTAGCCTCAAAACAAGAGCAAAGAAGGTATTACTACCCCACTTTACAGATTTGTAAATAGGGACACAGAGATGGTGCAAACTCAGAAAAATTCCACTCTGATTTCAAAACCACTGTGTTTTTCTCTATAGCATTGCTTGCTGATTCTCAAAAACTACAGAAAAAGAACAAAAAGGGAAATCTTATTTCAAATTGATTTTAGTCCCATTGCTATTATATTTGAAGTATGTAGCATTATTTAAGACCCAGGCCCTAAATAGGGGGTCTGTTTGCAAGTTTGGGAAATAGTGACTTTTTCTACTGCCAGTGGTCTCTAAGTACCAGTGTTCTCAGAAAATGACATTGACCTGTATTACTCAGCCTTAATCCTTCTTCCGTCTCCTGCAACCTAACTTGCGGGAAGAGTTTCAAGATTGTGTTGGTGGCAGAGGTGGTTGTTTTGGGGGGTGGATTTGTAGCTGTGTTCTTTGATCTGATGAGATCATTTGAGCACGAAGGCCAAGGAAGGCAATCTGGTAACCTTGTCCCTGAACCCACTGGTGAGGGTTCAGAGAGATGCTCCTCCAGCACACAGCGTGCTACGCCAGGCATGAGGCTCTATCCATGACAGCCTGCCTTCCCTGGAGCCAAATGTAAAAATCAAAGGCAGCAAAAAAGATTAAAAAGCAAGTGTCCAAAACCAGAGAGAGTAACTCACCCTCCCTCATGACACCCGATGAGACAAAGACCACGAAGTAAAGGTGTCGTGCAGCCCGCAGATTAATCTACGCTATGCAGAAGTGGTCCGAGTCCTGCTTTCCCCCATAATAAGATGCCCAGGAAGCCTCACAATGAATGCTTCAGTCAACAAGATAGCAAGAACTCTGGCTGGCTGGCAGTGCATTGTTTATCTGCTACCTGGGGCTTTGCATTATGAAAAGATGCCAGAAAGAGACTTTGTCATCTCATTGTACTTCTGCAAGTCGCCACTCAGCTCGTGAGCGGCACCGCTCCTCTTAGAATTCCTGACTTTTGATTTGAGGATGCAATTGTTCCTTAGACTGACAATGGTAGGCTTGAAACCCAAGGGTGGCCGCCAGACCTGAGGTCGCCTGCAAAACGGAGGTACAGCTGGGGCTTCTGACAGGTCCCAGTGAATTCCAGGCAGCCTGCCAGGTGGCAAGGTTGTCAGTGATCCATGAGGTCACCAAGGTATGAATCAACGTTGGCAGTACCCATGGTCACATCCGTAATATAGATGGTTCATGTAGCATGTCACAGGCCAATGAGAAAGTGACTTGTCTTGGAGGATGTTTTCTTTTTTTTTAATCCCAGTAGCAGAGAAAGCAATCATCCAAGAAGTGGAGAGTGTGAAACAGAGACCCCTGTCCAGGTGGGATACTCCTGCAGCTCTGATAATGTGGCCATGGAAGTGGCATGAATTCTGGTCACTGTGCCCCAAATTATAAAGAAACTCTGATCCCCTTCTTTCTCCACCTCAGATAATTAAGGCCATTCCCCTGCTCTACTTTCTCAGTAGCTGCTCAAAGACTCACCAAAAATCTCATCAAATAACCACAATTTATAGATGGGGAAGCTGAGGACCAGAGAAGGAAAGTGACTTTTCCCAGGTCACAGAGTACATGGTAACAAAGCAAGATGAAAGGCATCTTTTCTGATTCTCAGTGCTTTTCTTACCACCACTCACTCAGAAACAAAGACCCTGAGATTTTCTAAGCCTGAAAATCACATATGCAGGAGAATGCTATAATTTAAAATGAAAATCTGCTCTAGAACTCTGATGACAACTGGTGACTACCTCCGCGTGTAGAGATAGCTTGACACTGACGAAACCAAGTGTTGCAGTGTGAATAAGTGTGATGCTAACAGATGATTCTCCATAATATACTTTTCATGAGCAAACGAGACGATAGGAAATATATATTGTGGAAGATTGTGTTAATGTCATGTTTATTTATGCTGTAGTAACCTGATATTCTTTGCATTGTGCTTTCTCTGTGCCTGAAGATGGTATGATGCTGTGAAACCGGAATTTGGCTCCAAACTTTTCACAAATGCAACCAAGAGTCTGTCCCCGCCACACACACACACACACACACACACACACACACACACACACACCAATTGAAGGATGGCTTCAAAAGACGGGTCTATAGTCTAACAAGCTGGTGAAGGGTAAAGAATGCCTCCTATCGTGGGTCATCATCTAAGAGTCGCCCCTCTTCTCCCTCTCTGCCATTACATTATTCACACATTGTAGTCACTCAACATAGCCCTCCTCAGGGGTCCCGTATACCTCTTGACTCAGGGAGGAGGAGGGGTCAGTCTCCATTCCTTAGGTGAAGCCCTGCCTGTCCCCACTGAGGCCCTTGGCAGTGGTGGCAGTGGCTCCCTCCTAGGACATCCCTCTCCACGTCTGGCACCGAGGAAGGCAAAGTTAGACTGACAACAGCACTAACAAAGATTAATTCCTGTGTCTGATGAGAGTTAATTTCTCTGATTAGAGGACTCTCAAAGATGTGCAGTGACTAAATCCTGAATGGAAATATTCAGATGGCAGAAAAACAGGGCAAAGAGCCCCAGTCACACACAGTGGCTGACACAAGACCTTCTGGGGACCAGGCACTTTATGAGTCAAACAAAGAACCAGGATAAACACACAAGGGCAAGCAGGTAGGTGTTTATGTATTTATCTATTTCAGTCCATTTGTTTGTTTATTATTTATTTTCCTTTCCAGAGCTTCTTGGAAAGTCTTGTCGGGAACAGCATGTATTCAGAAAGAAGAGACGAGAGGTATGGAGGACATATCCACCTGGAGAAACATTGGCCCATGGAAACTGATGGCTAACAGGGCTGCCGGACTGGTCCATCTGTCAACCCCTTCCCCAGGAATTTCCTTCGGATTATGGAAGAGGAAGAAGTTGATGGACAGTTGGGATGATCCACCTCTATCTAGATTGTTACCAAACTAAGGGCAAGTGCACATGGGTCAAGCAGGTGGAGGAGGGCATCTGTTTAGAAACAGTTGACATTCAGGGTGACAGCCTCAGAGGTATCTGTGGTCAGAGGGAAAGTGGGAGGTGGTTGGAGAGATGTGAGCTTGCAGGGCAGACCGACTTGGATTTGAATTCTGGCGCCATCGTTTACATTTGTGTTAATCTGGACAAGGCGCATAACGTCTGAGAGCCTTAGTTCACTCACCCGGAAGGAAGCCTTAGTTAACTCACCCATCTATGTTAATTCCTCAGCATACCCAACTTGTAAAGAACCTGACAACAAGGGCCCCTCTGTCCCCATGCCACTCCCCACCTTTGGGACCTAACAAGAGAAAGGTCCTCTGGCTTCATTCCAGGGAGACATGGATGCTGTGGGGTCTGCTACTTGTAGAGAAGCTTAGCTACTTCTGGCTGAGGGAGAAATATAGTCTTCCTACTGGCAGGTGTGGGGTGGAGGGAAGAGCTACTTTTCCTTATCTCTCCCCCTTCCCTTCCCTTCCCTTCCCTTCCCTTCCCTTCCCTTCCCTTCCCTTCTCTTCCCTTCCCTTCCCCTCCCCTCCCCTCCCCTTCCCTCCGCTCCCCTCCCCTCCCCTCCCTTCCCTTCCCCTTTAACCCTACCTGTCATTCATTAATCCCATAATCATACACTGAGGGCTCACCAAGGGCCAGCACCATGCTGGGAACTGTCCACATTGTGACTCCCTTTAGCAGAAGTCTTCCTACCCCACCAAAGACATTTACCAATTCCATCAGCATTTATTGAGAGTCTGTTTTGTGCTGGGCACCAGACTAGCATACCCCCAGACAGGAAGACAAGGTCTCTCTCCTAAGGAGCTCACAGCCTACTGATGGAAAAAGAAGCTGACTTTTGTCTGCAGGTAGTTCGTTCCTTGGGGTTTGGGATGTGAGCGCCCAGCGCTCCGCTCTTGAACTGGGCTGGTACAGATGTAAAGCTGCAGTCAGCACACCACTAATGGGGCTTTGAAAGTCTCTGCTTTATTAGGGCATCCAGGAAAGCCGATTTCAGCTGCAAATGCCTTCATTGCCTCCCCAGCAGAAATGGCTAATACCTGCTTTCTGGGACACGCTCATCAAAAGGAGACTCTCAAAGCCCCATTAGCAGTGTGCTGACGCTGGCTGTACATCCTGAAAGGGCAAAGTCCAGTGGCATTAAAGGAATCCAGCCTATTTGTCAACACTAGCATGAGTCAGAGCTCCCACAGGGTCCCAGCCCACCACCCTCATTCTTTACAATTTCTCAGCAGGGGGCTCTGCGAGTCCTATAACCCACACACTTCCCCCCAGCTTCTTTCAGCTCTCCAGCCTCCCTCTCTTCCTGTCTCAATTAATCCTACAATCCCGTGGAAGCCTAAACACCCAGCACAGAACTGTACACCTAGAACTTCCGGCCACCACGTGACTCCACCTAGAGAAGCTCTTGGGCTCTGCTCCATCATCACCTTCAGGGGTCACCCAGGCTTCTAGAATCTTGAGGTTGGACGGGACCTTAAAGGTCAGCTGGCCCAACCTGACCCTATAGAGGAATTTTTCCCTCAGTGTGGTCATTCGGTCTCCTAGTGGCAAAGATGGCGGTCACCAGTGAACCACAGGAGGCAGACAGACTTGGGGGTCCAGACCACACACAAGCTATGAGACTATGCTAGTGCACATGGGGCCAACACGGAGAGCTGCCATCACTGCCTGGTGATGCTGGGAACGCCAAGAAGATGGTCTCACCTGAGATCTTCACCAGCCCGCTCTCCCCGACCCAGACCTCATAGGACCTCATCTCAACTTCTGCAGTGGCCCAAGCTCACATGAAAAGGATGCCCAGTACCAAGAAAAACTATTCTTGCCCTTTTCTTGGGGACCTCAAGAAGAAAGAACTGAAATTCTCTCCACCTTGTTTATTGTCCTGTTATTCAGTAGACAAGCAGGGTCATGCGGACCACTCAGGAACTGGAGTCATTAGACAGTCTAGCTACACCTGTGCTGCAGGCGTGTGCTCACCCCTGGGTGTACGAGGCTGAATAATAAAGTCGGCCCCTTATGTTGAGGACTCACAGCTTAGTGGGTGAAGACAGGCAGAAAGAGGAATTATATGTAGCCTGAAACATGCTTTATCAGCCGTATGAACAAATGGCTTTGTTTTGTTCCTTATCTTATTGGATGTTGCCATGACGTTTGTCACTGTTGACCACGGTCCATTTGTTGAAATTCTCTACTTACTTAGCTTCTGATTTCACTTTCTCCTGGGTCATCTTTACTTCTGAGACCACTCCTAAGTCTCCTTTATTGAACCCTCTCCCTCTGCTGACCCCCTAAATATAGGTATTCCCTAAAGAATCCATTTTTCCCTTTTCACCACTCCTTCTGCAGCTCACATTCTCCCTGGAAAATATCTTTGCTCTTAAGCCCTGACAACACTTACATACTGACAGCCCCCAAATCCACATCTCCTACCCTCACTTTTCTTGAGTGACACCTCCAGAAAATATATTTTTTGGTTTTGTTTGTTTGTTTTAATTGCATCTTAACCACTACATTGTACTTATTTTTATTTCCTGCTGTTTTTTAAATTATGTACAGTCAAGCATATTATTTTTTAAACTTTTAATTTATTTTTGGTTGCTTTGGGTCGTCATTGCTGCGTGCGGGCTTTCCTTAGTTGTGGTGAGCGGGGGTTACTCTTCATTGTGGTGCATGGGCTTCTCGTTGCGGTGGCTTCTCTTGTTGTGGAGCACGGGCTCCAGGCACACGGGCTTCAGTAGTTGCAACACGTGGGCTCAGTAGCTCTGCGGCCTGTGGGATCTTCCCGGACCAGGGATAGAACCCATGTCCCCTGCATTGGCAGGTGGATTCTTAACCACTGTGCCACCAGGAAAGTCCCAAGAACATATATTTTTTCAACAAACATTTCTTTAAAATACTAACTATCAAAAATATTCTAAGTGCTTTAGAAATATCAACGCCTAACAATATAACAACCCTATGAGGTGGGTGCTATTATTATCCTCATCTTAAAGACAAAGAAGTTAAGGCACAGAGAGGTTAGGTAAGTTGTCCAAAACCACACAGCTAGGGAGCATTGAGCATTCCAGACACACATGGTCTGGCCCTAGAGGGTGACATGCCATGCTGCTTCTCCACCTCTACATATTACAGGCATATGACACATAACAGGGCAAATATTAACTTGGTTATCAAGAAAATTCATGGAGTGAAATAACATGAATATGTGTGGGAAAGAAAAGAAACTTGGTTATCTTCTCCCCAGGTTTCCTCTTCCGTTTGTATAACCAAATCTTCCACCCTTGTTAATGGCATCATCATCTCCTCAGGCTCAAAGAAAGAAACTTACAGCCTGACATGTTCAGTGAAGCTTTCTGAGTTATATTGAATTGAACTGTTCTAAACTGAATTGAATTGAAGCATAAAGGGAGCTCAGAGTGAGAACTTCCACTGGAGAATCGGGGAAGATTTTAGAGAAGAGGTGACACGTGAGCTGACCAGAATATAACACATTACATCAAACATTCCATATTCACACTGCAAGGGGCTAAGAGGCCAGGCAGTTCTATACTCTCATTTTACAAATGGTGAACTTCAGGCAGATCAGAGGAACCAACAATGGCAACACATGGAAAACCCAGTGAGGTGGGAGCCTTAGCCCCTTACTATTCAAAGCCTGGCCCACGGGCTGGCTGGACCTGTGATATTGTCATCACATCAAGCCTTCTTCCCACAGACCTGCTCAGTCAGAGTCTGCATGTTAACAAGATCTCGAGGTGATTTATCTGTGCATGAAAGTTGGAGAAGCATTGGCCTAGGATTGTTTCTACAACTGGCCAAGGGAGTCAGATTATTTAGCCAAACCTCAGGATCCTCATGATTTCATTCCCGCTGGAACCCCTCTAAGTTTTGGTAAACACATCTGTTCTCTGGTCTGCTCCTGACAACCTCATGGAAATTAAGAGTAACATGATTGTATACATATCTCTACTGTGTAGAGGAGGCAGCCCAAAGGAGGCACAGCTGTGAACGATGTTGGTAAACGCTCAGCAGTTGGTTTTGACCAAGGAGGGGGGACAGAAGGAAAGAGGATGGTTTTGTTCATGGTGTTAACCCAGTCTCAGGCATTTGTAGTTCACGGGGATACTGGACCTCCTGCAGTTCAGACTTAAGTGCTAGGAAGGGAGTGAAGAGATCTTGTGAGAACGAACTGCTTGATTAATATGGTTGGGGGTGGGGTGTTGGTTAAAGTCCTGGAACCTGGAAATATTGGGATGACCTCAGCTTCAGAGTATTAACAGGAGCTAGATGGAGACTTGAGGCTTCCAGTGGAAAAGAAACCAAGGTCTTGAGGCCTGGGTTCCCATTAAAGTGGATGCCATCGGGATGGAAGGGATGGAATGCCTGACAGAACCAACAATGAAGAGTGGAAAACAAGATCGGGAATCAGGGGAAAGTATAAAAGCATAGGCTACATATAATGGGAAGGAAATAGTTAATTAAAACAGAACAACCTTCAACCACAGGGACTGTGTCGGAGGGCCATTTAATGATTGGACACAGGATCCAACCATCTTAGGGATGGAAAGAGCTACTGATGGAAGAGGGAAGTCGTCCAGGCAGCTCTTCACCCCAAAGTTACTCCTTTCCTGTCTAACCCCACGGAAGATGATAAAACCCCTTTTTCAACAGCTGGGGAAGACATTCATAGACATTTCATAGAGGTATTTTGTTGCAGAAGGCATTCATGGAACAGGTTTACATTGGAAGAGAATTGCACCTCCTGAAATTCCTACATTTTCATGAGTACGTGTGGTAGCAAATAGGAGCAGAAATAGCTAAAGTAGAAGAAATTCAAACATCTGTACACTCTGGAGCGAACAGTTGGAGGCCGACTACAATTCCGCAGTTGGCCTATTAGCTCTGCTGCAAGAAAGGGATGGGTCCAAATTCCACTGGCTGGGGATGCAGAAGCGGACTTATGGCCAGTGCTGCTCCAGCAGAATAACGCTTAGACAGCATCAGGGCAAGGAGTCTAGGTGTACCTGGCATACGACCGAAGCAGAGTTCTATTGGAATACTAGGTAGAGCTGTTACCTATAGAGAAACCATACTGTTCATTCCACAAAGTAAGGGCCAAACTGATGTTCCTTGTTTCTGTCCTATAGAGTTTAGAGTTTGGGAGGGGGGGAACCCTTCAAGTATTTAACAGCAGATGGATATGATCTCTGAGACAGAAGATTAAGATAGCGTCCCCGTTCCTTCCCTTCCCTCCTCTCTTGCACAGTCTCCAGCCTCCTTCCTTTACTCCTCCTACCCCCATCTTTTCTCCTTTTTTTGGCCTTCTTCTGACTCTTTTGGCTATAAAATGAAACTAACGTTTCTCTCACAATTTATTACAGAGAATTTTATGTTTCCTGGTCTTGGTTTAGAAAATGCACAAGTGAACTAACTTTATTTATTTATACATTTAAATAGACTAAATTAACTCAATTTTTATGTTTTGTGTACCTACCCCTCCCACCTTTTGCCCTGAACGATGGCACTTTCGATGCCAAGGTGGCATCTACCCAGGTCTGGTACTAACACAGCATTTGCAAAGGATGTTTACAGAGAATGGTGTTGTAGATGCCTCCTGAGCTTGCCTGGTAATTCCAGCCCTTCAGAGCGTAACAGGAAACCTCTTATCTAACACAGTGAACTGAGGATAGAGCCAGGACATAAAGACAGGCAGGTCAGGTAGCGATTCAACTGTGTCCACTGATTCTGGGGCTTTCTGTTTGAAGGTCACAGAATTTCTACTCCCTCACCTCTTAAATCATCTGCTTCTGTCTGCAGGTGGTGACAGAGACTCCAAAAAAACGAAAATAGTCATCTTTCAAGGTTAAAAAGGAGCTGCTTAGAAGCCCCAGCGTGACTGTCAATAGCCAATCAAAGGGAGCTGTCAGGGGCTCCCCTGAGGAAGGGTTTCAGCTAATGCAGAGAGTAAGGCTGGGGAGCCCACATATGGAGAAGAACCAGCTGTTTGGCTTCCTATGTGGGAGTCCAATGCTGAAGGCAAAGGGGTTGGGCTTTGCCATTCCCCCAAGCAGAACGGACCAGAATGGTCCCGGTGGGACGTCTGCAACCAGGGAAAACTTGCTGCAATCTGGGGCTCATTCAGTGAAATCCACTGTTCTCTCCCCATGAGAGGGGTTCTCAATTAAATTTCTCCTGAGGTCCTTTCTCTCCCCTAGTGATCTGTTTCTTGCAAGACTTTTTTTTTTTTTTTTCTCAGCTACTGTAAGGTTGACCCAAGTGAATACTATAGTTCCAGTTTAGGATCAGACTTAACGCCATGCCCTTTACTGAACGTAAGCCTCAGTTTCCTCCTTTGTAAAATGAGAGAGTGGGCAAATACAAAAGGGAAACACAATCACTCAGCCCGACAAGAACGCTATCAGGAATTTTTTTGGAAAGAGAGTCATCTGAGATTAATGAAAATTAAAAGGGCTTGCCTCGGGGTTCCTCCATAATCTTCCCTCTGAGTTCAGTGCAAGAAGAAGGGGTGAAGGCGGCTGCTTGGAGCAAATGACTTCATGCTGACTGACAGCAGAGAGAGAACAGAACCTCTCAGCTCTTTTTATTTTATTTATTTATTTATGTATTTATTTTTATTGGAGTAGAGTTGCTTTACAAGTTGTGTTAGTTTCTGCTGTACAGCAAAGTGAAGCAGTTATACGTATACACATATCCACTCTTTTTAGATCTCCTTCCAATTTAGGTCACCACAGAGCATTAAGTAGAGCTCCCTGTGCTATACAGTGGGTTCTCATTAGTTATCTATTTTATACATAGTAGTGTATATATGTCAATCCCAATCTCCTAATTCCTCCCACCCCCCGCCCTTTCCCCCTTGGTAACCATACGTTTGTTCTCTACATCTGTGACTCTATTTCTGCTTTGCAAATAAGTTCATCTGTACCATTTTTCTAGATTCCATATATAAGCAATGTTATACAATATTTGTTTTTCTCTTTCTGACTTACTTTCCTCTGTATGAGCCACGTCTGTGTCAGTTCCTCTTACCTCTGCCTTCTCTACCACAGAGACCAATCTGGGTCTGGGAAGGGGAGGATGAACTCAAGTGGGAACAGCCTGAAGCCCATTACGGGCGGAGAGAGAGTAAAAGAGTTCAAGTCTTCAAGCCTAGACAAATTGCCTCCCAGGCAGGCGGGACTGGGGAACTACAGCTGTAATCTTGGAGAAACAGTCAAGAAGAAGAGGTGCCAAGTGACTGGCAATAGCATGTTTGTCCTGATTTTCAAAGAGAGGGAAAAGCTGCATTCTGGAAATCACAAGCTGCTGAGCTTCATACCAACCCCTCACAAAATTCTAGATTGCAGGATTAAAGAGGAGATTGGGAACAGTTAGTAAGGCAAACAGGAAGCATCAGAAGCTGGCCTGGGTCCATTAACACAAAGTCATTCCAGGGATGGTTGCTCTGATATAATGTTAAGTTGGGAGAGATAAGCAGGATGCTTTTTAGAGTATCTTTTACTAAAGACTGAGTTTTAAAAATTATTCATTCATTCATTCATTAATAAACATCTACTAGAATGTAAGCTTCATGTGGGCGGGGATTTTTTGTGGGGGGAGGGAGGTTGCTTTTAGTTCACTGCTGCATCTAGAACAATGTTTAGCACGTAGAAGGCGCTTAATAAATATTTTTGAATAAATCAATTCATGTGCATAATAAAAGACTGGAAAGAGACATACCACCAGTTAATTGAGATGATCCCTGGGTAATTAGACGCTGGGTGGTTTTAATTTTCCTCTTAATACTAGGTTTTTTTCCTCTATTTTCCATATTTTCTATAAGCCTAGGTCACTTTTATAATCACAAAAATAAAAACACTATCCTCTTTGAAAGATTCATAACAGCCTGTCCTTATTTTATTCTCTTTGTAAGTATTACAGTACTGGTAAACCAGGGGAATGTGGATTTCCACAAAGTGTTTCCCAAAACCTCCCATGTTACCCTTTGACCCCGAAGGACAGTTGGCGGCTCAGCAAAGGCTGCCCTGGGTGGATTTGTAGAATGACTAAACCCAAGTACTGTTGATTAAAAGATCAATGCCAATGCCAAGGAAAACCTCCAGTGGTTTGATACAGGGATCTGTCTCATTCAGCATGTTCTTCAGAGGCTTGGATGAAGGCCTTCCTTAAAGAAAGGCTTACTTACTTAAGCTGTAGACAACAGATAGCTGGGGTACCTAGCTGATACGTGGGAGGGCAGGATTCAGATCAAAAAGATCTCAACAGATTTTATGGACCAAAAACAATAAAGTTAAATTTGATAGGTCCTATGCTCAGTTTCCAAAAATATCTATAGCCCAGATTCTCAAAGGAAAAAACCTGCTTAAGGAGGTTTGTGTGGAAAAAGACCCAAGCAATTTAGCCAGCCTCAAGCTCATGATGAGTCAACAGAACTATGTAGCTGCTCAAAAAGCTAATACAATCTTAGGTCCCATTAATAGAGTTCTCCTGTCCAGATTTAATATTGATTCCAGGTTTAGCATTCTACGATCTATGACAGCATTTTCCAAAGTGTCTTCTGGAATATTCCATGTTACACGGGAGTTTGGTGGTCACACATATTTGGGAATCACTTTATACTGGGTTCCCCTTTTGGAGATGCATAGTGCCTATTAGCATATTAAAGGTGATGAGAAGTGCAGTAATAAGAGCCTGCCTAGATTATTTTACCAGGAAATTTTTCTTGTTTTGTGTGTGTGTGTGTTTTGTGTAACATCTGTTGACAACCAGAGCAGGCTTCGGGAAAGGCTGATCTACCATAACTATACTAGGCATGAACTATATCCTATATATCTTTGTCCTCCTCATCAAATAGCACAGGGCGGGGCACACAGCAGGTCCTCAGTACCTGCTTGTTGAATGAATGAAAAAGAAAGTACCAGAGCTCTATAGGATCACAAACTCTCCAGATCACATTACAGAAAAGGTGCACAGACACCTGATACATTTCCAAAGGAGAGGTAACAGGATGGTAGATTTGGAACCTTGGTTATCTAAGGGAGGCTTTGCCTGGAGAAGAGAAGATTGGTCAGAACAAAGCCCTGGTAGGAGGAGGATGGGCTAAACTGAGCCTGGCTGGGGTCTGGAAATGAGAGAGACCCACCAGAAGAGAGTAGGGCATCACAAGTGATTAGCAAAGTCCCAGGGTCAAGCATGGGTAAAGAAGCATGGTTAAGAGCCCCAGGGTCCTGGAGTGCACTTCAGGGGAAGAGACCCCAGAGAAGTCATTTAGTCCAGTGATTCTCAACCCTCGTTGCACATAGTAACCTCTGGCATCATTTTTTTAAAATACCAATTTCTGGGCCTCTTCCTGAACCAAACGGAGCAGAATCTCTGGGTGTCGGCCTTCTAGTGGCAGGGCTGGGGCTAGGATGAGGCAAGCCAGCCTCCTGGGGCACAAAATGTAAGGAAATATCACTCGCAGGGTCACACAAATGTCCCTGAGGGTGAGTCCCTCTTACCCTAGGGGCCTGGCTTGCTTCATCTTAGTCCTTGTCGTGGGCATTGGTACTCTGTAAAGTTTCCCTCAGGTGTTTCTAAATGGTGGCTGTTTTTAGAACCACTGATACACTCAAACTCATTCAACTTATAGACCAGGAAACAGGGAATCAGAGGTCATGCAGGAAGTTAATGTCAAAGGCAGGGCCAGAAAAGACCAGCAGAGTCTGACAGCAGGCAGTGGGCCAAGGAGAAGCACTTGGCATCAAATACTGGAGACTCATCCGTAGGGATGGGGGTTTGGCTTCAGTCCTAGGAAGGCCTTGTGAGGGAAGATCTAATCCAAGGTAGTGGGTCCCAGACAGGGAGCTGAAGCAGGAATCCAGGCACTAGAGAATAAACGTGGCCTCAGGCACAGGAGCTGGACCTCATCGTGAGCAGACGTGACCTCGTGACGGGGCTGTGAGGACGGTGCAGGAGCTGCTGCCCACAGTTCAGAGGGCCTCCAAGTTCCTTCCTGCAGTCCAGCCCCTGAGCAGAGCTGAGCTGGCGTGACAGGGCTCTGCAGCACAGTGGGAAATACAAACATCTGAATGGAAATCATGGAAAAAGAATCAGGTTTACTCCAAGGGGTTTTGAAAGGCCGGACTCAGACCAACAAGAGAAATTACAACTTTGCCTCAAGATAAGGCATTTCTACCAATTACAGATTTCCAAAAATGGAGTCAAGCAGTGTGTGTGATCCGAGTGGAAGGATTAGGGGATGTTTGAAGAGGGCAGACTCCACGGAGGGCGGGGCTGCTTTGTATTCAATGCCCGCTGCTGTCTTTCAATTCAAAGATTCCAGATCCCTGTCTTTATTTTTTCTTACCTCAAGGAGCTCCGTTTGGATTCTCCAAAATGCTCTATCCAGGTACACAAGCTGGTAAGGAAGACCACATGGGGTATTTGCATATAATTAGATTATGAAAGACTGAAGTTTGAATACACTATATAGTCTATTCACAGATAATTTTCCGGTTAAAATTACATCACTCCTCCCCTTATGGTCATCATTCTTTGACTCTCTTCTGTTTCTCCTCCTGTATCTATCTACATGGACCCAGATCAAATCTAATCAAATCGGCCAGCATTCGTGGAGTGTTTGCTGTGAGCCAGGCACTGTGCTAGATGCAGAGAAGAGTGAGCCCCTGCAGTCAGGTTGAGGGGGAAAAAGAAATCCAGGGCCTTGGGAGAACTTCCTGAGGCCACAAACCTTCACTTCCATCACTGAGGCCCAGTGTGGAGAATAAAGCTGTGACTCCCACACATGCACTCCCTACAACTCTCACTTCAACCGCCCAGAGCCAAAATCAAGACCAGGATACATCGTGGGAATTCCAGAATGTATCCACAGGGCTTCTGCAACATAGTACAAGAAAGAAGGTTCTAGCGCCATCCCTTCCTCCGGAAAGCATTCTTGATCCGCCAGATAAAGCTGGTCATCTCTCCATAACATCCTCAAATTTTCCTGTGTAACATTTTTTGCAATTGTACCCAGTAACCATTTGTGTCATTTTCTTCTCTCTAGACTATAAGCTCCTTGGGGGTAGGGATCTTGAATGAATAAATGAATGAATGCCATAAGTCAGGGAGCAAAAAGCTGCAGCAGCAGCTAGCTGGAAGCAAGAGAAGCAGGCAAATTGAGACACCAAACCTGGAGGCTTGGCTGGAGCAAATAGGAAACCAGAAGGGCAAAGTCTGGGGTCAGGCACACATCCGGTAAAGAGGGAACAAGGGCTATCGGACCAGGACTGTTAGGCAAAGCTTGCAAATGCTGGATTGCAATAGTATCCCTTGGAGGGAAGGTTTGGTGCTCCCTTCTTGGCACAGGGCAAACTTTAGAGAAGAGAGCTCCCACTGGACACCTTTGTTTCCAGCCCAGGCAAGATAACCTTCTCATGGCAGAACTAACCATCCAATATAAATTAGGCTGCACATGGGTTTATGGGACATCTGTCTTCACACCACAGGGATTTGAGATCCCTACTTAGCAAGGCTGCCATGTCTCGCTTACATCTGCCCTGGCCTTCTGTTGAATTTTTTTTTCAGCTAGAGCTAAAGGGACTCTATCAGCCTCTCTCTCTGTACCGTGGATATCTGATGCCCTGAGTACCTCTTGATTACCCAACTGAGACCTCTGCGGGAACTTAAAAGATGGAAGAAGGATGGTTCGTCCCAAGAGGAAGGCAGAGTCATATCTGAGAACACAGTTGGGCATGGACTGATTAACTGCATTAGGACAGGAAAGACAGCAGGAGTCCTGAGATCTGGAATTAGACTCATCTACTCAGGTGGGGCAAACACCGAGGGGAGAGCAGAACAACCAACCCAGTGGGGGGACACAGAATTTGGCAGATATAGGAACAGGCCACATGAGAGTGGGAGCAAGAAGTTAGCTTTGGGGCTTCCCTGGGAAATATTGGGGGTCACCTCCTGGGTGGGTGGGCACAGCGATGCACATAAGTCAAATAAGGCCAGCACTCAGGAGTCCCAGGAGGCAGGAAGCCACCTCTGGGGATGTCTGTTTGCAGGTAGCAAGATCAAAAGGCAAGACGCAGACCCCGAGGGGACTGGAGGCCGGGGAAGGACACTTAAGCAAGGAATGAATGTCCTCAGCCTCTGAGGCCCTGAGAACGGAGAAAGTAACCAAGGCAGTGACTTGGGGACAGAGGTATACGTCAGACTATCCACTTGTCAGAATGAGCCACAAGATGAGGGACAAGAAGCAAGTAGCCAGGCTGACAAGAGCAAATCAACGCCGTTGGACGGCAGCAGCTTGAATTCTTCCAGCCTGAAGTCAGAATTGCTCCCGGAGCCTGGGCAAAGCTAAGCCTGCAGCCCTGGCAGCCAAACAGAATCAGCATAGGGAGAAGAGGGGCGAAAAGTCCGGGTACGAGGGCGGCAAAGCCCACATCAGAATCGGGCTCCACGTGCACGTGTCCGCAGGCCGCCTCCTCCCTCTCAGGTGTGAGCTGTCCAGGTGTGTTTGTGAGAATGTGGATCAGCCGCAGAGAGAGAAGCCCTGACCAGCTGGGAAGGACTGGCTTTTCATGGGTCCGCAGTCGCCGTGTGACATGTGCCAGCACGCGGAATCCTGAGCGAGGGATCTAGGAACAATTCAACATTCATCCTTCCAGGTAACTCTGGGCTGGAGGGGAGGAGGGTCACCACTTGAAGTGAAATGTTTCAAGGAAGACAAAAATAGAAACAAAAAAGCAACAACAATGACAAAACAGACCCTCAGGGTTAGTGATGGAAATTCGTTGATTTCCCTTGTGGGTGTAAATTACAAACGGGGCGGAGAACGATCAGTACCAGGGCTGCTCCTGTGAGAGTGTGACGCTTGCTGCGCTTCACCCACTCACTGAGTACCTGCCTCTTGTGGTCCAGGTGCAGTACCAGGTGCTAAACTAATAATAATGAAGGAGGTGGGCCTGGCGCGTGGAGACACAGACAGTAAGACGGCAGACACTAGGATCTATAGCAGAGAAAATAGTGCCGGGCAAGCATGAAGAAGGAACACCCATATCCAACTTGAGGGGTGGAGTGAGGCCAGGGCAGGCTTCCTAGAAGAAATGACATCCCATTTGAGACCTAAATAGGAAAAGGATCCAGCAAGCCGAGAGAGGGAAGAGGATTCCAAGAGGAAGCCTCCCCACGCAGGATGCACTGAGTGAGAAGAAAGCAAGGTGCATTTAGGGCACGACCCGGACTCGGCCTCGTTGGAGTGCAGGAGGGAGTGGTGAGGAAGGAGAGGAAGCAGAGGCCGAGTCCTGAAGGACCTTATAAATTAGCTCCAGGAATTTAGATTTATCATGTTGTCGATGGTGGGGTGGGAATGCGTGATGGTGGGAGTGCCAGTAGAAGGGTTTTAAGGAAGGGAGTGTGTCCTGGAATAATCTCTCTTTCCCTACTGGTTCTTCTTAGAAAACCTCCCTGGTAATGTTTTAGAAGGAGGTGGCTTTCCATTTTCACCAAGTAGTTCCTAAATCCTTCTATTCGGTGACACTGGTCCCCACGGACTGCGTCGCACGGGCTGCATCCCCTGGCACAGAGCCAGGCACACAATACATACTCAACACATGGATGTTGTTCCTTTCAGTAAGATGTAATGGCAGAAAGGACACATTCCTTGCTGTCCTGTCCTTACCTCGGAGAGCTTGGAGGAGGAGACCATGCATACGGGCAGTAAAAGTGGAAATGCTGTCCCAGTCTGCAGCCGAGACTGCTATATACTCATCAAATCCCATTTCCTTTTCCTTCTGGGCAGACTCTCCCCAGCTCCTTAGAGAGAGGTATCACCGTACGACTGAATTCCCAGCACTGAAATGTTGGCAGAAGAGATGTTTTCTACTTACAGGTCTGACCCATAGATCTTCTCTCCTGTGATCTGCCATCTCCTTTCCCTTCTTCCAGTTGAGTGAAGAGGATTTTGAAGATCTACAGAAGGCTAGACCACAAGACGGAAGGAGCCTTAGTCCCTGAATGACCACATAGAGTAGGAGCAGCCTCACTGAAGTACAGTGTGAGTTAGGAATGAACTTCTGTGGTTGAACCACTGAGATGTGGGAGCTTATCTGTTATAGCAGCCAGCCCTACTTATCCCAACTAACATGTAGCTTACTCAGCCCCACCTTCACCAGACTCACTCCAAAAAGCCCCAAGAGGGGGCTTAATCTATGCCAGGCTGTCTCATTTTGGATGATAAGAAGCACCACAGTGCAGAAAATGCCCTTTTCTTTCCCCAAAGTTCTCCTACTGGAAGAACACAGATCTCCCCACTTAAGAGAGTCTCGATACCTCTTCCGGAACATTTTGGATTGCTCGTTCTGATGCCCGGTTGATGGAGTTCAAAATAAAATCTCTAAACTGAAATAAGCAACCAAGTCGGTCACTTAATTCTGTGTTTTTGCTGCACATAAATGTTCACATGGATGTGAACTAACATGAGAAATGATATAGAGTCAATGAGTTCTATATGGTGGGGAGACTTGTCTGGCTACTAGTAAAATGAGCAGTGACTCGCTTCTAACCAACCCCCCACCCACCCAAAATAAGTCAGGGACCACAAAGCTCCCCCCAGAGCGCCTCACATTAGCTCAGAGAGCACACAAAGCACAGAGTTCAGCTATGGTCTGTAAAAAGATAATATTCTTGGGGTTTTAGGTAATTTCATAGAAAATTCGTAGAATGAATACAGAAATGGTTCAGTACTGAATGGATCAACACAGTAGCAATTATAAACAGCAGTAGCTAGACCTACAGAAATACAGTGAATGCAGATTCTGTACTTAGGGAGAAAACTAAGAAGTTGCTACCAGAGAGACTGAGAATTTTTTACAATTAGTATAAAAGGGAGCAACCATTCAAAATTAGGTGGAATGTCTATAGTAGCAGGGAATATAGTCAAAGATGCAGAACAAAGGAAATGAAAAAAGAATTTAAACCAAAGCAGGACTTGCTTGGCTAAAGATTTTTTTAAATTTTCTCCTGATTCCTTAAAAAACTAAAAATAGAACTACCATATGACCCAGCAATCCCACTACAGGGCATATACCCTGAGAAAACCATAATTTAAAAAGAGTCATGTACCACAATGTTCACTGCAGCTCTATTTACAATAGCCAGGACATGGAAGCAACCTGTGTCCATCGACAGGTGAATGGATAAAGAAGATGTGGCACATATATACAATGGAATATTACTCAGCCATAAAAAGAAACGAAATTGAGTTATTTGTAATGAGGTGGATGGACCTAGAGTCTGTCATACAGAGTGAAGTAAGTCAGAAAGAGAAAAACAAATACCATATGCTAACACATATATATGGAACCTAAAAAAAAAAAAAAAGTTCTAATAAACCTAGGGGCAGGACAAGAATAAAGATGCAGACGTAGAGAGTGGACTTGAGGACACGGGGCGGTGGGGAAGGGTAAGCTGGGACGAAGTGAGAGAGTGGCATAGACATATATACACTACCAAATATAAAATAGATAGCTAGTGGGAAGCAGCCGCATAGCACAGGGAGATCAGCTCGGTGCTTTGTGTCCAGCTAGAGGGGTGCGATAGGGAGGGTGGGAGGGAGATGCAAGAGGGAGGAGATATGGGGATATATGTATACGTATAGCTGATTCACTTTGTTATACAGCAGAAACTAGCACACCATTGTAAAGCAATTATACTCCAATAAAGATGTTAAAAATATATATATATTATTGAATGCCTGTTACATATAAGGTACTAGGAGGTAAAAACTAACGAGTTTGAGAAAAAGTTTTAAACCAATGGAGGGGAATAAATTTTAGTTTCTAAGAGCCAATCTATTACACACATATTTTTTAAGAAAAAGAGGAAATAAAGCTTATTTAAAAACCTAAAAAAAAAAAATTTCCTCCTGAGAAGGGAGCTAGAGTTAGAACCACATTAAATGTGATATCCTGCTTGAGGTGTGTCTACAGTTAATTCCATCAGACATCAGTCAAGATGGATGCCTGAACCCATTGACCTGGCTGAAAATTGCAATCAGGTTTCTTGTGTCCCGCAGTGGGGAGTTCAACCCCACAGCACTCTAGAAGAATGAGAACCCTACCAGGTTTTATTCTGCAAGTATGTTGCACATATTACATAATTTCTTAGAAAGCATGTCCAGATTATCAAAGCTCTTGCCCCGCAAATAGCCCTTGTGGAATGCCAGTTAAGTGTCTGAGCCTCAGACATGATTTGGACAGTAAGATTAGGGGGTGTTACCTAGATTCTGGCAAAGCCATCACTCAATTCTCACTTTTCTTCTCGCCTTGTTCTCCTTTCTCTCCCCAGCCAACCCCATCTTTCAGACTCCCTCTCACTTCCCCATCTTCTTCTCCAGCCCAAGCCCTTGGCTTTCCTTGTCTAGAGATTCTAAAAAGAATGAACCTGGGCTCCGAGTCTGTATCGCATTGAACATGTTCTTGCCTATCTGACCTGATTGAGTGGCCCCTCCTGCGCGTTAAGGCCTGAACAACTGTTGTGAGAACAACTCTGCATCAAAGGGGCCAGGGTGAGTACCAGCAGCTCAGCTGGGCCCCCAGCAGCACAAAGGGAATTTGGCTACTATCCTAAGAGATAGAAAGAGCTGAAGGGGCAGGAGAAAACAGCAGGCAGAAGGCCGGGAGGTAGAGCTGAGGGAAGGGGTCCTTGTGATAGAACCTTTCAGAAGGCACAGGCTGAGATGAGCTGACAGTATCGCTCCCTCTGGGTTGATAACGCAGAGGAAGCCCTATCCCTTCCTTCAGAAAGAGAGTGATTTCAACACTCTATCCCAGGACTTCAAAGGGCTCCTTCAACTAATTATTATGGAGATGTGTATTAACTGGGAGGCTGCAACAGCTTCTTAATACTTGCCCTATTACTAGCTTGAAAAGGAACTCTGAGGAGAAAATCCAGTCCAAGGTGATTGGGTGGTGGGGAGGGGAGGGTGAAAGGGACTGACACAAGACTTCAAAGTATTAGGGAACCAAACCAAAACAAGATCTTAGGAGCAGAAACAGCAATGAGGTTATTACTACCACCGTACGAAAAATGGACTTGCCAACTTCAAAGCCCTGCCATACCTCCATCCTTCCCAGCGCCTCACAACAAGGTGTCCTGAGCAAAATAAACCAGACACAAAACGACAAATAGTGTAGGATTCCCCTCACTCTTTGTGAGCAGAATAGGCAAATTCCGCTCACAAATAGTCTAGAATAGGCAAATTCATAGAGACAGAATGTAGATTAGAGGTTCCCAGGGGCTGCATGTGGGGGGACTATTTAACGTTGCAGAGCTTCTATTCAGCTTGATGAAAACGTTCTGGAAATGCATAGTGGTGATGGCTGAACCTTGTGAACATAATTAATGATATACTGAATTGTATACATAAAAATAGTTTAAATGAACATCTTAGGTTATCTATATTTTACCACAATTTTAAAAATTGATAATGTAATATACCAAAGCGTACCCATTGAATTGTACACTTTAAATGGATGAATTCTATGGTATAGTGAATTATATATCAATAAAGCTATTAAAAAAAAACTAGGTCTACTAATGACCCTCACCTGCAGACACATTCAAACCTCTTCCAGCTTCTTCTTTCCTCATTCACTGAGAACTTTTTATCTGCCGCGTACTCTGCTACGCATTGATGAACAGAATAGATGTGGCAGGAATTGTTTAAGTAGCTTACATCTCTTCCTTCTAGTCATCTGAAAACTTTAGTATTGAGTATCCCTTTATGTTAATACTCAGGTTTACTTTCCTAATACCAACTGCATAATGATTTGGCTCCAGCTTTATTTCTGAGTCTCGGCTCACCGGCAGCCCCTTATTCTGGTACAGAGGTCTCTGTTTTTCTCTCCACCCTGGGTTCCTATTCCACCAGCCTGACCAATCTCCAGTTGACCTAGAAGACTCTGCTTTATAAGTCCGTTTCTAACCACCCAAGGACAGTGGTTCTGACTTAAACTCCATCCACTGTCTGGTGTCCTGCTAGCCTGTAGAGAGACCTCATTGATGCCCACAGCCCATCTGTCTGAACTTCTAACCCCTCACCACAATTCACCATATTGTTTTTACCATATTCTTTTCCTTCCTGGCAAGTAACTTTTCAACTTTCCCATGGACCCCCTGTTATTGACTTTATATCTGCAGTGCAATTATAAAGACCATTCTTCAGTCTTTCTTGCAAATGAGTCGGCACCCTCATCACATGTCCCAAAGAGTAGGTCTTGGTACCACCTCATCTCCCTTGACCCACTCTGAGTAATGAGCCATGATCACAGGATATGACAGTTGTGCCCAGTGCTACATCTGAAACGTGGTCCCCCCTAGGCCAGGAGGTAGCTTACAAACACACACTGATGGATCTAGAGTGGTAGCTCCCAATCTTGCTCACACTAGAATCACCTGAGGCTTTTAAAAAATACTGATTCCAAGGAGCAGACTGCCTTCAGACTTCATCTGCACCATCAGCTGTCTTGGGTTTCCAGCCTCCTGGCCCACTCTACAGATTTTGGACTTGCCAGATTCCATAATCACATGAGCCAATTATATATGTATATACACTGATTCCTAGACCATATCCTCAAAGATGCTGACCTAAATGGTCTGGGATGGGGTCCAGGAATGGGAATATTTTAAAAGCCTCAGGCGACTCTATTATATACCTAGAGTTAAGAGCTAAGGGGACCATATAATATAAGTATATATTTATTCATTAATTCAACAAGTATTTATTGAACACCTACTATGTGTCTAAGGCACAGTGAACTAATCCGTAAAGTTTCCTGTTCTTCTGGAGTTTCCAACATTGGTGGGGAATGCGAAAAAAAAAAGTATAATTGTATAGCTAGAGATAGAGCAACTATAAAATATGTAAAGTGGATTTTTAAAATATGTACACAAGTCTCAGGAACCCTAGATTTAGGTTTTCAGAACATATGAGTAGATGACGGGCGTCAGGGGATGGAGGTCTCCCAGTGGAGACCAAGCAGGATCCTACTAGCTTTTGGAGTTAAGTGTGAAATAGGAAAGTATTCCTTTAGAGAAAGTCAGAAACTCTTTCCCTATGTCTTCCTGAGCTTTAAACCATTCATAAAACTAGGGTGGTCGTCGAAAGTCACAGCAGCTGTGTTTTCATGGGGGAGAGAGCCAATGACAGAGCTCTCCTTGGTACTGGGCTTTAAAAGAAAACGAAACAGGTTAAACAGGTTTGATGGCAGCCTGTGGGAGGCAGAGGTGGACTGAACTTTCCACTTCTTTCTTTCCACAATTGACACTTTCTTTCTCTTTCATTTCAAGCTGTTAGGAAGGAAACAATATGGAGGAGGCAGGTTTTCTCAGCTCATTCTCCCTCCCCTGAACTCAGCAGGGCTTTGATTGGAGGTCCTAGGAGAACCAGGCTGACTCAGACCTTGCCAGCCCATGCGGGGAACCAGATCCTGTGAGTCTGTACTGGGCTCTGTGTACCTCACACTTCCGGAGGAAAATATACAAAAACAGTCTAGCAGTTAGTTGGTCCACAGTCAAATGTGGAGCCAGTGTCCAACACTGCCATTGTTGCTTTGAGGAAACCCCTGCCCTCAGGGAGCTTATGTTCTGGTGGGGAATTGAATAATAAAGTGACAAACAAATAAAACATGGGATATTTGGAGGGAAGTGGACAGAGAGCTAAGTAGGGTACCATTTTAGATGATGTTTTCAAGGAAGTTCTCTCAAAGGAAGTGACACAGGAGAAAAGGCCTGATTGAAATAAAAGAATAAACTCAAAATTCCCAATAAATAGGAAGCCTCTCACCAACTTATGGCTCTTCCTTTCACCCATTCAGGTAAAAAATCTGCCCTCCTCCAACCAGCCCCAAGCCCAACTCTCCTCCCCAGAAGCTGCCTTCCAGTGGTTCAGGGGTATAGGCCTCCTGAATCTGGGATCTTGCTCCATGCTTTCTTCAGTGAATGTCTTCATCTATCCCTTGTCTATGGTCCATAATTCCTGCTGCTGAGTTCAAGGTTCCTTAGAAAGTTGTGACCTCCCAAACCAAGGTTGTTCAAGGCCTCAGCCAGCTCTAACTCATCTTCGTAGATGGAGCCGGAAACCCCTTTCCATGTGCTCAGATTTGTTATATGTCATATATTATCAGGGGAGGATGGTTTCCCCAGATCACCAAGGGTGATCACGGCCCCCAAGCCATCAACCCTGATGCTCACTGTCAGCCCTGTTAGCTAGAAATGAGGGGACAGTGGGACCTGTGACAGCCTCCTTCTCCCAGAGTCCAGGTTGATGAGGTCACAGTCTCTTCTATTCCCCAAGGAAAGACCTTGGGAAATTCTTCCATGTACTTAAACTTCAGTCTCTTTTCTTCTGACCTCCCCTCTCCTATTGCCTTTACCTGTATTTCAGCAACGAGCTAGAGAGGGAAGGGGCAGGTCTTTCCCAGCCCAAATTCACCCCCAAACTTCTCCTGATTCTTCTGTTGGTGAGGAATAGACCTGAGTAAAGGCTGGAGGAGAAGCGAAGGGTGGGCCAAGGCCCTACCAGCCGCTCTTCCTGCAGTGATGGAGTTCAGGGCCAGTGGGCATGTCACAGCCAGAAGGATGATGTAGACAAATTAGATAAAACTCAAGAAAGAGCAACACACCAAAAAAAAAAAAAAAAGATGATGAAGAGACTGGAGGGATTGAATGATGAGGAGAGATTAAAAGAACTAAATATGGACAGACGGGCTAAATGCCGATTAAAAGCAGCGATCGGAAATGTCTGCGGGTATCTGAACACCAGCAGGGAAGAGGGGCCGCATTGGCAGGTGTGGGGTCAGGCAGGCGGGGAGGGGAGGTGGACTGAGGATAAATGAAGGGAAAGTGTTAGTGGCAAACTGCTGGGTGATGAGAGCCTCTATTAAGGGGGAAAGTGGGGGCGGGGAGGATAGAGGGGCAGTGGGTGTAGAAGGGGGGAAATGTAACATCTGGATCTCCCTCGGAGACTTCTAAATATACCCAGTGATATTAAGCAGACCCTGAGGGGATAGAGAGCATACCCCAGGAGACCCTAGATGTGTCACGTGGGCTATGTCCTTGTGTAACATCTAAAGCCATAACGGCGAATTCCTGCCAGCCTGGATCCAGGATGGTCAGAAGCCAGGAAGGACAGGATTATTAGCTGGAGCACTGGGACAACACGAAGATCAGACGTGTGACTGTCCAGTTGACACTGACCTCTTAGATCCCTTTTTGTTTTAAAAGTAAAATCCTGAACCAGAAATATTCCCTCTTCTGCAGAGAAAGAGGCAGCTGGTCAGCTTGACAGGCGGAAACTGCAGCTTTCTCGTTAATGTGCAATCCTGAAATGGTGATGTATGGCTGGTGATAGATCATGTTGGGTTTCCGGAGAGCAGGGAAGGCTAAAGCCGGAGTCTAATTCATGATGCATGAACGCATTGATCTTCCTGGCTCTGAAAATACAGTGTAATGAACCCCCGCTAACACATCATTTTTATTCCACTGCACCTCGCTAATATCTAATGATTTCACCTTCTACTGTGATCAAATATAATTGTATGGGAGTTCCAACTTTGTTCTTTGATATGGGAACACCACTGCCCGGCACTGTTTTGCTCTTTGCTAGTGGTAGAGCCAGTCTGAAACTTACACATGCAATGATTAAGATCCTACCAATGAGCTGCCCTGTGGGCGTTTGAGGGGTCCTATGTATTCACATGTGCGTACGTGTGTGTGTGGTTGTGTGTGTGTAGGTAAGCACAAGAATGTGTTCTACGTGTGTGTTGAACCAAAAGCTGATTGAAGGAGGAAAGATATTCAGAAGCAGGTGCATCTTCCCTGGGATGGCTCTACCCTTTCCCACCAACTGGCTCTTGGGAAATGGCAATTACTTAGAATGGAGATTACCTTGTAAATGTTATTGTTTGTGGAATCCCATCTGCTGATTGAAATCACTATAATAATTTGGTTTGAAGTCCATGAAGCTTCCTGGGGGCCCCTTAACAGCCTGTCCTTGACAGTAGCCCATCCTGTGTGCATCTCATGTTTCTTGGACAGAGCTTTCAATTGCACGGCTCCATTCTTCATTCTAAAAAGAGCTTTTTGGAAAAAATTAATATTAGTTTTATCACTCTAGCCATCTGGCCTGAAGGTAGTTGGTTTCTGATGAAGGAACAGATATTTACAACCCTTCTGTGGATGAGCTGAGCTCTCCTTTGCCAGCACTGTACTAGGAGGCAGTGGCAGGAGGCCACTTCTGACACTAGCTGGGTGACCTTGGGTAAATCGCTTAACCAGTTACCTTTTCTGGATCCCAGTTCCCCCCAGACAAAAGGAAATTCTGATGTCTTTCCTTGTCCGAACTCAGGTGGCTGAACCAGATGATTTTTTAATATATCTTGCAGATCAAGGATTTATGGTTCTGTGATACGGCACCCCTCCATGCTGAAAGCTCCTTTCTTCCTTCTGTCTGCAGAGTCAGCATTCCTTGGGGATCCCGACCCTTCCCACAACAAGAGTTGGATGTGAGTAAATCATAACCTCACAACTTAATAAAGAGAGAGATCTGTACTTCTGTTGTCTTTTGTTCCTTAGATTTGTTTTTAAAAAGAAGAATGACAAAACAAGAGTGAATTAAGGAGAATGGCTGCCCAATTATTTAGATTCTTTAAAGAATCTGTAGTAATATTGTGTTAATGCAAAACTGAGTTCTCAAGGTCAAGCTCCAGCACAGCTTCATAGGTAAAACTTTGACCCTTGTCCAGGCCTTTAATTTTGGCCTCTGCTCTGTTCCATGTGGAGCTGGTAGAAGGTTAATACATAAAAGCTAGTATTCCAGAGAAATACAGTCCAGAGCTTGAGAGGCGGGTCAGAGTACAGCATCTGACTGCAATCAATATGCACTTAAATGTTTGGATCATCTAAACCTCCACTTGGCACAAAGAATCTCCAGAGAGACCTTTCTTAGGAGCAGAGAAATTACTATTCCAGAAGTGACTGTGGGTCTTCTTGGCCCATATGTGTTTCAAGGGAGATGCTGGTGAAAGGGGCAAGGGAGGTCCATTTGGGATGAATTGGCTGGAAAGTAAATAGTCTGGGGGAGTAGGTAGCCTTGACTCTAATTCTGACCACCACTGCTGAGAACAGTTTGGCCCAATTCCTAATTACCATCTCTCACTCTGCCTCTGCAATGGGGTAATTATTGAGACGTGTTAACAAGGTGTGTTGAGACCATTAGATAGACGACAAATAGTATTGTTTATACTCACAGACTTGACAGAGCTCGAAGAGGAAAACTTTCAGCCACCCATTGTTCTAACTGCAGGAGAATGGAAAATGTCATCTATTCATTTTCATCTTTGCACTCCCAAACCCTATTCATTCTGTGACCAGAATTGAATTTGAATTCTTTATTTTAGTTTTCAATGAGTCACAGACCGGGGCTGGATTAGAACTAGACTTTTTCTTCTTACTTTGCCAATTTCTTGAGAGACATAAGAAATGGAAAGTGGAAAAGAAGTAGATAGACCCCAAGAAGCTTGGGATCATGGCCAAGAATGGGGGCAGGGGTGCAGAGCTAGACTTGGGGTTGAAGGAGGGGGGCTGTACTGGCTCCCATTTTGGTGAGAAACAGAAAGAACAGCTCTATAGCAAGATGGATACATGTTGCATTTATCACATATAGATGTCAATTCATACATTTCCTTAAAAGCTCAATGATATTATGGGGAAGATCTTTGGTTGGGAGTGAAACTGAATTACGGGCAATATCCCAGATCAGAACAATGTGGGCGGTAGGTGTTTTTGAAGAACATGAAATGAATGAAATGAAAAGGACAGATTAGAGGCAAAGTCTTAAATTGTAAGGCAAGTGTTCAAATAGACTCTCTCGGTCTTGCTTAGAGATTGAATATCAGAACCAGCAAGTGAAAAAGCTAGAAAATCTCCTTCCATGAAAAAATTGAACATGTGACACCCTTTCCTTAATGGCTTGGTGTGCTCCTACCTAGACACCTGGTACTTGACCAGACAATCTTGTGAGGTGCCTTTCAGGTCTAGACGCCAGTGAGGACAAGCCCTGGTTCAGCACATGGATCAGTTATTCTCCTTTTCCCATCCATTCATTATTTGGCTTTTTTATTTCACTCCATAAATATGTTTCCAAAAAATTTAAATGTTAATGCAAAACCTGGAGGAGGGGAAAAGATGTCAAACATACAAGCATCACTCAGAAGACATGATGTCTCTGCTGAAGAATTTGACCCCAGTAATCTAATTTGCTTTAAATGTGAAACGATCCTTCATTCTCTTATTGTAAGGCTCCATGTCGTTGGCTCATACAGATTACAATTTCTTTTCTTCCAATTGTAATAAATCCAATGCACGTACCCTCTTGACTTGGAAGTTGGAACAACAACACGCAGAGGACCACACTCCCCAGAGGTGGCTCTTGGGGAGAGCACGCTAGTTTTTTCTGCTGGAGAAAGATGATGCCAGACTATAAAGTGAGTCTCTCTCCCTTCCCCTTTCTGTCCCCCACCCCCCAAACTTCAATATAATCTGTGAAAAGAATACTGTGTCTAAATTATAGCTGATTCCTCATTATCTGGCAGTAAAAAGGTTAGGAAAGCCAGAAAGCCAGACTGACTGCAGCTTCACATTTTATCTTTCCGCCTGGGAATAGTTCAGTTTCTCAAATCCATTTGAAAACACTTCAGCTCATTCTATCCAATCTAGGGATTTTAACCTTTTTCTTCCTTTCTTCTCCTTTTTTTTTTCTTCTTAAACTGGCAGTTTAGAATTATAACTGACCAGGCTATAGCCTGCACATCTGTCTATCTGTCTATTGATCAGTCATGGGTCTAGTGTCTTACAACAGAACTTGACTTTTGGATAACATTTGGTATTGATTCAGAGCTAAATTGGATGGATCTTTGAAGGACTTGGTTGTACTATCAAGGGTTTTTTGAGTGATAAATCATCACAATAATTACAGCACTTGATATGAACTTAGTAATCATAAGGCCTCTGGCACCCAAAGATAGTATTTTGCCAACCAGTAACTATCTTGATATAAATGGGAAACTTGACCTCCAAACTGCCACAATTTGTTACATTAATTAATATGAACTGAAGGAAGCCAGCCACTGTGGTCAGACCTGCAGCTGGGGAGCAAAGGGTCAGGAAGGAATACTGGTGCTCTAGAAAAACAGTAGCTCTCAGACAACACAGTTAAATCTACAGGCTCAACCATTATTAACAGCGAAGACACGTCACAATGACAAACCTCTCTGTCGTAAACATTATTACCAGATACAGAAGTATACAGGCAGTGGAGGGACGTATGCCAAGATACTAGACAACAAAGATTATGGGCAAAACAATATTAAACACTAACTAAAATATAAAATAATAACTAAAATAACAAAGAATGGATCAGGATACCTGAACTATGCCATCTCCCTGGGGCAGAAGGAAGGATGGGGGAAGAACCAGATCTAATGTTGTGGGAGAAGCAGGGGAAGGGAGGAGGAGAGAGTGAACCCCCAGGGTGGTTCTCAATGTTATCTACACACCAGAAAGATCAGAGGAGCTTTTAATAAAACAGTTTCCTTCCCAGAGACTCTAAGCCAGGAGGTTTGGGGTGCGGTCCAGGAAGAGCTCCCTCCACCAGAGGCTGTGATACAAATATATCCAGGCTTGAAACCACTGCAGTAGACTATGCGTGTCATGGGGAGAAGACCAATGCCCTGCTCATCGTTGTCTTTCCAGTGGCCAGCTTAACACCTGGCTCATAGCAGATGCACACAGTATTTATTTCAATGGCTGAACAAATGGCAGACTGACAAACGGAATGAATGAATAAGCACTTATTGAGTGCCCACCACATGCAGGCTCTGTTCTGCCTTATCTATGGTATCTCCTATTGTTCTGCTGTTCCCAGTGAAGGAGATGTTATTTGTATTTCAAAATTGAGGCACCTAAGACTCAGGAAGGCTAAGTAATTTGTCCAAGTTCACATACTAAACTGGAGAAAGGAGTCTGATGTAAGGGAGGGGAGAGGGCAGAGCAATGGTCTGGAACGGTGACCATTTCAGAATTTCTATAAAGAAGGGGTGTACGGATGGCAATCTTGTTGAGTGGGGGTCTGCAGACTTGTCCTGAAATTCTGTTGACCTTGCAGCACATTGATTTTTACATCTCTGCTTACTTGGGGAACTTGACAGGGGGATGGGTTATGAAGATTCTGGGAGTCCCCTCCTCCTACCCCATCTTATCCCACTCCCCAGCAAGTCACTGGTCTGGAGGAAAGAGTTTGACAGTTCCCAGTTCATCCTTCCAATATCTCAGGGAGACAGAGAAGATAGCCCAGGGTTCTCTTAACCTCCCTCATTTCTCTCTGTCTGCCAGCTAATGCCTGAAATTTATGTTAATGAATAAAAAGTTTTGGTTCTCATAATTAAATATGAAAGCCTTAAAATACAAATGTGATTATATATTGCGGCTCATTCACACTAAAGTCAATCTACCGATAAATGACTGATAGCAGACACTTTCTTATTTTGAAAGGCAAAGGGAGGAAAGAGCACGCCTGACATTTGCTACCGAGGTGGAATAAAGGAATCCTCCTCGTCTTCAACAGATTTGCCTAGGATGAGCCTTATTTACATTCAACTGGGAAGGGACAAATAGAAGATGTGCTCAGAGGCATTTTTGTCATGGGCAGCTGTGAATACATGCAGCTTTTCTTCAAATGACATATGAAGGGTTTTTTGTTTGCTTTTAAAATGTGAAATAAAAGAGCTCCATTCCCTGAGGCTTCATTAACCGAGGTACCATCATCCCCAAAGCTGCCTATAGAATCTGCCACGTGCTGAAATCACCCAAATGGGAATCAGGGCCTGGAATTCAAGAAGCTCAGCTCTGCCCCCAGCAAGTTGGGGTCCTTGAGCAAGTTCCTTATTCTTTTAGGACTAGAACAATGGTACCTATGTTCGTGGAATATTTATCAAATGTCAGACAGTGTGGGAAGCACTTTTCCTGCTTTATCTCAGTTAATCCTCACAACACCACAAAGTACACACTCATATTTTTCAATTTTAGAGTGAGGAAATGAGTCTTAGAGAGCTTAAACTGGGTTGTGCAAAGGAGCTAGAAATGGGAAAATTGGGTATGGAAACTAAAGCCTGTCTGACCTTAGATACATGATGTTACAATGCTACTTCATGGGGAAGCTATGAGGATAAAAAGAAGTGACCTGAGCAAACATCCTTTAGACAGTTATACATACATGTTCACATATTGTGATATACATATATACATATATATATATATATATATATATATATATATATATCTCCATTTAACACTGTCCAATGCAGCCCAGGTTGGTTATGTTATTAGTTCTAAAATAGGTATATAAGTCCATTTCTTGACACCAGTGCTTTTCAAAATGTGGCACCCAGGTCAGCAGCATCTGGGAACTTGTTAGAAATGTAAATCCTAGAGCCCCACTCCAGGCTACTCAATCAGAAACTCTGGAGATGGGGTCCAGCAATCCGTGTTTTAACAAGCTGTCCAGGTGATTCTGATGCCTGTTTCAGACTGAGAGAAACTGAGTACTATTGAGCTAACATGGCAGAGGGTCTGTTCTCAGCCAACGACTGTAAAGGCACCAGACTGCAATATACTCATCCACTGAGCTCTCCATTGTAAACTTATGGCTTATCTTTTTTTTTTTTTTTGTAATAAATTTTTTTATTCTATTTATTTATTTTTGGCCGCGTTGGGTCTTTGTTGCTGCACGCGGGCTTTCTCTAGTTGCAGCGAGTGGGGGCTACTCTTGGTTGCGGTGTGCGGGCTTCTCATTGCAGTGGTTTCTCTTGTTGCGGAGTATGGGCTCTAGGTACGCGGGCTTCAGTAGTTGTGGCACACGGGCTTCAGTAGTTGTGGCTCTTGGGGTCTAGAGTGCAGGCTCAGTAGTTGTGGCACACGGGCTTAGTTGCTCTGCAGCATGTGGGATCTTCCGGGGCCAGGGCTCGAACCCGTGTCCCCTGCATTGGCAAGCAGATTCTCAATGACTGCGCCACCAGGGAAACCTGGCTTGTCTCCTTGCCGTTTATTTTGTATTCTGGTTTTGAACCTTAATGACCAAGAAAAAATTGTGCATGTAATAGTACTGAATTTACCTTGGGAAAAGAGAAGATGACTCTTACGCTGAGTGTTAAAGGCTTCATGGAGGATCAAGTTGCATTAAAACAAATGGTCCAGAAAACAGAGAATTACAGATGGGTAGATATTTTTTATGTTATGGAGGTCATGATAAGTATCACTGTATCCTGGGACAATTGACCAACATTTCTAGAAAGAGTAACAGAAAGAAATTGGTTGAAGGCAGGTCATGACATCAGAGGATCTGAAGAGAAGCAAAGAACTATTGTCGAGAACCATCTCCATAAGGGTGATGTTAAAGAGAGTACAAATGTGTATGCGTGTGCACGTGTGTGTGTGTGTGTGTGTCATACATCCATACTGTTTACCATATATTTGGCAATATAACATGAACTTCAGAATTAGACATAAAAGTTCCTAACTGGTTCCACCACTTACTAATGGTTATCTTGGGTAAACTACTTAGTATTTTCAACCCACACTTTCTTTATCTGCGGTTACAGACATGTGGATAAGAATAGTATTTCACTATTATACATAATATTAGACATGATAGAGCTCTCAGCATAAACCCTGGTGTGTATATAGTAAGTGTTCAGTACATTTTCATTATTATCATTATTCTTAATATACATAGTAGCAACAGTAATATTGTTTCCTTAAGTTAGAAAGGATTCTTGGAAAAAGATGCGGTTTTAGTTGAGTCCCCAAGGCAAGAAAGATGGCATCGAATAGAATCCGGTGACAGAGCCCCAGAAGTTTCTACCTGAGCCTGTTCATGGCGGATGCCTGTCTCCTTTGTGAGAAAACATGGTTTTCAATCATCTTTTTCTCTTAAGCTGTGGATTGCTAAGCATGGGCTGTTCTCCTCAGCCTTTCACAGAGTCTTTACTTGACTCACGCCAGGCTCCATCGCTTTCTTCCTTTCAAAAGTTTCCCCTCTTGCATTTGATTTTGCTTTCCTTCCACTCTTTGATCTCCAGCTTTGGTTGTTTCCAATCATCTTGTCAGCACAGTCCAACTGTCTCTTGTGCGGGTTTTTTTCATTGCAGTCTTTGGGATCTAGGTGTGTCTGCTTTAATAGGAAGCAGTCCTCTGAAAGGTTTTTTCTTTTTCCTGCAAGAAAAGCTAGGTTGGATTCTATTCACAGCCCTTTGCTCCTTCTCATTGCCCCTTCCATGAAGCCGCTGTGGCTCACTTCTTTGGCACCAAGCTAAGCCTTAGGACAGTACAAACCCTAACACATGGCATTATATACTGTAGGTGCTTGATGGGTGCTTGTGGCGTGAATAGGCCATGCAGCACTTTACAGTTTATTAGAAAAGAAAGAAGAAGACAGAGGGAGCTCAGCCCCAGAAACTTCAAAAGGATTGGGAAAGAGGGTGGTGGGGAGAAGTGGGGGTAAAGAAGCAAAAGGAAAGAGACGGGGGTCGGTGGGGGGAGGGTTTCCTCTTTTTCCTGACATCACAGATGATGACTTCAAGAGGGGAATATCATCTGAGATGACAATTCTGGAGTCAGAAAACCCTCGTCCAAAGCTGAGCCTCACGACCAGCGTACCAGTTGGGACTTGTCATTTGACAGCTCCCCATGTGAATTACCCCAGGGAAGAAGTGTTGCCACAGGGCACACCTCCCAGGCTGGGGAGGGAAGGCAACAGCCCTTCAGTCTCCTGCCAGTGGTGTCTGGGCAGCTGGCATCCCCTCCCACCATGCTGTGTATTTACCCAACTTCAAAGACCAGGGCAGCCATCAAAGGGAGGAAGAGGAAACAGAGATGAAATTAACTACCCCCCCCCGCCCCACCCCACCTCAGCCCTCTCCTCTATTAGAAAACCTCCTTTGCCAAAATGTTAACTAGCAATGCACACAGTCAGCATCAGATAGGTGAGTTTTGCAGCAGTAGCCAGGAGGAACTTTGCAATTTGGGGCGGAGACACAACTCTTCCAGCCAGGTGAGGGTTAAGCCATAAGGACCTGTTCCAAAGGGGGACTCTCAGCCCCAAATCATTGTCAGTTTCCACAGCAAGAAGGCAATGGTGTTTTTTGTTTTGTCAGGATCTGAGTGTATGTGTTGGATTAGAATGGAACCTGTGAGGCAGACAAAAGGAAAGAAATCTACACATGTACATGTTGAAGCTGGTTACATTTCACATCAGGCTGGGTTATCCTACCCTGACACAAGCATGACTGCCAATCAAGGGAAAAGAAAGGTGCTGAGAAAATATGGTATCGTACAAAGAGCATGGGCTTTTGAAGTCAAATAAATCTGTGCCAGCTGCTTAACCTTTCTGAGCTGCAATTTTCTCATCCACATAATAATACTACTACTCAGTTGTTGCAAGAATTAAATGAGATGTTTTATATAGAGTAACTGACTCATAGAGAACATTCAATAAACATTAGTGTCTGTATTCATTTCTTGAGGCTGCTGTATCAAATCACCACAAACTTGGAGGCTTAGAAAAAGAGAAATTTATTTCCTCACAGTTCTGGGGGCCAAAAGTCCAAAGTGAGTAACATTGTCAAAATCAAGGTGTTGGCAGGGCTGCACAGTCTCCAGAAGCTCCAGGGGGGAATCTGTGCCCCGCCTCTTCCAGCCTCTGGGCACTGCTGTTATTTCTTGGTTTGTGGCAGCATCACTCCAATCTTCAAGGCCAACATCTTTAAATCTCTCTCTGCTCCATCTTTGCCTCACCTCCTCTGTGTGTATGTCACATCTCTTTCTGCCTCCCTTTTATAAAGATAACTGCGATTGCATTTAGGACCCACCTGGATAATCTCCCCATCTCAAGATCCTTACCTTAATCACATCTGCAAAGACCACTTTTCCATAGAAGGTAAAAGTTCCTTGTGAAGGAACATTCAGAAGTTCCAGGAATTAAGACCTGGATATTTTGGGGGGCCATTCATCAGCCTACTACAATGTCCTTCAGGTTTTTGATTGGCAGGAAAGAAGGAGAAAAGAGTAGGAAGGGAGAGGGTACCTTTTTCTATGAAATGAAATCATATGCAAATTTAGCATCCAGTTCTGATTTTTTTTTCTCAAGTTGGCAATTCAGAATAATAAGGCATCACTATCAGTAGGTATATCATTTGAATGTACAAGTATAGTAATGTTTTTTGAAGTTTGATTGCATTTATGGTCAATTATGTTATGTAAGGTCTTTTCGTTTTATTCGTATAAGGAATATAAGCAGGTTCTTGAAGTAACTATATCTGCACGATAAGAAATCATTTAACAGGATTCTAATATATTTGCCTAGCTTTTCCCCCTCTACATATCAGATGCTTTTCATATACTGCCTTGAGCTATTAGTTAACTTTCCACAGATCTTGCCTCTTTAATTCAATTATAAATTCTTCGAGATAAGATATCATGTCTTGTACACTTCGTATCTTTCTTAGTGCCAAATGTAGTATATTCATCAATAAATATTTGCTTGACTGATTAATTTTAAAATACCAGGAAAGCAATCGTAAAGGAAGATGAAGGCAGGACCATTTAACTTTTGAGCTTCATGGAAAGAGGTATTAGGAAAAAATATCTTAACCCTTGAGGGAAATATTTACGCTTCTCTCTTTTATTCCATGTTTCTCAGCTTTGATTAAAATTTGTACACCTTTGTCAAAATGCATTTCAAACTAACCAAAGAAAAATAGTTATAAAGCATTTGAATACAGATTTTCTCTTATATCCATATTTCCAGTGATATATCCAGTGACGTAGTTTGACAATCTGAATCCCCTCAGCAAAAATTCAAATAAAGTCCCCTTCACCTTTTTTTAGGATCTAAATAAGCCTATTTCAAATTTTTCTGCCAAAAAGGGCTTTTGTATGATATACTTATCAGTGTAGGACAAAAAAGGAGAGCCTCCAAAAGAGACTACATGACATATGTAAGGCAAACAAGCACACAGCCTGGCATATAGTGTTCTAAAATATCAATTTCCTCCTGCTGTCCATTTCACTTTTTCACCCTAATAAACAAACTTAATAGTCAGTGGAATGAGCAACTAACCTTCAGAGAAATGATAATTCCTTCCAGAGTCGAGGGTTTAACCGAAATGCAAAGTGTCTAAAATGATGCATTTTGTGGGGGATTGGAAACCTAAAAAGAAATCTTATAAATACTCTGAAATAAAAACTATTTAGTAGCGAGTAGGGGGCTATAGTAATGATCTTCCTAATGTGACTTCTAGGTTGTTCTCCTGGTGTCCTTTCAGCGATTCTGAATTAGGGAGCTTTGTGGGAATAGTAGGGACCAAGAGTACTAAGCTCTCTTTGATAAAGAAGATGTGGTACATATATACAATGGAATATTACTCAGCCATATAAAAGAACGGAATTGTGCCATTTGCAGAGACGTGGATGGACCTAGAGAGTGTCATACAGAGTGAAGTAAGTCAGAAAGAGAAAAAGAAAAATATCATATAATATCGCTTAAATGTGGAATCTAGAAAAATGGTACAAATGAACTTATTGAATATTTGCAAAGCAGAAATAGAGACACAGATGTAGAGAACAAATGTATGGATACCAAGAGGGGGAAGGAGGGGTGGGATGAATTGGGAGATTGGGATTGACATATATACACTACTATGTATAAAATAGATAACTAATGAAACCTACTGTATAGCACAGGGAGCTCTACTCAGTGGTCCTGGCAGCCTAAATGGGAAGGAAATCCAAAAAAGAGGATATATATATATATATATATATATATATATATATATATATATAGGGCTGATTCACTTTGCTGTACAGCAGAAACTAACACAACATTGTAAAGCAACTATACTCCAATAAAAATTAAAAAATAAAAAAGAATACTAAGTTCTCTTTAGCTGAGTCTTTCCAGAGAAGAGATGAGTTTTTTTCTTTTCTTCATCATGTTTATTTGCAATGCCTCTCAAAAGTAGAGGAGCAATCTTTTGAAAATGATGAGAACATGGAACTGGCCACTGTAACCTGATTCTGCAAACCAGTTCCATTTGGGTGGTTTTTAGCCTGCCTCCGATAGACAGAAATGGGCAGGCTGGAGTCTCACCAGACCCCAGGTAATTGAGTTGAGCTCGAGTTGTGTACTAGATGTTTGTGCTTTAGCTGCAGCCCTCTTGCCCACTGCAAAAACAGATCTCTTTTCTCAATTATTCAAAATAAATCAATGATCCAGTTTTTTAAAAAAGGAGAAGAAGGAGAAGGAGAAGAAACACTAGAAATACCATCCCCTCTGTTTCCATATGGAAAGCACAGTCTAAACTTCAGTGATTTTAAAGACGATTTTAGTGAGGGGAGAGAGCCCACCTGTATGGCTTGGCAAATTAATTTTGAATACTCGAAGATAAAAAGGCTGAGTTCTTAGGAACAGGCTTTAAAAGTTACCATCCCTAGTAATCTGAGGGATTCATTGACAGGGGCTCTTCTGTTTATTCCAAATACCTCTTTATCATTGGTTTCAAAAGGATATGGCTCACTGTAAAGCACTGCCAATTGGGAAAAGAAGCAGATAATGAAAAAGTGATGCTTCCATGATGACACGCCTTTAGGTCCTCAACAGGATTTCTTCTAAATCAAAAGACGTGTTTTATTAGCGCTTACAATGGAGGAGGGGGAAAAGGAAGGAGAGGGCTTTTTCTTTTTTCTTTTTTATCTTCATAACAAAACACATGTTGAGTAAAAGCCCCTGGATGAGCCACATTGCAAACCCAGAGGGTGGAAGAGATAATTTTGTAAATTGTAAACCAGAAATTCTATTTGCAGTAGACGTTGAACATATGTAATTTACCAGCGTAACATTGTTATGCTGAATACAAGTGTGATGGATGCCTTGTAAGTTTGAGAAGAGAGGACAGAGTAATTTCAATATCGAGTATGATGTTTCTAGGTTCCCTGGAAATTTTGCCTCCTTGGGAGATCCTTTAGGAGAAGAACATAGACCCACTGGCATCGCCTGGAAATGGAGGGCTGGACAAATGACTGCGAACCTCCCCTTTGGGCTGGTGTCATGCTCAAACAGGAATGGAGGCAGATGAAGTGAATTGGTGGTGTCTGATATTAAGATGATCTTGCTTTACAAAGTGCATCTTTAGGAGGCTAATATGCCAGAGACCTTACCAACTTGGAATTGCTAACCTTTCCAAGTTTGAATTGACTTCATAGGATTTTCCCTTCCTTTGCATTAGCAAGCATAACATAACCTTCATGTTGGTGGTACAAACTGAGAAGCCTGGTAATTGACTTTCCCGTGGAGTATCTCTCCAAGAAAAGTACAGTCATCCCTCGATATCCATGGGGGACTGGTTCCAGGACACACTTAGGTACAAAGATCCCTTATATGAAATGGTATAGTATTTGTGTATAACTTCCTGTACACTTTAAATCATCTCTAGATTACTTATAATACCTAATACAATGTGAATGTTCTGTAAATTTTTGCTGGCACATGGCAAATTCAAGCTTTGCTTTTTGGAACTCTCTGGAATTTTTTTTCCTGAATATTTTTGATCAGTGATTGGTTGAATCCACAGATTCAGAATCTGCAGATACTGAAGGCAGACTGTAGGAGGTTCTAGGGTCCTGATCCTTAATTTCTCTTCCTTATCCTAGTGTGGTAAGCAGCAGCTGTATACTTTCCCCAGTGGCAATCCTATTTCTGGGCCAAAGTTGACACAGACAAGAGGAACAATTTAGATGAAAGATAAAAAACAATTATTAGAAATCATCAGGACTTTTTTTTAAATAAGTGAAGTCATGAACTGTACTAATTGCCTCTGAAACTATATGCTTTTTACTGCATTTTATTAACTGCAGTGTATAGAGTATGCCTGTTCTATGTATTGGTACCTTGTAGATATATTGAGATTTTTGCATAAATGTGTTATTCATCACAGACTGAGCCACATAAATAAAATATAGAGAGAGATATTAGTACTGTAACGAAGGTCTTAGAGAAATAGCTTAGGAAGTGACAAAGCTGTCAACAAACATGAAAGATTGAAATTAAGTCTTGCTTTTCTTCAAAACATGATCTTTAAACAAACTGAACTTCAGTTCTTCACTCTGTGGACAGGTAAAAGAAGACATTCAAAGCGCCACGTAGGGTTCCTGCTAGCTGATAGAAGCGTATCCTTGGAGAGCTGAAATAACTTTTAAAAAAGGAAAAAAAAAAAGCTCTACCTAAATCTGCAAAAGAGTAAGATGATTGTTCTTCTTCTGGAACCCTTTTGACAAACCCCTACATTTTCAAAGAGTTACATGGGATTTAGGCAGGCACTGGCTTTAATGTTGACCTGCGTGGCTACACTACATGTAGTCCTTTGAAAATTTAGGATTTGGTTGTTTGCTATAAGTCAGACGATGATTTGATTTAAGTTGACAGAGTTTGAAGAATGAATAAACATGGGCACTTCGGTGCAAAAATACAAAATCTCGAAGTAGCCCATTAATCAGGCAGGGATAACCAGGAAGAAGAAGAAACAAAAGAAGTATAATACCAATTCAAAATGCAGCTGAAGGATTTGCGTGTCATTTGAGATCAGAAGGTCAAACATGAAAACTTGGACAGGGCCATCAAAAGACTCCAAGGATGGGCTTGTGAGACCATTCTCCTAAAAACTTTTCCTGTTTGGGACTGCAAGCTAGATGATCAAGACAATTTCTATTCAGAACTTGTCCTGTTTACAACTCATATTACAAAAGTTATATTGCCATTGTCATCTTTTAGCAGCATGAGTGATACAATCTCATATTCATAATATGGCTATTTTATATTTGCAGCTTTATGAAAATCTATAGATATCAATATCTGTCTTTAATGGATCTTGCTGAAATCCTGCTGCCAGGGAAGTTATGCTGTACTGCTATGGAATTATCACAAAGCTAGATCTGACAATTATGATATCATACCAGGATAATGTGACTTTTAAAATTGTTGGGAAGAACTTTTACAGCATCATCACCAATCATATTTTAGTTTGGAAATAAAAACTAAGGTCTACATGTGATAATTAGTTGAGTTACCTCAGTTGCAAGGATCCCTCTATCCTACCCAAGGCTGTCTGCCAGTGTCAATGAAATTGAACCTCAAATTGAAAAACTCTAAAGCTATTTCTTCCATATCAGAAAATCACTAGCAAATCACATCTTCCTGCCCTACTGGCAAGATAAGTAAAGTGAGCACATATCTGTCTCCTTGTATTGTCAAACTTGAATCAAGCTGTTTACATGGGATGTCAGACTGGTCACATACTGGACCTCAGCATTTCATTTCTGTTATCAACTCTTGATAATTCTTGTGAAATGTACTTTTTTACTTCTTTGTAGCAAGAAATTGACACGGTTAATCACTGCCTCTTCCTTATTTAGCTCTCTTTTTATTCTTTCCCCATTCCCACCTCTCTCCTTCCTAAGCTCCACCCACTCCTTAAATAATTGATGTTCATCAGAGTGGTACACCTGGCTTATTTTTCAAAAGTCCTTCAATATATTGTCGCTAGGTAACCACTGCTTCCCCCTTGCCCCACCCCTGCTCAAGTCCCTGGCTTCAGCTTCTACCTGCATGCTCTTGACTCCCAGCTCAGTCACTTTTCTGAGTTCTAGACCAGCATTTCAGGCTTATAGCCTGGCTAAGTATTTCAAAGACACCTCAAAGCCAAGCTGTCCCAAAGTGAAATCATCTTCTTCCACTGCCCATCCCCCAAACAAACAATAAGCAATCAGATGGACCTATTCCATATCCTTGTACTTGGGTGAATCGTACCAACATTTACTCAAAGGCTGAAAATACAAATCTAAGGTTCATTTTAAGGCCTTTTTTTAAAACCATGATACCACTAAAATAATCTTTCCAGAATGTAAATCTGACCATGAAATTCTCCTAATTCAATGGGTTCCCATTACCTATCATCAACAATGAAAACTTCTTAGCATGTCAGTCAAGACATTTTCCCAATCCCTGTATATTTTCCCCAGCTTCTTCTCTTGCCACCTGTCCTCTGGCGACCTGTGATCCTAAACTTTCCTAAGAGATCCATGCTTTCCTAAGCTTTGGGGCCTTGTAAATGACCTCCCTCGTCACATCTTCCCCCTCTGCCCTTGTCCACCCCGTGGAGTCTTTTTCAACTTCCAGCACTCAGCTCATGAACATTCTCCTGTGGGAATTTTCCCTTGATATATAGACATTCACACTTGCCTCTTGGGTATAATAGGTGCCCCCCTTCTCTGTTCATATAGAGCTGTGTGCACATACTATAAAAACACTTACCCTATATAATAATTGCACTGTTCATGCTATACTCTGAGTTCCTTGACAGTAGATAGTTTGTCATTCATCTTTGTATTCCCACAACTTAACAGTGATTGTTCCATTGGGGTGTGCTATACATCTCTTTCCTTTTAATGAATATATATTTGGATCAGCCATGTATACCTGGATATATTCCTAGATATGATGGAAAAAACTATGACTTGGGTCCCTATGACAAATTTCCCTTTGTGGCCATTGGGGCTGCTTCTTGACCTAGTGTATGTGTAGTAGTTTTCTGCAACCTGCTTCGGTACTTCCCTTTCCTTCACACTTATATTCACCTCTTGATATTCAAGGGTTTGCTGTCAACTCTATGATTCTAGAAGAATAAACCTGTGGGTAAAGTGTTTAACTACTCATTTAAAAATATAGATCTAGCTGGCTTTATATTTCACAAAGATTCATAAACTGATAGTTGCTTGGTCTTAATAACCTAAGAATAGGTAAGATGTCTACTAGGTAGACCAAGAGTCTCTCCAGTCCAATATCTAACATACTGCTAACTCACTTTAATTTATGGAAGACTTTCCATTAAAAGCCGACATTTATTATAATTTTAGTAACTTTTTTGACAATGGAAGTTGAGGTCTAGGGATTATTTTAGTCTGCTCGGGTGGCTATAACAAAATGCCGTAGGCTGGGAGGCTTAAATAACAGACATTTATTTTTTGACAGTTCTGGAGGTTGGAAGTCTGAGATCAGGGTGCCAGTATGGTTGGGCTCTGGTGAGAGCCCTCTTCCTGGCTTGGGATGGCTGCCGTCCAGTTGTGCCCACATGGCCTTTCCTCCGTGCCTGCATGTTGGAGAGAGAAAACTCTGTTGTCTCTTCCTAGGGCATTAATTCCATCACAGGGGGCCCACCATCATGACCTCATCTAAACATAATTACCTTCCAAAGGCCCCACCTCCAAATATCATCACATTAGGGGGTGGGGTTAGAGCTTCAACATATGAATTGGGGGTGGGGGGGGACAAAAACATTCAGTTTGTAAACTGTTTAAACCACTTTCCTATGGGTACTCAAATAATCCAGTAGCAGGGAAAATGCTGACTCCAAAATATTGTTTTCTTGTCCCTAATAATGGGCCTTTTTATACCTGGGTACTCAAGTAATTAGCATTTTTGAAAAGCAGGACGTCACTAGTTCTCATTGATTGCCTCTGATGTATTTCCCAAAACATGAATCTTCCTTTAGTGCTTATTTTTCATATATGTTTATCCATATTTCTCAACTGTTTTAGGGAAGGCAAACAATCTAAGGTCTCTTTCTCTTTTGCTCTTTCAAGTTTTCTTAGGGAAAAGAAAAGAACCGGGCTCTTGGTGCTTCTGGCAACTTTATTCCAACACAAGTAGCACCCAGATTGTAATTCTGATGACTATTCAGCTCTTTCTTGAAAAATTAAATTCACAAAACAATTGATTATCAGTTATAAATGGCAAAAACACCATCTGGTTTTCAAAAGTGGTTCAATTCATGCAGCAAGGGGAAGAAATGTTGGAACTCATACTTGGGGAGGAGTTCTAGTGCACGAAGCAGAAAATGACGAGCTTTACTATGAGAAAGCCAGAGTAGTCATAACTTGTATTTAGCAGATGCAGGAATTTGATACGTTCTTCACATGTTCCATATGTTAAATCAGTTGGCAAGATCTTCAGTGTGAAAGAGCTGAGGGTGGCAGAGGAGTGTGGCTAGTGGATAGGGTAGCAACAGCTTTATCCTAAAGTTTCAGCTCTGGTTGTTTCCATGAAGACTTAGTGCTAAAGATGTCCCATGACCTGGGAAATTGGATGTGCAAGTTCCTTAAATGTCTGGCAGGGGTGGCATTTTCTGGTGGAAATTTCTAAAGCTATCTGCATTCTTCTGGGGAGGTAAGTCATACAGCATTAGCATTTCCTACAGAAATGTCCCATGTTGTTCTTTGCCAACTGGAAATCTGCGTAGGTCTTCATTTGATGTGCCAAGAGAATGAAGGGAGATGAAAACACTCCACATCTTCCAATGTCCCCATACTGTGTTCCTAGTGTGGGAGGACTGGGGCCTGGCTAGATTCTCTTGGAGCTACAGCCTCATGAGGAATGCTTTTCCTTAGGAGTATAATGCAATCCTGTTATTTAAAAAAATGTTTCTGAGTTGCTGGCATATTTTCACCTTATGTTAAAATGTAGCTTATGCTTATTATTCATGCATTGTAATGTGAAATTTATTCATTCACTTAACAAATATTTATTGAGGCCCAGTATAGCATAGTGGTTAATTGCATAAGCTTTGCACCTTACAAACTTTGACCTTAGGGCAATTGCTTAATCTTTCTGTGTTTAAAAAATACAAGATGGGAAAGAATACTGTGTGCCCTGAGGACTGTTCCAAGGATTAAATGAGATTACACATGTAAAATACTTAATAAGACCGCAATAAATGCAAAAGTAGTAATAATAATAATAATAGCAAGTATAAATTTACACTAGGGTGCTAGATTGACTGGGATATAGGACCTTACTTTATAGTTTATACATCTTTCAGCATACTTATGGCCTCAATTTTTTTTATCCTGATTGTGGTGGGACTCTGCTTTGCATTTGGTCTGATCGAGGTAGCTTTACTTCTGGAGGTGATAAGAATAGGTAGGACTTTGCGGACTGGACATTATCCCGGTGACCATGTGGTGATGGTTTCCCGCCTCATGTTGTGCTGTTTGCCTGCTGGAGCTTTCCAGACTTCTAGAGGGCTGCCTGCAGTTCATGTATTAGGGACTGTAATTACAGTGCAGAATATCCAGGCCTGTGAAGACAGGGCAGTCTTGAAATTAGTTTATGCATAATGGATAATAGGAGGCTGTTTTTAAGTGTAACTCATTTGGTGGGTTGGCAGATCTTGACTTCCTTTTTGATATGTAACATTTATTTATTTATTTTTTAGCAAGATGAGGACAGAGGGCTCCTCTAGACTAGAGCTCAGACTTAGCAATTTACATTCAGTAATCTCTTGGTCATTTAGCCACAGATAATTTGTCATGGTTTGTTTTAGCTGCTGTGATATTGATATTTATTATGCAAATTGTATTTCCTACATCTTATTGTTCTGCATTCTATGAATACTTAAATTATTATAAACCTTTACACTTAATATGGCTCGTCCTTCAATTTGATGCTTGAGCAACAGAGGGTCAGAGAGCACACGATCTTCTAGAGGGGAAGAAAATAAGTAATTAAAAAGCAGACAAACAAGAGAGCCGGCTGCCTGGCTCAGAAGAAAGCAAAGGCAATTTCGGGGAGGGAGAGCGAGTCCGAGAAGCGAGTCGCTTCAGCCTGGAAAGCCTCTCCCAGAGACGCGGGAAGCTCAGAGCACCTGTTGGTCCCCAGCCGCCTTAGGCGGGACAAGGGGCAAAGGGGCGGCGGGAGGAGTGGGTTTGAGCCCTGAAGGAGGAAGATGGCAGACCTTCTCTTCACACCCCGTCTCCGCCCTCCACCCCGAAGCCTTCACAGAAAAGATTTTTTGTTGAGTGTGTGTAATCGTAATTATCTAATAATACATGTGCATCATGTATATTAAATACACATATATCACATATACATTAAAGCCAGGAAGGAGACCTTCAGCAAGCTGGGGAGCCGGAGCCAACCCTCCTCGATCTACCTTTCCCGAGAATCTACCGCAAACACAGAGACTCGAAAATCCCAGATCCCGATTCCGGCTCCTTTCTCCCAACTATGCCCAAGTCTACCGCTAGGCTGTTGAGCGGGCTCTCCCGCTCCGCTGGACGTGCAAAGCACGCATGCACTTCTCCCAGATTGTTTTGTCAATCCGGGGACCTGCCTTCTCACTCTCTACTCCCGAACAGCCCCCTTTTCCCAAAGATCTATTCCTTCGGTGCAAGGTGAGTGACGGAAATTTGCAACGTTTTGTTTCCAGGCCAGTTGCACTCTGCGTACCGGGCAGGGGAGCCTCCTAGGGAGATTCTCGTCGTCTGGTTGATGTAGCGATTCCTATAAACATTCCTAATAAAGGTGTACGGGAAGCTAGACCCGCCCCCGGCGCCGGAGCCCCTGTGCGCCACGGGCCCAGGAGAACACTTTTTCCTTGATCCCGGGGAACCGAAAACAAATTTTAACATAAACATATTTGCATACGCCCCTCCCCCTGGCCCCGCCCCTAGGTGGCGCGGGCGCGCCGCCGAAGCCAGCGCCAGAGGGCGGGGTGGGGGAGGGGGGTGAGTCCTCCGAGAGCCGGGTTCGGCTCGCGGCGATGTGATTGGTCGGTCCGGACTCCGCCTCCAGCGCATGTCATTAGCATCTCATTAGTTGTCCGCTCGGGCTCGGGAGGAAGCCACAGCCGCCAGTCTGAGGCAGGTGCCCGACATGGCGAGTGCTGTGCTGCCGAGCGGACCCCAGTGTGCAGCGGCGGCGGTGGCGGCGGCGGCGGCGGCGCCTCCCGGTCTCCGACTCCGGCTTCTGCTGTTGCTCCTCTCTGCCGCGGCACTGATCCCCACAGGTAGGTGTGGGCACCGGCCGGTTGGCCCCCGAAATCTCCTAAGGCACCCCGGTGGCCGTAGCCATGGAGGGGGGAAACGTTTCCATGACAACCTTCCCCCACTTCCTAAATCCAAATCGGAGGGAGAGTGGAGAGGAAACTCAGGGCTGAGAATGGAAGGGGTTGAGGGGATCGGTAAATCTCCTCTCCCTTGCCCAGCTCGGTGTGAATTAGAGCTCGTAGGGATGGCTGCACCCACACCTTTTCTCCCCGGCTTGGCGCGGGGCGCGGAGTGGAGTGAGAATGTGGGGCTCGGGGGCTAGAGAATATAGGGGAAGGGGGTGGATCAAAAGCACCCCCCCAAACCTTCCGGACCCTCCCTAACTCGCTGTTGTCCCCGTAACTTGCAGGTCCTCCCGCCTCCCCGGGCTGCCCATTCGCCCCCACCTCTCCAGCGGGCGCCCCGTTCCCCATCCCCGAAACCTCCCCATGGCCGACTAGCGGCCCCCTCCAGCGCGATTCCTCACTGGTCCACAGGACATCTCCAGATTTGTCTGATCGCTCCTGCTTTCCCCGCGCTCTGCCTTTCTCTCCTGTCCACGAACAGCTCGCCCCTCGTGTCTCCTTCCAGCCGGATCGCGGCCCCTCCGCCCCCTCCGCCCCCTCCGCCCGGCTGCGGGTCTCCTTGGCCGGGCTCCAGGCAGCGAAAGTTCCCCGGGCCCGGCCCCGCGGGGGGGCGGTTGCTGTCGCCGCCTCTGCGGGAAGAAGCCGGGAACCCGCAGCCCGCCTACCCCACAGCGTCCTCCGCCGCGAGTGGGGACCCCGGATTTCCAGGCTGCCTGTCATTTTCGGCAGCTTGGGGGTGGTGGAGGGAGCGTTCGCGGCCTCTGCGGCCAGGCGGTCACCCTCCGGGCCTCCGAGCGTTCCCTGCGTGCAGAGCTGTCTTGGGAATTTGCCCAGGGGCGGCTCTGCGCGCCCCGCTCCTTCCCTGAAGATGCGGAGCACTCGGCTGGAGCACGCTGTTTGGCTGACCGTGTGCCGGGCGCGTTGGCGCGGTCGGGAAAGAAGAGGGCAGTGTTTGCTTTTGCTAACAAAAGGGAGCTGGAGCTCTTCCCCAGCGGAGAGCCCGGCCGTGCTGCACCCTGCCTCCCCTTCCCACCACCGCCGCGCTTGGCGGCCGCGCGGCGTCCCAGCGCCCCTGGCCGCCTGCTGCGGGCTGGGAGCAGGGAGTCGGGACTCCAAGGCGCAGGGCCGCGGGGGGCGGGGAGGTGCAGGAGGGGATGCAGCAGGGCTCGGCGCCTGCAAAGCCCCTCCTCGCAGCTCGGAAGCCGCAGGACCCGCGAGCAACAAGTGGCGGAGGACACCGAGAGCTCAGCCCCCACCTGCGGGGCCCCCGACCCGGGCGGGTGCAGCGCCGGGGCCACCGTGCCGCTCCCGGGGTGCCTCTCCGCTTGGGCTGTGCCTTTTGTTTACACGCTAGAGGACACACAGTTACGTAAACACCGCAGGAGACACGCTGTAGGAAATGGGGCGATCTGGGGGTGCTAGCTTTGGATTTGGGGGGATGCCGGGGTGGTTGCTTCCCCCCCACTCCCCAAGACAGGCTTGCAAGGGAGCTCGACTTGGGGAACCTGTCGGGGATCCATAGGTGTGGGAATCTGGCGGCAGCTTCAGTTCCAGAGCTGAGGATTTTTTCTTCCATGCCACTGTCTCCGGATGTTGTTTATGTGTTTTTGCACTGTGAATTCCTAATTTATGAGTTACGAGATAATTAGGTTCAGCCGATGCCGGTGTGGTTACAACTTCATTTCGGGTGATGTCTCTGACTCGATGGGTTCAATGAAATGTTCCTGAAAGAGATCCCTCGTTCTGCTGCATTGTAAAAAGCGCCAGTGTCGGTTAAACGTGAGCGTTACAGGCTCGGTAACTGGCGCATAATAGAGGCAACAATAGACTTGTATTGGCTGCAAAAAAAAAAAAGGCGGGGGTGGGGGGGAAGCGCTGGTCGGGATATTGTCTTTGGACTAAAAATGGGAGCCGTGCAATGCCGCTTGCCAGCAGAGCAGCATCAGATTATACCTCCTCTGTCCAGCCTGCTCATTGAAGGCTCGGGGTAGTAGCAACAGTACTGTATTTGTAACTATCTCGCGGTAAGAAGTTGCCTTCCCAGCTAGGGCTATATGCTGACTTAGAAAGGAGCGGTCTGGAACTCAACCGTGCATGTCAAAGCTACAAGAAAATTCTGTTGCCAGTTACCATGGAAGCAGCTTCTTGCTCCTGTGTACATCCCTGTTTGTACGCTGTTATCAGATTGTGTTCAAATTAGAAAGTAATTGGGTTTGATTTGTAGTGAGGGGGTGAGGCGCCTTTCTTTAAATCTTTTTTTTTTCTTTTTTCCTTTAATGCGTTTTTTTGGTGCTGAGTTTGAGAAGGGGTCTTGGCCTAGCCCCAGGTCCTAGACCCGGAGAGTAGATTTCAGGTGGGGACCAGGGGACTTCTCTTCCTTACTCCTCTTAGTTTAAGCTTTCTCAGAGACCTCCAGTTCCTACTCCCAGGATTAGAGAAACCTGTTGGCGTTGCCTTTTAACTTCATAAGGCTTGTTTCATTTACAGCCTTGCTGGGATAGCCATCAAGGGCCATTGTGCAGTGGGTCCAGGTTCTGTCTTCCCCTGTAACTGAATCCATCTATCCCCTGGAGAAAATCTCCCATCCCTCCTGTGGTGTTTGGATGAAATGGATGTTAATGAAATGCAGCTAAAATGGGCTTGTCAAAGCTCACTCCTCAGTGTAAATCACGCCCGTTTAGTTTGGGGTGCTTGCATGATGTTGTTTCTGACCCACAGTGAACCCGTGGTTGATCACCCTCCTCTTACATTTTCAGCAGTAGAGAGGATGGCTGATGGGTGGGGATGTGTGGTGGTGCTGGGAAGCCCAGGAACTGAGTTTTTGCTTGTCGTGGCCTGTTGGGGCTTGTGTACCGGGGATAGGGACTTTACAAAAGTGCCGCCCTGCTATTGTCGCCTTTCCCTGCCTCAAATCCAATAGCTGCGGGAGGGACTTGAACTTGTCTGTGATAGCTTTGATAAAATATCCCTCATTAATGCCACTTTATATTTACAGTGTGTCACTGGAGACGCACAAGGCTTCATTTAGTGACTTGTGTGACGAGACAAGCTTGCATTATTTGCCTGGGACATTTTGGAGGAACAAGAGAGCCATTGAGCAATCTTTTGAAATGAACAAATACAGAAAAAGGGGGGAATAAAAGAGCAGGCAGTTCTCCGGAACAAAGAGCTTTATTCATATGGATGTCGTACATGCTTTATCCAGTTTTCCCAATGGCCCTCCTGGTAAAGGGGAGTGGGACAGGGAAGAAGCCAAGGCAGGACACTGGCGCTTCCTCTCTCGTTTCCTGGCTTCATTTTCTTACCTGACTTTGCCCTCGACTCCCTGGACTCCTTGCCTGCTCTGCTCAGCTTGCTCAGCTCCCTCTAAAACCCCAGAAGGTAACGGGTTCCTGGGTCTAAAAAGGAGATTTTCAAATCCTTTCTCCCAGCTCTGAATTACAGCGGAAGAAAGTGCTAGTAGCTACCTGTTGAGATGGATGGTCTTCGGCGGATATATCGGTTGAATGGAAAGAGATGTCACTTTTCTGTGACATGTGTCAGGAAGTGGTTGATAGTGAATGTCAGATGGGTAAGAGGTCTTGCAATTATAATATTAGCCTTACTATTTATTTTTAAAGAAATGCTGTGAAAACTAAAATCCAAAATTGTCATTGTCATGAATGGTGCTCTTGGAGTTTTCAGTGACTTTTGCCCACACCTGGTACATTTTGGCCTTATTATACATAAGTGAATTTTTATTATTCCTTGGCCTATATTGCTAAGTGATTTTCAGGCTTTAAAAACTTGATAATATTGCTGTGAATATAAACTCAATCTCTCAGTTTCTGTATGTGACATATTAATGCTTAATTGGCCACTTAGAATTTATATTTTAAAAATGGTTTTGTGTGTGCCTGTGTGTTTAACAGAAGGCCCATTTTTATGCAGGGGAATCTCTTAAATTGCACCAAACTAATCAATGTTATGATTTGAATGGAAATTTACCAGCATATAAAGAAATTTTCTACGAAATAAATCCGAAGGATTCAAATGTTGTACCTCTTTCTTGGGAAGAATAGTACTGACCATCATGCTGGGCATTTTCAACTGAAAATCCAGCACAGAAAGGAGAAATCACACAGCGACATCTGTTGCAGAATTGAAAATTTGCTGCTTCTAGTTGTAAGCAATTAGTCCCATATAAGCACCTAATGGTATCAGCCTGTGTGTGTGTACTCACACAAATATGTGTGTATCCACATGCATATATGTATATATATGTACGTATACAGAAGCTCAGCCAGCGTTCATAGTCACATTTAAAATTATTTAATAGAAAATATAACATTTTAATGCCAAGTTCTTTTTCTTAATATCACCTGTTGAGGAACTAGACATTCCTATAATCATGGAATTTTTGAAAGGGGAAGGATATTAGAAATCATCTGGCAAAATCTCATTATTTTGCAATGAGGCAGCCGAAGCCCAGAGAGGGAAGGACCGTGCTTACCGCTGAACTGAGGCTAAGTTAGCTATGCTTCCTGGATGGCGAGCTGGTCTCTTGATAGCCAGCCAGTGAACCTTCTCTTCCACCTCCTAGCAAGGATGCCCAGTTAGGGATATGCATCGTGGGTAGATGGTATCTTGGGTAGGAAGAGTTTGTATTCTGAAGGCAGCAAGAGTAATTATTGTTCTGCGTAATAAACCGATGGGTCAGAGGTGTGACCTCTGGGAAGAAAGGACCAGTTTTTGGTAAGGTTGTCTTTAGTGTTGACAAGTCATTCTGAAACCTCTGGACTTCATTTGGCAGTCACACATGAATGTTGTTGTCCAAAGCACCTGAGTAGAGGAGAGCTCTGGATTTGTGTCCCGGTCCTTTAAGTCCCATGCATGAAAACTAGGCTTCACAGAAGCCTCAGCTTTAGACTTTTAAGCTTTTGTTTTGTCATTTCAAGGAGTCAGATTAACAGGAGAACTGGTTCCACATAAGAAAAAAGGAAGGGTCCTTAAGACAAGAACAAAAAACACATCTTGATTTTCTTACCAGGTACTTGTCCCTTTCCGTTAAGGCTGGGAAAAAGCTCAGAATAATTTTTTTTCTTAAAGAAAAAATTATTTTATTGTTGCAAGATGACCTTTTTTTTTACGTCAATCATATTTTCTTTATTTTTTCACTTTATTATGGAAAATTTCAATTATACACAAATGTAGAGAGAATGCCATAATTAACCCTCTTTGCAGATCATCAGGTTTGGTAATTATCCACACATGGTTCATTTACCTTCTCTACACCTCCTCCCCTTCCCAGATTATTTTAAACAAATCCTGGACATCCTATCATTTCTTCCATAAATTACTTTAGAATGAATTTCTGTAAGATACAGCTCTTCCTCTACGCCCATAATCACAGTATCATTAGCTGCATGTACATTTTATCCACTGGTATACAGATTTTCATCCTACTCTTGCTTTACCCTGGAAGGTAGAGTGAAGGCTTGTTACAGTGGGTAGAAGCTGAGGCGGGAGCTAGAAAAGCCAGAGCATGATTACTGCCTGCACTGAGGAGACCTTTTCGTGTGGTTTGGTTTATTTTGAGCAAGGTTTTGTTTGGATCGGATAAGATGAGTTTTATTGTGTAAATATGGTTGTGTAAATATGCAGTAATTGTAGCTAATTCCTCAGTGGCGAGCTATGGAAAACACCCTTGGTGAGATTGGCCATTTCTAGATGTTCTCATAATGAATACTCTCCATAGGAGGACTTCTGTAGGAAAGGCTAGTTTAGTTTGATGGCTGTGAGATACCCTCATTCGGAATATTTTCCTTTAAATGTCTCCGTGGTATAAGTGCCTTTGCGTTTTGTAAATATGTGGCTTCAAAGAAAAAGATGTCTTTTCCCATTTCTAATTGGCTAAGTGTTAATTTCAGCCTGTATTCTGTAACTGAAGTGATTAGAAAATGCCTTTGGTGTGGGAAACCCCTAGGGAGCTGTAAGTTTTTGGGCCTTATTTTTGTAGGATGGGGGTGTGGGGTGGTAGGAAGAGAAAATGTTACTCTTTTTCACTTTTCAGTGTTTGCCCCATTAATTTAAAATGTGAATTTCAAATTTCAGCTGGCAATGTTAGAATGCTTCAGTGTTAATTTCGGAACTTCTTTGGTTTCTCGGAAGATAGGTTGGTTCCATTTTCCCCGGTTCGTGAAATGTGAGGTTGTGTGTGTGTGTGTGTGTGTGTGTGTGTGTGTGTGTGTGTGTGTCTGTCTATCTTTTAAGAAATTCTTTCTCAAATGTATTTAACGTGGACTATAAATCTGAAGCATTTGGGTTTTTGGTTTCTAGCCAAACAAGTAATTACACATGAGATGGTTTTGAGGGGTCCAAGCCGCCCTGGCGGGGTAAAAACCCGCCTCCTGTGCCCCTCTTCGGAGCTGGCCACGGCACCAGAAAAGCACAAAGGAATGTCTACATTTAGGGTTTGGGGAGCGCCACCAAAATCGAATAAAAAGGCTTTGTTTGGAAACCATCAATGAAGGAAGGAACCCACTGGAATGTTTGTAATTACAAGTGGCACCTCCTTGTTTAAATTTCAGAAGCCACAGTTTCTTTTTCAGAGATTTAAATTGCAGGCTCTAGCCAGCAGCTGCTGTTGTGGTTAATGGGCACTTTCTCTTTGAAGATCTTCCAGTGCTGGTTCTCAAAAGCTTTGGAGCAGTTGGCCTTGAACTAGGGTTAGAAGAAAGGGAGATGGAGGTATTTATATACATGCACAGCAAAAGTGATGTGTGGCCTTTATTATTACTCAAAAGAGGAGCTTGGCGGTAAGGTTTCGAGAAAACTGAGCACTAAGAAAAATCTATTATGACTGACAGGTGTCTTGAATGGGGTGATTATCTTACGAGAGATGTGGGGTGGGGAAAAGTTTTTCTTTTAGTAGATGCTTTACTGGAATATAGTCATTTGATATTTCAGAAATGTTAAATAGCCTTGAAATGAAAGTGCTCTGTTTCATATTTAAATGCTACTCAGTGTTTGATGTTGATATTCTAGTGGCATGGACTTTTAAAAATGCCTAGAATAAGTGGCTTGCTCGTGGCAGTCTTCCTTGGTAAGGTAGGCACTCTAAATCCTCTTGAGCCATCCAGCACTAGACGGCAGTGTCAAGTTGGAATTAAGTTATGAGGTCCCTGGAGGGGGTGGGGAGGAATCTCCCTAAAAACAGAGGGCTCCCGGGCCCCATCTCTCCCATTGTCTGTACCATATCTCCACTTGGCTAGGAATAATCTAGAGGTTAACATGTCAGAAATTGAACCTTTCATCTTAGATCTCAACTTTTCACAAAGTCTCCATTATTGCACGTGACACCACTGTCATCCTGGTCTCCAAGGCCCTGAAATTTGGAGTCTTTTTTCCCCTCCTTATCTTTCACCCTTGGACTGAAATAAAATGGGATAAAATGGGGCTGATTATTTCTCCACAACATTCTCTGGAAGCCTCAACGTCCTCTCCAAACCACGTTTTACTAGCAGAAGCTCCCTAGCCAATTCCCCTGATCCTAGGCTCTCTGAGCCAGAATTTAAGTCCTCCTACCACAGCTGTAATTCTTTCCTGGACAGGATCAGGACATGCCCTTGCAGAAAACCTAATCTCAAATTCTTGCTCCTTGCACCAGATTCGAAATCCACATTGTTTTGTCTTAAGGTTGTTCCTTCCTCAATTGCTCTCTCACTCCTTCTCTAATTGCCCTCATTTCTTATTACTTTTCAGCCCAATCCCGATGAGACTGGAAGACTGATGATTCTCCAGTGAAACCCAGGAAGAAAGTGGTTTCCCCTGATCAGCCTTCAGCTGGTTGCCTTTGCATATAACACTGCTCTCTGATCAGTTTTTCTCTTAACTGTTTTGGTTTATAATTGTAGGACGGCTCAATCTCCTTGCCCACCTTGAGAATAAACATCTTTCCTTTGCATCTTTCAGTTTAACTAACACATGCTTATCTAAAATATATGCCCACACAGACATTTCCTTTTTCTGCTTTACAGGTGTATACATAAGTCTTTCTTTCCAGTAAGCCACAATATGTAGATATTATTGCCATTATTTTAATGAAATTTTAAACCTTAGAATGCTGAAAGTGTATTGTGCCTATTTGGTAGTACGTGTTGGAATACAGGCATTTACTATAGCATGAAAATAGTGTAACTGAATTCACAAATTACAAGCTGGCAAAGTAAGACTTTGGGGCAAAACGTTAAGCCTTGAGGAGCTGGAGACTTTGGAAGGGTCAGAGTCAGAGAGCCTGGTCTGGAGCTGCTGACTTGGCATTCATGAGATCAGCCCCTCTGAAGATGCTCCAAAAGATGCAACCTTAGAGGAGCATTTGATGCTCATGTTTTCGGTGCATCAGTTACTAAGAAGTACTACCCGGGAAGCCAGAAGGAAGTGCACTAAAACCCAGGTCTTTATTAGCTAACACTTTAAGTAGCGTTGACTTTGGGAGCAGTGCTATCTCACTAAACACAGGCATCTCTCCCATTGTGGCAGATCACATTTTAGTCGATTACATAGAGGGTGAATTGTTACTGGCTTAAGATAAAAAATGAAATCTTTGTTTCTCAGTCTAACTGCTAAACCTGTTATCTGAAGGATCTTTTCAAAGCCTTTATCTGGTACTAATATCTGCCATGGTTCTTCCCTTATTTTTTTCCTCGTCTGGCATCCTTCCCCTGCAGAGTTCAGTTTTTGCTACTGGAAGGTTATGCAGCATGATAATTCAGTGGTATGAACACTTGATTATCATGGAGTATTTGGGGACGGTCTTGGGGGAAAAGGTCGTATGTCAAATGTGGTATGTATTTGGCTCTTTGCTGATTATCAGCCTGGGATAAGCCAAGCCATGCAGAAGTTACTGCACATCAACAGCTTCTGAGTAGAAGAGGAACCCTGCTTCATTTCTCTTGCAGAAACCCTTACTTAAACAATGAAAACTTCAAAGATAGGGAGGAAAAAAAAAAGTTAATTCAGTACTAAATTACTGCTCAAATGGTTTTATCTCTTAAAAGGTTCAAATAGAGATTAGCTTAAATGACACTGAACTTCACTTTTCCTTGTGCATATCTTGTGCGCACACATCATTGTGAAGAGACCTCTGTCTCCTTTCTTTTAGTTTTGTTAGTAATCACATGAATGTTAGTTGCTGTTTGTTTCCCTTTCCTGAAGCAAATCTCTCCATCTCTGGGCCAGGTTGGCAAGCAGAATGCCCGGTCTAGATTACAGAACAGTATAAACCTAGTGCTTTGCTTAAGAGCTAAAAACAACAAAAACAACTTACCTTACAGGGTGTTAAAAGTAAGATCATATGTATGAATGTCCTTGAGAAGGAAGTATTTTATATATATGGCTTTCATTAAAACAGCCACGGTTTAGTGATGGGAGTTATGTTTCTGACTACTACTACTGCTAATCATGTTTGTAAATCCCTCGAGAATATTGAAAAATTCTGGCTGAAAGGATTAATTCAGGATGTACTCAACTGTCTCTAAGGTGAAACTGAAGAATAAAGTGGCAGTAAGATTAAGATCCCACCCGGAGTTGAATGTTTTTTGGAAGTAAATGGAATTATCCAGTCACCTTGGAGAAATAGACGGTGATTATAATCTCAAGTTTCTGGGCCTTTTAACACAGGCAGGACTTTATGATTTTACTTACCCCTTATATTTTATATACTATATTTAAATCAAGTACTTGTATTTCTGTAGCTAACCCATAAGGCACTTGGAAGAAAAATGAGAATTTAAAAATTATTGTTAAATCAAGTGTCTGCTTTTATACCAGGCATTGTGTTTGGTGCAATTATAGTTGGGTGGGTTGATTCCTGAGGGATACAGTTGGTTTTCTCAACTTTTATTTTGAAAACTGTCAAAACCGCAGGAAAGTTGAAAGTATAACAAATGCTTGTACACCCCTTACTTAGATTCATCAACTGTCAACATTTTGCCCATTTGTTTTATCTCTAGCTCTCTAAATAATGTATCCACACATGTCTTTTTTGTTTTTTTCTGATCCATGTGAAAGCAAGTTGCAGGCATAGTGACACGTCACCCTTGAATACTTCAGCACCAGACTCCTGAGAATAGGGACATTTTCTTCCACAACCTCATTACGTTCAAGAAATTTAATATTCACCAATATTATTTAATGTCTAGTCCATGTTCAAAGTTCCCCAATTGTCCCAGTAATATTCTTTATCTGTGTTTCTTTGTCCTCCCTGATCTAGACTCCATTGGAGATCACACATTGGATATGGTTTTCATGTCTCTTTTTCTTTTAATCTAGAACCATTCCCTTGCCCTCCACTTTTTTTTTCGTTTGTTTGTTTGTTAAGGTTCTTTTAAGGAGTGTGTGTGTGGGATGTCTTTCATGGTGTTGACATTTTGTTGAGTCCAGATCTGCAGTTTTGTGGAATGTCCCATGGTTCTACAGATTGTTTGCTTGTTTCCTCCTAGTTTGATTCAGACTGTAATCATAGGCAGGAACATAGCACAGCTGATGTTGCCACCTTTTAACATCACATCAAGGGCAACATAATAGCAGTTTGTCCTAATTTTAGCGGTGGCAAGTTTGATCCCTTTGCTAACTGTATGTTTAGTACTTGGTTGATGCGGATTTACAGATTTCTCCACTTCTGTCCCTTTGTCATTAATAAGTGATTTGTGGGATATTTTGAGATTGAAGATCCTGTTCTCAAACACTTCATCTAGTGGTTTTAGCAGCATTGATAAACCTTGTGTAAATCAAATATTACACCAGTGTTTATAAAATTGTGCTTTTTCTAATTGTCATTCCCCTGTATTGGGCAGAGGCCTTCTTGAATACAGAAGAGCTTGCCTTTCCCCCATCCTCTCCTTTTTATTTGAAAATCACAGTGGACTCATAAATTTAAAAAAGTTTCAGTGTGATAATATTTCTTTACCGTCAAATTTGGTTAAAGGGAACCCCTTCAGTCTGGCTCTTGTATCCTTTTGACACATCTCTGTTGATTTTTAAGTTCTTTCTTATTTTATGTCACAAGAAGATGTCTAAGCTCACCTTGTATTTTCCCTGCTCCAGATCTGGAATCAGCTCTTTCTGCAAGAAGCTGTGGTTCCTTTTGGTGGGCAACTGGTATTTAGATGCCAAAGACTTGCGCTCATTGCAGTTGACTTGTTTCAGTGGACAGAACTAGGAGATTACATGTATATTTATTATTATATAAATAAATTTATTTATATTTATATATATCTGAATACATTTAAAATTTATACTTATTTATTTAAATCATGAGTTCATACTGATGTCTTCAATTCTATTGTAAAACTAAGGTTCTTTCTCCCCTTTTCTCATTCCTTATTTGTACTTTTTTCCCCCCACGGTGAGAACCTTGATTCCCAGCCATATCAGTGTCTTATAATTAATGCAAAAAATAGTTTTGGAATTACTCCACAGAGAACACTGTAGACGACAAAACTGCCAAGTGAAGCTCAAGATTTTTGCCATTCTTTTTGCCTTTAAAATAGATCCAGTGAAGGTTGACAGTCAGAGTACTGTGTTCACAAGTTCACAAATTAGTGCCTTGTGTGTGTGTGTGTGTGTGTTATCAATGAGATGTATACTTAGGATCATTAATTTCTGTTTCTATTCAATTTTAGTGTTTTACCTATCCTTGTTGATTTAAGTTTATATGTTGAACATGTAAATCATTACCATGGCTCAAAAATCAAAACTATGTAAAGAAGTGTCACTCCCTTCCCTGTACTTCCTGGCCTGTTCCCACCCATCTTTCTGTAGTAGCCAATTTCATTCCTTTCTCATGTATCTTTCCTATTTTTCCTTTGAAAAAATAATAGGTAGTGTTGTTCTTTGTTTTCATACTTTTCCATAAACCGTGTTAACATCTGCCTATAATGTCTTATTTGACAAATCCTGGGTTCTCATATTAATTTGATGATTTACCCCCATTTGGCTTTATTTCACTTCAGAAACTTTTTTTTTTTTTTTTTTTTTTTTTACTATATTCATATCTCTTCCATTTCTTCCTTCTAGGGTAATAGTTCTCTTTGGGTAGTTAGAAGAATGCTTTATTTTTTTCATTTAACTCACCAAATTACTTGCAAGAAAATAGGGACTGCCCTTTTTCATATAATGCAATGTGTGTCTCTGATGTTTATTAACTGTGCCTTACTTTGCTTCTCAGCAGTCATCGTTTACCCTTCTCCTCATCCAGTAAATTGGCAGATCTATGTCTCAAGTCCCAATGCCGCAATTCTTCCTACCCTTTTAAAAAAACTGTGTTATACTTACTGTAAAGTGCACAGCCTTTTGCATCTAAACCTCAGACCATGTTCCAAAGGTGCCTATTGAACATCTCAATCTGGATATTCCACAGTTACCTCAAATAATATTAACAACAAAACAGCAACTATTATTTTGTATCTTCATTCAGGATCTCATTTAATCCCTACTGTCACCCTGTAAGTAATCTCTCTTCCTTCATTTTACAGATGAGGAAGTTGAGAGGATGATAGGACCCTTGTCCAAGGGGCACAACTAATAAGTGGTAGAACCAGGTCTATCTTCAAAACCCATCGTTTTAAACACTTAAGTACATTTTCCTAAAGTTCAAGATGTCTAAAACTGAACTTAGCATGTTTGCTCTCCAAACCTCCCACTATCCTATATTTTCTATGCTGATGAAGGGTATCACCAAGCTGCCCAATGAGTTAAGTGAATCTGGGAGACATCTTAGAGTACTTCCTCCTTCGCTACCCTTTCCCCCTGTGTTAGTAACTAAGTCCTGCTTGTCTCTTGCAGTCACTCCTGTCAGTTTCACCACCACTGTCTTAGTTACCCTTATCCTCATTTTACAGTTGAGGAAAGTAGATTTAAACCGATCTAACAGTCCCGTAATTGGTCTGTTTACCTCTAGTCTCATCCCTTCTAATGCATCCTTAACACTGCTTTTAGGCAGATCTTTCTGAAACACATATTAGATTGTCACTTTCTTGCTTAAAATCTGGAAATGTTTTCTTGGCACCTTAAAGATGACAATTACACTCCTCCAGTGTGGCCTACAGTGCCCTTTATCACCTAACTTATGTCTTCCTCTCAAGCTCACCTCTTGCCAGCTGTGCACACAGTGTTCTTGCTTTAGGAGCTGCACACCGTGTTCTTTACTTAACCAAAGTAAATGTGTCCTAGATACGCCACGCTCTCTCAGCCTTTTGTATGTCACCTCCTCCTCCTGAAGCATGCTTATCTAGATGGCTGATTCCTACATATCTTTCGAGATCCAGCTCCCAATTTCTCAAGGAAACTTATGTGACCTCTCAGGTGGGTTAGGTGCCTTTTCTTTGTGCCCCTCTTTTGTACTTCCTTAGGGGCTCTCCCAGACTTATCTTCTTTCTTCCTGTCAAGCATCTTTCTCCAAATTGCCCCAGGTTCCCTCTCTATACCTGTGCATTTCATACTTGTCAGACTTGTTTTCACCAGCAGAAATGCCCCATCCTCTGGTCTTCCATATCAGCGTGTTTCAATCCTGTGCGCACATAAGACCCAAGTCCAGTGCTTCTTTTTCAAATCTTAATGTGCTTTCCAGCCTGAATGTAATATTTTCCTTTCAACTTCCTTTACAATTTCTCTAGCCATCCCATGATATTTAACACTTCTTACATTATCATATGTTGACGTGTGTCCATAGATAGGTGTCTCCTAGCCTTTCTACAGGGGGGACTACTGCTTATTCATCTTTGTATCCTTAACAGCATAGAGTTAATGCCCTACACATAGTATGTGTTCAATAAACATTTGTTAAAGCAATGAATGAATTGGAAATTAGGTCTCCATTGCCCATGAAATCGTCAGCATAAATGTGAACAGAGAACATGGTGATAATAATTCAGTCTTGAAGAGCGGCATAAAGATGCATCACTCCGAAGGTTGTTTATTCACTCACCATTTTCCTGTTACACAATCTGATTTCCAATACGTATATAGCCTATCTTTTCTCATTTGTCATGAATACTGGTAGTTGGGGTTTAGAATTCGCATGAGGCCTTCGTGTATGAATTTAATTTAGTGGTTGTCTAGTTATCGGCTTTTAGAACTGTAATTCTTAGTAGACGTTGTTTGTTCTCTCTTAATGGATGAAGGGCTGTCACTATCTGATGTTTTCGTAGCCTGAAGGACTGACTTCTAGCGTGTTTGTTCATACTTGGTTGTTGGGCAGTCGTTGGAGAGATTTAGATACCAGCCCAAGTAAGAGAACCTCTTTCCATTTACTTAATCACTGTACAGTCCTGATATGGCTGGACTTTGTGTCATTGCTAGGGCCATACTGGCACATTAGAGTTGAAGCAACAAACCAAGAAACTTCTCTCTGAGGCCATCTGCCCCTCTTCCCCTCAGTTTTCATGAGAGCCTTGTCTTTAAAACGGATATATTCTCAGGTGAGGCATTGTACACATAGGAAAATTTAAACCTCAGGGTAACAGTTTTCCTTGTCCAGTAATAAAGATATATGTGGAGTCTGTGGCTTCAGGATCAAAAAATAGATCACAGTTGTTGTTGGATCAAACATGAGAAATGGCTTGTTGCTGTGTTTTAAAAAAATGAGATGGGTAGGGCAGTCTGTTTTGTGGAGATGCCTCCACTATTTGTGTGACTGGATAGTTGGTGCTAAATAAGACTGTGTCAAAATTAAGCTTATAAAGTTAATTGCCTACAACTGATCTAGTTTTAAACAGAAAGAAGATTTCCTGTTGTTCTTCCATGGAAGGTGGGAGAGATTTCATATGCAGGCAGAGGGAGAGAGAGTTTGCTAATGTTACCTTTTAATTTAGGAGAAGTTTGGAGTTTGTTCTTTCCTGTGAATATAGAGGTGGAACCCACTCTAACCAGAGTTTATTGCTGTAATATTTTTAAAATGCATTTGTGACACTGATAAATCTGTGACCTTGTCGAGGCGTTTTTGAAGGGGAGGGGGTGGCTAGCCTTTTTCTCACTGTCGTAAGTGATGTCTGCTCAATAACTCTAACTACCTGACAGTATTGGGAGGGGAGGAGGACCTATCATAACTTGTTTTTATGGCCTGTTTCTAAAGTGTTTCCTTCATAGTCACATCCATCCATTTAGACTTCTCTTCACCCTGCCTAAGGCATGCATCCAGCCTAGGCTGTGTTTGGTGCTTTAAATGCTTTGAATTATGGGGAATCGTAGCATTTTTTCGATGCTTCCCTTGTAGCTATATAGCTCTCTATTGTCTTAGGTTACACAGCCTGCATTTCTTAGGCGTCGTGTGTGGATTATTGCAATTAGTTGAGGTTTTGAGTGGAATGACTTATCTTCCTTGATTTTGTGCCATTTGCCATCTTCTCTATCTTGGTAGACACTCTTTCAGAGATTGCCTTCTTAAGAAATCCTTCAAGGCAGAGGAATTAAACCCTTCCTTTCCACTGTAAATCTTGGTAAATATATCTTTATCAGTGTGACCTACTGTCAAGTAAATAATGATGTGATGGTGATGTTCACGAAAAATTATATCTTTGAAATAACACATTTTGTCAGTGTGTTAATATATAATATATGATTGGTATTATCCAAGAAAAAGAAAAGATTAGTAAGTCAGTTTCTTCTAGAATTAGGTGGCTAATGCTTCAAGTATCCTATTTAAAAACAATTGCTTCTAGGTCCTGTTGGCAGGATTGCTTATTTCATTATTCTGGTCATTTGCATGCAAACAAGTTGATGATTCTTTAAATAACCACCATGTTCAGTCTTCTTTTCCTCTTGAAATGTTATTCCTCCAGCATTGTATTCCATTCATGCAATAGCATGAATCTGGTCCAGAAAGAATTTCAGGCTAAAGAAGTAGCAGAACTTTTCTTCACCTTTATTTTTTTAACCAAAAATGATGTTTCATTTTTATATTAATTTAGCCATGGTGACATCCCTTTATCCTTGTTTCATAAGGTGAGTGCATACAGAGTTAGGCTTTAATAGAATATTTTTCAAGGTCTTAGGATATTTTTAAATGAGGTCATCACCTTCAGGATTTTGGCCTGAACTTTCCATGAACTAAAGGAAGAAGAAAAGGATAGACTAAAAAAAAAAAAAAAAAAAAGATGAATATATAATCTACTTATAATGGAATAACTGATGAGAGTTAAATTCATTTTATAACATTTATCTGGTGCTAGTTCCCAGAGCACTGTACCATTTCAGCAAGATAAGTTCCACATTTATATGTTGGATCTCTATAGGAGGCCCTTTGAAAAAGTGTTATATACTCTTTTAAAAAAGGTTTGAAAACCACAGATCTAAACAGAATGAGTCCTTCAGGTTCAAAACAACAAGGCTGGAGAGAATGATGCCCTGGTTCCTGAGATCACATCTGGGCTGAGGCTAAAGTCATAGGCAGTAACAAGGAATGCTCATCTGCCTCATCTTTCCTTTCCTCATATTCTCTTTGGGGTCCCCGAAGGTGTGACTGTGGTCACAGCAGAGGGCTGGATAAGGAGCTGAGATTTCAGATCACTGTCATCTCTGTCTTTCTATCAGAGGGATATAAAGAAGGGAGCTAACATGGAGTTGGAGTGTAGAAGGCTTTTCATTTAAATGAAGTCTCGAAAACACAGGGAAGATTTCCACCCAGAAAGAGGTGAGGAGAGAGGACATTCCAGGTTGAAGGAGAACCACATGAGTAAAGGCTTACAGGTAGGCAAGCTAAAATGGCATGTGAGAGATGGGATTAGCAAAAGATAACTGGGGGGCAGATTGTGGAAAAAACTTTGAAAGCCAAATTTAGATTTTTAATTCTGGATGTCATTGGGAGCTATTGAAGGGATTTTGAACAGGGAAGTCATGTCAGATTGGTACTCTAGGACTATGAATCTGGCAATGGTTTGTGATTAGATTAGAAATGAGACACTGGTTAGGGGTATAATAGTTCAGGTATGACTTTATGAAAACTTGAATTAGGGCAGTGGAGGAAGAATGGAGGTGGAATTGACTGGAGAGTGGGGATTGAGGGAAAGTAAAGACTAGAAACGAAAGCATGCTTTGATTTGGAACTTGAGTGGCTTAGGAGAGTGGCTGTTCCAATGAAGAGAAATCAGAACATCATGGTGGGCTTAGTCAGGGAAGACAATGAGCTTGGTTTTGGACATGTTAAACTTGAGCTACCATTAGAACATAGTAGAAATGTTTAGAAGGTCATTTGAAATGTGATACTCGAGTTTAGAAGAGAAGCTGAGAGTAGAGCTAGAGATACAGATTTGAAAGTCACCTGTAAAGAGTTGATAGCTGATTCTACATGACGCATTGATTCAGTTACTTATTTGATACACATGTACTGAGATGCCCGATGTGTGCTATTGTGTTAGGTGCTGGAGAGGAGTGTGTGAGGGATCCTGAAGAGGGTCATAGAGGTAGAACCTTAAGGGAGGTGTGTTTTTAGGGGACAGGATAAGGAGCTGTGATGAACTAGTCAGGACTAATCAGAGGACTGGAGATTAATGCTGTGGACGGGGGAGGGAGTTGTAGGCAGGGTTGATGTGGGCTGGAAGTCTGTTAACTAAGTTGCTGAAGAGTCTTGAAGCAGTTAAGGATTGTCTTGAAAGTGAATGAACTCTGGGGAGGAGGTTGTATAAGAATGAAATTAGGTAACTTAGCCAGTCACACAGCTAGGATGTTGGAACACTTATTTGATTCCCGATTCCAGGTTTTTGGACTGAAAGTACTCCAGTGAGTCCGGTTCTCATTGTAGTACACTGGTACACCACACTGTGCCCCAAAATTCATTGTATAGGGGGCTGTGAGAGCCTGTTCAGTCTGTCCCTAGGACTTAAAAGGTTTAATTACGATTCTAGAGGTTGATGTTGAATAAAAAGCACATTAACGAACCTCACAGTTGTCCTTGTATTTCACGTAATGAATGACAGCTTTGGCAGGCTTAAGCATGTAGGCAGGATAGATGGAAGCTTTTTCTGGAAGTGTGCTTCTTTAACAACCACCACCAGAGAACAAAAACAAATCCTAGTGTAGCGCGGGAAGCCCTTTCAGGATGGCAGGAAGAATCTAGGTCAGCTTAACGGCAACTCCTATTTTTTAGGTAGATGAATGTTTGCTACCCTGGCCTTCAACAAGCTGCGTGAAGTCCGGAAAGACTGGGCATGGTTCCTTAGTGCATATTAGTCAGCAGGGGGTCACGAATTAAATTGATGTGTGGAAGCATTTTGATTTACATTTGACTAGTGAGAGTGTAGCTCAGGCCAATATGGCAGTCTGCTGAGTTGTAGCCTGCATTTGCTTAACTCTTCCATGTAAAAGGTAAATCCTTGTGGAATTTTTGCATATTACCTTTAGGACCTGACAAGTCTCCTCCTATAGGTAGAATGATCAGAAAGGAACTCAGTTGAGCAGTGGAGTGCTGAAACTTTCCAGCCATGTGTCTCCAGCGCTTTTCAGTAGACCTTTCTGTGATGATGGAAGGATTCTGTATCTGTGCCATCCAGTAGTGTAGCCACTAGCCATATGTGACTATTGAGCGCTTGAAATGTGGTTCGTGTAACTGAGGAGCTGAATTTTTAATTCTCTTTAATTTTAATTAACTTAGCTAAGGTAGCTAGTGGCTACCATATTGGACAGCATAGCTCTAGACTAAAAAGTAAGAAGCCAAATTCTCATGCTTATCATTATTGGAAGAGGGGTTGGGTGAGGGTGTTGACTTCACGCCGAATTCAGTAGATTTGTATTGAATCTTGGACTCAGCTACTGTGGGTCTCCAAATTGTGCATTTTTCTCTACTCTCTCTTGCTTTTCATACCTAAAAGCTTCTAGAATATCTTAATTGTTCTTTCTTCATTTGAAGAATTATCCCTTTTGGCCTTAGAGGGGTATAGCTCATCTAGTGCACAGATTAATAGCTCTAGCTTTGTCCTTAGAAAGCTAAATCTTGGGGCTTCCGTGGTGGCGCAGTGAGAGTCTGCCTTCCAATGCAGGGGACACGGGTTCGGGCCCTGGTCTGGGAGGATCCCACATGCCGCGGAGCGACTAGGCCCGTGAGCCACAATTACTGAGCCTGCGCGTCTGGAGCTTGTGCTCCGCAACAAGAAAGGCCGCGATAGTGAGAGGCCCGCGCACCGCGATGAAGAGTGGCCCCTGCTTGCCGCAACTAGAGAAAGCCCTCGCACAGAAATGAAGACCCAACACAGCCATAAATAAATAAATAAATAAATAAATAAGTAAATAAATAAATAAATACAATTTAAAAAAAAGAAAGCTAAATCTTGGAGGTTACTGTTACACGACTGTACTGCCGTATGCCAGTTCACGTTGTTATCTTTTCTTTTCTTTTTTTTTGGTTGATGCCGAAAGTGAGTGCAATGTGAAAAAAAATTCTTTATTTTAAATAGTTTTGACTGCCAGGTTAATGTGACTCTTAAGCAGAGCTTCATGAGGTCTGGCCATAGTAACTGCTTTTAACTTGATTTAAAGTTCTTAAACATTCTGAATTGCTTCACCTAATCTTTTTATACTGACGTACAATTTTCAGGCTCTTTTTTATTTTCAAATCCATAACTGACAGCTGCTCAACACCTCATTCAAATAGTTGTAAGAGTTTTAGAGAAAAGTTGGGACAGGCTGGATTTACTGACATCAGTTGGATTGAGATATTGTGGATTTAAAGATGATAGAGAAGGAGAAAGAAAAATATGAAATAATTATTGCATGTTCACTGCTTGCCCAGTGACAGTGATTTGAAGCCTAATAACCAGCAAAACTGAGAGACAGCAGAAGGACATTGGCATTCACTTTCAAAACTTAACATAAGGAATGAATTTGGAAACAAAATTTTCATGTGTGGTCCCATTCGTTTTATGACATTTTAAAGAATACTGATGCACAGAAATGCATGTATACCAAAAACTTACTACAGACTTTTACTTGAAATATAGTCTACAGGTTCTGAGACTGTAAACTTCCAGAAGGAGTGAACTCTTTAGGGGAATCTGTGATCTCTAGTGCACAGCCAGTATTTTTCAAGTGAAATTGATCATTTTATAGAAGAAACAAGATCGTGAGATCTCCCGCCTTTACTTCCCGTGACAAATGGCACCTAATTCCATGACTCGACTCAAGAAGGCTCTGTGCTATAGTGAATATAAAGAAGCTATAGAGTGTAGTGTTTGTCCAAGAGTTAAAATTAATGTGACTATAAATTTTGTCCTCAGCCTTTTAATGCCTTTTGAGTAAATGCTGCGTGCCTATCTGTGTGGGTGTGGGTGTGGGTATGTGTATCCCCTACTATGTGCTGGACACCGTGATAAGTACTAGATTTACAAAGATGAATTATATAGGGTTTCTTTCCTTCAGAGATTTATATTTTAGATTCTTGTGCAGGAGATAGTGAAAATAACAATGCTACGTGCTTAGACCCATAATAGACATAGTTTGGGAGCGCTACAGAAGGAGGAGGAGTACCTACACTCAGTATGGAGACTTAGCATCAGGAAAGACTTTCAGGGGGCCCTTGAGTTGGGGCTTGAAAGATCGGTAGGAGAGAGCTGTACAGATGGTATTAGGAGTTTTTCCAGGTAGAGAGATAACATGTGGACAGATGTGGAAGCCTAAAAAGCATGGGGGATTCTGGGAACTGCAAATAGTTTGGCATGGCAGGGGGAAAAAGCCTTTGAGGATGCAGCAAAAGGTGAAGCTGGGGAAGGTACACGGGAGTCAGATCATGAAGGATCAGCTTAGTGATGAGGAGGAGCTGAAGCTTTATCCCATGGAGGGTGTCAGTAGCAGGTGGGGAGAATCCAATTGGCTGTGTGTGGAATGGATTGGGGAGATGAGAAACCAGAGATCGGAGAGCATTTAAGGAGAAGCTGTGGGAGAGTAGCTGGGATTATGAGGGCCTTAGCTAAGGTATCTGATGTGTAGTTTGGGAAGAGTTGCTTTCAGGATATATTGAAGAGGGTAGAATTTCATGACTGAATGAGGAGTGAGAAAAGGGCGAGTCTAGATGAATGATCAAGTTCTGGCTTGGCCACCTAGGTGAGTGATAGGTACACTAGTCAAGACAGAGTTTAGAAGGTGGACAAGATTGGGGATTGAAGATGACGTGCTTAGCTTTGGAGATGGCTGTGGCATGTCCAGGTGGAAGTATCTAGCAGCCCTCTCCGGTACTCAGTGGAGCCATGGCCATGAGGAGCTCTCCTAAGAAGAATGTATACACTGGGTAAGGAGAGAAGAGGCGTTCCAGGATAGAACTTGAGGGAACATTAACAGTTAAAGATAGACAGAAGATGATGAACCAGGGGCAGGAATGAAGAAGGAGGAACTGTCAAATTTTGAGGAAAACCAGCAAAGACTTTTGTCTTGGGATCCAAGAGAGAAGAGAGTTCTGAGGAGGAGGGAAAAACACTGTCAAATGCTACAGCGAGGTCAGATTAGACAAAGGAGGCTGTTCGTGGACACGGCACTTAGGCATATAAAGGGGAGCTCGGCCTAACAATTTCAGTGCTGGGTGAATGTGGAAACCAGATGGCAGTGGCTGGGGCAAATGGGGAGTGCAGAATAGGAGGTGGGAGAATAGACATGTTATTTTGTCTGTTTTTTAAAATTTATTTAATTTATTTTTTGGCTGCGTTGGGTCTTCGTTGCTGTGCGTGGGCTTTCTCTAGTTGTGGCGAGCGGGGGCTACTCTTCTTTGTGGTGCGCGGGCTTCTCATTGCGGTGGCTTCTCTTGTTGCGGAGCACGGGCTCTAGGCGCATGGACTTCAGTAGTTGTGGCTCGCGGGCTCTAGAGCGCAGGCTCAGTAGTTGTGGCGCACAGGCTTAGTTGCTCCGCGACATGTAGGATCTTCCCGGACCAGGGCTCGAACCCATGTGCCCTGCATTGGCAGGCGGACTTTTAACCACTGCGCCACCAGGGAAGCCCTGACACATGTTTTAAGAGAGGAAGCTGATGAAGTTAGGGCGAGGGAGGAGGAAGTGGAAATAAAGAGATGTAGGAATGAGGGAAATTTAAAAATATATATACTTTCAATTAGGGAGATTTGATAAGGTTTATAGAAAAACCAGAGGGAGATTGAAGATGAAGTGAGAGTTGATCACCGAAGGAGTGAGGGCTGTGATGAAGGCCAGGTGGGGGGGGCATTGGCTTGGAGAGGAGGAGGGAGAGGGACAATTTTTCTTCTGAGGTGGAGGTAATGGGAAAGGCCTTGAGGAGAAGGATGGGTGTAAGCTGGACTGTATGTGGGAGGGCTGAAGACCAAAGAGACGAAGATTCTCCTTGGGAAAGTTGGAGCCCATGTTGTACCTGCTGACGTTGGATGTGATACTGACCAGGGTTCTTGGCCTTCCCCAATCAATAGAAATTGACTAGAGGCCAGAAGGGAAGTTCACGCAAGGCTCTACTGGGGCTTCTGCAGCTGCAGGAGGGAGCAGAAACACTTAAGTAACAGGTTCCCGTACTTGCTCCCAAGGCAGGGCGAGCTGGTTTCTTATATGGGGTGAGGGTAGGGGAGTGTCCAGGAGTCGGGCCAGAGGGGAGGCTTGGGTGGTTTGCAGACCCTTTGGTGGTGTTGAGTGCAGGGGGCATGTGCAGTACCCTGCTTTTGCTGCTGACACCGTTTTTGCTCTAGTTCTTCAGAAGTGGCAGTTGGGGTTTTTGGCCTTTTTGTATCTCATCCAGAATTTGTCCCAACTGTGCATGCAAGCAGTTATTTTTAGTCCCGTATAGTTTCTTTGTAAGCAAGCGGTTATTTTTAGTCCCTTATAGTTTCTTTGTATTTTCTTGCTCGAGGAGACGTTTGTCCAAGTGCGAGCACTGCAGCAAGGGGTCCCAGGTCCTAGGTCCCAACCTGTCTCAGATGGAGCTGGAGGGAGAAAGGGGAAGGTTTGAAAATTACCTGCCCGCTGTGGGAACTCAGAAGATTGTGGAGAGCACGTGACTGAGGTTGGAAACCTCACATTGCGGTGACCTGACCACAATCCCCCTGGCCTTGCCTCGGCAACAGACGCAATGCTCCTCTTTCCCAGATGGACACTTTACTACCGAGGGGTCCTTGATCCTTTCTTCCCTTTTAGAGGGGCGGCAGGTCAGTACGTCATGGATATTTAGAGCCAAAGCGACTTCAGAGATCTACAGACTAGCCTCCCCATCTTATAAATCAGGAAACTAAGGCTCAGAAAAGTGAAGTGATTTACTCAAGTAAATCGAAGGCCAAGACTGAGCCCCAGACTCTGACCGGCAGCACGCGGCTCTTTTCTCTACCCTTGCTGCCTCTTCGATGAGGATTATGAATAAATTCCACGCGTTGTAAATGCTCTTAATATCCTATTTTGGACACTGGGAATCCAATGCCATTTTCTTTTCTTCCTCTCTGCCAGGTTCAAGCAGGTATAACTATACTCTCAGCTACTAAAAATAAGTAGGCTTATCTATTTTCTTCCTAAGTGGAGGTGACGTTTGATTAGATGAGAATATTATTTGGGACTTGTAAAAAGGTAGAGCTTAATTGGTGAAATGTTTGAAATTTCTAGTCTTAGAAACTGTCTAATTTGAAAGGTAGGTGGATTTATTCATTCATGCATATATTCATTTAAGTTTCAATTATTCCATATTTCTAGAGTAAGTACCAGCTAGGCGCCAGGCATTGTGATGATGTAGTAGCACGAATTCCCATATCTGTCCGAACGTCTGTTGAGAGTTAGCTCTCATATTATACCTTCCTCCTCTAAGGTATCAAGTTTAATATCGGTAACTTGTGAATGCCTCTTTGGGATATGCCATCTCCAACCTTAGCCTAGAGAAGAACTAAGAAGCAGATAATAGCATGTCTGTTGGATAAACACAGATTTGGCACGAATGATTTAGTGAGGAGCAGGGGGCCCTTAATTAATTACCATTGTTTATAATACATTTTCTCCTTTGTTTCCAAGAATAAGAATTATTCAGCAATATGATTGATAAATAAAACATAAAAGGTCAGTTATGGTTGCCCTGGTAACTATATTTCTCAGTAAGTATTTTGTTTACCATGAAATGTGTCCTGGGTGATTTACTGTAAGTCAGACTCTGAATGTCATGACTTTTTGCATTTGCGTTTCTTATGCACTCATTTAGGAGTGACAATTTTGTAGGGTTTTTTTTTTGGGTTGGATTTTAAAGCTCTGTGTGATGGGGATCCTTGTGTTCTTTTCCTTTTTCTGGAAGACAAACAGGAAACTGATTACAGTGAATCTATCTGAGTCAAAGAAGAACTTCGAAGTCTAATGTGGGACTTAAGAAGATTTGAATGACTTGGGGGATACATGAAATCTCTTAAAACTAGAATATTTTCCGTAGAATGTAGACAAAGCATATTTTCTAATAAGTGATCAGGAATGTGTTAAAACATACCTTTTGATTTAATCCCCATGCAATTAATTTTGAGTAGAATAAATTATTCTCAAAAAAGTATTAAAGATGAAAATCAAAATAATTAAGCAATTAAAGCAATTGCTACCTTGAAGATTTTTGGTAGTATGAATTAAAGTTAAGTGGGTAATTAAAAGAAAAAAAGTTTAGCATATTCTATGACCCCAAACAAAAACCTACTTCAAGGAATTCAGCTTACAGAAATAGTTTAAATATATACACAGAAGGATGTAACTGCTGCGTTGTTTTTAATGGCAAAAAATTGGAAACAACCCAAATGTCCATCCGTAAGAGATTGGTTAAATAAATTGTGGTCTGTTCATATAATAGAATACTTATTAGCCATTAAAAAGAGTGATGTCCATCTATGTCTACTGACAGGAAAAGATTTTCAAGATACATGTCAGTAGGTTGCAAAAAAGCACCTTGCAGAACCCGGTGTATGTGGAATGATCCTATTTCTCTTAAAAACTTATGTTTTATGTATAATTAATCTATAATGCATACTAGCTAATTAGAAGATTCATTTAAAATTTGGAGAATAAACATAAAGCTGTTAACAAAGGTTATGTCTGGAGAGTAGGATTATGAAGGACTTTTACTTTCTGTTATATTTGCATGTTGTTTGAAATTTCTATAATGCATATGCGTTACCTTTGTAATTAGAAAAAAAGAAAAGATACAAAGTTTACTGTTTAAAAGGTCTAAAAAAGAGTCTGTTGAAATGGATGCTGCATGTAAATATATTAGGCTTTGAAAAAACCTTATATTTACAGTTTATTTTTGGCTAGATACCTGGGACTCTGAAGAAGTGTTATTTTTATGTCTCTATACCCTTTATACTGATTGATATTTAGCTCTTTCCTAGGTATCTACCAGCTGTTTTGTTTTCTCACGTTTCATTTGCTTTCCAGCATATCTTTCTCCTTAGATTATCACTTTGCAAGGCAACCTGTTTTATTTCTCTTATTTAGTTGCTATCGATTATGCTTTGATGGACTTTGGCTTTTTGCTAAAAGAATTTTTGGTGGCCCAAATACTGGATTTCTTTTAAAGTTATATAAACTCTGTATACCATGGAATTTAGGAATGGAATTTGTGGTCTTCAGGATTTCATCTGCTTGTGATTGTATTGCACCAAATGTATAGGATTCTTTGTGTGTGTGTGTGTGTGTGTGTGTGTGTGTGTGTGTGTGTGTGTTTGATCCCAGTCTCTGCCTGGACCCCAATTGTATCAGCAGTCTGGAGAAGAGGCTTCTGTAGTACAATCAGTTTTTTTTTTTTTTTTGGAGAGGAGTCATCGATGCAAATAGGATTAGGAAGAGAACGCACACGAGCCAGCCCTTTATTGCCTTTTTCAGTGTATAAGCTTAGTTTGTTAGCACACAGAGTGGAGCAGAAAAGGGTCACTATTTCAGACCCTTGCTGTGAGTGAGGCTGTTTCAGTACAGTGATGATATCTGTGAGGATAAAGCTACACGCTGAGGTAGATCTTAGGTCATAGTGCTGAAATTGTGGGTATATTTTATGGATCTGGTGATATAATACAAATTTAGAAAACAGCTTAACATTTTTTATTTTCTCCCCTTCTGCCTTGGTTACACAGAGCTGGATAGGTAATTCCTTTTCTTGGAAATAACCATTGGATTCTTGTCCTTGGGAAGAGTATGAAAACATGCTTTTAAAGAAGTTTTAGACAAGAGGTTATTATACCATGGGTTAAGATTGAAGGCAGTGGTTTTCAAAAAATTTTAGACCATGACCCATGCAACCATATACACAATAAATTACTATGTTTAGAGTCCCTTGCTTTTTTTAAGTATACTTTGATGTTTTCCTTCCTTTCCCTTTTCTGTCAGTCCTAACCTATCCACTGTATGCTTTCCACTGTAATCTATCCATTCCTTTTTGTATCCTATCTTACCCTACTGTACCTTGCTCTATTCTGCCGTATCCATTTCTAGTCTATTTCACTTAAGCAAATGCTGGGTGGGACCCATTAAATTTATTTTAAGACACACCGTTTGAAAATCATTGATGGGAAGGAGGACAAATTGCGGTAAATAAAATTGCCAAAGGGCTTGGATGTTATATTTATTTCTTGAGTGCTGTCTGCCTTTTCCCGTCGAAGTCAGTGTGTTAGCTCTCAGTTATGGTGTGTCCCCATGGCTTGTTTGCTAGCGTGATGGGATGCCAAAATTAAGATGCCTCATTTTGCGATAGACGTAATTGTAGACGTAATTGTTGATTTCTAAGCCATCTTTCTTCCAGGAGAGTTTTAACCAGGGAATCTTTATCGTCCTGATTCTCTTATCGTGTGAGTGTTGAGCAGTCCAAGTATGTAATGATGCTAATAAAGTCTGCATTTTCTCAGTGTGGATTATGCACGACAGTGTTTAATTCTAGGACTGCTTTCTCCTACCACCCAGCATGTTTCTGGCCCCCTCCTGCTGCCATCTACTGATTTGCATAGAGAATACAAATCCATTGTAATATTGGACTAAGCTTTTGGGCCTAAGCCTCAAAGGTGAGGTAAATATGCCTCTGAGGGAAAAACAAACAAACAAACAAATCACCAATCCCCCCAGTATACTTAAAAACCGCATGGAAATGACCTTGCATTATCTGGCCTTGGTCCTCTTTTATTATTGATAATTTAGTGTTGACTTTGCTCCTGAACAATTTTATAGCTGAATTTTAACCTTAGTTTTTAGATTATGTAACCAGAACATGTGTTATATTCTTGAAACTCTTGAGAGAGTACAGACACTCTGTATGTCTTATATTTACTGTAGAAGCCAGCTCTCTGCTGGAACATAATTGATCCTTGATAAATGTATTAATTTGATTTGAATGTGGATTGCATATTAAATACTGAGACCAGGTAATACTATAAGAATTTTAAAAATTTACCAAGTGCTTACTGTGAGCACATATTCATCTCATTGAGTTCTCACAACTGCTCTATCATTTGTCTAGTGATAATTTTGTTTGTTATTTGTAGGAATCTTTAAAAAATTTTACGTAAAGACTAAAATTTATTATTTGAGGGTGCGGTTCTGTAAATTTTGGCAAATGCACAGAATCGTGTCACTACTGTACGACTACCACAGTCAGGATACTGCTGCCTCATTTACCCAAACCCCTTCATGCTGTCCCTTTGTAGTCAAGCCTTTCCCCTACCCTTTTAAAATAATTTATAGTTTAATATGATTTTAAGAAGAGATGTATAATATTTTAATTAAATAATTTGTAAAATAAACCTTTCATTTTGAATGTGAGTCTCAAATTTTGCAATGACACAAAGTGAAAATTTAAAGGAATCATTAAAAATTCACATTTTTACATTCAGAAGACTTGTCTGTTAAAAAATGTTCATATGCCTTGCTTTTATTTTGTTCTTTATACAAAGAGTTTAGTAAATTTGCCAAGAATACAATAAAGAAAAAATATAAAAAAAACATTCTTTGATATCTTCTGAATTGATACTTGGAGCTCTGTGATTCATTATGATGTATGTATATCTGCATCTCTTCTCAAGAGGATAGAAAGTCTACTTCCTTAGTGTTCAATTTACTAATCTAAACCCTTTAGTATAAATTTAAAGAAGGCACTTTAGTCCACATAGCTTTCGTAGCTACCAATTTGTTCTCCATTTCTATGGTTTTGTGTCTTCTCCAGCATGTCATGTAAGTGGAATCATACTGGATGCAATCTTTTGAATCTGTCTTCTTTCACTTAACGTGTCGCATCTGAAATTCATCAGTGTTGTTGCATATATCAGTAGTTCATTCCTTTATATTGCTAAGCTGTATTCCATTGAATGGATGTACCACAGTTCATCCATTCATCTATTGACGGACATTTAGGCTGTTTTTCAGTTTTTGGCAGTCTCAGTAATGTGACTAGAAATATTTGTGTACAGATTTTTTTGTGGATATAAGTTTTCATTTCTCTTGAGTATATGCCTAGAGGTGGGATTACCAGGCCATGTAATAAGTATAACTTTTAATAAGTTTATCTTTTAAAGGAACTGCCAAACTAATTTCCAGAGTGGCTGTACCATTTTTCATTCCTGCCAAAAGGCAAAAGGATTTCATTTGCTCTGCATCCTTGTCAGCACTTAACAATGTCAATGAGTGTGTGTGTTTTAATTTTAGTCACTGTAATAGATACATAGTGGTATCCCATTATGGTTTTATTTTATGTGTCTCTAATGACTACTGTTGAGCATCTTTTCATGTGCTTGTTTGCCATCTGTATTTCTTCTTTGGTGAAGTGGTGTCTATTCAGATATTTTGTCCATTTAAAAAAATTTTTTTTCTTTTTTTAATCTTGAATATTGAGAGTACTGGATATAAGCCCTTTGTCAGATGTGTGATTTGCATTTATTTTCTCACAGTCTGTAGCTTGTCTTTTTATTCTCTTAAGAGTGTTTTTCACTGAGTTTTTAATTTTTATGAAGTCTAGTTTATCAATTTTGTCTTTTATGGATTGTGCCTTTGATGAGGTAACTAAGAACTTACTACCTAATCCAAGGTCATGAAGATTCTGTCCAGTTTTCTTCAAAAAGTTTTATAGTTTTACATTTTACATTTAGGTCTGTGATTCGTTTTGAGTTATTTTTTATATAAGGTAGTAAGTATGGATTGAAGTTTATCTTTTTTGCATACGGATGTTCAGTTGTTTCAGAGCCCTTTGTTGAAAAGACTATCCTTTCCTTTGAATTGCCTTTGTACATTTGTCAAAAATCAGTTGGCCATATTTGTGTGGTTCTACTTTTGGACTTTCAGTTTAATTGATTAATATGAATATCTTTTTGCCAGCTGTGGTAGATGCTTTTTAAATCTCGGATTACTGATGAGAAAACTGAGTCTCAGTCAAATTAAGTTCCTTGTCTAAGGTAATTCAGCTAGCAAGTGGTTGAACCAGTGCTCAGACTGGGCTCTCTGACCCCAGAACCCATGCTATGCTGGGAAATTATGTAGGCATCATAGTTACATTGCTCCTGGTTGAAATTTTTGGTTTTAAGGAAATGTTTGTGCAGTACGTTTCTGGAAGGGTAGATGTGACAAGTAGATTGCATTGAATTACCTAAAATATGAAATCGAAGTATTTTCTGCTTACTAGGCTATTAATTACCAGACAATAATTAGTTATCAATACGTTTAACAAGGTATAACCTTCTTTCCTAAGTCCAGGATAGCTGTATGTCATTTTCCTTTTATTTTAAAGAGAGCAATAGAAATATATGTTCCTTGTATGGCAAGAAAAGAATGTTTAGGATTTGTGAATGTGAGAACACAGATGGGTGAGAGTGACTTGAATCCAGATGGCTTATGCAAGGAACTTAGTAAGAGGTGAGAGTGTCGCTAATGTGGTGGTGAATAATAAATTAACATTTCAATATTGGCAAACTGGGGAATTTTGAAGAATGTCATATTTAATTAACTTCTGATTTTTAAAAACCAAGCTTGTACATCGATAGGTTAATGCCCAGTGTGCACACACTCCCACACATACCCTCCCCCCCACACACCTATATATATAGTTTTTGAGAGTCATCTTTAATGACTTCAGCCTAGGTACTCTGTTCTTTTTCTTGTTTTTAAAAATTGAAGCATAACTGACATATAGTATTATATTAATTTCAGGTGTACAACATAATGGTTTGATATTTGCATACGCTGCAAAATGGTCACCACAATAAGTCTAGTTAATATCCATCATCATTTAACATATCAGTCTGGAAATTCACTTCCTTGAAAAAGGCTCGGCTTTCTCTCTGAGTAACAGGTGTTCAGTTTATACTGTACTCATTTCTCCTTGACTGTGTTCCCCTGTAAGGGCTTTGGTTGATTGCTGTATGTATTCTCCATCTTTTCAACAGGTAGGATGGTGTAATGTGTTCCCTTAAACTGGGGTAGGATGTATTTGGTACATATTTTTGGTGTGTCATTTCACTAGAATATTTGAGAAAAAATAAATTAAAAAATATCAAAATGATAAATGTATATTACCATGTAGAATACAGAACATGCGTGAATTTTCAATGTTAGTGATGTCTGTATTCAGGCAACCTTTGGTTATATCTTAAGCGCCCTCCCTCTCCTATGATGCTTGAGGCATCCTGGTTAAAAAGGCTGGGACACTTTAGATGACCTGAGGAAAGGGGACATGCACTGTGGACAGTGGAGCCGGTTTTGACTTCTAGGTCCTTCACTTCTTTTTTATTTTATTTATTTATTTATTTATTTATGGCTGTGGTGGGTCTTAGTTTCTGTGCGAGGGCTTCCTCTAGTTGTGGCAAGCGGGGGCCACTCTTCATCGCGGTGCGCTGGCCTCTCACTATCGCGGCCTCTCATTGCGGAGCACAGGCTCCAGACGCGCAGGCTCAGTAGTTGTGGTTCACGGGCCTAGTTGCTCCGCGGCATGTGGGATCTTCCCAGACCAGGGCTCGAACCCATGTCCCCTGCATTGGCAGGCAGATTCTCAACCACTGCACCAGTATGAAGCCCGGTCCTTCACTTCTTATGGTGATTGATGGACGTGTTTGGCCTTAGTTTCCTCATTTGAAAAATTAAGGTAATACTGCCTACTTCATGTGACTGTTGTATTGCAAGGATTAAGTGAGATTTCATAGGTAATGTCCTCCTACAATCCCTGTCCTACATTAGGGGATTTATAAATGGTACCTTTTATTACTAATTCAACTAGGACAGGGTATTTTTAAAGAAAATGTCAAACCACAGAAGCAGTTCTGTTCTCTGCAGAGTAGGCACTTAGTAAATGTATTGCCTGGTAGATATGGCATTTCATGGTCTTGCTCTACGCAGGCATCCTAATTTGCACAGGGCTTTCAAGTTTTAGTGCTTTATAATTGTTAATGAATAGTAAGAAATACTACTTGACTTTTTGACAAATCCATTGCATTTCTTAAAATTTTTCCATTCAACTTTAGTTTTAATGGATGATAGCTTACTTTCTAATAGGATCTTAAAGGTTTTTATGGTTTTTTCTAGTAGAATAAATTAGGCTAGCTAAATGGGCTTTTTGACATAATGCCCTACCATGAATGTTGTTTCATTGTCAGTGGCTAGTTTAATCAGTCTTATTTGAAGACAGTTTCAAACTACGCTGGGTACTTTGTTCTTTATTTAGTTTTTATTCATTTCCTAACGCATCTAATTAATCGAACTGTCCAGTGGTCTAACACGGAGAAGGAGAGAAGGTGGCATTATGAGAAGTTTAATCATTAAAATGGCACCTAACATTTCAGACAAATGCTATAGTTTACAAAGTACTTAACATGTACTGTATCATATCTCACATTACCATTTGACGTGGGCATTGTTTTTTCTTATTGGGCTGATTAGAGAACTGACTTTCAGATTAATGACTCATCCAAGATCTCAGAACCAGAAATTAAGGGTAATATGGTTATGATTAACAGTACCACTTCCTCATGGGGTAAGACATAGAGACAACTTACAGTTTCATGCCATCCAAAAAGCACCGTCTCCCACAATTTACTGATCTGGCACAGGAGTCAGATCACATCGGGTTCAAATCCTGGCCCTGCTACCTTAGGCAAGTCATTGAACCTCTCTGAGCCTCAGTTTCCTCATTTGTCAAATAGAAAGGATAGTAGAATTGTTGTATTAAAATAGGTTAATAAGTATAAAGCTATTAGAACAATCCCTGGGACATAGTACGCACTATATGAGTGTTAGCTATTATTTTTTTTATTATAGTGGAGAGGTTGAAGTGCCTTACATGAAAGGTAAGTGATTGTGCTTAGACATAACTAAAATTATAGAAGTGGAAATCAGGGCTTCCATAAGAGTTTGTTTTGACAGAACTGTGTAATTCTTAAGCCAGCCTCTATTAGGGTAGAATACATGTATTGTGCATTTTAGGTAGGTATCACTCCCCATCTGAATTTTCATGTAGACTTAGTTCATTTACTGCCTGGGATAAATGAAAATTTGGAGCACCTGATTTTTGTTTCTGAAGACTCAACCCACATAAGAAATACAATAAGGTGTACCCCTGCCCTATACCAGCAGACTCTTTTTGCCTTCTGAAAGAAACACACTCACGCTACCCACATGGATACCATACACACACACACACACACACAGACACACACACATACACACACACACACACCCTGAGACATAAGGTACATTAGCCATTTCCATGATAACTAAGTTGTTAATTGCTTTCTTTAGAATTGTAGTCTTACTTTTAGGATTTTCACAAGTGAAACAGATATCCTATTCATGAAGTTTTGTCTGTTCTTTTCTTCTGGATTAGGCAAATCACCTGTTCCAGGAGACCCTTTATTACTGTAGAGAAAGCTCCAGATCTGGCTGTCTTCAAGCTTTTTTCTTCCCAGTTCTGTGTCTCATCTCACATAATGTAGTGCCAGGAGTACAAGACTGATATTATGGTGCTTTACAGCCTTTCTTTTTTGTAATTTTCTGTGTGGCTTGAATTGTTTTTTCAGTGAACATGTAAAACTTAAAATTCTGGTAAATGTTGGAAGTAGGGAATTAACATTTGCAAAATTGCAAATTATTCTTAAAGTTTATGCTTATCTTTCTTATGGATACCATATACAGGCTGCTTTTGCATTAAGTAAGTCTCTTTGTATATCAAAGCCACAGGCTGAGTGTTGCACCTGGTTATGAAATGAAATACTTATAGAAATAGATTCACTTTTAATTTATTAATGGCTATAATCAAGATGAAAAGCTTTTCTTAATAATTAATGTCAAGAAGAGAAGTGTAAACTTAAGGCAAGTTTATGACTTCTCTCCAGAGGATGTATAGATGTGACTGGGTTTGTGATTAAAAAAAATTTTTTTTCAGTTCCTTTGGTTTGTTTGCTTTTGTTTGAAGGTCCTTATGTTTCAGCCTTGGCTTGCTGCAGCGTTAGGAGCAACCCCTAGTGTGCCTATAAACTCATTCACTCTTAAAAGGATGAGAATTTTTTAGATTTCTTTCCTCCTTTAAAGAAATTGTTCAGTTGCAATGCTATTGGTCCAGGTGGTCCCTGCTATGTATGGCTCCTCTCTTTTCCATGCTTAACTGAGTGTGTTTATTTCTTAATGTCTTGAAATACCCAGCAAAACTCAAAATGGAAATGTCCTAGAAATCAAGCTGCTTGTATGGCCCCACAAGCATTTAGGAAACACTTTGTGAAACTGTTTGTGGGCACCTTTTGTTCTGGTTCCGGTGCTTCTGTCCATCATTTGGGGGTCATGGCTCTTCTAAGGAAAGAGCAGGCCTGCCCCCTCAAGCCTTTCTACCTTCAATCAGTTAGGTGCTCGTATTTGAGCATATTCCGTCCCACGATTCGCAGCCTTTGTGTTAGGTACCCACTCCGAAGTGTTCCTTATCGTTTAGAAGGTCGAAGTAGTCATCAGTGACTGAAGCCCAATTTAGATTCTTAAATCGAAATCACTGTTGAAGAATACTGCTCCTCCACTACAGACGTCTTCTGCATACCATGATTGTGTTCATCAGAGAACAAGCTCTCACCCGGTCTCTCATAAGATAAAAGCTTTTTTAAATCCCTCTTAACAGGTGCTGCTGCAGTTTATTTATAACCAATGCATTAACATGAAAAATACTGAAGGGGTCCTAAGTGGAAGGCGGCTATTGAAATACTGCCGTATTTAAATTATAGAATTTTGTCAGGCTGATTTGTGGAAAGGACGAGTCAGTGTTGCCCGGTAAGTGGTGTACTCACTGGTTTCCTGTAAGTTTGGAAGGTGCTTTCTGCAGTGTGTTTGAGTCATGCAAAATCTGGGGCTTGCAATTGAATTGATTGCTCCCTTGCATATTTATAATCAGATTCATATTTGGCCAGCTTTCATGCTCCTTGACATTTCTGATCTTTCTGAAGCATGGCATATGTTAGAACTCTCTTGGTCTTCTAGACTTACTGCAGCACAGACTGGAGATCCTTCATTGAAAGAATTGCCAAGGAGGTTTCATTTAACCCCTTTCTTCCCAGTCCAAGTTTGAGCTCACACAGAGAGAGGGTAAATGGACCCTTTAATATTGTGCAGTATGTTGGAATTCTTGTTGATTTATATCTCTACCGCATTTTTTCCTTCCTGAAAAATCTCGCCAGAGACTGAAGTAGTTGGGCTGTATTAATGGATGTTTATGTTGTCCTGTGACAGCTGGCTTTGCTAATTTGTTTTTACAGGGCAGTTTATAGTAAATGAATGGCATGCTGAATATTTTACTGAGATTTCAGATTATCTAAAGAATATTTGCCGGTTTACTAATTGGTAGATAATGCTGAGTACATTGATGTTGACATGAGCAAATGGATTTAAAATGATTTGAAGTGAACTTCATTAAAAGATGCTCTAATCACAGTCAGCAGGAAATGTCAAACTAGTTCTGCCTTCGTTCACTCTGGTGGACCAGAACTCTTGTAGACTCAGGGTGTTACACGTCATCATGGTTCTGGTTTTAGGGTAGTCCAGGGTAGGGGAAGTGATAGAGGCTTTTTCATAGCTTTTTTGACTCTTAAAGTAAAGTAAATAACATATCAATTATTAACTACCTGTATGGTTAAATGAACATTCTCTGAAAATCGTGGTTTTACTGCTGGAGTCCCATAATGCATTATGGATTGGATACATGGAAATCATATTTGCTGCCCACTCTGACCTGGAAGGCAGTAAATTACTTGGTACCCATTCCAGCAGAAACCTATTCTAGAATTCATGCTAATGTGCTCATCAAAACATCAAGAAAAACCTAGGCAAATGCATTCTAAATTCCCAGGTTAAAACTTACAACACTGGTTCTACTTGTCATTCCTGTAAAAGCTGTAGAGGCTTTTTGATCAAAATTGACCATTTGGGGGGGGGGAACTCTATGGATATCAAATACAGGGAGTAAGTTTAACAGTGGAGAAGACAGACTCTGGAATAAGACTTTCCAAGATTCAAATCTCACTTTTTTCCATTCCAACTGTGTGTGTTTGTGCAAGTAACTTAACCTGTCTGAGCCTTACTTTTCTTATCTGTAAAATGGGGATAATAATACCTCCCTTGTGAGGTTGTGGGAATATCTATGTATCTGTGTCCGTGTTTATATTTCTATCTATAAAATGCTTATCAAAGTATAAGGCACTTGGTAAGGGCTCCATCAGTGTTAGCTCTTGTAACCAAAGTAAATCTATTTTGTCTTTCGGATACCTGTGCTTCATATGCGAAGGCATTAACCAAGCATCTTATTTGTATTGATTTTAAGTTTTAGAAACACCTCTCCTGTCATTCAGAACACAGCTGTCTAGAACCATTGAAAAGTTCCTGATGAGGATATGATATTGGCTGTGATGAGACCACTCCCAGATTCATGCAATCAGTTGTGGGGGAATCTTGCTGCAGAAATCGTATTTTTCTCTTTGAATCCCATCAAAATGCCTTTTTCCTTCCATCCCTGACACAGTGTGCTGAAGGAGTAGTGCTCCCAGGCAGAGATCCAGGGCTCTAATTATTTTCCAGTAAAAATAATATGATGCAGGAACTTGTCTGATGCTAATGAAATCTAGCCACGTGGCAAGCGACCTGTTGTTTTCAGTTTTCTCATTAGCATCAGATTTGCGCTGCTAAACCGCTGTACAGTTGGGGTATCCTTTCAAGAGCATTCGTGGGCGTCAGCCCGACATGTAACATTGAAAGCTCCATGCTCTGTAGTCAGGAGGGCCTCCTGGCAATCACTTTACAGCGTCATACCAGATTAGGAGATTGATAAAGTATGCTGATACCGGCATAGAATGTTCTGAACTACACAAGCAACATCCCTAAGTGACCCAGCGTTGTTGGTTCTCAGCTTCTGGCTGTATTACATGTGAATTTGGGCTGTGCGCTTGAGTAAAAATCCTCCAGCTCATGCATTCAGGGTTCTGCAGGGCAGCTGGAGCTGGTTTTTCCCTGCTGCTCAGTGACACCTTGTGTTTTCAAGCGGGGAGAGGGAAAAGCAAAACAAAACTTCTCCCTCGAATGACCCTATCAGCTTTTCACTGTTCCCTGTAAACTATGCTGGAAATGTTAATAATCTGTGATGGCTTGAGTGCAGGACACAGCCTCTGTTGACAACATCAAATGTGAAAAATGGCCCACCAGACTGCAGATGTGGTTTGTGGGTTAGTACGGACTTCCCTCATCAATGGGGAAACGGGGCCTAAGTCAGGCTTAGAAAATGAGAAAAATGCTTAAGGGACGTGACTAATGTCTGCCATGTGCACTATGCTACATAAACCCATTATGCACTTTAATTTAATGTTCTCTATAAAGATTCAGGACCTGTCAGGAGAAGGAAAGAAACAAGCGATCCATCTTCAGTGAATTGTGAATAGATTTTTATACTTTTTAAAATACACAGTCACCTAAAACCTACTTTTCCCTTCATTCAGTTTTCTCCATGGCCACTCCCGAGGCTGCTTGTGAATTGTTTTGTTCAGTGAAATAACACTAATGTGTTAAGTATTTAACATTGCTAATTGATTCAATGTAAAGGAAAAGGGAAGAGATGCAGAGTGCCCCGCATCTGTCAGCAGACTTGAGCAAACAAGACTGCATAAAGTCTGAATTGAAGATGATTCATCTCTGAGGCTGTTGGCCTCTGGATAATATAGCATTTCTTGCAGGTGGTGATGGGGCTGAAATGGGGAAAAGATTAACTTCCACCTGGGAGCTGGAAAACCGAGTAACTATTTCCAATAGAGAATTTGGCTCTAATTCTTCTTCTTTTCCCCTCAAAGCTTTTTGTTTTCAGGCTTCAGGTGTAGACTGGGAGATGACCAGGCGATGTTGGACTTCCAGCGGTGTCATCTTTTTTGCGTGTTGGGAACATTAAAACACTTACCTGTACTTCACTAAAGCAAGCTGAAATTTGCTGAAGATTTTAATTGATGAGTGAGGAAGTAGAAACCCCAGTGGGTCAGAGAGAATTTCTCCATTATAAAAACATAACCTTTCAGAGAGTACCCAATGGCAGTGAAATGTCAGGAACCTGGATTTTTACAACGGAAAGGGAGGCAGACCTGCCTTACGTTTCCTATAATATGATTCTGAAATATGAATGTACATGTATACCTCATTTTTTCTTGAAGTTGTTTTGTTGGCCGCTGTGTGTAGGTGAAAAGTCATTGTGATAGTGATATCATTTTTGGCCTTGAATTGATTTTTTCTTTAAGATCAGAGAAGGCTAATGGCATGATGAGAAATTACTTAAAACTAGGAAATTTAAATATTGAAACAAAGGTTGACCTTAGGAGTTAGTCTCAGCTCTTCTTTTTTTTTCTGGAGGAGAGATGTTAGTAAACTGAGGCGGGGTAGACTCGTTTCATTGGTTGTGGTTAGAAGTGTAGGTGCTGCAAAAAACCTCAGTTTGGTGACATCAAGCAGTGGGGTCCATGAGATCCCTCAGGAGATCCATGCCTGGCTTTCAGCAGGTCTGTGAGTTTCCTGAATTACATGCCATGTTCTGTGTGCATTTTTCTGCAAGGATCCGTGTTTTAATAAGTAAACATACTGAAATAAAGCCACTTCTGCCAAGCTATCTTAAGTGCCTGTTTTACAGGTTCACATGAGCCTTGTGTGTCTTGTTCTTTCCCTTCCCTGTCACCGTCCCCTTCTGCAGAGCACACCGATGTCCCCTCCCTCATCCCCTGCCCTTCTTTCTCCCCCTTTTATCTTTTACACCATTGCCTCTCTTATTTGTGCACCCTTTAAAAAAAAGATGATCTGGGCTTCCCTGGTGGCGCAGTGGTTGAGAGTCTGCCTGCCGGTGCAGGGGACACGGGTTCAAGCCCTGGTCTGGGAGGATCCCACATGCCGCGGAGCGACTGGGCCTGTGAGCCACAATTACTGAGCCTGCGCGTCTGGAGCCTGTGCTCCGCAACAAGAGAGGCCGCGATAGTGAGAGGCCCGCGCACTGCGATGAAGAGTGGCCCCCGCTTGCCGCAGCTGGAGAGAGCCCTCGCGTGGAAACGAAGACCCAACACAGCCATAAATACATAATTAATAAATAAAATATTTAAAAAAAAAAAAGATGATCTGGGTGCTTGCCAGATTGACTGACACACTGACTTCAAGGGCCTTCCTTAAACCATCCTTGCCTTCAAGTCAAGGAAATTGACTCCCACGCTCTGCTGGGATAGAGCAATTAAGTCTTGTTTGATGATACCCCTTACCTCCTGGCTGCTTGGATACTTTGCAACGTAAGGATGGTTTTCTAACTTCCCTTTCTTCCCTCCCTCCCCCTCCTCCACATCAAAAAGAAATCACTTGTAGAATATTTAATAGGTTCATGGGGCTCTGCTCTGGTGTAAGCTGTTTTCATTCTGTATGAGATGAGATGAGGCACTTGTCAGCAGAGGCCTCTGATGACGTCGGCCCCCCTAGCTGAGCACGGGTCACCGTGGCCTGCAGACCTCAGTTGGGTGGATCATCTGAGGAGCTTCATGCTGTGGAGTGGGAGAACTTCCAGTTAACCCGAGGTGCCGCTGGCTGTTCTGCAGGTGAGATGCCCAGGTTCTTCCTTTCCGGTTTAACTCTTGCCTTCTCTGCTGCTCTCCGTCCATCCTTGTGGCCAGCTGAAGTAGTCAGCCTTCTGAGCTGGGTCTTGGAGTTTAACTTCTTCCCCCTCCGCTGTCCTGAAACCATACTTCTGAAGGTCACCAAGCACCAGTAGTCCTTAGTTAAGCCTTATCTTCCTTGCCTGCCCTACAGTATTTGGCACCATTAACTCCTGTTTCCTTTGAAAAATGCCCCTGTTTCTTCTGCAGCACTGCTTCTGCCTTTTAGGTTGGCTTTTTTGGGTGGCACTTGTGCTGGCTCTTTTTCCTTCTTCTCCCAGCCACATGTTTTCCCCAGTGTTTTGTCCTCAGATGTTTTCTTCTCTTTTCCATAGGCCCTCTTTAGTGTTCTAGATCTCATTCACTCCCGCAGCTTCGAGTCTGGCTTTTCTCTCCAGTGTGACCTTTTTTTTTGGAAATCCCTGCACTGCATTGTCAACTGCCCGCTGTTCCTGCCACCCCTTGGAGTCCCACTGCCCCATCAAACTACTTTGGTTTCCAACAGAATTTATCTCTACCTGTTTCCCATCTCAGATCACCAACAAATACACAGATACACCCACCAAAGACAAAATCCCCAGTTGGAAAGTCTGCTTCTGCCACCACCCTACACCTGCTAACCCAGGTCCTTGTGCATCTCCTTTTTCCTTTCATCGCTCACCACCCTTCTCCCAGGCAGCCCCAGACCTGAGTCTCCGCAGACATCTCTGTTTCCTTCCGTGCTTCATGGGCACACAGGCACCAGGTTCTCTTGACCTTTCTAATAAAACCTTTCTTACCTCACACTTCCCATTGCCATGGCTCATGGTCAGCTATTTATTCCCTTATGGCTTTTGTCTGTACAGACCCCATCCATCCCATGGACTGTGGACGGATTTAACTTCCTTAAGCCCTGTTCTGATTACTCCCTGGTTCCAAAGCATCCTTGTTTTAAAAGCAGAATTCTCTGGCCTGCTGAGCTCACCAGATGCTCCCCTGTGCCAGTCTGTTGACCCAACTTGCCATCAACCATGGCTTGCAATTTCTGACCCCTACGAATTTTTTAAAAACATTTATTGACTTTCATATTCTTATATTGAGATATTACTCATCCTTTTTCATCTGTTACATTTCTATATGAAGATGAAGCCTTCCCATATCACCTTGGCTTTATCTGAACTACTATTCTTACTCTCTATGAGATTTATGATATTCAAGTTTGTTTAGAGTTATTTGTGTTTTCATTTTATCACCGTACCGGACTATAAATAGTGACAGAGTAGGAGCTTTATCTATCATGTATATATGCTGCCTAATATAGTACCATCTACATGTTAGGGGGGTCCAATAAATATTTATTGAAAGAATTAATGAACTCCTACCCTGAAATTCTACTTCATGTTAGCTGTCTAACCCAAAGTTACTAAAGATCTCTTCCTGCTAAAGATCTTTTGACTGATTTTTTTTTTGGAGCCTTTCTACTGAGTCATGCAAATTAGCATGGGTTCACAGACTCAGAACCTGAAATAAATTAATCTATATTTGAAAGAAACCAGGGTGTGACTGTATAAGGATCTTAGTAAAAGTACGATGGGGAATAGAGAGCCAGTGACCAGTAGTTGATATAAATGACGTGGTTTTCTTTTTCTGTTTTCTAGCACATGGGCAGAATAAGGTGGCTTTTACCTCCAGTAACCCAGGCCAGGACCACCTAAGGTTAAAAGAGCTGAGACATGGGAGAATGAGATCCATGAAAGAAAGAAAGTACAGTGCCTGACCATGTTAATTACTCAGTAACTAACTTCATTACTATTATTACTGTCACCATTGTATTTTCACCATTTATGGTCATTTAAAAAAATACTGGGTACAGTGCATTTAAAGATCATCAGAGGGAACAATGAAAACCCAGTTGTAAAAGGTTAATGCATGGTTCTTAGGCCCTTGGACATGTTTCCACAGCACTTCGTTACTGGTGGGGGAGCATTTTGTCAAACTTACCAGTAACGCTGTGTGTAGCTGAGTTGTATTGTTTCAGGCTATTTGTAAATATTATTTTGTGTGACACACTTCCAGGATCTGGAAAGCCTGGCCTTTGGGACTGATCCAAAGAGCTGTTTACAACTGTGGCAAACCAATACCCATGGCCAAAGGGAAAGGTTTGCACTGGGTGTCAACTTAAATGAAAAGGGAGGGTGTGTGGCTTCCTTAACTCTGCGTGGACTGCCTGTGCCGCAGGATTTGCTGCCAGGAGATAAGATTGCGAGGCTTTGGGCTTCCCTGGTGGTGCAGTGGTTAAGAATCCGCCTGCCAATGCAGGGGACACGGGTTCGAGCCCTGGTCCGGGAAGATCCCACATGCCGCGGAGCAGCTAGGCCCGTGCGCCCCAACTACTGAGCCTGCGCTCTAGTGCCCGTGAGCCACAGCTGCTGAGCCCACGTGCCTAGAGCCCGTGCCCACGCACTGCAACGAAGACCCAACACAGCCAAAAAAACTAAAATAAATAAAATAAATAAATTTACCAAAAAAAAAAAAAAAAAAAAAAGAAAGCCTCAGCATTGGTGAGAGCTCCTCTGGAAACAGAAACCTCCTTTGTGAGCCTACCTGCCAACTGGAGAAAAAAGGTGTCAGGTGTTCAGGGGCTGCTTTACAGGTACCAAAGCCCCTTAGTACATGTCCAGTTCCAAAATTTAAATCCTATTTGTGGGAAATCAGTAGAGGGTTTAATAGAAGGTTAACCAAATCATACATATACACACAGAAATAGTCTGGCCTGAGTATGGAAAGGCCGGGGAGTCTGAATGTTCTGGTGAAGTACTAGGAGGTAATTTATTTTTAAAATTTATTAAACCCACTGAAGCATAAGTGTGAGGATAAGAGAAACCATATGCACATATGGTCCAGAATGAAATTCTTCAGATTTCTGAGATGGTCGCAACCAGTGACTAAGCCATTTTGAATTAACGTGGTGTGTGAAAGTTTTTTCCAATTTAGGCTCTTCAGGTTCACTAGTGGTGGAGAGACAGCTAACTAGTCAGTGATCTCGTTAGATGGGATTTCAGGAGGGAAGTGGGACCCTTCTCATCCTGGCTCTGGGCTGACTCTGTCTTTCAGGGGAAGAAACGGGGTTGGGGGGGCCATGCGGGAAGGAGATCTCTGCATTTCTTTTCTGGAGAATAAGGCAGGTCTGAATGAAATTTTATCCAAAGCTTTTGGTTTCTCAGGGGAAAATTGTGACACTGTAGTTAGAAATTTTATGTTTTAAAAATATACAGCTGTAACAAGAGACTAGACATTCTTTCGGTTTTCAAGTTATTTGTTAAATTTAGGCCTTTGGTTGCATGGGGGGAGTAGAGACAGTAAGTACGTTTGTGATAGAGAGGAATCTGCAGGACGATCTAATCAGAGGAAGAATTTAGAGGAATCAGACCAGAGACAAATCACTGAGCGGGATACAGAAGGGCATTGTGTGGCAATAACACTTCTTTCCATTCATTATTGCAGTTATCATTATGGAACCCAACATATTTAATTGGCACGGTGTACTTTTCTCTACTGAATAGATTGCATTGTTCCTGTTGAAAAAATACCCTTCTGCATCGGGAATCTCCACATGCGGCTCTTGGGCTCTGGAGAGGTTTCTTTGTTTACGTGATGAGTGATTAACTGAATTGTGGAGCCTTGCTGGGCGTCATCCCCGAAGATGAAGAGAAAAGGGGGTATCTGCTCTGCTCTAACTTTGAAGGGCTTTGATTAATTAGAAAAAAATCTATTAGATCTTTGCGAGTATGTATGCCTTAACTTAGAAACACGTAAATGGAAGGATCAGTTGAGTTTGATATCTGGGCTAGTCTTGTATCTGATTCCAGAGACCCCGTTCAGGGAAATTTTGTCTCCTGAGATGTTACTGGTGTGTGCAATGGGATGTCGAGTTGCAGAAGTGGTATGTGATTTCAAGTATCCCTCAAGAGGTTTGTGGCGACTGAACCCCTATAAGTCAGAGCAGTGCTAAATGTGGATGGAGAGAAAAGGGACCTTATATAGGACTTGTTGGTGAATACAGGAGACTTTTTCTTTTCTAACTTGCAAGATGAAATGCAGGCATGGACTGGGGCAGGGTGTAACATAATAATAATTATAATAATTATTCTTACAGTTATTACAACCAGCATTTATGAGCACAGATAGCCTGCCAAGCACTGTGCTAAAGCATTTTACCTTCATTGTCTCCCTGAATTCTCACAACGATTCTAGTGTCTACTATAGTCCCCATTTTACTGATGAGGAAACCGAGCCTTGGATAGATTACTTCATTTTCTTGTCTGAAGATCGCACAGCTGATGAAGTGGGCGGGGGGGGAGGGGGCTTGAGCCCACATGCCTCTCAAAGGCCAGGTCTGTTTTTGCTCTCTGCTGTAGAACAGGCTGGAAAGGCATAGCTCATTGTTTTAAAGCCTTATTATTTTAGCCATGTTGTTCCTCACTACATATAAGCATTTCTACATCTGAAAATGAATCAGAGCTTAATGTGGTTGGAGGATCTCTGTGGAGATTTGGGGGTGGGGTACCTTAGCACCCCTGGAGCATCAGGTTGTTGCTTTACCCAGAACTATTTTCTGTGGGCGCCACAGGTAGTCCTGCTGTTCTGGATACAAAAGGTCTCTAGTTCAATTTCTTGCTGGAATGGATGCTTCACAAATAAGGATAATCTTTCATTTGATGTTTACTCACGTGAATTCCTTCTGTATTCTGTACTGTCCACATTGGGCTTTGCAATTTTTATATATTCTTGCCAGAATGCACTTATTCATTAGCTGTTTTTATTAGTGTTACGGTTGAGATGACATTTTCCATTCGAAACTCCAATTTTCTGTGGCTTTTAATTTTACAAAACAATTACCTATCAGACTGAAACTCCTTAGGCTGGTTTTCCTCTCAGAGAAGAGGTTTGGGGGGAGGTTTTAAAGTCTGTTCCACTTCTTGGCAGCCTAGGCATTGAGATTCGTGTAAGTGCTCTTTAAATAAAGTTGCAATCACTTAATTATTTAAATAAACGGGAGCTGAATTCTTTAAAGGTTTTCTGGCAAGACAGAAGGTTCCAGATTTTCTCTTCTACCCCTCACTCAGAGTTTTCCATCCCATTTTGTGTTGACCAATGAAGAATGAATTTTTCAGTTGTGTTTTGCTATGTCTGCGAATCTAGGTGCATTTTGGGGAGGTCTTACCCAGGCTTAAGCCCATGGATTTTAAAAGTCAAGTTTGCAATTTTAGTTGATAGTCAAATGCGTACTTTTAAGTTATGTCTTTTGATGCAATGTGGTTAAAATGAAGCCTTTGATCAAATTCAATTCATTGGGCATCCACAATGTGAAAGGGAGAGTAGCCGAGTGGAAAGAGTACCGTCTTGGAATTTGAACGACCTGGGTTTGGATCCTGACCTTGGCATTGATGTGGCTTTATCACCTTTGCAAAGTTATTTAAGCTTTCTGCGTATCAGCTTCCTTTTGTGTTACCCATCTAATAGGCTTGGGGCCGGGCGGGGGGGTGGATTAAGGAAATGTATATGAAAGCCCGATGGTACCTAGCGTTTAGTAGACACTCAATATATAGTAACAATAAAGTCTGTGCCAGGCACTATGCCAACTTTTGGGAATTCTGAGGTGGGTAAGACACAGAGGTTCCTGTCCTTACTGAGCTGTGAATCTGTCAATGGTGAAGCAGAAGAAATTTCAAGCAGAAAGACTAGCGTGAGCAGAGGTAGGTTTGGAACCATGAAAGTCAGTTATTTGGCAAACTGTTAATGTTCCAGGGTGTTTAATCTTAACATGAATATAATTGGAAATATTAAATTGATACGGTGTTTCTGAGGTTTATAATACACATGACGTACATTATTTCATTTGATCCTTGCAAAAACCCTGTGTGGCAGAAAGGGATTACTGTCTTTATTTTATAAGGGATTTGAGTGATTTACCCATATTCATACAGGTAGTGGAAGAGCCAGGATCAAAGTCCAGGTTTTTGCATTTCCTGTTCCAGTGCTCTTTCTACTGTATCATTCGACTAGTCGTATATCTCATCTATATACACAAGTGCTAAGCCTTTAATGATAATTTAATGAGACTTGAAGAATGTTCTTTTTGCTTTTTTTTTTTAACTCAAATTTGTTTTTCCGCAAGTTCATCTGACTTAAGATAAAATTATACAAAATCAAATTGAGGTTATGCTTTAGCCTCTATAGGTATGTCACTTGTGACCTTGTAATTCAAAAAAATAAAAGTTTAGTTGTTTCCTCCCTCGCACCCGAGGATTGTAGAGTCAGATTTCACCTTCGAATTTTACTTAGAGTGCAGGTTCCTTTTCGTATCAATATGTTTTACGTTGTCTTACTGAATGGGCAGGTCACTACTTAGACATTCAGATTCGCCGAGGGTACACATCCACCCCGTTCTCACCGTTCTTCTCCATTAATGGCAACAGTACATCTTTTGGGGGAGGTATTCTCTTTAAAGGGCCACTTTTGTTTCACTGTACTTTATTCAAACCCATTGGATTTTTGCTGAAACTGTTAAGATTATAGATCTTCGGCCATCATTGAGTTTTAAAAACAAATGCACGGACTAGAAACGAATCCCCCCCACCACACACACACACACACACACACACACACACACAGAGCCACTTGTGTTCTCTTTGCTCTCCAGGAACAGTGCCACTGGGCCACCTGTGGGATATGCAACACACGAGGCAGAAGCATGGCCCCACTTCTTAGAGAGGACTTACTTGCACCCCAGAGTTGCTTTTGGACCCTGCCAGTTATTGGCATTTCCCAATAAGAATGCAGAACATGCGCGTGGTGTCAACTTGATCTTTGAACATGAAGTTGCTGTGAATGGATGGCAATGCTAATGTGCCAGCGATCTGTGAAATGCTTCACCGTGTTGGGCACACAGCAGATTAACAGGTTCTTTCCTCTCCCAAGGAGGAGTGTTTACAAGGACCGGCTGCTTCTGGGTTTGCAGGGAAGATATTTTACAGTTAGGGAACAAGTCACAGAACTTGTGTGGCCTTCCTGGAATACTGAAAGATTTTCTTCAGGGACTTGACTCTGTTGGAACCTTTTCCACAGTTGAGAGAGTCAATGAAAATTCCATGGGCTTTGTTCACATTTTGAGTTCTGTTTTTTTTAGAAGAGCGAAACAAACATTTATTTAACATTCGCTGGTATTAAACACTGGCCTTAGTACTTAATCAGATCTGATCCTCATAATAAACATGATTCCTATTTTAGAGATGAGTAAAGCATAACTCAGAGAATTTGTAACTTGCTTAAAGTCACATAACTATTAAATTATAAAAGTGGAGTTAAAAAAATTTATTGCACTGTATAGAAAAGGTACATATTATTCATTCATGTTTCAAAGTATTACAAAGTGAATTACTAGTGAAACTACTACCCAGAAATTCTGAGACAATGGATGAGTTGTCTACTTCTGAAATTTATATAATTTTTTAAATTGAAGTATAGTTGATTTACAATATTGTATTAGTTTCAGGTATACAGCAAAGTGATTCAGTTATATATATATGTGTGTGTTTGTGTGTGTATATATACATGTGTATTTCAGATTATTTTCTACTATAGGTTATTACAAGATATTGAATATAGTTCCCTACACGTTTTGAGTTCTTAGTACATTTTTATTTAAAGTACATATGGGGATTTTTCCACCAGACACTTCCTCACTGTCTTGATCTATATTTTTCCCCATTTTTTCCCTTTAAAGTACTTCTGTTCTTAGAGATATCCTGCTCCCTTGCCATACAGACCTTTTTTTTTTTTCAAAATACATTGAAGATTTGGAAAGAAATGATTATTGAATTTTTCACTGAGGGTTGCTCATGAGTTTTTGGAGCTTCATGTATGAGGCTTTTGGAGTTTATTTTGATTTTGCAATTGTGAAAAAAAATGGAAGGACCTAAAGCTAGCAGCTGGTGCGATCCAAGAAGGAGTTGCCATATTGATAAAAAGAATCTGAAAAAGAGAGCCCAGAAAGAGCTGACTTCCCCTCCTTCGAGGCCTTTTCCAGTTTCACCTGAGGGAAGTCACCCCGCCATCTCTGAATGGAAGGAAGATCTGAAACTTCTTCTGCAGTCCTTCCAAGAGGTCAAAAGTTTTTATTTTATAAGCCTTTTCATTTTATGAACCAGCAAGAAAACTGGGTGGGGTGGCGCAAGGCAACGGCTTCTTCCTAAAATATCAGAAGATAGGGTGTAAGACTTGTCCCTTAAGATAGAAGGTGGACAGGGCTTCCCTGGTGGCGCAGTGGTTGAGAGTCCGCCTGCCAATGCAGGGGACACGGGTTCGAGCCCTGGTCTGGGAAGATCCCACATGCCGCGGAGCAACTGGGCCCGTGAGCCACAACTACTGAGCCTGCGCGTCTGGAGCCCGTGCTCCGCAACGGGAGAGGCCGCCATAGTGAGAGGCCCGCGCACCGCGATGAAGAGTGGCCCCCGCTTGCCGCAACTAGAGAAAGCCCTCGCACAGAAACGAAGACCCAACACAGCCATAAATAAATAAATAAATAAATAAATGAATGAATGAATGAATGAATGAATGATAGATAGAAGGTGGACAGACGTACAGCATAAGCAACAGTAAAAGGCACATCCTTTAGGATGAAATTTGCCGAAAGGAATGGACTTTGACCCTCTCTCGTGGTGTCTGACCTGAAATAAACTCTTGAAAAGACCTAAGAGTCTTCTCAGCTTCACAGAGAGGAAGGGGGGGCCTTGGCAGTGGGCAAGTGGATCCCAGCGTCCATCAGGAAGGGCAGGCGTTATGTCCCGTCTCCTGCTGGGATTTAATGGGCTTTTTGATTTGTCATTTTGCCAGGAGCTTTCAATGAATTTGAAAGGTGATATGATCTAGTGTCATTGCATTTTATGAGGTTACATTGAAACCCTTTTCCTCGATCCCATGGCAAAACCAGCTTCTTAGGGTTTGAAGATATTTTTAAAACATAGCACAAAAGTGAACGTGAAACACTGAAAGAGAAATGCCTGTCTGGCAGACTGTGATTCTGCTCCGAGAGGAGCAGTTTACTGGCAGGAAAGTATCTTTTGCAGACACTGCTGAAGTTTTTCTTAAATTCCTCTGCTTTGAATTGTGTCTCTGGGAGCCATTCATCTTTGTCACCTGCTTTACTTCTGCTATTTTTAGCCAGGTGCCAAAGACCTTACAGCTTCCTCAAGTGAACGATAAAGAAATAAGATCAGTTGTAAACAAAGGCTCATCACAGCATTGTTTTTCTGCTGCAAGAGCTTGCTTCAAGTTTTCCTTTGAGTCAACTTTAATTGCCTAGAACCTAGAGGACTCAGACTTTCTAGGAGAGAGAGCTTTGTCAATTTTGCTTCCAAATCCTTGGAGGGGTAAGGCCTTTTTTTAAAAAAAGAACATTCTAGAAGTAGTGATAAATACAATTCTACAATAAAGGACTACTTCTCCTCCATCCCTATTCTCAGGTTATAATGGTAGGTTATATGTAGTCATTAAAAAAAAAAAAAAGTGAGTGGAGTGCCTTCCAGATCTAGGAGGCTATATCTTACAAGTTGATTGATTTTGGAATATACCAGTATTTTTTTTTTAGCTTAATTGGTTAATCTTGAGACTAAGGAATTATAGTGTTTAAATTTTCCTTTTTAGGCTGCTGTGTTTGGGGGGGAATACTTATTTTAATGTTCATGATTTGTGGTCAGAAAGTATGTTTTTGGTGTAATTCTCAACTACCTCTGGGAAGAAAGTTGAGGAAGAAAGTTCAGCCCCGTGATGAGTGCCTCTCTTTCCATGTGACCAGTGTATTTACATGACAACTAGACAACTAATGTAATTTTATCTAAGAAATTAGATTAGATGAAATTGATCCAACTAGTTAAACTAATATAATTTTCCATGCAAGTGTTAGATGTTTACAGGTTTGGTTTTTCCCTTTAAGGAAGTGAGTCTACCTCTGAATCACTTCTTCCATGTAAATGCTAAGCCAACTTCCCCCCTTAAAAATTATTTTGGAGACTGAAGTATAGTAGATATTTCCCAGTAGTGATATTTCTTTCCCATATACTTTGTACTTAATTTTTTAAAAGATCAAGAAAAAACATATAATGAAATGTTGCATGCGCACAGAGCCCAGAAATTGTATTTTATTCTACTGTTCTTCCAAGTTGAGTTTTGTTCTGCTCTTATTTTTATCTCTCCATCTATGTTTGCAGGGCTGTCTGTTTCCCCCAAGTGTTAATGTAAATACGTTTTATTTTGAGATAGATCAGTTCACTTCCCTCTGGAAATCCATTCCTATAATGTGGTAAACCTCAATATAACTCTCTGGTCCGAATGACATTTCATAACTGTGTACAAATCAAACACACTGTTGATATTAAATGACAACATTTAATGCTAATGTCAACAATTCACTTAAGTCTCATTTCATTAAAATACTCCTGATCTGGAGAGAAGCCGCTTGTCTGAGCAGATAAAGCACTTGACTTTCACCTCTAGTTTCCAGGTGAAAGTGCAGTTGGTGAGCTGTAATTCAGGTGGATTTCATAGCTTTTGGCCAAGGGGATTGGAACTGAAATCTAGTTCACATAATCAGAGTAAACCTTGGGTCACCTGGATAAGAGAGCATCAAAACCAGAGATTTTGGCCTTATTCCCTGTGTAAATCAGCTGGTCTCTGGGGGTGATTTTTCCCCCAAAATCTTTGATATAAGAAAGTTAAATAAACAGCTGTGGTAAATCAGAAAGATACTGTGCTGAAGACAGAACTGCAGCTGGCGTTTTGCCATGAAAGAGAGGCTGCTGGCAGATAAGAGAGCAAGCAGGGGCAAACACTGCAGGGGATGAGACTGGACGGGTGGGAGGATGGGAATTTGATTATAAGCTACATTATTGGACTTTTTAAATGATATGCAAAAGTTAAAAAAAAAGAAAGTTAAATAAGAAATTAACATAGTTAAAGTTAACACATATCACTCCTTATTCTCCCTCCATTTCTTATCCTTCACAGCCAGCTTCAGGCCCTTCATTCCTAACTTGAGGCTATTTTGAGAATCTTTCTGTTCCCTTCTAGCACTGAATGTGCTCCTCCTGTCTCTACCCAGGACCATCTTGAGGGGACTGGCTTTTAATGTCTTCCAGGGTATAATCCTAATTTGTGGACTGGTCTTTTATCCACATTTACTCCTCTGCTTGTTTCCCTGCAGTTAGGAAAAAAGTCCAACCCAAATAGGAAACCCCCTGTAATGCCTAAATTTTTTAGCAAGGACAAGTGTTTCCCACATTTCCAAGATCATGGTATCTCCACTTGGAGAACAGCTTCTTTGTTGGGATGGCTCGTGTCTTAAGCTGAAGCCTATGAATAGTCTGTAACTCCAAGTGGTCTGTAAGGGACATTTGCATAAATAATAATAGTTGCTGCTGTTCTATAAATAATCCCATCATGTTTGTGTTTCATATAACTCATTGAAGTCTGGGGCTTGGCTGCCAGTTGCTATCTAAATGCCTTTTGTGTTGCATCTCCGGAGAGCCCTCAGCCAGTGCGGGATAATGGGGGGGGGGAGGGCGGGGACTGGGCGCGAGCCTTGTGGCTGGGAGTAACTGACATCCTCAAAAGCCTGCAAGTGGTAAAATTCGGGGGTTGTGCTGAATGTACACATACCTGTGTCAATGCAGAAAGACCTTGAGATCAATTACAGCACTTTCCAATGTGGAACAACGGCCATGTGAAATGAATGGCTGTTAGGCTTCTCTCAGCTCTTGATAACTTAGGGAAGGCAGATGATAATTAATACAACCACGATGACAGTGGGTCATAACTGGCTGTGTATTATGAAGTTTAGACATATCCCTCCCTTCTCTTTCTGGGAGAAAGAAATTGTTCTAGCATATGTGTGTAGAAGACATAAAACTTGCTACAGCAGTGTTTTTATTTGCAAATTACTCTTAAAGCTGTTTAAAAGTCACCCCAGAATGTGCTTTATAGAAGCAATTTCATGGCTCCTTTAGGTTTTTGTGTAAATCCAGGTAACTGAAGTGTTAGCCCTGATTCATCATTGAATAGGAAGGAAGTACACCAAAGCAGATGCTGAAGTCTGGTTACAGTATAAAGGAATTGGGGGTGGGGGGAAGGATCTCATCAGAGCCTCCTTAGTTCTTTCAAAGAATTTCTGTTGTGATTGGTAATGTCAGGGGCATTTAAAGGATGATCCTTATTTGAGAAATGTTTCTGAACTAGAAACTTGCCCGCTTTGAGTCCTGTTAATACTCACTGGTGATGATAGCCATTTTCCATTCTATGAGATCAATTTGGAACTTGAGCATAATTTTATTTCTGCTTCACAGTTCTTAAAATCCTGTTTGGAAATGTCATTAGGAGGATAAGGGATGTAATGAAAAATACGTTTTCTCATGTACAAAATCAAAGTGTATAGTTTGCGGAGCTGGCTATCTATACCGAACGACATTAACAAAATGAATCGGCCGCTTTCTGCATTTGAAGTTGTATAGTGTAAAATTCAGTGAAACTTCAATAACTGGAAAGATCACATCAGCATCAAGGATGCATTTAACCAGTTTCCTCCTGCCATATTACTAGAGAAGAGGCATAGTTTAGAACCAGGAATAAAGGCTGTGAATGAAGTTGAGAACTGTGGGAGGCCTGGACGTACAAGTAAGTAGGAGTGATGGTGCCTGGAAACCCAGACTTGGACGCAGGTGGAAAGAAACTCACCGAAATATGGGCCTTTGGGGACCAGTATTTCATAAGAGTGGTGCTCTTGTCAACATCTTCTATTGAAGCCTTAAAGCTATATTTCGAAACTGGCATCTGTTAGACCCCTTCTTAGGGCAAAGGACCTTGTTTTTAGTGGTTGAACTTGCCAGGTCAAATAGAGCGACTATGTTGGATTCCCATGCAGTTTGGAAAAACATAGGGTGGGTGAAAGGAGCTCTCTTTCTAGCCAAAAATTTTAACAGCTTTTTAGTGTGGGAAGTTGTTCTGTAAATAAATGAATGAATGAATGAACGAATGAAAAAAATAAATGGCAAGATTTGTTTCTCCTAAACAGGGTTTGTTTGCTGTCAAGAGATCTGGCATAATGTTGTTTTCTCTGGTATAAAATGAAAAATAAAATCCAACAAAATGCACACCTAAGGGGTGTGTTTGTGTTTGTATGTGTTCGTTTCACTATATTATATGAGATGGTTGAACTCACTAGAATGTTTGGAACTATAAAGTTAAACCGTTTTGAAATCTTGCTCTGTTACACACTGGCTTAGAGAAATACACGTTTTCATATAAAACACCAAGAGCATGAAGTGATGACATTGCTGGGAAACACACCTTGCCATCTCAAGCAGTAGATGCAACTTTTAAGAATGCAAATATGCAAAACTGACAGTGGAAAATTACAGGAAGCTCACGTGTTCTCGAATTTTCTCCATCTGAGTTTTAAGTAGGGGCTGTTGCTGCTTCTGGCTCTTCCAGGGGATAAAACAGTTTTACAGGACTGACCTTAGTGCAGAATGGACAGTAATTCAAAGCCCTGAGGGGGCTTAAGAAATGAAGGTAGCTTATTGTTTTTGTCAGGGAAAGACCATTGAGCCCCTTAACTGGAAATGCTGACAGGCTGAGCAGAAAGCATGTGTGCTATACCAAGCACGATCATTATTTTCATTGGCAAAACGTATTGCTCACAGTTTTGGGTAGTCTGTCCATTGTGTCAGTAATTTAATCTAGGTCGGAAAAGGCATGGGGTGTAACTGCTATTGTTGAGCGTCCCTGCAGGCATCGCTGGCAGGGTCCATTCCAACTTTTAATGAGGAGCCTTGCTTTATGTTGGGGTCCTGCGGTGGCTCACAATATCTATTCTGGGGTGTTTTAATGTGGGGGTTACCTCTTGAAATCGGACAAGGTGCCTGCCTAAAAGATGATGACATTTTTTCCCGCCCCCCCTTGGTCTCTGCTCCTTGTTAAATTGATAATTAGGTGAGACTTTTAGACACAAGTAAAAATACAGATGACATGGGATTGTGTCGAAGGTGAGATAGCTTTCCTTTCCGAGGAAGAGTAATTCTGAGGATTAGAAATAAAGAATTTGCAGACAGAAACTTAATACATTTGAGATCTTCTATATTTTTACAGTAATTTCATTTCACAATGTGTGCCAACAATACATGACATCTTGAATAATGTATTTTTACACTCCTTTACCCAAGAATGTACCCAAGCTGGTACATTTGCAAGATGAGGAAATACATGGTGACTTTGTAATATTGCTGCTAAACCCACTCTGTTTCTTGCTTTCCCTGGGAGTGGTACTCTCATCCCCATCCCCTAACACAAATTCATCCCTTATTCTGGGATAGGTAATGTTCTATATTTTCTATGAGTTTTCAAAATATTGTAATTTATTAACATGAGTTGAGACAAGAGTAAATAAAATGGCTGCTCCTTAAATTTTTAAAAATACTAGTGAATTTGGTTCTTTAGATCATTTTGGAAATATCCTTGACAAGAAGAAGAAGGCATTTTCACATTTTGTCGCATTTAGGTCAGCCAAGGAAGTTGCAGAAAGAATCTTCTAAGGTACATGCTGAATAAGGGGACAGTTAGTTGTGAGGCAGCCTTCTTTTTTATTCGATTCATATATTTGGCAGAAACAGTTTGGGCGTTCTTATTAACTCATTGCTCCACTTAACATCACAGAGGGATTTTTGTAGTAGAAATAGGTTCGTGTTCTGGTCAAAGTAGAATGAAAAAGGGAAAGGATTGCCTCTTAAGGATAGGGATGAGAGGAATTCAATCATTTATGGTTGTTATATGTGCTGTTTATTGAACATGAACTATAAATCAGGCACTGGTCTAGGAAACTGTATTAATCTGGGTCCAATTAAGAGAGAGAAAGCACACAGTAATTTGAAGAGGGAATGTTCAATATAGACTCATTCCCTCTAACGGGATTCGGATAACAAGGGATTTGCTAGCGAGATTTAAAGAGAATTCTGAAGAGTGTAGGATTAGCAGATACAACCAGCAGCCACGACACTGAGGTTGAGATAGAGAACCCTAGGAAGAGCCCCCTTCGTCCTACCCCAGGCTGAGATTCAGAGTGTATTGCCTTGGGCACAGTGACTCACTGTGTCAGGGAAGTTCCTGTGGTGCTGTGGAACTTGCTGGAAATCTGCCCTCTAGGATGCTGGGGAAAACTGTTCATGAGATGGTGTCTCTTTGGAGGCGCTTTGATACAGAATTGCCTGAGGAGGGTGCTGGGGAAGCTACTAGCCTCTGGTTGTTCTTGGTCGCTCTGCTCTGTAGGACCTGGGGAGTTGGAGCACCTCAGGGGCTGCATGCTGGAGAAGCCTTATTCCTTCTACAGTGTCCCTCCAGCGCCCTCTACTGACAAAGCTTAACATTGTGCCCGTGGGTAAAGGAAAAACATTCAAAGGGCTCAAATCCATTTTCTCAGAGCAGGCAAAAAGGGTGAATTTGAAGTTAAGAGGCAATAAACCAATACCCAGCAAGGAAATCTCTGCTTCTTATATAATCCTAAAAAGAGTAGGACTAGCTATTGTTTATCCCTTTTCAACAGGAGAAGATTAAATGACTTTTTCAGGGCCATATGGCTAATAAATGGCAGATCCACATTTCAAACTCAGATTTGTAACTTTTAAGGCCCATGTGCTTTCCACTGGCCTCTTTGAAATACAGATGTTTACAGTCCAATCTAGAACCTGATAATGGCAGCAGATACCCTTATCTAGATAATATACCAGAGATCACTGTTTAGTTCATCATATAGTTCACTTCCCACTGGTCCTACGGACAAGGGGGACGACGTGGATCACCACCTGTTCTGTTTTTACCAGAGTTGATCAGATTTTAAGTTTTTTTTTTTTTTAAAAACAATCACTTTTATTATTTATTTATTTATGGCTGTGTTGGGTCTTCGTTTCTGTGCGAGGGCTTTCTCCAGTTGTGGCAAGTGGGGGCCACTCTTCATCGCGGTGCGTGGGCCTCTCACTGTCGCGGCCTCTCTTGTTGCGGAGCACAGGCTCCAGACGCGCAGGCTCAGTAGTTGTGGCTCATGGGCCCAGTTGCTCCGCGGCATGTGGGATCTTCCCAGACCAGGGCTCGAACCTGTGTTCCCTGCATTGGCGGGCAGATTCTCAACCACTACGCCACCAGGGAAGCCCAGATTTTAAGTTTTAAAGGGATAGGTTGTGCCTATTTCAGTGGAGTCCTGAAGCTTCTTTTTAACCATATCTTAGTCGACTCAGGCTCCATATCTGTTTGGCCATTTGACAGCTCCCAGGGGTCTCAATGTGGGCTCTCTGGAGAGCAGGGACAGATGATGAGGGTGGCTCTTGGCTTTTTATTTGAAATGTTACTTTTTCTTACCCCAGCCTCTCTCCCCAAGACTGCCTTTCCAGGACACCCTGCTCTTGTTTGTTTCCTGGTTGAGACTGAATTTGCAACCCTGTTCTTTTGGAACCTTTGTGGTCCTATTAGGCTTCTTAGGGTTCACCTCATTTGGGATAATAGATTTATTTATACCTCAGATTTTTCTAAAAAGAAGTGTCATTTTCATGCTGATTTACACTGTAATTTTTAGAACTACTTTATCTTTTGACTTTAAGTGAATTACTTAACCCCTCTGGGGCTTAGTTCCTTAGTCTGTAAAGGGGGATGGCCTTTCTGAAGCTCCTCTCATCTTAGAAACACTCAGTGCCTTTTTGTAGTTTAACATCTTTTGGCAGCAGTTCCAAACACGTGAGCTTTCGGTTGCCTGATCCCGTCCCTGGCAAGTAGCCGATGAATTACAAATAAGTGGAAAACAGTATGATGTACCGATGAGAATGGGGCTTTGAAGTCAGATCCACAAGGGTTGAAATCTTAGCACGAAAACTTTGTTGTTATGAGACCTTGGCCAGTAATTTATTTTTCTGTGTCCTAGCCTTTTGTTTTGTGTAATGGCCACAACAATGCCCGTCCCATTGTATTCATGTGGAGTAAGAGAAATCATACATGTAAAGCACTTTATATAGCTACTGGCACATAGTAGGTGTCTGTAAGTGATAGATACTATTATTACTGTAAAATTGTAAGCTCCTTAAAGCCAGGTCCCCATCTTGGTCATCCTTGAATTGACTGTAGTTAGTTTTTGACATCTAACAGGCACTCGGTAACATCGTTTTGAACTGAAATGCTTACAGCCACTAGGGGAGTCCTTTCCAAGCTGAGTCTCTTTATAAAGTAAACACTTTTCGTATGAAAAATCACCCTGGAGTTTATCTATTTTATAAGCTTGATTGCCCATATTCTTCCGTTGTAAAGCAGTACATCCTTATAATTTTATTAAATGCCTTGTCAGTAATTTTCTGTCTGACTACATGATTTTTTTAAACCACTCTTACGTGGCATAGTAGTAATAGTAGTAACATTGTTAAGGATTGACTATGTGCTAGTCATTATTCCAGGCAGTTTACACGTACTCATGCTTTAGTACTTATAACGCTCTTGTAAGCTCCATCGTCTAGACGAAAAACTGAGGCACCCACAGGTTAAATAACTTGCCTCAGGTCACGCAGCTGGCAAGAGGAGGAGCTGCAGTCTGGCTCCAGAGCTGCTGCCCTTCACTCCAGCCCTGAATTACTTGGTTCCACTCTAGTTTTGAAACACTTCATCAGAGGTCACTGATGAAAATCCAATCAAACTCAAATCAGCTCAGGTCTAGAAGGAAAGGGAAGGTGTAAACTTCAAAGCAGCTTGACATAAATCTGTTTTTAAGCCTTTAAATATATTTATGGGGGATTACCTTCCCCTTTCCAAATAACTTCTGAGATCAGGATGAGCAAAAGCCAAACACATGTAACTTTTATGTTTTAATACTAGAACTGTCTTTGATACCAGGGTCTCTGGCAGTCATTATTCGTCTTCGTGCCTGCCTCACCTCTCCCCTCCGCACCCCTGTCCCCCAAGAACAGAACGACAGCCATAACAACCTCAAGCTCTATGGATGTCCATCTTCCCTACACAGGATCTAGGGTTAGTTTCTCTCTCTAGTGTCCTAATTTGCTTACTGACGTTGTCTTTGCTATGTGAGTAGTCTTTTAAATATGAGGAAGATAAAGAGGATTTGATTTTCTACTGATAATGTGAAATATTAGTGATTTAATTCCACAATATTGATAAATAAGAAAATGGGACCAATGGCTTATTCTCCATTGCGAATATGTTAATGAGGCCCCAAAAGTTATCATCTGGCCCCTGCCTCTTGACAATTTGGAGATAGAGACCTGAGAACTCGGGAACCTGAATGAAGTGTGTGCTCAGATGCCAACAGCTTATTCCATTTCTCCCTTTATTCTAGTAACAGCATGATTTTCACTGTTAGGAAAAAGATTGGCTTGGTAGACTTCAGGAACCACTTTAGTCAGCGTGGATAAATGAAAAAACACAAGTGATCAGCTTTCATCATGACAAATAGAAACTGTCATTTAATTTTTATCCCCAATTATACAGCTCCGGGACCAATTTTTCAGGTGGAATGTTGGCGCCATTAAAAAGAAATAAGTAAACTATACCATATTCCATCATTTTTCTGGCAGCTAACCAATGATCTGTAGCCATATTACATGTACGTTTTTATAGAGATATTTTTCTCTTAAGTTTGTAGAAGGCTTTATTAACTCTTTACTGATTTCTTCTGGAATGCATTTTTCCAAATGAATTTTCCCTTTATCACTGAGTGTTGGTTGGGATTTAGTTCTTATTTTTGGCTGGCAGCTATTTTCATCTTTTATGTTCTTCGATTACTAGAATTGAGCGGTGTTTTTTAAAATTCCAACTAGAGTTATGTTAATGGTCCTAATGTTGGCTACAGACTGTGTTCGTTTGGATTTCAGAATATGATTTATTGGAAATATAATACATATATAAAACCCAACCAACCATCTCTTGTCTCCTACTTTGACAAGATACTGAAAAACATGGGAACTCCCTTCTCTGCTCCTGTAGCGTTTTGTCCTTTGTTCTATTGTAGCACTTCGTATGTCATGTTATTATATTACATCTGATTTCATGTTCTCCAGTAATCTGAAATGTAGGGACTATGGGCGCCTTACAATTTGGCTGTTTTATCTTTGCATCCACCAACACAGCTGAATGCCTGGTACATACTAGATATGCAAAAACTAGTTTTTGGAAGACTGATTCAATGCTTTCTTTTTTCCCTGGGTGGATATTTATAATTAAAAATTCTTCAACAATATTGAGATCCAGCATCTTCTGAGGACACTAAAATCCTTCATAACCATGTGTTTAATCATTTTTATTCCATCTAGAAAAATTTTGCACGTGGCAGGTAGTCTTTGAATTTTATAGGTGAGAGAAATTGAGGGCAAAGGTTACTAATGATTTGCCAGATATTAAGAACTCTGATGATATCACTTATATGTGAAAAGAAAATATGACACAAATGAACCTATCTATGAAACAGAAACAGAAACAGGGACATAGAGAATAGACTGGAGGTTGCCAAGCGAGAGGAGGGAGGGATGGATTGGGAGTTTGGAATTAGCAGATGCAAACTGGTATATGTAGAATGGAAAAACAACAAGGTCCTACCGTATAGTACATGAAACTATATTCAATAGCCTGTGATAAACCGTAATGGAAAAGAATATGAATAAGAATGTGTGGGGAGATATATATATATGTATGTATAACTGACTCACTTTGCTGTACAGCAGTAATTAACTAACACACATTGTAATTCAACTATATTTCAATTAAAAAAGAAAGAAAGAAAGAAAACTTCAGAGAGAGGCATTGCTGGGATTGCAACCATTGACTTCTGGCTTCCAAACCAAAAGAGGTTTGGAAAAAACTCCAAATTACACTGTTTTGGGGCTTTGTGCTCAGATTGTACAATCTGCCACTACGTGTATTATCAAAAATACCAATGATTATTTTTGATGCATAATTAATCTATAAAGTGGTAGTAGGAGTGATGATTAGAAAACCAGGTGGTTTGGCTTTTGGAGAAGCTGGTTAATGGATGAGGCCTATTAGCTGCATCTATCTACATGTGTTCTTCTGTTTTTTTTCTTGGTTCATTCACCGAATTAGTAAATCATGGGAGCCTTTGGCTCAGAGCTGGAGAATGTTTGTATCTACTTGACATTAGCATCAGAATAGTTAAACTTAGTTTTCAATAAAAGAGGTCCTGGAGTGTATTGTGAACAATCGGCAGCATTTTCTTCAGATGTATGCCTTGGCATATGCTTGGAGGAGAAATGATACCCTCTTGTATCTACTTATAAATCTGTCATCTGGTACTGTTACCATTAGACTATGCGAGTAAGCTTATAAACATGCTGATGAGAGGACTCTTTTGGCATGGAAACTTGTTAAGTAAAAAGTGTTAGATCATCTATCTTGGCCTCAGGGGTTCTAGGCTAAATAGCTGCACTTATCCTTATTAATGCCTGTAGACTTCTGCTTCTGAAGATGCAAATAGCCTTTTGTAAGAGTTGCTATAGTTTGAAGTTTCTTTTAGACAAGCTCTTTACTGGGAATATGAATATCCTAATATTAGCTTTGCAAAGAGCAAAGAACTTAGCAGTTGGGGAATGTTTTTCCTAGTTTCTTTTCCATACTTATAGGAGGAGTGAATTCAATGAAATAAATATACATGATTGCTGATCTGTCATAAATCATCGCTTGTGGTAGGAGTCTATTTTTAAGGCTACGTTAGGTCTTCTGATGGAAGAAATTTTGGATTTGGTTAATGTACCTGCACTGATGGAGAGATGGTAATAGTCTGTCTATTTTCTTGTGTCACAAATGAGGACTTTTCTCTTGGCTTTTTTTGGGGGTGTGGGGATTTGGAATTGGTGAGTCACAGAATTGCAGAGTCGGAAGAGACCTCAGCATAAAGCTTAGAAGTGGGCCTTTTCATGTTTAGATAGCCATACTAGAATGGTCTTACATATATTATGATGATATTAATTATTCTCTGTAACATCCACTCATCGGTCCCTTGCCTTGCATCCCAGAGTCTAATCCTTGCTTGTCGCTGACCATTTAGTGTGACATCCTTGACTGTGCACATTCTTGTTTTGTTTCCTTATATATCTGATTTTTTTTTTTGTTTTGAGATTTTCTTTTTTCTTTTCATTGAAGTATAGTTGATTTACAATGTTGTGTTAGTTCCTGTGGTACAGCAAAGTGATTCAGATCTCTCTCTATATACATATATATATTCTTTTTCATATTGTTTTCCATCATGGTTTATTACAGGATATTGAATATAGTTCCCTGTGCTATACAGTAGGACCTTGTTGTTTGTCCATCCTATATATAATAGTTTGCATCTGCTAATCCCAAACTCCCAATCCAACTCTCCCCCGCCCGCCCTCCCCACTGGCAACCACAAGTGTGCTCTCTTTGTCTGTGAGTCTGTTTCTGTTTCGTAGATAAGTTCATTTGTGTCAAATTTTGATTCAACATATAAGCTATATCATATGATATTTGTCTCTCTCTGTCTGACTGACTTCACTTAGTATGATAATCTCTAGGTCCATCCATCTACCTGCAAATGGCATTATTTCGTTCTTTTTTATGGCCGAGTAATATTCCATTGTGTATATATCAGCTGTTTTAACATCTCTATGCCTTTGTCATATGCTGTGCCCTCAACCTTCCTTGTCATCCTAATCATTTAAGTCATTCAATTCAGAAGCCAGTTCCTCTGTACATCTATTCCTGTCATTGTTTCTCCATCCCCTAATCCCCAGGTAGAGTTAGATGATCTCACCGTGTTGTGCCCAACTCCCCTCTCCCCTTCAGCCTGCCTCACACCTCCCTACCCACTTAGCACATGCCTTTTATCTGCCTGTACTTTCTCTATATTTTATTATACTTTCCTATTTGTTCATCAGGCTCCATGCTGGACTGACTTCTGTGAAGGCAGGGATCAGATCTCAATGCATCATAGAATTTGGGGTTCCTACTACAGTGCCCAGCTCTTACTAGTTTATGTTACGGAATGTGTATTGTTCCTATCAGCTTAAAGTGGAAGTAACTATCACTTTTCTTGTTTTTTCCTGTAGGTGCAGCTTTTAAGACACCTGATTACATGTTGCTCATTGAACTTAAGATCAACTGAAACTTTTAGGACTGTCAGAGTTGCCTGATCTAGGGTTTTACATAATACTGGGGATTGTAAAATAGAAAGAGGGGTGCTGAAGGGGCCCCAGAACAGCTTTTCATTGATTTCAGAGTCCATATTGTTTTCTGAAAATACTAACCTGCAGTATCCAGGTGGTTGGTGTGCATGAGGGTCAGTATTTTGCTCACTTTCTATAAAGTTTGATCATTTTCACAAATTGACTAGCACCATGAGCAATTTTCTCACTCGAAGAAATCCCTTACCGGGTCTTTCATGTCATGAGAAAAACTCACCTGTTATTCCCAAGCAGTGGGCCTAATCTTTTTTCCAGTGTTTTTGCAGTTCCGTGTAGGAGTTATAATTATTATTAAATGTCTTGGTAGAAATCAAAGAGTATTCTAGTTTTCTTTCAATCTTGTTTTTGTCTTATGGCATATTCAGTATCTCTGTAAGCTTTATCCATTTTTATGGCGTATTTGAGTGCTTAGACCTTCAAGGCATTCTCTTCATTGTCGAGTTCCACCCTTTGTGGTGCATATCCGCCTCTTTTCATGTAAGGGGAGAGACCTTCAGCCAGCAAGACCCTGATATCTACACCTACAGGGACAGGCCTGAGAAGGCAAGGACTTCACTCTCTCTCGGGGCCTTGTCATTTGTTTTACATTTTTTTTTCCAGTAAAAAAAAAGCATATTTCTATTCCATATTTCTAAGAGTGATTGCTAAAATCTTGAACTAAACTTAACTTAGGTAATTGTCCTTGAAGAATAAAAGCCAGAGGGCCACTGAGTATCCACAGTTTTTTCAGAAGCTCCAAAGGAAAACTTCAAGAAGCAGAGTCAATTCAATCACTTTTCAAATGGTGGCCTCCTGGTCTCATTGAACCTAGCGACTCACTCCGTGGAATAAATGGTGTTTCCCCCAAATTCACCTTTGCTGTCTGCATGGAGTTAGTTAATACCTGGATACTTGCATATGACGAGGAACAGTTCAAGGCCCTGGAGTAGTAAAGCATCCTATTGCATTTAGTTAATTACCTTGAGATTTTCCTGGGTGGAGTGCGTAATTTCTTTCTTTATATTTGATTTATTTTTCACTCAAGAATTTAACAAGTATTTACTGTGCACCCATCGTTTACCAGGCACCATGCTGGATATTGGGAAATATTGGTTAACAAGACAGAATCCCTGCCCTCCAAGAGCTTAGGGTCTAGTGAGAATACAGGCAGTGAAACAATTATAGCATATTATGTATGGTAAGTATAGGGAAAACCTCTGTCAGGAGATGAAATGTTTGCTGTTTAGCATATTGATACATATTGATACAGTGATGATATATTCTGAGCCAAAATCCCACAAAAGATTATGGGAAATAAAGATTACGCCAAATAATTTTTTTCCCCAAGACCAACTAGGTATGGAAATGTTGAATATCCAGTTTGGACATTTGGGTGATTTATGAGTACAAAGGGGTAGAATATTTGAAATCAGACCTGCCTTGGCAAATCCAGGATAAATGTTTGCTATACTTTCTGGTTTCTGCCACTTGTAGAGCTGCTAATATAGGGAACAGATTTTAAAAATTTATGAGCATAAAATAAATTCTGTTATTACGAGCATAACAGAATTTATTAAAAATTTGATTCACTTTAGAAATTCTGAACCCTACTCCAGTGTTTTGATGGGAAAAAATAAACTAGAAAAAAGTGAGCAATTGTTCATGCTGTCCGTGCAGATATTATGAAAAGACCTTCTGTTCTACTGGAGTGTAATGGGTTCCCTCTCTCAAAACACCACTTAGCTGTGCTTTGTCACTAGAGTTGATCTGACAATTTCCCATAGATGACTCTGAAACGAGTATACATTCATGACTTTGCATAATAATTGTATGCCTTTAATATTGCTGAGGTCAGCATGTGGACATCTCTGCAAAACATTAATTAAAGAATTGGTTCTCTTAAGCTGCTATCTGTCAACAGAACACATCCTTTGAGGCCACGAGTAGAAATGTGTACTGCTTCAGTGTATTAATCCACACCCATCAGTGATCCACAGGCCAACAAGGGTAGTATGGGAGAACTGGAAGGCAAACATATTTGAAGTCATGAATGGTTTCTAGAAGAGAGCAGCTATCTGGTCTACCTCTTCCCTGCAGTCAAGTCAACTAAATCATCCAAGACGGGTAGCTATCTAGGCTCTTTTTAAGATGCCATGGCACCAAATCTTTGGGAATATGGTCTTCCTTGTGCCCATAATACTATCTTTCCCTCCACCCCATTCCTTTACATTTTGGCCCGTTTTTTCTTTGGGAGGTAATGGTTAGCCTTTCCTTATAAAATCATTTCACAAGAGCCCCGTGCTGAAGTAGTGCTGGGGGCTTAATAGATTTCATGTTTGAAAAGTGCTTTGATTTGGAATAAGTTTTGTAACTGCTTTGCGTGGCAGGTAGAAGCCCCACTGATGACTCACTGAGCCACTCTCAGAGTGGGTGCTCTGTTGATAAAGCGTCACGTTTAATACTGCTTGACAGGATTTAACCACACATGCAACAAATCAATGCAGTCTAGGGCACAGATGCACTTGATCTATATGTTTGTCTTCCTTTGACTGATGCAGGCAAATAAAACCATCAGATAGTTTCTTGGTTAATACAGCTTTGTTCTGAAAAGCTGGCAGTGATATATTTGGGGGTACATATGGCCAAGGTCTGAAACAAGGGAGGTATTTACCCGTCTGGACAATCAATAGTCAATATCCAGCTAAACCATGCTACAAAAGGAACCCGGTTCTTTGGAACAAACAATATTATGTCAAAGTTCTCTAATAGTTTATTAGTATCACTGAAACATACAGCCCACTAAAAATCGTAAATGATCATTTTAATGAAAGCTGTGTCATTTGTGAGTGGCACTGACCTATAAATTTTTTTTAGTAAATTAGACATAAGGCTGATGGTTCTTCTTTCTTCTTCTTCTTTTATTTTTTTACCCCTTCCAAACCTCCATGAACAGTTCTGACTGATTTGTTTCATCGTTTTCCTTCCACTGCCTGTAGAACATCTCCTGGAAAATAATGCTTGTCCTGTCAGTTTCCAGAATCAGCAGCAAACCAAAGTGTGTGTTCAAGGTAGATGTCAGCATTATACTGCTGCTGCCACCAGGCTACTGAAAGACAGAATTAATCCTGTACTGGTAAAATTCACTTTTAAAAAAGATCTGGACACCTCGATTCAGGAATAGGAAGTTCATCCCAAAATGGACCAAGCAGAACACTAGCAAAGATGTGATTTTGGGACCGAGGGTGCAAATACAGCATGATGATTGCCTGTTATTTAGTGAATGATTCTTTGTTCTGAGACTAGGTTATACTGTTTTGCTGGAAGCTCACAACAGATCAATAGTAATTTTGTTATGGGCCAGATGTCAAAACAGAAATATGCTCTCAAATCCCACTGACTTGCTATGACAACTAGTATGCTAAAATACATTCACTCAGCAATCAGGCATTTCACAATACTCCCCTAGTCCTGTTTTCTTTCATGTGGAGCCTTAACGCTAGGCATTGTTAGCAGAGATTCTCCGGTTTTTGTTTTCCTTTCTCTAGTACCTACTTCTTTTGATTGAGAGTAGAAAAAACCTCCCCAAACTCTCCCTTTTTCTCCGCCCTGATAATGAGTTAGGTGATGTCTACACTGTAACTTCTGGTGACAGGTATCATTTTCATGGCAATAAATAAAATCTGCGGTAGGAAAGTGGTTCTGAAGGAAAGCCAGCCAGCAAGAAGTGTGTTCTTTGTTTAGTTCCTCTGTCATCCAACTTTGAAGTTGTAATTTTGGTCTGATGAGGATTTGGGAGTTAAACATTTTCTGATGAAAGGGAACTTCAGGGATATTGACTTGCTTCTTGCTTTGGTACATTCCCGTTTCTCTGTTCTGCTTCTGTCTTTTGTGAAACTGCTGACTGTCCACCAGCTTTTGCGTAGGATTAGGACAGCATTCTGTAGTCATGAACACTTCTTGTGCTGATTTGTTTTTATAGAAATATTCAGAATAAATCCGGTGGCAACAACTGGCAGATTTGGGCAGATGCGGCTTGGCAGTGTAATTTAAGATGGTGTTAGTCTCTTAAGTCTATTTGGTCTTGTCCTTGTGTCTTGTCTCTCTGGGCCTAACCTTCTTCCTCCCCTTGTCCCCAAAACAGGAAAAGGAAAAAGGGAAAGGCTTTCTTTTTCAGACCATGAAAGGATTGAACAAGCTCAGAATTTATGTGTTCAATAATGATAGAACTTTCCATTCTACCTTTGGGCAAGTCTTGCATTTCTTACCATTACCGTATCTTTTTGGAGTAGAAATATCTCCAAGTGGGAAGAAATATTCCATTCAAGGATGTAAGTCCTCTTAGAACTTAATACTCTGCCAGATTTTGTTGTGTATTAGTATATATAATCCTTGGTGCTGCCCTGCAGATTTCTCCAACAGACATTTTACTCACAAGAAGGATTACTCTCATTCTGTTGTTCTTTCATATCTTTATTGTCAGTGCTATTCAGAGCATTGAAGCTGCTAGGAGTAAAGTAAAGAGAACAAAGTTCAAATCAGACTCAGGTACCTCTTTTATAGTAGCTCTTCAGTTTATTGACTGACCACTGAAAGAGGGCCTTTTTAAAGCAAAAATTAAGTGCACTGTTAACTGCATTCCAGGCTCTGTGTTAGAAACAGAGGGGACTGCATGATTAGTCAGTCCCTCTATTTCAGAAACTTATAAGCAACTCATCATACGTGAGGCACTGCGCTCATTCTACTGGGGTGCAGGGGTGGGTGGGTTTGCTTTCATTTATCCTCATTCTCCTAGTTGGTTCTTCTGAAAACTAAGTGCATAAATTACCAATCATGGGACAGAGAAGCTAAATGGTCCACTGAGAGTTAAGGTCAAGTCTTGGACTCGTGGGCCAGAGCTCACCGATTACACTTACTGTCGTTGCTGTTACCTCAGCTGTATTTAAGTCCAAAAGAGTCAAAGTACATAACAAAGGAACTTGAGACATAAAGCAGAGTCAAGAAGAGAGTACCAGGTGGGTCCCCCCGCCCCAAACAAAATTCAGTAAATAGGTAGGGGTTGAGAGCAAAGCAGAAAAGACACTCAGGTGGGTGACATGTTTTCAGGAATACTTTTGGAAAAAGCTCTAACAATATTTACCCAAATTAAAAGATATAAAAGATTTCAGAATTAGAAAAAAAAGAAGAAAAACGTGTGACCATCTTGACCCTTTGTGTCATATGATGGACATAAAGTAAGCATTTCTTTTTTTTTTTTAACTGAAGTCTAGTTGATTTACAATATTGTGTTAGTTTCAAGTATATAGCAAAGTGATTCAACTTTATATATGTATACATATATATACTTTTTCAGATTCTTTTCCATTGTAATAGGTTATTACAAGATACTGAGTATAGTTTCCTGTGCTCTACAGTAGGACCTTGTTGTTTATTTTATGTATAGTGGTGTGTATCTGTTAATCCCAAACTCCTAATTTATCCCTCTCCCATCCTTCCCCTCTGGTAACCATAAATTTGTTTTCTATGTCTGTGAGTCTGTTTCTGTTTTATAAATAAGTTCATTTGTATCATTAGGTAAACATTGCTTTATGTGAGGAGTGTATATATATGTGAGATGTATATATGTGTATGTATACATATACAGTTATATAAATAAATTTTTTTCCTAATTTATTTTATTGGGCTCAGTGGGTCAGTGAATAAGATGAAGAGCAGAAGATAGTTACCTTTTTCAAGTTCAGAGCCCCCGTCACCATGATATATATTAGCCTAAACCCTGTTGCCTAGCGTCTTTGTAGAGATATTCAAGTAGTACCATGTATGGTTTTCCAGAGGGTTTTGTAGGTTTCTTAAATGTTCACCGTCATGTACTAAGCTTTTTCGAAACCAGAAAATATTGGTCTATGTCAGGAATTGGAAAACTTTTTCTGTAAATATTTGAGGCCTTTTGGGCCATAGGTTTCTGTCGCACTGAGTCCACTCTGATGTTGTAATGTGAAAACAGCCATAGGAAATGCATATGAGTGTGGCTGTGTTCCCATAAAACTCTATTATGCATACTGGAAATCTGAATTTCATGTGTCATGAAATATTCTTCTTCTTTTGACTTTCGTCAACCATTTAATGATGTAAAAATCACTCTTAGCTCTCTGGCTGGGTTTGGCCCACAAGTGGTAGTTGGCCAACTCCTGCTCCAGACCCTCTACTGTTCATGTTTCCCAACCCATGTTATTAGTTAATCTGAAGCTTTACCATGTTATAATGAAATGTGGTAGCAACTGTGTAAGAAAGTGAAACATTCATGATAATCCTCAGAGAACTGATACGCTAATCAGAACTCAACTTTTCTGAAAATCTCTTGTAAAGAGTGTAGTTCATTCCATTTGAATTGGGGCTGGGTAGGAATTCGGTGGCTTGCAGAGTAGGAAGGGAGAGGTGAAAACCAGCAAGAGTGACTGGGTCCTTGCCTCCCACCAACAGTGTGTTAGTGCTGCAGACAGATTACCTCACTTAATCCTCACAAGATTTGCCTGCGGGGAGAATGGTTTTCACCCCATTGTACAGATGAAGAAACCAGGCTTGTAGAGTTCAGAAACTTGAAGGTAAAAGAGTAAAGGGCAGAGCCTGAATTCTAACCTAGCTGAGGCCAGGTGGGTAGTCGGAGTAGGAAATGAAAATCACTTGGCTGATTTAGAGCACTATAGCTGGGGGCCTTGCATATGGTAGGTCCTGGGTACCTATTATCGATGTGTCTTGTTTTAAAAGAGAAGGGAGGGGTGATGAGGGAAGTTATAATAAGACCTTAGGGACTAAAGAATTCGATACCTTTGTCAGAGATTCAGTTGAACCTGGTAGTCAGCCTACATCTTGTCAAGCCAGAATATGCTTTTGGAGACCAAAGAGGAGTCCTAAAAAAATAAAAGTTCAGAGAAACTCATGTATTTAAAAATGTGGCAAATCATAGACACGGAGAACCCAGTGTGAAAGTCCTTACTCCCGAGTTCATGAACGCCCATTTGATGGTCAGAGTGTTGTGTTTTAGAAAGCTAGAGGAAATTTTGTGACTCATTGCCAGTCATTTACTTAAACTTAAAAGATCTTAGCATTAAAGTTACTTATTTGAAGCGCTGGCAGGCTAATAAATTCGGGAGGCTATTTTAAACATTGTCAATCTAAGATGTAATCCTATTAAAATAATGGAATATTTTCTGAGTGGAGAATTCGCTCGTCTTCCTGTGCACAGCTCGCAAGAGAACAACATGAAAGGAATCCCAGAATGTCCTCTGAGCATCATTGAACCAACTGACGTGGTTGCACAGCGTGATTCTCATCAGCAAAGCACTTCCTTGGCTGTACCTCTTTGAAAGGCAAAACCTCACCGTAGTGATGGGTTTATTCTAATAATGGAAAAGGGGGTTTCTATTTGGAACGATCCCTTATAGGTCCTGGGAACTTTCCTGGTTTATTAATTTATGCTCATTTCTCTGTGTGATTGAAGATCCTGTGTAACTTGAAAGGTTTGCATTTTCTTCCTCCTGTTCGTTTCTGGGGCTCCTCTTCACCCAGCAGTGTGGGTTACCTTGAATTAAATTGGTTCATGGCATGCCATTTTCGGTAAAACTCTGCAAAAGAAATGGTCACATAACTCGGAAAGGTTTGCCCTCGGAGTGATTTAGTCATGCTAGATGATAGCTGAGGAGGCTTATTGACTCTGAGCTCCCTTTGGAACCAGATTCAGAAAGCTGTGCGCTTCTGTGGCACCTGGGAGACACTCAGTTGAATAGAGCTGCGGAGAAAGCGTTTCAGTTATTGGCATTTTTCCTAATGCATTTTGTATGTGTCTATACCGCAGGGAGAAACGTGTGGTTATTGTTGAAATATTATCTACATGGCTTTGCAGAAGAAAAGGCACCGTACAACAGTCAACACATTAAGTCTCATGGAGTTGTAATGGTTTGGGGACTGTGCATCTGGGGGTATTATTTGGATACCCTTATTGGACTTACAAAAGCTCTTAAAGGGACCTTGAACTTGACAAGTTGGGCCTTGAACATGCCGTGACTTGGAATGTTGTTTAAATACTAGTATTCTTTTTGTTCGCTTGGTTTTAACTAGGAAGCTAGGCCTTGATCATCTAAGTGTGCTGTGCAAATCTAGGGTAGGAAATCAAACTCTCAGAAGTGCACAGAAGTTAATTTCTTTCTCCTTCTGCACAGATAGACTCCTGTCTAAATAAAAATGTGTGTGGACAGATTCTTGTTTGTCATGTGTGAGCTGGGCCTGTTGTGTTTGGTCTGAAGGGAGCAGTTTTAAGTGGGTGGACGTTTCAGACCCTCAGGCTATCAGAGCCACCTTATTCGTTTCCACAAATCTCTTCTCATAGAACAGCATTGCAGGAAGTTTGGATAATTGATTCTCCTGAGCAATGCAAATATTGGGATTCTTAATCATTCCAAGAGATGGTCAGAGCTACTGCTTTTATATTTTAAAAACATTTGTTTACTCTTCTCAAGCATTCATTAAGCACTTATTGATCAACAGTCTACCATGGGCCAAGCTCTAGGCTAGATGCTGAGGATACCAAGAGGGAAAGAGGCAGAATCTCTGACCTCACATCCCACTAAAGAAGGCAGATCCCACATGGACAATTGCAATGCATGCAACAATTAATTTGTTTTTATTTAATGAGTATGTGCTAGGTGCTGGGTGGAAGAGGCTGGTGGTAAGCAAAAGCAGACTTGGCCTCTGCCCTAAGGCTCCTTGCAGTCAAGGAGCAATTATTAAGTATTTTTAATATAATTATTTATGAAGCAAACATCGCACAAATGTACAATTATAAAGTGGTCCAAGTGTCTTGGAGGAGAAACCTACGGTGCAATGAAATCGTAAACTAAGAGAACTTGATCTGGTCTAGGTGGCCAGAGTGGGCATCACCGAGGAGTGATGATTGAACTGTGGTCTGAAGAAGGGCCGGTGTGAGTTAACCAGGCTTAAAGGGTCAGAAGAGCTTTTCACAGGGAACCAGGTGCATTGAAGGAATTGAAAGAAGGCCATTGTGCCTAGAGTCAGAGGGGCTGGGACAGAGAGGCAAGTGGAGAGGCGGGTAGTAGCCAGATTGCTCAGGGCCCTGCAGGCTGTGGGGAAAGATTGGGGGCTTTATTCTAAGAGGCCTGGGAAGGCTTAGAGGGGTTTTAAGCAGGTAGGAAGAGGTAACATGATCCTAGTCATTTTCTGGAAAAGATCGCTTTGGCTACAATGTGGAGGGGTGTGAGTGGATGCAGATAGGTACCCACGGTTTAGGAGGCTACTGTCTGGACAGGAGGGGGGCAGTGGCTTGTATTTAGGGTAGTGGTGGGGGGCAAGGAGAGAAGTGGGTGAACTTGAGCCGTCTTTAGGGGCCATATCTACCAGCTTGGTGATGGATTGGATATGGGCTGTGAGGAAGAACGATGGTCCAAGGACGACAGAGTCAGAGGTCATTTAGTGACATTTTGTACTGATGCATTAAATAATCTGAAATAAGTCTTATTTTACTTCTCCAAGATTAAACTTTGTGTGTTTTTTTATAGTAGTTGTCAATCTATCTTCCAGTTTTCTGAGACTTTTTTGTATCTTTAAGAAAGGAAATTGCAGTTCTTACCCCTCCTGCTCCTTTTAATATAATTAGGGCAGTGGAAGTGCTCAGTTATGACTCCAGAAAGAAGTGCAAAAAGACGCAGACCCAAGCCAGAAGATAATATCAGAGTAAAATATTTTCAGCAACGTCAGCAAAATGGAAAGATCCCATCAGAAACAAACACGAGCTCCTTCCCACCTTCCCTGCCGATTTTAATTCAGAAAATTTAAATAATTTTTCTCATGTCAAAGATGAGTGAAAATACTAGGGAGTCTTTTTATTCTTTATAAACTGAAGTTGGAGTAATTTATTTTATCTGGAGGAGAGTATTAAATTAGCTGTCAACTGTGCTACACAGGTGGATGGTAACTTTGGAATGAAATGACCAAATCTCTGGTCCTGAGGCATTCATTTTAATCTCTCCTTTCCATTGAAATAGGCAAAACATGAAATGTTGAGATAATAGCACTAAAATTCCAGGTAATTGCTTTTGTTAGCTCAACTCATGTTTACTCATATTAATTACTGAAATTTGATAACCTCTTTGTTTTCTACTTAGCATGACTCTGAATGCAGGGACAGAGCCATCAATCAGGTAGGCGGTTCTCACCAAAGGCAGGACTCCTTTGCTTTGATGTTGGCAGCTTAAGGCTAATTCCCTCTGCTTGATAGGTTTATAATTCAAGAAGATGTGATTTAATGTTGAAGGAATTTATTTTTGAAACACATAGAGGACGAAAGCCTTTCAAAGTAAAAAATGAAGTCTAGAGGTAAATCTTAAGTAAACAAAGGCTGTCAGGCTCTCTCAACACCCAATTTTAGAGATCTCTGTAGAATCATGGACCTGTACCATGCATGTCCACCCTTTAGCTGGAGGCGATGAGGAAGTGAAGAGAGAAAATGCAGGCGCTCAGGAGTTTTATGAAGAAGCTAGGCAATTAAAGGCATCAACTTTTTCTTTCCTCTCCTCTTTCTAAATTTGTTTCACATTACCTTCTTTTCCTCGTTACATTTTATTCATGGTATTCCTTAAATAACAAAAAGTTGTTTTTCTAAAGATGACCCTGAAATATTAAAATTTTTTATATTTTGTAGAGTTTGTAGAGTTTGGAGAAACCCTGAGCCCGTTTTTTTCCAACCTGCCGATTCATACATTTCTTCAGCTTCTCATTCATCTCATTTATACATTCATCCCCTCAGGAAGTGTTGAGTTCCAGGCACTGCTCTGTGTCTGGGGATTAAGTAGGTAACAAACCACACTAAGTCTTTGCCCTCAAGGACATCTTTGTTTTGGACACTACTATCATTAGTACCACCTAAAATCGCCTTATTTTTATTTTTTATTTTTGGTAACCTCATGGCACTGGCAACTCAGTAGAGCTCACCAGACAAACTTAGGGCCTGCTGTTTGATGAAAATTGTACCAAAATAAAATACACAATTCTCTTCCTTTTAAAAAACGTAGGAGATTGAATTCCATTTTGTGTAAGTGACCTGAGATCTTGTAGAATACTAATTAACATGTTTTGCTTAGAGACCATTCATATGGATTGGTTGTTTTGTCTCTTCTACACTCGGAGAGATTGCTATGCTTTTCTGAGTTCTCAATAATTTTTAAAAATAGTTTTTCTTGTCTCTTCTTTTGCCCTCAGCTTTTTCTTTTCCCTTAAAATTTTTTTTGTTTTGATTTTGGTGTAGGCCGGAAAACTAGATAACTAAGACTACTAGATGTGTATGAAAAGTATGTTAATGTAGTACATGGTGACAGCCCATCGTCTTGCACTTAATAGAGTTAAGTGTTGTCCATGACTTACGTGGGACTTAAGTAGGCTGGTGACATTTGAGTGACTTAGATGCTCCCCTGTGGAGCTCTGACACTCCCTCTGATGCTTTGGAAAGCTGCGCTTGCTGGATACTCTGACCTCATAGATGAGATATTACTAGAACAATCTTGCCTAAGGCATGTTCCAATCCTTTGAGGATTGGAACCTCTTCACTATAATGAAGTATAATGTTTTATAATTTTATCCTTTCTGGTTTCCATGCATGCGTGGGGACACACACACACACACACACACACACACACACACACACACTGCTAGCTTTTTTTCTTCTCCACAGCCAAGCTTTGGTGAGTGAAGTCTTTAAAATGGTATCTTTAAAATGATATCTCTACATTCTGTCAGTTGTATATTAAGAATGATAACAAAGCAAGGAATTGTGAAAATAAGAATTGAGGAGCTTGTAGACAGTTGCAAAACTTCTAGACTGGATACTGGATTGCACGAACACATAACATATTGATTTGGGGAATAAGAGCTATATATAGTTCAGATGCAAGCTGTGACAGATGGGGGTTCACTAGCAACAAATCTGATGACTTCTAGGCACAATTCCAAACACAAAAAAATTCACCAGATGCAAGGACTCTTGCCATTCTTAATGGATTCACTTTTATATAAATGAGTCCAATTTATATATTTTCTCCCATGGCCAATTATCCTGAAGGTGTTATAAGAATTATATTTTATTATTATTTTTCCATTTAATGGATGTACTGCCATGTGATAGTAAGGTAGTTATATTGGTAAAGTTGGCTCTTTTCTAAAGGAACCCATAAATATTTAGATATTTTAAATAAATGTCTAGATATTTAAAACTTAAAGTGACAATCCACTAAAACTATTTTTTTTTCTAAATATTTGTACGCTTGTCTTGGAATGCTTTTCAAAATTAACACTTTCAGAGGAGGTAGAATAAGTTCATCTACTAGTCCTTCGATAGAACTTAGAAGACTCAGACATATTTCCTTTAGTTCTTGACATTGTCCCCTTTAATTACCTTCCAGTTTATTATAAATATATTTTCATTTTCTTTAATCTCTAATTAGTCAAGAAATACATGAACATATTTCCCTTTCAACATATTTTAGAAAAGGCTGAAGTCCTCATTGATGGATTCCCCAGTTGTCTCCGTTTAGCTAGCTTCTGTTTTCTTCCATACTTTTTCATCTATCTGTCTACTTATCTATCTTCCTGCCTATCTATCTGTCTATCTTGATGTAGATGTAAACATAAAATCCATGGACACACTATGGGGTAGCATATGTGGTATCATACCGTACTCATCATTCTGCAGCTTGCTTTCTTCCCCAGCAGTGTCCTAGAAACCTGGCCATGTTGTTACATGCAGGTTTTGCTTGTTCCATTTATGTGCTGCCTCGTATTCCGCAGCACACATATGCCTGTTTATTTAGCCATCCCCCTACTGATAGGCATATGGGTTGTTTGCAGATTTTTCCTACTGTAAACTCTACTCCAATGAAGATTCTTGTACATGTCTCCACGTGCACACGTGCAAGAGTTCGTTGAGAATACACACCCAGAAATAGCATTGCTGGACCAGACAGTATGCACATTTAGAATTTTCATTGTTACCTTCTACATCTGGCTGCTGGTCATTTTAAACTTTGTGTCAGTAACTAGGTGATTTTTTGTTTTAAGTTAATAGAGTGGACCAAGTGATGTTCTCATAAGGAACAGAAAGAAAGATGGATTTATTAATCCCTCCTGTGTTCTTTCACCCTCCCAATTCGTACCGTTCCTGGAGTTTTAGAACAGATTAAGTGAAGTTTGTTAAAATACGTGCCTTGGGAAACATAGCAATGTTTTCCCAGCTCTTGCCTTGTCCATCACATCTCTCTTCCTGTTCCATCTTAGTCTGTCCTCATCCGTGAATGGTAGTGATCCAGCCCTGCCATTCTAATGTAAATTATCCAGATTTTAAAAAGAACTAAAATAGGTCAAACCATCTAAGCTGTGGAGACACCCAGAGGAAGCAAAGGGAAGGAGCGGGTGGTGAGTGAAGAAAGAGCTTCATGGATGACACCAAACATGGTGCAGCGGACCCCACGAAGACCTTGCCCTACCTGACAGAGTGGAGATGTTTCTCCGGCCAGGGGCCTCTGCACCAGGTGTATCTAGGGAGGGCCTGGAGGCAAAACCCTTTGAACTCCTACTTCTCAGACCACAAGGGTGCAAATAAGAGGGGAAGGATTGCTCAGTAAGCTAAGGCTTAAGGTAGGGAGTGAATCTGATGTGTGACTCCCACCCCCCTCTGCCTCTAAAGAGATCGGGCAGCCGTACCTTGGGTGGCACTGAAATTATAGGAAACGAAGCTCTGGGTCCACAAGAGGCTGAGGGTTGGAATCTGGTTCCCTGTCTGGGTCCTACTCCTGAGCGTGATTAGTTTCCTTCAATTTTATATCCTATGTGAGAGAGACCATTTCGCCCCATTGATTAGTTTCCTTCAATTTCATATCACATGTGAGAGAGACATTCAGCGCCATTGACAAGTTGAGGTGATAAAACATTTTCTGGCATCCACTAATCATGTAGGATAAAATATTCCTGAAGCTCAAAAGAAAATTCACGTTTGGTAGATGCCTTGTGCCGCTTGCTAAGATTTATTTTCTTTTTAAAATGTCAGTGTCTGTTGCCTTTCCTGCAGGTAGCCCTCCTGCTTCCTTGTCGCCCGAGTCCTTCAGTATCTTAGGTCGGGCTGCATCTGTTCCCGCAGAGCTTTCCCTTTCTCCAGCAGAAAGCTGGTTTGTTTGGCTGACAGATGGGGTTCCCGCTTTGGCCTAGATGTGCCTAGTTAAAGGGTTTCTGCCTGAAGCCCGCAGGTGAGGCCCAACTCCACACAGACCCCTGCTTACAAAGTTCCCTTCATGGCCACGTAAAGCAGTAAGGAAGTTTTTAATTGACATTGTCTACTGTTAAGAGGGCAGAGCGTGGACATCTTTCGAGAGGGTTTACTTTCTCTGTGAAGTGTCAGGCTATCAATTCATTGGATGACGCAGTGGGTTTGCTTTGGGGAAGAGAGAAAGATGTTATTGTAGTGGATCTTTTAGAATCTGGGCACATCAAAAAATCCCCTCAGAAGCAACCATCCCCCAAACCTATGTTGCAGTTGAAACCAAAGCTTAAACTGTTTGAGTGATAGGTATGGTTGAAATAACAGTATTTAATGCCCAGAGCACATCAAATTTGGGTGAAGAGGATGCATTCTGCATAATGCCGAGAGAGGTCTCCTTATGGTATGGTTACCTAGCAACAAGTGGAAACTGTATGAAAATGAGGTGCTTATCTGTTGTTGAAGTGGGTGCAATGAAACTTATTACGCTAGCCTGTTTTGCCTGGCGTGTTATTAAAATCACAGCTAATGTTTGGAAAGAGCTGGAGCCTGTTCCCATCTGATACAGAAGCAGTGTTAAATGCAGCTACTGTAAAATGCCAGTACTTTGGTCAGGAAAGTAGAAATGTGCAGCCTCCTTAAACACCCAGCGTTGAGATGTTAAAATTTGATTTCTATCGTCAAAGATTTATTAATAATAAAAGCAGACAGAATCTGTAGGGTGACTTAAGAAGCGGCCGGTTGTTTAGATTTCTAAAAAAATTTCCGAGAGCCATTTATAGTCTCGTCTGTAATAATAGCTTGGTACAGCTCCACTTGTCCTCGCCAAATTGTATTTAACTGTCTGCCGAGCTTATCGATGCATCCTAACCACAGTCTTCTTAAGTTTGTTTCATTTATAGAACTGGGATGCACTGTCCCCATTTTTAAAGGTTCTATTTTTATTTAATCACTTTAAAACAAATCTTTCACAATATATACCAGTATATATTGGGGGCAATGGAAAAGCTTCTTGTCTTTGGTTTACCGCGGAGCTTTGTTGTCATTTGTGTTTCAGAGAAGTGTGTTTTACCACAGGCCTGTCCTACCGCTTCTTTGTGTATACTTCAGGTGGCTTCATATTGAAGTCTTATTTCACATTTATTTTTTAAAAAATCAAACGGAGAACACCTACTAAAATATCTCCTTCTGGGGAGCCCGTGATCCTGAGATGATGATATAGCACCGGTTACCCCACGGAGGAAGAAAAGTTCAAGTACTTTCTGTGCTCATCAAACACCTGTGATGACACACAGAAATCTGGCATACGGGACCCAACTCTGTTAGTTGTATTCTGACATTACTTCTGGGGCTCTGGAAGGTGTTTATGTGTAGCAGATGGAGCTATTAGTTAGCTGTGCTATCTTGAAGAATTGCTTTCCCAGGTAATCAGCTCTGCTCATTTAGGATGTCGTTTCCCCACCTTGCTATGTCAGCTCAAGAAGCAGGAATGATTAATCGCAGTGACCAGGCAGTGTGCTAGAATAACTCTGTAAGGGGAACCATCCCCTGATGCTCCCGTGCAGCAGGGAGTTTGGAGTGCTCTGATGCCAAGCAAACAGCATGGGAACGATGACCAGGATGCTTCCTGAAGCTTACCTGTCAGTGTATAGAGTTGCTGTGGCAACCTGAAGATTTGCAATTCATGGGAAGAGTAGAGCTTGCAATTCATAGGAAGAGTAGAGCGAGACAAAACCTTAAGTCATGGCTGTCATTACAGTGGAATGGGTGCCACCAACACCTGGCAACCTCTATTACTTCAACTTGTTTCTTTTCACGCTTGGAGGAATAAAATGCATAAAAGATTAATATGCCTAGTAAACCTTTTGGTAAAATATGTATGTGCTCTGCATTTCAGATGAGTAAAAAACTTCAAGAGTTCCCGGTCCACTTAAATCAATATTAGTTAATAATGTTCAAAGTGAGCTTGTCGTCATGCTCTTAGAGAGAAGGACCATGATGCAAGGGTAGAGAACATACCACATTCTCTTTCTAGTTAAAAAGAAGGGATAGATCACTCTGTATTTAAAAATCTGTTGTCCCTCTGGGAAGTGCTCATAATGTATTAATCTAAATTTTGTGCCTCCTCACCTTTATCCCCCTCTCCCATAGTGATGGGTATTTTAAGTTTATCCAGGTGCTAGTACAATCCACAAAGATGAGTGAAAAAGCATACCACTGAAGATTTTCTTTCCGGGAAAAAAAACCCAAACCCACAGATGTTTCTAAATACGGTCACATCATTTATGCATATTCTGTCATTTCATCATTTAATGGAATTATAGGATTCCCAGCATCAAACTAATGTTACAGTTGGCCTCCTTAAGGATTCCCTTGAATGTTGGTGGTCGATGGCTACATAAATTAGAACATATTTAAGTTTTACCCTGTTGTCACTAAGGCTCAGCTTTTGTCTTTGCTGTCTTAAAACTGCACAAATATTTAAAAAAGCAATGTCTGCAGCATTTTCTAGGTTTATATTTTGTGCACTTACTAACCTGTTATCATTTTTTTGCTGAAGGAGAAAATGTTTTTTTGTAGAAGAAAATGGGTTTTTTTTCCAAGTGTGTTTTAAAAACAGTTAAATTGAACCTTGCTTGGAATTTTCTGGGGTACAGAATCTTTTGAAAATCTGTTTCTGAATGTCAGAAAAATGTATAGTTGCAATAAAACCATCACCGTCAGTATCCTGACAGGTGCATTAAGTCTGGAATTAAATCTAAAGGGCTGATGTGTTAAAAACACATTAAATATTTAATATTAAAGATCAGCCCATAGTTTTTCTCTCCTCTTCTCCAAGGGCAAAGTCAACCCTCAGTGCCCTTTTAAGGAGTTACACTTGTAAAAGGGTCTATTCAGTTTAAACCAGGATCCAGAAATCTAGGTTATGGCTAAGAGGATGAGAAAACAAATAGAGGTGTTCGGCTTCTACAACGGACTTGATAGCTTAGCTGCCATGTTGTCCCTGTTGAGATGGGAAAGCTTTTTGGTTGGTATATTTCTGCTCACCACTGCATTGGACATTTCTTCAGACCAGCATTGTGTTGTAATTGGAAATCATTTTCTTGAAGATGGAGCCGTTTATTTTTGTGGCTTTCTGGGGAGTTGTAATGCCTGCCTGCCTTTCCTTTTAATTGGATGTTTGCGAGCTGCAGCTTCGGGTCAAACGAGCATATTCACACCTGATTTTTACAGGATTTTCAGTAACTTGAGAATTATGTTTAAATGGGAAACTATCCTTTTAGGAAATTGTCTGCCAGAGAGCAGCATTTTCCAGCATTTGGTGGATTTGAGAGAAGGCACTGACATCTGTAATTTGTAACCCAGTTAAAATTGTTTACCTTGTCTGGACACACCTGTGGACAAGGGGAAAGCTGCTTATTTTAAGTTTAGCTGTGTAATTTTACTTGTATGCCCAGATGTCCTTTAATTTATTTTCAGGGGAACTGATAACAGTAGCAAGATGTGAAAGTTAATTGCCAGATTCCAGTAAGGATTCCTATGAATGGGCTGAAAGAATACCCTTAGGGCATAAGCCTGTGTGCAGTTCTGTGACAAAGTGCTAATTCTGAGTTCACATAATCATCGTACAGAAATATTTAAGATGAGGATCTATCAAGTCTTATCTGTTGAGACGTGATCTCTTTAGTATTTGGCAGGCCTCATGCAACAAATTTTCTTTCTTTTAAGTGATCTCTGAAGCTGTCAAGTTCATTTGAGTGAACCGTGCTTGAGGGAAACATGTACCATTTTCTCTGGCAATGGCATGCTGCTGATGACATATTTTTAGAATTAGCTTTTTCTCTCCCCCACCCTTCTAGAAACTGAACTTTTATTTAAGCTCCCTGCTGTTACCATTGGAAAGAAAGTTTCCCGTGCCAATGTTTGCCCAAATGGAAGGAAATGTTTGCATTTTGTATGCAGTGTTCATAAACTTGATGAGTCTAACGGTTTGGCACCGCTGGTGAGCACGTCTGCTTCAACTTCTGAAGGGCAGGAAGAAAGAGTGTGGAGAAGCAGTGTAACTATGGTAAAAAGGGGTGGCTGAGGGTGACTGAGACGCTCCTCTTAGAGGCTGGAGGACAGGAATTCAGCATTCACTTTTCCTAGTGTTTTGGAGGTCAGTACTTAGGACAGAGATCTCCAGTTTTGTCAAGTAGATAGATGTGAGCACGAAGATCCTTTCTTCCCTAATGCATTTGGTCAAAGTTAGCTGAAACCCCAGGTTGACTGGATTTCTCCAGGCAGTGTGTTTTAGCAAAGCCATTTGACTCTCTTTATCTAGGCGTTTGGTTTTAGTTGTGAAGATCTCGCCAAACTTTGCCAGGGTGCATTATGGTCTTTAAACCTTTGTTCTGGCAACTCCTGCCATCATATTAAGTATCTGTAACATGTTGTAGGAACACTGTAAAAAAAATCACTGTGGTTTGATTTCACGTAAAGTTAGATTTTGTGTGTGTGTGATGCAGAGCTCAAGGAACAAGGAATTTTTTAAAAATAAAAACCCTACACAAATGAGTCATTTGCATGGAAATGCACCATGGGATGATAAGGCGTGTGAAGGCAGTAGGGAATTAACTGATAAGTGTTTGGCGAATGACGTAGCCAAGGGTCCAAGCAAGAATGATTTGTTCCAAGAACCTGTGTAAGACAATTTAGGAAGATGCATTTTTCTTTGGCTCCCATCCTATAGCAGTGTTGAATCAGGTAAACGAAACTGCTTTGGCTTTGCTTACCATCAGTAAGCCAAGAAGAACATGGCATGGGTCATTAAGATTTACAGCTGAGATGTAAATAATTCAGGACCCACAAACAATAATTAAAAAACCAACTGTGGCACTGCTTGGAGTCAGGTCCTCTGGGCCTCCTTTGAGGGGGAACCTCTCCCGTTTTGGCTGGAGACCTGTCCATCTGGGTACAGATGGTTGTAAGAGCTTTTTAATGACCTTGGCTAATGCTGGTGATGTTGTCTTTGGACACCATCGTAACCAATGGATGAGGAGGGTGGAAACAGCAGGACGGTGGCAGCTGAGGAATTAAATGTCCTGAATTTGTTAGACATCTGCAGAAACATGCAATTTGTTGGGCAGGAAATTGTAAACAAAACAGACTGAGTCAATTATCAATACACCTGTGACACTCCAGGATGCCAGCTCTAGTGGTATAATGGCAACTTTCAAAGTCCATACCCCCTGGAGCAACCTGTTGAATATTGCAGAGGAGTGCCAGGGCTATTGGATGCTTCCTTTGCCCAGGGGGCCAGAGCCTGGCTGATGCTTTGAACCAGCAGAGGAGAGAACATTCACCATCAGGAGGAAGTCAGCTCCAGATTCTCTGCTCTTGCCTGTCTCCTTCCTTATGCAGTGATCCTGTGCGTCTTTCCTCGTTACATTATACCCATTGTTTTCAATTCTAAATCACTGGTGCTCAACCAATGGTGTCCTTCAGAGGAGCTTAAGGAGCTTAAAAAGTATACCTGCTTTGGGGCTTCTCCCTGGAGGGTCTAATTCAGTAGTTGTGGTAGGAGACCCTGGGCATGTGCATCTCTTTTTTAAAACATCCCTAGGTAATTCTGATTTTCACACCAGTTGAGAAATGTTCTCCAGAGTGTCTCCGAGAAAACATGGAGAGTATGAGAGGTTTTGGACCAGGTCATGGGAAGCCTCAAACGGAATCCATTGACCGAGAAATCAACTCACTATGCAGAGAAATATCATTTGGAGCTTGAGCACAATTGAGATGAAAGTGGGTAAGAACAAAAATGTGTTCCCTTGACTAATCTCTATAGAAGAGCCAAGAGACTGACTTTGGGCTTGGATGGAAGCCACTTCCTGATCCTAGCATCTGTTCCCAGCTCTGGATCTCCCCATCTAAGGTCCATTCTGTCGTTGTGTTCACCCAGTTTAATCAGATTACTGACTCTCGGGGGCTCATTTTCAGGTTCATGGTCAGAGATTTCTTAATTCTCTAGAGGATTCAGTTAATTTCTTACTTTAAAAGACCAGATGGGGTATTGGCTTTATGAACCTGAAAACATAGCTCTCATTAACTGGGAGATTTTTGCAAACTGGACATCTCTGATGATTGTAATTTTTAATAATTATTAGGAGTAGTTGGAGTTTAAAAAATTTTAAAGTAATATATCAGTTTATGGTGTATTTCTTAAAGGCAGGGGATGGGCGTCAGAGGGAGCCCCCAGCATTCTTTTACCTTATCCTGGGATTGGGGAAAGAGGGCAAAGGGTAGAAATGTTGTTTCAAATTACTGGAGTGTTTCAGAGTGTTTATGAGGGATTAAACATGATTGTGAGAAAGGAGAGTGGTTAGGGGATCAAAACAAAGGGGCAGCCTTTGTACGAAGAAGAGGCGAATGGTTGGAAATTCTTCAGGAACTGGAGAAAAGTGAGAGGTATGTGATCGTGACAGTATAAGGATGGAATGAAATGAGAAGGGGATTCTTTTTTTAAAAATTTTTAAAATTTTTTTTTAAAATAAATTTATTTATTTATTTAATTTATTTTTGGCTGTGTTGGGTCTTCGTTTCTGTGCGAGGGCTTTCTCTAGTTGCGGCAAGCGGGGGCCACTCTTCATCGCGGTGCGCGGGCCTCTCACTATCGCGGCCTCTCGTTGCCGAGCACAGGCTCCAGATGCGCAGGCGCAGTAATTGTGGCTCACGGGCCCAGTTGCTCCGCGGCATGTGGGATCTTCCCAGACCAGGGCTCGAACCCGTGTCCCCTGCATTGGCAGGCAGACTCCCAACCACTGCGCCACCAGGGAAGCCCTTTTTTTATTTCTTAAAAATTTATTTATTTATTTTTGGCTGCGTTGGGTCTTCCTTGCTGCGCGTGGGGTAGTTGTGGAGAGCGGGGGCTACTCTTTGTTGCGGTACACGGGCTTATTGCAGTGGTTTCTCTTGTTGTGGAGCACAGGCTCTAGGCACAAGGGCTTAAGTAGTTGTGGCTCGTGGGCTCTAGAGCACAGGCTCAGTAGTTGTGGCGCACGGGCTTAGCTGCTCCGCGGTATGTGGGATCTTCCCAGACCAGGGCTTGAACCCGTGTGCCCTGCATTGGCAGGCAGATTCTTAACCACTGTGCCACCAGGGAAGTCCTGGGAAGGGGATTCTTAAGGATAAAAACTTCAAAGGGGACTGTCTGCCCAGTACAATATGCTGTAAGTAGCAGACCGTAGCAAAATAAGAATCCCATTTTGCTTTGTGTTAATACATTTACATTTTCACCCCTTACTGATCTTGCCTCTTGCCTTCAAAAGAACTTTAACTGCACATTCATTTATAGGACCCAGTTAGCAGTCTCCTTTCCTTCCCTCCTGTAAAATTTGTATTCTAAATTATGCTTTAATGGGTTCCTGAATCTTTTATATTTAGTAGATTATGATGTTGTATAGTTCATGTAAATATTTGTCTTGAGGTGCTTTAAGTACTTGCTCCTGTAAAGTCTCACATTTGAATTGTTTTATCGCAGTCACTCTGTTTAAAGTAAGCCCTAATCTCTTCAGTCCTATTGTCAAGGTCTCACTCTTGGCTTGGGTTTAATGGAGATCAAATTTGGTTGGTTGCTTAATGTGGTATGTTTAATTTACTTTTCAGGTAGTGATAAACAGTGGGGTTTGGGCTATAGGCTCTTTGACATTAATATGTATAAACTCTGATCTCAAATATGGTACAGGTTAAAATGTTGCACTGAATGCAATTTGCAGCAGGTTTTTTTTTTAAGTATAATATAGAATAATATTTCTGGTTCAGATTGTGTTGAAGCAAACCCCCAATGGCTCATGCTTTCCTGAGGCTAACAGAATTTTTGGGGGAAGCCTGAAAGGGTAGTAGTTTGATATTTATCTCTCAGTTCTTATGTACTGTAGGGATTTTCTAAATATAGAGCTACCTTGACTGTAAATAGATCACATGAAGCAGTAGAAAAGTGGATGTCCCTTCTTGTTAAGCTAATCATATAAACCACTTGAGTGGTCCACTTATACCCTCGGGCTATGTTATTAAAGAAGTTTCATTTTCTTTTGTGCATTATCAAAATATACAAAGCATCACCATTGAGCCACAGGTGACCTTTGCGTTCCAGAATGGGTGAGGCAAAGGTTTTTCTCTTAGTGTCTTCATTAAATCTTACTTTGTTGAAGAAAGACTTGTTTTTATATGTGAAGCCTGGGAGAGGAGGGAGAGCCAGTTTTTCCTCATGTCAAGTTGAAGTCCCTTACTACTCACCAATATTGCTTCTTAGCTACTTCTGAATAAGGTGTCAAAGAGTCAGAGCCATAGAACTTGAGGTAGATAAGTATAAACGCAGCACCTTTTCACTGCAGGTGTCCCCGGTTTTAAGCAGACTTGATATGTTAAAATCTGAGTTATTTCTATCAGGGGGGATGTAGTTACTTTAGCGCAGTAATGAATTACTTCACAAATTTCCTCTAAACAGTGAGCTAGCTGCCTTAGTCATGTGTTGCATGATTCAATTAAAAATGTTTTGATTTGCATTTAACTTTGCAGGAAGTGACTGTCAAGGTGATGTAACAGTTTAATGAGCTACGGGGGGAAACTGTGTAGTCTCCAGCCAGACAGTTTTCAAGTGAGTTGAAATCTGTTTTCCTCTGGATGGTGAAAGAAAGACATGTATTGGACCACATTTTCCCCTAAACGTTTCCCCCTCTTTTGTGTTTCTATAAACATACCTACACTTACATATAGAATTGTTTTAAAATCTGTTTATAGTTAATAAATGTCCATCTCAAAAGCCACTCAATTCACTGAAACTCCTTTTGCTATATTGTTTTACAAGCTTTTCCCCTTTCTTATTTCTACGTTAAATTGAACGCCCTGTGGCTGATAAGATTCAGTCTAAACAATAATTATTTGAATAGTTTGAAAAAGCCAGAAGAGTGTATAGAACATTTTCTAATTTTATTTCTTGACTAGCTGATCACATCTTGCTTGCCTGAGTTTTTAGACTGTGAGTACAAAATCGACCAGTTTGTGCGTGTGTGTGTCTATAATCCTTGCAATTAACCAGCATGAAGGGGCTCAGTGGCTACAGTCTCTGATAGTAGAGCCAACAAGTTAGCATGGTGGTTATGTGTAGAATCTGAGAATAAGCCATCTAGGTTTGTATAGGACAGAATACTAGGACACCAGAACACCAGATGAATTTAAATAGTGTGGTGTGCTTTATCTGTGGTTGTTGGTTCTGTCTCTGCTGCTTAAATACTGATAAGGAGAGTCTGCAAGAATACTAGATGTGATTTGTGCTACTTGAGTTTACTGTTACCCAGCAGATTTATTCCTTCCATGTTTACAATCTGAGCAGTTTGCTTCATATCAGGGTTTAGTGATTCTGATGGGCAAAAATAGAAGTACATTGTTTAGTATTTTTTCACTCTGGAGATTTAATACAGGAAAGCAGCAGACAATTGGCCAAAGATGCACAGCTTTTGAATGTGATTCCTGCTTTTCACAAAAATGTGTCTTTGATTACCTCTTCATAAGTGCATGACCTGGAGCTAAAATTTTCTGTCAGTGTCTTCAGTGGAGTTGTATATTAATGGTTTGACTTGGTATTATCAGCAGATGAGCTATGCCACTACAGTATATTTAAACTGCATGTCAGACATGGCAGGTGGCACAGTAGATAATAATGAATTGAACGTCTTTGCAAGCCACATATTACCTTGTCACCATTGTTTGTGTTTTGAGGACTCCTTTTACAGGGACACAAAAGGAGTAGGATGAACCCAGTGAGGTTGGATGTAAGGTCTTTCAACTCTAAGATCACCCTGACTTAATCTTTCTTTCATGCAGCTTCTTTCAGGAGGCCTACCCTGATTATCCTAGTTGGAATCAAACTATTTCTTAGGAGTTCCAGTGTTTCTTGTTTTTACACCTTTAATGTCATATTACTTATTTGCCTTGTATGTTAATTTTTTAAAGGAAAACCTTCTCTTATAAGCTTTGAAAGCTCACAACTCAAGCAGACTTTTAAAAGCAGATATATTGTTTTATTTTTGGTTATTTCCCTCAGCATCTAAGGTATACAACCAAAAGTCAATCAGTATGTAATCTATGAATAATGAATGCTTGGTGAAATTGACTATCAACTCATGGAATGGCAGTTGAGTTGTAAGAATAACCAACATTTGTTTAGCCATTTACAGCTGAAAAATCGCTCGTAGATGTGCTATCTCATTTTCTACTCATAAGAGCACCATAAGGTAGGGAATATTCCATTTTTCCAAGTGTGCAAACTGTCTGAGATAGGTTAAGAGATTTTTTCCCAAACTCACTGCAGCTGTTGTGCAGTTCAGTAGGTATTAGAAACCAGTTTTTCAGACTCAAAACTCTTCCCCCCATTAGATCGCTCTGCTAGAAGATATGCTAGGTCTCCCTCATCCAAGTCTGAAGTTGTGAGTTCCTTTTAAAATGCAGATTGGGTACAGGAGATCCTCCTTATTGGATAATTGATGCCTGGAAAAGGTCACTGAAGTGAATTAACTTAAAGCAGGTACCAGAATTTCATGTAAATAGAGGTAAAGAGATTTGACTGAACTTTATGGTGGAGAGTGAAAGTAAAAATGAGGAATATTATTTTATCTTATATTTAACAACATTTAAAATATAATTGCAACTCTGTAATTCTTAGAATGAGCGAAGGATAAAGTGGTGACTGTATTTGCCATGCAGTTTTTCTGATAAAGTTGGATGACTGAATGTCCCTACCGTCTCCAAGTGTTTAGCTTCTTTTTGTCCTTTCTGACTTTCCCTCCTGGTTTTTTATTTGGTTTAACTTTGCCAGATGCTCTTTGATTGGTTAGTGATCTTGCTTGGGATTCGAGCAATCTTTATCATCACTTTCACTGATTTCATGAAATTCTGAATATTCGATAAGAGCTACAATTTTATATTGAGGGCTGTTGTCTTTGTACATGCAGTGTAGAATCTTCCAGAGACCTCTAAAGAATATAATTCTATGGATAGAGATAGATAGATTGCAGTGTTATTAGGTATGTTTTTTATGTTATGATGACTTTTGCCTTCTTGCTAACTATGGGGGCTCAAATGATTAATATTAAGGGTAACTAGGATTCCCTGAACTAACAAAAATATTACATGATTAAATATCATGAAGATGTCCTTTTTTACATAGTAGAAGTGTTGGGTGTTTTCTTTTCCTATTCCTTAATAATATACTTTCATGAAAATAAAAGTCCATTAGGTTAAAAATAATTGAGGTCCCAAAAAATAAACAAATGATTCTAGAAGAGGATGTTATTTTAATGCAGCATTACTTGATGAATTAACAATTATATGCTCTGTGTGTATTTACATAAAAAATTAATCCATTTGAGTGTGATGTGATGAGAGTGATGGTAGATATTGGCTTGAAATTAATTTTAGCCTAGTGGTTAAGAGCTGAATTCTGGAGCCAGACTCCCTGGGATCCTGTCCTACCTCTGCCATTTATTAACTGTGATCACGTTCAAGTTAGGTAGTCACACTGTGCCACAGTTTCCCTGTCTGGATAATGGAAATACTTACAGAATCTTTCTCTTAGAGCTGTTTCGAGAATTAAATGAATTAATATTTGCCAAGTGTCTAGAACAGAGCCTGGCACATAGTAAGCACTCAATAAATGTTAGCAGTTGTGATTTGATCATTATTTTAGATTACTATTAATAATGTTGAGTTTTTGCAGAAAGAGGAACCCTGAAGAAAACTGGTTTAAGTTGGGCTGAGAATGTTGGTCTATCTTTTGTTTTGCTGTCCACAGAGTAATAATCTCATAAACATTTGTTGCAAGAAAAAAGTATGATTAATGAATCATTATTGATTTGCTATATATTGAATGACATATGAGAGCTCATAATACTTCCGAGCAAACATTTTGAGGTCTTCTAAACATTTAAATGTATAAATGTTACCTATTCTCAACTCCCCTCCCATGGATAAACCAGGGATTTCTTTAGGTTTTTCACCAAGAAACCTTAAAGTGACTAACTTAATGGCTGAAGGAAATGGTAGTTTTAAAATTTCTTTTCTTATGTGTAAACACAGTGGAAGTTCAGTGAGAATTTATCTTTCAGGTGATTACTTGCTTTGGGTTTTAGGAGTGATGGTGACAGATGAACAGTAATTGAGGTGTGAATAAAATTTTGGAAAAGATAAATGATATCATTTCTTGTGGAAAATATTGCATTCTTCCATCACAGTGCATGGCTATTTATTAGCTATTTTTAATGGGTAAGGGCTCTGGGTGCTTGTAAAATACCTGTAGTTTTGAACTGGCTCAGGATATGTTAATGGTAAATGATGTCGTGGAAGCAGCGACCCCACTCACTGGTTGTCTTAAACAACAGAGCGATTACAAGACAAATTTCAGCAACAAGACTTTGCTTCTGTTTTTCCCAGAGAGATAATGACTCACAGGAGGGCTGTGTCACTGCCTTGCTCACTGCCTCGCTGGCCCTCTACTTTAGCATCTGTTGGGAGTCTCTATCGTTCTCCCTCGTATAGACATGAAATCGTGACTCACTTTTGAAAAGCAGATTCAGTAGAATTTTTTTAAATACTGAAGTTTGCTTCATAAAGCTGTTTATAAGAGCAGACTCAGTATTCATTTTTAAAATTTCTTCAGTCCTCTTCATATAGCTGTTTTATACTTTCGCACATCAACTTGATTTAGTCCTGAGCCAAAAAAAAAAAAAAAAAAAAGAAGAAAAGGCATATATTACTAAAAGTGAAACTAGAATATTTCCAAGTTTTACATGAAAAAAATCTAGAAGTCTGCCATTTAGGGTTTTGTAAAAATTTTTGTTTTTAGTCTGGTAAGGAAATGGTTCATAAAATTCAAACAGCAATTAGAATGAAGAAACAATTATAGTCTTAAGTTATTATTTGAGTTGATGTTTTAATTGACTTTGTTTTTGTTTTTATTAAACTCTGGTTCTCTTTGGAGAAATGAAACTTCAGAAACTTAGGAAGTGACAATTTTGCAGTGAGGGTATATAAAATGACATGCAACAAATGACTGATGACTGCCTTTGGTTTTGTGAAATTGTTCTAAATAGGATTTCCACTGTCTTCCACTTTCTCTGACCACACTTTTTAAAATTGTTTAAGGATGAAATTAAGTCAGAGACTGCATGTAGTCTACCTATGTCATGAGGTAGACTTGTTTTGCTGTTTAAATACCACATAGCAGATTGGAGTCAGGCTCTCCTAATTCTTAACCTGTCCGACTTTTTATTAAGTTTAAAAATGTAAACACTTCCTATCATTCCATAACTAAATATAGTAATGCCATTTTATCTGAAGTCAGGAACACTATCCAAATCTGATTTGATGTGTGTAAGACACTGCACATTCATTGAGTGGTACAGATTGTGTTAAATGGGCCTGAAATAATGTTCAGGAAAGAGAATCACTTTCTATTCTTCTTGACACAAACAGTTTGTCACAGATATGCATTCCTATCCCTATCTTGTTAGTGTAGTCGTTATATTTTTCATTACAAGTTTTATGCAACTACTTCTAGTTTTCCTTGATTAGGTTTACATGAATACATTGCAATTATAGACTAGGTGTTATTAATATGTGCGATTAAACTTGTAATTAACATGTGTAATTACATAGTGAGAGGTACACCGTACTGGGCTTTGTGCTGATTTACTGTATAGATGCTGCATGCACAAAGACACGGTTGGGATTTTATGCTCAACATTTACTCCCGCTGTAAATCTGCAGCGGTTTGTTGTTGTATATGCTCTTTCATTTGAGTGCAGGAGACCATATTTATGGTCGTGGGGGCAACTGGATCATGATTGTCTTTTACTGTGGTTATGACAAATATTCTACCCAGGGAACCCACAGAAGAAAGGTTTAGCGTGATGTCATGGTCCTTCCTGAGTGTGTGGCTCCTGTGCTATGCGTAGCCAAACTTGGGAAAGTACAGATTTTATATTTTCTGAAATTTTATTGTATTGAAGTATGGTTGATTTACGATGTTGGGTTAATTTCTGCTGTACAGCAAAGTGATTCAGTTATGTATATATAGTACATTCTTTCTCATCTTCTTTTCCATTATGGTTTACTACAGGATATTGACTGTAGTTCCCTGTGCTATACAGTAGGACCTTGTTGTTTATCCATTCTGTATATAAGAGTTTGCATCTGCTAAGCCCAAACTCCAAGTCCATCCCTCCCCCACCCATCCTCCCCCTTGGCAACCACAAGTCTGTTCTCTGTTTTCTGTTTTGTAAGTTCACTTGTGTCATATTTTAGATTCCACATATAAGTGATATCATATAGTATTTGTCTTTCTCTGTCTGACTTACTTCATTTAGTATGATAATCTCTAGGTCCATCCATGTTGCTGCAAATGGTGTTATTTCATTCTTTTTTTATGTCTGAGTAGTACTCCATTGTATATATGTTCCACATCTTCTTTATCCATTCATCTGTCGATGGACATTTAGCTTGCTTCCATGTCTTGGCTATTGTACATAGTGCTGCTGTGAACATAGGGGTACATGTATGTTTCCGAATTATAGTTTGTCCCCCAGGAGTGGGATTGCTGGATCATATGGTAGCTCTATTTTTAGTTTTTTAAGGAACCTCCATACTGTTCTCGATAGTGGCTGCACCAATTTACATTCCCACCAACAGTGTAGGAGGGTTCCCTTTTCTCCACACCCTCTCCAGCATTCTTAAATTTTATTTTAATTAATTGATTAAATATTTTAAGCTCCAAGTTAAACTTATCTTTAATTAATTTATTTTTTTACAGTCAGATGTGTTAGCAGATAGAAAACCTTTTCATCTATTTTTTTCATCAATTTTTTATTATGCTAAGCCATTAAGGTACAGAAACTTTTAAAGATCCAGACTCGCAGAGGGCTTGAGATGTACTTGTTTTTTCTTAAAAAAGGCTAAGTATCTGGCAGAGTCCATATAGTAGGCTGGATGTATGCTTTGCCTTACAGGAAAAAAAATCACTTGCAATGGGTAGAAACTACAGCCCACTGCCTGAGAGATCAGATGGACAGATAACATGAATTTCAAATCCTGTGAATTTCAAATAGTCATTGTCATCCATATACAATTAAGCGTATCTTTTAAATGTCTTCTGTTTCTTACATGTTTGGTTACTTTTCAGCTAAGAGGGCTGAACTACCCCCTTTTAAGCATCTTAAGAGCTCCTTTCTGCTTTAATTATGCCCATCTGTGCCCATCCTATTCTCACCCATGTCATCATCATGGCACATTTTTTGAAACTCTGTAAACAGGCAGAAGGTACTCTGTTTCCTTTTCAGCATTTATTCTATTGCTCTTTCCCTATCCGCCATCCCCCCCCCCTTCTTGACTGTATATTTCTTTTTCTTAGAGAGGAATTCTGAACTAAACTATGCCAAGAAAAGAAAAATGGCAAAGAGACAGCAGCAGAAAGGACTAAAGGGGGATAGAATCAAGTGAGATTATTGAAATCTTCTGGATGTGAGGAAGTAACAAGGGGAACCGACGTTGATTCTGGGACATACCCTTTCCTCACATAATTATGCTGGACAGACACAAGATCAGATGGAAGCTAAGGAACATAGTTGATAAGAGGTGGACAGTGGCAGTTGAAGGCATCCTTACACTTGGCGTCCTAAGAGAGCAAAGGAGTCCAGGTCATAGATTGGAGTCTGCTCAAAACCTTGTGTGGAATGTTGTTCTCAAGAGTTTTGGTTAGAATGTGGGGGTGGCCCGAGGGTCCAATAACGGCCAGCATATAATTTTGATTTGAGTGCTTCAGTGGATATGCTTTCCTGAAAAAACATGAGCATTTAAGGTTGACTTGGATTTCTAGTCGGCATGTCTCCAAGGGGGACCTGGGAACAGATGTGTTGTCTGCTCTGAATGCATTGGGATCCATCCATGTTTTGCTTACAGAACCCCTTCTGTCTGGTGCACTCTGCCCTCTAAAAGCTTCCTGAATTGCTTTGTAAACAAGGCAGCTACTACAGCTGCAACTGTTGGATTTGGACTTGTGCCAGCCTGAAATTTATCCCTGCCCTGATGCTATATATCTGGGAGCAGGCAAAGTGGATTTTTTTTTTTTAAGCATATGGAAGCATTCCCTGAATAAGATTGTATTGAGGGTAAAGGAGCTCAGATTCCTTAAAACTGCACGCTTTCTCCATGGGTTTATGTGGACTTTGCCTCTTTGCCGCGGGGTCAGATTTCAGCACCTTTCCTTTCCTTTTCCCTAGTTACTTAGTCGGTCTATTGCTTCATTAAAAAGTCATCATTCCAATGCCCTTTATCTTGGTGGGCCCTGTGGGTTCAAGAGGACTTGATTTAGCCCCTTGAGTGACTGAAGATTGTTTTTTCAAGATTCCTTTCTCTAATATGCTAATATTTAACAATGAAAGAAGAGAAAAAAAAGCAAAACAAAATGAAAAACCAAAAAACAAAAAAGGGATAAAGTGGAGAATTCGATTTCTTAAGAAATCTTGTTTGGGGATTAGCCCTACCTGGCAGTCGCTTCAGTGACTACATGCTACGGGATTTCAGGATTTCACATTTCCTTTGTATACAGAGGGGTGTAGCGACGGCATCTCCTTTGAGTGCCAAAACGCCTGTATTCTTGCAAAAATTGAAGTTTAGTTTTGCTTGATTATATTCTTAGCTTGTTGATGAGTTTTCCATTTATGCCTCTTTCTTTGTCTTCCCTTATCTAGCTTTTGAAGTCTTCTGCTGAGGTGGACTCCTTTATGCCTTCTCACTAGATCAGGATTAAAAAAAAAAAAGTGCACTGTTCATCTCTTCGTATACTTTATGACTGCCTGGGCTTCTTTTTTGACCTCTTTGAACTGATGGTGTGTGACACTGGGCAACTAGAGTTAGTATTTGCCAGTCTGTCTGCTTTTGGTTTGTTTCATGTTACCGGATTAGAACGCAAATCTATTTCATGTTAGTAACAGCAGAAAGCACAAAATCTTGGCAGTTCCTGCCAATATTCTCTTTTTGGAACAATTTCAAAATGTAACATTTCTGTTTAGAGTAAGTATTTTCTGGCCAACATCTCTCCCTGCCCCCACCTTCTGTGCAATGAAATAATGCTGACTTCAGGTTTTGATTATTTAGAAGGCCTTCCACAGAAAAGTGATGTCTTAACTAATTTTCTTGGAGTGAGTTGATTCTGAGTAAGTGCTAGAAGGAGGAGCTACATAGAACCCTTGTGATTGCAATATGGCAGAGTAACAGAAGGATTAAGTGAGATTTCCTAGGATTAGGATGGGAGCACACCTTTCCCACGTCAGGTAATTTTAGCTCACTGACCAGTGCAGCTGTGAGCTTCTCCACTGCTTTTGGCTGCTCCTTATCTTAGAAGAGTCTAGCTTGCTTGGTGGGATAGAAATCCAGGCCTTCATTGATTTATTACTTTTGGTTTCAGTCCCAGATCTTGAGCTGTGCAGTGATTTCAGCTCATCAGGGACAGCCAACTAGCAGTAGTATAAAGAAATGAGCTATTGTGCTGCGGAAAAATTTGTTGTTTGAGGACCTAAAATTGACACGTTTTCTTTAGGTAGAAGAAAGATAGCACGTTGGACTGTTATTTTTTTTTTTTTTAAGGGGAACATCACTGCTTCCTTCTTATTCCCAGTATTCACAAGTAAAAATAAGAAACAGTGTGGCTTTTGTTTAAGCTGTTGCCAATACCAACATTTACCACCTCCTTCGAGTCTTTTAAAGGACTCAGTTTGAACGAAAATTTGCTTAGGGCTGAAACTTGTCATTCAGTTTCTGAGCCCACGGGCAAATTATTCTCCCTCCGGCCTTTAGAGCAAAGAGAACACATTTTAGAAATTTGATACTTAAGGGGCTTATTTGCTTTTTAAAATTGCTTATCCTTATTCAATATACAAGAACTAAAACTCTGGCTTTAGAAAACAGCTCGTTATTTCAAAGTGAATCTTGAAATAAAAGTCATCCTCTTGGCATGGGTTTTGCAAACATCCCTTGATGTCGACCGTCATCATGTTGGGTGCATATCTAGTTGTTTTAGCAGCACTTAAAATGCATGCTCCAGCCTTTCTACACCAAGATGCTGCTGGCCCACCCTCCATACCTGTGCTTTGGTTCTTTTTCCTTATGGTGGTGGCAGATTTGCATTGAACTGTCTAGTGGTTCAACCTGAAAGACAGTAAGCCAGGGTTAGGAAGCCATGGCACTAAATTTTTTTCCTGTGTGAAATTAATATGTGGGAGGTTCCTGGTCTCATTGTTAGTAAACATTATTAACCCATAGAGCTCTTAGTCTTGGAAAAGTGCGGTGAATAGGTGAATGGGATCTTTTTAGCCTTCACCCAAACCTTTGTAGCACTTCTAAGGCTAGAATGTGTTGACCTTCTAGGTGGTGAATCAGTATAGTTACTTGTGAAAGTCAGTAGCAATAGCGCACAACACTTAGTGTGATACGGAAAACTGCCTTTCTTGTATATATACTCTATACTAGATTATTAAATTTTTATCATGCTTCCTCAACCATGGAGTATTTCACAATTACATATTACTTTTCAACATACAAATTGCACAGTAATGTATAGCCTGACATTCATTATGGAAAATGCAATTGTATTTGGTTATTTAATCTTCGCTAAAGGCATCGTAAGTGATCTGATTTTTTTTTTACATCAAATTTCTTTAAAACATCTTAGCATTCTGATTATATTCTGGGGTTCTAACATACTGCAGAAGGATCTGTTTAAAATTTTTCTGAATAGAAATCCTTTAGGAAGCAACTGAATAATACGAATGATGAGGGAAGAAGTATTTGGGTACTTTCAAGGAAACAAAAAGCAGCCTTGTTCTTAGAATATGGGGTCTGAAGATAACCTGTATGTTTTTTTATACCAATATAAAAATCAAGGAAAAGGAAATACCTTAAAGAAAAAACTGCAAAAACCCATCAAAGTTAAGCAAAATCCAATTGAATAATAAAGGCCCATACTTTATTATGCATATTCTTTTTGAAATGATATATTTTGCATTTATAGAAAAACTCATAGAAAATAATATAGGAGATACATGTGCACACCTGGCTTTGTCACATCTTAATACTTCACCATGTGTGCAAACTCTGTTTTGCATTTGCCTTTCCCTCACCTCTTTCCAAGGGTTAAACTATAATCCTGCATTTAGTGTTTATTACTTCCTTATCTGTGTTAGTCATTTTCCTATAAACATGTGTCCATATATAGTATGCAGTAATTTTGCATGTTTTTAGGAAAGTATTAAAAATAATGATATAAATACTATCATGCTGCCATATTCTGAAATTTGGTTTTTACCTTCACCCTTTATGTGTGAAATTTATTCATTTTGATGCATGTAGCTCTAGTTTGTTTATTCTCACTGCCCTATGTTATTCCACTTTGTGAATATACCACTATTTATTTCTTTATTTGCCTTTTGATGACCATCTAGGTTGTTTCCAGTTTTTGACTCTTATCCCCACTGATAGGATGAACGTTCTTGTATGGAGTGCCCAGTACAAGTCTTCTGCTTTTGAACACCTGTGGGAATTTCTCTAGGCTACTATCCGGGAGTGGAGTTACTTTGGACACCCTCCACTTTTCTAGATAAAACAATCTATCTCTTTCCAGTGTGATCGTGCTCTCACAGGTGCAGTGTGAGAGCTTCTGTTGCTTCCCATCTTCTCCAACCCTGGTAGCACCAGATAATAAAATTTTTTGTCAATTTGATGGCAGTGAAAAGATATCTCCTTGGTTTAATTTGCATTTTCCTGGCTCGTGAGGTTGAGTATCATTTCATATTTATTGGCCGTTTGGGTTTTCTCTTCTGTCAGTTGCCTGATCAGATCTTTTCTGTTTTTCTATTGGATTGTTTTGTCTTTCTGTTTGATATGTGGACATTCTATATGTTTGGAATACTAATCCATTGTCGCTTACGTGCATTTCAAGTGTATGGCTTGCCTTTTTACTTTCTTTATGCTATCTTTTGTTGTACAAAGTTTAATTTTAATGTAGGCAAACTCAAGGTCATGAAAATGCCCTCTCTTTTTTCTAATAGTTTCAGAGTTCTGTTTTTAACTTTCAGTTAACAGATCAGAAATTTTTGTGTATGGCATGAAGTAAGGATCTAATTTTAATTTTTTCCATGTGGATATCTGATTGTCTCAGTGCTTTTTTTTTTTTTTTAAAGCATTTCTCTTCTTCTTTTAAAGAATTTTTTAAAAAAATTTTAACATAAAAAAATAACTTCAGACTTGCAAAAAGTTGCAAAAATCACACAAAAAATACCCATAGGGCTTCCCTGGTGGCGCAGTGGTTGAGAATCTGCCTGCCAATGCAGGGGACACGGGTTCGAGCCCTGGTCTGGGAAGATCCCACGTGCCGCGGAGCAACTGGGCCGGTGAGCCACAACTACTGAGCCTGCGCGTCTGGAGCCTGTGCTCCGCAACAAGAGAGGCCGCTATAGTGAGAGGCCCGCGCACCGCGATGAAGAGTGGCCCCTGCTCGCCGCAACTAGAGAAAGCCCTCGCACAGAAACGAAGACCCAACACAGCCATAAATAAATAAATTAATTAATTTTAAAAAAATACCCATAGACCTTTCATCCAGGTTCCCCAATTATTAGCGTCTTGTATAACCAAAGTGGGCTAAGGGCTATTGGCCACATGTTCCCACAGAGTTACTGTCTTAAACGTTGCCATTTTAGCATCCATTCTTGCTTGTGGTGTTTGCCATATGTTTTTCTATTTCCATAATTCTTCTACATTTATTTATTGGAATTATATTGGCACCATTTATTGAAGAGTCCATTTTTTCTTCACTGTCTTATCCTTTTACCTCTATACTGATTTAGAAATCTACATTTCTGCTGGAAGCTGCCAAGTCCCCTTCTTTAGGAGTTTGTACCATTTTGCCTTCTCACCAGCAGTATACAAAGGTGCTGCTTCCTCTTAGTTTTTCACAAAGTATGTTGTCAAACTTTTGGATTTTTGCCAATCTAATCAGTGAAAAATGAATGCATGTCTCTTATTATGAGTAACATTGAGTATCTGTTCATATGTTTTGGGCCATTTTCACTTATTTTTCTGTATATTTCCTGTTCATATATTTTGCCTATTTTGGGGTGAGGGGTGATGTTGATATTTTTCTTTTAGATTTTTTTAAGGAGCTCTTTGTATGTAGGGATATTACTCCTTTGTCCATGATAAGTTGCAAATATTATTTTTTTCAGGTATGTGATTTGTCTTTTGACTAGTGTATTTTTATTTTTAAATACACTTTTATGTAGACAAATTTGTTAATCTTTTATTATTTTTGTCTTATTTTTAGTTATTTATTTTTTTATTGCGGTATAGTTGATTTACAGCATTATATTGGTATCAGGTGTACAACATAGTGATTCAATATTTTTAAAATCTTTTGTTATTTTTGGAGCTGCCTTTTCTCATTCTCAGTTTATAATGGAGTTCACGCAAGTTTTCTTTCTCTCGATAATTGTGTGATTTTATTTTTAAATTTAAATATGTGATTCATTTGGAATGTATTTTGGTATATAATGTGAGATATAAATGTAATTAAATTTTTTTCCAGTAGCTATCCAGTTGTCCAAACACCGTTTATTAAAAAGTCCATTTTTTTTTCCTTCATTGATTTGAGGTGGTACTTTATCATATACTAATTTTCCATGTATACTTGGGTCAGTTTCTGAGCTTTTTGTTTTGTTCCATTGGTCTGTTTACTTATGTAACAAACCACACTATTTTACTTACAGAAGCTTTCTAATATGTTACACTATTTAAAGGTTTAGCCCTATCCCCATCCCAACGTACAACATAGACACACACACACACACACACACACACAAACACACACACACCCCTTTTCTGTCTCGGATTTTCCTGATAGCTCTTTGTTGGGTTTGTTTGTTTTTAACTTATTTAGTTTTTCAATTTTATTACCAACAGATCTAGTTGGCATCCAAATAGTTGTAATTTTTTTTGCTATTTCCAGAGACTTTCTTTGCCATTTAGTACTGACCAATTTTTTATGTGTCATTTATGCTTAAAAAGAATGTGTCTTTTCTATATGCTGGGTGCAAACTTTTGTACATATGTTGCACACATTTTTAAGAATTTAAAGTTTATGTGGGTTCTGAAGCAATTTGAAGTATATTTAAGCTTCAGGGATATCCTGCAGCCCAATCTTGCGTCAGATATTAGTCATAGGGTCAGTGGGTGGATTGCAGGAGGGCTGTGAACCCACCAAAGCTATGTGAAAGAGATATCTATATGTAGTTTTCTGGAGAGAAGATTCATTAGGCTTTTAAAGTCTTCTGTCATCTCAAAAAAAATAAAGACTGTGATGGTAAATGGGATCATTTCCTTAATTTCTCTTTCTGATCTTTTGCTGTTAGTGTATAGAAATGCAGCAGATTTCTGTGTATTAATTTTATATCCTGCAACTTTACTGAATTCACTGATGAGCTCTAGTAGCTTTCTGGTAGCATCTGTAGGATTTTCTATGTATAGTATCATGTCACTGCAAACATTGGCAGTTTTACTTCTTCTTTTCCAACTTGGATTCCTTTTATTTCTTTTTCTTCTCTGATTGCTGTGGCTAGGACTTCCAAAAGGAGTTTGGGATTAACATATACACACTACTATATATAAAATAGCTAACCAACAAGGACCTACTGTGTAACACAGAGAACTATACCCAATATTTTGTAATAACCTATAAGAGAAAAGAATCTGAAAAATATATATATATATACCTATATATAAATATATATAGGTATATATATATATAAAACTGAATCACTTTGGTGTACATCTGAAACTAACATAACATTGTAATTCAACTATACTTCAATAAAAATATACTGTTCTAAGTTAAGGTGAATGGAATTTAAATATTCAGTAATGAAGAATGAGAGTCGGCCTTGAAACCTGAGAGATATGAAGAACTAGCTCTTCTTATACTGTCGTGATCAGGATCTATTGATTGTAAAATGAAAGTATATTTTAATATTTTGTTGATAAAGTTTCTAGGAAGTCAATGTCCACATTTACAATAATGATGTTTTCTCTCATCTTTCTTTTAGGTAAGTGGCTGTCTTATGCTTGAACGCATCAACTTCACAATGGGTGGAGGTTTGAGAGTTCCCTCTGTCGTCTCGATGCTGTGGTAGTAAGTTATGGTTGACATGTGTGCTCTGGTCTGGTGTGGGCAGGGGTGTTGCCTTGACAAACTAGATAGTTTCCTATCAATCCTTTGCCTCTTACTTGTACATGTTAATTAAGAACTCTTTGTATATGTAGTCTCTGAGATTACAGGGAAGAATTAAAAGCCAGGGTTCCTGCTTTCAAGAAGACTGAATTTCAGTAAGGTTATAGCAGAAAGAATTTGAGTTTTGGAATTGTATTGGGTTTGGATTTCACACAGCTGCTTCATCAGACTGCTGGGAAGGTTAAATCAGGGAATAACTGTGTTTATCACACTGTTCCAACATGTAGATTTGTCCCTCATTTCTTCTTCTCAACTCCAGCTCTTTATCCAGAGTCTTAGAAGAAACAGCAAGGTTTAGAAAGAAAGCAAGAAAACAGAGATCGGCTGTCCTCCTCTTATCTGAAGTGTCTTTGGCTGAGAGTCAGGGAATCTTGGAGACCAGGCACAGCAGGATTTTGTGAAGGAATCTGTAGTGGGTCTAAGAAGGCACTTTCCAAAGCAGCAAACATCACCTTGAACTTCATGTCACACTAGAAAAGCCTAGTTAAGCGTGGCTTAGGTGTTGGTTCACAAGTGGGCCTTAGTGGAATCCCTGAGAATATGCTAGAACATTATGTTGGGAAAATATTCCTTTGTTTAATCTAAGATGAAATTCAAACAAATGACTAAAGAATGTAAGCTGAGGTCTTTTGATCTCATGTGATTTGTTAAATAATTGTCACATTGTTGTGTTCAGAATTATCTAGCTATCTGTCTTAGTAAACAGAAGAGCGAGATTCACTGAGAAGGGGAAGTGTCCACAGTCTGGTTTGGAAAGTGGAAGGGAGCTGTGCCTCAGCTGGAAAGACACAAATCAGAAAAGGCAGAGGGAACTGCACAGGCAAAATGCAGCTTAGTTGGTGCGGCTCAGATACCTCTTACCAATGGCAAAAATCCTAACCAGAAATGTCCCTCTCTAAGGAGAGGCTGGGGCCAAGGGAGACTACAGTTCATTGCACATTCAGAGATTAAAATATCTCCAAATTCGTTCCAGTGAATCATTTTAAATTATTTTAAAAGCTCTTTATATTTTAATCAGAGCCTATTCATGACCAGTTAATTTGGATGGTATGTTCTAAAATTACTTTCCTCCAATGATGCGTTGTGCCATCGCCTTAGAATGCAGAAACCTCATGGAAGATGGGAGTAGGGAAGTGTGAAAGTACCAAGGGGCTGTCCATCTTTGTTAAATGTTAACCTTACGAGAGGATTAAAATTTTGTTCTTGCCACCTGATTTAGAATGGATCATGTTAAAATCGCTACTTTTGTAGAGTAAGGCTAGATGATTCCACAAGGTGCGAGAGGTCTAGCAATGTGCCCACTTTGCCAAACACTCAGGGAAGGCTGGATGCTATGACATTGCTCTAGTACGTGCGTCTTTAGACTTGGGTGTAGACTTTGGTTTAGTGACGTACTGCTTTAGCAGCCTTTGATAATCTCAAAATGTTTATCCACCATTTTGCTAATCTTTCCTACAGTTAGTGCAGCTGCAGGCCTTGTTAAGGGAAGTTTTAAATGCATGGAACACTTCCTTAGTCATTAAGGTGAACATCTTAGAGTACAATGTTCTTTATTGTCACTTTAGAAGAAATAGTGGCCTGCATGGATTGCATGTTGACCCCAGGTGGACTTTTATGTCTCACGCTTAGCAGCCCCTTTCTGCATCCACCATCCCATATCTTTTTTTTTTTTTTAAGCTTGGTAAATTAATAGATTTTAATGTTAATTACTGTATTTTTAAATTGTTCCTTACAATTTCATATGTACCCCCTGCCCGTGTCAGATCATACGTGTGTGAGGGCACATCTCATGCCTTATACATGCCTTGTGTCTTCAGCAACATCCAGTTCATTGATACGTTATGAACATGATGAGACTATGGATTACTTTAGCTCAAAACTCTCTCTTTTCCCGTTGCCTTATATTCTTTTTTTTTTTTTTTTCTTTAACATCTTTATTGGAGTATAATTGCTTTACAAGGTTGTCTTAGTTTCCGCTGTATAACAAAGTGAATCAGCTATACGTATACATATATCCCCATATCCCCTCCCTCTTGCGTCTCCCTCCCACCCTCCCTATCCCACCCCTCTAGGTGGTCACAAAGCACCGAGCTGATCTCCCTGTGCCGTGCGGCTGCTCCCCACTAGCTATCTATTTTACATTTGGGAGTGTATATGTGTCCATGCCACTTTCTCACTTCGTCTCAGCTTACCCTTCCCCCTCCCTATGTCCTCAAGTCCATTCTCTGTGCCTACGTCTTTATTCCTGTTCTGCCCCTAGGTTCTTCAGAATCATTTTTTTTTTTTTTTTAGATTCCGTATATATGTGTTAAACATACGGTATTTGTTTTTCTCTTTCTGACTTACTTCGCTCTGTATGACAGACTCTAGGTCCGTCCACCTCACTACAAATAACTCCATTTCATTTCTTTTTATGGCTGAGTAATATTCCATTGTATATATGTGCCACATCTTCTTTATCCATTCATCTGTTGATGGACACTTAGGTTGCTTCCATGTCCTGGCTATTGTAAATTGTGCTGCAGTGGACATTGTGGTACATGGCTCTTTGAATTACACCATCCCATATCTTTTTTTTTTTTTTTTTTTTAAACATCTCACTTATCTGGCAGTCATTTAAATTTATTTATTTATTTATTTTATTTTTGGCTGTGTGGGGTCTTAGTTTCTGTGAGAGGGCTTTCTCTAGTTGTGGCAAGAGGGGGCCACTCTTCATCGCGGTGCACGGGCCTCTCACTGTCGCGGCCTCTCTTGTTGTGGAGCACAGGCTCCAGACGCGCAGGCTCAGTAATTGTGGCTCACGGGCCCAGCTGCTCCGCGGCATGTGGGATCTTCCCAGACCAGGGCTCGAACCCGTGTCCCCTGCATTGGCAGGCGGACTCTCAACCACTGCGCCACCGGGGAAGCCCCACCATCCCATATCTTGATACATAGACTTTTCATTGTGGGGAGAGGGCAACGTCATTTCCTGGAAGCTGTTCCTTTTGTGGTCAACTAAGGTAGAGGAGCCGTTCTCTTCAATATTTCCATGCTTTTACCCCCAAAGTGTTGGTTCAAATGGTCAGAATCCATCTTGGGATGTTGTGTATTACCCATTAGTTACCAGTCTTCTGCAGGGGAAGAATTAAAACAGAAGAGAGCTAGACAGGATGAGTTTTTAAATTCTAGCACTGAGTAGCAACTGCTAGTCAAGATTTTTTTTGGCGGTTTGTTAGAATCTCATTTTAAAGCAATAACACACTCAGAGTTGTATTCAAACACTGAGATAAATGCATCAACCTCAATTCATGGTTTTGTTTTTTTCCATGTAGCTGCTAATTATTGAACATAACGAGGCTTATTCATAATTTCTTTTCTCCTTCTTGATAGCCATAATCTTGTATTTGTGCTGCTGTCATTCCCATGGTAACAGACTCATGTCTGAAGCATCAGATTATTAAATACAGAACAGTACATTAAAATAATGCTAAGGTTCTGACTTAACAGAGAGACTTTCACTCTGGGGCAAACTTCAAAAAAGAGAACACTTATACAAAAAGCAATTTACTCGACCAGTAATGTTTAGTATTCCCATAGCTATTATGGAAGAGATTTGTTTGAATTATAGCCTCTTCCTTCCTGGCCCATCATCTCCTTTGGCTTTGCAGCCAAGTCTTAATCTGGTGTTTATGATGTCAGTCTGTTGCCATGGGATTTATTCTGTCCCAGATGCATCGTGACTTCACTGCAGGATAGAGGCAGAAGAAAATTTAGGGCAAAAGAGAACAACTCTAAAGTTAATTTCTAGTATATCTGTTCTGCCAAGAAGTATTCCCTTCACCTTTATGTGCTATGAAAAAAAAAAGTTAGTTAAGCGGTGCTTTGTCGAAGGTTGGTCTGTCATAAACGTCGTTGAAATCACCAGAATGCCAAAAGCCAGCCCAGAGGAAAAATGTTATGCAGCTTGACCTTAGGTCTTTGAAGAGTGATCCAGATTTATTTGTTTAATCCTATGCTACAGTGAGGAAGCAAACCATGTTTGTAGCACATAAATTGATGCACCGATTTCCCTGATTTTCTCTAAGAGAATTTCTTGTATCTTAATGGGATGTGATCGCACACACAAGGATGTGCTTCTTGCCTCATGCCCTTTGCTTCCACCACCATTAGCAACTGTGTCTTTACTATTCACGGAGATCTGTGGAAACACTGCCAGACTCAGAGTGTCTTTGAAGCCAAATTTTATAGTGCTCATAAGCATGTTAGCATTATAGTCCCTCTGGGGCCCCTTCATCATCTGGTATCTGGGACATTCTCCCATTTGGATGGCATAAAAATAATCCGTACTCTTTCCTAGGGATGACAGATTTCCGCAGATTGAAGCTAATTACATAGGTGGTGCTCTGTACGTGATGAACTCTATGAATGTCGTGAACCGATAGTGCAAACAGAACACGTGCACCTTTAACCTTTTTTCTTTTTTAGAGATATAGGACATAGAAAGAGCCAGAGGGGAAGAAAATGATATGTAATGAGTAAGATCTTTTGGACATCTTTAAGTTATATGTACAATCAGAAAATGAGCTTCAATAAGTCCTTTCTTAAATGGAATTAAGGGTTTAGGATATTCTTCTTTCCCTCCTTCTCCATGTTTATACTTAATAGATAGAGAGGGTTTTAACGTTCGTTCCCTTATTAGAAGAAAGACTAAGGTAGGTGAGGCTAAGCAAATTCATGTTCCTCAAACATCGCTTTCTAATTGCTGCCAGCTTGTCACTAGGAAGCTGTGATAGTCACCTTGGAATCTGCATCACCTCATTTTGAGTTTATGATAAGACTCTCTCCCTTCTGCTTCTTCACCCAAATCAGCATCCTTCTCAAAGGAATGATGCTGTGCGGTATAAACTCATGTCAGCATAACGTGCCATGTACCTTGGTAATGATTTTTTTCCAGCATTTTGTTGAGCCAGCTTCAGTAATGGCTGTGAGTACATGTGTAAATGATTTTCTTCAAAAAAGCAGAGATTAATGCATTGGTTGAGTGGTATTCCTTTTTTTTTTTCTCTTTTTCCCTTTCTTTTCTTTTTTAATTCCCTGGGATGACATCTATGGTAAATCTCAAAGGAGGCAGAAGAATTTACTCGGTTTTCTATACTTTGTGTCAGTGGTTCCCGAACCTGTGGCGCCTCAAAAACTCTGATGCCTAATTTCATTCCTCAAAGATTGTGGTCTACACTACTATATGTAAAATAGATAACCAACAAGGACCTACTGTATAGCACAGGGAATATACTCAATATCTTATAATAATCTATAAGGGAAAAGAATCTGAAAAAGAATAATATATATGTGTGTGTATATATATATATATACACACACACACACATACATGAAACTGAATCATTTTGCTGTACACCTGAAACTAACACAACATTGTAAGTCAACTATACTTCAATTAAAAAAAAGAGGAAATAAAAAAGAGCTAAAAGCAAGTGGGACAAAATGTTAGTAATTGTCAATTCTGGATGTGTTGATACATGTTAAAAAAAAGATTGTGGTCTAATTGTTTGGGGGTGGGACCTGGGCTTTGGAATTTTTAAGAGATCTCCAGATGATTCTAATATCCAGACAAATTTGGCAACCCTCTGCTTTATCTGTAGTAATGGCTGAAAATTAAAATGTCAAGGACGAGTCGAACTATCACAGATATGTTTGATTTTTATAAATCTGCTTTGTCTCTCCTTACTTTATGCTGAATCTCCCTGGTATTCTCTCACTTTCTCTTTCATAAACACACCAATAAAATAATCCAAAAGTTCTGACCCACTATTTTGTCTCTTTCTTCTGGAATGAGAACAGTGGGTGGGCAGTAATTACCTCTGATGTTTTCTTTGACATGCTACATTTGCCTGTTAAAAAAAATTGACTCCAAAATTTTAGAACATTTTGAATTAAGACTATGAAAGAAAAACAAAGCACACAGCTAGTAGGGAAAAGAACAGAGTTCCTGTTTCAGAAACTTGATTAGCAGTGAACTTGATTAGCAGTGGAAATTGAACTTGAGTTTTTGACATTGGGTTCCACATGATGCACCACCGTGCTCAGCCTGTATGAAAATTGTTTTCCTTAAGCTCTTTATAAATGATGAGACGACATTAAAAGAATTGTTTAATCATGTTTTCGTTTTTCAATATGTAATGCTAGAGGAGAAGAGGAAAAGTAGATTTCTTCATCTCATAAAACAAAGTACCTTTGCAATAAAGTTCTGACTAAAACTTAACCCGGCATTTTTTCATTTACCTTGGTTATTGCTTTTCACGTGTCTTGTGGTTCTTGTAAACATGATTTTCCCTCTGGAGCTAGATTCAAAGCAAAGGTTATAAAGGAAAGTCTTGGTATCCAAGCATCATGCTCCTATTGTTTAGCCTTAAGAAATAGATTTGAGCTTAAAAGAAAAGTAATAGGTTTGCTTGAATTTTCTTACCTTTTCTTCGCAGTTGCTTTTACTGCCTCTATGGGTAGCCCTAAAACTTGGTTTAGATAGAGATCTGATGTAATTTCATGAAGCAGTGCTGTCAGATGACTGCAAAGGATGTTCATATTTGTTGACACAGTCCTGTAGATTTCCAAAGGGCATGAGCAGATGTTAGTCTGTAGGTCTCTATCTGTAAGCGCAACCGTCTTCTTTGTTTTGAATGTTTAAATTTGTTTTAGAATGGTTTAAATGATTACTCTGCCTGTACAGATTAAGAAAAAGGGCTTTCCTAAGAGCTTGGGTAGTTTTTCTTCTGACCATCTATAAAGATAGAGTTATTTTTATAAATTCAGTCTTTTCCTAGCAGATGATTTATAGCTGTGATCAGTGACTCTATATTTGGCTGATTTATTGAAAAGTCCATTTATTATCAATAATTTTAGTTCATATTCATGGAGAAGGACAGTGCTAATGCCATAAATGTTTTGTATTTTCTCTCTGTTTTTTTTTAGACTTGTTCCTCTTTTATAGCTATGTGAGTTAGGAAATAAAACTTACAACATTCCCTGTCTAAAGATTCCCTGTCTAATTTCATATTGAATTTTAAAAGAAAAATTCTAAGAATATACTTTTGGAATGAAAGGACCCTATAGAGGTTATTCAGGGCTGTGGTTTCTTAATTTCTGTTTTTTATTTAAGGGGATTATGGATGTTCTATTTCTTAAGAATGCTACTTTTGTGTTTTTGCAGATGTTACTAACATTTGCTCGTTTTTTTCAAGACTTTTCTTTACAAGATTTTCTTCTTGCTAATATTGACAACTCTTAAAAGCATATTTTGTCTCAACTCTTCTATGAAATCTTTCTTTCATTTAAAATTTTTTTTCTATTATATAGGTAGAACATGTTTAAAATAAATAAGAAAATTCATAAAAGTATAGTGTAGAGAATAAAATTCATCTATAATCCTACCTCGGAGATAAATACTCTCGATAATAGTATTTTCTGCCTTCCTTGAATATTGCCCTCCATGGTTCAGAACAGATTGGCTTGCTTTCATTTATTTGACATCGTATTATTCACATTCTTGTCTTTATAAAAGTTCTTCAAGCATACATTTTAAAGACTTGTATAATAATTAATTTAGTGGCTGGACCATAATTGACTGAACCATTTCTCCATTGTTAATCCCCTAGATTGTTTCTAGAATTTTGCTGTTATAAATAATGCTTTGATGAACATCTTTGTATTTGATCTTTGTCTATATTTCAAAGTATTTCTTTGGAATAAGGTTTCACAAAACGAAATTCCTAGGTTAGAGGTACGGACCTATTTAGCTCTAAATTCTTATTTCCAAATTATTCTCTAGAATGGTTGTTTTAATTTCACTCCTACTGGCTGGGAATGACCGTTTTACTGCACTGTCATTGTGCTGTGAAGTTTTAGTTTTAAAAATCTTTGCTAATTACCCAGTGGAAAAAAATCTTGTTTTGTTTTATTGTTTATCTGATATTAGTGAGTTTATTTTTCTTAACCATTTGCTGGGCTTTTTTTAGCAGCTGTTGTTTAGGTTCTTTACTCATTTCTGAGTCAGTGTTTGAGCAGTGGGAGGGGGGAGAGAGAGAGAGTGTTTGTGTGTGTGGTCTTTAATCAATGTAAATAGGCTTTTTATAGTAAAGATAATAACCCTTTATCTGACCTATTACAACTGTTTGAAGATTCCCTGCCTAATTTTTGCCTTTTCTGTTTCAAAAAGAAGAGCTTTAAGAAATCATTTAGCTTAATGAATGATTCATTCATTTAACTGACATTTATTGAGTGTCTATTATGTACTGGACACCGAGGTATATTAGTGAACTAAACTGACAAATACCCCACCCTCTGTAGAACCTACAATCAGGGAGGGCAGAGGAAGGGGTGAGTGAGAAATAAGCAATTAACATAATAAGTGAGCAAATATATAGTGTTTTGAGTGTGAGAACGACTATGGAAAAAATAGAGTAGGGTGAGGGGGACTGGGAGTGCTTGGGTGGGGTTACAGTTTTAAATGGGATGGTCAGCATTGGGCATAATGAGAATAGGACAGCTGAACAAGATTTGGATTTATTGTTTTTACTTGTGTAGAACTCTTTATTCTTAGTGGTGGTATTGTCCCTGTAGCCCTACTATTCTGTTTTCTTTCTTTCTTTCTTTCTTTTTTTTTTTTTTTTTAATAATCAGGTTTAATTCTGTGCTATGCAGGTTATCTCTTTTCTGGGATGGCCAACAGAAATCCATCACCTTGGTCCAGCACCTTCCATACACATTGCTGGAGGGTTTTTGAAGCAGGTCTTTCTGTCTGAATGCCTCTGTTGGTAGGTACTCTGCTTTTTATCGGGGCCGCACCAGCTGCAGCACCAGAGCGGTGGCTTTGTGGCCTGTGCACGTCAGAATATGTAGAGCTTTAAAGAAGCTTTATAAATGTGGAGAGTGGGGAGGCAAGCGGTAAAACTGGAGTGAGATTTATTCATCACTCGGTAAGAAATAGTCTAGTCTATCCCACAGTAAGTCCCAGTGTTACATTCTGTTTCAGGGGAAAACAGGAAGGACAGTGAAGGGAGTGAATTTTCACTTTTCATTATTTATGTGTTGAAATTGCAGGGGTTCCCCCTTCCCCCTCCTCCTCTTCTTTTTTGCCTTTTCCTTCTCCTTTTATTTCTACCCCTTTTTCGTGCTTAATTTTAGAATTTAATAATGTTGCTGGGTGTTATTTATTCTCTGGCATAACCATGGCAGTTGCTTCTTGGAGCTGTGTTCCCAGTCTATTCATATTTGAGAATGGTACTATGTTGTTTTGTCATGCATCACTCAAGTCTGAAAGGCCATTGTAACCGTTTTGCTGATAAAGAACGTGAATACAAAGAAGAAATAGTGGTAAACTAGACAGCCCTGAGAGTTGTGCTGCCTTAAAAGGGAACATGGGATCATAGAGACATTCTTTATTTCTGTTCATTCAAATGGATGAATTCTTTAAATTGTATGTCTAATTCTCATTTTTTATAGTTAAGTGCAGATAGGTTATAAGATTCTAGAAATTAATGCACATTGATTTCTTTCACAAGTTTGGAGACAATTGTTGATTCATAAAACATGGCAGGAACTTTGGGTAATTGTCAATTGTCTATTTTTCTTCTTTGCATTCCTATTGCTTTGCTACTGCAGTCATTAAATTGGTTCAATTTGAAATCTGAATGAGAAATTAGCGTATTCTTATGAATGTACCTCACATAAACTTTAAATGAAGTGTTTGAGTTTTTCATCCAAATCAGGTTGGCAAAAGAATGTTAATTATTTCATTGACTGAGTTATGAGGTTCAGTCGAAGTTCAAGGTTACTCACACCAGAGTATATTGAGAAATAAATGTAATTAAATGTTTCCAAATGTGCGTATCTCAAACAGGAACTGAGCTCTAATAATTGTTTAATCGAGAAGCTTCCTCTTTTGTTTACCGTACCACTTCTCTTAAAAACCCCATTAAAAAAAATAGCCTGACCTTTTGGCAGTGACTGTGGGAGCCTCACGTGCTGTTAGAAAATGAATGGTGGTGTGTTTCCGTTTTCTGTTCAACCTTTCAGTTAACCAAATGTTTACATCTCATCATCTTCGCCTACTTTTTAAAAGCTCTGAAGTTTTCTCCCCCCTCCCCCTCCCTCCCTCCCTCCCTCTCTCCCTCTTTCCCTCCCTCTCCCCCAACACACATGTACACACACATCTCCTGTCTCTACCTTTCCTCGCCCCGCCGATGAATACCACAATGAACCCTATATGCAGAGGCAAGTTCTCTGCCAGAATAAGTGGGCTGGTCCATTTCCACCTGTGGAACACCAGAGCTGCTGACCAGGACCGAATTGAAGGATTTCAGCTAGAATGTGTGCTCTTCGGCATCTGAGCAAGAGTAGTGAGAAGTGTACTTTTGAGCTTAGCCAGGTACAGTGCGGTAGACTGAGGCCACCACCATGTGCTAGTCCCTGTTGGTGCCCTGCTTCTCGTTTTCCCCTCCTTCGAGGTTGGGTGTGTGTGTGGTGGGGGGATGGGATGGTGTAAAGTAATCTCACCATCTTCCTGTGGCTCAGAATAAGGGGAAAGGAGGCATCTGCAGATCATGAATGTATGGTTCACCACCTTAAGTAAGTTCTACTAGAGACCACCATCTCCTAGCATGACACACAATTTCTCTCTTTTATTTCCCATCTTTGGGACCAGAAGTAGCTCAAATTAAATTTGGATGGTTGAGGGAACTATATTCAAAGTCCTGTGATAAACCATAATGGAAAAGAATATGAAAAGGAATGTATCCATCTATATATATATATGTGTAACTGAATCACTTTGCTGTACAGCAGAAATTAACACAACATTGTAAATCAGCTAGACTTCAATAAAATAAATTTTAAAAAATAACTAAAGAAATTTGGATGGTCGGACATCCACAGTAAGTATTTCCTTTTTACAGCAGGTGTCCCTGAAGAACTAGTTTAATAAGTAAATTAAACTTATTTCTTTTTACTTCTATTATATTATTATTCTAAGAATAAACCTTATTTTTATCATAACATTGTAATACAAGCATTACATATCTGAAACCTACAGAAAGCAGAAGGGAAAAAAGTCCTTGATAAGCCATCTCTGGGAGAGATGACCAGTGTTGGCATTTTCTTGTGTTTCTTTGTAACCTTTTTTCTATGATTTTTTTTTCTCTTTGTCTGCTTTACCTACATGTGATCATGCTATATATCATCTTTAATCCTGTTATTTTCACTTAATATTATATAACATATTTCCGATTTTTATTATAAACTTTTGTACACACATTTAAAGACTGCATAGTGTCCTTTTTTTAAAAAATAAATTTATTTTATTTATTTATTTTTGGCTGCATTGGGTCTCCATTGCTGCTCGTGGGCTTTCTCTAGTTGCGGCGAGCAGGGGCTGCTCATCATTGCGGTTCGCAGGCTTCTTATTGCGGTGGCGTCTCTTGTTACGGAGCACGGGCTCTAGGTGCGTGGGCTTCATAGTTGTGGCATGCAGGCTTCAGTAGTTGTGGCTCGTGGGCTCTAGAGCACAGGCTCAGTAGTTGTGGTGCACGGGCTTAGTTGCTCCGCGGCATGTGGGATCTTCCTGGACCAGAGATCGAAGCAGTGTCCCCTGCATTGGCAGGCAGATTCTTAACCACAGTGCCACCAGGGAAGTCCCTGCATAGTGTTCTTTTGAATTTACACAGCATAATTTAATTAACCATTAACCCTGGTTTTTTAAAAAATACATATGGTATATTTTTTGCTTTTATAAACAATACTGTAACAAACATCTTTGTGCATAACACTTTCTCCACATTTAGGTGATCTTAACAGAGACAAAGTATGAGATAAGTATGAGATTAGGAACACTGCATCTGTCATTTTAAATTCACTGGGTTGTATGCAAGAGGAGGTTGACTTTTTTTTTACTTTTTTGGGAAATAGTTTCAAACTTAATGAAAAGTTGCAGGAATAGTACAAAAAACACCCATATTCCCTTTATACAGATTGACCTCTTGCTGACCTTGGGCTGTGTATGCTTTATGGTTTGTGTGTATGAACATCCCTTCCCTCTGTTCTCTTTCCCCATCTTTCGCTATGCATTTTTTCCCTAAATCATTTGAGAGTAAGCTGCATACATCATGTCTCTTTGCTTCCAAATACTTAAGAGTGTATTTCCAAAGAATAAGAACATTTTCTTGTATAACTACAGTACACTTATTAACTCTAGGAAACTCAACATTGATATAATGCTATAATCTTGTGTCCATATTTCAGATTGGTGAGTTGATCTAATGATTTCCTTTTTGTCATTAATCCTCCTGCAGTACTAGGTCCATTCCAGGATCACACATTGCATTTAGTTGTTATATCTCCTCTAATGGGGCTGTCTTTGTCTTTTATGACACTGACATTAAAAAGTGTATAGGACCCCCTTCTCTCTCTCTCTTTTTTTTTTTAATAAAAATGTGCTCATTTGGGTTCATCTGATGTTTCCTCATGGTGAAATTAAGGCTATGTATTCCCAGCTGGAATAATAATTAAGTGACATGTCCTTCTTGGAGTATTACAACCAGAGGTACCCAGTGTCCTTCTGCCCTTCATTGGTAATATTAAATTTGATTATCTGGTCAAGGTGCTAGCTGATTTTTCCACTGTATAGTTACTCTACTTTCCCTTGCAACTAGTAAGCAATCTGTGGAGAAATGCAAATATCTTATTCCTCTTCAAAAATTTCCCCTTAGGTTTAACTTCTCTTGATGATTCTTGCATGAACTAGTCTTTCCTATGATGAGTTGGAATTAGAGCATCAACAATTACCAGTCAGCAGTCAGCATTCTCCTTTAAAGAAGAATCCTTCATCCCACCCACCACCCGTCCATCCATCCATCCATCCATCCATCCATCCATTATCTGTCTCTTCTATCGTTGGTATTGACTCTTAGACTCCCCCTTTTTATGGTTTATTACTTATTACTTTTCTTAAATATCTTTGTGCTCAAATTCTAGATTTAATCAATGAGAGCCCCTTCAGGTTGTTTCCTGTGTTCTTTTGATGTACCCCCACCATTTTTTTTTCTTTGAGTGCTAACTTTCTTCCTGACGTAAGATGTTCTAGTCTAATCTTGTACCTTCTCTGCCATAGCCCTGTAATCAACCATTTCTGTGGAGATTTCTGGTTCCTTTTAGAGGAGAATGGTCTTAGCAACTGATGTTGCAGTGCTAGGTGTGCTACTTACTAACAGAGCAGATTCGCTTCTAGGCCATCTTAGAAGTCAGAGTTAGGAAAAAGACCAGGCGCATGTGTGCTTGCGCACATGTCCGTAGTTTAGAAATTGTGAGTTTGCCCTAGTACTTCCAAGTCCAGACATTTGATTCTCCTTCTTCCACATTGAAAACCCTGGCTCCTAATACAGTTACTCATTTACTCAGTCTTATAGTACGTCTAAACATAGTTCCAGAATTGCTTCACTCATACCACTACGGAAAAGAAACTACTAAAAAAACGTTCAGGACGTGTTTGCTGTTTTCCCTTCATGCCTTCTTAGCATGGAGAATATAGTAAAACACTGAGGTCAAACCTGTATCTTTTTCTCCTCTCCTTCATAGGGGTTATGTCATTAATTTCAGGGACATTTGTGTTCATTTGCTTCAGTTTGCTTTCAATTTTAGGTTTTTTCCCCACCTTTGTTTATTTTAATATTAATTTTTGAATATGTAAAACATTAACATGCTTCCCAAGTTCCAGACTCTATATAAAGGTGTAATGCGACATGTATCACTGTAGAAGGTTGGTCATTTATTTAAAGGAAATGTGGTCCATTCTCTTAAAGTTTAAAATCATCCCCTTATTTTATCCTTTGAAAATTTTTTTCCTAATCAAGCATATTTCTCAGGAATTCAAAGGGAACAAAAGCCTCTCTTGATTCTCACATCCACCCTAAGTTATTGGTACAGTGGATAATCAGAAGCATTTGGTTCACAGATGGGGAAAGTGCCAGGTAATTTGTGACATGCCCTTTCTTAGCCCCTTTGTCTGTGTATCTTGGGGACTAAGTTCTCTGATTCCGTACACCATTGTTACCTGTTTGGCTTTTTTGTCTCTTTGACTCCTTTATAAACTTCCCAGTGATACATTTCACTAGTTTCCACCATTCTAGTTTCAAAAAAACATCTTTCAGTGGTGGGCATATCAAATGAGTGCATTTTTTTAAATAATTAAGCTCCTTATTTAATTATCTTTTGGTTTTTTTTCAACAAGAAGGCTTGAAATGTATTTAATATAAAAAGGCTGGCATATACTCTAGCTCCACATGGGATATGAGTCTGTTCTCCCACTTTGGGTCATGGTGAAATGTATAGTTTTTCTTTATTAAATATTTGGAAATTGTGGACTTGCCCATGAGATATTCTTATATCTTCTTCTTGTTCAAAATTACATTTGGGGTTTATGGAATGATGGACGCACAACAGTTAATCCTGAATGACTAAATGAACTGCCAGATAGCTTCAGGTGAAATGGTGTTCCAGGACAGACTTGATTTGTAGAAATATGGGCACAATGAACTTCGCAGTTGCTCCTTTCAGTTTGGCAGGTAATTTTGTTAGAGGTAACCCGTGCAATCTTAATATCAGAATGTGTCCAATTTTGTCCTGTTCTTATATAGGAAAAATCCCAGTGAACAGAAGGAAATAAAGCAGCTTGTACACCAAAAACACTTAAGAATTAGTGTCTGAGAGGCTGTCAGCAAGCTTTATTTGTATTTTTGATACTGGCCAGTTGTGACTCTTGTAAGGCGAAGAATTAGAAATGGATATGAAAGGAGGCTGCCTTTGTGCAGCCCATTAGCTGTTCCGGAGGAGCCTATTTGAATGTTGAAGTCAAGGCTTTATCTGCTTGTATTTGTGAGGATTTTCTGACAAACAGATCGTGAAATTTTCTTGATCAATTTAGCCACTAGTCTAATATGTACCTAACTGAGGTGGATGGCTTGTTTGTGTTTTCTTTTCCTTCAGTCCTTCGAATTTTCCTAGCTATAGCAAAAATTTGGCTTCATATTAGATAGACCTCATATACATTCCAAGATAAACTTAAAACCCATTATTTTGAATGCATGTCTAATAGAATAATTGAGATGATCATCAAAAGTCTGTCCCCTAGTAGTGTCATATTAATGACACTGGACAGCTAGATGGAAGCATTTCTTTGTAGCCTGTTTCAACTATAAGAGAAATGACTAGATGGAGACCTGAGTTAAAAAGGACTCACATGTAGGAAAAGCTTTGGAGTTTCTTTAGCATTTACTCAGGAGCAGCAACTCTTATTTCTACAGTTTTTTATTTTTTAACATGTCACGTTGTTGAGCCTTTTTTTTCCACCTGCATTTAATGTTTGTTGTTTTTATCTTGTTCTTTTGAATTTTTTAATTGAAAACTTATGTTTCTTTAAAAACCCATTAAAAATAAATATATGCTGTTCAGCTGGGTGATAAAAACTAAAATGAGTATGAATGTATGTTTTCTGTAAGGGTTCTGAAAGCAATAATGGGATCTCTTTAAGCTCTACTGTATAGGAAGGCGAGCGATCCATCAAAAGCACAGTCTTGGATTTGGGTCTTCTATTTTAGATTAGGAATGTTAGGAAAGATGGATGGTAAATGTCTTTTAGCTGTATTGTCCCCCAAACATGAAATGAAATCTAAAGACTCTCAAAGAAGGTTTCAATTACACTAGCAAATGACTTGAACAAGGATTGGGTAAGGGGAGGTCATGGGCCAATGGAATGCCTGTTGTGGATTTATACTGTTTAAAATGAAAACATTATTTCCATTAACCCCTTTCCACTAACACCTCCACCAGAGTTATTTTCAGATTGTACGTTTGTAGGTGTTAGTCATACTTGATAGAAATACCTTATCACTAGTGTGAATTGCACAGCCTGTCCATTGGTGCATATTTTTCCCTGTCCAATCCACAATCCAGGGTTTCATTTGGCTAATCCTCTAGAGAGGTACTGGCATCCTTATGTCCTCCAAACTTGATTTTATAACGTAGCAGTAAGCTATCCAGTTGCAAAGAAGCGTTTATAAATGTTTTAATTAAAAACAGAAGAAAGGGATTCTCTGCTGTGATTTTCCATGATAACGGCTAATCAACTGCCATATCACACCACGTACTTGAGTTGAGGGAGGGAAAATTCTAGTTTTCAGGGTGACTCTCAATAAATTTGCCCTTAACTGTACATGTGGGTTTGATTGTGGTTTTTGCCCTCTTATTACAAATGGAGAAAAGAGTTGGTAAGCAGAAGAAGAAGCATCCTTTTAATGAGTCTGCTATAGTGTGTGCTCAGGACAGACACTTTAAAAGAGCGCCATTAATTTGAATAAAACAGGAGAAAGTAGGTACTTTGTACATCCATAAAGCACTGAAGGGGATAAATCCAATTATCTGTTCAATATTTAATGGCCATAAAGTTAAAAATTTTAAAGGCAGTACCTCGGAGACTGCTTAGTCAATTCTGTCCATATTATTTTTGACATTCAAAAGTCAAGGTAGACTAGCCATATTGACAGTAGCACTCATCACATGGGTCTGCCAATTTAGTGGCAGTGATCCTGGGATTTGTACTTCTCTACTCTGATGAAGATCAGTGGCTTTTTTTTTTTTTTTTTTTTTTTGAGGAACTCTTATGGGCTCTTTGGGGTCTACTGAGCTTCTACCTTTTTTTTTTTTTTCCAGTTCCTTGCTGTTGGTTCTTGGTATGAAAGGTGTTTAAGGATGACTGATGAAAAAAGCAGAAAACAGAAGAACCAGAATAAAGATCAGCTGTTTGGACTAAATTATTGCTTTTAAAGAAAACAGGATTTTAAAAAATATATTTCAAAAATTCCTATCTAAGAAACTCTTTTAGAAATGCCAAGCATATTTTTACAGATTTTATTTTTTTGCACCATGCATATTTCCTAAGCAAGTTGTGAAGAAAAATGATAATTTATTAATTTTGCCACCCTCTATCCATTTCTCTTCTAAAGCTGTATTTAGCTAGTGATGCAGGTGGGCATTGCTCTAACTGTGGTTCAGAGGCAGCTGAATCACGAAGCTTCTAAGAAAATCAGTGCACTAGCGACATTTGGAATGAATGTCAATATGACAGAGTGATTTTGTGATATGGTGAAGCTTTTTTCTTCTTGCTTATTAGCTAACACAGGATCCTAATTAGGTATTAACATGCTCTCACCTTGTATGGTCCGAACTATAGAAGCATATCTTGTATTTCAGAGAATGTCACTGATAGTTATCTTTTTTACTTACTCTGTTCTATATGTTTCCTTTTGCACATAATGTTCCCCTTTTGTATATCTCTGCTATAGAACTAGATGCTCCCTGGTCATTAAATCCCTGTCAATATGCCTTTGGTTGCCTGTATGTAGCTTTTTATTTTTTTATCAAAAAAATTTTCGTAAACTAATACTGTGTGTAGATAAATTTTGACATGATGGAGGTTTACTATTAAAATGTTGTAAAGGAATCACGAAGAAAGACAACCTCAAGAGAGATTAAAGGGCACAAGTTAATATATTGCATGAATTATGAGATGATAAGGGGACATTTGTTTTTGTTTTAAGATACGTAAGCATTTCAAGAAGGTCCTACCTGTTGTGAGTGCTTTTAAGGAGCCTGTGGTTTTCCTTGGGAATACATACAAAGTGCTTTTCTTTTTCTTTCTTATTTTACTGTTCATTTCCCTTGACAAGGACACTTTGTTTGTTTCACTCGATTCTCAAATGCAAATTCAGCTTATTCTTGTGGCATGTAGGGTCTCTAAGGATGAGACTTGCTGAAATCTAAAACCGTTTCGCGTTCTTGGATCTTACAGTTTTTAGTAGATTGTTCCTTGTTTTGCTCCAAGTGTCTTGAGTGATTTGGCTGTTGGACCAGCAGAACCCTTTGTTTCCTTAGTTTCCCATAAAGAAAATAAAGGTGAGACAAGAATGATTTCCTGGATAATTCAAAGAGAAGATTTAACATACAAATCCCTAACATGCTACTATACAAGGACTTCCAAATCAGCTTATGTTACAACTCAGCATGATGATTGTTAAACTCATTTATTTTTAAAGAGCTTTTATATGTGATACATGTTAAAAGAGCCAAGAAGAGGGGGACTTTTAACACCATTCTTCTTGAATATGACCCTGAACTTGGAATATATGTGGTGTTTCATTTGTTTGCTCACTTGTGATCCACATAGTCATTAGATTGTAAACTTTCTGATGACAGAAACACTCTAGTGTATGTGTGTGTGTGTGTGTGTGTGTGTGTGTGTATACATATATATGTATATATGTGTATATATCTGTAAGGTAGTGTTTCTTTCCTGTATGATTTTTGCCATATCTTTATATTGCCAATATTATTCTTTACATAATATTTCCCTTTAGGTTGATTAATCTTTTTTTACTCTACCTCATCCAAATCAGTATTTGGCATGAAATTACAGGTTTTTGGGGGGCTCTGTTTTCTTTTAATACATGTTTAAATTAAAATCTCAAATATTAAACTTTTAAAGTTTTAGGTACCATTTAAAATTATTTCATGTATCATACTTGAGAAACAGTGTCTTAGCCTGACACATTCTCACATTTAGTGAATATTTGTTTCGTGTGTGGGGGGGAATTGATTTATGATGTACTTACTGTGTCAAGTACTGTTTTCAATAGTTTGTATATGTTTTCTCATTTAATCCTGTTAACAACCCCAGTAAAGAAGGTGTTCCCATTTTACAGATAAGAAACCTGAGGCTCCAAAAGTTTAAGTGACATTCCTAAGGTTAAATAGCTTAATAAAAATTAGAACTGAGATGTGAACCCAAGGCCATTGGACCAAAGTCTGTGCTGTTTTTGCTACATGTTGCTGACTCCCTGTTGGCTAATAAGGTTAATGAATTAACCTTATGCATTCATATAATGGTTGGCTTTACCCACTGTTACTCCTCTGTGGTCGAAAGATACTTTCCTCTGAGCGGTATTTATAGATTGTGATGTTCCTCTGGAATTGCATTTTGCATGACCTTGAAAGTTGTTGTTACCACCTTCCTTTTAGGTTTTGTGTGAAAGGGAGCCTCTCAGCACTTCTGAGAGGAATCTGCTCATTTTTTATTTTTTAAAAGTATCACTAATTAAGAGTTGAAAACAAATATTAAGCTCCTTACTTAATGCTATCTCTGTAGTTGTTTTTCATTTTATGTGGCTTCAGTCATGTTATACTTTGGAGATAAAGCTTGGAGATGATCTGATCCAATTCACCATCCTTATTCAAAATGAATGCTTGAATCCCCTTTTCAGCACACACACATGATCATCTAACCTTTGCTTGGTTACCTCCAATTCTGGCGTCTCACTCTCTGCTTTGTTACTGTTAGTGAAAAATGAAAGAGGGCTTAGGCAACCATAGTCTTTTAAGACTAATTTCCTAGTATTTACAACTTGCAAGTTAGCCTAATGCTTGCTTATTCAATTTATTTATTTTGGTGGTAGAGAACAGAAAAAAGAGTTTTAAAATTACCCTTTGCCTTTTGATAAATTCAGAAAATGTTGTATATTTCCCTTTAAATCATTTGGTTCCCATTTCAGATCATCATTAGGGTTTCCTTTTCATTCAGCCGGATGGCATACCTAGAGATTGTTTAATGGGATCATTTGCGTTGATGGACAGTTTAATATTTTGAAGATAGCACACAGTCGCGCTTTTAAGAGAATAATCAGGCCTGGCACGTGAGGGTTGTGAATTGCTTGAGTTGGACATCACAGCTTGTGTAAGTGCAGTTTTGTGGAACTTCTCTTCAGCAGCTAACAGAGTATTTTATACTCCTTTTTTTTTTTTTTCCAGATTGTACCCTTTCTGATTTCCTGTCTAGCTTATTTTCCATATTCACTTTATGTCTTCTAAATTTGGGGAAATAGAGGAACTGCATATCTTCCTTTCTGACTCTGGCTGCTCTGGTTTTGAGTGGGTTGGAGTCACTGGGTCGTAGGAGTCAATTGTCTTTTGAGGGTTGGAATTAGTGCATCTTCATAGCCAACTTCAGAGAGGTTGTTTTCACCCCATTGATTTGGCCTATAGCTGGTGATTTTATTATATAATATATACTGTAGGCGGAGGAAGAGGCTGCTGTTTTATTATTCCCTCATAAAATTAATTGGGGCCTAAAACAAATATTATTAAAGATACTGTATTTTATAACATACCAAGATGATTGATATAGTTTCAGTATGGAGTTTATGTTCTGTGTGTAACATACCAAGATGATTGATATAGTTTCAGTATGGAGTTTATGTTCTGTGTGTTTATGTCAATAAATGTATAAAATCTAGGAAATGAAATAAGCCATAATTTCATTTTAGTCTCAAAAGGTAAAGTGAATCAGAGGTGGTGGCCATGTAGTTCCCCCAATGACTCAAACAAGCAAATAAGTTAACGTGCCCATGTAGGATCTTGCTCATTTCAAGAAACTGGATCACCGTTCCTTCCTTATTTCATGCAGAGAATTTTAGCTTTAGTGAAGCCAAAAATCTAGTGCAACGTTTTGTCAGTTAGAGAATATTTTGAGCTTCTGTGTTTCGCCTGTTGTTTTTTTTCCCCCCGCAAACCTGTGAAATGTTGGTATCACAAGAAAACCAGGCTATTTTTGATGTTCTGAAATGTAACTCCATGGTCCCCATGCTGGACTGAATTCTTTATAATGTGCTGTTTTCGTCAACCTAACCTTTCTATAGGGAGGAGTAATAAGTTTATTGTCATATAGTGGATATTTTAATTGAAGATAAACGAGTTTTCTTTTTAAATGTCTACCGTATTACATGTCTTCAGTTTTATTATCCTAATTTCAGTAGATTGGCAAAACCAGACAAGCTTAACAACCCTGACCTGATTCAGCATTCATTACTGTTGCTAAATCAAATAAGACCTGGCTAATAGAAACAGAGCTTGTGCAACCATTTTTCAATTTAATTAGAATATTGTACATTGTATTCTACTTACATGTATATACTAGAGACAGAACTTGATCATCAATTTGGAAACACTCATGCTGCACCCTCCAGCTAGAGATATTTATCATTTATTGTAAAATCTCCTCTTTGAGGGGGAAGTCTTGAAATTATTAAATATCAGGATGGCTTGAAGGAATGGAGATGGGGCCAGCTCACTTGATACGCCATCCAAGGTGAGGATTTTAGGTCCCACTTCATTATAGCAGAGGTTGGCAAACTTTCTCTGTCAAGGGCAAGGTAGTATATGTTAGGCTTCTGGGGCCATATGCTGTCTTTCACAACCACTCAGCCCTCCGGCTCTAGTGTGAAAGCTGCCGCAGACAATATGTAAACCAATGAGCATGGATATGTTCCAATAAAGCTTTATTTATGGACACTGAAATGTGAATTTCATACAATTTTCCTGAGTTGTGATTTTAGTATTATTCCTAAAGTTTTTTTTTTTCAACCAATTAAAAATGTAACAACTACTCTTAGGTTACAGGCTCTACAAAAACAGACAGCGGGCTGGATTTGGTTCCTGAGCCTTAGTATGCTGGCCCCTGTACTGTCCAGTCCTGCTTCTTTATCCTATCTATCTATCTATTTATCACACATATACATGTGTCAACTATTTTTCAAATTCTTACCCATTTAGGTTATTACAGAGTATTGAGCAGGGTTCCCTGTGCTATACAGTAGGTCCTTGTTGGTTACCTATTTTAAATATAGCAATGTGTACATGTCAATCTCAAACTCCCCATCTATCCCTCCCTACCACCCTTCCCCCCACCCCCAGTAACCATAAATTTGTTCTCTAAGTCTGTAAGTCTGTTTCTGTTTTGTAAATAAGTTCATTTGTATCATTTGTTTTTAGATTCCACCTATAAGTGACATCATATGATATTTGTCTTTCTCTGTCTGACTTACTTCACTTAGTATGATAATCTCCAGGTCCATTCATGTTGCTGCAAATGCCATTATTTTATTTTTATTTTATTATTTATATATTTATTGACTTACTTCGCCTAGGTGATTTGCTGTGTGTCTCTGCTTGTTCACTTTTCCGCAATGCAGGAAATGTGGGTGGACTGATTTTTTCCTGTCATTCTGTTATCTGCCAGTCTCCGCTTGGTGGGGCAAAGGAGAATCAGGTGTTGAGCCTCCAATGAGAGTAATTTCTGTTATCAGTTGGTAGTTGCTGTTTAATTCTCAAGGTGCAGACCATGCAGCAGAATTGACTTATCTCATTTTCACATTCTGGGAGATGATATGTTAGTCCTGAGGATGCTGTCATTTTTCTGGTGTTCCTTGCCCTGCGTGGTCATTAACAGCAGCGGAGTTCATAAATTGATCCCAGGTTTGAGTTGTAAGTTGTTGGCACTGCAAACTTGGTGGACACGCTTGCTGTCAGTGTTTGTGTTGATGGAAATAGTCTGAGCTTGGCTGCATGACTGTACCTTGTCTAATACCCATGACAGTAGATTTTTAGGTTGTGTTGGAAGAGAGTTCTTGTTCTGGAAATTTGCTGCCAGACATATTCACCTCAGATTTTTACAAGACAACGAATCGTTCAAACTTAAGGTTGACATTGTCTTTTTAAAATGGTATTCAAGAAGGAGTGGATTAATTTATAAGATCCAGATTTTGAGAAATTCTTTTCTCTTATAGTGAAAGTTCAATTTGCTAATAAATCAGTGAGAACTCTGTCATTTGACATTATGGATGCTTGTCTCTTTATAAATATAGAATTAGCCATTTAAGCTTGCCACTGGCATCTTTTGCAAGAGTGGACATACTCTTGTCTTTCTGTAAGATACCTTCTAGTTTCACTCAGAAAAAAAAAAATGAGTCTACTAGTTCTCTCTCTTGGTTAGTGGAACTTAAAGATAGCTTTAAGTATATAGATTATTACTGTTGACATTTGTGAATGATGACTATTCAGCTTTGGTAATTGTAACCAGCCTATTTCTAGAATTATTTATTAAATAAAACATTTAACTAGCTCTCTCCTTTGTAAGTTTAGCTAAGTCCTTCCTGATCAGATAGCCCTGTGGTTTCTGGCAAAAACTTTTAGTCCTTGTTTCACATCATCATGGAAGAAAATTTAACAAAAAGATGAATGCTTGCTCTAACTCCTGGCATTTTTTAAATTCATTTCTCTTTTCTGTTCTGTGGTATCTTATAAGGTGATTAGAACACCTTTTGAAGTGACTTCTTCAAAAAGGTTCTGCCGTTTTCTTCCCCGCAATAAGCAAGTTATTTGCAAATGACTTGAAAGTAACTCCAAGTATTGGAGAGCTTTCTTGGTAACCACTGCTGGCAGTTTTCTAGGTGGTACACAAAGTTCTGTAGGTCAGCTTGAAATCATAATGCTTGCAAGGAAAAAAAAAAATTAAAATTGACTTCAAAGGACAACTCTGACACGGTCAATTAATAATTAAAACAGTTTTTTAATGAGCTATGCAATTACCTGTATGTCCCTGGAGATGATGGTTTATGGTATTATTGCAGTGCCCTTTCTTTAGTCATGGCGCATGACATTTGTAATTTAAAGCCAGCTAGACATTAAAGTGACAGAACTTTCATTAACCTTGTCTAAAGTTTGCTGATGACAAATGACTTATAAAACACGCTGTTGTCAAAACATACCACATATTTAAGTACCTTGAAAGTCCTATGGGCTCTGAGAGACTGTGGAGCCTGAGAGAGAGACCAGGACCACCAGTGTCCTCGGGAATTACCTGACGGATCCCCAGTGACGGGCATTATGTCTTCATACTCAGGTAAGTGGTACCTGCTTCAAACAAGAGCTAATGTACTTTTCATGGCTCTCAGGTTTAGGTGGGGTTCCCATGGGTTTGATACCACAAGACCTGATTCTCTCGACCCGTGGGTTATGACTATGGAATAATTTCTTCTAAATCTGCTTTGCATTATTTTTTCAGCTTGAAACCAGTGATTATGTTTTGATTTTAGCTTTTCTGGTATCTTGCTTTTAAATTTTTAACCATTTACTTGTGCTTTGTCATTTCCCTCTTTATTTTTTTTGTGTGTTTTCTCCATCTTATTTGAAATAAAACATTCTTTTTTTCTGGCAGAGCCTATATTTGTAATTTTCTTCATCATATTTCTTTGAGAGGAATATTTTGAAACTACCGAGGGAGATATTGCAGAGGGATATCCTTTTATAATTACAACAATAATAAATATATGGTAATTACCGTTTAATGAGCAGATGCTGCATGCCAGGCACTGAGCTAAGAGTTCTATCTCATTTAATCCCATAGCAACTAGAAGTGATAGTACCACTCCATTCACAAATGTGGAAACGAAGGCACAAAAAGATTAAGTACTTGCTTGATGTCACACAACTTGTAGGTGAGTGAGGATTCCTATCTAAGACTGATTGACACCAAAGATCTTGCTTGTAACCATTTAGCAACATGACCTTCAACTCACTCTGGCTTTTTCAAAATAAGTTACATGTTTATTTGCTATACTTTCCTCTTTGTACAGTACAGTAATTTCCTCTTTGTACAATATACCAGTAAATAAATGTAGACTGGCTAGTATATCAGCAAAAATGAATTTAGCATTACAAGTGAAAGTTGAGTATTTATACCTTATCTGAAAGAATAGTTAAAAGAATTTATAACCATCTTTTAACTCAACTAACACACGATAGATACTTTATAGGTATTTGCTATTATTATTATTAGTGTATTCCTTATATTTAATATGTCCTGATTCTGTTAGGTCTGTGTCTTATGATTACTTCTCATGAGATTAAAGGCTGTATAATACAACGTTCACAACCCATTGTCTTTTCCTTTTGATCAGTGTCCATAAACTTCTTAAACACTATGGAAGTATTATGCATTACAAAGTATTAAATACTTCCATCTTATCGAATGCATTTCCTGTGGTTATACTGATGAATGATGGTCTAGATTTCTGCATACTAATTTTTTTAAAATTAATTAATTAATTAATTTTTGGCTGCATCGGGTCTTAGTTGCAGCACCAGGATCTTTCGTTGTGGCGTGCGTGCTTAGTTGCCCCGCAGCATGTGGGATCTTAGTTCCCTGACCAGGGATTGAACCCGCATCCCCTGCATCGGAAGGTGGATTCTTAACCACTGGACCACCAGGGAAGTCCCTTCTGCGTACTGATGTTAACTAATTTTGGTTGAAGTATAACACCAGAAAGTTGCACAAAATATAAATGTTCAGTAATACTACAAAATAAGCACCTGAGTTTACTCAGCTCAAGAATTAGACTTTATCCAGTACTCCAGAAGTCTCCCTTCATGCCCTCTCCGAATTACTGCTCTTTTCTCGTCCTCAAAGATAACCCAGATTTGAAATTTAATGCCATAGTTTTGTATCTTTTCTTTGTTTTTTGCTTTTGACATTTTTAAACTCCTTACTGTGAAAAATGTCAAACATACAAAAGCAGAGGGAATAGTGTATTGGACCCCCATGTTCCCATCATTTCAACAATTATTAACTCATGGCCAACATTATTTCATTTATAATCTCACCCATTAATGCCCTTTCACCCCTCTGAATCATTTTAATGTCAAGTATCTTTTAACCTATAGCTTCTCCCTCATCTTTCTTTTTTCCCCCTTGAAGTTTATTTGTTGAAGAAACTAGACTGTTTGATCTGTAGTTTCCCCCAATCAGATTTTGCTTATTATATCCTCATGATGTTGTTTAGCACATTTATTTCTTAATTTCCCATAAATCAAAGTAGAAGTATATCTGATTTGGGTTTGATTTTCTTTTTCTTTTTTTGAGGGGGTGCGTATATGAAGTGCAAGAATAATCCATAGGCAGGAACATAATATATGTACCTTTTGGGGTATGTGTGATGTTAGTAACCATTCGAAGATCATTGCTTAGATTCTTTCATTAGGGGCTGCATGATGGTGATAATCTTATTCTGTTATTCCTTGTTCACAAAGAGAAACTTCCCCTTATCATTTACCTTAAGGTGCAGTACATGTAGGAAGGACAAGATAAATGATTGATTCTTTACCTTTATTTAGTAATTTTCCAAATAATTAGTTGGTTCTTCAGTATCCTTTAAAGATAATCGTGGGGGCTTTGTTTTGTTTTGTTTTAGTAGTATTTTGAACTCATAGCTTGAAACATACTTTAATCTATTACAATTATTATTCTATTGATGCTCAGCTTATCCTGTTTTTGCCACGGGAACCTCTTCATGTTGGTTCCTGAGACCTTTTAACATGACTCCATGTTAATCTTTGTTAACATCATTTTTCCTGATATGATGAGATATTCCAGGTTTATTTTATAAGGTTTGTTGGTTCCCCCCACCCCTTACACCTGGAACCAGCTATTTCTCCTAGGAGCTTGTTCCTTTTAGTGGGAAACGTTATTTAGAAACCATAATCTGGTCATTAGGGGACACTTATTGCTTTCGAGTAAATCATTGTTTTTAGATCTTTTTAGTGTACAGAGCTAGGAAATACATTGTTGTTGTTGTCTTAAAGATAAAATGCATAATGACTTCATCTTGACTCTTCCAATTCAGGACTACACAGTTTTTACTTAAAATCACACACTTAACTTAAATCACACATTTTTTTTTTCACCTGCCAGCCTTGTGGCCATTTCCGGTTTCTCCCTGGACAGTGCCACAGGGCTTGAAGTGGCTTATGCATGCTGCCCTCTAAATCACACATTTGTATTTTCATTTATTTCTTTACGCCTCAAATCCTGGTTCCTAATGAAATTAATTAACATTAGAGGTTCTCAACATCAGACACACACTGATATTGCCTCTGGTAGATAAAGTTTGGCATCTGCATTTTTAATTTCCATAAGTGATTCTGATACTCACCAGCATATAAGAATTGCAGATCTATTTTATGAAATGTGTTTGTGGTACAGCTATTTAGCTGTGTCTCCAATTTTCTTCTGAGAATTCCCCTTTTCTTTCTTGACTCACCATATTTTTGATGAGCCACCTGTGTACCATCTGAATCCTTTTTTCTTGTTTAACTCATTGCTCTACACATCTACTAGAAAAAACTTGAAGTTATTTCAATCCTATAAAAGCTAGGCTGCAGTTATCTTTTGACCACCTGGAATGCTAAAATACTGGTGAACCTCACAACTAAGGCTCTGCCTGAGGCCAGAGGGAGAATTCTCACTGCTTAGAGCAGAATGCCTAGTACTGGAGTAGATTTGCTTAAGGGCAATTCTGCATTTGATAAAATATCAGAACAATTTATGTCCCTGTACCCTTGTTCCCTTTCTTTCCTCTTATGCAGAAATGTTAATTGACAATCAAAGGAGTAACAAGTGCATACCTGAATTCACAAGTCTTTGGGGGCCCATCTTTAATACTTCTGCAGATCCAGTCCTGGTTTGGGTTATGCCTTCTTTCCTCCATGCTCACCTGAGAGTGCCACTGTTTTCCTTGTTCTTGTTTCTGGATTCAGAGTTCTGAAATATGACTGTGGCTGGTCATTTTATTGCTTCTCAGAACATACTCTAGGCTGCTGTGGGTTCATCTAGCTTTGAATTGATTTAATATTGATAACAGGGGGAAAAGAGTTAACCTGGAAATGACTACATCATAAGATGAGATTTCAGTTTTAAAAATATAACCACATCAATTTTGATAATCCTTTGGCTTCATTTAATATTAACTCAGCTTTGTGTTTTTAAATTTGTAGACTTTCACATTTTATTAAAATTCTTTTTTTTATTTAATTAAATTATTTTTTTTGTATAGCAGGTTCTCATTAGTTATCTGTTTTATACACATCAGTGTATACATGTCAATCACAATCCCCCAATTCATCCCACCACCACCCCCACACCCCCGCTTTCCCCCCTTGGTGTCCATACGTTTGTTCTCTACATCTGTGTCTCTATTTCTGCCCTGCAAACCAGTTCATCTGTACCATTTTTCTAGATTCCACATATATGTGTTAATATACAATATTTGTTTTTCTCTTTCTGACTCACTTCACTCTGTATGACTCTCTCTAGGTCCATCCATGTCTCTACAAATGACCCGATTTCATTCCTTTTTTATGACTGAGTAATATTCCATTGTATATATGTACCACATCTTCTTTATCCATTCATCTGTTGATGGGCATTTAGGTTGCTTCCATGACCTGGCTATTATAAATAGTGCTGCAGTGAACATTGGGGTGCATGTGTCTTTTTGAATTATGTTTTTCTCTGGTTATATGCCCAGTAGTGGGATTGCTGGGTCATATGGTAATTCTATTTTAGTTTTTTAAGGAACCTCCATAGTGGAGGTTCTCCATAGTGGCTATATCAATTTACATTCCCACCAACAGTGCAGTTATTAAAATTCTTAAGAGAGAGACAAAGTGGCCACTGTTATTCTCACTTTATGGTGCAAAATGAAACTTCAGAGCTGTTATTCAACCCCTTTGTGATTTACATCACACATGTTACAAGTGGTGGAACAAATACTCATGTCTCATTCCTGATATTCTTTCTGTTATAAAACATGACTCTTAAAAAAAAGAATTCAAAGTAGTTTCCAGTATTACGGTGAAAGTAAAATGATTTTAGGAGAGGTCAACAACCAATTAGAAGGAGAGAGTGAGTATCCTCCGAAGTGCCTGGGGTGGATTTATTTTTAGACTTTGGCACTAAATTGAGCTTTGGCTTTCTGATTGTTAGCCAAGACATAAAGGGAAAACTGGCTCCTATAGTACTTACATGATTTAAGAAAGCATATGAATTCACATGGAATGCAGACATTTTCCTGGCACTGAATTATGTGAAGAGAATATATTATATGATTCTCTAAAGGATATTTGTTACAATGAATTATACCTTCCCAGATGATTTTGTAAACAATATGAAAATAAATTCAAAAGAGCCATTTTCATACTTCTCTTAGCCAATGTCATGCGAATTCTTTGATAGAGTATTACACTTGAGGTATATCACACACTAGAAGAACAGTGCTTAAGTGAAGCATTTATACTAGCTTTTAGTGTTGACACGAGAAGTCTTTTTTCATCTTTTTACTTTTAACCTATTTGTGTCTTTGTATTTAAAGTGTTTTTCTTGTAGTAAGTATATCGTTGAGGCTTGCTTTTTAAAAAACATGCAGTCTGACAATCTCTGCCTTTTAATTAGGGGTATTTAGACCATTTACTTTTAATGTGATTATTGACATAGGTTAATTCATCTTGCTGTTTGTTTTTTATTTGTCCCATCTGTATTTTCTTCTCCTTTTCTTCTTTTTTGGCCTTCTTTTGTGTTAAGTGAGTACTTTTTATGATGCCAATTTATCTCCTTTGTTGGCTTATTAGCTGTAATTGCTTTTAAAAACATTTGTGGTTGTTTTAGGGTTTATAGTATATATCTTTAACTTGTTAAAGACTATCTGCAAGTGATATAATACCACTTCACGTGTAGTATAAGAACCTTAAATCCTATACTGCTAATTTTCTTTCCCAGCTTATGTGCTACTTTTTTCATACATTTTACTTTTACATATACTATAAACTTCACATTATTATTATAACAGCACATTATTATTATTTTTGTTTAAACAGTCTATTAATTGGCTTTAAAAATAAATAAATAAATATTTAAAGATATCTTTTAAATACTAATAGAACATTCTTCACATACAAATATATGCATACAAATATTATACTCATATTTCCACCTGATACCATCTTTCTTTTGCCTTATCAAGTTTCCTTAACATTTCTTGTAATGCGGAACTACTGATGATTAATTCTTTCAACTTTTGTATAACTTAAAAAGTCTTTTTTTTTTTTAGAAGCGAATGTCACTGGATATTTAATTATAGGTTGACAGATTTTTTTCTTTAAATGCTTTAAAGATGTTGTTCTACTCTATTTTTGATTGCATAATCCTAATGATAAATTTGATGTTATCTTTATCTTCCTTTTTATATAAATAGCATGTCATTTTCTTTGGCTCCTATTAAGGTTTTCTTTTTATCATTGGTTTTGAGCAGTTTTATAGTGACACGACTGGGTGTAATTTTCATCCTGTTTCTGTGCTTGAAGTTCATTGACCTTCTTACATCTGTGGTTGTCCCACAGCTTAATGATTATTTTTGTTTTGTTTTATTTTGTTTTGATTTCTTTATTTTGTCTCAATGTTTCATTTTGGGCAGTTTCTACTGTTATGTCTTCAAAACTAAATTTTTTTTTCTTCTGAAATGTCTAATTAGCTGTTAATTCCAGTTTTCTTTTCATTTCATGTGTTGAAGACTATCTCTAGAAGTTCTATTTGAGATTTTATTTTGTTTATTTATTTTGGCTGCACTACGCAGCTTGTGGGATCTTAGTTCCCTGACCAGGGATTGAACCTGGGCCTTGGCATTGGAAGTGTGGAGTCCTCATTACTGGACTGCCAGGGAATTCCCTATTTGAGCTTTAAAAAAAAAAAATCTTCTGTGTCTCTATTTTAAACACACCTAGTGCAGTTATATTAAGTCTTTTAATATCTTTGTCTGCTAATTCTATCATTTGTGTCAGTCTGGGTCAGTTTTGATTGATTGATTGAGTTTTCTTCTCAATATGGGTCTTATTTTCCTGCTTCTTTGCATGCCTGCTAATCTTTGATTAAATGCTAGACATTGTGATTTTTCTTGTTTGATGCTGGATATTTTTGTGTGTACTCTTGAGTTTTGTTTTGGTATGCAGTTAGTTATGTTACTTGGAAATACTTTGATCCTTTTGGTTCTGCTCTTAAGATTTGTTTGGTGGAACTGGAGCAGTGTTTAGTCTAGGACCAATTATTCCCACTACTGAGGCAATACCTTTCTAAGTACTCTATATAGCCTGGGAACTATGAGGTTTTTCTTCTGTCCGGTGGGAATAGGCACTATTCCCAGCCTGATGTGTGTTGCTTACCATTTTCTCTAACATTTCAGATAGTTTTTTCCGCAACCAAGTTAGTTCATCACACTCAAGCCCTGATGAGTGCTCTGCTGAGTACTTGAGAGGGAACCTCTACAGATCTCTGGGGTTCTACGTCTGTGTGGCTTCTCCTCAGTACTTGGTCCTGCACACTCTAGCTGCCTTGGTCTCTCTGGGCTTCACCTCAATTTCCCCTCCCTAGGCTGCGTCCTGGAAAGTAAGATTGAGCCAGTAGTAAGGCTCACCTCATTCGTTTCCTGTCTCTCAGGAACCACTGTCCTTTGTTGTCTCGTGTCCAGTGTCTTGAAAAACATTGTTTTTTTAACTCATTTTGTTGTCGTTGTTTCAGATGAGAGGGTAAATCTGGTTCCCGTGACTCCGTATTGGCAGAAAGCAGAAGTCTTCATTAGTTTTAAATATAGGTTAAATAGCCAGTAATTAACGCTGACTTCTTTAATAGCTGGGTGGTGGTGGCGTTAAGTATTCACTGTGGACGCTCCTGACTCTTCCTTCAGAGGTGGGGATGTAGGGATCAGGGAGACCAACTTTAAATCCAAATTGAGGGTGCAGCTGCGTTAGTCCCCTTGGGCTGCTGAAACAAAATACCATAGGCTGGGTGGCTTTAACAACAGGAATTTATTTCTCACAGTTCTGGAGTCTGAGAAGTCCAAGAGCAAGGTGCCAGCAAGGTAGATTTCACTCTGAGACCTTTTCTCTCGGCTGCCTCGTGGGAACAGGCACTATTCCCAGCTTGGTGTGTGCTGCTCAGCATTCCCTCTAACATTTCAGGTAGTTTTCTCCCCGGCCCCAGGTAGTTCATCACACTCATGCCCTGATTAGTGCTGTGCGTGGGTGCCATCTTGCTCTGTGCTCACATGACCTCTTTGTGCGCAGAGAGGAAAAGCAAGCTGTCTGGTGACTCTTTTTATAAAGGCACCAATTCCATCATGAGAGCCCCAATCTATGACCTCATCTAACCCTAGTTACCTCCCACAGGTCTCATCTCTAAATATCATCATATGGGGGGAGGTGGTTAGGGCTTCAACATATGAATTTTATGGGGATGCATTCAGTTCACAACAGCAGCCGTAAGTGTAATGTTCTGTGACCTGAATCTTTCTCTATATAACTCGCACAGATGATCATTTTTTTTTTTTTTTAATTTTTTTTAATGCTATTCTTGTCTGCTTACGTTCTTTTTATGTATGTATGTATGTATGGCTTTGTTGGGTCTTCGTTTCTGTGCGAGGGCTTTCACTAGTTGTGGCAAGCGGGGACCACTCTTCATCGCGGTGCGGGGGCCACTCTTCATCGCGGCGCACGGGCCTCTCACTATCGCGGCCTCTGTTGTTGCAGAGCACAGGCTCCAGACGTGCAGGCTCAGTAGTTGTGGCTCACGGGCCCAGTTGCTCCGTGGCATGTGGGATCTTCCCAGACCAGGGCTCGAACCCGTGTTCCCTGCATTGGCAGGCAGATTCTCAACCACTGCACCACCAGGGAAGCCCCCTCGCACAGATTATCATTAAGGCCCCCTAAAACATACATCTGCTCTGATCTCTCTCTTACTGTTCTAGCACGCTCTGTGGCAAAATAAGGAACACTTACCCATCAATAGACTAGAGCCTTACCTGTACTTTTCTGGCAAGAGAATTTTTGTTCCCATAATTCTTTTTGAAGTGCCAAGAACTTATTCAGTTCCAGTGGATTAAAGAGAGCAAAATTATCTGCTTGAATCAGGAGCAACTTATAGGAAGAGATAGGACTATGAAGCCTGTTGGGAGATCTGCATTTATAAGAAGGTGGCTTCAGCAAGGATAAGTCATATCTTAACATCTTAGTCTTATATGACAGATCTGTTGCAAAGAAAATGGAAGTGGATGGAACCAGTGCTGTGTCTTTTTTCCTGTGACAGCATTTCAGAATAATGTATTGTAGCTCGATTTTTGCTTGTGCTTCTCCCATCAGTTAATACTAGAATCAGAAGCCTGATCAGACACAGTGCTGTTTTTTTTTTTTTCCTCTAATCAATGCTTATGGACAGGTAAAATCTGTAAGGATATTAATAAAATCAAAAATCTTCTGTGAGTGAGACGGTTGAATTTTATTTCAGTTGTTAATGTTGTGCAAATGCAAATATACTTCTTTTGTTACAGAGATTCTGGGATGCCAGTATGCCCTTAGATTTGTTCGGAATTTTATGTGGCATCAGAATTTTGTATTTTAATTTACTGTACAGCTTGTTAGCTGTCTTCCCTCTGCAAGTCTGAGAAAGAATTTTCTTCCCAGTTTTAACAAATAGTTGAAAAATAAAATGGTGACTATGTTTTGTTAATTAATGCATCTTCTGCCAGGCTTCTTGTAGCAAATGGGATTATAAAATCTTACATGTCCAGTTTATATTTCTCCCTCTGAACGAATGATGAACCGTTCCCATAGAATCTTAGACAGTTCAAAAATAAAATAATTGCCTCTCTAGTGTTTTGCAGGTTTTCCCAAGGGTTGCAAAGAAGGTACCATAGGAAATACTAAGTTTGGTTTGTGGAATTTGTCTTTCTTTTAGTGGCTGCTTTGCAGTGAGACTGGGTGGTTCTGCTCCTTTCAGGGATTCCATGATGCTCTTATTAAGGAAAAGAGGCCTTTCTTCTTAGGATTCATCTAGCAAATTATTATTGCTTACATAAAAATGCAAAACGAAACAAAACAAGAAACAATGTTCCGCTCACTCTGCTGAACACTGGGAAGCGGGGAGCTGTCAGAAGGACTGACACATCCCTTCCCCTCTAGAGCTGCACTGTCAGACAGGGTAGCCAGTAGCTCACTGTGGCTATTTAAATTTACAACTAAAGTTCATTTCCTCAGTCGCATTAGCCACGTGACAAGTGCTCAATAGCCACATGTGGTTATTGGCTACCACGTTGGACAGTACAGATAAGAAAATTTCCGTCATTGCAGAAAGTTCTCTTGGACGGTACTGCACGAGAGGTTATTGTACAAATGCATTTGCCCCCAAATGTGGTTGTCGTAGTGCTCTTTTCAGTCTTAGAATCACAGTAACCGGGGAAACAAAACACATACAAAAACATGCTGCAAGAAAAATTACTGTTGGCTATTCATGTGCTCTTGTCACTATGTGTGCCCCTAATATTAGGATTTTTCCCCAGAAATATTATTCCCCAAAAGAGAAGTCATTATATATATTCAAGTTTATTAAAAGGCTCTCCTATTATAGATCAATGTCCCAATTACTTTGAACATCAAAACGGGTTTCATGAATGCTTGCTGAAGATGCAGAGTCAGATTTAAAAAAGAGAGATAGAAATTTAACACAAATTTAATCATTTAGGTATGACCTCTCAGGTACAAGTGGTGGATATTATTATAAACAAGCCTTTTTTTATCCCGTTTAAAAAATTATTTCTTTTTACAATGTTGCGTTAATTTCTGCTGTACAGCGAAGTGATTCAGTTATACACATATATACTTTTTTTTTCATATTCTTTTACGTTATGGTTTATCACAGGACATTAAATATAGTTCCCTGTACTACACAGTAGGACCTTGTTGTTTATCCATTTTATATATAATAGTTTGCATCTGCTAATCCCAAACTCCCAATCCATCCTTCCCCACCACCTGCCTTGGCAACCACAAGTCTGTTCTCTATGTCTGTGAGTCTGTCTCTGTTTCGTAGATAAGTTCATTTGTGTCATATTTTAGATTCCACATGTAAGTGATATCATATGGTATTTGTCTTTCTCTTCCTGACTTACTTCACTTAGTATGATCATCTAAGTCCATCCATGTTGCTGCAAATGGCATTATTTCATTCTTTTTTTATGTCTGAGTAGTATTCCATGGTGTGTGTGTATGTGTGTGTATATATATATATATATATATATATATATATATATATATATATCACATCTTCTTTATCCATTCGTCAGTCAATGGACATTTAGGTTGTTTCCATGTCTTGGCTATTGTGAATAGTGCTGCTATGAACATAGGGATGTATGTATCTTTTCCAATTATAGTTTTGTCTGGATATATGCCCAGGAGTGGGATTGCTGGATCATACGGCAACTCTATTAAACAAGCCTTTTAAAGGACAGATGAAACAGTATCGCAAGTGTCTTTGCCATGGAGATCACAACTGTGTGCTTGCAAGACGTGTGAAAACCCGTCCTTCTACTTAGTGACTTGGAGCTTGTGGCAACTGTGTCATACATGAATTTTACAAAGTGCTATGTCTCAAACAACCTCCAAGGGGGGAGATGATTTGCCCAGGAAGGTGTCCCTAAAAAAAGTAGCTTTAGTGATAGTAAAGACACTTTTGTGCCTGGGGAGTTCTTCATGAAATGTGAGAGGAGAAAAAAACAAAGCACTTTCCTAAATTAAACATACTCTGATATTCCATATGATTTTGAACATATACATAAAACTAAATGAAGGAAATATACCTAGACATTTAGCCGTCTCAATCTCAGTCCTAAAAGTTAATATAGTCAAGTTTTTTTTTAAAAAGCTTCATTATTTGAGGGGATCATCTCATATGGAAAAAGGGAGATTTTCTTATGTTTAGGATTTACTTAAATTTGGACTTATAAAATGTCTACTAGAGATGACCTTACTGGTTTTGTTGTTTTTTTTTTTATGAGAAACTCATGTTCACAGGGGAGGATTGACTTAAATTTATTAAACCAATGAAAGTAAAATCAGAAGATGACTGAATAATCCTCTTAAAATACTGTTAAAATTTATAAAATTGATGCATATATTAATGTGCTACAAGTGCACAGGAAAATAAAAACTTAGAGTAAAACAAAATGTTAACGGTGGTTGACTCTGAGCGGTGCGATTCCTGTGAACTCTGTTTGCTCCTTTATTTTTTTCTGTTTTATTTTCTATGATGAATATGCATTTGTTTTATAATTAGAATAAAAAGAAAACTTAAATTATCGCTTAAAAAAAGAACGTATTCAAGAGAACTCTTGATTTGATTTACAGGTCTGTACTTCATTCGTTAACTTAAGTAAATGGAAAGGAGCTTTTCTGTGGGCACTGGATGGTTTTCTAAGAGAAAACGTACTGTCTGGCCGGCACCTGTTGTTTGTTTTCATCTTTAAGAGTACTCAGAATGTCATGCAAAAAATAAGTCTTAGCAATTTTTAATGTAAATTATTGAGACTTTTGTTTTCCTCAGTATACATGAGGGCATGACCCAGCCAAGGTCTGAAATATCCCAAATTCCAACTGCCAGGATGCTAGGATACTAGGAGGAAGGACTGACTGCATGTAAAATAGTTTAAACAGCTCTCAGCTCTTTTCAGACCATTTCACGTTAATTCCTGGTGAAAAATTGTAGAAAGATTACTTTGGAGGTGAAGGTAATTTAGGTCTGCTTTTTTTTTTTTTTGTCATTTTCTTGCTATAACCTTGAGTAAGTCAAATTGTATATTTCTCATTTCCTCTGTATTATTCTTCATTTGATACCTTAAGGGAGCTTTTTTTTTTTGTAAATTATTTTGACCTATTTGGAAGAAATGCATGTTCTAAGAAATGTGAACACAAATCTCTTCTTGGTATGAGATTTCTCTTCTTTTCTACTCCAGTGCCACTTGTTACATTACACAGACTCAGTAACCAGAAGACTTACTTCTTTACACGTTGTTGTGAGGAGTGGAAGAAAGAAGAAGTTTAGAAACTTGCTGCATTTCGAAAGGGACTTTTTTCAAGGTATCCCAGGGGGTGTGGACTCTAGGTTCTAGAAGAGTAACCCTCTTTACTGCCTTACAAAAATGTAGTACAGATGACCTGCATGTAAAACATGCTGCCTGTTGCTTTGGACATCACTTGACACAAAAAGCTATGCATTTTGGATTTTTGCATGTCAGAATCTTAGCCAGAGGAATTAAAAATAAATATTTAAGTAGGTTCCTGACTTTTCCTATCAAGGAGGCACGGAGACAGGCAATTTGCTTATCAAGTCTTTTTGTTCGCCTGTTTTTGTGCTGTAGAGAAATGTGATGTTTGCTTCTGATGATTCCAAATGCGCATGCATTATATGATCAGAGCGGAGTCGAGAGTATGCCAGCGCTATCTGTGGAGGGCTGTATGATAACATGTGACCCTACAGACAGGAATCACTGGGCCCTGGCAAAAAGAGGAGCCATAAATCTAGATGAAAATATTACCACACAGTGTGTAGATTAATCCTGGCCCTTTCATGGCAGCAGCCCACATGTAGAAAACCTACTCTGTGCTCTCACAAGTGGGTAAAATCCTCCCATATTATCAAGACTAAATTTCTAAATGCTCTGGTCCTGAAAATTGATTCTTGGTTTAAGCAAGATTAGCAATGTGAGCATTTTGGATTTGATATTTTGAAAATATTCATAAATTTGGGCCCCCCCCACATTTTTTTTGGCTGCATTTAGGACACCCGAGCTATTACATGAGGTGATTAAAAAGTTATAGTAGGTCTTCTTCTCCAGTTTGGTTGATTCTAGTAGTTGGCTAATCAAAAAAGTTTTAACAAATTATAAATACATACTTTCAGCTTTTTAACATTTATAGCCATATTTATCATATACATATATATTTTCTTTTTTTATTTGCCAATCTTTGATGTTAGTTCAAAACATTTTCTTTTCTAGTTGGACTTCCCTGTCATCTTTCTTGCATAAACCACACCCACAATGAAATCCCTCTGATTTCCAATCCATGTCTGTCTAAATTGGAGTAGTTATTTAAAGACATTGTGTAACAATCTCTGCGCAGAATCCTGCTAGACTTTTACTAAATTTCCCCCGAAACTGTTCAGTTATTTAACCTACATGTATTCAGTGATTACTGTTATATGACTCATCTTTATGAAGTTCTTTCAAACATTCTGCTTAATTTTGATAGAAACAAATCACTTTCTTTTTCACTTAGATTTCATTGATTTACATGGTATCATCTGTTCACATACTATTTAGTTACATTTTGTAATTACATTAGCAAACAGAACTGGAATAAACAGGTTTGGGAACAAACCCAGTGAACTGATGGTAAAGTGCAACTCACCTGGCGGGACTAGTCATGCATGGGCATAGTAGAGAATCCCACATGTATGACTCTTCAGAATGCCCTGAGCATCAGTTAGCATGTTTTACAGGGGAATGGAGAGCATTGTTTAATCAAGCCTATCAAGTTTTTCTGTAAACATCTACAAAGAGCTACAGCTAAAAAAGCAATGAAGAATTTAATTTTCACCATTGTTTTTCTTTCTCTTTTCCAAATTAAAATATTAAGTAAATATTAATGCAACTGTTAAGTGAGATACATGTCAACATTGATATTATAAGTATATAAGTTCTGAATTGGCTATTTTACTACTTAGAGCATTTATTATGTATGTAGCATATTAATTGATTGGTTTGTGATGATATTTAAAATTTTCAAGAGTACAGAGTGATATCGTGCCAAATGTGTAATAGTAACTGACTGTGACAGGATTCTAGAAGTGTCATGGATATGTATATACTGTGTCAGAAATACGACGTTGCCAGAGTGGATCTGGTCCCTACCAAACAAGTTAAATAAAAGGCTTCTCCTCCTCCCTCTCCTCCTCCTTCTCCTTCTTCTTCTTCTTCTTCTTCTCCTTCTCGCTTTATAATTTACTCCACTATAGAAAATGCATGGGGGACTTTGTAAATGGTGACATTTCTGGCCGTGATAGATGTGTGCTTCTACCAGACCAAGTCCAGGTGTTTCCGTTAGGAATCCGAGGAAGAGGTTGATTTAAAAAGGAGTTTACTTAAAAAGGAAAAGAAGGAGTGAAAGAAAGTTATAAGAGAATGTTAATTGGAAGGGTTTCATGTATAAAAGAGACTTAATGATTGGTGTAAATGTAAATGTTAGGAACACTTTTGAAAGGAAAACCTGGCCTTAGAAAAGAGTTTATAGAAGCAAACATTCCAGGAACTGTAGGTTTGAAAATGAGACACACTCGATGCTAGAATAAGAATGAACATATCTTAGATTTCACTGAGAGGGATCACACATGTATTCAAAATTACCAGAAGAAGCAATCCCAAGATCATTTGATTCAGGCCCCAGTGAAAGCACTAGAATAGTCCAAGAAACTTAGCCTTTCCTATTAGAGAACGAAGTACATTCTTCAGCCTTTCCTAGCTGAACTGATGAACTGATCAGTGGACCTTGAATCTAAGGAAACAAATTTCTGTTTATCTTAAACCTCCTCTATTGTGTTTTTGCATTCACTCATCTTATTCTTTCCATTATTCTTAACTTAGTCATCCAGATTGCTGCTTAAAAAGGAAAATTACCCTAAAACGGACTTGGCAAATAAACAAATCTATCACTGTCTGGGGTTTTTGAATCCTTCTTAACCCATTTCTTATAAGAAGAGAAGGAACTGTTTTCTTTAATATTGAAAAGCCATTACCTGGAGCACCCCTCATCAACCTTGGTCCAAATGTTCAATGATTCAGTAGAATTTAGAGGGTTCTGACATTCAGAGAACAGCGGCCAACTGTCAAAAAACGGTAGGAGATGGTAATAGTGACCTCCATTTAAGGTCACTGGTGCTCGAATGCATGCGGTACTTTGGCACTAGTTATGCCATGTCCTGCTGGTCATGGAAGTGGTGCCAGGTTTAATCTGTGGCGTCAAAGGATCTTTGTAGCGACAAGAGGCCAAAGAGCCTGAGCTCTCGGCTTGTACCGTTGATCCTTAAGGGAAGATTTATCTGGACTGGGCATGTCTGTCTGATTTTCCTGTTGGTACAGACTTGAAGAAATCAGTGAATGAGATAAACATTAAGTTCAGATCCTTTAACAGATAATGGCAGCTTTCCTCTGTGTTCCTGGCCCCTAGCACCTAGTAGGTGCTTGATTATTGAATGAAAGATCAGCTGCACTACATTTTCTGGATAAGAAACATTGTGTAGACGTCTAATAAATTGAATTCCTGCATTGGATTTGTAAAAGTGGTGATGTTACTGGTACGCAAATAAACAATGAGAGGAGTACTTCTTTGGGGGTTATATAAGCATAAAAATACTCAACGACCTCATAGCTTTATTGATGTTTATTTGTGAGAAGGATTAAATAGTATCTGGCGTCTTTTACTCTGCTTTTAATCATTCAGTGTTAAATACAGGCTTAGGCCCTCTGTCTCTGCCCAGATCTGCCTAGATATGGAAGACTGTATTATAGAGCTACTAAAAAAAAAAAAAACAAACACTCTAATAATCTGTTTATACTATTATTCTCCAGGCATTTCCCTAAAACAGTTTTAAGTAAATTTCCTACCAACTAAACCACACATTTATCTGTTAATTTAAACTATTTTTGTTGACTAGGTCTCAGTGCTCTTGAGGCCTGTGGGGATTGTACTTCGCTCCTTTTTCTCTTGAAGATAAGATAGAAAACAGAAAACCTTGTCAGGTTTAAAAGGTAAAATACAAAACTGTAGTTTCCTGATATCAAGGTACATTCTTTTGAGAATCAACATTCCAAATGGCTAATTTAGTTAATTTTCAGTGGTACAAGATAGGGCAGAGGGGATTGACCGTGTTTTGGCACTTGATTTCATTTTATTTTATACCAAGTGCTTCTTAGGCAAATTCTGCCTCATTAATATTCCATAGGTGTAGGCATTGTTAACCTCAGAGAAGAGTTTATTACAAGCCATTGTTAGACCTTGTTTTTGAATAATATTACTCCATTATTTAAATGAGACAAACTACCTATACTCAAACGGAATCAACAGAGTTTAAAATTGGAAGGACCAGGTTTGGGTGTGTGATTTGGGGCAGGGTTGCTCGCTTGTGTGTGTGTGTGCAGGGGCATGTGGGGATGGGTGCACATGTGCCCCCAGACATGCACCAGCTGAAGATACAATATGAATTCTCTGTGGCATAAATTTGGTTCTTAGAATTACTTCCCTCTCAATCAGATGCAAAATATGGTGGAGAACCATAAGCAATCACAAATAATGGCTGTATACACCATTCAGGGTCAACTTCAACAAGACACAGGTCACTCAATATATTCAGAGGCTACAGTGCTGAATCTACTCTGGGGCTCTTAAAATGTTTCCAGTGAGTCCTGGGTAGTCAGAGGCAGAATCTGAGTTATACAATCTGATTTTCTTTATGAGCTGCAGATTAACTACAGCACTGACTACTACCTCATTATAATCCTCCTGGCTTCTCTCTGGTAAGAGAATTTCCAGCATACCCAACTTTGAGTGTCTGGAAAACTGTCAGTAACACCAGTTTAAAAAGGATTATTTGTTAGTGATATTGCAGAGACAAACACTAGGTATTGATGGCGATTCAGTGTTTTATGCTGTATGAATGGTATTTTACTTGCTTTGATGCTTTTTCGTTTTCCGTTTTTGTAATATAGTTCCCGCCCCCCCCCCCGCCCCCTTTTCTCTTTTTAGCGGAATTTGAGATCCAAGAAATAGGGCATTCGCAGTTACATCTTGACATAGAGTCTTTTAGGGATTCTTAGTCAAAATGTAAATTATAGGTTAAAACACAGGTTGAGTACTTTGAAGCCCAAGTACATTTGTACCTGGTAAATATTAGTGATCGCCAGGAGGACCACAAGTGTATCCAGACAGCTTCATCTTACCGTCAAATTAAAATCTCAAAAAAATAAATTCTTGTTGGATCTTGTGAGTAGGCTACAGGGGCCCAGTAAGACTTTAAAGAAAGCACGCCTTTTAGAAGGGGCTCAAGGTCACAGTCATCAGTCTTTCTCTGAAAACGTGTGAAGTGCCTCCCAGACACTTTTATTTCTCCTTCAGACTGCAACAGTGTTCCGTCTAGGGGCTCTGCTGACAGCACGGCCACACGAGTACAGTTCCCTTTCTGTGCATCAGCACAATCGGAGATTGCAAGGCTGCTCGTGGCCATTAGGATTTAGTCATGGAATGTAAGGAATTTGCAACAGGAAATGTATCTGGCTTTGAAATATTTTCATCTGCTGCAGTCGCTGAACCTACATGCCTTTTGGGTGTCAGCATTTCATTCTAGGATTTCATCTGGAATGTGTGCGTGTATGGTTTTCTCTCTCAAGTTACTCATTGGATGCTGTTCATGTACGGTCCCGGTTACCGTTCATAATCACGTAAGCAGTGTTAGCAGGTTTTGGCAAATGCTCCATTTCGTCTGTGCCTAAGAACGGAAATCTTTGATCAGCAAGATAAATTAATTTCACTGTATATTTTTGGTTAGGATGCGGCCACAAAGTCAGCAAAAAGTTCAAGTTGTTTTCAGGAGGCTCATTTGTATTGTAGTTGGACTTCGATGATTTGGCAGCTTTTTGAGTTTTCAGTAACAAGTACAATATCAATGTCAGCTTTTCTATGGAACGTAAGCAAAAGTCAAAATAACAAGTATATTATTTTGTTGCCAAAGAAAGGCTTACGTATGCCCTCCTCTATGTGATTAATCTTCTTACCCACTTGCCTGCAGAATTTGGCATAGCAGTGCCCGCAGGTAGTAGGTACACAATAAATGGATGCAGCCATTAGTGTGGTTGTTATTCAAGGCTCTCAAAATAAGTTTGAGTGACGGAGACCCAGAAATTGAAATATCCTCGTTCACATTTTAGTGTAGGCCTTTTTATTTTCAAGGGTCTCAAACTTAACCCTACTAGAAGAATTGTATTTGGAACAGTACAAAGCCAGTGTGTGTGTGTATGTTTGCACGTGCCATTCTCTTATATTTAAACTAAAGAAATCCGGAACATTCAACAGAGGTTGAGTTGGGAACATTTTATCTGACTCATCCTTAAAAAAGCCTTGTTCAGTGCTAGGCGCAGGAGACACTTGGTAAATATTTATTGGCCAACTAGCCCAGGGCTGAACACATAGGAGATGTGCAATTTTGTGGAATGACTGATTGAAAAGATAGGAGTCACTGTAATCAAGGAAGGGACCCATTTCTCTAAGGAGGTTTGTAGTATGACTATGTCTTATCTTTACCTTGGGCTGGTTTTCTACCAAGGATGTTACTGTAATGGCTGTGCTATATTGAGGTACCTACTATGTACCAACCATGTACTTAGTACTTGATATCATCTCATCTTGATGTATGACACTAGTTAGAAATATAAGAAATTTCATGTCGAAATGAAAGAGAATTTTTAGTGCAACTTTTATATCCTACCATTACCTAATAATCTGGTAAAGGGAATCACTTGCCTTACCTTCTGCACTGGTTCTTGACTAGAAGCCCATGCCTTTGAGCAGTGTACTTGACCGCTCAGCTAGAAATAATCAGTCTTCATAGGAACAATACTTTAGATCCTAGAACATCTGTAGAACAGTTTCTCAGAAATCCCCACCATCTTATGACAAGCCACACAGATGGGCCTCTCATTTTGTAGTGTTTTTTTTAAATGGTAATGCATGTATGTATACAAAGCTATACTGAGAGTCTGCTTTGATGATTGTTTCAAGATTACTCATCTTGGTTTTGCCTGCTTGATGGGAGAGGTGCAAAACATTGCTCTTTCTGTTCTGACAATAAAAATAGTGATTAGTATGAAATACTCAGTGGGCATGTGAAACACTGAATAATGGGGGGAAGTATTCAACACGTTGCAGTTGGGAGGCAAACCCTTAGAAAAGCAGTTAATTCTAGATTGATCTGTACTCCTCAGGGTTTAAAGGGGTGAGTTTAGTGGGAGGGATGGTATTTGAATCAAAAGGTAGAGGTTTATGTGTGGTGGAGTAGATGAGATGGTCCTGTTTTCCAGTGTGTTTTAAAATTACTGACGTAACATGAACGAATCTCAAAATAATTGCTCTGAGTGAAATAAGCCAGGTAAAAGGAATACATACTGTATGAGTCCTTTTATATAGAATTCTAGAAAAATGCAAAAGAAACTGCAGTGAGACAAAAAAGGATGAATGACTGCTTGAGAGGTAGTGGGAGGTGGTGGTACCTGAAGGAGGGATTCCAGGTGTGTACAAGGACATTTGGGGGAGGGATTCCAGGGGGATGGTACATCTGTTCATTATCTTGATTGTGGTGATGGTTTTGCAGCTGTATACATATGTCAGCTCTATATACGTTACACATGTGGAGTTTACTGTGTCAATTACACCTCAATAAAGCTGTTAGGAAAAAAAATATTTTTTATGACACTTACCACATTATAATCAACTAATTGTTTAGTATCTGGCTCTCATACTAGACTGTAAGCTCCAGGAAGACAGGCTCTTTCTGTTTTGTTTCTGTCTGTGTCCTCAGTACTTAACATGTGAGTGGTACCTACTAAGTACTCATCTGAGTATGATGAGTGGCTAAATAGCCGTGGTACTCATGTTGCGTGACCCACACAGACAGCTCTCATTCACTGAGCACTTGCTATGTGCCAGGTACTGTGCTAAAAATATATTATTTTATTAATCTTCTCAACATATTTTTTGGGAGAGACAATCTCATTATCCCCATTTGACAGAAAAGGAAACAGGACTCAGAACAGTTACATAACATGCTGGAGACTACTGGCTTGGGGGTGGAGGGAAAGTTAAGAGGAGGCTGTCTGAGTTAGTCTGTGATAACCTTTGCCCTTGGGCCCTTTGGCATTTCTTTATGGCTTATGTGGATTTTTATGAAGCTGGGACAGGGAAATTTGCAAGAATATAAGACTCAGTTCCTGGCACTTTATCTTCAACACAATAGGAACTCAGTAAACATTTAAAAATGAATGAGTGAACCCAGTGCTGAAAGGTCTTCTTACAGGAAAATCCTTTTCCTTTTGTTTATTTTCCCAGTATTAATAGAGCAAAGTTGACATATTACATGTGGCTCTGTCTGTACTGCGTGAAACCTGAATGTGGTGTGGGGCCAGGCAAGCAGAAGAAAGCCCTCTGGGGTGGGTTTCTGCCCTCACCTCCAGCGCGGGCTCCTGAGCACTTGCTCTCCATTGTCACGTTGGGAGTTTGTGCCAGGAGGGGAGAAGAGAGCATATATTTAAATTTCCTTCACAGTTGTATTATTTGTTAGGTTCTTCTAAAAGCCAGTTGAATTTTGTAAGCTAACATTAGAATTCCAAAAAGGGATTACAAAAATGTTTGCATTGTGCTATTATAACATGGTTGGAATACATTCCTTCCCCCTTTTGGTTATAAAACCCATCTTGTTTGAATTGTAGAATACAAAGAATGGATACATTGCTAAAATACATACTTTTTTTTTAGGTAATTGAGTTTTCTTTTAAAGCCTGTTATATATAACATCTGTTTATCTACAGTTTGTGTGTGTGTGTCTTTTAATGGTAGTGCATTAAACTTACAAACACTGCCAATATTTTCTGAGTTTAAAGGTAGTAGTTCCCAAACAGTGGTGTTATTTCTCATATACTGCTAGGTAGAAGCCATTTTGGGAATTTATGTGGACTGCTATTTTCCCTGTAAGTGCTACTTAAAAAAACTTGAAATGCTTTATAGCTCCATTCAAAAAATATAATATACCACCGATTTCATTAGACTCATCATTCATTGACATTCTCTTATTTGTTCATCTGTTCATTCAGAAACTATATATCAAAGCCACATTCTGTGCCAGGGTCTATGTTAAGTGTTGACGATAAATGCCTTCTGTTTTCGTGGAGGGAATTTGTCCTTTCTGCCAATAGTTTTGCTTCTGGAGATATTAGAAGTTTCAGAATTGTAAATCCTTTTATATTGACTTGTCAGCTCTACCAAAATCACAGGTTATTTAGGTCAAGTTCCTTGGCCTTACTGCCCTAGTTTCTTATGTTATAAAATGGGCATAGCAACTGCTTCTCCCATGTGAGTTACGTAACAAATAATGTACTTCAGGAAGAGAGTTATAAAAATGCATAAGGTATAAGAGAATAATTTCGTGATTAACCCACTTTCTGAGTTTGTGCATGTGACTCTGTGTGTGTGTGTGTTGTGTGTGCGCGCATGAAATTTGAAGTTGAACTAAATCTATTTAGTTTTCAGTTTCTAGGTAGTTTGCCCATAACTTGATTTCTCTTGAGATGGTCTTTGAATTAATTATTTCCTTATCTTTGTGTTCTGGATCGAAAATCCTGAAAATTTGGGATTTGGAGTTTGATAATTTCAATTAGTGTCATTTCAGCAAATTAAACTTCTCCAAGATGTATAGGAGTGGTTTTGTTCAAGTGGAAGGGAAATTAGCACGGACAGGATTCCTTTTACCTGACATAGGTGGCTACATTAGAGATGTTTAGGGAAATCCTCTCTACAGTGTGTTGGTGGTGAATAAAATGAATGCATAATATCTTATAATTAAGTTAATGATCATAATTTGTAGAGAGTCCTTTTTTTTTAATTTTTTTTTTTATAGCTACTTTATTTATTTATTTATTTTTTATTTTTGGCTGTGTTGGGTCTTCGGTTCGTGCGAGGGCTTTCTCTAGTTGCGGCAAGCGGGGGCCACTCTTCATCGCGGTGCGCGGGCCTCTCACTATCGCGGCCTCTCTTGTTGCGGAGCACAGGCTCCAGACGCGCGGGCTCAGTAGTTGTGGCTCACGGACCCAGCTGCTCCGTGGCATGTGGGATCTTCCCAGACCAGGGCTCGAACCCGTGTCCCCTGCATTAGCAGACAGATTCTCAACCACTGCGCCACCAGGGAAGCCTGAGAGTCCTTCTTTTTAATGATATCGAGGAACACTCTGGAGACTCTGAGGTGGTTATCCTTAATTTCAGTATTATTTGAAAAATTCTAGTTACTGTAGTTCTATAGTTCCCAGGGAAATTTCTTATGCACATAAACTTGCTTTTTCTCATGACCTCCCTATTGCTATTTAGGGTTTAATTTATCTTACTTTGTAATTATCTGGCCACTTGCAAATCCCTTAAAGGCAAAGACTATGTCACATTGAAGTTTGTGTCTCCAGTACTTTGATCAGGGCCTGTTACACCGTCAGCTTTAGAAATTGTTGGCTCACTTAACAGAAAGGTACATAAGAAAAGGCTCGGAAACCTCCTAGTATTTCTTGACCCTCCCTCTTGCCCTTCTTCGTGCAGTTGATTTCCAAGTCTTGAGAATCAGGGTTGCGTGGGTGGAAAGAGTGTTTGGTACCTGACTGCAGACAGAGCTAAGACTGCGTATCTCCCACCAGCTGTGTGACCTTGGGTAAGTTACACATTCTTGGTGTCTTATTTTTTTAATTTGAGAGCATGAATCATCATGCTTACTTTATAGATTTGTGAAGACTAATTAAAATAATGACCAGCATAATGGTTGGCACATAGTGGATCCTCAGTAAGTTATACTTTCCCTTTATCAAACAGTTAAGCCTCTTCAATAATTTAAAAAAATCTTTCTTTGCCCTAGATTATTGTAATAGCCTCTTAACTGTTTTCCCAATGTTTTCAGTCTCTCCTGCTTTCAGATCAGGTTAGATATAGCTGCCAGATTAAATATTTATTATTTACTGTATGCTAGGTACGAGGCTTTTTCTGTCCTGTTCATGATTTAAAATAAACAAACAAGGAACCCATCACTGCTTTGAACCTAGAGACTAAAATTTACTTAGGTTGGTAGTCAATCTGACCAAAACCTAGTTTTCTAGCCTTATTTTCTACCACTTCCCTTCACTTTACAATCCTTACAAAGTAAACACTCTTTTCTTCCTATTTGTTAGTGATTGGGATGAGATATGCAAGGACGCAGATAGGCTCAGACCCTGTCCTGTCAATCACCTCTCCCATTTACTACCCTCTCTTCCCAGAGCAAGAAGGTACAGAATGGCAATCTAAGTACCAGCACTTGGGACTCCAGTGCAGAGCTCTGATAGAAGCTGGATCGGATCATGGGTTTAGGCTTGAACCCAAGTGATGCCTTCAACTCCTCTGTCTGTTCCAAGTCTTAATCTTGGAATCTTACTGCCTTTTGGCAACCACACTAAAGACAAACTGAGAAGAGAGAAGGAACAGATAGAGCTCCTAAGTGAAAGTGAATGCAAATAGGACAGCCATTCTGCCTCAAGAGACTAGGCCTTGCTTGGCTCTGCTTACTGCACGAAGCCAAGAAGCAAGAAGTTAAAGAGAGTATTAAAAATAGGTGCTGAACCGTCAACACCCAATGCCTGTCCAGTTGGGACCCTCAGTGCCATAGCCTTTGTGCTCTCATGATAGGTGGAAAAGTCCTTCTTTCTTGGAGATGAGTTGGACGGTATCTAGGAAGGCAGTGGGCCAAAGTGGATGGCCTGGAGAAAATGGGATAAATGTTTTATTCTCTCCACTCCTATTATATGACATGAGCTGATAATTGATAATGTTTGTGGTATTCCCTCTACTTAAAATTTACTGTAGCTCATATGCCCCTTAGAATGTCTTCCCAATTCATTCTTTGTTCCTTTTCCTATCAGCCCAGAGCAGTCTATAAGTTGTTTGTATCCATTATGGCAAATATAACTTCCATCTTTCATTATCAATTTTCTCATATTTTATTTAGTTCAATAAGTGTCTCTTCAGTGCCTACTGCCTGAGAAGTATTGTACTCAATCCTGGAGATAAACAATGTAAGGCTTAATTTACAGTCCTTGAAAAAATTAAGGTCTACAAATATATAAACAGAACACTACGGAGGTGTTCGTTAGTTCCCCAAAACGGGCAAGTGAGTGATGAGGCCAGGAGGATTGTCACTGACCAAGTTACCATGTCCAGGAGGTACCAAACTAAGGAGCTTGGATTTTATCTTATAAGAGTGAGAACCCACTGAAGGATTTTAACTGGAGGTGTGCCCATGTCAGATCTACATTTTGGGAAAGTCACTCTAGGAGTTTTGTGAAAGATGGGTTTAAAGGAAGCAATACTGGAGGAAGGAAGCCCGGGACAGAGACCATTACAAAGATCCAAATGAAATGATGCACTTATTGAGTATATACTATGTGGCAAATTCTGGACAAAAAATGTGTATATAGTGTATGAGTATGTGCTTTTGTAGTATTATATGTTTATCTTCATCATAGCCTATAGTAGTTGCCTGGTGATATTTGTTGAATGAATTAGATGAAAGATTCCTTGAAGATTGTTTGAGAAATATGACTTAGAATGAGAATACCTGCTATTGACTCCATCCCCACCCCCACCACACACAAATACTTGCAGGGAAATATGGACAATAGGACATTTACAAGTTATAAAACTCTCTGTGTCAGACTACTTTTATCACTCATATGACTTAATGAGTAGTTATCGAACTTTGACTTGTGAACTCCTAGACAGAAAATTGCTAAGAGTTGATTTCACAAAGGGTGGCATCTACAGTATCTTGCATTTCATTAACTGAACAAATTGTCTATGTTATAGAATTAAACTGAAGTGTAAGTAGCAGCATGTGGCTATTTACATTTAAACTTAATTAAGTAAAATGAAAACTTCGGTTCTCCAGTTGCTGTAGTGACATTGCGAAGGCTCAGTAGCTACACATGGAGAGTGGTTTCTGTATTGGACAGTGCAGATGTAGACATGCCCATCATCACAGAAAGTTCTATTGAATAGCGCTGTTATAAAATAGTGTAGTGTAGGTTAAAGCATAGATTCAGGATCTAACTGCCTGGCCTTGCAATCTGGCTGTGGCAGGCACTACTTGAATGAAACTAACCTCTGTCTTAACTCAGCTGTAGGATGGGCATAGTAATACCAATTTGATAGGCAGTTGTGAAGGTGAAACTAGTACATTCGTGTAAGATACTTCAACAAATGCTATGTGTTTGCCATCATCATCATCATCATCTGCTCTCTTCTTATTAGGAAACACATGTTCCTTGAATATGGAAGAGAAAGGAATTTACTTTGCCCACTCTACTATTTTATTTTTTTCCTGCAGATGAGCTCTTATCTGGCTCCTGGAAGAAAAAAAAAAAAAAATCCGTCTATTTCAGCCAGCACTCTACATTGCCTGTGTCGGTTTAGATGTGTTAGAGGCTGCTTTGGAAGACTATTCCGTCTAAATTGTTCATTTGTTCCTTCATTCAACAAGTGTGCAGGGATTGCTTCTTGCGTGCAGGGCGCTGTATTTGCATGAGCTGGGGACGAAGCGGCATCACTCAGTGCCGAAAAGCCCTGTGCCGAAGGAATGCCTACTCATTGTAGGAAGCCAAGACAGGCTTTCCTTTACAGGTCTGTTGTGAGACTCTCGGCTGAGATGTGGCACTGAATTCCCTTTTGTAGATTTATACTATTTGGGAATTTTTGTCATGGTAGCTTGGGGACCTTTCATTATTTTTTATAATAATTTTTTTTTCTGGATTCTTAAGGCAGCATCCTTTTCATCACTGCACATGTACAAGTTGTTCTTGGTGTTGCTGGGAATTGCTGATGTTAAACATTCTGTGACTTTTGGGAATATTAATAAGCCTCTTAAAGTACATGTTCAATTAGATTCCCTGACCTGCTGTCCAGAGGTTGAGGCATCATTAACCTAGGAAGCTTTCTATGGTTTAAGCAGTAGTGGGGAAAACCATTGACTTTCTCCTCACCTTTGTCTTGCCTGTTTCATTGGCTGTCTTCCTGGGAACAGTGGAAGAGCAGGGCACCCCATTCTAGAGCTCCAGAGGGGCTTTCACGCCCTAGAGAAGGAGAAAGGGAGAGCCAGTTAGGTTTTAGATTACTCTTGTGCCTGTTTTTTTAATTTAAAAATGTTTGCTATATCCAGAGGTTTGACAGATTAATAATTTGTTTTCCTTATGTGGAGAACTGCATCTTTTCGCCTCATGCATCAGAGTCAAGATGCCATATTTTATCTGCATAAAATTTGAAGTATTTTCTTTTAGGTCTTATAGGAGTGAATTTGGAGACTTAAATTGTTCACTGGCTTCAGTCTTACTAATGCTGGGCCTTCAGATCAACTTGCCTAGGATAGAAAAACCATTCTTTCTTTAAGGACACTAAATACTGTCCTTCGGGACTCCCAAGTGGCCATGAAATACTTGGGTTTGATGTTGGTACCTCAGGCTCTCAGCCACCTATCTGTTGTGAAATTCTTTTGTTGTCAGATTTGTAGTTTCCTTTTCAGATAATAGCTCATCTGATTTCGAGCATGAAGGTACACCTTCCTAAGTTTCTACGACAGAAAGATATTGAGGAAGAGGGAGAAAAGCCAAATAGCAGAGACCAGACAAGCCGGCAGGAAATTGCAAACATGGTGGAATTTCCAGTGCTTCCCATTTTTTGAAGTCATGGGTAATTTAAAAAGTACTCGCTTTTACTTTTGTTTGTTTCTTTGCTTGGAACCACGTCTATCTGCCAACCTTTCTAAAATGTCATGATGTAATTATTTTAACAGGCACTGTATGCTCCTTTATTTGGGGGATATTAACCTTTCTAAACAAAAGGAATGTTAATATACACTGGAGACACAACTAATGGGATTTCATTTTTCTTGTTAGGCAGGAAGCTTGATTTTTTTTTAACTTCTCGTAAAAGAATGCAGCCAGTGAAATAATTGCCTTAAGCTAATCCATGATAGCGATTTTAAACGTGACTTTCCAGATCACTTTTGTATGGCTTAGAAAGAATAATGTGATTTTCTTGTTTTTGTTTGCTTTAGCTAAACAGTGTTGAAGGACGATATAAATTCAATGAATCCAAAACAAAGAAAATGCTAATTGCTAATGCGCTGAGTTCTTTTGAGGCATGAAATACAGTGTTTAATTCATAAGCGTTGTTTAATTTTATATAGATTTAGTTAATGTTTTGAAAGTTAGCATAGGACAAACTCAGAATAAATTAGCTAGCTAGCCATTTTCTTTACCACTATGTATTCCTATTTGTAGTGGTCATAGGCTCTGAGACAGTAAGGCGAGCACTTTTAAGATTTTGCAGGGCAAAAAAAATCTTCCTCTCTCACTGGTTCTTTCCCTCCTCCCTTCCTTTTTCCTTCCCTTCCTTTCATGACTGGGATCCACTGAACCATTTTCGTGCACTTCCTGAATCACCCTTTGACCAATAGCGTACGTTTGCAATGGATGGCTAGTGCTAAAGATGGTAAGGCAGTGAAACAGAGGAAAGCAGATTGGTCCACGTGGGTGTCAAGCCCATGATTTTGGCCTTGTTATTAAGGACTCTGTCACGGAACTGCCCAGCCTCACAGTTCTATAGACATGTACCATCTGAGTGAAATATGCATCATTAATCCCTTTGCTGATGGGATGGACCTAGAACAGTGGGGTGGGGAGGGGAAGGGTGGAGAATGCTGTTGAATTGAACTGTGATCTCTGCCAAGCCCTGGAACAGCTTTCCCTTTAAGCAACAAAGATGACAAGTTTTTGCTATTTTGGATTAGTGAGATGGTATGAAATGGTTTCCCTTTCCTTCCAGGCAAAAATACCAACAGACTCTGCCTTTGGAATGAAAGTGCTAATTTCATTTGGTGACTTTCAGACTTGAAATATGGGCTTGAGCAGGAATTGTGCATTAGTCAGCTGAGGCAGTGGAGGTTATTTTTACAATGCTAATTATTATTTCATGACAGTGATTTACTTTAGGATGTCTGCCGTTTACACCCCCAAACTAGCCTTGTTTTGGGAACAGAATTGGTTGGGCTGTCAGGCTCTTTTTCAAAGACAAATCTTGCTGTTTCATGGGTATAGATACTTTCCTACAATAAAGAAGAGAGCTTTCTTGAAGAGAGTCTTGCATATGAAATGTAATCTGGATAAATATTCAAAACTAATAGGTTTATATTTCAGTCTTGATTTTTAAAGTATATTTTTCTGACACCTTAATCACCTACCTTTATCTGCACTAAACTTCATCTTTACTGGGATGTTTTACTAGGATGCAGCTACATTTTTGTTGCTCACATTGAACTTCGAAAGGAGCGACACATAGTTAACAAATAAATACAAAATGAAATTTAATATAACTCCTTGATGCGTAAAGGAGAATGAGTGGAAGACAGAGTTGATTGCATCTCTGGAAGCATATCTGCCTGATTTATGCTCTAATTTTAGTACTGAGTTTCCTTTGTAATAGTAAAATGTCACATTAGCATGTCCCTTTTAATAATCTAATATGCTCCCAGTGACAATGAATACACGCACTGAGTCCAGCTAGCTGAGGGTTTCTCAAACTTCGTAGGCCTGTGACCCTTCCCGATGTAGTTAAATTGCCCAGATGACCCTCCTGTCATATATTTTTAATTGTAAAGCACTTGAAATGAATCATGTTTTATTTCTTTTTAAATAAGCACCTCGAGAGCAGTGGTGAGACGTTTTGCTCACGACACTTATCCACTCTTCAAGAAAATGAAAGATTGGAAAGGGCCTTGAGTCTCAGTGGCAGCAAAGCCATCCATCCACATTGGGGGACAAACAGCAGACAAGAACTGCGGTGAATACCTCTCTCCATAGTCCCTTGCCTGTGCACTTAGTGAAAATTGGCATCGGTGAATAGAACAAAGTAAAAGCATTTTGAATTATTACTGCACACCTTCAAGTGGCCATAATCCAAGATTTCAAGTACCTCAGTGAAGGCTCAGGTTTTCAACAATTTGTATGGTAACCAAGTGCCATACAAACCTAAACTACGCCGAGCTAATCTTCAGGAGAATTGGAATCTGCCTCTGAACTAATTATGATTTACATAAATTGATAATTTGTCGTCTTCATGTGTCTGCAGGAAGGAATTACTATTCAATTTGATTAACAAACGACAGAATTCAGCCTGGTAATTTGCCATCCTTATTAGCAAACTTAGAAAACTTCTAATAGTAATCTCTCCACTTGTATCAACTCTATTCTGGTAAAGTTTATCTAGAAATAACAGAGGTGGTATGACCCACCTCACCTTTAACAAAGAATTCTGGGTGTGGTTTATCTTTTCAATCCTTGAGCACAACCCAAGCGCTCAGACTGAATTCCCATGAAACTCAAAACTTAGTGGGAAGCAGCCGCATAGCACAGGGAGATCAGCTCGGTGCTTTGTGACCACCTAGAGGGGTGGGATAGGGAGGGTGGGAGGGAGGGAGATGCAAGAGGGAAGAGATATGGGAACATATGTATATGTATGTATAACTGATTCACTTTGTTATAAAGCAGAAACTAACACACCATTGTAAAGCAATTATACTTCAATAAAGATGGTAAAAAAATAAATAAATAAAAAGTGTTAAAAAAAAAAACTTAATAATGTGTAATTAACTTCCAAAAATGAATGCTCCCTTCTTTTGAATACATTCCTGAAGAACTCCCTCACAATATATAACATTGTATAAAAGGAAGCAGAGCATTATATTAATTTTATTTTTCATGCCCCACTTTGTCAAATGTCTTTCTTTCTCTTTAAACAGTTGTAGTTGTGTGTAATGGACAAAACTATTGGTGGAAGCTGAGCCATAATACGCAACTGACATTGTGAATAATTCTGAAACCTATTTTGGAGGTACATAACCGAGATGTAAAACTACTGTAGCACGGCATTAAAGTGAGGGCATTCAGCTTTCTTTACATGGGTAACATGGCGCGTTTTTAAAATATATTAGTGTACATATGTTTATACAGTTGAAAAAATAATAATCTACTGGACTGAGCAGCCTAGTAGAATTGTCACAGTGCTTACAGATGCCCTTTCCTATTTTAGTGTCAGGAGAATCTTATCTTCTTGCATGTCAAAAAGGGAAGTTGAACTATTAGCCTTTTCAAGACCCAGAGGTAAAGTTTAATTTTTTAATGACATGAAATAAATGTTCTGTTATCTAAGTAATAGTTCACCAGAAAACTCTGAAACGGCCTCCTTTCTCAAGGATGCAGCTTGTGTGTGATGCTAATATTAAAATGGACCTGCCAAATTGAGTGATGGGAGGTGCTAATAACTCCAAGTGGGGAGATGCAAACAGCATATTGCACACACCTGCTCTCTGCTTTACGTCAGTCTCATTAAGTTATTGAATGGGTGAGTGTAATGGTGAAGGAGGGGAGTAAGACGTATGCCAGGAAGAAGCTATGTGTGGGGCTGGTGCCCTGCAACATTATGAGTAAGCTGGGTGTCTTTTGCTTAGAAGTCCATCCCTGATGTTAATCCTTGATGTTAGACTTGAGAATGCAAAAGAAGTTTAGATCGTTAATAGCGGTCTATCCTGGGCAGATGTATTGGCAATGAGGATGGTTTTATTCACCTGTACCCCCAGCTCAGTTTATTGGTGTTGCATTGAAAATGGGTATTTATATACCCATTTTGTTTAGGTACCCTCAATTTTGTTCTATCTCTTTGACTTTTGAAATAAATCAATAGGTATTTTACCCTGACAATGTAGGATGTTAATATTCTTTATTTTTTTTTTAATATTCTTTTTAAATAGGGCTGTACGTCATCTGATCAGGTAGAAGGAATTACTTCAGACAGTTTGCTAGCAGTTGTTTCTAGTAATGATCACTAATTTCAACCGGAACAATTTAACAACAAGCAAAATATAAACCCAGGAACTGAACTGTGGGGCAAGTCCTCATAAGGCATGATGGGTTCTTAGGTGCTCCAGAGGGGAATCCACTTACATTTGGTCCAATCTAGGCCTCTCCCTGGCAGCTTCTATTCGTCCCAAAGAAACCAGGGCAAAGTTGAGTTCCAAAAAGTGCTGGTCAGCTCCAGCTCTTCAGTATTCGCCCCAACAGAAAAGAAGCTTCGTGGAATGTCTTTCAACCGTGGGTTCCTAAAATTATTTAGAGTTGATTTTGCGAGGTATTATAAAATTTACCCCTGTTTTGCTTATTCTCACACTGACATTCATTTATGTCCCTAAGCACGTAACTTCTGAAGACAAGCCACGCCATGTAGTGGGTGGCAAGGTATCAACGTGGGATTAAAAAGGCTGGGATAATGCTAAACCACATGTGGGTATTTGAGAGGGGACTGCTTCTGCTGTGCCGCTGTGCAGCCTGCAAACTGAGGCTCTCTGGGAAGAGGAACTTTTTTAAGATAATAGGATTCACGTGAGCAAAAGGACCCATCAGAGGTTGTCTGGTTTCAGTGGTATGATCAACAGATAATGTACTGAATGTGGGCTAAGAAGAAAGGACATCTGGAAAACCTAATGAAGAAGATGATTTCAGCTCCTGTTTTCAGAGAACCAGTTAGATGCATGTACGTTTTCTCTTTTGATTTAGAATTTTTTTAAAAATTGAAGTGCAAAAAAAAAAATAATTGAGTAAAGAAATGCTTGAACATCTGGGAGGTGAAGCAAGAGGGTTCCTGGTTTGTGGTAGGGTAAGAAGCACTGTGGTTAAGCTCTGACAAATGGCACCCCTGCCTCTGGCCTCTATCAACAAAAAGTGCTTCTGGGGGCTTCCCTGGTGGCGCAGTGGTTGAGAATCTGCCTGCCAATGCAGGGGACACGGGTTCGAGCCCTGGTCTGGGAGGATCCCACATGCCACGGAGCAACTAGGCCCGTGAGCCACAATTACTGAGCCTGCGCGTCTGGAGCCTGTGCTCCGCAACAAGAGAGGCCGCGATAGTGAGAGGCCCGCGCACCGCGATGAAGAGTGGCCCCCGCTTGCCGCAACTGGAGAAAGCCCTCGCACAGAAACGAAGACCCAACACAGCCATAAATAAAAAAAAAAAAAAAAAAAAAAAAAAGTGCTTCTTGGAAAGAACAATAAAACAAGCAGGATGTAAACATCAGCAACTTAAGTACTTGCCAGCTCAGTTGTTAGGGATGGAGGTGAAACTAAAGATTAAAGACAGCTTGACAAAATCCTACACACTATCCAGCCGGGCTTTACACGTCATGAGATGTGGTAGGACAGAATGAGGGTATTTTAAAAAATTATTGCAATTATGCAGCTGGAGGGCATTGGGCTGAGTTGGGAATATGCCAGGAGAACTTGTGCTGCTTGTGTAGATAAACTTGCAGGACTTCAGCTCTCAACTCCATCCAATCCTTACTGTCAGATTCTCTTAACCTTGTCCTGTCCCTTGCTGAGCACTGACATTTTCAGAGCAGAAGAAAATCATGTTAAATTTATGTATGAGGAGGGGGGATGTCTGTGTGTTTTGCGGGACTCTGGGTTTAAGTGTTTGGGCTCTTTTGATTAGTTCTGTCCTGGGTTTGTTTTGTAGTCTCAGAAGAGCTTATAAACCAGTGCTGGTTAGGAGTCTACTTTGGATTCTTGTGTTCTCTGGCCAGCATGGTGGCGGTTGGTTCTGCAGAAGAGCTTCAGCCCCTTCTGAGGAGCCAAAGGGCCCCTGAGTAGCGTGCTGTCGCTGGACCGTTAGGTCTGCTTCAACCCAGGCAGTGCTGTTTTGTCAATTTAATTTATTGGGATTTGGCCCAAGATTTTGTTGGATGACAGAGTTAAAAAACTGAGAAATATTTGAAAAACTCCGATGTTGGATTATGAGAGACAGGCTAGAGAGGAAGATTTGGACCAGATTGTAGAGGATCTTGGACATCTGACAGAGGTGAACATGTTTTTATTTTCCCTGTAGACAGATAGATAATGCGGAGCCATTGAGGATGACTAGGCTGGAGAGAGACAAGGTAAGGATGACTTAGAGAGAGACTCGTATCAGAGAATGGTTAGAGGGCTATTGCAGTAGTGCAGTCGTGATGTGATAAATGGTTTGTAGCAGAGAGGCAGGAGTAGTCATGTTTACCAGGATGGAGACCAGTGATGAGAGCTGGGCTTCATCTGACATCTCAGCTCCAGTCAGTGGCTGTAGCTCCCTGAAGTGCTATGATAGTGAGGATTGTAAAGCTGTGTCTGGACTCAGGCGAGGGAGTTCTGTGGTCAGTTAGTGATGTCTGTCATGGGAGAAAGAATAGGGGATGGTGCACCTGTTCTGTGCATATGTTGTCCCTGGTAAATGTAATCCACAATCCAATAGGAGAAGTATTGGGGATTAGTGACAAACTGAAGGAGAGAATCAGGATGCTGGAGGAGTAAGTTGTGACTGATGTTTAAGCCTGCCTGACCTGATTTAGAAAAGTGCCAATTAAAGGAGAAACATCCAGTGAATAGAGATATGATATTCAAGTTTTGGACTGAGATCAGTGCCAGAGAATTAGACTGGAGGTGGTTTGCAGAGATTTGAAATTGATTTTGCTCTTGCGATTCGGTTGGGGGCGGGGAGCAGGCGAAGGCTCGGGACAGATTAGTAGAGATCAACTAGAGTTGCCATGTCCGTATTGGTGCTGAACTCTGAATATAGACGTTTTTACATCTTGAGTCGTATTGCAAGGAGATCAAGAATAATCTTGTAATTAATGCTGGTGTAGCGTAATAAGCATTTGGAAGTAGGTAAGTGTTCAGGGTGCTCTATCTGGACAACATATAAATTTTGTTAAAACTCCATTGAAGTTTTTTGTTTATTTATTTTTATTTATTTATTTATTTATGGCTGCGTTGGGTCTTCATTGCTGCGCGCGGGCTTTCTCTAGCTGTGACGATCAGGGGCTACTCTTCATTGCGGTGCGTGGGCTTCTCATTGCGGTGGCTTCTCTTGTTGCGGAGCACGGGCTCTAGGCACGCAGGCTTCAGTAGTTGCAGCACACGGGCTCATTAGTTGCGACACATGGACCCTAGAGCACGCGGGCTTCAGTAGTTGTGGCTCACGGGCTCTAGAGCACAGGCTCAGTAGTTGTGGTGCACGGGCTTAGTTGCTTCACGGCATGTGGGATCTTCCTGGACCAGGGATCGAACCCGTGTCCCCTGCGTTGGCAGGCGGATTCTTAACCACTGCGCCACCAGGGAAGTCACTTTTTGTTTATTTTAAACTCTTATCTGAACTCTACCTTGTTTATTAATTGTCACATTTTAGTGTTGACTTGAGCAAAAGGTCTCTTCTCTGCTATCTTGAGATTATATAGAATATTGATGCTGAGAAGAAACTCCATCTGAACTCTTACTATAGAAGAAAAAACAAGGGCTCAGAGAGGTTAAGATTTTGACTAACATCACAAAGATAATAGGTGGTATGGTTGGATCTGAGACTCAGGTCTTAAGATTCTCCTTCAACATCCTTTTTCTGTTATTCCATGCTATCTTTTCTAGACTGTATATGATATGGAAGTGAACTTTATGTATAAAAATAAAGGATAAATGATGTGCATATTCTGACGGAATAATTTGGAGAAATGGAGATACTGGCAAGCCACAGCTTTTTGCCCTTTATGTTTTTTTTTGTTTTTTTTAGAGAGGGCCGTTCACAGTGCTGAATAGGCAGGTGACTTGGAGAAATACGGAATATATTTGAGCAGTTTGGAAACAGTACTGCATTTGTTCACCCACAATTAGCATAATACTCAAAGCTCAGACATTAGATTTTAAAGGGGGCTTGCACTGCAGGGCAAGACTGTACAGAACTAGGGAAAATGTTATGTTGCATACTTTATCACAGTTATTTAGTTTCATCTCTTAATCCTCACATTAGATTATAAGGTCATTACAATAAGGAAATGTTCATTCTTGAATAACCTACCATGCCTAGATTGGTAAATTGCACTCTTATGTGCACAATAAAAGTTGGCCTTTCTAAAAAATATACAAAGGTTTATTAAAGACATTTTAGAAAGTCAAAAGGAGCAAAGCAGTTCTACTTCTAAGAATTTACCCTAAGGAAACATTCACGAAGACGTACAAAGGTTTATGTGTACGGAGGTTCATTACAGCATTATTCATAACTATAATGATTATGATGGTAATAATAAAAACAATTACCATGTACTGTGTCCTTATTTTAAGTCAAGCACTGTGAAAGCACTTTATATTACCTCACCGAATGCTCATAGCTGCCTATAAGAAAGATATTATGATATAAGCTCAGAGAAGTTAAGGTAATTGTCCAAGGTCAAACAACTAGTAAAAGATGGAGCTAGAATTTGAACCCACAAGGTCTGACTCCAAAGTCTATGTTCTTACTATATAGAGCTTGCCAAGTACCAAAGATTGTCCTAAATACTTTACACATCCATCCTCATTTAACCCTCATAGGAACCCTCTGAGGTCAGCAGATTATCATCCCCATTCTACAGATAAAGAAACTGGGGCACAAAGGTTAAGACACTGATCAGAGATCACACAGGCAAGAAATGGTAAACCTTGGATTTAAACCTAGGCGGTGTAGCTGTCTTTTCCTATTTAACAGAGCAAATGACTAGAAATGACCTAAATATTCAAAGACTGGTTTAAATATATTTTGGAATATGTGAACAAAGCAGCAAACAGCAACAAACAAAGCAGCAACACATCACTGAAAAGCAAGAAAGTTCTATGGAAGAACATCAGTTGGAGAGATTAGCTTTGGCTGGGGGAAATCAAGAAAGGCTTCGCGAAAGAGATGACAGAATTGGATATTAATGGTGCATAGTCTTTTGATAGATGGAGATCAGGAAGGTTATTCTTGGCAGAGCAAGTCCTGCCGTATGGCTGTTTCCATCATTGGGGTCTTAGGGTTTAAGCACATATACTAACCATTGGCTTTGGAGACTTAAAAACTGGTAAGGAGCTTATCTTCTCCACTCACTGTTCCTCCAGCTAGATTTAGATTCTCTTTATCTTCCCTCTGTCACAGGCAGTTTTTGGATTTCCTAATTTCTCTTAGAAATATGGTTACCACGTCATGTGTTACTTAAGTCTGATTCAGGCCAGAGTACACATGCAACTCTTTAATTCCTCACATTGGAGTTCACTTTCTAGGTTCTCTATGATTTTTTTTAATCTGATTTCTCTGAAGAAAAGTTAATCTCTTGTTATAGTGTGATGACAAGGCTTTTGCAAGTAGAGGTATTTTAATGTAGTCAAAATTCTTAAGGTAAGTTAAAGCCTTTTCAGTTGTTACTTATTTTTCAGTGACAGTTATGACAAATGGCTGGCATAATTTATTTTTGCTGTGTAGATGGCTCTAACTGGGGATCTTATATATCGGGTATGCACTTTTTTATGAATTCATAAAATTTCAGCCTAAAGCACTGGATTAGACGTTAAAGCATTTATGTTGACAAGCAAGAAGTAAATTGTATTCCGATCCAGTTTGTATAATAAGGTGCAACTCAATTCACTAAGTTTGTATTGGTAATTTTGCATTGCTGTGAGACTTAAGTTACATGTATAAGAGTTGACAGTCATTTCAGCATGTGTTAGACTTGAACTCCAGAAGGTAAAGAAGATGTTCTGCTACTTAATATCTGTTCAAACAGTGAAAAAAGGATCCCCATATAATTCTCTGCCACACACTGGTAAATCCACAGTCTAACTGAATCCACTAATAACCAGTGCTGTGAGAGGCTTGTTTCCTTAAAGCTTTCATGTGACCAGTTTATAATTTTATATGTTATTTCTAGGTCAACAGTTAGATTAATGTTTTATCTACTGAGCAAAACACAGTGCTTCTTTGTAAACTTTCTTATCTTACTCAAACTGAAATTGCAAAACAAAGAATTTTCTAGTTCTCACATTCCTCCGTGGAGAGCTTTGTTTATATAGAGGTTATCTTGTGGTTTATTTTATATTCTACTTAAGTCTAAATTTTCTGCAGGTGGAATAAATATCCTATTTAAGGCTTTCAAATCTTATTAATTAAAGCTAGTTAGTAGTCATTACCAATCGTTTACTTACTTTATTTTTGCTTTGTTATAGCCCAGCAGGAGGCTACTTAAATTGATCAGAATATAAGCCTGTTTGCTCACTAAAATATACCTAGTGCCTGGCCACAGAAAAATACTCAAGAACTATCTGTTGAGTGAGTAAACTGATTATGTCTCTGACTTAGGATTATGTCTCTGACTTTCTAAACTCCTAGAAAAGGAGTTTAGAATATGCAGACCTCTGCATCAGTCTGAGAGCTGGTAACTTTGGACATTTTCTGTTTGAGCTAGTATGAACTTAATGTTTTTCAAGTAGGATATGTCACCAGTTCTTAAGTACACACGGGAACTCCTTAATGTTATTTTTGAAATGTATTACATTTTAGGACTTTCTACCAGTATTTCCTTCCACTTGCATGGATTGAAAGTTTATTTTGTTCTGTGACTCTCACACTGCGGGAAATTTAATTTTAAATGCATCCAATTATACCACGTGTATCATGATGTGACTTTTTTTCTTTCTGCAGCTCCACCCTAAAATTCTAGTACATTTCAGCCACTGCATAAGCCTCATTATTAAAAACTCTGTTTTCAGTACAGTCAATTCTAGCTGTTTGTCAGAGAGTTCCTAGAAAGACACATCATAAAAGGGATTGTCATAAAGGGTTTTGTATCTCCTCATAGGAACAATGGAGCTTGTATTTACGACCAAAGATGCAACTAAGATAATCGTAGATGTGACCCAAATGCCATAAAAGCAAAAATTCAGCCATAAACCTACATGTTACTGTATCTTTCTTTTTATTTAATAAACATTTTAGGTATGTCAGATAGGAATCTTAAGTAGTCACTATGCTCAAAACAATTTTTCAGTCATTGAGGGAGAAAGACACTATCAGAGTGGACTCGGGAATAACCATGTATGAAGTCAGCCAGTGTTCAGCATGCATGCTGGATGATTTGGAATCTCGTCCTTATAACTCAGATGCCCTGATTGGGGTAGTGAAGCAGACCTTGTTAAATAAACTGATTTTAAATTTGATCCTAGGTAGTTTGGTGATCTTATTGGAAATACAGATAAAATTTAGAATACCTAGAGAGATCAATACTTTTTTCCTCTACCTCTTTTCATGTAAAATATTATGAATCTCAGTTGGGCTTATGAAATGGCAGATTGAAGAGGGTTCATGCCTGAGCTCTCTGGTAAAAGCTTTGATGCACTTATTCTGTGTTGTAGATTGGAAGGAAATTTGCTCTCTTATTTGACGGTTAAGACACTTGGCCAAAACTAAAGTTGCCCAACTGGTAATTTGACTTTGGAGCTAATACTCTTTTCTGCGTTTCCTATATTCTGATATTAGATATCTGCTTGTATGGTCATAAACCATTGAATAATTGGAGAATTTAAAAATTAAAATAATTCTGAATTAAGTAAAATTAGTGAAGAGGCAAAAGGTAAGGACAGCTTCTGTGGACCAGGTGTGACCAAAGCTCCATGAAACTATGATGAGATGTGTTTGCTTTTTAAATTACAACATCTTTAAACGGTAAAAAAGATGGAACAAGCCTCTTTAACATGAAGGTACAGGGTCTTATAAAATGTACAGCACTTGCAGTCTTCTTCCCCTTCCTTAACAGTTTTATGCCAGGAAAAATTGAGAAATCTGGATGTTTGGAGAGAAAGCAGAGGGAGACGTAATTGCCCAGTATTTAAGGAGACTTGAGCCATGGCAAGACCAGAGGAGGGATGCTGTGACCAATTATGGCAGCAGGCAGAGACAGTGAATCCTGCACAGCGTGGTTCCTGTGTGTAGACATCTGCCGTTGGTCACTAGCAGCCTTCAGAAGGCTTAAGTGATCATGACACTTGAAAGCATATTGGGTTCACGGATTTCTAATATTCTTCAAAAAGACAGTAACTTCAAGGTTATGGAGAGAGAGTGCATTAGTGTGTGCCTAGATATTAGCAGTTCTTTAAATCTTTCTCCAAATGGTAATTTAGTGTTGGGCAAGTATTTCAAACATTTAAGTGAATTTACTGCGTCCCGGCTCTACTACTTACTAGCTGTGTAACCTTAGGCAGTTACTTATTTTTCGTGTGTGACTTAATTTTCTCGTCTATAAAATCCAGTTACAAACTCTTAGGGTTTTGTGAGTATTAAATGAGTTAACACGTCAGGTGCTTAGAACAGTGTCTAGCTGCTAGTAACACTGTACATGTGTCAGCTCGCATGGTGATGATGATGGTGATGTTGTTTTCCTCCTCCTTCCTCTAGTATTTATAGAAGTGTGAGCTTTCTCCCAGTTCAGTCATTCACTACTTCAGGAGAACCAAGCTTCCAGACTAGTATTTTATATCCCAAGATAATTACAGTCCACTTAGGGCCAATCAGTTATGTCACCCGCTTTGTGCTTAAGTTATTCCCAACTAATCTCTTGGAGGCAGGACTTACAAATTCAGTCTCAGTTCAGTAATGGTAGTTGTTTTTCTCTGGAGGTGATTTATTACTAGAAGCACCAGTGTGACCCTCTTAAAACACGTTTATCTAATATAAATTCCTTAAGAAATGGATTTTTAATAAATCCTTATCACAACTCCATAGAGTATTAATTCAACAACATTTGTGGGCCTCTAGTTTATATATAGTATTGTGATAGAAGTTGTGGGGGATATAAAGAGGGCAGAAAAACAATTACAACTTAGTTGAGAAGATACAACAAATGCATATGAAAAGTTAAGTAGCGTTAAGAAAGATATAGAGCCAAGGCGTAGAGGGTAAGGAGACAGAACACCCATCTCCTGTCTTAGGGAAGACTTCACAGAAGTATAAAAGGCAGGATTTCAGTAGGCAGAAGGGAGGGGTACAGGCTGAATGGTAGAGGAAGACTGTGGTGTAATCAAAGAAATCACGAGCCACCTAGTTTTACTGGAAAAGAGAGTTTATGTTGAGGAATAACTGAATAGCAAGTTGGTGAAGTGGAAAGATACACAGTTATGCAGAAAGAATGAAATTTGTGTTGATTATGAGACAATGTCTACAGAACATCAGATTAATACATGTATTTAGCCTTGACTCCACCAGCTTCATCTCAATAGGAGGCTAACTAACTGGGGAAAACCAGGGATCTAGTTGCAGGTGCCCATCAGAGCTGCCGGCCCGGGAACCCCCGAAAAGAGGCAGGAACTAATCGATTCATCTTTGGAGTCAGTCAAGCTTAGACAGACTGGTTTTAAATTCAGCTCAGCTACTAACTACTTGTATTAGGAGACAGTTAATTCCCTGAACCTCAATTGCCTCATCTGTAAAATGGTAGTAACGTTAATAAGAAGGTGGCAACTTTGAACTGTTGTGAAGATTAAATGAGGTGGATAATATATGTAAAACTTGTACAAATTCAAACATACTGTGAGTACTTAATTAAGGGTAACTACTAATAACAGCAACACAGTATGTTTCAACCAGAGAGAATAACTTCGATTTATTTTTTTCCCATATTGAGATGCCACGTAAAGTGTTAACTATTCAGTGTTCTACTTCTTGAAGAAAAAGTTGGAACAACACTCCTGGTGTACACTTATTTTTAGCCTTACTACTGTGAAATGATAGTGCTTCCAATTATGGCTCTGAGATCTAGTAATGCTTTTAAAAGAACTAAATTATGAATGTACACATCAGGAAAGGACTTAAATTTGGTATTTTACTGAATTCATGTTTTGGTCCCAATTAATATAGTGTACATTTTTAAGAAGAATAGGCATCTAAAGAGCAGGTATATGGAAGCGTTAAGGATAAAATAAGGGTTTCCCTTTACCAACTGTTTTAGGAATAGAGGTTTTTCTGTACTATGAATCCCTACTTCTCATTTCCCCCCAAATTTGTCACTCAGTTTATTTATTTTTTAATTATTTTTTTAAAATTTATTTTATTTATTTATTTTTTTGGCTGCGTTGGGTCTTCGTTGCAGCGCGCGGGCTTCTCATTGCGGTGGCTTCTCTTGTTGTGGAGCACGGGCTGTAGGTGCGCGGGCTTCAGTAGTTGTGGCACACGGGCTCAGCAGTTGCAGCTCATGGGCTTCAGAGCACAGGCCTCAGTAGTTGCTGAGTAGTTGCAACGGGCCCAGTTGCTCCGCGGCATGTGGGATCTTCCCGGACCAGAGCTCAAACCCGTGTCCCCTGCATTGGCAGGCGGATTCTTAACCACTGCACCACCAGGGAAGTCCTCAGTTTATTTTTAAATGCTGTCATAAGTCCATTTTAGTTTTCTGTGCAGTGTAATAAAGTGAAATGAATACAGACTGAACAAGGCCCTAAGTTAAATTCCCTCCGTGCCATTTTCTAGCTTTTGTGATCTTGCGTAAATAATTTCATTATCTTGAGCCTCACCTTCTACAAAATGGGGATAGTCAGGATACTTAACCTACGTATTTCACAAAGTATTTAGGATTGAATAAGATAATATATTTGAATATACATTATATATACATTGAATATATGTATTATATCTTTTATAAACTCAAGTGTGGTTCTCAAAGTGTGGTCCAGGGATCCCTGGGGATCTCTGAGATCCTTTCAGGGGATCCATAAGATCAAAAACATTCTTATAATACTAAGGTGTCGTTTGTCTTTTTCGATATCTTGACGTTTGCACTAATGACACAAAAGCAGTGGTGGGTAAAACTGCTGGCACCTTAACCTGACTCAAGTCAGTGGCACCAAACTGTCCTAGAAATCATTATATTCTTCACCCCCGCACACTCTCAGTAAAAAAGAATGTCCTGATGAAGCAGTAGAACTTATTAATCTTATCATATCTTGGCCTTGAGTACACATCTTTTTAATAGTCTGTGTGATGAAAGGGGAGGTACACATGAAGTAGTTCTGCTTCATACCAGTATGATGATTGTCTTAAGGAAGAGTGAGACTGACTTACAAGCCGAGCTAGCTGAATGTTTCATGAAACGCCATTTTACTCGAAAGAACGATTAAACTATGGGTATGCAGACTTGGGTATTTTCTTGAAAGTAAAGTGAGCCTGTCCTTTTGAGGGAAACAGCGGACAGTGTTTGTTGTTAGTGATACAATTCAAGCTTTCGAATGAAAACAGGAATTTTAGAAAACTTGAATCTCACTGAGAACTTGACAGCTTCCACATACTTAAAGACTTTTCTGATGAGCTTGGTGGTGATAAATGAATGTGCTTTTTTTAAAAAAAATAATGAAATGTGTCAACATTTGGAAGATCTGCATAACTTAGTGAACTAATATTTTCCAAATGACCAATGCATGATGTTACAAAAAAAAATCAGGCCTGGGTAAAAGATCCATTCAAAATGCAAGATAGACCAATGGATTCTAATGTAGTAGAGTCGGAAAGTTCTTTAATACGGTTTCTGATTCCACATTCTAACTTAGCATTAAGAAACTACCACTTGTTGAGTTTTGGTATAGTATCGAAGAAGGATATTCATAATTGTCTGAAAAGACTGTTAAAAGATTTTCCCTTTTCAAGTACATATCTGCCTGAGGCTGAGCTTTCTTCATTTACCTCAATCAAAACAACATATCACAGCAGATAGAATGAAGAAACAGATAGAAGAATCCAGGTCTCTTCTTTTAAGCTAGGCATACATTAAAGAGATTTGTAAAAATCTCTCACTACTCTTTTTGCTTTGGACAATGTAGTTATTTCACAAAAAATATATTATTTATGTTAATAAGTAATGCATTTATTAGTATTTTAAGTGCATTAATAGAAATATGTAAACTTTTTTCAATTTAAACTACTAATAAGGTAAAAATCGATAGATATAACCTACATAAACAGAAGCTCTCTGAGGTCCTCAATAATTCTGAAGAGTTTTAAAGGGTCCTAACATCCTCAAGTTTGCGAACCGCACTTCTAGAGAGATAAATTAATACTTAATGGTTTTTATGGTTTACTAATGCATGATATCGCCATCTCGTGACAAAATAGGAAAATGCAGGCATTTTTGAAGCAGTCAGCTGTAAGGCCCTTTAATGATTTCGAATGACTGCTTCTTGGAAATTTATCAAGAGAAAAAAGACATAAGTTCATATTTCCAGGGGATATGTCTGAGATTTATGTGCCAAAAATACTAATTTTCAGAAGGCAAAGAACGGTTCATTAAATGGTTATTTTTGAAGGCTAACATTGGTTTTAGGCCAATCTTATGATAAGAACACATTTAGTTTTTGTACTCAATATGTATATTTCATAGTACGTAGAGCCCCCTCATATGTGGTATTGTATGCTATGGAACGTGTTTCTACTGTTTGATATATAGGCTATGGAACGTGTATCTACTGTTTGATGATATATAGGCTATGGAACGTGTATCTACTGTTTGATGTATAGGCTATGGAACGTGTATCTACTGTTTGATGTATAGGCTATGGAACGTGTATCTACTGTTTGATGTATAGGCTATGGAACGTGTATCTACTGTTTGATGTATAGGCTATGGAACGTGTATCTACTGTGTGATATATAGGCTATGGAACATGTATCTACTGTGTGATATATAGGCTATGGAACGTGTATCTACTGTGTGATATATACTGATCAATGTCTTTCGTGGTATTTCACTTTGATGACATAGTATCATCATCTGTGATTGACTGAAGATTTAGTCATTGGTCAGTAGCACAAACTTTGATGATCACATTCTTCTGAAGGGGGATGGGATCAATTTTTTATGATGAGGATTTTAGGCCCACACTTGGTACGGAATTTGGGTCTGCTGCCGTTGGATACAGCCCGGCAGTCCCGGGTGATGGGTCCTGTACAGACGTGCAGCATTAAGCATTGTTCCTTGCCTTTTAGCTTCTGAGAACTAAAATATACGGTGTAAATATGTACAAACACGTTGCAGGACATATGGACAAATAGAGCCAAAGCCAGATCGTGGAAGATACAGCTGCAAGAAACAGCCTTCATGAATAATACACATTTATGCTGTAGATTCAGTGTGCCTATTTTTGCATCGATGGGCCATGTGAAAAGGAAGGAACCTTACTTCATTTTCATTCAGTTAGATGAAGGCCCACTGGCTAGTTTTTTTGACTCAATTCAGCTGATTGTTTTCAAAATAACCTGTTCTTTTCAAACAGTTGTGTGTGTAGGGACAGCTGCACTCCAATGAAATGACTGTGAGCCCTACCCTCTAACTACTGTACTAATTTTCTGCCTATATTCACTGTGCACCCATTGACCCTGCTGATGAATATTTTAGACATCTGCATGAATAATCAGACTGCCCACAGGAGAGCCACTTGCTTGTTTACGAGGCTGGAAATGCCATCTAGATGCTGCTGGCTCTAATTCTGTGTACCAACGTGAAAATAATAAATACCTAAGTAAGGTCTTAATCTGGATGGTCTTTGAGCATCCACAGATGCCCTGAAACTGGATGCTGAGGTGTACCTGCAGGTAGATGCTGACGTGTGTGTTTTTGAGAAAACTCCAGAGCTTATATCAGACTCGTCCAAGGGGCTGTGACCCCATAAAGGCTAAGAACCACTGGATAATCCTTTAGAGCTTTGAAAGTGCATCTACATACATTTTTATTTGATCCTCCCAACGTTTTTATTTGATCCTCCCAACAGTTCTGAGGGAGATGTGGCAGGAATCTGCTCTCTCTTTCTCTCTCTCTCTCTCTCCTTGAAGAAGAAAGTGACTGGGAGCTCGGGTAGTTTTTGAGTTTCATCCTATAGGCACAAGGAGCCATTGAAAGTTTTAAGCGTGCAAGTGATCTGATCAGATCATTGTTTAGAGAGAATGCCCTGGTGATAGTGTAGAGGATGTTTCTGAAGAGTGAGAAGCTAGTTAGGAGGCCATTTGGAAGATGAGGTGAGATCAGGTGAGAAAAGATGGTTGACCCTAAGTGTGTAGTAGTCAGATTTGAAAATAGATGATGGATTTGCAAAATCATTGAAATCCTTGGGAACTGTTTACCAATTGGTTTTGGAGGGAAGGAGAGGGGAAGGGGGGGCAAACGTTTTTGAAGATGACTTTCTCAGTTGATGAAGTGAATAGAAGCAGGGTGGGTGGGGGGCAGGAATATTTTAAACTTAATTTTAACCATGTTGATTTGAAGAACTGATGAGACCGCCAGCGAGAAAGACGAGCGATCAATTTAGAGTGCTGGGCTGGAACCGGTGAGATGAGCTTGACATTGCTTAGAGTGTGTAGGCAAAGCAGAGAAGAGTGCCAGGGATGGAACTGTGAGAAAATATCAGCCAGTGATATTTCAGGGAAGCCCCAGGGAAATCCAAGAGGAACGTCACTTCATTTTTTCCCTCTATTCCAGAGTAGAGTAGTAGGAATTAGAGATATTTCTTGACCCTTTATTTACTATCAGATTACTCCATCATTCCATAAATCAGATATCCCTGTAATCTGCCTTCAAGTCAGTGGAGACATCAGGCCAAAGATGGTTGAGGGGACTCCTTTATGATCTCTTTAATCTTCCCCATTCTTAGATATGGAAATTGACACTGTATCAAGTATATGTAAATATCATACCCATCCAACTCTAAATACCTCCCCACTCCCCCTACCCCACCTCACCTCCCCAATAACAATTCTGGAGCCATAGCTACTTCGAGGCTGTCTCAGTTTCCCCAGTGATTTTTAAGTCAGGATCCTCACTAAGTATGTGTAGCATTCCTTTTGAAGACTCTGCTACTACCCAGATCTCATAGTTCTTCTCCTTCAACTGAAGTGACCTTCATCTTCAAGTCCACTTCAGCTGTGCACACACACGCCACACCTAATAGACCTGCTCCACTTTCAATATTTCAAACTCCATTAGGCTCCTCTTTGAAATAGGCTTCTCACTTCTATCTGCCCATCCCTCTTTTGCTTCTGAGCTTGCTGTTTTCTCTCCTCCTCCTTCCCTTCCCTTGTTCGCATCCTTTCTTCTGCCCTTGTTTTTCAGTGGGGGAGGGGAGGAGGGGGCAAGAGGAGGCTGGTTACTCCCTTCAGATATCCTCCTTCTGTGCGCAGCTCAGAAATAATCAGACGGTTGAGTAATGATTGTGCTGGCCTGTAGATTTCCTCACACAGTGTGCTTTGATAATTTCCAGTCCAAGTTCCTTCCCTGTCATCTGTTTACTCTTTTTGTTTTTCCCCCTCCAACTTTCTGGCAGTGGGGCATTGTTAGAAAACCTCACAAAAACTGGGGCAACTGGATCGATAAGTGTATGGTGAATAAAGAAATCTATCAACACCCCCCCCCTTCCTGCAACACACACACGCACATGCCCACACACACACACACACACACACACACACACACACACACACACACACACACAAGGGAGAAGGGAACGATAGAACTGTGTTGAAGAAAAATAGATCTGTATTTCATTTTAGTTTTTTGTTTGATCATTGTGTGTGTGTGTGTTTAAATATTTTGTATGTGTCAACTGATAGCTCAGAAATTTGGGATCTTAACTTTGTATGTTTTTGTTAGAAAATCAGCCTTTGTACCCCCATGTTTTTCATTTACAGGTATAGATCTGATAAAAAAATCTCCCCCAGATATTTACCCTTTTCCAATTAGGAATGGGACTGTGCAGGTGCTTTTTCTTACTTCTAAACTGTGAACGATATTTATTTATTTTGTTTTTGTCAGTTGGTTCCATGGTTCGTGAAATCTTTATTATAGTAGGAGTCATCAGCTGGATGGAGAATCATTGAAATTGTAAGTTTAGGACATTAGTTGGGATAACCTGAACAATGTGCTTACTTTTGGGGCCCTTAATTTAACTTAAAATTAAAGGAGTCTTATGATGGCAAGCTTCACAGATACGCCTGCAGGGCTTTCGGGATGGAAATGTGTGTCTCGGGGGTCTCTTTTGTTTAGCTGGATAGGCTAGGAAGTCTGTCCCGCAACACTCATTGTTTTCAGTGCATCAATAACTGAACGTACTGTTAGCAAGAAGTTTCCTTTGAGATTGAACCACTGACTTCCAAGAATGTAGCAGACTGAGTGGAAGTGCTGTGAACAATGTCTTCCTTATTTCCTTTAAAAGACCCATGAAATTGTCTGAAGAGGAAACAAATCCCCGGAAGTCACCGCGATGAGTATCAGGCATTGAGCCCATTCTAGTTTCTGGAAGGAATTTTTCTTCTTCCTTGCGGTTGAAACCAGATGAAGAGGTGCCCCTTCTTCAGCTACCCCAATTCTGACCTGACCCCCTCTGCCCCTGCATCCCCCCCCCACCCAGCCCTTTTCTGCCTCTGGTTCTGGAATCCTGCTCTCTCTCCTTGTACTGACCTGTTTTCCCTTTTGTTCATCTCCAGCGCTGCTCATTGCTTTAGCTGATTTGGTAAATTGTGCTACCTGCTCCTTCTCTGGCTTAGCTTTTTTGTAGGGTTCAGGGAAGGGAGTGGAGACTGATCTCATTCCAAATAGACTCTATCTCCCCCCCTCCCCTCGCCCCCCCCCCCCAGCTTCTGGCTTGGTCTGTGACCCTTGGTACTCCAGCATTTGCACCTGCCACACCTACCACCAGTCATCCTTTGTTGCCCCACCCCTTCATCACAGTGTATGTTTTGTTTGTCTCCTGGGTTGGTAAGCTCCATAAGGGCTGGGAAGGGAAGTTGGAGGGGTGGTGGATTCCTTCTTATTGAATCCCCAGCGCCTTGCTCAGTTCCTAGTTGTGGTGATCATTGAAGAGACTGTCAAATTCATTAATGAAACTCAGTTATTGGTAAGGGCTTTAAAGCGGTCCTCATGTAGGGTAAGCATTGAAGACCAAGGTCAACAAACCAAGCTCAAGGATGTAAAAAAGGAAACAAGGCAAATATTATAGATGAATAATTAAAGCAAAAAACAACAGCTCTAAAGCAAAGGAGTTGTAGGAACCTGCAGTAAAATCTCTCTGGAACAGATCTGCTTTATGAAACAAGAAACTGTCCGAAAAGCTCTACTTTGTAAATTCAGTGAGATACATAAAGAGGTTGCATTACGTAAATGAGAATTTTAGAAAGGGTATAATGAAATGAAAACTATAATAGGTAAAGTAAATCTTCGTTGTAAATATTAGAAGGAGACTTAGAAAACTCAGCCAGTGATAGAGAATAAAGTTCACGAAAATGCCCAGAATGCAGCGGAGAAGCCTAGAAAGATACAGCGCCAACCTAGAAATGAGAGAGCGTATTGAGGAAGGCAGTGCAAAACTAATGCATCAACTGTGATAATTATTGGAGGGACATTTTTCAGATATAAAAGAGACTCAACCTTAGGTACTGATACCACATTCCAGGTGGAGTTTCTCATTCCAAATCAACACTGAACAATATTCTGATGACTTTCTTCACTGGAAAACTGGTAGGTAGTGTAAGGGAAATAAAAGTGCTAAATTATGAGTCTTTCATTAAAAGAAGACTAATGTGATCTTTTGGGGTTACGTTGAGCGTAGATACATAGTGTTTTAAGATTTATTAAAAGTTTTTATAACTAATTAAGTGAAGAAACAGGATGCCTATAAAACTCAATACAGAAAACAGACTCAAACTCCATAATCCCATCTAGCTATAGAAAAACAGAATAGTTTCATATTCCTTTCCTTTTTTCATTTGCAGACTCACTTTTATATCTCATTTCAAAGAGAGATTGAATTTGGAAATATAAACATAATATACGTATATACTTCTAAACAATATATGTATAATTAATTTGACTCTTAAAAGTTTTAACTGCTCTTTTCAAACAACCTGTGTGATCTAGGCAGACAACAGAATTTAGCGCCTAAGCTTTCATCTTTTTGTTGCACAAGCGTGTTATCCACCCACTGTGGCACGTAGTAGGCACAAAGAAATACTTGTTGAAGAAATGAAGACATATATAAATTAACTAACTAACACTATATATTTGGAAAATGTAATTTCATCTACAAACAACAACTTTGTAAGTAATGGCACTGTTACTCCCTCATTATAAGAGAGAGAAAAAAGTTTTTACTCTGAAATGTGATGAAATGTCTGTCCTGAGGTAAGACATGGAGGAAAGGTGGAGATTAGTATGCAGTAAGGAACATGTTTCTAAGTGCTGGGGGAGGCGGAAATCAGAATTCAAATAAGTCCTGATTTTTAGGCTCTCAAAAGGTTAATTCAGATTGTTCTGGATGTCGTCATATCAGAAAGATTTGGCCAATCTGGTAGAAAATCAGAGGTCAACAGAAGTGATTAAGCAGCTAGAAAAAGCAGGTTCAAAAAGAAGATCTTAGTCTATAATTTAGAAAAAGAATTTGAATCTCTCTAAGCCCAGGGAAACAGAAGAATAATTTAGAATGATCTGGAGAGCTGTAGAGCTGATAGCATAAAATTGAGTAGAAAAAATACTTATTGAGTGTAAGACAGTTCGTAATAGACAAATTAAAGAACCATATAGCGTCCAAGGGAAGTAGTAAAGATGTTTTGATAAAATCTGACACCCCAAAGAAAGCCAACAGCTAACATTTATTGAGTACTCACTATGTATACCCTGTATGCATCATTTCATTTAACCTCCTCAGTAATCTATGAGCTAGGTACTATCGACTTCATTGTCAAATGAGGCTGTTGAGGCTTGGTCACATGACCGGTAGGAAGTAGCACTGTATTTTCAACTCCAGCTACAGAGCCCAATCCCAATCACTTCCACCTTCCAGGCTAGGCAGTTGGGTATATTGTTGATACATTGAACAGGTATATTTTGCAGAGATTTGACAGAGTTGTTTCTTTTTTAATTTTATTGAAGTATAGTTGATTTACAGTGTTGTGTTAATTTCTGCTGTACAAGTGATTCAGTTATACATATATATACATTCTTTTTCATGTACTTTCCCATTGTGGTTTATCACAGGATATTGAATCTAGTTCCCTGTGCTATACAGTAGGATCTTGTTGTTTATCCATCTTCTCTGTAACAGTCTGCATCTGCTAATATCAAACTCCCAATCCAACTCTCCCCTGCCTGCCCTCCCCATTGGCAACCACAAGTGTGCTCTCTTTGTGAGTCTGTTTCATAGATAAGTTCATTTGTGTCAATTTTTTTTTTTTTTTTTTTTTGGCTGCGCCTTGCAGCATGTGGGATCTTAGTTCCCCAACCAGGGATCGAACCTGCGCCCCCTGCAATGGAAGAGCAGAATCCTAACCACTGGACCACCAGGGAAGTCCCCCATTTGTGTCAAATTTTGATTCAACATATAAGCGATATCATATGATATTTGTCTCTCTGTCTGACTGACTTCACTTAGTATGATAATCTCTAGGTCCATCCATGTTGCTGCAAATGGCATTATTTCATTCTTTTTGATGGCTGAGTAATATTCCATTGTATATATGTACCACATCTTCTTTATCCATTCATCTGTTGATGGACATTTAGGTTGTTTCCATGTCTTGGCTATTATAAATAGTGCTGCTGTGAATAGAGGGGTGCATGTATCTTTTCGAATAATAGTTTTATCTGGGTATATGCCCAGCAGTGGGATTGCTGGATCATATGGCACAGAGTTGGGTAAGAACAGGTGTATTGTACAGCGATTTGACAGAGTAAACCAGCTGCTCTTCCATGTACTAAAGAGGTGATCCCAGTAAGCCATTTTTAATTAAGTAAAAAATAATAGTAATAATAATCTTTTATATAGTCCCATCAAAGGTGCACTTTTGTTCAGTCTTCTGGATGAATGAATCCAAATAACATTTGTATACGAGAAGGTTTTCTTAATGCAAATGTAAAATAAATAGGTATTAAGCTCTGGACCCAACAGAGTAAGCAGTATCCAGCAAATGTCAGCCCTTCAGGAGGTGGGTGTTTTGTTTTTAAAAATAAATTTATTTATTTATTTATTTATGGCTGTGTTGGGTCTTCGTTGCTGGGCGTGGGCTTTCCCTAGTTGTGGCGAGTGGGGGCTGCTCTTCCTTGTGGTGCGCGGGCTTCTCATTGCGGTGGCTTCTCTTGTTGCGGAGCATGGGCTCTAGGCGCGTGGGCTTCAGTAGTTGTGGCACGCAGGCTCAGTAGTTGTGGCTCGCGGGCTCTAGAGCACAGTCTCAGTAGTTGTGGTGCATGGGCTTAGCTGCTCTGCAGCACGTGGGATCTTCCCGGACCAGGGCCCGAACCCGTGTCCCCTGCATTGGCAGGCGGATTCTTAACCACTGCGCCACCAGGGAAGTCCCCAGGAGGTTTTATATGACAGAAAATTGGCTGCATAGTAGTGTATAGGGGATTGGAGAGATAAACCTGGGTTGGAATTCTGGTTCTACCTTTCCTTTGCTCATGACCTCAAGTAAGTTGTCTAACCTCTCCAAGGAAAACAATAGCTTACCTTATAGGGTAGGAAGTTTCATATCGTGTTGTGTATGTAAAGGTAGCATGCATGTATGCAAATAAGGTAGTATGTATGTGAAGATGGCATGTAGATAAGATAGCATGTATATTTCAAAAGCATGCATGTATGTATAATGCTCAGTGCCTGGCACATAATGACTGTTCAGTTCATAGCAGCTGGCATTGTTCAAATGTAGTCCTCCGGGAAATACTTTAGAAAGTACAGCCAAGTGTTACTGTGAGGTGGTAAGTTTTTAAAAAGATTTCAATTTCGTGCAATCCTCTGATGTAAATACTGATGTATTTAACAGTAAAATTTCACCCTCTGTGTACCTTTTTCACAATTTGGGAATGTACAGAATGCTTTGGTGCTTTAAAGGCAGTAGTTTGTTTACCGAAAATGTAGCTTATGACAAATTCAGTGGTTGCCAGCCTCTAATATGTTAGCAGGCAGAAGCATGCTTTTAATATTCATCATCTTTAAGTGCTACCGATTGACATTCAGTACTAAACGTGCAGATATGGGTGCGGAGCAAAACAGAGCAAGGAAGAGGACGTGCTAATTTGTATTCTAGATGGAAATCTTAAATTAGTTTCCAAGATTTTTAAATGGATTTTTAAATGCTGGGCACATAGGAGATTGAGGTCATATTAATATTTATAAGGTTTGAGAAGATATTTAGTGAAATATTTGTATAATTTAATTTTGGTCATAATCAAGTAGGAAACCATAACCAGAAAGACACTGTACTTTAGTTTGGTGACTGTTTTGTGCCTTATAGTTTGGAATAGCCTGGAAAAACCTTGGACAACAGATACATGCTTAAAGAGCCCTTCTTTCTTAGAACCCAGAAGTCAGAGATTACTTGTGTATAAATTCCTTGGCTTGGACTGTTTTATGTTAATTTCATTTACGTTAATTAATTTAGAAATCAGTCTTGGTAATGATTTTTGAAAAGCATTTATTGACAATTCTGCAGAACCCTGTAATCTCGCTGCTTTTATATTCTTTATTATACAGAGCAGCTACTCCGTTGGTTCACATAAAACCTGCTTCCTATAGTTTTTGCTTAGGGCTAATTGAGTTTAATGTAGTTTTGTGTGCAGAAGGTATTGACTTTTTGCATAGTATTTAATTTGTGTAAATATGTGTGTATGTAGTGCTTTGCCCCTCTGAGTTTTATTTTAAATGTAACCCTTGAAACTGGGATAATAGAAATTCTTAGCTTAGGCCTGCTAGCAGTTGCAGGTGCCAACGGTTTAAACTGCTGTAGAAATACAATTATGAGCAGCCAAGAGCAAATCTTGTTTTAAGGTCCGTGTGTAATGAATGCCTGTTAGTATCATAGAATACAATTAAAAAGAGGTTTATGTCTCCTGAGCTGTGATTGGTTCTTTCTGATGGAAGTGTAGACTCCCACGAGTAGCATGTGTATTCAGCTCCTGGTGATTTAGACACCAGTGAGCCTGGCATGCTGTAGGCTTGGATAAATTCAGGGCGGTTATAGTCAGGCAGAGATGGGAAAAGACTGAAAGATTAATGAGGGAGCTTAAAACAAAGCTCCAAAAATGAGAGCAGTGCACTGCTTGGTCTTATGTAATTGTGCCGAATGGAAGTCAGTCTTGGCTGCTGTTGTTTAAAAATTTTAGGAGGTTGGCAGGAAATGTTTGTTTGTTATAAACATTGGATCTAGAGGAGGATAGTGAAAACCTGGGACAAGATAGCTAACTCTCGCCTGCCTGCGTTTGCCCGCAGAGACACACCCTTCTCTTCATCCTCCTTTTATCCCAGCTTGACCAACCCTTCCATCCCAGCCCTACCCCAGCTCCTCACCACTGCTTCTTTGGTGGCGAGGACCCTTGTTGAGGATGCACTGAGATCTGACCCACGGCTGCCTTCAGAACAGGGCTACCAGGAGATGCATGTCTGAGGCATGTTTCTGACACTCTTCCACCCCAAGGCCTGAAAGATTGGGAACATATGTGGGTGTCAGAGCCCCCTGAGAAGGTAATCCCACTTATTGTTGCTTCCCTGTGGCTATTGCGGGGACCAGAAACAGGGTTTCATTCTGGTTGATGGTTGTAAATAGCAGTTTTGTAATATTTCTTTCTAGAGATTTTAACTTCCGAGATCCTAATGGCTTTAAAATGCTATTTTCCCTTTGAAAATGCTTTTAATAGGTGCTGTCATGAACCTTCCATTTATGTGATGGATACAGTTGAGTTGTGCAATGAAGGTGGTCATACTGTTAACGTGAAGCTGGGCACTTAGAGGGGAAAAAAGAAGCGCATAAATAACCTGACGTAGGTGAATCACTTCTGAAATGTAAAGCTTGCCAATACCAGTGAAGAAAAGCTGCCTTGAAAGAAAAATTGCCAACTCACAAGCAAATTCTTGAGCCCTTCAATCTAGACACACACGAGCCCTTTAACTTGGCTTTCTGTTTCCTCTTCAAGGAGTTTGGCGCCACCTACCGGGAGCAGGAAGTACAGAAATCCGTGCAGCCACTCTCCGTAGCACCTGGGGTTCTCCCATTGGTCATTCCTCATCTTTAGTTTTTATAAATTTGATCACTTTTTCATCATGTAGTATTTATCAAGCTGTTTCTTGTCCATGGAATGAAGCTAAGCTCTGTGAAAAAAAAGGTTACATCTGTACTAGCGGTTTGGCAGGAGATTCCTCACCCTTAATTGCTTTTTAAGGTCTCTGTCTGTTTCTGCTGTCGTGGACCTTTTCCACGGGCATACCAACAAGAGAGAACAGAGTTATCGATTGGGGGCCTGGAATATATCGCTGGTAAAGGTACTGCTGACTCCTTTACAGTTTTGCCTTCTTTTGTTTCTTGTAGAGAACGTGGCATCCAAATCATCATGCTTATTGTTGCTGTCGTTTATTTGTTTTGTTTTTATTTGTCTTATCTGGAGAGAAATGTTACGAAGTTTTAAAAACCTGCACAGCGAAGAAAGTTGAAGGTGCGTGATTCAGTTCAGAGAAGTCTAAAGGGAGACACATGATTACTTTTACGGGCGCAGTAAGGAGGATCAATTAGTTTCATTCATCGTATCTCATAACTATATCACTGAATTAAGTTCCCCATTGTTTCCAACTAGGATGATTTGGCTTGAAAGGAGTTAAGAATAATGTCAGGCTTTTTTCTCTGTTGTGTGAACAGACTGCAGCTCTTTTGTTTCCCACAAGCATCTCTAACCCACACCCTCTCCTGAGTGCCATCCTGCTTGGGTTCTTTGCATGGTCTTCCCCTCTCCTGCCCTGGAACAACAACTCACATATCCCAGACCAAATCCATTGTGGCCCAGATTGGATTAATCCCATTATTTTTTCCTTTTTCAAATCTCTTCCCTTAAAAGAGCAACAAAATCCACTAGTCCTCCTTCAGTGGGTCTGCATTTTGTTTTGCTCCCCTCCTTCCCATCCCCAACCTTGCTCTTCTTCTGAGCTAGTGACACCACGATTCAGCCACTTTGCTAGGAAATAACTCTTAGTTATCTACAAAATCTCTCTACTACTGTCTAAATCAGTCAAGCTCTCCTGAGGTTGCGTCATCACTCTAACACTTCTTGAATTTGCTTGTTGTGAAGCTGAATTTGTCCTTCATTCTTCTCACCATCATTTCCTCCTCTTGAATTTCCGATAATTCATTTACTTCCAAGTTACATATCTTCTTCAGAAATTCTTATTAGTTGACTTTTAGTAGACTTGGAAAATGGGCTATTGGCTAGAAAGAACAAACTAGTCAAGTGAAATTTCACCCACCTATTGTTACCCCCCACCCTTTAAATTATGCTATAGCATTTCAAGACTTCTTTGTATTTGGACATGTATATTAGTGTTTGCATTTAAACATCAAAAGGAACTTTAAGATGACAAGATATATTAGAGTTTTGATGGAAAATGGCACACATTGGTGCTGGGAGATCACAAATATAATACTTCATATATTTCTACGGAGTGGTTGATTAAAAGTTGCTCAAAATATATAACACATCTCTCCAAAGAAGATATATAATTGGCCAATAAGCACATAAGCTCAACATTATTAGTCACTAGAGAAATGCAAATCAAAACCAAAATGAGATGCCACTTCACACCCACAAGGATGACTAAACTAAAAAAAGGCAGACAATAATAAGTGTTGACAAGGATGTGGGAAATTGGAATCTTCATACATTGCCAGTGGTAATGTAAAATAGTGCAGCTAATTTGGAAAACAGCTTGGCAGTCCCTCAAAAAGTTAAACATAGAGTTACCATATGACCCACCAATTGCACTCCTAACTGCATACCCTAGAGAATGAAAACATATGTCCACACAAAAACATGTACAGGAATGTTTATAGCAGCATTATTCATAATAGCCAAAAAATGGAAAGAACCCAAATGTCCAACAGCTGATGAATGAATAAACAGAATGTATACACACAGACACACACGCACACACAAACACAGACACACACAGGAATATTATTGAGCAACAGAAAAGAATGAGGTTCTGACACATGCTGTAACATGGCTGAACCTTGAAAACATTATGCTAAGTGAAAAAAGCCCAAAGGCCACATATTATGTGATTCCATTTATATGAAATGTCCAGAATAGGTAGATCTATAGAGACAGAAAGTAGGTCAGTGGTCTGCTAGGGACTGGGAGAAGATAACAGGAGTGGCTTCTTGTGGGTATAAAATTATTTTTGGAATGAAGATGATGTTCTGAAATTGGATAAGCGGTGATAGTTGCACAACTCTGTGTGAATATACTATACTAAATTATACTAAAAACCACTGTGAATATACTAAAATATACTATGAATGAATATACTAAAAACCACTGAATTGTGCACTGAGTAAATTGTATGCTGTATGAATTGTATTGCAATAAAGCTATTATATATACACACACATATACCCGTATATATGTATATCATTAGCAGCTGTGCATGCTTAGAGTCTGCATCTGATTCATCTTTGTATCTTCTAAAGTACCAAACCGAATGCCATGCATAAATAAGCCTTTGATAAATGGTTGAAGAATGAATGAATGAATGATACAAAAAACAAATTTATGAGTGGTCTTATAATGTGAGGAAGAATTTTTTTTGGCAAGTGCTCTAGGAGAGAGGTAAAGACAACGGCCAAGAATTGACCCTTCTGTTCACTCAGGCTGACGGTTCAGCTGTCCCGTCATTGATCTGTGATCATGACTGACAGAATCACGCAATGCCTTGACGTCAGCTAGCTGGTGTGTTTCTTTTTTCTTTTGAGTGATAGGTTGACAAAATATACTTTAGCAACTGTATGTTATGTGGGTGATGCATGATGCTCATACTCTGTTGTGACCTTTATTTTTATGAGCTGTGAGAATTAAGAACCTACCAGTTTTAGTTTAATTAAGCAGTAAGGCAGAACAGATGGTGCATTTGTGGGTGATGATTGCATTCCTCTGGTTCCCTCAAGCAGGGCTCTAACCCTATGGCATGCTTTGCCTAGAGTGTCGCACCACTGTTGCAAAATGACTAGGAAGACAAACAAGTGGTACTAATGTAGTCACAAAATCTTAGAGGACAATTTACAGCAGGACCTGACTACCATAGGAAGTTCTGGTAGGTAGCAGCTCTTGGAACTAGGGTGTTAGGAAGAGGAATCCATGACATTATATGGTTGTAGTAGTTTCTGCGTATCTTTATTGTCCAACATTTGTGAATAAAGCATAGGAAGATTTTTATTACCCTGGTATTCTTTGGTGTAATCTGGGTCAAACATTAAGAATGCACTGGAATATGATTTGCATGTTTTAAAGTGCTCAGACAAGAATAGGTAAATGAGGAAGCACTGAATTTATGGCAGGTTGTTTTATTATATTTGCTTTTAGTCACTAGGAGAGCCTAGAGAGTGTCCTACAACACGCATTTTTCCCGAGTAGTATGTGCTTACCGCTAGCATATTTACTCCAGAAGATGTTTAAAAACATACATAAGCAGAGAAAATATGGAATTAATCCAGTGCTTCTCACTGATCACGCAGCTCTTCAGGGAGAGAACCGAACTGTTAAGTTGAATTACTTTCTCTTATTGTTAAGAGAGAGAATATCTGTCTAGCTCAGATTCTTCTCCCTTTACTGTCTTTGAAAAACGAATTACTTGAAAGCTGGCATAAAACTTGTAATTACACAATATTTTAGATCCTCAGATAATATACCTCGATTTTTCTCATTAATGCAATATATGAAATCATCAAAATGAAATACATTCACTTCCTGGCTATAATGTTGTTAAAAGTATGAACTATGTGGATATTTAAAAATATAGCTATCATGGCTTTAGATAGAAGAAACCATTTGTCTTGTCTCTGCTACAGAGACTGGAATTCTAGTTAAATCATGAACTTCAAAAATAATATTTTAACAAAGAGGATATAATTTCTCTTTAGGAAAACCCACGTTTTATATTGAATTTTTTAAAAAATTTTATAAAGAAAGGATTTCCTTTGCTTTTTAAGGGTGTTATCACTGCAAAACCTGAAACTACATCATCCTTCCAGATATTCTTCTAGAAGACCTTTCTAATTAATTAAATGAAACATTTCTTTTCTGAATTCCCACCAACTCCAGCACACCCAGGCATTGACGATATAAAAGTGAAGGTGTAAATACTAATTTTGCAATTCTTCTTGTAGGAATAAAAGGTTATTAACATTTAGTTAAAACTCACCCGTGTGTAATACAGGGAAGATATCTATAAACACCTAACTGCATAGGAAATCCAAATCCAATCATGATAACTGATTTTAGCCTATAAATTATTAATGCTTTTGACAGGAGAAATTGTAAATTATTTTTATATGGAAACATACTTCATTGCAAAATCATTAGTATTTCATTTCTTTACAGAATTGGATTTTTATCCAATTAAAATTTAGGAAAGGGGGCTTCCCTGGTGGCGCAGTGGTTGGGAGTCTGCCTGCCAATGCAGGGGACGTGGGTTCGAGCCCCGGCCTGGGAAGATCCCACGTGCCGCGGAGCAACTGGGCCCGTGAGCCACAACTGCTGAGCCTGCGCGTCTGAAGCTTGTGCTCCGCAACAAGAGAGGCCGCGACGGTGAGAGGCCCGCGCACCGCGATGAAGAGTGGCCCCCGCTTGCCACAACTAGAGAAAGCCCTCGCACAGAAACGAAGACCCAACACAGCCAAAAATAAATAAATTTAAAAAAAAAATTTAGGAAAGAAAGAACTAGATTGTTTCCCATTTACTCAGTATATAAGTAACTTGCCAATTCTTTTGTAGCTCTGTTTAATAAAAATATTCTACAGGACTCCAAAATGAGACCTCAACAGGAAGATAAAATTATGCCTGATAATTTTAGGAATGTTAGAATTATTTATTTTAGTTCTCTAAAATCAGTAATATGTTAATTCTCTATCACCCAGATTGTTTATCTAATGATAATACTTCCCTTCTATGATGATGCTGAATAGTTTGCATTATTTTTGTATTAGAGGAAGTAAGGAGATCTGTCAAGATGTGCATACACCAGTAATTGACAGTCTGCACCTATAGCCTCAGTCTCTCCTGAGTAGTCCAGCCCTTTTGTTACGAGCATAGGATTTGGAATTGGAAAGACTTGAGTTTTAAATCCTGCCTGTGCTACTTACTCGCTGTGTGACTGTATCATTTAGGAATTCCTTTTGGCTCTAAAAGAGACCCCCCAAAATGATGGTTTAAACACTAGTTGATTTTGTCACCTGAAAGAAGTCTGGAGGTGCGCAATTCAGAGCCTCCACCCCGATCTTTAGGAATTCAGCCTCCTCCTTTCTGCTTCACAATCCCCAGTTGGTACCTTCTAATCCAGGATGACTGCTGGGGGCTTAGGTAGAGCAGCTGCCTCTTAGGCAGCAGGAAAGACAATGAAGAGTCCTCCAGGCAGAACCAGTTTCTTTTCCAACCCACCCAGCCCTTCTACTTAGAGAGCATGCCTTAGATGTGAGGGAGGTGGGAAATGTTATCTTTACCATGGCCAGCTAAAAAAGAAGGGTTCTGTTAACCAAGGACTGAGGGAAGAGTGGATATTTGCTAAGCAACTAGCCTCCTCTGCCATAGTGACCTTGGCTCATTGAGCCTCAGCTTTCTTGTCCTTAAAAATGGTTGTAAAAATAGAATCTACTTCATAGATCCTACTGTTTTGAGTATCAAGTGAGTTGATACATCTAATGCATTTAGCACAGTGCCTGACGTATAATTAATAAGCCATAAATGTTAATTATTATTCTTTCTAGCTATTTCCTTAATATCGCTAGGTTAATATCCTATAGATATTGAAAACTTGAAGTGTTCAAATGTATTACAGGTCCTTATTGCATTCCCTAGCTCATCATCTGTCTATTCTTACAAGCTAGAAACCATAGAGCAGTCTCTGAATAGCTCTCTATTCCCATCTGTACTCAACAGTTACCAAGTATAATTCTGCCTGCAAAATTGTTCATGGATTTCTCCACCCTCTCCCTCCATGTCCATTACCACTACCTGATTTCAAGCTGTCTTCATCCCTTGCTTTGCACAGGTCTTCACTGTCTACCAGGTAACATCCAAACTCCTTAGGATAGTATTCAAGTCTTCATATAATCTGACTGTGGTATTAGCTTTATCTTGATTCAACCATACTCTCCTAGTTTCTCCAGATCACACCTTTCCTGTTCTCTAACTCCATTGAAAACTCACTGTTCTCCAAATAGGACATTGTGACTCTAATTTCATCTTCAGGATAAATGTTGAACAATTCTCAAATTGAAACGTGAGGAAACTAAGCATAAATGTGTTTCAGTCTGTAATTTTGAATATCTAGATGTGATTTCTGGAAACTACTTTGTGATTTCGTGTATGAGGCCAGCAGATAGATAGGTGTACCAACACTCCTTATCATAGCTGGGTATCTAAGTGTATAAGTATAAAAGAACAAAGGGCTCTTGAGTGAAAGGAATGGGTTTGGGGGGGAGAGGGGAGTTGATGTCTCTCTAATGGATGGGTTAACATGTTCAGCAATTCTCAAAGTATAGGTTTTGATCTAGAAACTCATTATTTTTACTTTGCTAGACAATAGCATTAGTTTAGGTGCTTAATGTGAATGTTATGGATGCATTTTGCTTTCAAATTGAAATAAAGAAGTAGAGAAGGTTAGCTTTATTGGGGTGTGTGTGTCTGCGTGTGTGGAGTGCCTAACAGGGTGTATAATATAATTTCAAAGCCCTCTGATGCAATATTTGGAAAACTAAGTTTGTAGTACAACTAAAGCATATCTTTGGTCATAGATTACTTGGCCTTTTGCCATTTTCGTAGGCAATGTCCTACTTAAATAGCCTGGATTGGCTGAGAAAAATAATTGCTGCTATGAAATAATTTCGCAATTACTGCTGTAATTAAGGGCAGTTTGTTAATGAAAGTGCTTGGTGAATAATGAATGCAGGGCACTCCATCTTGCAGCTTCATGCCAGATGATTGGTTCATGTGGTGGAGGCAGTTAGGGAATTAGTGACACAGCTGTCATGGTTACAGGATGGACGTAAATATCCTTTGCAGTTGATGATGAAGAACCGTCATTAGCCTCCTGCCCCTTGGGAACTGGTCAGAAGAACAAAAATAAACTTAACACACGATGGTAAAAGCCATTCCTTCTGTCTCCTTTTCTTCAGTTTGAACAATTAACATTCTAATGGAAGCTGCAGAGAGTGTACAGATGAGCCCTCTCCACTTTTTCAGGCATGTTAGTGTGATAAATGTTTCTCCTGGTAGGGCACTGGTTGTTCACAGTTTATAACCACTCTTATTAGCTTATGGGCCAGTTAAAAACTGCTCCTTAGGGACCCACTGGCCCCATTTAAGTTCTTCTTGTTCATCTCCAGGTGTTGTGGATTCAGTCCGACCCTTTGAAGAGTGCCCACGGATGGATTTTTGCATGCTGTCTGCATGGCTGCAGGGGCAATGGAAGATCAATTTTCTGTAGTTGGGCTTATTTGCTTGTGTAAAATGTATGTTGTTGTAAAGATGACCTGGATGCTTATCTGATCTTGCTTTGTAGTTTGAAAAAGTCCTTGTTGAAGTGAGGATCTTTTTCTTTCTTCTTAAAATAAGACACCCTTGGTGTCTAAGTGTGCTTCCTATTTATATTCATTCCACTTCCTTGGTGTTTTGATGTTGTTTTTCATTGTAAATTTGCTTAAGCAATCTTTTGTAGAGTAATTTCATAACATGCACACACCGTGGTTTTACATTGAGATGCTCGTGGTCTGCAACTCATTAACTTTTGCTGACTGGGAAGTCAGTATTGTACTTTGCATTTTCTCTTGCTTTATCTTGCTATCTAGTCAGTTTTGTTCCTTGTAAAAGATGTTGGTCGAACACTTCCAAGGAACTTAAGCACAGCTTCTTTCGATATCTAGTATGCTACATCTTCTCTTTGAGACCCTAAAGATAGATCACTGGAGTTTGTGTCATTACATGAGAGTCATTACATACCCTCACGGAAGGGACCTAACAGTTTTCTGGGTTTCAGTTCACAATGACTATTCATGGCAACGCTATACATTTGAAGGATGAGTTTCTTGCTCCCTGTGTTTGGGTAAGTGTTTCCTGCACCTGCCTAATGCCGCTTTTGATGCCTGGATCTCCTCTTGGCTTTAGCAAGAGGTGCCAGATGGAAAGGATCAGAATTCTCACACTCAGAACTATCACACACTGTGGCCCAAACCACTTCCTCTTCATTTTACCTTCACTGGCTGTCACAGAGAATGAAAAATGTCAATAAGCTTAGGTATGAACAGAGCCTTGTTCTGATGTTGAAATGCTCCCTTGGCTACTGAGTCATCTGACTCCCCCTAGGTGAACTCCTTACTCCTTTTCTCATTATTCATAGATAAGCCACTCTAGAGATTTTTCTGGCTAACTTCATTGTGATCAGATATTCTAAGATAGACGTTACCTTGCTGGTCCCAAATGGTGAGTCCTTAAAAGCCAAATAGCTTGAAAAACCTCACATGTTAAGCTTTAAAAAAAGTTACATATATGTGTGTGTGTGTGTATACGTACACACACGTGCACACACACATATATATTATATATATATATATATATATATATATATGTATGTATGTATGTATAAATCTCAGTCCAATAAATGACAACTTCCTTTGGAAGATGAAGGGTATTCTCAGGCATGGCCATGGCTGGCAAAATTATTTGGTTTCTGATGGAGTGTGACTTTCCAGGCACTTCTCTTCACAGAGTGCCTGCGTGCAAGAGGAGCTGGCACAAGGCGTTGCACTAAATCAACAGTGGAAAGGAGGCAGAGAGGTGTGTGCTAGAAAACACCTTCTCAGCCTAACGAAAATTGCGGTGTATTATTACTTAGTCTGTTTTTAGCTAGAGTATGGGCTTTTGTGGTAGGTCAGGATAACTAAAATAGGAAAAGAAAAAACAATTGTGTCTTTAATTGGTGTGGCTTGAGGTAGGGGGACTGGGGAACTCTTTCCTCCCTCAAGAGAGATGTGACACACTGCAGTATTTAGATATTCAGTGTGTGTTTCCATTTTTGTTTGGTTTGGTGGCGTTTTGATTTTTTTTTTTTTTTTGGCTAAACATATGAGACATGAGTTTAACTGAATTTCTAAGCCAATTCTGCAGGCACCCTCATAAAGTATATTTAAAGATGCTCTACAGATTCTTAGGAGAGGTGGCCATGTGAATTTAAGAATCTGTTGGGGGTAGAGGGGCGGTTTCTGAGTTTGGATAAGTAGTTGAAATTCCCAAGTAAAACAGAATCTGTTCTCCTACAGTTTTCTGGGATAGTTTGGACAAGAATTGGAGTCTCCCTTTTTCACGTAACAGCTTTTATCAGGTTTCCCTCATTTCCCCAGGACAAGTCAAAAACTTCCATAGTGCTCCACAGTGAAAATGGATCGTGTCCCATCCTGTCCTATTGCCATCCTTTCTATGAAAGCAACACTAATTATAAAAATTGAACGTAAATTTGTACTGTTTAATAGGTTTGGGTTTAATTTTGCCTTAGTGGGAAGACATTCGATTAAAATAACCTTTTTTTTCTCCTCCTCCCCCCTTTTTGTTTTTGGTAGAACAGTTAGTAAAGGCGTAGGGAATTGATTTTAGTGTCACAAAGGACATTTCTGACAGGAATGTACTTTGAAATGATTCAAGGCATCTGTTTCTCTTGCATATGCCCAGTGCAGCTGAGAGCTGTACCTAAATTAAACTGTTCAACGTGTCAGCTCTGAGTCTGATCACAATTTACATCCAGTTGCTTGGTTGGAATTTTTAACATTTCATGAACTTCCTCCCCTAATTTATGAAACAAGTACTCACTCAAAGTGACCGTTTGTTCTAGGTGCCAGTATGTCATGGTAAAATTGACTGAGCTTTAGAGTTATTTGTTTTCGTATGGTCACTTTGCCTGTGAAACGAAATCCTCTCTGCAGTCTGTATTTCTCCTGGCAGGACTGGTGATGATGGCTTGCTGGGTGTTTTTGTTACTGTTCACCTTCCCCCTGGTGCTGTGTCTGTCATACAATCTGGCTCCAGGAATTCCACTGGTAATAGTTCCTGAGCACAGGAATTACATGTACTCTGTTTGCTACCATATCTGGGGCCTCCAGCATAATACCTGGAAGGCACTAAATGAATGGGGCATGAACACTTTCTATGTGATCATACTATCGTCTTAGACTCTCGACTTCGAGGGCTCGCTTGTCTACCCTGCTCATGTTTTCTTAGAAGTTAGTAAGGCTCGCTTGTATCAATTATAGTCAGGCATGTCCTTTGAAGTTGAAGGGCAGGGGCAATTATTTTGACAATGCTTTTCTCCCCCAGTGTTCACCCGCTTACCCTTACACAGCAGTTAGCAGTGGCCTTGGAATACAGAATCCTGAGGAGAGTGGCTTCTACCCATGCCCTTCCCTGCGCTTGCAAGTCCACAACGAACCGAGGTCACGGTGCTGTTTGTACAGGGGTGTCCTGGGGCACTAGTGCTGCAGTGAACTCACTTGGTTGACCTTGAAGATTAACTGGTCACTCCTGATGAGTCTGTTGAGAACATTATCCATAATATTGTCATCGATACACTTGCATCTCGAATCGCAGTCCTCTGAGAATCTATTAGTGAGGATAGAAAAGCTGCAAATTTTGCAGTGAGTTAGATATTTAGAAATTACATTTTTTTTTATAATAAAGGCTTTTTTTTTAAAATTAATTAATTAATTTATTTATTTTTGGCTGTGTTGGGTCTTCGTTTCTGTGCGAGGGCCTTCTCTAGTTGCGGCAAGTGGGGGCCACTCTTCATCGCGGTGCGCGGGCCTCTCACTATCGCGGCCTCTCTTGTTGCGGAGCACAGGCTCCAGACGCGCAGGCTCAGTAGTTGTGGCTCACGGGCCCAGTTGCTCCGCGGCATGTGGGATCTTCCCAGACCAGGGCTCGAACCCGTGTCCCCTGCATTGGCAGGCAGACTCTCAACCACTGAGCCACCAGGGAAGCCCCATGTTTTTTTTTTTAACTTCGTAGTCTAGGGTAGATGTTCCGCTTCTGTGGATAGCCTAACTCCACCCAGCCATTCAGTGACCTAGGCTAACGATGCTTCTGCCACCCTCAACACAGAGCTTCTGGAGCCACGCCCGTCATCCCGTTTTGTCCTCTCGGAAGGGAGAGAGAAAGGGGGGCAGCCTGCCCTTTAGGCACCAGGTTGGAACTGGCACAAGTCCCTCCTGCTCACGTTGCAAGGACTTAGTCACCTGACCAACCTAGCTGCAGGGAATCTACAATGATCATTCACCCCTTTAGTTTCTTGGGGCCAAAGCTATTTATAAAGATGAGTGTAATCACTGGCCGAGCATCTAGCTCACCTCCTTCTGGTTAATATCAAGGGCTCGGCACTTTGCACACACATATTTTTACACTTTGAAAACAGAACATAAGTCGTCTGACAGATACTTGCCATTTTACCACATTTGAATGCTTGCTTAATTTCCTTCCACTTTTTTGTCTTCGGGAAGCATAGTAGGATAGAGATATTTTGATAGACTTGTAACTCCTTTTTCTTCATTTGGGAAGATACTGTACATACCCTTGGTATGTTAATCATTATTCAGGAAAACCCAGAAGGCATAATCACTATTGTCTGCAAATATTATTGTCTAGTATATACAGATGGTCACTGCCTAATGTAAAATTAGGTTTCCGTTCAGGATCTTTGTTCAGAAACAGTTCTTGAGTTGACATGAGAAATTGTTGCCAATATTATTGCTTTTGGCTTTTCTAGTATATTTCCTCCAAGGATCTAACAACAGACCTTGATTAGATTTTAGAGACAATGTCTGATTTCCTGTTCACATTGTTTAGAGAAATTATACTCCCAACCATCTCCTGATGGTTTAGTATGGAATATGTCAAGATCTTTGAGACATTTAAACCTGTGTTGAGATTGGCTTAGTCTCTTCTGCTACTTTACCACACACAAGGGATTGTCAGAGTTCTTGCTGTGCAATAGATGTCATTTTTAAAGAGAGGATTTAGATGATAGTCATCTGACTTTTTTTTTTCACATCTTTATTGGAGTATAAATGCTTTACAATGTTGTGTTAGTTTCTACTGTACAACAAAGTGAATCAGCTATATGTATACACATATCCCCATATCTCCTCCACCTTGCGTCTCCCTCCCACCCTCCCCATCCCACCCCTCTAGGTGGTCACAAAGCACTGAGCTGATCTCCCTGTGCTATGCAGCTGCTTCCCACTAGCCATGCATTTTACATTTGGTAGTGTATATATGTCCATGCCACTCTCTCACTTCCTCCCAGCTTCCCCTTCCCCCCGTGCCCTCAAGTCCGTTCTCTACGTCTGCGTCTTTATTCCTGCCCTGCCACTAGGTTCATCAGTACTGCATTTTAAAATTCCATATATATGAGTTAGCATACGGTATTTGTTTTTCTCTTTCTGACTTACTTCACTCTGTATGACAGATTCTAGGTCCATCCACCTCACTACAAATAACTCAATTTCGTTCCTCTTTATGGCTGAGTAATATTCCATTGTATATACGTGCCACATCTTCTTTATCCATTCATCTGTCGATGGACACTTAGGTTGCTTCCATGTCCTGGCTATTGTAAATAGAGCTGCAGTGAACATTGAGTCATCTGACTTCTTAAGTCTTAGCGCAACCGGACAATTTTGGTTTTGTGCAGACAAAGTCACCTTGAGTTTTGCTTCATTTTTGGTGAGGGAGGGCCAAGAAATAAGTTAGGTATATTCTAAGCCAGGGTCAATAGATGTTGTTTATTTTATGTAAAAGATAGTTTCATTTTAAATATACAATTTTTCGATATATCTTATTGCTCTAGTATTGATACTGCATGAAATAGGAGTTGATATTTTTTGAAGTGTTTTGAGTGTGATTCATTATAAGGTCACAGTCCTGTGATTTCAGCTATATTGAGGCTACTATTAATGAATTAGTACACTTCCGCAGTGTATTTATATAGCATCCTACCCTCCAGTGATCAAAACATGAGATGCTTCAGTGTAGAAGTGCTTGCTAAAGGTGAAAGGGAGAAAACACACCTAACCAGTGGTGATATTAATCTGTTTTCAATGTCTTGTGAATGTGCTTAATGTCTAGGGCATGTTAAATTGGAGTTATCAAAAAATAGAGTCCCTAAAGAGACTCTATAATAAAGTAGCGTTGGAGCAAGAAACAAATCATTTTTTTTTTCCTGATAGTTAACCAACTGCCACCTTGTCTTGCTCACTTATTAGCATCTTGTATGACTGTCACTGCACTATCACATCTTTCTGTAATTCTGTGTTTATATTTCCATCTTCCATACTAGACCGTGAGCTTCTTGGAGGAAGGGGACATGTTAATTTCAAGTTTGCATGGCATATCCAACAATAAATGGGTGATGAGTGAACTAAAGGAGGAATAAATATCTTAAAGTAGGAAAATTTTATCCCTATGTCAGTTGGTGGAAACTAATCTAAATTAGACACTTCCTTGGAGTTGGAAAAACTGGTATTTATATTTTCTGGATATAGGGAATCTTTTGCTGTACTTCTCTGCTCATCTGCCCATCTGATTATTTAGCCTTTTCTTAAAAATCAAGAAAAAAATACACACCAGGTACATTGGTCTAAAATGATGAAACTGCTGTTTTATTCTCCTCGTTGTAAAAACAGAAGCTTTTTGTGGGGGGGAGGGATTTTCTTCCATGACATGTGTCTGACCCCTCCCTGGCAAGCTTGTTACCCACCCTAAGCCTGGTTACTCCTCTGTGATACTGACGACCTCACCAGCTCTGTGTGGACTGAAGGAGGTGCTTTAGCCCAGAAGCTCACATGTACTAAGCTTCCAACAAGCATTAGTTATAAAGATAACGATGATTATTACGGTTTGTTCTTTTCCTCGGAAGTCTTCCTTGATTAAATATTTACAATTTCTATTACTTATTTGTGGTGGTTGTTTTCCTTTAGTATGCTCTTAAACAGAACTGTTTCCATAGAAATCAAGTGGCATCCTCCATCACTATGAACAGGGCTTAGGGAAAGTTAGGTATAGTTAGTTCTACTCAGTCACGGATAGCAGGATGCAATAAGATTGTCTTTCTCCCTGCTTTATAGAGGTGTCAGATCATGCATTGGTTGAACTATGTAAAGTGGCACTTGTTTGTTTTTCCAGCGTGTAATGCACGTAACTAATAGAATCCCTTCCTATCAGATGGTTCTGAAAGCTTGCTCAAAGCACAGTGAAATGATAAGATGCCACAGACTTTTGTGTTACCTACAAATAATACTCTTTTTTCCTTCAATTTAAAGACTAGATTTCTAGGTCAGCAGTTGTGTTCAGGAATTTTCTGTTCTTTCTAGGATCTAGTGATGTGGTACAGTGCCTCCTCATTTATCTGGAGGTCTTGTATCAGATGACCTCAGCTATCTGGAACACAGCTGAGGGGCCCAGAGTAAACCAGAAAAGCCTCTTGAACTTTCTGCCATGAAAGATGTCACAAAGTCTTTGCATTAAAATGTATGCAAATTACTCAAAGAAAACTCCCCAGGGTTTCACCAAGACCAAATTATTTCTGAATTTTACAATCCTATAGAACTTGTACAAAATCTTATCTATTTTGTAATCTTTTCTCCAGTGTCCACACATTGGAGTCAGAAGATTGGAGGTTTGAGAAGTAGAGAGTAGAGGGCTGCTGCTAGATTCTAGAAGCCTCAAGGGGAAGGAGAAGTTCATTGGTAACACTGGGCAGGATGCCGATGTGAAAGTGCTCAGTAATCCTTGTGGCAACAATTGTTTGAGATAGAAACTGTTTTTATCCCCATTTACAGATGAGGATTTGGAAGTTCAGAGAGACTGAGTGGTTTGCCTCACGTCACTGCCAGAGGGGGTAGAGCCAGATCGAGCATGGGCTGTAGTCCCTGTTGCCAAAGCTGCATTAGCTGCCTGGCTTACTGCTCAACTTAACAAGAAGCTTGGTATTCCTGGACTTGCCATTTCAATTCTACATAACGTACAAGAACTGAGTTCCTGTTTCTTAATTGACAAAAAGTGAAAAGAAGAAAAGGACTGATTGAAATCCATTATTAAACTTCTCTGGTTGATTGAATTGGCATAGCTGCCTAGCTCAGAAAAGGAACTATTTTAAGAGCACTGAGATTTCATGCTCACCCCCTACCCCATTCACCTACTCTTTTATTTTCTTTTTTACTTTGACAGAATTCTTGGGTTGTATACTGAAAAGCCCATGAGTTACAGCTAATCTGTACGTTTAAAATTATGCATTGACACTCCTTTTGGTTTTACTTTTTTTAACTTTTTTTTAGAGGGTTGACAACTTTAAAAGAAATAGCATGTTCCTTTAACCTCAAGAACATTTTATTTAAATTTAGTCACTGGTTTGGAGAAAGAATAAACAGAACCTTCACTTAACTGTTCCCATGTCTTAGAAGAATGAATGGGTAGTGATATGATTTATAGCTGGAATAAGAATAAAGAAGATAAAAGAAAAATGAAACCCCAAATTACTGGTTTCAGCAGAGCATTTCTGATTTAATTCAAAATCGTGAATACAGTTTACGCCTTGCTTAAATGTTTCTTGCCAGGTTGTGGAAGCAAATCTCTACCCTTTGTGTAACATGTAGCTTAATTCAATGCTCATTGTCTATATAGATAATTTAAAGTGAAAAGAGGTAAATCATCATCCATATTTATATCCAGCACAGTGCCTCAATATATATTTGTTGATTGAATAAATAGAAGAATGAATGAATGAATGTCATTCAAAAAGTAAAAATTGATGAATTAGCATTTAGGCTATGTGTAACAGTTATATTTTACAAAAGTTAGTGATTAAAAACTAGAAAGAAAGTTTTTGCTGTCATTGATACCTGTACCTTGCAGAAGAAAACCCAAATATGGCAAATGGAATAGGTTGCTTTGTTAAAGAATTCACTCTAAGATTCTAATATTTTCCTTAGAGACCCCAAAGGTCAGCTTTGTACTAAATGGAAGTTATCTTTCATGGTCTTTTAAATGCTTTCTAATATATTTAGTGAGTGAAAGCACAGATTTAGAATAAATAGTGGTTACAGGTTCTATATATATATGAGCACATTTACTGCTGTCTATGACTTACCCTTCTTATGTCTGAACTTTAACCATGGGTTTCCCAAAAATTACTTCTAGAAAACAGCATTGGATTTATTCAGCTGAGAGTAGCATGTTTTGCTCCACAGTACTGAAATTTTCTGTTGTGATGTTTAAAACTTTCACCAGTTAAGGACAAAAACCTCGTTGCAGGTAAAAAAAAATATATATATATGTATATACTTTGTGTCTTTTTAGTAGTCACTTTAGAAAGTCATATAGAGGTATTTCATTTAGGCTGCCGTTGAGCAAAACCTTTTTTCTACTTCTCTTTATGCATTTTATTTGGATTATTTGAATAGTCTCAGCAGTAGCAGATCTTTATCCGTTGGGGTAATTTAATATATTTGGAACCAGCCCAAAGTCACTTGGAATCGCTCTTTGAGGTGGGCGTTGTAGTTGTGGCTTTTTAAAAAAGGAACGGCCAAGCGTAGCTATGAAACACTAGGATATAAGTGTGTCACACTGACTGTCATGGAAGGGGAGGTAAAAGGAGTAGTTCAGACTGTGTGAGGGCAATGGCAGCATTACTTGGATAAGCAGATGGCCTTTCAGGGCATAATATAAATTTGATAATAATAATAATGATGATAATAATATAATATTAAGGATAATATGCATTTAAATTTTTAAATCTGTAAACGCCAGTGATTTTTCTTGAATGTTTTAATTTCATTAATTAAAGCCTCACCCTATAAAGACCTAAACACTGGTGTGCAACACTAGGATGGGAAGAACCCAGGCACTTAGGACCTAGTTGGTCTTAAAGACCTGAAGGAGAACGTAAGGATCAAGATCAACCTTGGCATTAGATGACGCTAGTAATTGGGCCGCAGCATATTTTTGTTTCTGGCTTAAATAGTTGAGAATCCATTTTAAAATCTTCTTCTGACCTTATTCTTTGGTGTTTATATTTTTTGCCTTCTGTCTCATTGGAAACAGAGTAAGTGTTTTGGGGGCCTTTCTACTGATGGAAGGTAGTAGGGCCCTTTGCGGAACATTTTCTGACTTGCAGAATCTAGCCACCTGGGGCATTTTACCTTTTCAAGTTGCTTTTTGCAAAGGAAAATTACATTGACAAAAAATTATTTAGGCTCTAGTTTTCACACAAGCTTACTTCGGTTTGAAGTTTTTACCAAGCAAGCAAGACCAACAAATACTTTTAATGGGTTGGAGGAGAATCTATAACAAATACCTCTGCAATGTGGGAAATTAAATTTGCACTGAAGTATGGAAATCCAGATCAACAGAAATGAAAGCATTTAAAATCTATGTTATACATATCTTGTAATGAGCATCAGATGGGCCTGAAATACAACATGCATTTTTACTGCGACAGCATGATGCCAGCTCTGACATTCTGACTCTGCATCACTCACTCACCCGATCGATTATTCATGGACAACTTAAATATTTCTCATTTTGAAAAGTGAAGCCTGAGTAATTGATGCATCCATAAGTTGGAAATCAGGTTTTTACTGAAGCCCAATAATGAATAAAAAATGCATTAGCCAAATTAGAACTCTTGCATGTCTATATATTGGCTATTGATGTGACTTTGTGAATTTCATTACTGTAGAGTGGAATCATGTTCATCAAAGAGCTTCCCAGAATTTCCCTTGTATTAAAGCTCCGGTTTACTTCTAAATTGGTTAGGGGAGATAACCCTGTGACAGTTCATCTTGCTCACTAATTTATGTAAGATAATTCTAATTCTCAGTGACTCAGAATTCTAGAAAACATATTACAGGCCTTTTCTCTCGAGCTGTATTCAGTACACAAATAAATGTTTTCTCAGATTCTGTTGTATATCAATGTTCTATATATGGAAATCATTAAAATGGTGCACTGCTAAAGTGAGTGGATGACTAGAGTAGTCTTAGTAGGTGATGTATGTGGGTATGTCTGTGTGTGTGTGTCTGTGTATTTCCCCCACAAATATATCTTAAGTAAAGTTTTGAGGTTAAATAATACTTATTCTTGAAAGTGATTTGATGCATAGAAAGACGTGTTGGAATTGAATATAATAGAAATTGGATATTACACTGCCTGAAAGTTTACATTGCATATTCTTTTGTTTCATTTGAAATAGAATTTTTTCAGAACTAAACATCCTAAAATGAATGACCAGTCTGTTTCTACCTCTAACATGAGCCACGATTGAAACATTGAGGGCACCCTTGGTGCTTCACCTTTTTGAATGCTGTTGTCCATCCTCCAAAAATCTGAAGTCAAGATGCCAGTTACCTATTAGCTGCAGAAAATACAAAAGGGGGGGGAGCTAGTGGTGGTGGAAGGAACTAGGTTTTAATAGAACTTTAAAGAATCCCTCTTCTATTGTGGCCAGCCAATGCTCTATTTATTCTTTATCTCATTGTGCTGTGACTCTCCAAGCTAGAGAGGAGAGAAAAGATTGAGAATCAAAGTGTGGATAAGAAGAAGAGACCAAAAGGACAAAAAAGCAAAAGCTGACTAGAGGAAGCAGAGGACTGCCAACACAGAAAAAGAGAGGAATTTCAAAGACAGAATTGGATGGATACGTGTTGAAACTTGTAAGAGAAAAAGTTCTTTCGGATAATGCAAACTGGGTTGAGGTCTGTGTACGTTATCAGAGAATTGTCTGAGCTGGAAGAAGCCCATGACCGGGAGTCTAGATAAATCCTCTGGCCTTCTGGGGGTTGGATGGCAGGTGAGGCTAGAATCTAATTTTTTTCTGTCTTTGACATCATCTCCACTAAGCACTGTCAAGCAGTGATTTGAGGGCTCCAAGGGATTTGGATTCTAGTGTAACCCTCAGAAGTTGGTTTCACACTTAGTTGAATGAGTCTTCATTTCACTGTCTGAGCTTCTGTGTCTTCCCCCTAAGTTTCTGTTTCTTGCATGGGGAGATGGTCTGCGCCATCTTGGATTGCTGTACCTACTAACAGGAGTAGTAGTCATTCCTTCACTCTCCATCTCTCATCAGAGATGGTAGGTTGATGGGTTTTTTCCATTGTTTGCATAATTGTCATGCACAGCTATAAACACAGAGGCAGTAATCACATATTACCAGGTAACATGACTACTCCAAAAACAAGGACAAAAATTGACTCTATAAACATAGGGACTTAATAAAGTGAAGCTTGTCATTTGTTTTGTTTTCCTTATTTGAGTTGTGAATTGAAATATATTTGTTTGTTATCCATTTTATTAATATTTATGTGTATATGTAATAGGGCTTTATCTTCGGCAGTTTTAATTCTTTGTATGTCTGTATACCTGTTTGAAGTATGATATCCGATCAGACTATTTCTTTGATAATTCTAAGATGAAATGCATAGGTAGTAGATGTGTCATTTTTAGCACAATGTCTCTATTTAAGTTTCCTTTGAAGCCAGGAAGTTTGGACATAAGCTGTTTATTATGCCACAGTTATATATCTTCCTAAAGAAAACCACCATTGAATTAACTTTTGCATACTGTATTTCTATCAGAGGATTTGATCCTTGTTTCTGCAAGATAATCCTAAGAACTTTTTATTTTGAGAATAGAAAACCATGATGGATTTAATTCATAAAGGGAAGCTGCTGCAAGGAATGTAAATGTAAGCGCTTGATAAGGTAGGATTTCCTAGTTGCTATGGCAACCTTTGGGTCATGAGCCTGAGAAAATATAAAGTAAGTCCTGAAGCTGTGAAGATGATTATAAAATTTAACTGTCATTCTTCATTTAGAGTTGATGGCAAACATTATTTACTTAAGTTTATCTCAAGGCAAGTGAGGATCCGTTTTTAAAAATCTGAGGCTCAGATCACAAATGAATCCATGTTTCACATGTCTAACATTATAAAGCACATGCAGCATTTATTATTCTAACCAGACTATTTGTACATAATATCCCTGTAGATCTGGTCACCTTCCTATGGAAGCCAACAGTTTTCGTCTCTTGAATTCTTAATGAAAACTGTAGAATGCAACCATATACATTGAGTAATTTTGCAAAAATGTGTGTGCTTTCCATGACAAAAAAAGAAGGCCTAGGGGATTGTGTAGGAAGGAGGCCTTTGTGCCTTCTTTTCAGGTTCAAATATAAATAAACTGTTTAGGGTGGACAAGTGCCAGGAAAGGATGTTAATACAGTTGTATATTTTCAAAATATATCACAACCCGGAGATTAAAGACGTGGGTTAGAATCTCTTTCATTAATGCTTCCCTGCTCCTTGCCAGGAGGTGGTGGTGGTGAAATCCACTTTTTTCTACTATGGAAGAATGAATACAAGGTGTCAGATCCCTAAATTGAAATATGATGCTTAACCGTGCACTGTGGCAAAGTCCCCGCTTTTCTTGCTTCGTCTTTTACAGACTGCTGTTAATTTGCGCTAATGACCTATGAGACCCATTGCAAATTACCCAGTCTTGCAAATTAGTGAGTATGTGAACAAATACTATAAAACTATCAGATACAGCATCAAACAACTGTAGTTTATTGCAGGAAGAAAAATAGACCTGCGTATTGAGAGGGAACATATTTTTACAACCAGATAAGTGCTTTCCTGTCGTCTGCTTGCCCTTCGGGAGCGTCAACACATTATATGGTCTGTGGCAGCCAATGGCTTACTGGCTCTTGAGCAGAAACATCATTTTTTTAAAATGCAGGCATAGAAAATCTCAGTGATTACATGCATACTGGAATCTGGTATTGAATTTTTTCCCATATCCTTTGCCTCCTTTAAAAAAAAAAAAAAAATTCCTCTTTCCAACTTTGTATGCTGAACCTTTACACCAAAAAGGAGAACAGAATTTAAGGGTATTAAGAACAGAACATATACTTGGCTGGCTTTTCTGCACTGCACCCATTCGAGTCTGAACCTGAAGCATTATTCATCCCCTCCCTTTTGGAGGATGAGGTAGAATCCAGCCCACACACACAGCAGCATACACTCTGCTCATCAAAGCACTTTTCTCCGTTGGTTTGTTTTCATGTCTAGCAGCAGAAATAGCTGCTCTTTTTCTTCCTTTTTTTTATTCTGGCATCCTGTAATTGCAACTGGTAATGCGTCTTCTTCCTAACCTGGGAGCAGCACAGAGATGGCAGCGTTCTCCCACTCACACACAGCCTGGCTCCCAGCCGGATCCCAGTGGCCGTTGGTGCAGCTCCACTTCCCTTTCCAATGTTCCATCCCCCTTCGTCGGTGAACCTTACCTGGGTCTACCAGTTGCCTCCTTTATTTTTGTCCTCCTTGTTACTCATAGTCTACATGGCTTGCTAATAACAACCGCAGCAGCCTCAGTAGCAAAAGCCACGTCGATAATGGGCACTTTTAAATGCTTATTATGCGCTGTAAACTGTGATCAGTTCTGTGTTGTTTGTATTTATTTGAATGCTTTACCCAATGTTATACACACATACACGCACACACATATATGTATATATATAATACATATATGTTTAAAATTTCATTTAAAATTATCATACAGTAAGATTTCCATTTTTTTCCTTTTTGTGTACAGTTCTATAAATTTTTTTTTAAAGTATTTATTTATTTTACTCATTTATTTGGCTGGGCCAGGTCTTAGTTGCGGCATGTGGGATCTAGTTCCCTGACCAGGGATCGAACCCAGGCCCCCTGCATTGGGAGCACGGAGTGTTAGCCACTGGACCACCAGGGAACCCCAGTTCTATAAATTTTAACAAATGTGTATGTGTTATCAAGCTATAGAACATTTCCATCACCCCAAACGAACTCCCTCGTGTTATGTGATAAGCATTTTGAATGCATTTGCTGTTTAATCCTCATGATGTTATGGGGTATGTACTATTATCTCTCTTTTTAATTTTTTAATTGTTATTTTTTTGACGAGGAAAGTCAAAGTCAGAGAAATGAAGTAACTGAGTCAAGGTTGTACACCTGATAAACAGTGAAGCCAAGATTGGAACTCAGATCTGTCTCAGTCTAGAACTCCAGCTTTCGTGCACTGTTCCCTACTACCAATCACGAAAAGCGGCTTTGGGGGTTGTGTTCTCAGTAAAGTACAAAGGTCCACACGTGAGTTTTAAATGATGTTGCAGCTTGTAAAGGATCACAGATATTTTTATGTGATGCACTCCCCAAAGACCCTAGTAGACTAGGGCTTTGTTTGTTTGTTTGATCTTGTTTTGACTTCAGGTAAGACTGGTAAGGGGACTGAATTGAACATCTTCTTGGTTCAGCTAGAAACCGTGAATGCTTTTTGGACTAAACTGTCCAACACCCACGTCTCATTACCATCATGCTGTACCACCACCCACCCCAGGCAGTGTCAGCCAGCTACACATAGAAACCGAAGCTAGGCTTTTCCATTAGCCATGGTCAGCTCACACTATCCTATCTGTCTTTTCAAAAATAAAACCCTTTTCAGTAGCTGTGGGCTCTTCTGTGAGGGTGAGTCAGCTTTCGGAATAATAACCAGAATCTTTCACCCACGCTTTCACTCTAATGTGCTGATGCTCAAATCATCCTAAATATCAATACAGAATTTTGCTTTAGACTAGGGATTCTTCTGCCATCACTCAGTATAAATCCCCTGAAGTGCAAAAGAAACTATGAGCAATAAAGGAAGTACTAAATTTCTATTTGGAGATTTAAAAAGGGGGCCAAAATGCTTTGTTCAGGGAAAGGCAAATGCTTCATAAATGGTCGGAGAAGCTCCTCTCTCAAAACTTTCCCAGTGTAGAGCACCATCTTAAATTGAGCTTGACGAGGATAAATGGGATTATGACCAGAGCCTACATGGATGTTTAACAGTGTTAAATAACGCATTTACCTCTTTAGGATGACCATAATCAATGATGATCATGGAGAAACTACATGTTCTCATTTTATTCTTTCCTTCTCCTGGTTTTGCTTCTAATATAATCATAATAGATCTAGGCTAAGATACATTGTGAATAAAAAATATGAGCATTCCCTTTGTACAAGTTCAGGAATATTCCTCCTGAAATTTTGTTTCAAGAGTTCTTCTCCGGGACAGAATTTGGATAGTACTTGCTTTGTGTAATATACTTATATGTGCTTAAGAAATAAGATCCACCTTGTATTGGTAAGAAAAAAGGAAAGATACCAGATACTAACACAAAATTGTATCTTGGATTCTTTGATCCCTTAATTTGATCCTTCTCAAAGCAGCATCTTAGACCTTCCCTCCTTGTTGGAAAAGACATTCCTGTCTGAAGACAGATGCTAAGGTCTGTTTTTTGTTTTTGTTTTTTAAATTTATTTATTATTTATTTAATATTTTTTGGCTGTGTTGGGTCTTTGTTGCTGCACGCGGGCTTTCTCTAGTTGTGGCAAGCGGGGGCTACTCTTTGTTGCGGTGTGCAGGCTTCTCATTGCGGTGGCTTCTCTTGCTGTGGAGCACGGGCTCTAGGCGCGTGGGCTTCAGTAGTTGTGGCACGCAGGCTCAGTAGTTGTGGCTCACAGGCTCTAGAGTGCAGGCTCAGTAGTTGTGGCACACGGGCTTAGTTGCTCCGCGGCATGTGGGATCTTCCCGGACCAGGGCTCGAACCCGTGTCCCCTGCATTGGCAGGCAGATTCTTAACCACTGTGCAACCAGGGAAGTCCCATAAGGTCTGTCTTTAAAGTGAGGATGTGAGTATCAAAAGCCTAAAGCCAGGGAAAGAGTTTCTTTCTTCTATTTGTAAAACTATTCGTGATGAAGAGGGTAGGAATTATTGCCATAATTTAGCTGAGGGAGCCCCCTGAAAATTCTTATCTTGCAATAACTCCTCTCTAGTAATGTTATTCATGATTATCATTGAGCAGCTAATAGCACTGTGAGTTTTACATATCTATTTAAGTAGGTGTGGGATTTTTTTATTATTTTACTGTTTTACTTCCCTATTTGTGGCCTCATTTAGGCTGGATCAACCGAAAAGTCTGTTGCATTTGCCTTTTATAGTACATTTAGAGTAGCTAGTCTGAAATCACACTTTTCAATCAGAAAGGACTATTGGATGCCTTTATGGAAAGATTACTACAAACTAAGTTTTCTTTCCTTTTTTTCTGAGTTCGATTCCTTGAGTGCACTTTGCTAATGGTTGAACATTGAATCAAACAGTATATTTCTCCCATTTTTAAACATTGCAAATTCAAGGCAGAGGCTTCTGCTTCTGTCTTCAAATGAATGAGAATACCATTTTAAGGGAAAATGGCGGCCAAAGTGTCAATGCTCTGTATCACCTCTATCAAAGAGACCGATTACAATGTTGATGGTGATTTTCAAGGCCATCTCCGTCTTGCTTCTGCTTCTTAAGAATGTATAATGCAGTCCAACCTTAAGACAAATAGGTCAAACTGCAAAACTCTGCAGGATTAGAAGAATGAATTTCAAAATAATAAAGCAGTCCAACTTTGAGATTCTATATACTGTATAAATATCCCCCAACTTAGAGGAAATACCTGTTAAATGCCTTTTCCATGATGATGCATACTGTTGTCTAGGCTTGCCATTCTCACTCATTTTTAGCTCTTGCTTCTAGAGTTTATTAAGAGTTACTGATGTTTAATCTTTAATGATGGTTGAAGGAAAAAAAAGTCCATATGCAGTGTTCACCAATTTTTACTGTTAATGAACTCTGGAAAAAAAAAAAAAAAACTATTCTCCTGTGGGGCAAGAAAACATATTTTTGAGAATATCTCAGCTGCAGATAAAGTAAGTGGCCATTTCTGGACCTGTCAAAGATAAAAAGAAATGCAGTGTTCAACTGTATTAAATACCATACTTGAGCATAAGGGAGAGTGCATTTGTCTTATTTCATTTGTCTTCCCAGCCTGTGCCCATTCAGCACTGCGGTAGCAGTGGGCTTCACGGGCAGTCAAGCCTACTCTTTCATGTTTCCTTCCAGTTCTAAATTGAAAATATTTTTTTTTGAAAAGAACTATGACAAAAGCAATTTGAGTTATTGATATCTTGAAAGAGAACCTAATTTAAGATTACCTTTGTGATTGGTCATTGTTACCTACAGTAGGCAGATGTCATGGTGATCTTCTTAACGTTAGTATTCTGAGAGAATCTGACCTGACAGTGTTCAGGTAACACCACAGATTGGTCTATCATATTGAGATTTCAAGTGGTTGTGCAAAGGGCTGCTCACAGAAATCTACGGTCACAGAGAGAAGCTCAGTAACTGAGAAGGAGTGGGCCATGCTCTTCCCTTGGCTTGTGCTCTGTGACATACTTTTATATTTGGCAAAAGCCATGTGACATTGAGTGGCTGATTAAAGTGTGTTGGGAATGGGCTTTGTAACTGTAAAATGTAGAGAGGGAAAGGGGAAAACAGCGGTGTGTCTTACCTGATTTTCCAACCTATACATGAAAATGTTGGCTCTCTCTATTTCCTCATCAAAGACCCCCCCCACCCCACCCCATGCCGGTGTAGTGCGATCAGATCTTTCAGAGGCGTGCCCTTACAATTGTCACAGGATCAGTGATTCATGAACATATGGAACTAAAGTCTTTCACAGGATAAAGTGATGACTCTAGAAGGAGACATTGTTGTTAAAGAAGGCCATCTGTCTTTGGAAGTATGATTTACAGGGGCATTCACCTCTTCCCCAAGCCGTAAAAATAGTTCTAGTGACTGGATCTCTTCCTCCTTCTCTCTCTGCCTACTTCCCGTTCTCCTCGCCCTCCTCAATCTAACCCTAGAGCCAGAATCAGTCAACAGATTTTGTGAGAAATGATGCTGTCATTTAGCTTCTTCTGAAGAGAGGAATGCAATATACCGGCATCTTAGTTATACTCTTGAAATCCACCCCCCAGACAGAAAACAAGTGTTACAGTTGTCTCCGTGTGTCAGAGGAGGAACCCAAGGCAAGGAGATGAATTGGAATGCCTAACACAGAAGGGTGTCCATTACAGTGCTGAGACTCACGCTCAAGTCTCTACCATGTGGATTATTCACAGCAACTGTTATCCCCCAGAGAATCCCTAATTACCACCTACATCCCTGTCAGCTGGTGTTATGACCAGGAAACCTACTCTCATTTCAAACTATGTGGAAACGAAACGAGAAGCCGTTACTTCTACGGGACCATGCAGTGCATTCCAGAGGCAAATATGAATGACATTTAGCGCTGCCATCTTGGCTCATCCACATTAGCGCAGCTCTCCATTCTCTCTCCTAAATAACGAAGAGTTAGTTATTCTTTAAGCCCCTGTGTCCTGCCTCCTGATTCACGATTTACCTTCATTTTCCAAATTTCCAATCCCGTAGTTTGCTTGGCTTTTAAATCCACTTTGGTGCTTACAGTTTGTGTCGTGTTCTCGGCCCTTGGGGATGTTTCAGATCACACAGAATATTGAGTATGTATTAGTTTCTTGATCTCAGCAGAGTAATGGATGCTGAAATATTTCAGATAGATGTGTTCTGTAAAGATTCACGAACTGCTTACTCTGCCTGTGTCAGAAGCACAACATGTATGATTTTATTTGTGGCTTAATCAACAGGAAAAAAATGCCAAGCAGCTTTGACTAGCTGGCAGTGGATCTGTTTGTGTTTGCCTTGTTTTCTCTATAAGACACCTGCTGGAGATGAGAGCCGGCAGAAACACCGAGTAGATATCCAGAGCTTCATTATAGCAGTGTCTCTAATGATCAAAGAAGCCTTTTTATACCATCTTGTTCCTGATCATGCAGCTCAGCATCTGTCTACCTGTCTGTCCACCTTTTAATTGCATCATCCCCGTCTCTCTGACCCTCGATGGTTCTGTCAATGCAGCTCTCCTTTCTACCATTTCTGATCCTAGTTAACACAAAATTTTCTGCAAAGCTAACCAGTAAAACTGAGAGCTTTCTAATAAACTTGAACCAAACCATTTTAGGAGAAGTTAATTTTCTATTGCATATCCAGTGAAGCCCTTGCGCTAATTTATTCTTCGAAGCCAAATACTGTATAGCAAGGAGGGGAGTGTGGTTTAGGAGTACTTGAAGCATTATGTTTATTGGATACAAAAGGAGCTTGTTCTCAGATGCTGCAATCTACTAAATACTGATTCGTTAAAAAAAATTGGCAGTAGGAAGTCAGGAATTTAATTCACTTGATTTGTTCATTTGTCAAATACTTATTCAGACAAGCCCATTATGTGTAGGACTATGTGTTTGATTCAAAAGTGAGATACTGCCTGAATTCTAAAATGAGATGAGGTACGTATAGATTAATTATCAGAGAAATATTGTGTTGATTTCGTTAGAAAAATACTCAGAAAGTGGTCTGATACTCAGTGGAGGAAGAACTTACTTCTAGTTGAGCGGATCAAAAATAGCTTCATGAAAGGAGCAACCCTCAAGTTGGGCATTGACAAATGGGGAAGATTTGTGACATGTAAGATTATAATAGTTGAAGATATTCTAAATAGAGGGACCAGCATGAGATAAAGCATGGAAGAAGGAAACCCCAATCCATGTTGGGAGGTTGGTGTGTTGTAGGCTAGCTTGTCTGAAACCTGGGGAGGCTAATCACAAGAAATAATGCTGAAAAAGGGAGATTATAGAGGATCCTTTAGAGATTTCAGTATCATGTTAGCAACTCTGGATTTTCTTCAGTAGAAACCAAGAAGGGGAAATAGGGGTAGTACGTATGGATTGCAGAAGGGAGTGACTGAAGACTGGAGGATCACAGTGGTCCAGCCAAGGGGTAGTGAGAGCTTTAACCAGGGCCAGCACAGTGAAGAATAGATATGAAGACCAGGGCAATGAGAGGGGTCAGATGACTAGAGAGGATGCCCTTAACAGTGATGGAGGGGCCAGGAGGAGGGCCAGCTGGGTGGATGGGTGTGATAGGCTTTGTTGTGGACTTACTGAATGCTCATTGATCCAGGTGAAAATGTCCCGGACTCTGTTGTCATTATGGACATGGGAGTGGATGAAGTGTGTTAGGGTACTGGGGAGAGATTTGAGAGTCTTCTATATATAATTAATAGTTGAATTGATAGGAAATTTTTGATAAAATTTGTCTATGGAAACAATATTTATTAAGTAATAAGCATTGTGTCTCATTGAGCTGATTAATGCAAACACATTTTGAAAGTTTGGCAGTTGTCTGAGATACCTCTCTTTATTACTTATAAGGACCCTCAGGAATAACTACATTTAGTGGGCAGGAAGAAGAGGCGGAATGGGGAGGGAGGTACAAAAACCAGAAAAGTTGGCCAGGAAAATGGGGACTCTCAAAGTTGAAGTGGGGAAAGTTTTGAAGTGGGAGTGGGTCAGTGCAGTGTTAAACACTGGAAGAGATTGAGGTAGATGAGAACAGGCTATTGGATGTAGCGCCCAAGGAAGAAGTTGTTTTAAGAGCATAGGTTCTGTGGTTTGCTTGCAATTAAATTGTAAAAACTGGCAGCCACTTTGGAGAATAGTATGGAGGTTCCTTCAAAAACTAAAACTAAAAAAAAAAAAAAAAAAACTAAAAATAGAGTTACTATATGATCTGGCAATCCCACTGCTGAGCATATATCCAGAAAAGATGAAAACTCTTAATTTGAAAAGTTGTGTGTACCCCAGTGTTCATAGCACTGTTTACAATAGCCAAGACAGGGAGGCAACCTAAGTGTCCATCAACACATGAATGGATAAAGAAGATGTGGTACATACGTACAATGGAATATTGCTCAGCCATCAAAAAGAATGAGATAATGTCATTTGCAGCAACATGGACGGACCTAGAGATTATCATACTAAGTGAAGTAAGTTAGACAGAGAAAGACAACTATCATATGATATCACTTACAAGAGGAATGTAAAATATGACACAAATGAACCTATCTATGAAACAGAAACAGACTCACAGACATAGAAAACAAACACATGGTTACCAAAGGGGAAAGGGGTAGAGGGATAAATTAGGAGCTTGGGATTAACATATACACACTACTGTATATAAAATAGATAAACAAGGACTACTGTACTGTATAGCATAGGGAACTATACTCAATATCTTGTAATAACCAATAATGGAAAAGAATCTGAAAAAGAATATATATGTGTGTGTGTGTGTTTTATAATATATATATATATTTATATATATATATACAACTGAATCACTTTGCTATATACCCTGAAACTAACACAACGTTGTAAATCAACTATACTTCAATTTAAAAAAAATTGTAAGAACTGAGGGAAGGAGTGTTTGGTGAGGAAGTGGAAGCGCTGAGTATAGACACTAATGGAGAGAAGGCTGGATTTCCCTGGGGTACAAGCCTTGGCCTCCTCTCCTTGCAAATGTGTGACTCGAGTGTCCCCGTGAGGAGCCTTCAGGGGCAGGTGGTAGGGGCCTCCTGGAGGCTGCATCTGAAGAGGCAGGCTGGCTCTGATCATGTGTCCTTGCCAATAGCCATATGAGCACTGTCCTGGTTAGTACCTGTACTGCCAAGATACACCTCTCCACCTGGTGCTCTAAACTGTACTGTGGTGGCCATTGGGAAGCCATATCTTAAAACTTGGATCTCTTATTTGTGCTTGTGAAATAACTTAAGATGTGTTGTCTTGATTATCTTATTTACTTCTCTTAATTATAGAGTCTGATCCAAAAGATTATTTATGAAGTATAACCAGCCTAATGGTTTAGAAGAAAGAAGGTTTGCTTTTTGTTCTGTTCCTAGGCCCGAAATTAGGATTTAAATTAGAGTATGTTGATTACTAATCAAAATCTGCAAAATCCTGTGTTGTTTTTTCGCTTAAGCAGCATAATAATAACAGAACTAATCATAGCCAATAATAATAAATATTATTAAACGATGATGAGGGCTTCCCTGGTGGCGCAGTGGTTGAGAGTCTGCCTGCTAATGCAGGGGACACGGGTTCGAGCCCTGGTCTGGGAAGATCCCACATGCCACGGAGCAGCTGGGCCCGTGAGCCACAATTGCTGAGCCTGCGCGTCTGGAGCCTGTGCCCCGCGACGGGAGGGGCCGCGATAGAGAAAGGCCCGCGCACCGCGATGAAGAGCGGTCCCCGCACCGCGATGAAAAGTGGCCCCCGCTTGCCGCAACTGGAGAAAGCCCTCGCACGAACCGAAGACCCAACACAGCCAAAAATAAATAAATAAATAAATAAAAAATAAGAAAATCCTTTAAAAAAAAAAAAAAAAAAAAAAAAAAAAAAAAAAACGATGATGATACAAGAACTACTATGTTTATCTCATCAGCGATACCGACTGCAGAGCAGTACAGTGTAACATTTATTTGTTTGCTTCAAATTAGTGGTTTTGGATTAGATGAGACCGTCGGGTAGAAACTTTAAGCACAAGTTAGCTTGTGTTGTTCATGTAGTAGAATAAAGGATAAGAACCTCTGAGATCTTTAATGGATTTTGTGGGATCTCTGTAGGACAGAAGAGTTATATTTAATCTTTTAGCTGTAAAGAAGTCATTGAAAGTTTTGGTTTTCTGCTTATTTCCCTTTTTCAATGTGATTTCTTCACAGAAGTTTAAATGACAACTAATTGTGCTACAGCATTTGGTAAATGTCATGTACCCTACTTTTCTAAAAGCAGTGAAGTAGTGTAAACATGTGGCTTCCTTTTTCAAAAGATCTATCCAATAATTATCCTGAAGGCTATTACAATATGCAAATAGCAAGGGGGCGGCCTTGTCTCCTAAATTAGAATATCAATATTGATTCAACATGTGCAAAAAGAAAACAATATTTCTGACCAAATGTTAATCCTGTTTCAAGATAGTGAAAATACCACGGGATGTCAAGTTTCCATCAGGGTTTGGGTTCTAGCTGCCCCAGTGAGTGATCTTCTGTGAGCTGTTAGCTGCACGGCCACCCCTAGTGTCATTTTCTCATCCACAGAATGGATGTCCACTGTCTGTCCTGCCTGATAACAGGCTCCTGGGAGCATCAAATGCGATGGTGTACTCAGCACACCATAATGTCCTAGACAAGTGTAGATTATTATTACTTCAGAAGAAACTTTGTCTTCTCTGAATTCTTAATTATCACTAGTGTAAAATGTATTAAGCATCTGATTCGTCCTGGCTTCCACATAGAATTTAAATTGGCCTTGGATAGGGATGTGATGGATTTCCACTCTCTCACGTTAGGGAAACTGAGGCATGTAGAAATAAAATCGACTGCTTTTTTGTGTTCCATTTAAAGCATTTTCTCTTGCATATTATTAAGGAACTTAAAACACTTAGAAATTAAATGCAGATTGCCTGAGATTACCGCATGAAGCTACAACAAAGAATTTCTTCTGAAAATTAAATGATAGTCTTACAGTCGCCTGCCATTTTGATGTAAACAGGACAGCTTGCATTCTGTTCAGTTCTCCCATCTGGCTGTGCATATATGTATTTAGAACCGTTGGACTTCAGACTTGAACAAGGTTGGCAGTGACTGTTCAGAAATGAGTGTTTTTGCCATCACACCAGGTCAGTGACCCCTCCAGCTGTCGTTTCAGTGGGTGGTAAGAAACCAAGACAAGCCCCCAGTCGTCATTACTCTTAGGCTTGAAATTCTCCCAGTGTGTTTTCCATAGGTTCCCAACATACAGATTACTTCCTAATGTCACTCAGATGCCTGTATTCTCAGAAATGCCAGAGAAGGACTCCTCTGTAATCTCTTAGAATTATTTTCCCATCTGAATTTGTCAGGCCAAATTTAAAAGAGCAACATGCAGTTAGATACTCATTTCTCCTTTTTTTTTTATTCGATTACTGCTCCAGGTCACAGGTGTTATAAGATTTCTCTGACTCTGTAGTATTCTATTCTGTTTTATTATTATTATTATTATTATTATTATTATTATTATTATTATTATTCCTTTTCAGGGCCAAGTGATTGTGAGAGAGATTTAGCTGGCCATTTTGGCAAAGTAATGCTAATTCATAGGTCCTTTCCACGGAATATTCTGGAAGGGTGTGATGATAATATCAAAACTGCATTTAATTCGTGAAGAGGAAGGAAGGGTAGCACATGAGAGACAGAAATCTGCTGTTCTCTTTGTAAGTGAAAGGTCACGCTACTGAGCGCTGCAGGGTGGATTGGTGAGAAATGAGCTCCCGTTTGCTAGGAATTAGAATGAGTCTATCTGATTTTCCTTCACTTGTGACCTTTAAAGATGCAGCTTTTAGATTGATAAGCAGGTGGATGCTTTTAGTAACCCAATGCAGAATTTGTTTCATATAAAAAGACTATCTTTCAGACACCGAAGATATTGCTTCCACAAAGGGTTTTTTTTTTTCCTCCAAAGCCTCTGGAGAAAGAAATTCAATGATCATATCTTATCTGTCACACAAAAAGAAAATTCAGAATTACTGTATGTTCAATTAGAACACGTTTTTTCCCTCAAAGCATTAATCATTTTCTGGAATACACATCCTCATGTTAAGAATCTCGAGGATGGTTTGACAGTGGGCAGTCCTCAAAGCTCTCCCCTCCGGATCTTCCATCCGGCTCCACTCTAGGAAACCTCCTCCAGGCCGATAAAAGAGCTTCCCGGGTTGCTATAGTGATCCTTTCATGTTGGGCCCTGTGCTATCTTGAAGGCAATCAGAGGAGAACAAGGAGTGGGGAGCAATATGGAGTTAATGTCAGGCAGCCGAAGGGGGTCTGCACTATTATATTTGGAGATGCTTTGGTTTGCTGAAGACGGGATGGCGGTCAATGCAAACCCTCAACCCACCATGGACCCAATTTGAGGCTTGGATATTTAAACATAGAATTTTTTTATGATATATGTAGACTCTAAACCTGCCCTCCTTTGTGTTTAAACAGGTTGAAATAGCTTACTTCCCATGGCCAACAAGCTCAAATTTCTCTTCCTCTCTACTGGTTTTCAGTTCTTAATTACATCATCCATCTTATTTGTTCTAATTTCCTCCTTTTCTTTTCCTTATCCCCTCAGCCATCAACAGCTCCAGCCCATCAGCATGTTTTATTTTGTCAAATGCTGGTGTTTTATTGGGCTTCTGTGCTGTTCCGGCTTCTCATTTGATATTCCTCCCTGATAATAAATTCTTCATAAAGCACCCCTGATCAGATACATCGGGTCTTCTTTCTTTTCCTGTGTACAGGTTTTAATTTCCTACTCAAAATCACAAATGAGGTTAAAAAAAATGCATGCCTCCTGCACAGTGTATCCAACTTTTGAAATGTTCAGGGAGAGAAGAGGAACTAGCTGGGTGACTTCTGTCCTGCAGCCCCTCTGTGGCAGTCAATAATAGCAAGAATGGTCAGCGCTTAGAGTCAGCTTTCATATAAGCAGTTCTTCTTTCATTTAAAAATACTGTTCACGGAAACACAGTTGCGTGTTGTAGAGTCCACGTAGAAAAACAGTCCCATCGGAAGTGTCTCAGAACTTCATAGCTACGGGGCACAGAAGATGCCAGCATATCCACAGTCAGTACAGCCGGACCTCTGCAAATGCCAAGCCTACCCTCTCATCCCTTCCTTCAGCCATTCGTGCGTGCATGTGTGATTCCTCAGACACTCACTGAGAACCTCCCAGATCCCATCACAGACTGTGAGCGTGATGAACAAGGCTCTGGTCCTCATGGAACTTGCATTCAAATCAATTTGGACCTGTCTGAAGGAGAGCCCATCATGATAGAAAATTCCAGAACTGTGCTATGCCTCACAGAAGGCACTCAGCCCCATATGGGTATTTGAATTTAAGTCAATCAAAACTGAGGGCTTCCCTGGTGGCGCAGTGGTTGAGAATCTGCCTGCTAATGCAGGGGACACGGGTTCGAGCCCTGGTCTGGGAAGATCCCACATGCCACGGAGCAGCTGGGCCCGTGAGCCACAATTGCTGAGCCTGCGCGTCTGGAGCCTGTGCCCCGCGACGGGAGGGGCCGCGATAGAGAAAGGCCCGCGCACCGCGATGAAGAGCGGTCCCCGCACCGCGATGAAGAGTGGCCCCCGCTTGCCGCAACTGGAGAAAGCCCTCGCACGAACCGAAGACCCAACACAGCCAAAAATAAATAAATAAATAAATAAATAAATAAGAAAATCCTTTAAAAAAAAAAAAAAAAAAAAAAAAACTGAATACAGTTAAAATTCAGTTCGTCAAGCGCTCTAGCCACACTCCCAAGTGCCTCAGACATCCTATTGGACGGTGCAGATGGAGAACACTTCCATTATCACAGAAATTTCTACCCTCCACTGCTGCTCTGGAATGTCCCCCCTTCTTAAAGCTAAATAATGATTAAAGAGGCAAATATGTAAGTAAATAACACTCTGTTATCTTTGACCTCCAGAAATGTTTAAGCTTCTTTGGATTTCTCAATTCTTCTTGAGAAGAGTCATCCTGCAAAGCCATTTGTAAGGAAAATCAGCATGGGGGTTCTTATCCTGATCTGGGGGGGAGTGTGAGGTGGCCAGGCACAGGACAGGGAGAGAGGAGGCCCAGGGGAAGTGAGGCTGCCCCTAGGCCGTCTGAGTCATCCCCATCGAGGTGGAGTGAGCAAGGTCAAGACGGGGAGCCTGAGCCCTACCCAGCTTTTCATTCAGCTCTTCCACAAACTCTTCTTAGGCATTGCGAGGCCATTGCAGTGAAGTAAGTAAAACCTTTTCATCTCTAGTGGAAGGAGACAAGTGTCAAACAGTGACAGGGCAGCATGGTGAGTACCATGGCACAGGAATTCATGAAAGTCTCTGGGAAGACCGAGGGCATTGACCCTGACTTCTGGGGGGGGGGGTGTGGGAGGAGGCAGAGAAGTGGAGGGAGGTCCTCAGGGAAGGTCTGAGTGGATTCTTTTGTTCAATGTACCCTTCTTTAGCATCAACTAGTTTAAAAATCTAGGCTGTGTAGAGACGGGTCTCTACACAGCCTAGATGGTCGATTACATAACATAAGCCATCAGAAAATTCTTCAAGTAGCAAAGCTCGGTGGTTCATTTGAAACATTTGCTGTAAAATGTAACTTTTCTCCTGGTATTCTGGAAGGGGAGTATTATTTTATTTTGTTCTAGGTGTGAATTCCTAGAAGATGAGCCATTCTCTCTCTGTCGCCATCTCTTACTCTTGGCCATGCTGGCTTCCGTGCTGTTTCTGGAACACACTGAGCCCATTCTCCCTGGAGGGCCCTTGCTTTATTGCTCCATTTGCCTGGAACTAAAACATGCTTCCTCTCAGATACCCATTTTGCTCTCCCACATGTCCTCCAGATTCTGCTCAAATGTCCCTCCATCACACAGGCCTTGCCTGTATAAAGGCCTATATAAAGTATGAGGTCTACATAAATATTAGCCTCCTACACATGGTACTTCCCACCCACCCCCTCCCTTAACCTGCTGTATTTTTCAAAGTACTGATCATCACCTGGCATATTATATGTTACTGTCTCTTCATGGTCTGCCTCCCATCTTTAGAATGTGAGCTCCATGAAAAGAGGAACTCAGATTTGTTCAGTGTCATATGCCCAGCACCTACAAGAGTACCTGTCATAGAGTAGGTCTCAATAAATACATAGTGAGTGAATAAATTCTATCTTGATATATATTATAGGCCCCCAAAGGAATGGTTAGATTCACCATTTTTTTGGTTTTTTATTGTTTGTGTAAAGATAACTGATATTTACACTTTGTAATTCAGTAATTCTCTGTGACCAGGTATTAGAGTCGACTCTAACATTTCGCTGCACCAGGTAACCATTTGGCAAAGCTGATGCCCTGTGCTGTCCATCAGACGCCCAGGTGGACTCTAGGATGGCATCGTTCAAGTACAATTCGCTGTGTCTGAACACTCCTCCCTGGCACGTGACTGGAATGGTGCCAGTGTGTGACCAGATCATGGAAATGTCAAGGGACCACCCTATTGCTCTGATTTTAAATCAAGCACCTGGGCTTGCCTTTTCCCCCTCCCTTCCTTCCTTCCATCATACCTTTCAATAGAATAACAGCACTAATAATAAAACAATCTTCGAGTTACATCCCCAGGAACCTTGTTATCAGTGCTGTAGATTATCAATGTAGAAACCTTAGAAGAAAAACTTTGGTGCAAGATGTACGAGGCCCTTTTCTTTTGTAGCGTGTCCTTCTTAATTGAGAGACCGCAGTATGTTCTTGCCTCTCTTTGGATACTTGGCCCTAAATCTAAACAGGAGAGAAAAGGAAAGGCAGTATTTCAGACAGGCAATGGTTAGGATAAGGGGTCAGGAGAGACCTACTTCTCCTTTATTGATTTTGTGAAATTGTTTGAAGAATGATTCAGCATTTTGGGGTATAAAAATAACAGCTTCGAGTTGCTTTTCAATTAGGCGAATGTACTTTTGCTGAAAGGTTCTGTTGTTCTTGAAACGCACTTTCCTTCTGTTCTTTCAGAGCCCCTTTAATCAGTAGTAATGTGACAGGAGGTACAGCTACCTTCCTGACACCCCCTGCTTCTTCCCTTCCCTCTCTCTATTGTGAGGCTGAGTCGCCAGGAAAACTGATTGGCAAAATTGTTCCTTAATTGGGGAGAAAGGTAGTTCTCTAAAGACAGACGCTATCCAGAGCGTAACAAATTGAACTACCAGAATGTATGTTTTACCCTGGTTAGGTTTTGTTTCAACTAGGAAGCCTAAGCAGCCAGGGATTGGGTTTAAAGCAGGCATTTATCTGAACATTAAATTATTACTGAAGTTTAATTTTTTTATATTATTATTTAGAGCATGGTAATGAGATTCTTGTTTCATTATTGTGCCCATGGTCAGGTCACTGCATTTAAATTCCTTTTAAAAATGCAGACAGTGGTGAATTTTGTATATAAGCTGAATGCCCTGGGCTTTAACAAAATGGCTAATAGGTGTTTCTGTGGCCTAAGCAAAAGAAAACCCCCTTTGATGTCCTTTTTTGTTTATTTGTTTGTGTGTCTGTGCGAGTGAAAAGATTATGATGTGTCATTATATTACCCCTTGTTGAATATTTATTACAATGGGTGATACATGTCTGCCCTACATGCAGAGTAAACTTCAGTGGGCATAGGGCTAGTAACAATTTTAAGTTCTCTATTTTTTTAAAAAAATTAATTATTCACATCTAATAAAATACCACTCCCTTTAGAAGATAAATGGAAGAACTAAGAAGTGATTGTCTTATTATTGTCTATCATTGTCTTACTTCTACAGTTATTATTATTGTCTATACTTCTTATTGTCTCTACTTCTACAGCTATTGTCTATACTTCTACAGTTTCCCCGTGTCTTTGACTTTAGAGTGTCTGTGATGCTTTCTGCGAAATTATTTCAGTAACTAAGAGAAGTGGTGGGTGTGTGTTACTTAACTTGATTGTGGTAATCAATTCCCAGTGTATGAGTATATTAAACCATCATGCTGTGCACTTTTCAAGAAAATCACGTTGTACAACCTAAATACATACAATATGTATTCATCATTTATACCCCAACATAGCTGGAAAAAAAATATTTCATCTTCTCACAACAGCCACGTCTATGATAATTTTATAGATGAAAAATGCTGAGGCTCAGAGGAGTTAATGTCACCAGGTAAAAAGCAAATATTGAGTGTCAAGGTTTCAGGCTCCTACGAGGCTCAGGGGACTCGTGGTCACCAAGAGCCAAGCTCTGTCCTCCAGGAAGGGACCTGCAGTGGGGCTTCACCTGGAGGTCATGAGTTTTGGGCTCAGCCTTAACCACCTATGTGCTCTTGGATAAATGACTTAATTTCTCTGCTTCCTCATCGAGCAAAATGAGGCTACTGATACCCACTTTGTCTTTGTTCTAGGATTAAATGAAATAGTTGAAAACACTTAATAGACATTCAGTGAATGTTAATTTTTCTTATATTTCTAGTCCAAGTCTAATGTTTCCCCTTGTAACCACACTTTGCATCACAGACATGAAACCTATAAACCTCTATCCAAGTTTCCAGACTTCAACACTTAGTAGCTGGGTGGCCTTGAACAGGTAAGTAAACTCTCCCTGTCTCAGTTTCCTTATCTGTGAAATGGCAATAAGAGCACCACTTCATTGGGTTTTTGCTGAGGATATACGAGTTAATGCATCTGAAGTATTTTGAACAGTTCCTATCAGAGTAAGTGCTCAACACATATTGGATATGATGAGCTACAATATTAGCCTTTCTCCTCTAAATTGTATTCACAAGTATTTTCACTGTGCATCTATTAAAACATTTTAGTCAGTTCTAATGTGTTTGATCTGATTTTAAACCTGAGTCTCTGGACTGTATAAATCAAGGGGTTGGCAATTTGGTTTCTGATTCCTTGGCATTGACTGATCAACATTTGGTTCATTGGTGAGCGTTTAAGAACCACCAGTGAGAGCGTTAGAAATTAGCAATCCTTCATACTGTCAGGAAGCATTGAGATTGAGCTGTCAGAGGCCGAGGGTGAATGCTTCATTGGATTGAGCCACTGAACCAGTTGGATTCTTTGTCTTCCATGGCATTCTTGGATAGAGTCCATTTCACTAGGAAGTAAAGACTTTGGTCAGTTCATTTAATAGGAAAGAACTTAGAAAATCCTGTGTTAACCATTGAGACATATTGGAAATAGGAGAATGTTAGTTATTGAGCTAAACGCCTTTAAAAAGAAATCAGGAAAATACTATGGCATGAAGGAATACGTAACCTTTGGCTTTAATATACGGCCTAAACCATACCTTTAAAGCATTAGAAAAATTTTTTCCTCGTCTTTCTTTTTTAATTCATCAGAGTGACCCTGTTTATTGGATGCTGGGATGGAGTAGTGGGGAGGAGAAAATGAGAAAGGAGAAACTGAGCCTTTGGCATTGTGGCTGGTGACAGAGTCTAAACTTACGTGAATGTGCTTTATTCTTTTTTGATAACTATCTTCCCCTGTGTTTTTCCTTTTTTATTTTTTTTAAACAAACCTTGTCTGACTGACTATAACCTTTAAATAATTGGTAAACTGAAGCAGTGAAACTGACATTAAAACCTAATGAACAGAAATGGAAGGAGGGAGCGTTATTCTAGTAAAGCGCTGGCCAGCCCATTGTCCCCCTATTTTGCGCTGAATGATTTCTTCTTGCAACGGACAACATCGGCAGTGGTAGTGTTAAAATATTTCACATCTATTTCTGTTAGTAATAGTACAATAATGCATCATCTCTAGGCCATGAAATGAGTGACCCATTTCTAGGAACAGAAAGTCTTCAAACAGAAAGCGCTTCTCTGTCCAGCCCTGGTCTGTCTGTCTTATCTTCTCTCCCTGGGCGTGCGCGCGCGCGCGCACACACACACACACACACACACACACACACAGCCCATGCTCTTAAGCCTCCGCCCTGGTTCCTGCAGGTCCCCCTGCCTGGAATGGCTCCTTCGGCCTCAGTAATTCTGTCATCTTTAGGAGCTAGCCCAAGGCCCAACCCCCTCAAGAGCTTCTCCTTACTCTTCCTCCCTGGATTGGATTCAGTCCAACTCTAGACGTATTTCTTGAGTGTGAGAGGCCCTGGAGTTGCCACACTGAGCAAGGTGGGCATGGCCTCTGCTCTCAAAGACCTTACAGGGCAGGGGGGGGGACGTGGGTGAGGAAAGGCTTTGCAGCAGTATTGTAGGTGCTAAGACACGGGGTACAGGGTACTCAGGGAGCTCGGACAGGGTGCCTTGTCTAGACCTTGCCCAGTCTTCTCACAGATCTCACCTTGCCCTGAACATCTCGAGTAGCTCTAGAAGGTTCCAGGGAAATTGGCATTTCATTTTATGCTGCCTTGCATTGTTTTCTTTCTTCTGTGTCTCCCCAGCTAGATGGTAACTCCATTGAGGGTAATAGCCTTTATTTTATTTTATTTTTTATGCTGCCTTTTAAAACTCTGTAGGGGTCTTACACAACACCCAGTGGATGGAGAATACTCAGTCAACCCCAGTTTACTTAGCACCTCTTCCCTTTCCTCCTCTTCTTTTGGCTTTGCACAGAAATGGTTCCCCCCACTGCATTCCTGCATGAGGCTCTATAATTTGAAAATGGCTGTTCTCTGAACCTTGTTTGCTTCCGGCTAGTGAACTCCAGCCGATTGGTTCCCAGGCAGCTATGTGTTTTCTTTCTGCCACCACATCCTTCTTTCCTCAGGGCCCATCAATTTAATTATATACTCCAGGCTCTCCAGACCTACCATCCCCTCTTTTGCATAGCCTCTAAAATGGTGTCCTCTTTCTGGGACTGTTTTCCTAATGAGGGTGGAGTATAATTTAAGGGCTTAATTTTAGAAAACTATAAGAAGCAGCAGACCCATAAAATGTTACGATTCACGACCATTTGTTTTGTTCTCATAATGCAACCTAAACTAAAAAGCCACTCCTCAAAGCTATAAAAACTGTTCATGGCTGTCTTTAGCGTATCGTGTGGAGTATAATTCAGCCCACAGAGAGGCAAAAGATGGATTCATGGGCCATTCGCCTTGGTATATGTTAAAGGCCAGTAATTTCTAAGCTCTGTGAAAGACCCTATTTTACTATAAACCCTGGGCTCTTTCTTAATCCCGCTTAGTTTTCCTTTCCATTTTAATATCAATGTGTCCTCATTTATAGACCCTTTCTTGCCCCTATAAGTTATTTCCAAGACCCTGACCGTGCCCTCATCCATGGCCCTTCTAGTCTCTGCTACCTTCGCCTGTTGAGATTGGTATATGAAGATGCATTGGCTAGAAAGCCAAAATGCAGCCTCCTTGGAGAGTTAACCTGGTCATTTATCAGCTCTGACAACCCCTGGGAGAACCCTTGGTCCTCCCCTCACACCTCCTCAGAGGGCAAATAACCAACATTTTCCTGGAAATGAATGAAAGAAAGAAGCCCATGGGCATTCTAGGCTCTGCTTTTCTAGTGTTATGATAGAACCTCAGTGTTGATCGTTAACCCAGATTGCTAACTGTAGTTTCCCCAGTAAGATACCTCAACTTAAGATACCTCTTGTTTGGATCCATATTTGAACACTGAGGATAGATGCCGTGTCTTACCTTTTACTTTTCTTCATGATGACGTTATCTAGGTCATTGCACTTTAGAAAGTACACGTGTGATGATATCCTGGAAATTAAACGTTTAGGCCATAGAGTAGATGAACCTGGTTTGGAATCCTGACTTAGGCACTTATTCAGCTGTGCTCCTTAGACAGATTACTCAGCCTCTCTGTTTTCTCATGTGCAAAATGAGGTTAATCACCGAACCTATCCCATGAGATTACTGTGAAGATAGCATGAGATAATCTATGTAAAAACCACCATAGTACTTGGCACGCATTAATCAGCAATACTTACTTACCAACGCTTATTTTTATTAAAGGCCTACCAAAAATAGTCATTAGAAGGAGAGGAACTAGGAGCAACTTACCAAATTCAGATAAACTCAACGGTTTCAGTAAAACTCCAAGATGGACGACTTGTATGTCATTGATCCCTGCTGCACTTGGTGAAGCCAGTTGAGATTGTGTTGTAAATAGAAGAACACCTGAAAAATGAACCACTTATTAAACTCTATGATTAAATGTCAATGACAAGGTGTTTTGTTTCTTTCTTCATTAAATACACTATTATGACTTTTAACTTACTTCTTGCACATCAGTTGTTTAGCCGAAAAGGAAATTCTTTTTTGTCTTAGGAACTAAGCTTTTTTTCATTGAAAACCACTGTAGTTATAGACAGCTCATGTATTTCCACTTAAGGTGTACCTTGTACTGCATATTTGCCCTGGATCTGAAGATCCGTCTTTTTTAGCAGCCTCATTTTAAACTCTCATAGAACTAAATGATTTCCTTGAAGAACAAGTTTCATTATTTGGCAGATGAAACTGGCAGTGGCCATTCAGAATCTTAATCTAGAGAGCAATGATTTACAAAAACTCAGCAACTTTGAAATAAGTTTATGCATAATTAATAATAGGATATTGGCTAAAAAATATTGGAGAATTGTTTTGAAAGTATCTTTGTCGCCCTTTTAAAAAATCCATTTCCCCCCAAGAGGTAAAAATAACATTTATCTTGGTATTCTCTTTAAGCTCAAGTCTTGAGGGGGGAAAAATTCTCCAGAGCCAAGCCCTTGATTTGGTGGAATTAATACTCCCATTATTTATTATTTATTTTCATTGGGAGTTCTGGGGCCTTCCCTGTACTTCAAAAGAGCTCACCCTCTATGCTCTGGAGAAGTTTGGTAGCTCGGCGTGGCTTGGCGTCACTGTGGTCAAGGGTCTTCCATGACCCGTGCCTTTAGGAAGGCTCAGGCAAAAAGACACAGCCTGGTTCTCTTTCAGCCCTTTTCCGTAATGAGAGAAATAGATTCTGCCTTGTACTTGGGTGGGTTTCCCGATCTACTGGGAGTCCAATCCATTAGTAGGTAACATTAGGTCACCGCCAGAGGGGCCATGGTCCCCGCAGTTGTCATTAGTGAGCTCTTATTTCTATTCCACTGAGAAGCTGAAATTGACAAACTGTCTAGGGAGCTGTGTGGCTCTTTGCTGCCTACTTTTGAGCAGGACACATTAAGGATAAGTTACTTGTCGTGGTGGAATTCCTCACCATTAATCAGTGAGAGACCACATTCCTAGGGAAATCAGTAAGCTTGTTGATAAAGCCACATCTTGATAGAAGATGTACCTTTTGGGCGTCCTCTTGCCTGCTGGCCTGGTCCCAGTGTTGCCGCACACCCGGAGCAAGCTGCCTCATTCCGTTCTGACGATGGCGTTGCACCGTGGATCTGGGTGGATCTGAGCCATCGCTGCTGCCTGAGACCTGCTCTGATTTGTACACAATATGAATAACTGTCTGTGTATTAGGCATGCTATAATTTTTTCATCTTCTCTGCCTACAGGGACTGTATTACCTTATCAGGGTAAAGTTCATTCTGTAGGACTGATAATTAATCCCCTGTTCCTTTTCTTTTCCTCCTTTCTTATCTGGTGGTTACATTATATATAAATGCCAGCATTTTTCATCACTATGCCAAATAAAGCAATTTGGAGATGCAAGCAATAAAAAGCTTATTTTTATAAGCCCTCTAGAAAGAAAACTGCACAGATTCCAGTTTAGTGAAAAAAAGGCATTCCCTCATGTGGCGACATGTACGTGTACTACTAAAACCAAGTGCTGGACGAGTAGGACGACCAGCTGCAACTGATGAGTTTCTGGTCTTCTGAGAGTATCCCAGAAAAGGTGCTGTATTTGTTTGAGATACTTCCACTACCGATGCATTTCCTGCACACACCACGTTGTCTGTGCTCCTTCTCTTGCTTTATAATTTAAAAAAAACAGAAATAAGATAGTCTGTAGAGGTTATTAACCCAAGATTCACATCCCTAACTGGATAGCAAATGTCTTACTAATTGCAGCTTGTATTTCACTGGATTAAAATCCAGTGGCTTGATGTTAACGTACAGTGCAGCCAAGTCCATGGTCCTTTGATGAGAGGGGCTCAGCTTTGTACCGCCCTGCAGTATTCAAGTCTCACACTCCTCCTAGGGTGCTGGCTTGCTATAATTTCATTTGGGGACCAGGGAACATTGCAGCACAGTGAGCTGGGTAGAAGCTAAATATTTCAGATGTAGGAAGGAATATTGTTCTAATTAAACTGAATCTGGTGCCCGTGGCAAAATATGTGCTTAATATATTGGGGTATGTGTGAAAAATTACATGTATTTTCATAAATTATTTTTTTCCCCCTCTCCTCCTTGCTGAAGGGCTTTTGTGTTGGATATTGTTTACTGCAGAGGAATTATTTCATTACTGATACGGGATAACACAATAAAATCTGGAGAGTCGTAACAGTTACCCTGGCCCGTAAATATTTCTCTTCTTTGGATGAGTAGGGAAGAGTTCAGACGTCTCCTATAAGGTGGAAAACGAAAGAGCATAATTTTTCTGCATTATCTAATACAGGATCCCGGGTACAGATCCCTGGGCTCTTATCTGTTTTTCATTTAGAAAAGAAAAGCAATTTTAGCATAGAGTAGATCTTGAATATTCAAGCGAAGGTCAAGGCTGAGCACAGGATTTTCGTAGCCTGACACTTTTATGTTAGGTGCTCTTTGTGAAATATTTGATTTGAGGGGTCAAAAATGTTAAATGCGGCCGATTTCACTTGATAGCCCATTGATAGACATCGATTGTACCCAAACTCCATTTTTGTAACCTAGGAACATCTATATCATGATACTGTAATTAGAAATAAGTGCTAGTGCATCTAGTTTTCTGATTTGTGTGTTGTTATAGGGTCTGTTGACAAAGGGCCCAGTAGGAGGTGGACTTGGGAAGGATGACATTCTTAGAGACTGTCTTGCCTGGTCCTGTTTTGCCTACTTCCCAGTGACCTCTGAGGGCCTGATTCAGCTGTCGTCTTGATTTACATGACTCCCAAATCCGCATCTTTCTTTTTTTTTTTTTAATTAATTAATTTATTTTTATTTTTATTTTTGGCTGTGTTGGGTCTTCGTTTCTGTGCGAGGGCTTTCTCTAGTTGCGGCAAGCGGGGGCCACTCTTCATCGCGGTGTGCGGGCCTCTCACCATCGCAGCCTCTCTTGTTGCGGAGCACAGGCTCCAGACGCGCAGGCTCAGTAGTTGTGGCGCACGGGTCTAGTCGCTCCGCGGCGTGTGGGATCTTCCCGGACCAGGGCTCGAACCCGTGTCCCCTGCATTGGCAGGCAGATTCTCAACCACTGCGCCACCAGGGAAACCCCACATCTTTCTTTATGCTTTGAAAATGCAGAGCTACACATTACTCAGCTGTTGAATACACCATCTGTCTTCCCTGCCCGTATCTTCCAGGCCTCACATCTTCATTGATGAGTCTTAGCCCTCCAGACTCACTCTTGGCACTTACATGTGTTCTCTCCACGCTTTTCCCACACCACCATTCAGAGGTCGACCAGGTTGTGTAACTTCTCCTTTGTGATTCTAGGATCTGATCTCTCCTCTTTCTGACTGCTGCTCCTCCCCCCCTCATTCAGGCCAGCCTCAGCTTGCCTGGCGACGCTCCAGTAACCTCTCGGGTAGTCTCTGCACGTCTGTGGTCCCCCCACTTCCCACCCTCATCACACACACAGCATTCAATCCATCTAACCTCTGTAGAATTCCTCTTCCTGGAGGATGGTTTGGTACGTGATACCTCTTCACTCCGTTCCATCCACACTCATAGGCTTAACCACCTTCTCTCACTTTGCAGCATCCAAAGGTGAAAGGCTGTATTTTCTTCCCCGACGTTCAGAGCCCTCAAGAGTCATCTCCAAGTAAGGCCCTGCTTCGCCCATTCCTCTGAAACATTCACAGGATCTTTATCATATCCTGTCTTTTATAAGACATATCCTGTCTTATTCTATGAAGACCTGTCTTATCTATCCTACTAAATCCTGAATTGCTGGAGGACAAGTGCTTTTTCTTTAACTTACTTATATCTACCACATGCCATTATAATCAACTGACCAATAATACATACAGCTAACATTTACTGAGCATTTACTATGTGCTGATTACTCTTTTGAGTGCTTTACATACATATTTTTTCTCATTTTAGCTCATGAAAAGGTATTATTATTATTATTTCCATTTATAACAGTGTACATGGAATTCAAAGAGGCAGGAAAGATCACTTCTCTGCAACATAGTCAGGCAAGGCTTCATGACAATCCACAGGACATGGTAAGGAGGCAATTTATTGTACAGATGGGCAGCTGTGAAACAGGAGCATGAGGACATGATTGGGGAGGGGGCGAGAATTGCAGGGTAGGTAGAGCAATACATGGGACTGTAAGTATGATATCAGGGGTGAAAGAAACTGATGATGGGAATGAATACTGCACCTCAGCAAGCATCAGGAAAAGGAGTTCCACAAAGCTTAGTGCCCACACCCCTCACTCAGTACTCAGCACAATGGGCTTTGTATTCTTCTCCTTTTTACTTGTCTGTCCTGTCTCTACCACTAAACCCTGAGGTCCTTGAGAAAGAGAAATGTAGCTGATTCATTTTTGTAGTTTCAACATTCAGTCTGTAGTACATGCACAATCAGTGTCATTTGATGATGACCACGGAGCAAAAAATTAAAATATAACAGGCAGCCTTCCCTCCCTCAATAGAAGCCTCCTTCCTGTGAAGCAGGCAGGAGAATAGCGTGGAAACCCTATTTGGAGGAGGGACTTTACAGAGTACAGAAGGGCTTCTCAGTTCCCCCCCCGCCTTTTTTTTTTTTTTTTTTTTTTTTTACCAATTTGACCACATACATTGTATTGCCGTAACCTCTGTCATCAGAAAGGATGGCTTGGGGTGATTATAACTAGCACTCCTACTAGTTAAGTTCTGGTTTGATCTTGACATTCAGTGGAATGGTCGCCAGGATTTCAGTGGACTGTTGTTGCTGTCGTTGTTAATGATGGTGTTCTGCAATTCTGTGCTACTAAATTGAAAAAAGCATACCTTACTCTTTTAGCCTGCATTTCAGGGAGTTGTGAGCCCTGTGTATTTTGTCAGGCTGTGCTTTCATCAAGTCTCTGTAGCAACATTAGAGCACGGTGGCTGATCGTCAGCTTTCAGGGTGTCAGTGCTGTACAATAATAATAGGTAAGACGAAACAAAACAAAAACTTATCACAGCAGAAGAGATGTCTATGGCCACCTTGGTGGTGGGCATGGTATTGCTGGCCAGCACTATGTTCTTGTCTGCTCAGGCTGGCTGTTGGCTACCAACTGTGAGATGCCCCCTTGCTGACAAGCCTCCCCCACTCTGTACTTTGCCCCCAGGCTCACAATTTGCTGGATGCAATCTTGTTGAGAAAATGTGGTCTTTATTAGTGTTCGGCACAGATCGACTTTCCTTTGTCCGCTTCTGCAGAGCTGGTAGGGTGCTTAGTGCGGGGAAGAAACAGGGGACAGATGACAGTATGAGGACAGGAGAATGGGAGTTTTCAGTTGCTCAGAACCAGACTGCCGGCTTAGTAGAGAGATGATTTGAGCACACGGGGTAGAAATAGCTCATTGGCACCCATGAACTTTTTGCAGCATTTCAATCGACGACTAATTATCAAAGAGGGTATACTTGTCAATAAAAATGGAGTAAGTTCGTTTCTAGATACATGAAAAATAAATGTATATGTCAAAAACAGCTTTTGCCATCCAGATGTTTATGATGTGATGAGAACACAAAACTAATACATATGTTGATAACCCTCCAAGTGATATGGCGGAACGTACGACTTTATGTATAATATTCTATTTTTCATTGTGAGGATGTACTGCATATTCTCATGTATATTTCTCTATTGGTCTCCACCTAGCTTTGTCTGTTGCCTTGGCTCTGTTATGTTGGTCTAATGTATTCTACAGAGAAGATTTGTGAGTGGCGTGCTGCACCTACCCTTTCTTCTCCCATATGCTGTCTCTTTAACAAAGGCCCAAACGTGTGACTTTTTTCCCTCCTAATCTTGATGTTGCCTGTTGTTTTAAACAGTTCCTCGTTTTATAGGTATTACTGGGTAGCTTCTTAAGCACAGATACAAATGCTTTGCGAGTAGAAATGAAATGCCAGAGAATCTGTAAGACATAGAAATCATAGTCATTTAAAATAGTCATTCTGTAAAGAACTGTAGAAAGGCGAAATTAATAAATACTAGCATGAGCATTAAATATTCACTGCCTGCCACTTCTGAAATGGTACAACGGCATCATTTTTTAATGATGGGTAATGATAAAACACATCAATTTTAAATAACCTGTTTTCTCCTTCCCTCTTTCCAAAGCTATGAGTTGGCAAGCTTGAAATTAAACACAGGTAATGGTAATAACTAAGCTTCCGCTAAACAATCATGGAATAGACAGTTTGTTTTCTGGATGTTCTGTGGCTATTTGAGAAGACTGGGAAATTGAAAATTGGTGCTAATGGGATCAGCTTGAATTTAAAGAAAAAATACATCTCTGTTAGTGGCAAACAAGAAATGTAGAACCTTAAATAGCAAGTGCACCATTATCCTCTAATGCATTCTTGTCTCCTTATTAAGGTTCACTAAGTCCTCTTAGAATAGTTAAAATGAACCTTTAACTATAACACATTTCTACTCCTTTCCCTCCAACCCCCCCTCTAAAATCCCTTTAAAAATACTTCTATTTTTAGTTGTGCTTCACTTGTCATTTAATAAGTGATTTGCAAAATACAAGAGGAGCAAATAATGATAATATCTTGAATTCGTATGTTTCTTTGCTATCAAAGAACTGTATATACCTTTTATCTTCAATCTTATATGCCACGCACATTTAATTGACAGATTTTTCTCCCTATCTTATAGATGGGAAACACCAAAGCATCTGTTTCCTAAGCTTATGTTGTAAAGTGATTTAAGAGCTTGTAAGTCCTGAGATGGGGAAACACAGGGTGCTGTGGGACTGACCCTATAGGGATCCTGAGCCTATCTGGAGAAGGTGGAGTCTGGTCAGGTCTCATGAAGGAAATGGTATCTGAGCAGAGATCTGAAAAATGAATTGGAATTAATCAGGCAGCAAAGGGGTGTGAAGGAAGTAGGGGAGAGCAGGTGAGAGCAGGTTGCTTTGGGAACACATAGAAATAGCTGTATCCCTGCAACCATGGAGAAGCTGAAGGGGCAACATGATGCTGAGCAATGATGCAACATGAGAAAGGTTTTTTGTGTGTGTGGAATTGAAAGAACTGGGTTTTCCCAAGTGTTTTTTGATAATTCTGTACCTCAAGAGAATAGTGGCTGACCCTTTAGAGTGATTGAGATGTGTAATCTTGATTGATGGGAAAAAAATACCTCATGTACCTTTGCTGAAAGGGACCACGGTGGGGATGGAGGGTGTCCTGAATCAAGTTCATGGGAAGGGGTTTGTAGAGGAACTAGCACATGTGGGAAAAGTCAAGACAGGGACAAAAGGAGGAGCGCTTGTGGGGGAAGCAAGTCCAGGTTGGGGAGAAGACACAAGCTCTGCACTCCTATTGCAGCTGCTGGGTCACTGGGAAGCGACCCCACCCAGGAAATCCTGGTACTTAGAGATGCTTGAAGCATGTAGCTGGTAAGGAAAGGTGAAATGAAGTTATTAACAGCATGAGGTCTATATACATCAACGTCTCTTCCGAGGGATCTACTTCCTTTTTACGCCAGTTCGAGAGCTGCCTCTTGTTCCTCCCAGCTTTTGTTGCTGTTGTCTTCCACACCGGTAGTTTTTAGGCACCGAGCTACAAAGGACAGAAACATTGCCAACGGCGTTACTACCCTGGCCCATTGTCAAGATTTTATATTAACAAGTTGTGTGAAACTGAAATGGGGACAAGGGGAGAAGTAGACTCTTTCAGGCCCAGCCATTTTGTTTTTCAAAGGACACATCTCCCTGGGTGATAGCTACCAGATTGATGGGGATAGTGAAATGGCACTCAGAAAGGAGAACCGTTCACACAGTGTGCTAGCAGAGCTCGTGCTCGTGCTTAAGCACCTGGGCTGTTCCGTGATTCAGAGCAAGAAATGGGAAACAAGCCCCGGTTGTCTAAAGAGAACCTGGCAGGAACAGTCCCTGGGTTTCCATTTGAACACAACTCCATTAAGAGATTACTAACTAAGAAGCACTAAGGTTTGTGGTTGAATAAGCAATTGAAATCAAACCCGCAAGCTCATCTGGATGAATTCACACGTTCCTCTACCTGCAGAAGTTGGCTGGGATTACACACATCTGATGGCAGTATTTAGGAGTGTGGGGAAGGGGGTATGATTTTCCAGGGAGGAAAACCGATCTTGAAACCCCACTGAATTGTACTGTGACTGGGAGACTTCTCTGGAGAGAACAGAATTTCTATTAAATGGGTATGCAGATCACCCCTGTAGTATGTCAGTTGTATGTTTTTTGGTGACACTTCTTTGTCATGTACTTTCAAAGATGGCATTAAATTTGTCACTCGCTCTAGGCGTCTTCTTTCTCCAGGCAATGTTTTGATAAATGTTGATGAGTTTATAACGGTAAAACCAAATGACATTTACAGCGTGATACACGCTTTGCCCATTGCATAATTATATCTAATGGCTTCGCATGTAGAAAGGCATTTACCATTTACTTTTGTGTAAAATGACAATCTAAACCCCCAGGCCTAAATTTTTTTTCTTACACAAAGGCTTAATTAAAAACCAAACGCAATTTATTTTTGCATCTGGCATTTAAGGTACCTAATTCTTTGGTTAAATTTGTGATAATCATGACGTTTCTAGTAACAAAGATCAGTGGGTTTCTTTTTCTTCCCCCTCTGTCTTTGAAACATTGGTGAACTCCTTTAATTATCAAGCTGATATCTGGTATGACTTCTTGTTTCTCGTTTCTAGTTAAAAGAGCTATTTTGAAATTTAGCACAGAATTGAATTATGTGTTCAGTGAATGAGGAACATTTAAGAGGCGTTTCTAAAATTAATGTGATAGCAAGATGATAAACCACCATGGAGGTGTAGACATACTTAGACAGTGATGATGTTTGAAGCCTGTTGATTGTGGTTGGGCAAAGTTTTGCGGGTTTTGGGGCTTCCCTGGTGGCACAGTGGTTGAGGGTCCGCCTGCCAATGCAAGGGACATGGGTTCGAGCCCTGGTCTGGGATGATCCCACATGCTGTGGAGCAACTAGACCCGTGAGCCACAATTATCGAGCTTGCGCGTCTGGAGCCTGTGCTCCGCAACAAGAGAGGCCGCGACAGTGAGAGGCCCGCGCACCGCGATGAAGAGTGGCCCCCGCTTGCCGCAACTAGAGAAAGCCCTCGCACAGAAAGAAAGACCCAACACAGCCAAAAATAAATAAATAATAAAAATAAAGGAATTCCTTAAAAAAAAAAAGTTTTGTGGGTTTTTACATTTTGGTTTGATATTTTTTTGTATTCTGACATCTAGCATGGAGATAGCCATTTAGACCTTTTAGAGTTCTTATGGTCATAAAGGAGGTGACTTAATACAGCAAATACAGTTTTGTTCTCTAGCCTGCATGTCAGACCAGAAATACAGCTTCTAGTATCTTGCTAGGATATCTACTGTGTGCTCATGAGTAGACAACTGAGTAGCTCTTGAGGAAACAGGCCTGTATAGTAGTGGTTTATCTTTCCAGCCCTGTCTTGACCCTACCACCCCGATATGAAGTCCTCTGATCTGCTTACCAATGAGCAGAAGTTAAAGTTGTTCTCTCCGTCTGCCTTTCCATCGTATAAACTTTGTGGTGTTGCTTTCTTTCTAACAGACATAAATAAAGCTCCATCAAAATAGGTCTCTTCTCAAGTGTTTGGTCATAGGAATATTCTTGCTTTGAGTCTCTTCTGAAAAACAGTTACTGAGTTATTCCTGAATATCATGGAATTTGTCCCCCTGAAATGGCTCATGTTGGATCCTATTGGAAACTTAAGCTTCATGGAATGCTGGAGAGTTAAAAGATTTTCTTTTTTTTTTTTGAGGTTAAACTCATCACGATCTGGTTGTTGTGTAAGTTTCATTTAGTTCTAAGTGACTTTTAAATTAATTTGTGGGGTTTTTTGCATAATTAAAATATGAGCACCAGTTACTTAAAAGCACTTGACTAAACCTGAAACCCGAGGGAACTAGTTGATAATAAGCAAAAAAAAAAAAAATTCTGTTTAGAGTGAATGAGCTCAAAAAACCAATTTCTGAGCTGGGATACAACAGCTGAAGACTTGTTGCAGCTGAATATAATCCCTTGGCTAGGAGGCTTAATAGAAATGAGAAATGCAATGACTACAATTAAAATGCAGGCGTGAGACTGTGGCTGGTGTCTCAGGTCAGGATTTTAATAACGCATCTTTGAACTGCTTTCTTTTGCCTTTAACAAAATCATAGAGCAATAGTCTTTGCAAGTTCGTTAAAAAAATCTATAATAGAAGAAGTGTTGTTAAACCAACATTTAAGCCCTTCCAGAGAGCCTTCAGAATTTATTGGAAGAAGGAACAGAATAATTTTCTGGGCAAGGGTGGTTAAGAAGAACCATTTTCATGCTTTTAGTCTGGGACAGGTGGTATAGATTAATGTTGAATACATATAAAATCTATTGAGACTAATTAAAGATGCATATCCACATGGAATACCACATCTCAGTGGGTCTTTGGCAGCCAATCCAACCAGCACATATAGTGTTTATGCCAAGCATTTTTCTAATTTAGCCAAGAATGGTATTAGTGAAACTTCTGAAAACTGCGTTGAAAATCCTTAGTCTCTTTGTATTGTCGAGTCTCTCTTAAGAGTCTCCATCCCCAAGAAGGACTTCTTTGAATAGAGAAGATTATAACCTATGTTCACCTATAATGGGTACTAATATACAGCAATACAGAGTAAGTAGTTGACTGTACCTAGCCCAAAATCTTATATGTAGAAGAACTTCAATTTAATTATTTGGCAATGGCTATAATTATGTATCTTGGCCCTTTACCTCCTGGGAAGACATCCGTTTGTAACCCGGTGCTTAGCCCAGTGACAATGAAGCTCTACTAAGGACCTGTCTCTGGTGTTTAATCCAGGACAGTGAATTAACACATCAGTCCACAAGCCTCTGCCCCTCATCTAGGTTGGCTTAATACCCTTTGGTGACTTGGTCGTTTCTCACAAATGCTAATGAACGGTTCACTTTGACACTGTAGACAAACACAGGCTGGTGGTTGTATTCAGATGTTTTTCATACCTGCTAATGAACAAACTCCCAATGGTTCACAGGCAGCTGAAGAAAGCAGCAACTTGAGGTGTATCCCCAAAATGATTTATTAACTGTGTCTTAAACCAAGAAAACGGGATTTTAGAGAAAGTGGGAGCGTTTTTTTGAATTCAAGGGTCAAAGTAAGGAGGATTCTATTTTAAATAAAGGAACTTAATCATCTTAGATTGTACTCCATATTGAAGTTTTTACTGGGAGTAGAGGTAAGAGTAGGGAGTACCTACAGGCAGATAAGAGTGCCTGTTTATCAGTTAATAAAAGAGGTATCGACATTTGTCCATAGAGCTTCCTTTTAAATAAACATTGAACTGGAGCTTTATTGGGCCATCACCTACCCAGTCAGTAATGGGCTTCAAAGAGGCTACCCTTTCCAGTCCTTTTAAGGTTTAAGCCAATAAAGCAAATCCTGTAGATGCAGCAAGAATAAGGGGGAAATGTTCTGGAAGAAAAGGGGAAGGGGCCGCCCAGAACTTATGACAAATAGATTAATATTTATAGACATCAGCACTGGTCTCTTACCAACATTTATAACTCCAACAGTGGCAGATTGAAGGCTGAATCAACATTTTTCCCCCTCTGTAAAATAATAATATGGTAAAGTAGCTCTCAGAACTGCCTTTATCATAGGGATAAATCAGGACAGTTTGTGTTGCAGGAGAGACTTAAAACTTATAAATATGTTGCCCTTTAGGCTACTATTCATCAAAATGTCTGATATGAAATCTAGACTAAAGGCTTTTGTTATTGTGTCTGCTCATTCTCTTTTAGAAGTATAAATTGGAAAGAGCACTGTCATTTTGGTCACACGGGCCTGCTGTGCTACTTAAATGCATGTCCCTTTTGGGATGTATTTGAGAAGGAAATCGTGGGAGCTGACTACTGCACACTTCTACACAAATCCTCTTCATCACCTAAACCTTCCTCGAAGAAGGCATAATTTCCAGCAGGAAAAATACAGCGCATAACTGCCTGACAAATGGCCTATTTTGGTGCAGTCAACTTTCTTTCTAAGATACTAGAGCAGAGAAGTTGGTCCTTAAAAGCCTCATAAAATCCAGAGGGACCTAACTTTCCTTCTGGGGGCTCCTGTCCAACTGTGCACCAATGGGCACGGGTTCTTCCACTGTGCAGAGTGTAAGCAGGCCTGGCTGGTGACAGATGCTTTAAGTCACATGACTTGATGGGTATTATTGCTTGTGAAACCTCATACTACTTTGCAGTTCTGAATCTGAATTTCTTGGCTTCTGTGGTTTGGAGTCAGAGTGGAGGCCCCAGCTCTGCCCTCTCCTCCCCACCCCTGACCCCAGTGCCTTTAGATTTTGGATCACAGATGGTGTGTGGCATCACCTGCCGTTTGGAGGACCCCAGAGTATGTACTAAGCAGTTTTCTTTTCTGAATGCGTAGTACAGCTCCTGGTTTTCAAGAATAACTAACTGGGAGCACCAACCTCACTTTGCCCTTGAATGGTTTACAATTTAGGAGACCTGAATGACGGAAATGGAGGGCCTACAAAGGAGACATTGAAGCCGGCTGCAGTTTGATGATTTGCCCACTTGGCTGGGGGAAGCTGCTGGTGTAGAGTTGCCCTGGGAAGAAACGCCCGGCGCTCTCAGGTCTGTGGGTTGTTTCTGACGGTAGTTAGGGGGAATTTAAGAGTTGGGGAGCTCTCACTAACCACTTGGGGTCCTTTCCTGCCATATCAACGTTGCACAGGAGCACAGTGTGGGCCACTGGGTTAGTTTGGATTTGCTTGAATGCCAGCACATCGGACTGACGTCACACCATGATGCTGGATCATGTGTGGGGATAGTTTTTCTTTCTTTCTTTCTTTCTTTCTTTCTTTGTTTTGGCCGCACCGCACAGCTTGTGGGATCTCAGTTCCCCGACCAGGGGTTGAACCCAGGCCACGGCAGTGAAAACACCAAGTCCTCACCACTGGACCGCCAGGGAAGTCCCATGGGGCGGATAGTTATTCTTGGAATGCCAGTCTAGGAGCCATGTTAAGGGAGAGAAATACTTCGAGCCAGGGCATCCAAAAATACCAGTCCCTACGTGATACCCAAGCATTTTCACCCCCTTCTGGTCAGTGCAGCCAACCAGAATGGGGCAGTGTTGTGATGTCAAGTTCTGCCCACGTGAGGGACTGAAAGGAGGGCAGCTTGGGGGTCCCACGTGTCCTGTCGAGTTGGTGGCAGTTTGACTTGCCAAGTCAAATTTCTCGTCCTCCGTACGAGTCAGAATGCCCAACCTTATCACCGATAACTGACTCTAAAGAGGGGCTCAGGACCAGGAGAGCACAGGTTTTCTCTTTATCAGATGCCTTTAAAGCCGCTTCGTAGCACATCCCTACGATTGCTAACACCATTATGAAGATTGACAGTTTCATCAAGAAAGCAAAGAAGAAAATGTGCAGACAATAAACGGACGCAGTGCTGGGCCTGGCTCTGGGTCCTCTCAATAGTGCTTCCAGAGCACTGAGCCGGGGGCCGGGGGTCCTTTGCTCCTCCCAGACCTGGGGCTTTTTTACTGAGCACAGAGTCCGAGGTCTTTGGTGACCCCTTTCCTGGCACTAATAGGTACTCTAAGACTGACTGAGGACAGAGCTGAGACAGAGAGAGACTGGCTTTGTTGTGATGGTGAGGATTTTTTTTTTCTTTGCATGAAGAGGATATTCTGAGAATAAGCCTCCAGTGTTTTCTAGCAACTTTCCCACCTCCCAAGCTGAAATACATATCCCTAGGTCTGCAAATATTTTAGTACAGTGGCCAGACCAAGTGGACCCAAAGCTCAAATGTAAAAATCAAGAATGTCTTCAAAGGACATAGAGCATCTCTGAATTGTGAGCATGTATCCACAGCTGAGAATTCCAGGTACCAGCCTCTTACCCCCAGGCAGCTGCCCCCCAAATGTGTGGGCTGTCACCTGAAAGGCCAGCAGTGTGATGATTCAGTGCAAACCCATCAACACCACTGGCAAAACAATTCTTAGTAAAGACTTACTGAAAGATGATTCCGTGAAACCATCGCAGAAGGGAGCCGCTATGTGACATCACCACTTCTCTGAGTTTGCTATGTGTTAACGATATATTCTCAGAGGTAAATAACCCTCTGCTTACAAGACCAACCTTAGTTGCTGAGTTTTGTTCCCTTGAGGTTTGAATTCAGCCCCATGACCATGTCATAAACATGGTTCTGACCTCCAAGGGGGCTATTCCTCATCTTAACTTCTTTTAGATGTGTTCTTCTCAAAGGTTAAACTTTCCACCCAGCTCGGTTGCCTTCTGGTCATCATATGCTTTAAAGGAATCAAAGGGGTTAATTGGTTTCTTCAGTAAGGAGACTTGTGTGGAAGAAAGCAATTTTAGGTTAGTTTGAATAGTAGCCAGGGAAAGGCGCTGAAAGGGGTGGCACGTGTTTCTGTTGGGCAGATAACCTACATACAGCTTTCGCAATGTGTGATTTCCCGCGTGTGCTAAAATAAGAAGTGCTTGTTTGATTTATTTCCCACAATGGTATGGCATTCTCTTCTTAAGTGGCATTTCATTCGCAAGCCAGGTACTGTAAATTTGAACTGAATATGTAAGTAAATATCCCTCAAGGAGATAGCGGAGTGGCTGACCTCGGCTGAGACCACACTGCTCAAAACGCAGCTCTTGGCTTTTGGAAAAGGCTCCACACCTTAAATGCATAAGCTTCCAAAGGGGGGCACGGTGGACCAGCCAGCCCAACCAGCTGAAGGTTAGTCTGAGCTATAAGTTTGGAGGGTCACCTACAAACAAAGTCATATTTGGGTGATGGCGCCTACCTCAGCCCTCCAGCACTTCAAATTATATTCAATCCATTGGAACTCTGCTTTGAACTTTCTTGTTTGGGCACATCGCCTTAGTGCAGGCAGCTTGGTACATGATAGCTTTTACTGTAGCATCTTTGCATGGCAGGGACAAAGACAGTGACAGTGTTTTATCAAGTCCTAACAAGATTGCCTCTGTGCATAATTGTTAAACTAAAGGGCTGTCGATCCACTGACGTGGAACAGGCAAGAAGCTTAAAGAATGGAGAAAACCCATAATTGCAGAGTAACTTGTATTCTGATTTATTATTTATCACATCATGGTTAAAACAATTTCCTACAGTTTTGTGTGTTCTTAATATTATTTTGACATTGAATTTTCAATGTAAGATGCAAAGGCAGGTTTCAGAAACTTTTTAAGCATTTATATATTCAGGTAGTTAAGGGGGAAAATCCCTTTTTTATTAAGATACAAAATGCATGTTTATCAAAATTCATCTCAGATGCCATTTAGAAATAAAGATATCTCGGCTTTGAAAGAGCTTACCGAACTACAAAGGATGACAGATATTACTGACAGAACAAAGTTATGAATGATAAAAGAACCCAGGAAATGTTTATGCTCATGTGGTTATAAATTAGCAAGTAGTAGAAGAAAAAGCGCTGTTCTTTGGTTCGCATAGGGCAGGCACTGAGTTGGTGAATATGGAAGACAGCACACGGTGTACGTTGTGGTGTGCTTCGCGGGGAGGTATCCAACCTCCTCTGTGGTCCAGTCCTGCGTGGCTGGGGGTGTGAGTGCACCGCCCCCGCTGGGTTTCACTGGCTGATGGATGCAGACACAGCAGTCAGGATGACTGGCTGCTTCTCTCCTCTCTCACAGAAATGATTAACAGGAGGCCAGAGGCAGAGTAGGGTAGCACCGTAAGCCTTGTGCAGCGATCCCAGCTGAGAACCAGAAAAGCTGGGAGTTGTGAGTGTTAGTTATGGCTGAGAGATGTTACATTTCGCAGCTATGAACAGCATCCGCGGAAGCCACTCTGAAGGACCGTTGCCTGATATTAAGGCACAGCCGACTGATGCTGTGTTTAAGTACAGTAACCGGTTCACTGGAGTAGTAACCAGCGGACCCAGGCACTCTGCACGTCCTATTGGCTGACGCTCACGACACACTGGACGTTGGCAGGTGGATGCCACTCATCTACACGAGTAGGTCTCACCTGTCACCACAGTGCCGCTCAGACTTCAGGAGACATCAGACTCACCTGAAAGCTTATTGAAACAGATGGCTGGGCCCCACCCAGAGGGTTACTGATTTAGTAGGTCTGGATGGGAGCCTGAGAATTCGATTCCTAACAAGTTTTCCTTGTGATGTGAGACTGTGGTCCAGGGACCATGATTTAAGGACACCGTCCTGCTAGTTGAGTTATATGCCCACCAGGAAGCAACCTCACTGGTTCTCAGACCATTTGAAAGAAAAGGCTTGGATTTTACACCCAGAGGTTGGTCAGTGAAAGTACAGCTATATGTTTTAAATTAAAATAAAATATTACAGCATGTAAAAATAAATAAATAAATAAATAAATAAATGCAACCCTAGAAAGAATCAATATAGTAAGAACAGCTTTATTAAAAAAAAAAATGTTTTTTTTTTTCTGTTCTTCCCCACTATGTCATTTTTTGACCAATGAACTGCTGGCCCCAAAGACATCTGATAAGACAATCTGTACTGTAGGAGGAGCGTTTGTGCTTACGGCACAGGGAGATATGGTCAGTGGCAGAGAGGAGGAAATCTTTTTCACAATTTTATGAGGGGTCAGTGCTGGGGCATGTACGAACATAAGAAATAGGTGCAGAAAAGCATTTCCATATGGATAGAAACAGCACTCAGTGACTGCTGTGAGCAGTGATGAAACTGTAGGAGCTTAAAAAAAATACGACAGTAGGAATGGACCAGCCACGGTGCCCAGATTTGGCATAAGACACAGAGGCCCAGGAAGATTAAGAGCCAGGCATTATTCTCATTTGCAGCAACATGGATGGACCTAGAGATGATCATACTCAGTGAAGTAAGTCAGAAAGAGAAAGACAAATACCACATGATATCACATATGTGGCATCTAAAATATGACACAAATGAACCTATCTACGAAACAGAAACAGACGCACAGACATAGAGAACAGACTTGTGGTGGCCAAGGGGGAGGGGGAGTGGGGGAGGGATGGATTGAGAGTTTGAGATTAGCAGATGCAAACTATTATATGTAGCATGGATAAACAACAAGGTCCTACTGCATAGTACAGGGAACTATATTTAATGTCCTGTGATATACCATATGGAAAAGAATATGAAAAAGAATGCATATATATGTATAACTGAATCACTTTGCTGTACAGCAGAAATTAACACAACACTGTAAGTCAACTATACTTCAATAGAATAAATTTTTTAAGAAAAAGAGCCAGACACTATTCTAGGCACTGGAGAAGGAGCCAAGAACAAAACACACAAGTTCCTTCCCTCAAAGAGGTTAGACTCAGTTTTTTCTTATGAGAAAAGAGGAAAATTTCAATATTGGTATTGAATTCCTAAAAACAAGAAGATGTTAGGATTCCTTGGTTTTAAAAATTATCAGACCATTATTCTCCAGATAAAGCCAAGGCTGTCTAGTCTACTTCGTTTCAAGTGCAAACACAGTCTACCGAATGCCGTAAATTTTCCTTAATGCTGACTGGCTTTTCATTACTAAGGTAATGGTTTGCATGTATCCATTTCCTTCCTAAGACTTGGTGGAGAAGTGCAACCATTTGCTTACCTCCATGGCATTCCTATTTGGTAAGGTCACCCCACTTGCAGCTTATCCTCGTTTTTAGGAAATGAGGATAGTAAGAGAAATCATCATTATCATACAATCTCCAGTGTTTATTGAACCCTTATATCGTCAGGCCCTGGGCACAGTCATCGTCTCATTTAATCTTCACAGTAGTCTTCTGCAGTGGTTCCTTTTTTTTTTTTTAATTGAAGTATAGTTGATTTACAATGTTGTGTTAGTTTCAGGTGTACAGCAAAGCGATTCAGATAGATAGATAGATAGATAGATAGATAGATAGATAGATATACAGATATATTCTTTTCCAGATTCTTTTCCCTTATAGGTTATTACAAAATATTGCGTATAGGTCCCTGTGCTATACAGTAGGTCCTTGCTGGCTATCTATTTTATACATAGCAGTGTGTATATGTTTATCCCAAACTCCTAATTTATCCCTCCCCCTCTTTCCCCCTTGGTAACCACAAGTTTGTTTTCTATGTCTGTGGGTCTATTTCTGTTTAGTATATAAGTTCATTTATATCATTCATTTTTTTAAAAAAAATTCCACAGATAAGCAACACCATACAATATTTGTCTTAATAGTTCCATTTCTGTAGATGACAAAATGGAGGCTCAGGTGAAATTACTTACTCCAGGTCACAAAGCTTCACAAGTGGAAAGAGGATTTGAGCCTGGATCCATCTGACTTCACCATTCCTACCACACACATCCCTGTACAGGAGCTTTCGTTGTGTTTGGGGAAACACTAGGTCTCTTAAACCAGCGTTTTGCACAGAATGTTTTTCTGTGGTCTTGAGATAGGGTACACCTGTCCTTGGTCACTGCAATAGGTGACAGAGATGGAAGTGACTATTTTAGAACTGAATGCGCCATGTATTAGCCCATAGAAGGGAGCCAGTTTTGAATGTTTTTTCTAATTGTGTGTGTTAAGTAAAGTGATTGCACAAACAGTCCTCTCCCTCGCACCTGCTAATCTGCTATAAATCAACCTTCAGATGTTAATATATTAACAAGTCAAGACAGACGAAGTTCCATTTGTATTTTAAACTCCCAGTTCATCAGGGTCTCCTCCTTGATATCTTCTGTGCGAGTGTCCTTGGTCTTAATGTAGCTGGAAGATAAAACGCAGATAAAAGAGCCATTGTCTCAGAAAGAGCATTAATAAAAAATGAATGTTGATCCTAATTGAGTGGTATTTAAACATACAGGGTGGAGGCTGCAGTCTGCAGTAAGCATCTGAGCCTCTTAGAATTTGACTCTCTGTCTCATCTTCCTCCTCTTATTAGTGTGCCCTTACCTCCCAGCTGCCTTATAAGAATGTAAATGGTCCTTCGCACTGGAATTAGAAAAGGTTTATATAAATGTAGTATTACAGCAGATTCCCAGATCTTTTGCTGTTGTTGTTCTTATTTTGAAATGATGTACTTTTCCTCTCCTTATCTTTTTCTAAGATCTGTTTCAAAAATGTTGCTCATTTGACTCTTTTTCTGTTCTATCTTTTTCATTGTTTGCCTATCTCTACTGGTTTCTGGTAACTTTTAAAGTTCTCCCTAATTTTGTTGTGCTGAATGTAATAGAAAGAGCTCCCAATGCCCAAGGTGGAACAGTTTGCACAATAATATTAATCACGCTAATTATCAGATTAAAGCCAAAGGATAAAATAAACATCCATTTGAGTCCATACTAATATAAAAAAATGACTGAATAAAAAAATAAATAGATAGACAGGAAAAAAGGGAAAGCTCTTCTACACACAAGAACTTCAGTTAAAGGAGTGGGAGAAATAAAATTTTACCACTTGAACACCATAGTAGTGATTGCTACAGGCAAGATCCATCCATGAATGCTAAAATTAATGAACGAAAGTTGGAGAAAACAGGATAGTTGCATAGCCTCAAAGTATCTCCCCCAAAATATTTATTAATTGCTCTAGTGGTTTGAACATGTACATATATCCACAAATTCTTTAGATTTCTCCCTCTAGGAGGTGGAGCTGAATTCCTCTCCCCAGGAGCGTGGGCTGGACTTTAGTGACTCCAATTCTAACAAATGGAAAGGGTAGAATAATTATTTTCCAGTGGTGAAACCTTCCATATGTCACCATAGCCAAGTGGCCAAGGTTAACATCACCAGTAGAAACTGATATCGTGTCTATTCTCATGTGATGTGAGAAGGGTACATGACCTCTGTGGTATTCTTCCCCCAAATCCATGACCTCAATCCATTTATGGGAAAACGTTAATCAAACCTAAATGGAGGGACATACAAAATAGCTGACCAGTACTCTTCAGACTGTCCAGGTAATGTGGTGGTATTTACAGTGTCAATTTTATAGTTTTGATAATTGTGCCATGTTCACATTAGGGGAAAGGAGTTTATGAGAACTCTCTGTACTATTTTTGCAACTTTTCTGTAAGTCTTAAAGCATTTCCAAATAAAATGTTAAGAAAATGAAACCTCAAGGGCATAGAAAGCTTAAGGTAAAGAAATGGTCAGTTGAATTGTCTTTTATTCACTCATTTATTCGTTCATTCATTAAGCAAATATTTGCTACCAGACACTATGGAATCCTGAGGATATGGTGGTGGTGTAAAAGATACGTACATGCTCTTCCTTTGCAGAGCTTGGTACAGCACCTTGGTCAGAGGAAATATTTGGTCATCACTTGCTTCTGTTAGTATCACAGCTTAGTGGGGCATGTGAAGGTTTAAACAGGTGCTGAAATAGGACAAGTGGTGTACTTATGGGAGCACATAGGAGTGGTACTTAACCCAGTGGTGAAAGACTATAAGGATTCCCTGGTCATTCTTTGTAATATGAGTAAACCCATTGTTTAGTCTTTCGTTTAAAGTGTGTTCAGTGTTCTCTGTAGGAATGACGTACTCATGACCTAAATTTTGAAGTTGATTTCATCTTCTTAGTTTCTGAATGCCTTAAAAGTAAGAATAGTGTCATAAGTGTTTTTGCGTGCCTCAGATCCTGAGAGATGCAAAGAGTTTTTGTGAGTTCAAAGGGGCCTCAAATTCCTTTGGGTCAGAATCACTATTACTTTGAGTTATATTTAGCAACAAAAAATATGTAACAGAGTATATAGATGCTGCTGTGATATTTAAAAAATTGAATAGTAAAACTATACTGGAGTGCATGAAATTTATGTTGTTAAAAAGATGTTCTCGATATACGTGGAAATCAGAACAAATATATTTGCAGAAGGATTTTCATTGCAGCATTTGTTAGGATCATAAAACTTAGAAACAATCTAAATATATAACAAGAGCAGGATGTCTAAATTACTTTTCTGGTATACTTATATGATGTACCATAATATAGTAATTAAGAATTTTATACACACACATGCACGAGCACACACACACACACACACGCATGTCCCATATATGGAAAGGAATATACTAAAATATTAATAATAATTATCTCAGAGTTGTGGCATTTTTTTGTTTATACTTTATTTTACTTTATCTTCCATGCGTATGTATAATTTTTATAGTTAGAATACAAGTTAAATTTTTGAGAAGGGTATTAATTCTTAAAAGCGGTCGGGTAGAGGTCCCAGGACTCCTAACGCAGTGGTTGAATAACCAATGCTTTCAGTAAGATGAGAATCCTTCCAGAGGATTCTCAGGAAAGCTGGCCTCATTCTTCTTGTGTGACATAAATAATAAGTTTATATTAGCTTCATGTTTGTGCACCATTTCTCAATATGCTTTTAAATAATGTATTTGATGGTTTTGTGTAGGAAAAAAACATTGCGTCCATAATAGGTCACCCTCAGGACACTTAGCCCGCCTCATGGCTCCTCTCTCACGGCTTGTAAATCTCAAGCGTTGAAAAGTATTTGGCCTGTGTAGCAAGTGAGTGAATTCTACATTGCAAATTCCTAAAAGGTACGGTTGGTCTCATTAAAAGCATTTGGAAATCTTTTTCTTAAAATCAGTTACAACCTGGTAAATAAGCATGGTCCCTCATTTATTGGTGTTGGTCATTCTCATGTGACTATCTCACCTATTGTGAGCAACTGTGCCCATCGTTATTCTGAAAACTTAGGTCTGACCTAGGCCACTCAGGCCATCAGGCACAAAGGTAGAAGCCCACTGGCCACACTGGGAGCTTCTTGATACAATATGCTTAGGTTTCAAACCAAGGACGGGAACAGTTCTTAAAATGCTAAGCCCAGCCTGCCCCCGACTCATTCTATGTCCCTAGATCATTAGAGGCTGCCCTAAGACCAAGCCAGAGAGGTCAGTCTAAGCACATGCAAACAAGAGGGTGAAGAAGAGCTGCCATCTTGAAAATGGAGCAAATGATGGAGAAGCACGTCAGTTGATAAAGGCACCAGAGCTCAAGACAGAACTGAGCAAATGGGAGGCTAGAACCAAGGTGGAATGAGGAGGGGAGAGGCATGGATCCAGGGGTGGGAGAGGGAGGCAGTGATACAGAAGAGTCCAGGAGATCTTTGGATGGCATGATTTCTGCTTGTAGGATTTTGAGGAACCCTTCCTTTAGCTCCACTTGGGCTGTACGCAGACTTAAAGGGGCAGACTTCTAACAGGCAGGTGGGGACCCTAGGCCTGCTTTTTTCTGTAGATAAAGCAACTTTCCCTTGGAGAAGAAAAATCAAGTTAGAAAATTAACTTGCCTCCTCTTTAAAAAAAAAAAGGTTTCTAGGATATCTATAACTAGATGTTTTCTTAATGTGTTGAGCAACAAGCATTTAAAATATATATGTGTATGTGTGTGTGTGTGTGTGTGTGTGTATATATATATATATATATATGTATATATATATAGTGCTTTTTATCTTCATTTTTGCCCAAACTAAGACTCTTCCTATTGAAAGATGGATGGAGAAAACAAAAAAATATGTGAACCTACCATATCTCCTTAGATTTATTTAGCCTTTGCCTCCAAAGAGCTCAAATATCTTACCGATCTTGGTCGCGTGTTATAATAAAAGTAGATTTTTAGCCTTTTGGCCTCACCTCACAGTGTCCATGTCAAGGGTCACCAGAGATGGTGTTGGACCCAGGGCCTAGTTCTGAGCCCCACTATATTATATGGTCCAAACCTTAAACGGATAGTTGAGAGCCAAAGCCAGGTTCTGGACTAGGTAGGGAAACAAAAACTGGTGACACCGTGCAGCTGGGATTCTCCCTTTGACCTGTTCGCAGGCCTTTCATTGAGCCTTGTTTACCATGCTTTTCTTGTGGTTTGTGACAGATAAGAACTGTATTGATTCCTAGCATCTGCTGGCAGTAACCTTTGGAAGGGCAGGCGATGCATCACCACAGAATTTTATCTGTCAATATCGGAGTAATAGAAAGACAGGGATGACACCTAATCACAACACGGCTGGCAGAGCATAAATCTGAGCTGATACGGTCCTAGTAACGGGCAGTAGAAAAGGGACACGGATTAACATTCGGATAAAGTCAGGGGGACATTTAGATAGAAAGGACAAGATTTGGCCATGGGAAAAGTCCTAATGGGAATGGTCACCCTCACAGAGACCTGAGGAAGTTAAGTATCTTGGCCAAATGTATACAGCTATTAAGTGGCAGAGCCCCTCTTTGAGCCTCAGTTTCCTCATCTATAAAATGGACACAGTGAAGGATTCAATAAGATGCTGTGTGCCAGTTCTCAAAGTGTGGCCCCTAGGGTAGCAGCATCACATCGCCTGGGAATTTACTAGGAACGCAAATCCTTGGGCCCCACCCCAGACCTGCCAAATTAAAAACCCCAGGGTAGGGCCCAGGATTCTGATGCATGCTAAAACAAGTTGAGAACCACGGGTGTGGCAGAACACCCAACAGAGTGCCTGACACAGAGCTAGGGTTCAAAGAAGCAGCATTTAATTGGTGGGTTTTTTAAAAATTATTAATAGTATTTAGCCTTACCATTTATATTAATAATGTATTCTGCTTACAAACTCTACAATCCTCATACTTTTTTTAAAAAATTTATTTATTTATTTATTTATTTATTTATTTATGGCTGTGTTGGGTCTTCGTTTCTGTGCGAGGACTTTCTCTAGTTGCGGCGAGCGGGGGCCACTCTTCATCACGGTGCGTGGGCCTCTCACTATCGCGGCCTCTCTTGTTGCGGAGCACAGGCTCCAGACGCGCAGGCTCAGTAGTTGTGGCTCACGGGCCTAGGTGCTCCGCGGCATGTGAGATCTTCCCACACCAAGGCTCGAACCTGTGTCCCCTGCATTAGCAGGCAGATTCTCAACCACTGCGCCACCAGGGAAGCCCCCTCATACTTTTTTTGACTCTCAGGTGAATTAGTAGGAAAAAGAAACATTTTTTGACAGATAGACACTTGTGACATGTAAGCAATGTCATAGGACTGGATATCTAATTCCTACACTCTGAATTGCAAGGCTATAGGATACCAGCATTCTAGAGGTTAATGTTCTAATGTGTGCTTTGGACATACCGATATTAGTGCCTTTGACATGTCGGGAAGCTTCCAGCCCGGACAGTGAATAGTGCTACAATTTAATAACATAAACGGAGCCTGTCTGATTCTGCAAAGAAACGGCCTTCCTTAGGGCCCAGAATATATAGTCCCTTCTGCGGTTACACTCACAGTATTTTAAATCATTGCATGTTTTTATTATATCCCAAGTACAGGGTGTTACAAAGAGTCCCTGGTGCTGGCAGTCACTCAAAAATTGACAAATCTAAAAAGTGAATAGAACAGCAAGTAGCCCATTAGAGGTTTTCTTTTTTCTTTTTCTTTATTTAAGAAATAAAAAACTTTTTTAAAAAGAAAAACTACCTTATAATGTAAGGAGGGTTGATTTTGGCTTCTTAAAAATGAAAACTAGTAGTAATGAAGCTCCCCAATTGTTGCTCTTTTCTCTGCAGAAATTATGGCTGTGCACAACTGTGGCAGTTTAACTGTGTTTCCACGAAGTCCGTAATTCACACGCTAAATGTGACAAGCGTGACTGCCCGTAAACCCAACGACTTTTTTAAGAGACTGAAATTCAGAACATTATTCTCTCTGAAACTGCACTTTAGTAACCCAGCAGAAAACCCTTCAGAGATATTCTCCCACTGCAGGAAAGGCATCTGGGTACGCCAGGAGTAAAAATCCTGAAAGCTTTCATATCAGAACACATTGGTTAGGGGAATGAAGTGCGAACCAGTTGCAATCGCCATACATTAAGGAACAGGAAGAACAGAAACTAGATCGTGGCAATGACCATTGTGCTGCTCTACCCTCTCTTCCCCCAACCAAAAAAATAAAATTTGAAAAGTTTATTAGGAAACTTACACAATGGTTGAAATTCTAAACTTTATATACTTAAGTTTCAGCGTGATAGGAGAGAACCTCTCCAAGCTGAGGTTCTTACACTTAGGTGAAACCTTTGCTTCTTTGCTTTCAAGGTGTCATTTCCTTCTGTGAGCTGCTGCTAAGGATGCTGTTAGCCTGCATCCGGAAGGCAAGGCATATTCACTCTAGCATCCGCTCCAGGCTGATCCATGGATGTTCATTAAGAGGCCGTGTAAAAGTGAAACTCTTGTTTACCTTTTCTTCCCCTGAGCATTCTACGAGGCTCTTTCTGTGTCTGCTTCTTTCTGCCTACAGCTTATGACTCTTATTATTTCCCTTAAACCTCTGTTTATGTCATTACCTACAGTTTTGCAGCAAATTTTTTTTTTCACAATTCCAGTTTCTGGGTGTTCCCAGAGTACCCAGAATTTTATTTTATTTTATTTTAACATCTTTATTGGAGTATAATTTTATTTTAACATCTTTAGTGGAGTATAATTGCTTTATAATGGCATGTTAGTTTCTGCTTTATAACAAAGTGAATCAGCTATACATATACATATATCCCCCTATCTCCTCCCTCTTGCGTCTCCCTCCCACCCTCCCTATCCCACCCCTCTAGGTGGTCACAAAGCACTGAGCTGATCTCCCTGTGCTATGCGGCTGCTTCCCACTAGCTATCTATTTTACATTTGGTAGTGTATATATGTCCATGCCACTCTCTCACTTCGTCTCAGCTTACCCTTCCCCTTCCCCATGTCCTCAAGTCCATTCTCTACGTCTGTGTCTTCATTCCTGTCCTGCCCCTAGGTTCTTCAGAACCATTTTTTTTTAGATTCCATATATATGAGTTAGCATACGGTATTTGTTTTTCTCTTTCTGACTTACTTCACTCTGTATGACAGACTCTAGGTCCATCCACCTCACTACAAATAACTCAATTTCGTTTCTTTTTATGGTTGAGTAATATTCCATTGTATATATGTGCCACATCTTTATCCATTCATCTGTCGATGGACACTTAGGTTGCTTCAATGTCCTGGCTATTGTAAATAGTGCTTTTGCAGCAAATTTTATGTGCTGGACACAGAGTGAAAAAGTCTGCTGTAATGGGGTAGTATAGATTTTTTTTCCCCTCCCTTCAGATTGTATAGTTGAATCTCATCACTTTCGTAACAAACCTGGGCTGCCTCTTTCAGTTTTCATTTTGGACTGCTTGCTTTATTTCCCTATTTGTTGTTTTGTCTTCACTGGCTCAACACACACGAGCACAAAACATACAGTAACAATGAAACCAAAGAAGAAAAAATTAACCAGAGTGCAGCATGCGAACTTACAAACCCACTGAGTGTGGGAGCACCAGCTGGAAGAAGTCGGGGATTTTTTTGCAGCTGAATGCAGAATAATCTATTTGCTTTGGTTGCAGTCAGCTAGCTGCTTTGGGAGAGGATTTTTCATTTGTGTAGTGGTGGTTCTGTGAAACTTGAAAAAGAACCCAAGGTTCTAGTTCCTGTTGACTTCATGAACGATTCACGTCAATTTATTGTCATCGTGCAAACTTGAAGTCGGTTTTTACAGAAGGAGAAGTTGCAGAAGCCATGTTACTCCCTGGAGACGGGCCTCACTTGGTGGTGCAGATTCACGTTCTTCTTCACCCCATGACTCACTGATTCACTCATAATCAATTATGAATTGATTATGAGTCAATTCATAATTGACTCACTGATTCAATTATGTGCACAGCCATAATTTCTGTTTCCTTGAAACCTGTTGTCTAGGAACAACACACTTCTTTCTGTGATCTTCCTTGGTTAAGCCATCAGTCTCAATGTTTATGATCATGAGAGGATTACTGTACTCTAGGCCAGAGCTCCTCAAACTGTAATGCGCATATGAATGATTAGAGTCTCTTCTTAAAATGCATATTCTTTTTTTTTTTAATTAATTTATTTATTTATGGCTGTGTTGGGTCTTCGTTTCTGTGCGAGGGCTTTCCCTAGTTGTGGCAAACGGGGGCCACTCTTCATCGTGGTGCGCGGGCCTCTCACTATCGCGGCCTCTCTTGTTGCAGAGCACAGGCTCCAGACGCGCAGGCTCAGTAATTGTGGCTCACGGGCCCAGTTGCTCTGCGGCATGTGAGATCTTCCCAGACCAGGGCTCGAACCCGTGTCCCCTGCATTGGCAGGCAGATTCTCAACCACTGCGCCACCAGGGAAGCCCTAAAATGCAGATTCTGACTCAGTCAGTCTGGTGTGTTTTGAGAGTCTTCATTTTTAATCATCTCGCAGGGATTTTCAAAACTACTGGTCGACCACACTGAAATAGCAAGGCTCTATTGGGGGTGAGGGTGGCAGGGGTGGAGGGACACCCAGGTACCCTAATTCTATTTTTGGTATAAGTGAGGCTGCAAAAACCCATCTCCATGGTGACCAGCAGTGGGGATGAGAATGGGTGTGTGAACTGCCGTCCAGCTCCTTTTGAAAGTTAGCTCTTTGCTGGTCCTTCCTTAGAAGGCCACTAGACACTAACTGGAGTTGAGCAGAGGTGACTGAGGAATACCCAAGGGCCCCCTTAACGGAGCTGAAAGCCCACTAATGTGCCTCACCTGGAAGGGCTCCCCACTCCTCCTCACTCTCCCTCCTCCCACCCTGAGCTCTGCCGTCCCCCCTCCGGATTCCCTTACCTGGCTCTTATCAGCTTTGAGTACTCTGTGGCTGAAGTCTCTTAACTGATCTTCTTGGCTCCAGCCTTTTCCCACCTCCCGTCTTCCCTCCCTCTCTGCACAGACGTTATCTTTCAGAACACAGGTGTGATCATATCACTCCCTGGATTAAAATCACTTAATGGCTCCCTATTAATTACAATATAAAGTGCAAATTCCCTAGCCTGGCATACAGTGTCCTTCAATATCTGGACCTAATGACCTTTTTAGAAAGCGCCCGTTCCTGGCACTCTTCAGAGCATATCACACTCTTCCCTTTGTTCTAAACACACCATGATCCTTCTTTCTAGTGTCTCTTCTTCATCCTCTCTGGAATTTGCACCCCCATCCTGACAGGGTCATTCCTGGCTTCTCCAGGTTCCCATAGTGCATTCGCATCCTTGTGGCTTACAAGTCTCACCACGCTGTGCTGTCCTTGTACGTACACATGTCTGTCTCCCTCGCAACATCGGGAACTTCTTTTGTTTTTGAATGTTATTTTATTTATTTTTTTATACAGTAGGTTCTTATTACTTACCTATTTTATACATATTAGTGTATACATGTCAATCCCAATCTCCCAATTCATCACACCACCACCCCCACCACTTTCCCCCCTTGGTGTCCATACGTTTGTTCTCTACATCTGTGTCTCTATTTCTGCCCTGCAAACTGGTTCATCTGTGCCATTTTTCTCGGGTCCCCATACATGTGTTAATATATGATATTTGTTTTTCTCTTCCTGACTCATTTCACTCTGTGTGACAGTCTCTAGGTTTATCCATGTCTCTACCAAATGACCCCATTTCGTTCCTTTTAATGGCTGAGTAGTATTCCATCGTATATATGCCCATTGGTTAGCTTCAGAACACAACAGACAATTGGAATTAATCATTTCGAAAGCAAAATTAAGGAAATTCTTAATTAAATTCATTTGAAGTTCACAATTATATTTAATGAGGGATATGGGTACAACTTAATGTTTTGACGTTAAGAGACTTGTCTCCAAAAATGAGAGTGCCTCAGTGTGAAGGTCTTAGTAACTCCCCTAACAAGCATTGATTGAACACTTGCTCTATAAACTGACCCTCTATTATGCTTTGGGAATACAAAGATGAAGAAGATAGTATGGCTGTTCTCAAGGAGATACAATAATTATAATTTTTAGACCCATTTTACATGTGTAAAACCTGAGGCTTCAAGAGCTTAAGTAACTTTTGCAAGGTTTAGCTAGTAACTGGCAGCGCTAGCAGTTGAACCTAGATCAAAATTTTTTAAAAAAGGAAACCACCCTGTAAATAAATGACCATAGAACTATCAATGTAATAAGTGCCGAGACTGACAATTACAACACACCATGAGCCAGAAGTCTAGGAACGTGGGGCGGTATCAGAGCTTCATAGGGAAAGCGAATGACTTCCAGCTGGATCCTGCAGCATCCTCCATGGTCAGTTTACCTGCCTTTATACATAGCTTAGTAATAGATGGGTTTGAACTAATAATAATAACATTAAAAAACAAACTAGAGTCAGTCACCAATTTTTTTATTGGTTTGCTTCCTACGTTCAAAGGCGTATTTTTACCTAAGAAGATCTATTAGTGTCAAAGTATTATTGTCAAAGTAAGCCAAATCTTATTGTTAATTAAATTTTGTCTGTGCACTTTTCTTTCCTCCAGTGTCAAGTGAAGGGGGAAATTACACCCCCCTCATGCCACAGTGACACACCACTTAGTGAAGGTTAGGTTTCTAGAGACCTCAAACATCCTGGGTTAGTAAGCAGGAAAGGTCTCAGCACCAGTAGCTTTCTCAAAGCTCTTGCACTTAGTAATAAAGGAAGGAATTATCTTCAAGAAGTGACAGCCAGCATTGGAGGGAAGCAGGAAGGACACATACAAGCCTGACAGCTGAGATTGTTTAGAGAAGGGCCACGTGGTCCTACGTATGTCATTAACTCATGTCATTCTCCTTAAATAGGAGCATAGGACAAAGAAAGTGGCAAGTCAGCAAGCTTTGTGGAAATTGTTTTTGTTTCATTTCATTTCGTTTTAATTTTGGCCTTCAGAGAGAGATTCAATGATATGGAAAGCTCACTTTTGTGGAACAGCATATTCAGTAACTTGATATCTGAGGTGTCGACGGTTGGGGTTTTCCAGCAGGGGTGTTGTGTGTTACATGACTAACCTAACACAACCTTAGAACACGGAAATTGTTCACTGAACTAATTATGGCCGTATAATTAAAGGAGGGAAAACAGAAAATAAGTCATGTGTGTAGTGCTATAGATTGAACCTAATTTTAAATGTCCACTCCTTTGCCACCATCTGCTATTCATCTTATACTTTTCATACTGAGGATGGTTTTAGTTTGCGATTTAACGTTAGTGATGAAGATGTTTTAATTTACTCTGTGCTTTTTTAGTTAGCCTTAGAATGAAAAGAATGATAGCTAAAGCTCTGAAATTGAAAACAAAAAATTCCAGCAGATCATGGAAACTCATAAGAAGGTCCTAGCACTATAGACAGAGGCTGCATGGAGATAGCCATGATGCTAATGAAGAAGCTGGAGAAGGAGAAGATTATATCCTTTATTTAGCATTTTTGGAGCTTGAAAAATACTGTTACACACATTTCCTCACTCGATTCTCATGATAACCTCGGAGGAGAGATGCCATTTACCCTTTTTAAAATGTGAAAACAGATTCGGAGTTTTTCCCGGTTTCACCCCCAGTAAGCTCAGAACTGCAGCACAAATTCCTGTTTTCCGAGTTTTATGGTCTCATTTTCCTTAGATGACCTCTTAAGTGAAAATAAGGTACAAGTGATGTCCTTATCACATATCTCTAATTTCAACGATGATTAATCAGCAGCCCACATTCAGATGGTAACTAATCAAGTTATTTTCATAATGGTACCACTTTGGATAGTTGCAATGCCCCTCTGACTGACACAGGCTTTCCGCTGGGGACTCGGCAGTCAGGAAAGTAGAATCTGGAATCTCCTTTGGCCACTCTCCACATGCAATCCCTTCATCAAACCCTGGCTTAAGAAGAGCTTTCTAACTCATATGTTTCTTCTCAGACTCAGCTGGGGCCAGCAATTCAAGAGCCCAGAGGTTAAAAAACCACCACTTGCTTTGTGACTGACGGATAATGATAATAGAGGGAATAACTCACCATAAGGGCCTTAGTCACAGAACCCAATTTTCCAGCTAGGAAACTGTCATTTCATAAAATAGTCCAAGGCTACTTGGATTCCTGGTAGGAGATGTGAATAAGTTGAATGTTGCCACATTATTCAGCATGATGCTTATCATGGATTTACAGCTGTTTCTTGAACAAACCATATTACACACGCTCAGAATACTCTCTAGAATAAGAATATGAAACATCTATCCCCTCCCATTTCCCCGGTTTCTGTTTCTGTAGTCATGTCAGTTGAGGTTGACGTTCACTCTGAGTCCATATCTGATGTGTTCCAACTGATATCCTTACTTGCTTGTCCTGTCAGCTCTAAGCTTTAAATTTGGAAGGTGTTCAATGGCTCTTGTTGGCAGGAAAAATGAACGAGGAGATGTAGAGAGAGACTGCTATTACAGCCAAATTTCAGTCACATAGATTGTCAGTACTAATGAATGCCCTTGAAGCAGACACTCTAAATGCCTGAAGTTGGAGTTGAACTGCATTTGGAGTCGGAATCATTCGGCAGAACAGAGATCCTCTCTCTAAATACTAAAGGACCAGTATTTGGACTCTGGTTATAGAGCTAATTATGTCGCTGTCACATATTGGAACATGCTGATTGCTGATGGATAGGCTTCAAATTCCTTCTAAGCTGTATTATTTTAGTTTTAGTCCTAACTCATATAAATCAGATACAGTAGATTCTTCCATTAGTTCCCCACCGTTCTTTTAGCGTCATAAAATAAAGCCTCATTAACATACTGTAATTATGACTAGTGCCAGAGTGAAATAGACGGACGTTTGGATATTGGTTCCAGCCACTTATTTAACCTCTCTAAATCTCAGTTTCCTCATCTGTATAATGGGGATGATGATAAGATATTGAACCACGTAGGATTGTTGTGAGGATTAAATAAAATAACACAAAAAACAACGCATAGCGCCTGGCACACAGAAAACATTTTAAAAGTATTTAGCTATTGTTGTCATACAGATAATTAAAATAATGCTCCCTCCAGAAATAATGGGAGTTTTCTTGATATTAAAAAAATTAATAATGAACGCTTTAGAAAAGAAATGTGTTTCTTTTGCCTCCAGACGTGGAGAAAAGCAGACACTTCCCTTTTCTTTTCTGTGTGTAGTAATCATTGTTACATGTGATAGCTTTGTGATTTTAAATATCTTAACACTAATTGTTAGTCTTTTAACACCCTGGAGGCAAACGTAAAGAAAAAAAAAAATCAGCTTTTAGTAAGTTGAAGCAAGTGACCCGGGTTTAATAATGGTATCTCTCATCAAAGGGAAAGATGATATTAAATGGGGTGCTTAAAAGCAGGGTATAAAAAATAAGGGAACTGCATATGCCATCTCCATTGAGACTTGAGCTTAAGGGTTGTAAGGAAATTCAATTTAAAGCACTTTGTAGAGGGGCAGTTATTGTAAACAATCTGCATCTCTAAATATGCTTAGAATGTAGGGGAATTGAGAAGTGTCAGTTAAGAAGAGACCACAGTAGAGCCTACTGTCTCCATAGCTTTGAGACAGAAATTGTGGATTTCTTTTCATTTGGTTAGAAAAAAAGGCAACATTATATTTTCTTACAGAGTGAGGGCTCTCCAGAGGCCGCTGCAGTGTGTATAGTAAATGGCTTGGCTACCACGATCTCTTCCCGGGTAAGGAAGAAGTCCAAGTTCCCTTAAATCTTTATAGGAATAGTAGAACCTAATATGTGTGTCGTCCTTTGTGGTTTTCAAATATTTTAATGCGTATTTTGAGTTTTAATCATTTAAACCTTTTGTTTTCATTATGAATAGCTCATGGTTTGAGAAATGTGGATAGTTCTCTATATGAATTAAAGTCGTCCATTCCCATTATCCCAAGCTTCAGGTAACTTTGGGACCAGTAACCATCTCACTGGATGGTGTGAGGGTCTGTGCTTCATCAGTTACTGGCTTCTACCTGCACAGTGCATCCATTTTAGAATGTGATTTTCTTTCCCAATAGTCCATGCTCATGGACAGCAGAATTGTACAACCAGTTTTCAGTCTGCAAAGTAGCCATTTAATATATCCCAGGGAATGGAATATCATATTATCAGTTCATTAGCAAAGTGGTTGGTGCAGAAGATCAACAGTTGGCCTTCAGCAGGCTCTGTCTGAAAGAGACAATGTATTTTGAAATGCTGGAACACTCCCCCGCTTTGAATCGCTACTGCAGCGGAGCAATATAAAACTGTTCTTTTATTCTTCTTTTGCCATAAACGAGCATCACAGAATCAAATCCATTGAGAAGAAACTCCTTGCTTTGCCAACACAATTAGTTTTGTAAGAAGCCTCTGTATTCAGATTGTTCTCCTCCAAGGTCCAAGTTGGATGGCTGTGGTTAGTTTTTAATTAATTTTTTTTTAAGAACCTCTTTTCTCCCAAGAGCCTCTAAGCAGATTTAGCAGGCTTAAAATGACTGTTCCTCAAGGTGATTTCAGTGCCATCTCACAAGCAAATAAAACAGTGACTTTCCTACTTCGGGGGCTCTGTTTTTTTCTCTCTTAATTCTCAGAAAACCTGTCCACTGGAGGAAGTTTTTCTTCAGGGTGAGGCTATCTTCTCTCCAAAAAAGATGCTATCTTTTTTTTTTTTTTTAATGAAAGCTTCATTATTTATTTATTTTTGGCTGTGTTGGGTCTTCGTTTCTGTGCGAGGGCTTTCTCTAGTTGCGGCGAGCGGGGGCCACTCTTCATCGCGGTGCGCGGGCCTCTCACTGTCGCGGCCTCTCTTGTTGTGGAGCACAGGCTCCAGACGCGCAGGCTCAGTAATTGTGGCTCACGGGCCCAGTTGCTCCGCGGCACGTGGCATCTTCCCAGACCAGGGCTCGAACCCGTGTCGCCTGCATTGGCAGGCAGACTCTCAACCACTGCGCCACCAGGGAAGCCCGATGCTATCTTTTTGATGAACGAAAAGGCCGTGAAAGCTGTCCAGCTATGAAAAGGAGTGAGAGGAGAAGAAAGTCTGGGATTTTCACGTTTCAGTGTGAAGAGCAAAAGGATTCAGTGATTATTATTATCTTTTATGGTTTATTCTTATATCCCTCTTTCTTTGATTGCCTTCGCTTCTTGGATAAGTGCATTTTAATGGAGGAGCTAATCTTCATGTTTAGCGGATGGGTATCACTCCCCACAAACATTCTATAGAGGGCCTTGAACCTCTGCGCTTTATGGGATCAGGCAGCTCAGATCATAGGCATCATAATTGCTGGGCCCCCTTAGTGCTGTGGGCTCTGATTAAAAAGTCCTATTGAGCTCAGTCTTTTAAGAGGAAGGCTTCTAATGTGATGGTTAAAACTGAAATAGCATAGGCGCAGCTGCTGTAACTACTTTCTTTTGTCACAGTATTCCTGGAAAAGAGTTTTCACACATCTAATCAATGTTTCCTTTCACAAAAGAGGTTCTCATCCTATATGTAAATACCAGTTGGACTGTATTGACCAACAGTCAATACAGTTGAACTGCTTGACTGCGGTTCTTCAGCCTTAATGCTGAAAACCAATAGACCCAA